>NW_022882960.1:1218038-2436077 GCF_011952255.1 Bombus vosnesenskii
TTGAATATACTAGATAAAAGGATTTGATGGTACGTACTGTAATTTTCTCCGTAGGATGCTTTAATTACGCGGAGAACAATGCAAAGGAGTGAGACGTAGGAAGATAATATTACATTCTTTTATGCGTTTCTTGCTACCTTATTTTTATGTATATTTCCATTCATTCCGGTAATCAGTCCCCTTCTGAACTCTCTGAATATATCAAGTATATTGTCAAGCGTAACTTTGAAAGCTGATACGAATCACATTACCAGTTTTCGACGTCTAATTCGTACTTTACTTGTATGCACAACATTTTAACTAAAGAGAGCAGTATAAAAAAATCTTTATTACTCCCCAAACATTTCCCACCATGTTTGATCAACAGAATCCCCAAAGACGCATTCAATAGGTTTTAAAATACTCCAAGTTTCGATCAAAAACTATCCAGCTGCTAGACACGAAGGACTAAAACGGTTCTCCCGGCCGATCCAGTTCCCGGTTTCGATCAGCGTGGACTAGTCTGCCGCCCCTTTCCACGTAGCTGGTGACGTAGGGTCCGAGGTCGTCTGCGATGCCTCGCGACCCAAGATCGAATGTGCGATCGAGTGTGTAAGTGCGAGAGCAGGCCACCAGCAGAGCTCGGACCACCTCGACCGCCGGTGCAGCCGGCGTATAGCCGGTCCTCTCTCCCTCTTTCTGCCTTTGCCATCTCCTTTTCTGCCCCTCGATCGTTCCCTCTTTATCTGCTCTGTTCGACTCCCAATGGCTCGTCCTTCGTCGCCGGTCCTCTTTCCCTGAGCGTTCGCGGACGTTCCTCCTTCTTCGCCGGTCGACGCGAAGAGCAGCCGCCGCCTCGACGAGAGACCACGATCAAAAAGAGAAGCTGAGACGAGGCTCCGACCGCCGCGGAAAGAATGCGTGGGCCGGACATAATGATTCGTACTTTGTCGGCCCAGTGGCGCGGTACAATCGGTCTCGTGGAACTAGATTAAAAGGCAAGTATATAAATATTCATGAATCACGGCCACGAATTCGGTGTAACTTCCGAGCGTGGAACGTCTTTTCTCCATTTCCACGACTATTTCGTTTCAACTAAGCCAAGCGTGTCGAAGACGTATGCAACTGACGGATAAGTTTCGTTTTTATCGTGGTCGAGCGTTGGAACGTCCAAGAAGAAGATCTTTCAGAATTACCGGTTTCTTTGTGTAATGTAGTACTAGTTAGCATTAGTTATGGTATTATCGCGTGGAATCAACGTGTCGATCCCATTAACGGGAGCGTTGGTAAATAGTTCAGCCATTTCCGCCATTTTATTGCTGGAATACGGAATCTGTTTAGTCGTTTTATCGTTTATGTTGCTCGATTGTCTTAACAACACGTTTTTCACGAGATTTTATGGAGTTGAAGCGCGTACGTCTACAAATCCTTACTTCTAATAGCGGATAAAGAAATTTTTTATTCAAGCTTGAAATGAACAGGAAAGAGCACAAATACTCGTATTTAATCTTGGAAGGAAAATTTCTTCGTCGAATTTTTGCAGTCGATAAAATTGAAAATCCATTACACCATTCGTTTCCAACTGTATACCCCTAAAATATCGATGTTTCTTTAAATGCTGAACTTATGATGGTCGTGATCGTGCGTCTCTAGCGATCGGCCGTTCAAAGAGAACCGTCGAAGAAGGCTTTGCGTGCTGGCGCGGCATGTTTTTCTATAACGGGGCCGCGGGGGTATCGTTAATCGGCGACTCTGATTTAAGAATATCACCGGTGCCGTCCATTGTTCCAGCCGACGTTTCCTGACTCCGTGGGCCCTCGAGAATGTCGGTAGATCGCGCGCCACGTGGGCGTCGATCGCCGCGCAAGCTGCCGATCGCGGGATCTTCGAGGAATCTCGACTGGCCATAAATTTCTTTCGCGTACCGCAACTTCTAATCCTTCCTAACAAAATTCTTCGACACTGTATCGAATCATAGAGCGTGTTGATAATTGTATGTACGATCCCTGATCAAAACTCGGTACACTTTATTTCTTTGGTAAGATTAGATGTTGCGAACGAATTTTAATAACAAAATTCTTAATTAATATATAAGGTGTTGTACATACATACGTATATCGTAATTTATGCACTAATTCAATAATCACGGATTATAGTAATAGAGAGGAAGTGTTATATTCTAGCTTTTATCAAGATTTCATCGATGAAAGACGACGAATCTCGTTATTTCTTCTTTTCCCACGTGTAATTACACAATCGGCCGACAGCGTTCGGACGAAAGAGCGAGGATCCCAGAGATTCACGATAGAGAGGATCGTTGTTAATCAAGTCGAGACCACCGTGGCCAATTCGATGGCAGAAGAAGCCGCGAATTAAAGTCTCAACGGAGCAGAGAACACGATTTTACGAGCGGCCGTGGTGGGGTGAACGGCTCGCATTAGCCTAATCGTTCGAGGCCGGTCTGCCAAATAAATTGGCTGATTTGCATGGGAATTAGGAATCCCCCGTGGATCGGCATAGACCTCGCCAGGTAACCCGCGTGCATGAATCTATCGCGCGAGCCATCGACGTTCAGTGTCTCTGAGTCTCACCGGGAGAGACCTCCCTTCTCGCGGCACTTTCCTCCCTCTCTTCTCTGTTTCCTTCTATGTCCTGCTTACGCGGAATGCACAGTTTAAACGCGTAACTCTTGGGTGGTTGTTACTTCGGGGAAGATACACGCGGAAGTTGCCTAGCTTTCAATGGAATAGTTAGGTTCAGCTACTGCCTTCTGTTTGTTCCTTGCTAATTTATCGAGTCTTATGTTCCATTCGTTACCGACGATTCTAGCGCTTTCTGAATGGTTTCAATGCCTTTGACGATTCTCAAACATAATGGCAAATAAGAAAATATTGGGAATTGCAAATTCTCTTGTAACTTTCTCTTTAGCTGAAAAAATTCGTCACGTTATATTTTCTAGTTTTTACTGATATAGATTCCATGGGTCTACAAATTTTATTCAATATTGTATTTTATACAAATTTATACAATATTGTAAGAGAAAGTAAATAATTATATTCTGGTGTTCTCGATCACGGCAATGCGTAGAATTGTGATCGACGAACGACTAAGTTTACAAGGATGAGCGCGATCGACACTTAGATCAGATCGTTCTTATTTCGACACGTAATTTGCACGGGTTATGCGAACCTCCCGCAATAAGGATATCTTTATTAAGCGCGATTGGGAGGACGCGCAGGCGAGAAGTCACCGAGTAAGTTTCCGTTTACGGTTGGAAGAGATGTGGCGGAGGAGTTTTGTGAAAAAAAATTAGAATTTAAAACTCGGACGGTCTTTCACTGGCTTGCGCGACCGGCTGGACTAATCTCACGATGTATTAATAATCTATCGAATTGTACGAGCAACCTCTCGATAATCTAACAGCCAACGCTACCGAGAAAACTAGTTGCTACTTGCCGAACATTGATATTACTCATCGATGTTCTACGATTGCCGCTTTTCGATAAACCGCGTTCGGATGATTAATTCGACCAGTTACCGATGTAGGGTATTCAAAACTGTTTAATTATCATAATTCCTTCTCCTCTGTCCCGACTCGATTGGAGGGCCTCGACATGCACGGCGGGAGAGGCCATCGGCGAAAATTAGCTCGTACCTTCGATCGAAACGCACGCTGCACCGGCGCCCGTACAGGCAATTAACATAATATTACCCATAACGCAGCGTTTCTAATGGGATATTTATTGCGGGGAACCTCACCCCATCTTCCCGGGCGGACTAAGTGCAGAGATCGTGCGAACCGATCTCGCTCGGTTCACTCTTCGCGCCGCCCGAGGATCTTCTCACCTCGATTATCGCCGATTTTTCTCTTCCTCGTTACCGACCAAACTGCTCTCTTTCTCTCTCTCAATTTACTCTTCTTTCCTTGTTTTTCCTCTTTCTTCCCCTCGTTTCTGTGGCTCGCGGAAACAACAGGCTTCGAGCTACGTTGTTTTGACCGCGTGTTCAACCGTTACGAACGACGCGGACTGAAAGTTACCAGTTCGCGAACAGGAAACCGCCCTTCCCCAATCGATCTTCTAGCGCTGCATTGCGACTACAATCACTGTTAGTCGGCGATCGACGCGCCATGCCAGCCATCGTGAAAACGATAATTTTGAGCGTTTACGCGCGTTCGCGGGAAAAGGAGGTGGTCACGAGGGCTACGCTACCGCCGCTTTACGGCGCTTTTACGGCAGGAATTATCCGTGTCGGATTCCCGAAACTACGAACAAGCAGCAAGCCGATGGACGGGCCTTTTGAACGAGATAGAGTTCTCGTTAAACCATGATCGGTAACCGACGAGTCGTTCTCTCGAGTGTATCCTCTCGAAGACAGTCTACTGGTCCGCGTGTGTTTCTGCTCCTGGCAAAAGAGGATCGTCCTTCTTCCTTCTCCAGCATTGATAACGCTAATTAGGTTCGGAGACATAGCTCTCGCCCATAGGATCTGTTTCTTTTTCAGCGGCTTCAAACGACTTAAGTGGAGTCGCGCGTAGCTTGTTCGCCTCGCGTCCTTTCCTTTTACGGCAGTTTTTAAGCGGTGTTTTCCACGAGAGGAAGCTTGTCGCTGGAATGGTTCGAGCGTGTTCTGCACGGGAATATGGCTCCATTGGAATTTGGATCTTCTTGAGTTCGCTTAACAAGGCGATGACGATTATTTAATTTTTCGGCCACTTTGTTTATTATTCGACCAGAGGAAAATAGACCGTCTGTTTCTTTTAGAATGACGGAAGATTGGGAACAAAAGATTCGTGGGACGAAAGAAATGACATTTCTACAACCTTTCTCTGTATTCGGTTCTTGAAACGTATGCGGTAACAGTTTGGTTTCGGGTATTAAAAGTACAAAGTTTGGGGTATTAAATTGTAGTGTTTATAAGGGGACAGCTGCTCTCAATATTTTAACCGACGCCCAGCGTCCTTCCACATGGTCTCGGCCACGGGAGACTGACTAAAAAAGGGTTCGAGAGTTCACGTTTGTATAAACACCGAGACGACGAAACGGTCCTTTATGTACGATTCGAACTTGGTTGCATATTTAAATATATTCTTCGCTGTGTAATTTAAAAGCAATCTAGCAGGCTTCATGTAAACAATTAATCTCGATGATTTACGAACAGAATTACCCTCTGTCCAATGGCTTATGAGGTGAAAAACTAGTTCTAGTAACGTGTATATACGGTACAAGATATACAATTAGTCTAGTTTATACCAGGTTAGACCCGAAGAATCAACCTTGATGGATCCCTTTCGATAAATTGTAAGAATCACCTTCCAGCTCCTCTTTCCGATCAATTACGAGGTCGAGCCTGAAAACAGCCTCTGAATGTTTGCTCACTCCTGTAGGATCGAGGAAGAGAGCGAAAGGGTGATCGAGGAAGGAGCAAGAATGATGGCGAACAGAGGAAAGCGGCATAGAGGCTAAATACAGGTTCGAAAAGGAGAAACGAATTACCTACGAATCGGCTCCGCATCCCCTTTTTATTCTTTCTTCTGTGGACCAGCCAAGAGCGGTTCCTTTCATCCTCTTCTTCCACCTCGCTTGGGAAAACGACTACGGGTCCTTTCGCCCAAAGCGACCACCTCTTATTCTCCCCACTACTCGCGTCCGTTCGTCTCCTCTTTCTCTCTCCACCTCGCCACCGACTCTCGTCTCCTCTCTTCTCTTCCTCTCGTCCCTCCGGCCCTCGAACGTCTCCATTAGAAGCCGTCGCGCCTTCGGGCCTCGCGGTCTCCTAATTTGCCTACCGATCCGCACGATTTCGCTGCGGGTAGCACACGAGAGAGCAACCATACCACGAATCCAGGAGAGAGCTCGCTGCCACGCCGTTGCACCGAGCAATTTATTTTTTGAATCTCTAGCGTGTTCGGTGCGTTTCGTGCTCGGTGAGGCTGCTTTTGTCGGAGCTTGCTACCTCTCTCTGCCGTTCCCCCGAGCGAGCTGCTCCGGACGCCAGAGGCCCACCACCTATTCATCTCTCTCGTTAACCACCGGACATCTTCATCGGGGATCAATGGGTCTCCCTGGATGTCTCAATAATCCGGGCCGCGAATTACACGATCGGCCTATGTCCATTCCGTCCACCCGTCATTTAAGGTTACCGAGCGCGCTCGTTCTCGCGTGATTCCGTGATCACCACCAGCACGCCGGATCGTTCTACTGCCCCCCTTTTTTTCCCTTTTCCCTCCTTTCCATCGTCGCGATCCACGCGTAAAAACATCCTTTGTCCGACGCGGTCACTTTTTCGATGTATAATTATTTCAAATATGTGGCGCGTTTTTTGCCTCACGGGGCAATTAAGTTTCGGCCGCCGGAGTTTAGACGCGTCTCTCCCTTGGCTTCCAGCTTCTAACAATAAGGTGAAAGCGTTCCGGGGAAGGAGGACCATCTGCGTGGAGGAGGTGATCGCTTTGATTAAGCCATCGATGAAATTACTCTACTTCGCCAAAACTTATAAAAAGCAAATTTATAAAAAGCGAACTTATAAGAAGTAAATTAATATTATACACGGCAGCTTGCTTCACTAATATTTGAACACTTAATTTCAACCCTCTTCGTCAAACGGTTATTTCTCGCAACCAATCGTTCCCCTTTTAGATTAAAACCAAATCGATACGCGTTCGTAGAAAATTACGGGATTCGTGTCGACCCTATCGCTGCGAGCGCGTGTGTTCCAGCTGACGGTCGCCTATCACCTGGCCGACGATTTCACCGACCCCCGAGGATAAACGCGCGTGAAAATCGGTAATCGACCGGTCGTGGAAAGCTCGCTGCTGTCCCATATCGCTGCTTCCCGACCAAATAATTCGCGTGATTCGTCTCGCAGCCGGCCACTGGTACCATATCTTTTTCTCTCTCTCTCTCGAAAGACGAGGGCAATTCTCCTCCGATACTCGTGCAACTTTCCAGCAAATAACAGCGTTCGGTGGTAGCCTTGACTGCTACGTGTACGCGAGCGCATGATCATCGACGATCGAGGGAATCGAGGCTCCAATGATCGTCGCAAAACGTGGCATAAATCATGATTAAACGAGAGTTTCATGTGCGCACGATTCACAGCTGGCGTGTTAGTCGGAATAATTAGATTACGAGGATTGTTGGGCTGGGGAGATGCTGGACTTTCGGTAATATCAGTTTTTCATAGTGTAATAAAATGACAAACACTATTAATAATCGACGTATGTATGATGACATTTAAGACGTGAAATGTATAATCTACTCGACGATTGCAACATTGTTAAAGAGGTAAATAGGGATAGATCGATGTTATGTTAATTTTAGAATCGTCGATTGAATAATAAATGTTTTGTTCGAAGCAATGCATATGTCGTATTAATTGTGATAAAGTAATATACGATCATTCTAACGTCCAAGTGATTGATAGTAGTCGCAAAAACATGAACACGAAGTATAATAATGTACTTAAACGTAACTAATGATGATCGACCGTGGATAAGTATAATATTCGGAGAGCGAATGCGATTCAGTGACTCGTAATAGCGGAACGAAACATCCGTTTGCATTAATACGAATGCGCTACGCTGAATTGAAAAGGTAATTTTTCTACTCGAGGCTTTAATATTCCACGATCGGTGGATCTGAAAATGAGAACATAAAGCGGGCACGTCTAATCGACTCCGTCGCGTTTCCCGGCTACTCAAAGCGTCGGCCACCATTAACGAAACTCATTAATAGAGTTTATTACCCTCGTACCAAGGCTGTTGCTATTTAACGTCATCATAAACTGCGGTTACAACGCTCGAGCCTCGATTTATGCGTTCGTACGCGCTTCTAATGTATCGATCTCGTTCGATCGGTCCGTCACAGGGCGTCTTCTTCTCCTTGAACTTGACGTAGCCTTGACTCGAGACTAAGCGTGGGCGTCACAGTCGGGGAGCCTTCGTTTTTTATCGTATATTCTGTCCCTTCCCTCGCATCTTTCCCTTTGTCTCACCTAAGCTGCTGCGCGTTAAAGTCACGGTTCGATATTTAAGTCCTCCACATGCTATTTAGTCCTCCATCCGCTCTTTACTAAGATTCACGACAACTACCGTGAATCCTCGTATAATACGGATTCGTACAAAATTGCGACGATATTCACAGAACGTGATAAAAGCAGCTGTTCGACGTATTTTTGACAGTTCCATGTGTAGATGCGAGTCAAAGAACGAGGATCCACAGAAATTGCAGATTTCTTCGCTATAGAATAAAAAAATTGGAGAACAAAATATAGAACTGGCGATTTACGCTGGAGTTAAATGGTAGCAAGAGGAATACTATTCGCGAATACCACCAAGCAAAAGCGTCGAAGCCGAGATGTATCGCGGGAGGAGCTTGGAAAGGCCGCGATTTTCCCTCGCGCGAGCGATTAGCCACAGCGCAATCTGTCCGCTCGTTGGTTCTTCCTTATGCCAGGTCTGCTGCAGTTAGACGCTCGGCTAGCTCGCACTTAAGTCGAGTTAGGCGTTAGTTAAGTCAGGCCAACGGCTATTCACGAGAGCATAGCATAGCGAAACGGGTATACTCTCGCGTGGAAAGGAATGTCTGGTCCGCTTTTCTCTTTCCTCCTGATTGATGCCGGCAGCGCTACGTTCTTTGCCCCTTTGTCTACGATGTACTTACTAGGGGAAAACGCGGTACCGCGAGCCGGTGCACCGTTTAACACGCGGGATATTTATACATCATCGTACTCGTAAAGCGTTTCGTGAAGTGCTGTGCATCGCCGGTGTCGGCCCTCTTCAACGACATTCTCTCCTTGGAAACGATTCGCGTTCCTGTTGCTGCTCCGGTGTTCCACCGGGGAAGTCCGTTTCTAAATTAACACGTTGGAATCCGAAGGATCTGGTAAACGCGCGATGTTCTTCCGTCAATTTCAAGTGGATAATTTGCGGCTAAAGTGTGCTTAGTTAGAAGAAACGGGTTAGAGGATTTGTTGGAAGAAGCAGACCACCTGAGAGTAATTTTCGGTAGAAAAAGAAAAAGGTCGTAGTTGAGCAGAGTATGTGTTTAACGACGGAATCTTCGTGATATGATTCTTTCGTGTAATAATCCATAACGTAACATCCTAAATGATTCTCCTTTTTATTTATAGAATAACGATTGCGTAAAGTTGCTAGCAAACTTGTAATTACTATTTACCATTGGGAATGGTAAAATTGACAGAACGCATGGAGAACATAGAACCGTAGGTGGCTGAGAGAGCTTAATGGCTTTTTAACGAACAGCTCCGTTTACTCTATTCACGACTCGCGTACCGCTCCTGTTCCGCTCGCTTCGTGGAATATTTATCATAATCATCAGCATTCGTTAGACCGACCGCGATGACGATTTAATTAAATTCGTACAAAAACTACGTCGAGGGGCCGAGCCAAAAAAGTTCTGTCTCGCTGCACGTCCGGTTGCGGAGGCGTGAAAACGTTATTACGCCAGAGACCTTTCTTTACAAAATGCAACCTCTAATCTATGTTGGACTGTGAAGAAAGAAACAGGAAAAGAAAATTACAAAAAAGAGAGCGATTTAGATGGTATTCATAAAGTTCACATTGCGATATCAGGAAAATGTGTAGTTTTATATCGTAATAATCAATTTAAACATCATTTGGAGAACATCCTGCTCTTCATACTGAAGAAAACCTAGCTAAATTTAGATCAATGTAGTCAGTATCCTTCTAGAAAAAGGTATACAAAGATGAACGAAGTTTGCTACGAGCCAAAGGTACACACGCCCACGCGCTTCGTCGAACGATCGTCTGAGAATCCTCGCACGCATACTATTCAGCGGATAGCGTTTAACGTGGGAAGTTATGATATTTAAAGAGAGCGGCAGCTCTCGAATGGTTAACGGAAAACAATGCGTTTCTATTTCACGCAGTCCTGCGTTCACCGGTATGGAATTTCCGCGATGTTTCGATCGATACGTACTCGTACCAGCGCACGGCAGATGATGCATATCAAACGGAGTGAAACCGGGCCTCCTTCGCAGACCGGTAACAATGCGTTAATGTCTCGACGCTGATCTGATTACGGGGATTTACGTTGGACATCGTCATTTCACAAAGAACTCGTGTCGCAACCGAGCCAAGGGAAGATTTTTATCATTTTTCTCGTACCATCTGAACCAAACCAGAAACGCACCGCCTCTTATGCCGCATCGTGTACTTACGTGTTTCGAGCATTTCGAATTGCAGGATCGTACTTCCACGTACCTAATCACCGGTATCAAAATTCTTGCAACACTGTACACGTTGAATACAGGTTGATTTGCACAAGCCCGTCATTAGAGACTCGCTTTTGACGGGCTGATTATAAGCACTTCCCGTGACCACGATATTACTTCGGGCTTTTTCGTGTTAAGCAACCAAATGGATGCTCGATCTTCGAATTTCCTGTACTCGGCTGTGGGTGTGCAATTAAGGAAACAGTCGGTATTATTACTCCAAAGAACGAGGGTTACTCATATTTCTTGAGCTTTTTTGTAAAAATGCAGCGCATTGCATACTCGATTATAATGAGACTATAAACGAGCCAGCGGAACCATTTGTAAGGCTCGTTCTTAGTGTTATGTAACCGAAACGAAGTGTGTGAAAACTCTGACGAATGATGTAGTCATCTGTTAGGCACGGACATATAGGAGAAAGTTCAATTACTCACGTTATACTAAACTAACAATTCGAATCTTGAATATTCTTACACTAACCACTCCAGATATATTTCACTATTATCTCTTCAAACCTACGTACGACTTTAAACCGACGTCAATTTCCTGTACCATATTTCATCGCACTACTTTGCATTCTTTCACGAACCCCGCTTTCGAGTTCTTCGAACATAAAACACTGGCAACGTCAAGGTAAGAAAACCGCAGCAATTTCGTCGACAACAATGACACGCGTCCTCGACCCCATTGAATACAACGTACGACAATCCCCAAACAATCGCGTTGAATCGCGAACATACCAACTCCTGGATTCTTGGATTCCATCTCTTGGTCCCGACGATTAACAATTATAATTATTCCGGCGGAATTATACGAGGAACATCGCTGAACGATTCCACGACTCGCGTCCTCTCGGCGCGAGAGCTGTTCGCGCGAGCGAACGGTTGCAGCCAATTTGCGTACTTCTATAAATGCAGGTACCGGTGGCGTGTACCGGCGTTCGAGCGGTCAGTAAATGTTCCTAGGCGTCCAATACCGGCTGTATTCCGTACGATACATAATGCATGAGCCGGTACGCGGTGTGTTTCTTCCTCCTACTCTTCCTTCCTCCGGATCTCGCACGGTCTGGCCGCTCGTCAGCGCGAACATCAGATTCGCTAATTAAGAAGCCGCTGAATTTATCTAGCGACGATTAAATCCTATAAGCGTTCCAGCTGGCCATCGAATTGTCCTCGTGTACGTCGTTTGTTGCCAGCAGTTTCTTTTCCTCCTATCGCGTCCGTTTCACCTCGTTTAGCAGCGACGAAAGCAGCGGAAAACACTCGTCACCCATAGCCGGGGTCGCGTTAAGGGTATGATTAACGCGCGAGGTATAATCTTCTCAGTAATAAGGTGTCGAGTCACTGAATCGACGAGTTTTTCGCGAATAATTGAAGTTTAAGTTTAACGATCCTTTCTCCTCGCGTAACGATGCGATCCTAGTGGCATCGTTTTTAGACTTCAAGTTCATTACCTTGCAAGCGAATTATTATTCACTTCTGTAACTACTTCACGTTAAAATACTGCGCGGCCAAGCGATATAAAATCAGAAAACCAACAAGAGTCTTACGTACGAAAAGTTTTGCAATGTTTTAGAACACACTGTTTCGTATCAGATACTTTAACGATGGAAGAGAAGGATCGCAAACGAAAGCAAAGACTTTGAAATCCTGTACGCTTAATCTTCTACTCCGTGATATCGAGGAAATTAAAAGAAAAGCAATTAAAGAGTGGTAGTTGGGGGAAAAAACGAAACAAGCTCCACGAGCTCGTCGACATACAGGTCGCGAGGCGTTCCAAATGTCTCAACGCCGTTTGACGATGATAAAGTGCAGATAATAACGCGACTAAGTAATCGCATGGTCGCGTCGGCCTGATTCGCCAAAGCCGCGCGACTCTGTCCCCAGCGCGAAGAAGATAAATTTCTCGACACTGCTAATGGCGTTTCTTGCTTGCGAATTCATCTTATAAGGGCGTTCTGCGCCGGCGATGATCTGGGTGTTATAAGCCATCAGCGCCGCGGAAAGAAATGCTCCCTCCGCCGCGCCGCTGCATAAATATGCATGCATCCGCCGATGGATCTTGTAACCCTGCCTCCTCCTGGTTTTTGTTAATACCATCTCAAAAATGTAGTCGTTCCTCGTTTTGCCGTAGCAAAATACCAGCCGTCGTTACCGATATATCACCGGTTATGACGCGACACGCTAATAAATTAGCCAGCCCCACTGTTGTTGTCGAAAACCCGTACTACACATACCGTACGACTTATGGTATTCTGTTGCACCGAGTTGCAATTCTCCGCATGCATAGAGATCTGATAAAGTGGACTGTATCGAAATCTTCTGTCGTAAGGGCCGGAGATTAATTTTTACGGGGAATTTAAAAACCTGGTACCTTAATTAATCGAGATGGTAATCTGTTTTCTGTGCAACGAGCCGAGTCAGGAATAAACAGATGCACGTGATGGCCGGATTTACGGCATATTATATCATGAAGCGTAGTATGTAGAGAAATATTATTAGAATAGCTACGTTAAATTACGTACGTTCTATGTATTGCCAGCTTTTCTAAAATTTTTCGTTACAAACGAAAAAGTTTCAACTAGCCGCACGATGTCGATTTGTCAGCTTTCAATGGCACCCTCCGCGATATGCAAATGGCGGCGCAGTTTCTGTGGTGAAACGTGGTCCGTACGAGGGTGCACCGATACAAGTCGCTAGTAACTATACGTTCTTCTTGGTCGGTCGGGGTCAACAGGGCACGCTATCGCGCGAATCCGTGCACATCGGTCCAAGAATTTCCAGAGAAGCTTCGTATGCATATGCATGCGGCGGCTGCGTATACGGTAAACACCGGTAGAGGTAGGATAGGAAATAACTGCCAATTAGCGCGAGTCCCTAACGGAGGAAACCTGAGCGCAAGCCGCCTCCGCTTAGCGCTGACTCACTTTTCATTGCGCGGTTCTTGCGTTGATGCGCGCAACCCTAACCGTGCGATTGGGCGTTTCCCAGGATCAAAGAACAGAAAAGTAAATATCTCGATTCTGAAGAATTTTGTTATTATCAGGATTCCATAGTTCTATAGCGGGAATTTGTGGATATGAGGGTTGTGGAATGTGGAGAGTGCCTGATTAGTCGATGGAATTTTGGTGATGCCGTGGCAATCTAGCTTTTATTGAGAAACTCGTTTCTAATCGTTACTGGCGGCGGTATTATGCAACTTTTCTATATTTTCAAGAATCCATATAATTAAAAAGAAACCATTATTTCCATTACTCGAACAAACACGAATAAACGATTGGATTTCATAATGGATTAAATATCCCTCCGCCAATATTTAAGCCCACCTTCGACAAATATGGTCGATCGGCTATTATCTCACTGAAAAACGTTTACGTCACTCAACCCTCGATGAGAAGTAACGCAGCTGTCTCGAATGGCATCGAAAAAGCGTCCATGGAAACTTCGTCGTCGTGTCACCATCCGCGCATGGACACGCGCGGCTGCCTTGCGGGGAACGCGGCAGATGCGTAGAGAATTCGTCTGATTGAGGGTGATACTATAACGAACCAAGGCCTCCAGGTTCGTGATCCAGGATGATAAAATTGAGCACGGGGAGGGCATATGGTGTTTCGCGGTGTTCGCGTGATCCTCTCGCATTTTTCTTCCATCGGTTGCATTATATTGAGCTCTCGTTTATTTTTAATCACTGACGTGTATGTAATTTGTGTCGCGATTAATCGGAAGCCAGTTCGATTTCCTGGGTAATTAAATTCGGATACGATAATTAACCCCGTGCAGAACTGTATAGAATACATTTATGCTTGTACAAGGGCTATATGCTCGGACAAGGGTCAACGTAATTTCGTTCGTGCTCGAAACGAAACGTTGATTTGGAGCAGAACCCACTGTAATTAGTAGAAACCATCGATTCAAACTGAATTTCGTGTTCCTTAACCCGCGTAGATCGTGTTTTTCGTCTGTGATTCAGTGAAAGTCATTTTACCACCGTTGATTCCTTTGGAATCATTCAAAGATCCGGTTCTTACTGTAATCCAGGCTAAAGAATGAACACTAGTAAACACAGAAACGGGTCTGCGTAGTTGCACCGGTTATGCTATGAAACCGGATAAATTATTTATGAATGTCATTCCGGTTCCGAACTTTATGAAACACCCTTCCTAGGTATTCTCGGCCTGTGTTTCTTTTCCTTCCCCTGCCCTGGTTAAACTTCAAAGCTCGATTTCACCAGGATTGTCGATAAAAGACTAACCTCCTCACCCCTACGAGAATTGTATTACGCTCAGTCATCATCATTCACGTGTTTCTTCCCACGCTATAATCTCGCACCCCAACGCAACGCCAATATGAAGCACCGCGTTTCTACTCGAAGAACACATAACCAGCCACGTGTACAGTATGTAGATAATGACGTTTCTGAAGGCACATGGCGACAGAGAGATTTATCCGGTGAGAATACCGGTGACACTGTTTCCTGCGGCTCCACCCCTTTGGCTACAGGGTCTGGTGAATTCTGAATGCGACCGCGACTTGCAATGGTTGTGGACGAGACATTGAGGAAAAAAAGGCAGCAACGTGTAGAGCGTAGAGGAAACAAAATCGGCCAGATTCGGATCAGAATTCAGGGAGCATTGAGGGTGTCGCTGCCGCCACCACAGGCCGCGCAAGATTTACGAATTCGCGTTAGATCTCCGGCCGAATGCTCGAGCATTCGAGAGTAGATAATCGATGCGGTGTCAGACGGTGCCGTTTTCGTGAACAAAGCTTCGAAATTATGCGGAGCGTGAGGGGAATACGCACGAAAAAGGAATACATCCTGAGATCATTGTTCATGGTACATATTTGGAACGATAAAATTCCCGAAGATCGAAAGTTATGATAAATTCATTTTTGTCAATTTCCCGACTTTTACACTACTTACAAAGCACATATTTAATAGAACGCAAAGATAGCGTTGAAACGCGATTGGTTGACAATACACTGAATTTTATACGAGACTTATAAAAGAAGAAAATATGACTTGTATTTTTTAAAGTCACTGTCACTTTCTTGGTAATGAACAGTAAACGCTTCTCGCGCTGGGCCAGAACGAAAATTCCCAGGCGAGAAGACGGGATAATGAATAACTCGCGAAACTACGCGCTGTCGCTGCGTTAAGAACGAACGAACGAACGAACGAACGGACGCGTCGGATCTGGTCGATAAATTTCCGTTCGTACGTAAAATAATCGCCGTGATATACGAGCCACGATATTCGTAATTTCGCGACGGTAATTTACTGATAGTTGTATTTTCATAAAAGCTATTCGCGGACAGGCGAAATATTGCGCACGCCTCAGCCCGCCGCGATATAAATGCTCCGGTAGAGATCCGTTTGTATGTTTGATCGAGCCAAGCTGCATAAGCAGGTAGGTCAGTCGGAACCTGGTGAAAATTGCTACAAACGTATCCCCGAGGGTAGTCATCAGCTTCTTCTTGCGAGCTTTGGGACTCGGAAAAACTGTGTTGCCAGTCGTGACGCACGCGCCTGAATCGCGATCATGCGTTTCTCTGAAACTAATGTCTCAATTCATGGAAACATTATACGCGAATTACCTCTACGGGAATGAGCAGAGATCATTGTAGGCTGTCGCGTCATTATACGTGCCATTTGCAAGTTTATCTTTTAAACGCGCGGTGTGCTTTTTCATCCGATAGTCTATCATCATTACTTTCCCGCGAGGAAAGTTTCTCTGTACGTATCTTACGAGGATGAGAGGTTTTGATCGAGCTTGAGTTGTTAAAACACAGATGAAATTAAGTTGGAAGGATTGTAAAAGGGTAATTACACCGTTGGAAATAAATTGTCAAACAAGCTGACGTTTAATTCTCTTATTTGCACGATGGTTTGCAGAAGTATTTGAACGTTTATGTTCGTCATTTCTAGCGAGTGAAATGTAGATATTACATTGAAGTTATTGAACCGAGTAAGCAGAAAATAATTCTATTATATGCTTCAAAGCACGAACCATCGCGTCGATGGATTAAAAAGATACTCGATGAACTTTTGAAGCGTTAGAGAATCGGAACAAAATTGGAGGCCATTTCTCTTCGTTATTCACGTAGCACGGAAGTCAACGAAGTGTAAAAAATTAGAATTACCGCAGCGATTTCACTACTGAATGGAATTGCCTCTGTCCGTTACCATAGACTATAATTACACGCTACTTCGTCCTAATAAAAGTAATTCGGTTGCGCCGGAGGAGTCGAGCCGAAAGCGAAAAAAAGTCTGGAGCTGGAGGGTGTGTCGCTACCTCCTGTTAAAAGCCGGTGTTTAAAATGGCGAAATTATATAGAAGAGCCGCGTGGTGTGTAAAAGCCGCGAGTGACCGATTGCTGTCGCGAACAGAGGATTCGTTTCACTTCGATATATCGTGATTAATATCTGTAAAACAGCGTCATTACCAGCGATGGTAGAATGGACGGTGTCATTCGCGGAGTTCGCCTGCTTCGAAGCGGTCAACACGTACGACTACAATTTCCAGCGGGTGAGCAAAGTCGTCGTTCTTGCAATTTCATGGCGTGTTAGAGCCGATCGTGGCCCACGGCCATCGGATATTTCGCTGTGTATATACACCGTATCGGTACACGAGCGTGTACGAGAGAAAATTCGAAACGATCGCCGGACGAGAAACCGCCATTAAGCGACCGCGGTTTCCGCTAATCGAGTCGTTTCTCCCTTGTAACGTGGGAGGTTCGGTACACGTCGCGCGATTCGCAAAGCCTCAGATCTCGGACAGCCTGTAACGATGTTTGTGCAAGATGATTTACGGAGATCGAGGTGTATTTTCTCCGGTACCGCTCTAAACAATGAGCTTTCAAATCTTATCTGGCCATTGTGCGTGTATTTTATTACGGCGATTCGGCTGAAATCGTCGGGAGGAGGAGCGCCGGGTTAAGTGCAAGCTTGCAACCTTTGCAAGGTGAGTCTTAATTATACGTTATGACTATGTGCAAATGCACGGCGGAAAGGAAGAATGAAATATCATGCGAGACGAGATTTATGGGAAATTTTAAGGTACTATGTGAACCGTATCTCGTGAACAATGATTCGTTGTTCTTCGGTAACGAATGTTCCTCGTACGAGACTCCATTACCAGTTACCAATTTTAACACCTATCTCTTATTACGTCGAGATTCGCGCAATAGAATTTAAGGAAGCGTAACTTTTTTAGTCTCAATTGTTTCAACATCTGTAACTTACAGTGTTTAAATTTAAAATAAAAACCAATTTATCAGGATCTTCTTGAGCATAATTGAACTAATATTACTAGCGAAAATATTGTGCAAAAGGTCCTAGAAATAAAATTGTACCTATCCTACGCGGAATTACGAACTCACTTTCACAGGTTATAAATTTTACGATAGAAAAGGAGTTCCTCCCACGGTGAAATTGTATCGCTGAAAGAAAACGAGACCATAGAAAACACGATCGCGCGTTATCAAGCAGAAATTCCGAAAGGAAGAGTGTATAAAGAGGGTTCGGCTCGAAGCGGCGTTGTTTCACGGGGGGTAACGATCCTCGAGATCTCATTTACAGTACAAATTAGTCGTAGGCCGGTCCTTGGTCCTTAATGGTTGGCCGGCACGCAAAGAGGCTAGCTTTAATGAAGACCGCGCTTTGTCCGTGACGAAGTGCTGCGCGGTGTGACGCGGCTCGCAGCCGATCCGCTCGCGTCGCACCGAGCCGCGCGGCCGTATTTCGCTCGAACGTCCGCTGAATGCGAGTTAAACGAAGATTTATGCCGTGCCGTGTAAATATAAACAACAATATGCAATCCCCGTCTTATTGTCCCGCGCGAACGAGCCGCGCAAGCCGACCAATGCGAACTATGCTTTCACGCATGCTCTCGCGTCGCGAGCCTTTCTACCGAGCTAATTGACTGAACACCCAGAGACACCGGATAGTGACTGCTTTTGTATCGTGTGTTCTTCGCTTTCGAAATTCTTCCAAATAGGAAATATCAAGTACATAACGTATTTCGGCAATGGGAATTACAATTAGAAGCTTGTAATTCTCGACAATGTTTGTTTAATATGCAATGACTGTGGGAGTTCAAAAAGCTGAAGTTGAACGCAGTTTCCGAAATGCCTTTCTATTGAGCGATTTTAGAAGACGTTGAAATAGAACTTGAAGATCATTTACTTGGTGTAAATCTAAAACTCTAAAAGAAATTGTACCCGCAAAATCCTAACAAAAAAAGAACGAAGCAAAGACTATTTATCATAATTCAAGGAACGAATCAAGAATTGCTACATCATCGAAACAATTCCTCCGATCTTCGCTGTGGCCATAATGTGTGTCAGTCCTTCATCCTGTTCTTGGTTCATCATACTCGATGCGATCCGTTTCTCCTAACTATCCTCGGCAACGACGAACAAGATAGACCGCGAAGGGAATGAAAAATGGAGACACGCGGTGTATTTCGTCAGCGAGAGAGAGCGCGTTTCGTCTCGCCGGCGAAATTTCAGCGAGCGCGTAATGCGCGCGCCTATTAAATGAACCGGTTTTAATGAATTTGCTTGTCCGCGGCGTACGCGAGCCGGCGCGGTGTGCACGTGTAGTGCGGCGAACGTGGAGTCGCTTCGGAAGACTA
The DNA here is from genome assembly GCF_011952255.1 of Bombus vosnesenskii. Lineage (NCBI taxonomy): Eukaryota > Metazoa > Arthropoda > Insecta > Hymenoptera > Apidae > Bombus > Bombus vosnesenskii. The sequence goes on from NW_022882960.1 coordinate 1,236,910, forward strand.
ATCGACCGGGGCGTAACGAGCCACCGAGCGACGATCCTTCCTCTGTACGGACGAGGACGAAACACTTCTCTTCTCCGCGAGCGGCCGCGTTTTTTGCGAGCGCGCTTCAGAAATTTGTCTGTCGCTGCCTTAATACGCCGGCTGTCACGCCCGTCGACGCTCATCCATCCAGAGTACTTCTGGCAGGTACGTGCCTCCCTCCGCTCCTCTTGTATCGCTTTAATTCGCCGGTTCCCACGTGCGATTTCGCCGACTGCGATTTATTCTGACGCGCTTAACTCGCGAAAGTTGTCTCGGCGAACGATGGATCGCGTTTCGTTTCCTTCTCTTTTCGAAAGTCTAACTCGGATGACGTAGTTTGCAGGTTTTTTGTAGTGATTACTCTTAGGAATGAAGATTTAGTCATTTGACATTCAGTTCCTCGGTATAGATGACGTGGTTTTAATATCGAAGAATTTTTCAATGGAATGAACGAAATGAGCGAAGGCGAAGATTTAATTCTCCAGTGCCATCGATGAAATCATCAGACACTGAACTAATTTGGAGTTTTTCAATTAACCAAGGTTCTATCAATCTTGATGATGTGCGTTTTGTTCGAGAAATAGGTTTCAGAATGACACGGCCATTAGACTCTCGTCAGTGATCGCTTCGACTGTAATCAGTACTAGCTAACTTACACCAACCGGGCATATCGATTCAATAAATCTCGCGATTCTTTTTTCGTTGTAATAAATATTACGCGAGATGATACGTAAGACATTCATCATCGATGCGAATGAAAGGAGATTCATACATGGAAAGATGCAGACTGCATCCTGGCATTGGTTTCGAATCAACTACCATGCTAATAATTTAGATCAATCGTGAATCGATAAATTTCTGTAAACTCTAACCAGAATAAAATTACCCGCTTTAGGTATTACTTTTATAGAAGTGTAGAGAATTCGACATTTCGAAGGACTATAATCTAAGGGTTGGCTTCTTTATGGATCACAGTGTTTCTCCAATGATTTGAATATGTTTGTTTCCCAGTAATTGCAGCCCGGCTTTCGAAGTACCCGCTGCCACCTCACTTATGTATACGTGTCCACGCTTGTTTCCGCGTTTTATCTTGTAATTATTAACAATCGTGTGCGGCTAACGTTCGACGATCGTACGTCATTTGCGCGGGGCTCTGTGATTACAACGCTTACAACGTTTAGAAGGGTGGCAAAGCGACTCGTGGCACGAGAAGAGACTGCAAACGCTCGTCTAACCGGGGTCCCCGTTAATAACACGCCAGTCGATCTGTCATCGACGTTGTTTTACTCTTTTCAAGTGAAATTCATTCCCTTCCCCGAAAATAATAGCTGCTTGACAGGTGAAATGTACTCACTATGTCCTCCATGCTGTGATTTCCAGCGTGCATTAATCCGGGATTAGTACAGCTTCCCACGGGCGTCGTGTGAAGCGAAGAGGAGCTTACATGTACACGTGCGTTGCTATCGCGAAAATTGCACTTCCTGACAATTACTTCTCCCTTCGTCGTTTCCCCGATCAATCACGCTTTCCTTCTTGCACTCGATATCGAACTACCAGCTGTCACGCCTGGGATCATCGTTCGAAAAACGATCACTTTTCGTCGAACTTGTCACCACTTTCAAACTCCATTAAAACTTGTCCCTGCTCCGAAACCGTGCACCGATATCTCCTTGACGGTCATAACACTATTTTCACGGAACGTTTATTGGATTACTCGTATCGGTTGTTAGATACAAGGATTTCTTCCTGCTCACATGTAAATGATTACACTTGGCCGCGTATACTTTCGCGAATCGGAGCTGTTTCTCGTAATCCGAGATGGAGTATCGAGTCTATTTATACACGGAAAAGCTCGCGCAGAGACACGTACACGCGGGCCCCGCGATCTCACCGTAAGATCGCCGCGAGGATCGTCGTCACCGGTACACGGTGACGACAACGACGGTCAGGGTGGTCCACGACGCGCGACATCCTCGTACCGGTCGTCGAAGTCTCCGCGTGCTCGCTACACGTTCGCCAGCATTGTCGAATCCTCTCCGTTGCTATTCCAGTCTTCTTCCTCTAGAATCGACACTACGTCGACCACAATGTCCTCCGGAATACTCGAAAAATCTCCGAACTCTGAGCGACGAATCCTGTGATCAACAAACGTCGTGTCACGCTCGATCTTCCCTATTTCGTATCGATCGAAAGGATCGTCCTGTTTTTATCGTGTTCCGGAGAGCAAGAACTTCCAGCGAATCCAGATCCAGGGACCACACACAGTCGTGGAAGAGTTCGTAGAACGGTCGACGATCGCAGTAGAACACGAGACGAACGGACAAACAGACGAACGGATGCAAAGAACGCGCCAAGAGCCAACCGTTCGCCGGCTCGGGCTGAGTCTCACTGACTCGGTTGTTGCGTTGCCCGCCAGCTCTGGCCGCGACGTGTTTCGCTCGATAGAGAGGGAGAGAGAAGCATGCAGGGGAAGAAAGAGCGACAGAGACGAGTAGGAAACTTGTGTAGAGGGGGTTGTAAGGCCCTTCCATCGAACCCCTCCATAGTAAAGGCCTACCGGGTGCCCAGGGCTTCGACCATTATCTCTGTTAGGCAGCGCTGCCCCGCGCCACAGACGATCCAGAGGGACGAGGTTCCAAGGGCTTTATTATATTTACGAGGCGTTATCGAGTCAATCCAACAATATTGATTCCGCGCCGCGAAGAGATCGGCCATCTTAAAGAACGCCCAATACATGGACCCCCTTTGGTTACGCGTTCCCTTGCTACCGGAGGGCTCGTGGCACTCTCGCTCTTATTTTTTACGCTCGCAATTTCTTAATAAGGATCTCTCATTCTGCTCAAGTTCTTCCAAATTTGATGTTAATCGAATCGTCCATCGAATCACTCATTGAGTTTATCGAATTTCGACGAGCCACGAAATCGGAGCTTGCAAAATATAAATTAGAAAATAAGTGAGTTACAACTGTTTCTCTTTGGAGGAGTAGACCATTTTTTTTTATAGATATAAGTACTATAAAGGAGCAATTGATTCTGAATTGGTTTCGATGGTTGTCGATTAGTTGTTCCGATCGTTGAAAATTGTGAACCTCATCGATCGTCTGACTTTACATCCTCGCTATATCTTTTCTACAACGAGTACTTGTATGTTCCTGACGTTAGTTCCGTGCGCTGAAGAATGTGAATGGAATGCATTAGCATGAATAGAGCTGGAGGCATCTAGTTCCGTTCGGCGTTCGGTAAATTCTTCGTTCGACGATCTCGATTTGCTGTCTTCTCTGGACAGAATAGTTTAGAACATGAGGGAGAGTATGCGGGTTTTCGTTTACAGAGATTCTTCTTGATTCGTCATGACACGCGGTTACATAGGGGTGACCTCCTCCGCTTGGAAGCTTTTTTAGATAGCTCTTGGTGGATAGCAAGCACGACGCACTGTGAGTGAAACGTTTTCGATTCCATGCCGGCGGAAGTTGTGGAACATAGTAATTTATTCTTTGTCCGGTCAATCGTTCCGTTCCTTTTCTTCTTCGTTTCCATCAGTTTTTTCTCCTTCCCGCGCTTCCAACGGGATGACCTCTTCTCTCGTAGCGGGAATAAAAACGAGTTTCTCGTACGAATTAGATGTCCTTTTGAATTATTGTGTCGGTCCTTACCTGACTCGTTGCCGGGGTCATTGTCTTTATAATCCGAGATCTCGTTTTAGCCCTGCTCGTACTATAGTCTTGATTTAGGTGAATTCTATTACGCCCTACTCTCGGCATACATATTGTCATATTAAAGTCGGGATCTTTTTTAAGTCGGCATGGCTCTTTCGTACGTGATGAAATAAGAATAATCCATTCATATTTGAATGTTTTCTTCCTCCCCGTGTTCCTTCTCAATTAACGGGGAACCAAGGATTTAGAATTCTTCATCCGTATAGTGAATTCTTTGTTTCTTTTCGAACGATCCTTGCAGCCTTTCAACATTGCCAAAATGATCAACATCGCCATTTGTGGATCTGTGAATTAAAAAACATCATCGTTCTTTCCTACTTTTCTATATCCGGGACACCTTTACGATCGTTATCCAAGTATTTGTTCAATTTCAAGATTCCCCGCACAAAAAGAAATTACTTCACAATCAATTTACTCTGATTAAATCCATGTCGTCCGGAGCACAGTAGCTCTATATTGTGCCATTAGCGGTGACTTGAACGTTCAGAAATAACACCGTCTTCCAGCAATCTTAAGCTTTTTCATTTCACAGTGACGTTCAAACGTAACGCAGGAATAACCCAGGGCGATTTTTTGACGGAAACGAATAGCGCCATCAAAAAGTACACGTTACCATTGAACATCCAGAGAACAGACAGTACATGCTACGTCAAGAACATTATGGGGTAATAATCGCAAACAAAAAGACACTTCCCGATGTCTGCTTACGGTGAACTGGTTACGAACGTGTCCTCACCAGCAGCCGATTCTTCGTAGCGTGGCGTGTGTTCAGGTGCACACGTGGGTGTGTAGGTGGCCGCGTAACAGCTGATCGTCGTTGTTGATCAGAATGGTCGAGCAGGAAGCTACGGACATCCTCGTGGCCGCGACCATTTGTACGCGGGCTGCTTTGGAATTTCATCCGTATTAGATTCGAGCGGAATGATAACGATACCGTATCTCGGCCTTTCTCCCACTCGCACCTCGGCCCTTTTTTCATTCGGCTCACTGCTCCGGATGTCTTTTCTATCTCCATTTTTGGTTTCTATTCTCTGCCTATTATAATTTGACATTCTCTATGCTTCTTGATCGTTCATGCCACATGAGATTCAATTAATTTTTTCATCAATCCCAAGGATCATTTTGTATGCTCTTTTTCTTTCGCGTTCTTTCGTGTTCATTGGCGTTCGAGGGTTACGCAAGAATTCAAGTAGGCTGGACAGAAAGTAAACGTGTCATGTGCCAATAGCAAGACGTTTAATTGACTTCGTGATGTAAAACATATTGCTTAAGCTTGAACAATCGCGACTATTAAATATAGAATCGCGAATAATTAGTCGAGTACCATTTCGACGCAAGTTACCATCGACCAGTTTTATATCCCATTAAATTGTTCATCGTTGATCTAAGTGAATATGCGGTGGAGTTGGAGAAACCTTGGGCAAACGGAGAAACATCGTTTATTCATGTGATCTATGCGTGGATTATTTTGTACGACGCATCGCGTATACCTCATAACGATATCGATCGACGTAAAAACAACGGGGGACATTAATGAACGGCATAAATGCTAATACCGTTACTCGATTCAAGAATTGTATTTTACGATTAGGCATCGTCCTACAGTATCGTATCTACCGTTTCATATAAATTCAAACCTTGAAATATATATGTGATGCAAACATCGTTTGTCCGTTTATAACATCTCGTTGAATAGAAACAAGAAATTCGTAAATCTTCCTATACCGGAAGTAGAAACTATCTTAGGCTTAAAAATCTTTGATATTGGTCCTGAAGATGTCGGTAATTGCTTCAGAACTCTTACGTATGAAATGCAAAGAGCACATTGGGCTTTACTAATAGAAATGAAACGGATAGAGAGAGGAATAAAAAAAGAAGGAGAAGATCCTAGTTTCTCAAATTTCTTAGTTTCCCAAATCCTACCACGATTTTTTAACGTATGTTCGCTTGACTTAAAGAACATCTCGAGGAACGAGAGTTCTTTTCTAATCCTCGTGAAAGCGCGCTCTGGCTGTGTGCTCACGGAAGGTAAGGGAGGAGACTTGATGAACTTGCCTCGTGAATCACCTCGCCTATAAAAATCGGCGCCGATGCGTGAGAGAGATAATGGCGGGGAGGAGCGGTAACAACAGGTTTGCTTATGTACGCACTTACACTGGCCCCGTTGGGGCAGGGATAGGGCCGGGGAGCAGGAAACTCGAAGAGCAGCGACGAAGAAGGCGGCCGCGCGACCGCAACGCGTGCACCTCCAGCGGGAATGCACGCACACGTCTGGTGAGTGCACGCTTGCGCTTGAACCTGATGCAGGTGAGTCAGTGCGCGAAACGCGCTAACGCCACGAGGCTAACGTTCGAGTTCAGAGTTCCGCAGGTTGCGCGAGGGTGGCATTCTACCCGTGTCGCGTTACGTTTATTGGAGTGGCGAGAGAGAGTTACGAAGCAGCTGGTGGTCTCTCGAATTGTTCGAGTTCACTGCTTGTCTTTTGTCGAGCAATAGAAATTACATATAAGGTTTCAACGAGAATTTTAGGGAAATGTTCCTATGATAAGATATCAATTTCCAATATAATAATTTCAGATGATTCTGTCGTATTTAGTGAAAAGTTTATAACACCATGCAGACGACCATTCGGTTATCTTCTCAAATCGACTAGCACACCAAGAGAACACCCTGCGATTACCATTTCTAACCGTGAAGCAAAAACGAAACATTCGTGCGCGATCATTTTCGAAACGTGCAATCATCACCTTCGGCCTGTTGTCCCTTCGGACGTTCGACGAGCAATTACGGACTCGGCCGCGAGAAATCGACGAGGCAAAAAACGAATCTCGATGCACTTTAATCCGATAAACTTGGTTACCGTGTAACAGTCGACACGGAAAATCGAACGAGCTACGAGCTAACGAGAGATTCCTAAAGTATCCAACTAAATAATCTTCGCAACGCGAACAGATACGCCTGGAATCAATCGCCGCGATCAACGTTAATTATACGCGAATCCCACACACGTGAGGGGCTTTCGTCGATTCACATTCAATTAGCCTTGCCGAATGCCTGGGCGCACCTTCGCGATACAACGATAGCGCGGCACTCTCGATGGAGAAGGACCCTAATCGATTACGTGCCAGGACGATTGAGAAATCCAGCCATTGTTCGCAGCTGTCGATACGAGCCACGGGATACGTTCCACAGGATTCTTCACATTCGACGGAAACCGTTGATTTCGCAGGTGTTCCATCTCCATTTAATGTATTTTTTCTGTACGTTACGTGGTTTGTAATATCTGTGATTACGTCATTTATGTGTGGTATCGAGATACGACAGACGTGTAATTAAACGGTGGGTGTTTTTTGGTTGGTTAATTTAAACGAAGATAATATAACGGTTGTGTAAGCCAACGCTGTGATTTGATAGTATATTTACATACGATGGTAGTTTAATGTGCTACGCGCTCTTTCGTTTGACTTTCTCTTGTGTTCATATTATTCATTTATGCGGGTACACTTGTTCCTTTTTCTTCCATATGTCTCTTTTTAATACTTCCTGTATTTTCTGTCTATCAGTAGGTACTATATCATGGTCAGCGTGTTGACAGTGACGAGGATAACGATTTGTACGGTATAGGCGTTTCAATCTATTCCAGCCTCGCTAACAAGTCTGAGCTTCGTAAACGTGAAAACATAGGAAACCGAGACGGATAGAAAAATCGATTCGAAGCGGCGTAAAATCCAGGCGAGGCTTAACCCAGATCTTTACTCGAGTGTCGTAAAGCAGCGATAGATTCTAATCTGAAGGAACAACCGGAGGCGAAGTTCGCTATCTTTTCGTTACGCAAGATCGTCTACCGATCGTAAATTTTATCGCCGGCCAGGGATTAATCTGTAAAGGCAATTTGGAATCGTTCACCGGTACCGCAATGGTGACAAAAAGCCGATTCGACGATATCAGCGATGAAAACGGTTTCAATTTGAATTTTGATCGCTTCGGGCGTGATTGTCCGACGAGAAATTCACGTAGGCGTGTTAGAATGCGCCAGTGTGTATCACGGAACGAAATGCCGATTAATTTACAGTCGTCGGTCCCTTTCTTTCTTTTTATTTTTCTTTATTTTAGCGATTCGACGACTAATCCAAGAACAACAAAACTAGCGCGAATTCGATCGAATCGAGGTTCGAAAACGAGATTTCGTTGATGGCGATGGCCAATCGGGGAGAAAACGAGGAAGTCGAAAACCAGTTGGCGAAACGTGGGACGCAATAAACCACGTCCTAAGCCGTTTTGAACACCTTTTAACGTGTCCACAGGAACGCATTTGGCAACCGTAGATATTATATCTTTATTGTCATAACGTGACGTTGGGCGGAGCCAGTTTAAATGGAAAATGTTTTTAGAGCACCATTAGGTAATGGCGATGGAGCACTCTATTAGTTTACAAAGACAATTTGTTCTGTCATTTACTTTTTTTTTTTTTTGCTAAAATGTAATGAAAAACCACTTTATCCACCATAATATTAATTACTAATTACGCTTAACTACTTTGTCTCAATAGAAGCTTATAAATGCACATTGGTTCTATTTTCAAAGATAAAACGCTGTTTCTACCTCGTCTCTGTCTCTAAGCTGTTGATAGCTTTTATAACCAGCTTTAAAAATATAAGTCGACTACGCAATAAGTTTCCACTCACAGTTGCTAATATCAAAGAGCATCTTAAAATTTCCAGTACGTAAATTTTCCATTTACCTGTCAATATAAAGAAATATCATTGATATAACGAACTATCTATAGACATAATTAATACTAGTTAATAACAGATCGATACTTTCACCCTCACTAAACGACATCCTTATTTCATATCGAAACATTTTAAATCGTACCTATTACACCTACACGTAACACGGTCAAATTTATCCACAGTAGATATATTCCCAACTAGTCAGACTGCTTCGAATTCTAGGCGTATTTATTGCGTTTCGTTACACCATAGCCAATCCCATTAACTCTGTTTCTCGATTCTGCCTTGGTTGAGAGATAGCTTTCAGCCACCTATAAGTCGCTTCTGCGGTGCTGTACACCGAATAGCGATCGCGCGTGGGCGTGGAGGATCGCAGAATCGAGAGGCACGAGCTGCTCGATCGCTGGATAAGTCCTATCGCGGTCGTGTACTTGAACTTCACCTTGCGCGCAGGTGAGCAGGGATGCTGTTCAATAACTGTATTACTTCATCGATAATCCTGTATGTACTAGCAGTAACTTAAGACTAGTCACGTGTTTGCGTTACACATCAAGATATGTGTCTGGCTCACGGTTTGGTTCAGTGCTTGAAAATCTACCGTAAATTACCAGTTACCATTGGAAATATTTCTGTGCCTATCGTACGTATGCGTTATATGAAACATTCTGGAATTTCATTAGCATTATAATGAGACTCGCTTGTCATAATTATATTTGTGACGCACATTATATATTTATAAAAGGTGCGTACAAGTGTCTGAATACTTCCGCGAGTCTGCATAACTACTTACTTGGATCGCAAAGCATCGTCGTATAGGAAGCTAAGATTATTATTAGTAATAATTGTGTCGATATTTATAGGAACGATGGTGAAATTAACAACGTGACGATTAGGTGAATTACGAACATGTTTTCTTGGTTGAGTCATTACCCAGTTTTTCGATACCTGGAATGTGCGTTTGTTCGTAAAACGGGGTAATTATCGCGGGGAACAACGAGGCGGGATTTCGTTGGTATTTGAAAGAGTATCCCCGGGGCTTTCTTTCTTGGTGAAATCTTCGCGTTTAAAGCGATCGCTCGCGGCTCCTCGCTTAGCGTACATGGCGCTTAATCTCGCGTAAATTCCAGCGGCATTCACTCCCCTCAGTCGTGGCTAACGACTAGTCGCCTGAAGAAGCTAGCGAACTCGCTTTCTGCGTGTGATGAACTCTGCGAACTGTTCGTAGTAATTACGAATATGGCTACCACCTAGAGCTACGTAAATTTTCAACAATATCTTCTTTTGCGATTCGAACCAGTTAATCATTAAGTTCGTATCATTGATCGTATTAATTTCGTCTGTTTGCGAATAGATTTACGGTAATTCTTCCTTCGTCATGTGTACATACATTTTTTCCACATACTGGTTTTAATCAAACTTTAATCTCACGGAGACACCGAGGATGAAGCTCAAGGTATCATTACGATAAGCTCGCGATAAAAGCTCGTGCTCAGGTACCAATTATCGCTGGTAGAATACATTACGATCCAGGCGTTGTATTATTTACGACGCGGTATCGAACGTTGTTCCAGAGATACCGTTAAATCTCCCTCGTGAGAGAAAGAGGGTGTGCCGAGTGCGAGAACTTTTTGGACAGACGAAATCATCACTCGTCGCGAATTCACGAGCGCTTGCTTGGGTCGAGAGCGAAGAAGTAATACCGGCCCGGGTCTGTTCCGGCCATCTCGTGATTAATCGGCAACGCAACGGTAATTATAACATGTGTACGAATGATTACCAGTACGCGTAACCATACGTTTGCCCCGCGTCCCACAATAAGTCATCGACGCGGCTCGGTAATGCCCGCCATACTTTAACGGCGACGCTTTTCCCCGAGGTGGACGCGTGGCCGTAGGTCCCTCGCGCTACGATCCTCGATAGGAAGGCCATTGGCTTTAATTTAATTGGTGCACCACGACCGCCACGACCGCGCGGATACAATGGATCGAACGACGGATAAGAGAAACGATCCGATAAGAATCGTGGACCACCAACGCGAAAATCTGCGCGCCTCTCTCGGTTTCGTGTTTTACGTGGTCCAGCCTAGGCCATAGTCACGGTTCGATGAGTGGTATAAGCGTACGTTATTAGTCTTTATACATTTTTACACTTCTTTCGAGTAATTTTATGTCTGAACGTGTTTGCAGAGATCTGGTTTGCTATTTGTTGTCGAGGTATTGTGTTCACAGGTTACGCTCCGCGTGATTGTGTATATTTTCATGGTGTCCTGTTGCGTTTCTTACTCCTGTACATAAATTAACATTATTCTTTTAGCGGTATTAGTCCCTGACACGTTAATTGATGCGTAATTATCATGTACAGTGTAGTTATTGCGTCGTGAATCATCAACATCCTACGTGGCGATATTAAGCATCTTCTCAGTTATTAAACTTCAAGATACGGTGGATGATGGCAACTCACGCGACAAAAACTGAGCCTGATACTTGGCCGAAAATCGATTCGCTGTAGAACATCTTATGAATTTGTTCTATCTCTTTAGTTTTCTCTGGTGGATTTTATATCGAGGCACTTGTTACCTTTCAAGAGGCGTGTAACCGCGAGACTATTGCGAGGATAATTCGCGAGGATGCTTGAACGAGGATTGTCGCTGCATCACCATTCGCCCACGGGTGGGTCAAACCTTTTTCTTCGGTCGCGAGGAGAAACCATGGTGCAGCCAGCAGGCAGACCGTGAAGGGGCAACAGAGACGAGAGAATACCAGTTCAGCTTGAGATGTTCTCGGTCGTGTATTGGGTTACTGGGTTACCGTTCGCAAAGCTCTTTTCATCGCCTCGTTATTCTCGTTCGCGCGTATCAGAGTCACCATCGCGTTGAGGTTGTTCTCGAGTTTGTTGCAGCTTTCATTTTGTATCTTTAATAGAATACGATCATCGTTTTAATAAAATAAGTACATACATCTGTTCATTTATTTTAGTCGACACAAGTATTTCTAGCTAGTCCAATTTAAGGCAAGCGAATTGATATGACAGTTTAATATAGAAACCGCGTATCGATATGTAGTCGTGCAGACACGAGAGCCTTGAATATTTTTCAATCATTTTATTGTTATCAATCATTTATCTTATTCTTTTAGATCGGATACCTTCCCGTTAACATAAAATTCTTTCTTAAATATTCGCGATGTTAAATAATTTCTCACGAGTTATGCTATCATTCCTCGAATAAATGAGCGCTTATATTTGATCCTAATTCAAAGTAGATTGTCATACGAATAATATCTGCATACTTTTCCAAACGAAAGTCACACTCGTACAATCTGTTTTGTTTGAATAGCTCCATATAATCTAACCAAGATAACCAATGTATTCGCAAACATCTCATTATATAAACATCTTCCATGTTCTCTTAGATAATCTACCGGATGTCGAGCAACGTACGCGAGATTGCGATTCGAGGATTCGTGGGAGCAAAGCACAAGCGTGTTCTGTGCGCGCAATCGATAAGCCGATAAATGGCTCGTTGCACAGGTGTTAATTGCAACGATTAAACAGCCTGCGGACAAATCGGTCAGGTGTGGCCAGAGATCGTTTAATCGCGGTTGAATCCCAACCGGTGTCACGTTTTATTTCACTTTCCACGCGATCCGCTTCGTCGTTTCACTCGCCAACCACCATACACCTAAATAGTCGTCAGCGGAATTCCGTGAAACAGGCGGTTGTTGGCTTAAGCTGCGTTTACATTGGCTAACTCTTGGTTAAACTACGTGATACTCGAATCTAATATAATATGTCTATAAAACATGTCGTAAATATAACAGTGTGCAAATACTTTACGTAAATTTATTGTTTCAAGTATCTCCAAACCACTATTTTATACTCCGTACAGACAACCGGAATCGATATCCTGAACTTGTTCTATTAAACGTAGACAAAAAGTTAGCTACGAGTTGAACGACCAGAAGCAATTATGATTTGATTAACATTTAGTTCGAAAGGGTGATTTTTAACAATTTGTCCGATCAAATCCATTGATAAAAAGTTATCTAATGTAAACGCGGCTTTACTCGCGTTAGCTCGGTCAACCAAAGAAACAGATATCGTGTCCGCAAGAAGGAAAGGCTCGCGCGCGATTCCTACCGATCGTTTGTTCCAGATCTAGGAAACCTACCGCGGCGCGGTGCGACACAGTAGCGTAGCTACGCTTCTTTAACGAGAAAACCAGCCGCAGTGGTGCGCACACGGGCTCTCGCGCGCACACGCGGTTATTTATGCGGTGGATCGAACGTTCCGCGGAGAGAACATTCATTTCGCCTGCCTTAATGTCCCGTTCACGGTGCACGCGTAATGGCGTTTCACCCGTTCGGGGCCCCACCGGCTATCTTTCATCGTGCGCTTTTGTATTCTCCCGTTTCCGAGCTGACAATGCTTTCCCTGGAAAATATATGGTAAACAGGCCTCTGCTTTGAATCCAATAGACGGAACGCGGCTGCGCCAAGCTGCTAACGCAACTTTTGCCAAGGATCACTGACATTTCGATGCCATTCTTTTCTTCCTCAGCTCGATGATCAGTGTTGGTAAGGCAAGTAGCTCGGTTTGCTTTGACGCCACCATAGAATTGTATTGATTTATGAACTCCGGTTAAATGACAACCAACTGCGCTATTCTATTCTGCGTTCATGGAAATTGAAGTAGACTGATTTTTAACGATAGCCCAATTTAGACTGATCGATACGTTAAAGATTTCCGACTCCTCTCCACTCAACAAAATTATGTTACAAATAATAATAGTTGATGGATAATATAACGAAAAAATATCCTTGACTTTCATTTCAAGTAGATAACAATAGGAAAAATTGGTTCGGAAAAGGAATACGGCACTGGGCCAGATCTGGCGAGCACTAGAGCACAGTATTAGGAAGTTGAAAGAAAGGGAGAGAGACGAAGATAGCTGGGTGAGCATGAAAGTCACGCGACCGCGATATACCGGAGCTTCTTTTTGCCGATTCGTTCGTGCATCGGCACGAGCACTACGAGGTGGCTCGGCGGATCGAGAACCAAGGAAAGGGCATGAAAGATGCGACTAAGGGGAGAGAAGTAGGGGATCGAAGGGAAGTCGGCCTAGCCAGGGCGAGAGGGCCGCGACGACACGGCGGAGGTGAAAGCGGAGGACGCCAGTGGAGGTGGAGAAGGTGGAATAAGAGCTGAAACACGGGATTTACACGTGTATTTGCTAGTGGCGCACTAACGTGCATGCACGACCGAGTCGAGTGTTTATGGTAATCCTCGAGCAGGGTGGCCTCCCTTCCTTTCTTACGTTCCTCTCGGTTACGAGGGTACGCGGCCGCTCGTCCTCTTTTTCTATTTCTTCTCGTGCTTCGCACTTATTTGCTTATGCGTTCTTTCCACTGACGATAGTACGATGTTACCGTAGTTTTATTTTTCCCTCCGAAGGTACTCGGGTATTGTGAAATGACTGTAACGATCGAGGACCGTGCGAGAAGTAAAATTAGAATTATCTCGTTGAAATACGAAATTAAAATAATCTCAACGTCTATGTTTATGACACGTGTAGAAATTTTAACAACCCCTCAGAAGGCAAATACTTGGTACGATAAAATTTCGCTGATTATTCTCATTACTCGTGATTGCTCACTCAAATAAATGTATGTAATCGGCGGGTGTTCACTTAATCAGATACCAACTCAAACATTCGAACGAACAGAATCCTACTTGTATACAATTATTCCATTCTATCTAACTATTCCATTCAACCGATGAAAGATGGATTCTATTATTGAGATTTGTACTCTCTAAGAATGTTTAAAGCAATCATGGATATTTTATGCCTAGGTTAACTATCGTAATAACATTCATTCTTTAGTCAGTCACTGTTCCTTCCAATCTCCATTTGTCGAGGAAAACGTAGTAACCAGTAACTAACCCTCTTGAACTTTACCCAGGATGGCGTCTGCAAACATCGTCAAGAATTATGTCCATGCGTAGTGTTATTTGTCAGATTTGATAGCAGCGCTACCGACGATCCTCTCCCTTCTCTGTACACCATCGTTGAATACCCAGTGACGACCGGTTTTACTTGCGAAAAATCTCGATTCCTAGCATAATTATTATTAGCCAGCCACGATCGTGGTAATGGAAAGAACGAGAAGAACGAAGGAAGGAGAAAGGGGGAAAACAGAAGCGCCGGCAGCGCGTAATGAGGCTTACGTCTTGGCGGTCCAATTCAGTTATCCTCGTTGCGACGTTCCAAAGAACCTGTCTTAAGAAATCCTGTACTTTGTACTTGAGAATTCTCTATTTTCCAGGGAATCTTGTTTCAGATCGATTTCTGGATCGATGTAGAATATTAAAGGGCAAATCGATGAAATTAATTGTACACGTTCACGTATAGAACATTCGAAGAATGCGCGGATTTGTACGTGATCGACGATATCCGGTGATATTGCTCGTAGTCGGTGTGTATAATTACGCGACTCGTTGTCGATGCTAGAACTTCGTAAACTCGCGGGTCTGTAAACGATCACGACGATTTTATTGCCATTCGCTCGCTAAACGAGCGATAGAAGTGTTAGTATAATAGTGGCGATTTGTTCGGGGATTTATGTCGATTCGAGTAAATTTTCCAATCATGTTAATTTCAATCATCACATCATTTAATTCATTTTAATTCGATCAATTATCATTAATTCTGTGTTTTATCGCATATTCGTAATTAAATAAAATAGTTAATTTCATTATTATTTTAATATTCCTCTCACAATGAATGCGTATTATTTGTCACGGTATTAAGTTTAATTTCTCTTTCATCTTTTGTCTTCTCGCCTCACTCTCCACGTATTCTAACGATAAAAAGGGAAATTCATAAGCGTACTAATCTAGAAAAAAATAACAAATTAATTCGTCATGAAAAAGATATTTCATCGTTATTCCTTAATAGCCTCGTTTTGCTGAGAATTGCTTTCTTCCCGTGGTCTTGGCTGTGACGATAGTCGGAAGTGTTCCATTCGAGGAACGCGTATGCGCGTGCCTTATCATCATTTTACATGCAACGTCGTCCTTTTACGCCAGGCCTACTGAACTCATTTCCAGCGAATACATCATACCATAATCACTGTGATTTAGCGTATGGTAGATAGACAACGTCGTACGAGAACGAAACTCGTGCAATTTAACGAAATACTTCCGATTTGCGAGATCTTGTTGCACGTTCTCGCACGTATGACAATTATGTGGAAGAAGGATCGATCGCTACGACTGGCTGTGACTAATTGACCTATTTCCAGCAATTCTATATTCATACGTTTGGTATAAATAGCTATAATCTATAGTAATACCATTTGTCTTCGGAACGGTACCTGTTGCTTCAGAAATCGATCCAAATACTATATTTAATTCATATGTATAGTATCATTATCTCCAATAGATATTAGAAACTGTTAATCATAGTTGTAATTTATGAAAATTCGACGGTCGAGACACCAATTGATTATGCGTCTTATATTTATTTATGCACAAAGCTATTTTAATCGTCGTACGTGTTTACCACCGACCGTCCATTGTTCGTTCGATGACTTTATTCCAACTGTTCGATCTTTCGAAGATACCACCCTTCGCGAGGAAGACGAGGAGATGGTGTGTTGTTACATTAACGCCAAGAAAGTTGGAGATGGCGCCAACCGGCAGTCACCGTAAGCAGGCACCGGCTCGGAGATGGAAAGGGCAAAGAGCGGCGCGTAATTCCATAGTATCGTATGGTCTGCGTGAAAGCAGTCTTTAGATGGTAATAATAATCCGAAAAAAGAACAGCGGCTATCAGCGATATAACATTAAAACACGAGGAAACGTAGCCAATGGAAAATACCAGTGTAATCGTTTGATGCACTCGAGTGTAACTGTTCCTTATCGATTTTTCAGACGTCTATGATCGGTTATGATCTTTGTCTACGCATAAGAAATTCTGATACCGCAAAATTGCGCCACAAAAAGAATGTAGAATATTTAATATCCCTACTCGTGTGTGAGAAATAAAGGGCGAAGGATTAGAAGCATTCTTAAAACCATCGAGTTTATGTTCATTAGCTCCGAAAAGCTGGGACGTTTGCCATATCCGAGGATGGTCTCGTCGTCAGCGTCGTAACGTGTAGTATCTCAGGCTTAAGGATTCCCTTGAGAGACACACGGCGAAATTCCGTGCACCTGCACGTAAGGCTGACGTTTATTAGTCGAGCACAATGTAGCGTCTTTGGGGTCGGTATGAGGAGCGTTTTCGCTACGAAAACGAGCAGCCCAGCCACGCTCAAATCCCTCCGACGCGTGTACTTTATAGGTGTAATTACGAGCCTTAAAACTTAGCCCGGTCGTATCGTGACAGCGAAATTGCATGACGACGATGATACGATAAAGGTCTTCGGCCCCATAAATCGGCAGGAAGATAAGGGCCAATCCGTTCGGTGCTTTTTTCTCGCCGCTTCCCCGGTCACAGCCAAACCACAAGAAGCTTTGGGCTTCTTTCTCTTCTTCTCTCTTACGTCTTCGCAAACGATCGAGATTATGTTAACGTTTCGATGATTTACACCGCTCTCGAATTCTCATTTCGCCAACGGGGGATTCTTTCGTTCACCACGATGAAGATGCAGAAGGATTGGCTTGGCGGTGGAACGGCGTATTTCGACGAATTCGAGAAGTTTGGCTCTGGCACAGGTGTTTACCTGGACGAGTTATGCAGCGCAGGTGGAAAGTTATCCCTCCGACATAATGACTCTATCTTCCGTGCACGGCCTTTCTCTCGAGGATTGTAGAACCGACGGTGTTACGGTAATAGCCCGTGACTATATGGTTGACCACGACTATCGTGCACTTGGGAGGGATCAACGGGCCTCCGGCCACGGGTATTTTACACGTACAGGTATACGGAGTGACGCGCTCGCGTGGTCGTTCATGTGCCACGCTTTCTCGCTCGCGTTACCGCTTTTGCGACCCGACCACGTGCTCAGCGTTTGACATAACGAATGCAATAACGATTTGTTAGCGCCGCGGTGAACGCGCCGTTTTATCTGTCCATACGTACTGTCTGTGTTTCCAACGCGACCTGTGTTACACGAAAGAAACGCTGCTGGTGACGTGAGCGTAGGCGGGAACGTACTTGCGTGTTTTTGTTTTACTTCGATTTGAAATCTATTAGATAATTTTATTTTATTAATTGTCATTTTTGTTTCGTATAATCGTTATTTACCTTCGTAATTTCTTTCACTATATACCGACATTTTAGTTGTGATAGAGCCTGCAGAAGTTTGAAAACATACTTAGTGACGTATAACGAAATGGAGCAAATTGAAGTATGTAGTACGAGGCGAGTACATCTTCTGGCTATCTAATTAACTCTGCTCGTTGATTGGTATCTTTGAACGAAACGTATAGTCCGTATACAGAAGTCGGCTTCCACGGAGCGTCTACTTACCCCGTGTCAAGGCAATTAGCAGCGGTGATGGGTTAATTGGTCTCGGTCCTCGTTTTCGTCGCGTGACGAGCCTTAGGAGATGGGGAGATTCCTCCGAAGCGGACAGCTCGCGAATGGGAAAAGGGCACCGCGGGCGTTTAAACCCGTTGCCTGTACGTTGAACAGAAGCTCGGACACGCTTAATGTTAACGTGTGCCAATATACCGCACACGAAAGGCAATTTTATAACTTAAATTACATAAATAATCTAAGAATTACAAACGCTAATATTACTTAGAAACAATTGTAAATAATACCATTTTAAACAGTTACTTAATGAGATTCAAAATACATAATATATGGCTGCTTAATGTCTCTTTTACAATCTTGACAACTCTTACATCGTATAATGTGTGTGTAATTTTTCCACTCGTTACCGCGAACCGGTTCCACCAACTCCCAACGTATTCCCTCAAACACCGCTCGTACAATACCGTTGAACGCTCGAAAAACACGAAGCAACACTCGCGAGAAGTTGCTCGTTCCACGATGGGGCAATGTTTCTGTCGGCGTAAAAATGAATTCGTTCGTTTCGGCGGTACAAACCGCGCGGAGAATAAAGACACGTTCCCTCCCGCGCGTTTCCCTCTGTTTCACCATCGAGTTGCTCTCGCCCACGAGATCGGCGATCTTATCTTCGCCCGTATCTCGAGTCATTCGCGCCTCCGCGAGTCACTAGACGCTTTTAATCGTGGCACCCAAGCGAACACCGTCGCCCATGTATCGTCCGTCTTTAGGAATCGCGAGTGATCGTCTCGATTTGACGCTAAACTTCACCATCTACCGTGAAATCGACGATCTCTCGAACCGTTTTACTCGAACTAGCTGGTTGAAAACGGAGCAAGCTATTTGGATGGGAAAAAGGGAACTGACTGATCAATCTTCTGACCTAGAAGCCCCTTTCATTTGCCAGATGACTGTGCTTCAGATCGGTTGATTCTTTCTTCCCTGAAACTGGTATTCTAAATGGCTGTGTTTACTGTTATTGGATTAGGTAGAAGGGTCGTAAATTCGATTGGATGTCGGACACGTGTTTTAGAAATTAGGGGAAAGTCAGTTTGAAGAAATATTAAAATATAACAGTTTGTATCTCGTTAATCTTCTTCGCCCTTAAATATTAAAATTTCCACTTCCAAATTTTCATGTCAGTAAAATGGGGACTATAGTATCGAAATATTCTTAGTTGGCTTCCTGAGAACCGGTGTTACATCAAACAACGTGAAACGGAAGAAAGAGATTAAAACGAGGGAGGGTAAAGTGGGACAGGCGATCTGGTAACCCCACCTTCTATTCACCTTGAAGAAACAGACGGGAAAAGATGGAGTAAAATAGCAGTGGAATAATGTCTCTATTCTCGCCTCGACCGCCACATTCTCGAGCTCGTTCTACCCGATAATTACACGTTACCGAAGCACACTGGGCGCCCTTCAATTAAGCCGACGAATCACCTGCTTCCATACCATCCGACCAAAAACTCTACTTCGTCGTTGACCGTCAACCAAGCCTTACGTGCCTAGAGAATCCTCGTCAACGAGAAAGTGAGTTCGCAAGACACCGCTTCCTTGAGTGCTTGATGTTCTCGTAAGGGTACAGTTCAGTTGATAACTCTTTCATACAAAAACAGAATCGTGTATAGTGAAATTTTGGTGAACCTTATTGCTGTAAAAAATTGTTGTTTACTTTAAAATTAGCTGCCATTGTCCTTTTTCCAAGTAAATAATTGAAAGCAATTAGTTTAGCTGCAATTCGTAATGAAAGTCGATTTCCTCGCTTCAGTCTCACGCAATTTGTGTTGAACGATCTCCCAGAATCCATGATATTCTTAATTATCGTCCTTGCGGCTGGTAACCACATCCTCGACGACATTTCTTTCGTCCCCTTGCTCCCAAGGATATTTTTTTCGCATGACATCTCCCTCCGTCGCGTGTCACCGCATGTTTTGGATGATGGTCGAGTTGTTGAAATTGCGTGTACGACTGCACGACAGGAACCACGTCTCAATTACGAGAGTAATATGCGAGCAATAAGAACGATATTGCTCTGTTAAGGGAGGGTAGATTCGCGTGATTCGCATTTGGCGATATCTACCTTTGGCTCTTCTTTAGAAGTCCATCATTGTCCTTGCGAGACAAATGGAATTCTCGAGAGTTGCTAAGATTATACTATGAGAAGGAACAGTGTTTTGTAAATTATACGTTATTGCAATCATTATATATTTTATAAGTCTCATAAAAATTCATTACTATATCTTTAGAATTAAGTAAAAAGATAAAAGGCGAATGACTGAGAAATGGAACTGAAACGAGCCCGTTCCCGCAGGTGTCCGGGAACTGGAACGCTTACGAGATGAACGGGTTCGTGGAGGGTGCCACGTTCGAGAGTATCGTGCATTACGTGTTGAAGAATATGAAGATTACCCAAGCGCGAGCTGGCTACCTAGTAATGGAGGTTCTGAAGGCAGGAGTTTCTCTAGGACGCATCAAGAAAACTCCTCGCGGCACCTATATCTTGGCAACAGACAAACCTAGCTCTATCACGCACAACATTAAAGAACCACATTTCAGCGACGACAGCGATTATGACGTTTCGTCCGGAGACAGTTCGTGATCAAGCACACACACACACACATATATATGTATCTTTAATCACGACATCCCGCATGAAAAATCATGTTCAGCATTCCATTCTACTAATAAAATGTTAATCGTCGGGCGCAAACGAACCTAACCGGAAGCGTATAATTATTTATCTGCTAATTGAATAATTGTTTCGACCTGTCGGTTGTTCCGCATACTCAGACTGTCATTACGATACTAATTGCATTGGACCTTGCGATGTTTCTTTTTCCTTCGCGACCCTCTTCAATGCTGGAGCGTACGATTGGAACCAAGCATATTCTGTCTATCGTCGGAAAGGGTGAAAGGGATGTTGTAATGTCTTTCAACAATAGCAAAGAAATGGTAATATATATATGTAATCGCAAGAATTATTTCGCCAGGGCTGTTTCTTAGGATGGTCAGTTTTCAAGCCGGGAATACGACCATCGTTCCGGTAATTGGTTCCTTTTAACTGCGAGCCTAAAAGTTATGAATTTATGCCTCGCCACGTAAGATATAATTGGGTGTTCAATTAATATCTTGATAAAAAACTTGCTACACCGCAAAACGTGGTTCTACCTCTTCGTCTTCCTTCATCCTCTCCCCTATTTTTATTCTTCCTGTTTAATTTCTTTTGTCTCTTTTCTTCCTTTTCGGAGCAGTTCCGCTCCGGGGCTGATCTCGCAGTTCACCGCGTGCTCCATCAGCGGGGGTCCTAAGCTACCGAAAGTCATTTCGGGAGTAGAGGAAACAAGAAGATCGCGAGATCAGTCCCGACCATTGGCTGTATAATTGATTTTCCGCCGAACGAGCGTCCCACGGAGGCGGCCGTTTCGTCGAACCGGTCGAGTATTCGAAGGATCGCATGACCGAACGCTGCTAGACTAGCCACCGTCCCTGAGAATCTTCGATCGACCGTTCGAGTTGTGGAGGCGCACAGGAGCGAGAAGAGGAGTTAGAAGAGTTAAGTAGAGCATGTGGGCTGAGGTATTGTTACCTTAGACGCGTAGTCTCGTCCTAGACATCCTTCCCCCGTATGGGACGCTACTTCGGTAACAGTGGGTCATTCTATCTACGATAATCTAGAAATATCGTCACGAGACCCTACTCTGGCGAGTATAAGAATTATATAGTTGACAAGGAGGAGCATCGTTGTCGGCACTTTGCAACAATGTGGAAGACGTCCACGTTCCACTGTTGTTTGATTTGTGTCCCTTTGTTGAATAAGCATTTTTCCATGCATCGTGCTCCTGCACCGGAACGATGTAGCTCGTCCCTCCCGGTACGTATGTTAAGGACCTTTTAAGACGTCTCTCTAGTTTATCCCGCTGCGCTACCGGTACCAGTTTCCGTTCTCCGTGCCTCTGTACACATAGGCGAACCACGCTATTGCCTCCGCTTCCAGACGAACCCTCTCTCCTCTTCCTTTTTCCTCGCCTAGCTCGTGAGACTCGTTCCTCCTCTTCCTTCCTTCTCTTCGCCCTATTCCTTTCGTCTTCCATCTCTCTTCCCCCCGATCTACGCTCTTCTTTTTCGAGGTGCTGCAGGTGTCGTGCATTGTCCGCCGTCGCGGCCTCTAAATCTCGTCCCTGACGTCGTGCGGCGTAGCTGCGTCGTGGCCAGCTCTCCCAAGATACATACGACTGTCGGGAAGTTACACGTTCCACGGACACTCGTTCTCTTATTGCGAAACGGCCCGGCTGATAACCATCTTTTCGAGAATTTCGGCCCCTTTCATAAGTTTCATCGCCGCGCCAGTATCCTCCGGACAACGTCGCGGTGAGAACAACCGCTTAGATCGCTGGCGACAAGTTGTGTAGTCGAGGTAGATTGAGAAATGTGGAAGAATTCATGGGATATAACGATATGGTATGAGGAGAGAGCGGTGAAGGAGTAATAATTTTGATGGCGATGAATTGTCTCCGAATATAGCGTAACATCAATAGAACGTCTGCTTTCCAATTTACGAAGTTAATCGATGCGATACAAATAATTCTTAAAATCACACAAAAACAGAAAATCTGGTAATCCTACTACGTGCACTTTTAATATACCACGTCTAATATTCTCTATGTGAAGAAAAATTCTTGATGCTTATATCGATTTCTACTTCATATTTTACGAAGAAAAAATATAGCACGCGGAAAGTAAGGAGGTCACCGGCAAATGCAATGTTTACGCGATACGGAGAATTCCATGGGACCAATTACTAGACGCGAGAAGAGTCGTACGGAAGATTTATTCCGGCCATTACAAGGAACGGTCGCCTGCGGTGGAACGGGAAAACACGAAAACTATTCGAGGCTCACGGAGCGGTCGAAACGCGCCCCGCCTCCGTTAACACGCGCTGCCTACACGTATTTATGCGTTGGCTGGCCGCGCAGCGTCGTCGTCGAAACCAAATGCGTGCTTAACAACCTCAGGAAACAGAAACGCGGTTGCGTCCCGTGAAAGCGAGCCGTTTCTGTTGCGGGCCGCCGCCTATCGCGTACGGAAAATGTTCGGCCGCGATCCTATACGGTGTCCTCGCGGCCAGACGGAAGACTTATGCGTCTGCCTTTGCCGCGTACCAAGCTCCGTACGAGGCGGCAGAAACAGGAAGAGCCAGAGGGACACAGAGGATGGTGCACGGGGTGTATCGGCCGCGTACAAATTTATGCCGGTGCCACGCTAATGTCCGCCCGACCGCATACGTTCTCCTTTGGCTCGACTGGCGCGCGCGAGTCAACGTGTACGAGCTTCGATGCGTTGCGAAACGAATCGAGGTTTTGGCCAACAGTGAACCAAGTTCTGGATTTTTTAGGAAAGAGTGAGAGAGAAAGGCAGAGGGACCGTGTGAAAGTAGAGAAACTCTTTCAGTGGAATTGGGAGAGATATCCCTACTATGTATTTTGTTCTCATATTTTCGGTTTATCGAGTGAAAGTCTATAATATCCATGTCTGTGTAGGAACTTTTTGGAAAATTTACGTTTATAATATTTCGTTTACGTTATCACAACGACCGAGAGTGAATAAAAAATTCTTGTAGAAACACGTTCACGATCTCGTTAAAGGTGTACGGCACCTGGATTTCAGAAGGCCACAATTTAGAGCGATAATGGACACCATATTCGCGCGGCGCAATCGCGAACTCGCCTCTCTGTAGCGCACCGTATCTCCATATATTTACATGGACCGGGCTCGATGTGGCGTTTAAAATATTCCGAGCAATAAAAAGACACGCGGGTCGAGCAAAGGCTACTTGCAACATGCATAATTTGCACCCCGGTGCGCCATATACGTAAGTAGGTTGCCAACCGAGCCCATGCACTGAAAGCGCATCGCCGCGCAACAGAGATGTAGATAAATAAAGTGTGAAGCACCGTAAGCGTGCTGCGCGAGCTAAAAGCCTCCACGTTGTCTTTTCCTTTGGTTTGTGAATTCGACTTTTAGAGGCGAGGTTCTTCTTTGGTTCTTCTCCGGGTTCTTCCTTTCGATTCTTCCTCCGGTACCTCCCTCGGTTCTAGAGGCTAATTGGACCGGCCAGCCACCGCCACGGCGGACCAGCTGCCTCTGTCACAAGGCGGTCCGTGTTTCATTCAAATCGATTCCGAGTAAAATCCCGGTCCGATCGATTCAGGATCGTATATTACGCGTGGCGAGGCGCGCGACCTTGATCGACGGAAATTACGGGACTCGCGATTTGTCTTCCCAACACCGGCCTGCGCGCGAATGCCCATCAACGGAGTTCCCAAAGGAGTTCCAGCTAGCGGGGCCACGTTCCTGTAGGTTACACATATCCTACGCGTATAGTAGGGGCGAACGATCGGATTCAAGGCGAGAGAGCCACGGGAAGCGGGCGTTGCTTTTGCAATCTCATCCAAATAGAGTGTGGATTTCTATGTATCGAGATAATCGATCTTAATGGACCGGACTGACCGCTAATGAACGCTGTAACCGGCCCAGGGAGAGAGGAAGAGAACTGGACAAGCGTGTCGAAAGGTGCAGTCTGTCCTCGCGAGTGTGAAATAATCGCCGCCGTAGATCGTCGAATCGTGTTAAAGAAGGACTAACAGTCCTCTCGCGTAGGAAAGAATGCGAGAAGAGGAAGAAGCTGAGGAACTCGGATAAGAATGTCATAATGCGTTTCCGCGGGACCCTGTAAACCGGATTCGAATCGGTCGACAGTCGGGCTTCACGAGGATCCTATTAAAACCTCGGCGAAAGGTTTGCAGTGTGCTTCTTCTAGGGCCACCTCGCAATTACATTTTATGTCTTGCAATCAGTAAAACTCTAAGTACGCCGAGGCGCGTAGTTTGCTGGTGTAATTTCACCTTCGATTCCTTGCGTCCGCTGCCCCTACGACCCTCTGCCTCCGTGCTCGCGCAAGGAACACAGCGCGTCGTTGTAATTTCGCGAGAGGCGAGAGAGAGAGAGAGAGAGAGAGAGAGGCAGACAGAAAGAAGAGCCACGGGCATACAGGAAGGTGTAAGCAGCTCGGTAATCAGCACGTACCTCATCTTCGACGATAACGCGAAATTCCACGCGTATGCGTTCTTCGGAACCTTTTTCCGCCAGTCGCGAGTATCTTTTTAACTCTTCTCACTGTTTGCAGACGCCATCCGAGCTTCTGAGACCGTATAACGGGTGTAAATTAGTACGGGGTACTGGAGAAATCATTTGGTCGAGTCGTGTGCTAGGCGGAGCTTGCTTCTTACTTGGTGTAGGAGTGTCAATGATTTGACGCACGAGGTTTTTATCTGCAAAGAGACAATAAGGTGGGTTCTTAAGTAAACGTTCGTTCTTTTTATCGCATATGTACTTTATCGTTTACGTGCGAGGTATCTATCGCTCGTAAAATGGAGAATTCTATGCAGAAGATGCAAATGATCGTCACGCCGCACCGCGTCGACCACGTTTCGCAAACGAAGCTATATATTCCACGTAGCAAAGTAATACCGTCGATTTCGTGTTTCCCACAGATAATCGTAATTAGAGGAACTTGACCGTGAGAAGCCGCGCGATATGAAGCATAACTCGTATAAAAAAATCCGCACATACCCCGTAATAAAAAATATAGACGTACATTTGTTTATTGCAAAGTTTCCGCTTTGAATTTCATACAACTTTTATCCCTTTTGTTTCCGCTTACATTCGCCGATATCCATGTAGATCACCGGTGATAAAGTCGGAACCTTTGACCCTTTGTATGCAGGGGACTATCAGGTAGTTAGTTTCCGACAAACGAATTAATTTCACGTTGATAAAGCTGCGTCTCGCGTTAATCGAGACAGATAAGGGAACTAGCCCAACCCCGGTAAGAGGCGGAATTAATTAGGTTTCCTGGTAACGGATTGGCGGACGTTCGAGTCGGAGGGAGACCGGTACCGTTTCGATCGTATCTGCGCTCAACTGTCGCGGCTGCCGGTTCACCGAGAACGAGTTTAAATTACTCGGGGAAAAGGTGCCGTTGCACCGCCCGCCATGAACGTCTTAATTACGCGACCACGTTTCCGGGGTGATTATCGTCGGCTGTTTAAATATTCAGGATTCGTGATGCGCTACGAGCCTCGTTTCATTGGCACAGGAGCAACCGTCTGATCTTTCGCGTGATCTCGGGTTATTCCAGTCGCAGTAATTTATGGGTTGTCATCCTCGGTTGCCTGATATTAACCTTTCCTTGGTTTTAGACCATTGCATTTTTGCGACGCGGTCGACCAGCAATTTTAGCACACTTTTGCATTGATGCAGCATTTTGCAACTAAGGATTTTGTTTTTCAGAGGAAAGGATTATACATTATATTATTGTTTGTCAATTTATTCGTATAGCAGACTTTATCCTCGGTTTTATTAATATTATTCTATTTATGTAATACCTTCTGGCACAAAAACGTGTCGACTTTCTTACTTCCTGCGTGGAACCCCCTGTGTGGAAATATCTTGATAGTATAAATCAGAACAACTTACCGGCTGCCCTCGTGCAACATTCCCATACTCGTTTCGCTGCGTAGATAGATAGATGGACGCACGATAAGGTATTTATCCCGTGTCCATGCAGATTACCGTTTCATCGTCGATTCTGGAGGGACTAATTTCATGGGGTGTCCGTTGCGTGCACGTAAAAGCGTGCTACGTTGGATTCCTATCAGGGCGGCGTAGACGACGTTGCGTGCGATTGGTATCACCGCGTTCCTCTGTAACACCAAAAGCCGGTCATTACGCGCTCGACATTTATCCGCGCGAATATGTTACGTTGTGTTATAGAAATCGTTCGGCGCGCGAGGCTATGGGAAGTCGACGCTGCTATTACGCGCGTTCGCTGCATCCTGTTGGTCGTTGCGTCTTCGGAACACGAGGAAATCGTTGAAAACTTGGTAACACTTGCACACTTTCTAGCCTCATAACACGGGTAGTTTGTCTGAAAATAGAATACGTTTTATAGGTATGGTTATTATAATAAAACCTTAATGTATTGCTCGAGACTTTAATGATTATATTGTACAGAAATAGGATAGCGAGGAAGATGAAGGATATTCCTAGTTGTTGTTGGCTATTTTCTTAAAAAGTTGATCGAAAGATAAGTGTTTCTTATCGATTATATAAATTAATTCTTCAAAAATAAAAGCTCACGTGCGATCTATTTTAGACTCGATAGCTTCCTTATAAACATCGTTTTCTTAAGAACATATTTCCTTTGATCTAATTATTTTGTTTGCATAATTATTGCACTGAGATCTATATACAGTGTTAACTAATACCTCGTGAAAATACTAACCATAGTAACTTCAGCTAAACTTGATCAGCTGACGTCAATCACGTTACTTTAGTTTTGATATACATATAAATTTGTGTCACTATTCCCTACAGTATCGTATAATCTCTATATCATATTTCCAAACGAAAACATAATCTTCATATTTCTCTGGCTACATTCATACTGGAAAAGAAGCTCGGTATCAATCAGTATGAAGTAGGAAGAAAGATTCCTCGACGACCCTTTTATCTTAGCACGAGAAGAATCTTTATCGAGAATCCTCTGGAGAATAAAAGCGAACATACCGTGTTCGTCGCTGTCGACAGCTTTGCGAATGTTTGAAAGGCTAGCGAGCGAACGAAACGCAAGAACGCTGCTTTCTATTCAATCGGTTCAGCGGAAGCGATGCGAAGAAGCGCGGAGACGCGCGTTGATTTCCGAAGCGGTTACGAACCCTTGCAAGAGCTCGATCGACGCGGATCGTTCGCGATTTCTTGCGTTGCGCTGGTACGCGCGCAATATTGGCTAGCGATGGTTTTCCGTCGAAAGCGCGTGTACACGTGTACGCGCGAGCATCAAGCGCAGCGAGGCGGCATTGTACGCGGGCCCATTTATCTGCGGGAATAAAATGCAGATAGGATCTGCGTCCACGCGAGGTTCTGCCAGTATTTGTCATGGAGATGCGACCCACCGATACCGCCTCGCCCGTCCGTGGAATTACCCGAGCCACGCTCGGATTCTTCAGCGTACGCCGGTAATTTACCGAGCACTCGACGCAGCATCACGCCGCTAGTCCTTCCTTCTCTTCCTTCCTGTGTTTCACATCCCATTTTCTCGTTCGGTGACCCTTTTCCTTGATTATTACATCTGCCGAATTTAATCGGTACTTTGGTTGAGATTCTCTTTATTATTATGGTTTAATGAACCGTAAAATTGCTATTATTCTGATAATTAGAGTAATACAAAATCCGATAGTGTGTCGTTTTGACGCGGATTTTGGTTAAAGTCCATCCATCTTCTGCTTTTTCAGTTACACATAGTAGCACCTGTAATTGAAAGCTCGCTTCCAGTTCTCGGAAAGTCTTCATCGTAGATTGCGATCCTGCTGAATAAGAGTTGCGTTGAAACGATACAATTTTTGTACATTGAGAAATTCCCCGAACACCAAATGAAGAGCAGGTGAAGATGTGCCTGGGACTGTAGTTTTTTTGCTGAGAGTAAAATTGGCAGGTGGTTCGAGCTTTACCAGGATCGCTACTTTTGAGATCGACACAAACACTTTGAAACAATGAGGTTCTTTGTTCGATGTGGATTGCTGTTAAGATTAATACCAGTACATATTATCGTACATTCTATAAATGTTATTGAAGGCTGTTGCTGTTATAATGTAGCGTTTCGCGTGGTCGTGTCTATAGCCAGTCGTTGTCCAATTCTATTGTATGCGAGAATATTGAAAGCAATTAATTGTTGAGCAAGTGTACAGCTGATGGATATTGTGTATCGCGTTGCGTAGGCCGTGGTAACCTACATGGCCAACATCAAGTTATCTTGCATGACTAGTGAATACGCGTGCTGAAATGTTGCAAGTTGTTAGCTGACATTAGGCTCTTAATTCTATTCGCTTTGAAGTCGAGAACAGAATCTATTTAACGTGACGTGACAAAAAAATTCGATAATTCTACTCGTCTAAGGTCCTATTCTTTTCACATTATGCAACGTTTTTCTTGTATGTATTATACTATTCCTCTTGATAATTAAATATCTGGCAAGAAAATTGATGCAACGTATGGAATTTGCCAACAGTCGAAGGATTATTAAAGGAACCGAAAAAAGACGACGCACCTTCGCATCTGTGTGACCAAGTCCTCTTATGGCATTCGATGAAACACTCGAGCTCGATGAGAGCCCGTGTCGCGTAATCTCCAAAGATAGCCAGGAGGATCTTAATCGCCGAAACAAACAAGGACTGCTTGAAACGCTTTGCATGGAAATGTACAGGTTGGGCATTAGGCGGCTGAACATCTTCAGCCACCGAAAGAGATTCCCGTCGGATTTAAGGAATAGCGCGACGAAGTAACCGTGGAAAGCGGATAAGTGATGATTCATGGAACAAATCTTGGACTCAGACCAAAGAGATGCCACCTTAAGATCTCCGTAAATACCAGCCTAACGCGTCCTGACTTCGACGTTTGTGACTTAATTACGCTAAGAGTCACGAAACTATAGCTTCGTCGTCGAAGCTGAATTTCTATCTCTGGATTTTTCTTGGAGTTTCATTATCGCTATTTCAAAAAGTTAAACAATAACGTTACAGTAAATACGATTTATAGAACAATCATAACAACTCTAAGAGAAAAGATGCATAAATGTAATATTTACGTTTCAATTATTATACCGCAACTACCCAGGCATGATGCGTTCAATGGAAATCGTGTCTAAAAAGAGAAAGAAGAAAAGTTTTGAAAGCATCGAAACGTTCCGAGGAAGCTATTAACGAAGGAGAAAGCTGAAGAAATCCCGTAACGAAAGGCAAACAGTAGCGAGCGAGTCGGTTGGAGAGTCGAATGCAGTAAAAGTCGGTGTTTTTGTCGCGTGAGTAAATTAGAGAGATAACGCGAATGAGAGGAACAGAGGACGTACGTGTGAATGGATCGAGTATACCGGAGATACCGCTTTATAATGCTTCTTTGCGTACCGGTAAAGATGGCCACACAAACTATTTTATCGTATGAATTGAAACGCAAACGGTTCGAGAAGCGTACCATCCAGAACAAAAGGAAGAGAGAAACGAACCTTGTAAGAGAAAGAAGCAAGCTTCAGAATAGATCAATGAATGTTATTGTCCGTTGTTTTCCTGAAATGCATACGTACTCTGCACGAGGGTGAACAATGGCGTTTGTCCGGAATAACTGCCAGTATCGAATTCGTTGATCGCACACTGGATCGAGCGCGAGAATACCAGCAAAAAACAGAAGAAAAAAACGAAAAGGGAAAAAGAAGAGGAGGAAATTCTAAAACGAGCGTGCGCGAGACTCGGCGCACCCACGACGTGTGTATGGTATTCCGCGAGCGGACAGACTAGCTTCCTTCTCTTTTTCTTATCACATAAAAGTCTCGTGGCGGCTGTGTTTCTTGATCGGCGAGAAAGAGAGAGAGGATAAAGGGTGAAAGAAACAGAAGAGGAGCAGAAAGGTGAGGGAGAGGCGAGAAGGTTCTGGACGAAAAAGAAACGAGAGGGCGAGAGACGGGCCCGTCGAAAAACGACTGTGGCGGCTCCCGCTGAGACAAAGCGCGAGAACCTGCACTCAAAACAAACATCACTCCGCCATTCATTCGGCCAGCGGATTCGAACATTCATCCCCCACGGTTCGTGCGTCACGGTGGACAGGGGGTGGAGGTAGTCGAGGGGTGACGAGTCGAGGGGACCACCGTACGACAATGCGGTGAGATCGAGCCGTCTCCTGGACCGTGCTCGCTTTAGGCTGCATTCACACGCGTCCGTGAAAAGGAAGTGGCGTGCGGAAGGTTGTCGCGCGAACCAACGTGTTAAGGAAGAAGAAAGAAAGAAAAAAAAAAAAAGAAGAGATCGAGCGTGCGACGCGCAACGCCAACACCTTCTCGCTAAGGCGTTAAAACGAGAACGAGTGTTCCCTTCCTCTGGCACGGTGGCCGCTTTTGTATGCTCTCTCGTGGTAGTCGAGATTTAGATCGATCACGGGATCCACGCCATCTGGGACCCGTAACGTCGGAGATGACGTATGAAAAACCAAGGATTGTTCGTAGAATTTGGTGGAATTGTGGAGTAAATACTCGAAGGTATTACCCGAAAGAGGATCTTCCTTCTTACTTCCTTGGTACTCATTTTTAGGAAATGGCAGATTATATAGATAACATTATACCAGAAAGACAAACTTTAAAAATCAATTTCTTTATTTTTGAGCCGTTCAAAAATTCTCTGGAGTCAATTGCTGTCAGTCACATCTCCGCAGTCTTACCTAGCATCATTAGAAGCACTTCTACAAATCACCAATTACAAGCAGAACTATCGAATCGTTAACCTCTCCTCTCTTCGGCGTGAGTCGCGGCGGTACGCAAATCAACGAGAACCGTGGTCATCGCTCTTCGACATCTTCTCCATCATCCATCTCTCGCCACCCATCCAACGAGAACAGAGAACCAGAGGAGTAGGATGGTCGGTTCGGGGACCGGTAGCAGGATGATTAATATCGTAATCGCTAAATTAGTAACACTTAACTCCAAAAGAATTCTATCGAGGCTGCGCGCCGATCGACGTTGGCGTCGACAGTACGCCAGGGAGGTTTTAACCACGAGGATCACGATAGTGAAAGAGAGAGAGCCGGTTCTCTGTTGCGGGTCCTGAGAAACGTTTGTCCGGCCTAGATATCATCAGGGTCCCTGGTGGGTCCAGGTTCGGGAATCATTAGGCCCCGAAGACGACGCATTCCGCAGTGGCCATCGGAACAGAGAGGAGCACGACGACGGTACAGTCGTCTTGGATGATCCGGTGGCCCTCGACGTGGCTTGTCCACCGCGTCCGGCTACGGCATTTATTAACTCCCTTATCAGATTTCGATTTGGACGACGTGCAGCAACGACGGATACCGTAATTATTTTTATTAGTACCGCGCTAACCGTCGTCCTTTTCCGTGGCGAGAACCACCGGCCGATGGTTTGGACGAGCATACACTGGCGCGAGTTCGATGCTACAAAGGGGCCCGATGAGTTTTCGGCATGCCTGCGCTCGTCGTTATCCTTTTGCCGCCCGCTCTCTGCGTTTTTCTCTTCTTTCTTCCTTTCTTTCTCCGTTGACGATGTGTCGCGAGAATATCGACGAGTTTTTGGTGGAATACGCCGATATGCGGACGGAGTTAAAGCGTAGTCCGCTAGAGACGAGAACGGCGTTTGATCTTGCAGACCCAATAGTTTGCAGTTGCACAGCAGGTGATATTAAGTATGTATGTGCATACTTTAATCGTGCATAAACGGAGCTCGAGTTTTAATTAAGCGAATATGAATCTGCAACAAATGTCACTCATATTTCAGTACATATACTCGACGACTTGGACACTCGTACCGATAACTCTGATAAATAAGAGTGGGAGTGGTCTCCGGTTAAGCAATTTAGACGTTGAAAACGCAAGGATGAAGGCTGATCGATGCTCGGTTTTGACGGACTCGTCTCTCTCGTTCGTTGCAACGAGAATCTCCGGCCTGCGGCTCGTTGCGTGGGCGTTCCACGCATACAAAAGTCGGATTACAAATTGTAACGATAGACGAACAAATAGGACGGAGTTACGTTGATCAGGTGGAAACTGCTTTTTGCCACTTACACAGCCGGCGTATCATCAATCATCAATCACACCGGCATCAATCTTTGTTACGGTATAATTTCATTGACCTGTTAACGTTCTCTCGTTCCTCGTGCTCTCATCGATACACACAGCCGCGTTATTGACTGCGGTAATCAATCCCGTGTACGTTGCCGCGAGCATCAGTCTTCGCGCGCACGTCATGCAAGCTGATCATCGGACTCGAACACTCGTCATAATAACCTCAACAAGATTGTACAGTTAGAAAGGATCGTTTCCACGAGATCGACCGTTGTTTCCTGGTTATTCGCTGGAAAAACGATCCTGTCACGATTACAGGCAGAATTTTGACCATTGTCTAACGTTTGTTGCGAGGTATTCTTGATATTCATCGATTCTTTTGTTTCCTAGCTGCATGGGATTAATATGAGCAACAAAGATTCTACATTATTATTCTACGAGAATGTTATTTATTGAAGTTAATTCTTAAAAAGCATGGAGAGCTGGGAAAATGGATGGTTTCTTTTCTTTCACTATTAGTGCAATGAGAATATTCCAGAGAATGAGGCGTGTAATGTTACAAATCTGTGTGGACTGTGCATAAATCGTTAATTGATTACGCAATGAAAGCTATAAGAGCAAGAAGAAGTAACGTTCAGTAACGACACGAAGCGTTCCTAAATTAGCCGCATCGAATCGAAGGTTAATCACACGCGTTAAACGCGCAGCGTTCCGTGCTTTTTGCTTCGTCGCATTTTTCTGTCGACAGTCGACGCAGCTCGTATAAGCCGCGTCTCGTCCGCCTAATTAACGCGTTGTTAATCATCTTGACAGATGAATTCCGCTTCCGGAGCTGTCAGCGCGCCAACGTCGATCACGAATTCTTGCTGAGCATTGTATTTTAATTAGTCGTCACTACGAAATTATTCTAATAACGAGCCGGGTATGCATCCATTCCGCGCCATACGTTAATTATGCGATTGAATCGAATTCCGTGGGTAAGAAACTCATAGCTGCATAGAACATCTCTCAAACGGAACTAGAAGCACTTTCTTTCTTTCAAATCTCTGTAAAATCTATCGTTACTCGGAGAAACTCCATTATCTTCGTCTTTGTCTTTTTTATCTTCTCGTTTATTATTTTCTCCGAGAGCATTGCTAATTATATCGTCAAGTTCCTTTACCGTTTGTTTTACAAATAGAAACCGCAAATTCACAGGCACACGCTCCTCTTTTCGAAACCCCAATGCAACCGAGTTATTCGCTAGCAGGTAAATATCCTGAAACGACCGACCCATTTCAAAGACACAATAGTAGCATCTTATCTTTTGACAAGATCGCTTTTAACCTCGGTGACATCATAAACACCCATCGATGAGGATAATCGACGAGCAGTCGAGTCAAAATCCGGGATTTCTTTGGGCGATTTTTCGTGGTCGACACGGGATTACGATCAGCAGCCTCTCGATCTCTACTTTTCAACGTGGCCGTGGTAGAGCCAGGGTACGCGGCACAGATTTATCGCGGTCCGTTCGACTGGACGGAAAAGAGAGGTAGCTGGATCGAAGGGTTGAAACGAGGGAAAGCGGGACAGAAGGAGGCGAGAGGAGTGACTCGGGGAATTTACACCGTGGATTTGGCCGGTGCACGATCCCACGGGACCGTGAGGAGGCACCGTGTATCCTCTTCATCTCGTCGAGGAAGAGAGGACGCTCCCCGACCGGTTCAAACGAGCGTTCCGACCGCGACGGACATGTTCGAGCAAATTGTACAAGACAAGCCTGCATGCTTTGGCAATGAGCCTCTCTCTTCGCGTACGTACCATTTCGTATATATGCGTGCGTGTACGTATACGTCGTAGCAGCTATGCCGAAGCCACATACACTCGTACGTTTCTCTTTCTTTTTCTTTCGCACAGTTGAACCCTTGGCCAGGCTTTTTAAAGTTTGTATTTTCGGTTACGGCGACGGTTATGGAACGAGTTTTGAGTTGTCCGCTGTCCAGATAGCTTCAAGTACCGTTTCGATTGCATCGCTCGGTCGTGTAAATTGACTAAAACGGGAAATTGCACGATTTATTTAGGGGGCGATTAAGAGACTTTTAGAATCTTCGATTGGGTTCGTTAGATTATAGGAAATTCAGTTTGGTTATGTAATCCCATCAGTCCGATAATAAGTAAAAATAATACAAGAAACAATTTGTACATTGAGTGTCGTTAGTGGAGCATAAAGAATTGATTTCAATTTGCAATTCACATTACGCGATGTATACTACCGATGGTCTCTACCATCGTCGTTCCTCGCAATCAAGAAAGTCGCTTCCGCGAATTTGTCCAGCCGCCATATCAATTTGACAATCGATTATTTACGAGTGTAAAACACCTGTCGAACCGGGAACGCGATTGTTCGTGTCGTTCGACCGGGGGACATTTTTTCGAGCGAATCTCACGCGTAGCATGAGAATCGTGTATGCGAGAAAGAGATTCCTCGACCATACACAAGCGGGAGTCGTGTGTGCGTCGGCCATTAACGACTTGTCGCGCATAATTTATAGGCCATTAATTAGAGACTGTGATAAAAGTGAGCGCTATAAAATTATAGAACAGTCGGTGAGCATCTGTGCCGCGCAAGCTTCGGCTTCTTCCTCCACTTGTTCGTCGAGCGTCGCTTGCGCCGAGCATAATACTCGTCGCTTTTAATACCTGGCCGTGCCCCCGCGCGTGTTTTACATTAACGCTGTAATCGCGCCGCTCGTACGATCGCGATAAACCCCAACAGCCTCGCGTGTCTTGTTCTGATCACTCCAGGACGCGTATGCAAGGTCAGTGATCATCAGGTAATTAGGGATGCGTTTCTAAGAATGGCGCGATTAGACAAAGAAATAACAGAAGTGATAAATACAGATGCAGTTCGGGTTAAGGCAACAGAACTTCATTAGAGATGTAATTTTTCTACGAGGTTAGAATATCAAACGTGAGCGTTTGGATAAGCAATAGAAAGGACAGATATACTTAAATCTATAACGAAAGATTCGTCGCTTTTAGAGGTAAGTTTGAAAAATGGCTATACGCGACGTAACGATCTCTTAATGTCCTTAAAAATTCTATCAAGGACTGGAATTTTTCTTTTCAACGTATCGCGCAATATTTCCATTATCAATAGCAAAATCTCATCAGCGGTTATTTCAATTCTCGCGGCGATATCAAGGGAATATCCAGTGGACAGCGAGGAGGGCGAGAGCGAGAGCGAGGGCACGGTCGACGAGTGATTTATAAACGAATCGAGGGGTGGAACGAATGCAAATTTCCAAGCACGTGAACTCGGTGTTCCGCCCAGGGAACGCCGCAAGAACACTGGTCCCTCCCCATTGTCTTACGTCTATTTATCTTCGCGTGTGTTCGCATCTACTCTTTGGTCCCGTAGGAATGCGAGATTGTTGCGCCTCGTGGGTTCTTGCCACTTAACCCCGCGAACGCTCGAAGGCGACAGGTGTGGCAACGGTGCGACCGCGAGCGTTGATCGCTCGCGCCTCGTTAATCATCACCGTCAGCGGAGATTAAGCGCCGGGGTAGCTTCTGCCACCCTATTAAGGCTGGCACGGTAGGAGCCAGGTTCGTTTTGTTAGGTCGCGCACCTTTCACGAGGTTAATCGACACCGTGGTTAATTAAATAAAACCCGGTGAGAAAATTAAATCGTCCAACGTTGGGATCGGTCGCGACTTTTGTCGCTGTTCTTAACTAAACGAGCTACCAGTATATTCGAGTAAATATTTGGCTAATTACGCGAAGCGTCCAGAGGCGAGCTTCGAGGACTCGTTAAGATTCGTTTAGCCGACGATCTTATATTTCTCGATGGTTATCGCGACCTGTTTGCCTGTAATTCAGCGTGACGTAAAATTGGGACAATTAATATATATGTCTAGCGATAAAGCTGCCGCTGTGGGTATCGCGAGAGAGCGAGATCGCGCGAACAGGAGAGGCTCAAATTTAATCGGCCGGCCGATCTCTCGTATTAAATACATTATATCCTTCACAAGCGTGTCGCCCTTATCAAAATCACTGGCTCGAATCTCTCGGGGGACGTTACGAGGACTCGCGCTGGTAATGGAGGTCCGAAGCGGAGTCGCGGCCGTGTTTTCGAAGGAATCCGTGAAACGGCCTTCCTTCTCTGCGTTTGGTCTCTCTGCCTCTCTGTACCACACGGAAGACGAGATCAGAGAAGGAAAGAAAAAAAGGAAGAAGAAAGGACGATTTCGTCGTCGTCGGCGAGAGATCGCCGATCTCGTAGATGTTGCACGGCGTCGCTGATGTCGCGTACAAAAGGAGAAGCAACCGGGGATGGTGGAATGAGAAGCGGGACGAGGATGAGCCAGGAGAACAGGAAGGAAGGAGGGAGCGGAAAAGAAGAAGAAGAAACGGAGGACAACGGCGAGGACGATCGAGAAGAAAGGAGAGGGAGGAGGATTGTTTCCTGGTGGCTCGAAGCACCGTCTCCTCGTATCTTTCTCTCTCTCTCTTTTGTCGTTTTGTTTTCACGATGGCAAAGCCGGTTTGCATACGAGGTGAACAGAGAGAGGGCCAGTGGAAACGGGGGGAATGGGCCGAGAAAGAGTTAGAGTCTAGAGCTGCTTGTGCTCCGCGGTTGCTCGAAAAACCTACCAAACGAATCAACGAATCATAGTGTGGACCAAAGCTCTTCTACTCTCACTGCTGCGTCTTTTGGGGTCACGATACGTACATAGAATTGGAGATTCGTAACTTATTGCCTTATTCTATCAACATCGGTATCGATTATTCGCTATACCAGTAAACGATCGTGGGAGGCACTTTATTTCTTTGTCATCCCGAGTACATATACGAGTCGCTCGATGTGTCTTCTTAAGCAGTGACTTCTCTTCCACGCCCTGTTTGTTCGCGGGTACGCAGGCAGAAAGATTTCCCGGATCAACGAGCATCGCGGGTATACGCGTGTGTGTACGCAAACGCCAAGCAAGATCTGTAACCCCAGATACGAATCTGCGAAGATATCGCAACGAGTACTGCTCGAGAGTTGGCAGTCAGTCGGGATAACGAGTACCGTCAACCGAGCTTCCCTCTTCCTCTGTTTCGTCCACCTCTCGAGCTTTCTCGTCGTTGTCGTCGTCGTTTGCCTCATGGCCGGTCGTTTCACCGAGCACTAAGGTGTCTCGAGGGAAGAGCAACGTCTCGGCGTGACATCGCTCCTTCCTGCTTTTCTTGCTCTTCGTTAAGTCCTGTGTGCTATCACACCTCCTGCCAGATCCTCTATTACCGATACGATCGGCGAAGGACTCGTATTAACTACCGGTGTTTCCTAGTAATCCCTGCGGCTTGAGTACGCTCTAACTCGTCGCCGAGGTGTGTGTACATGCTGAGCGGTTCGCGCGAGATCTCCACGGCGATCAGTCGACTTTCCGTGCACGCCGCGGGAATTTGCTTTAAGTAGGATTTAAATCGGACGAATCTTTGTCCGTATAGAAAATTGAAGTCACGAATCTCTAAAGGAATCGAATGTCGTTTCATCGAATCGGAAATCTACGTTTATTGAAAGGAGAAAAAAGAATCGTAATTTTGTCAAGCTTCAAAATCGATGGATTTACTTTCGAATGGTGTTCGTTCGACAGGTAACGGAGTAAGCAACGTAGGAAGGTGGGAGCGAAGATAAAAAGAAGTCGAGCGTAACCGTGAGATATTGAGAGGGGGAAGGATCAGAAGAAGGAGGGCCACGCACGCGTCGAGAGCAAGTGTGGTCAGAGTCGCGGAAAGGGTGAAAGAAAAGAAGAACTGGAGGGAAGAATGTCGATGGTTCACGGCAATAAAACACCCCGGCGCGCGCGGACGCAAGCGTGCGCGCATCAGCCTGAAGCTCATGAACGAATTACTGTTACAGGCAAACAGAAAACCAGAAAAGAAAGAGAAAAGCACGTTACATACTGCTGTGTAATAGAGCGAAGGAAACGGACAAACTGAGAAAGATAGGAAGATCAAATAGAAGAAAGGGTGATCAAGAATTATCAAGACGTAGTATATCTCGACATACTATACAAGAATCCTTTTGATCTGCCAGTATCGCGATAATAAAACGAGAATTCGCTCGATTCGATCGTTTCTAGGAAATACGCGACGAAGATCAGATCGAGAAGACTGTTATCTGCCGACAGTTGAAGTTTAGCATCTAAACACGAAAATGCTTGTGATTTTTCGCGGACATGTTCACGAAGATAAGCGGAAATGGGTATTTTACACGTCGCGTCGTCGGAACCGTACGAGGCGATAGAGAAAAAGCGTAGCAGAGATTTATGTTCATACTTAGACGTGACAAAACGGTGTAGAAAGCGTTCTTGTAACTTGGCGTGTCTCCATAAATTTCGATACTGGAATTTCATTCTTCGGACAAAATTAAGTCTGTGAACCTACGAAGCAATGTAGGAATGTAGATATTAATGGGCTGCTTGATCGGCGCCGCTTTTTCTCGTCCATCTTATCGTTCGCCTATTTGCATAATTATTTGTTCACCTTCGGTCACCTGTACCATTTTTCGATCCCCCGTCATTTTTAATCTCCGCGCGATTAGGATCTCGGTTTATTCAAAAGGATTTTACAGATTTGGCAAACGAGCGAACGTCGACTATACTCGTAACAACTATCGTGGGACGTTTTCTGGGAATGCTCATCGTGTATCCCTATTTATTGCGAGAGTCGTAACGAGTTAATTAAGTGTGAGAATAGGCGTAAATGACAGGAACGCGTGGTATGTACCTTTTATTTAGAAGTTTATCGACGCGACTACGATCTCAATATGTTTAGTAATATAACGAAGGAAACTATGGCGCGTCATCTCGAAATCTCCTCTATCTCAGATCTTTAGATCTAATCGATAAATTGAAAATTAAGCGTTGGTTGTATACGAGCGCGTTGTACTTCGTGTTTAGCGAAGGCTGTTGATTGGAGTGGAACCTGATAACCCGGAAGGATTGGTGAAGGACGGATGAAACGAAGCACCACGTAACTAATGTCACGAAGACTAAGATCTACGTTCCCTATCTTGGGTGTCAACTCCGTTAAATATAGGAATTAGAAATCTCCACCTTCAGCATTCACGCCAGCCCAAACAACGTTCGGAATAACATTTAGAAATTCGAAAAAATATTCGATTACAGCCATATATCAAGCGATTCTACTGATTCATCGTTGAAACTCAAGAAAAGTTCATCGAATCATTCGTCGAATCGAGGACAAAGAAGATAGGAAGCTCGCGATCATGCGAATCGGAAGAGGCAAAAGGAAATGTGGGAACCGCGATCGAGGAGGAATCGTCGAGTCAGCACCGTGTCTCGGCCGATTTTCGTTGAGCCGACGGAAGCGCAAAAAGGTAGATTGACATCGGTAACAGACATCCGATCGCGATTCGATTCGTGGCGGAAGAAGGGAGCCGAGTATCCTGGCGGGAGCGGTTTGAGCGGCGACGAGGCGCAGTGAAACGCGGAGTTGCGCGACGACAAGAACCGCGGCGAAATCCGAGAGAACAGAGAGAGGAGAGAAGCCGATACAGGATTCCTCGCAATCAACATTACTGGCTACGGATGGACGTAGCGAGAGGAATCCCTCTCTGCCTTTCACCCTGTCGGTCTCTCGCCCCTCCGTCGTCGATCTCTCCGACAATTGATTGAACACAATGCCGAATAGCGATACCTATGACGCGTCGCTATTCAAACCGCCTGGCATCCTGGATTTTGTAATTCTAATGTCTACACCTTCGCTGCGAGCAAGCGTCGAGATAATCGCATATGAATATGTAAGAACAATGAGCAATATTCCACTCAATAATGGAGTCGTTGGAATACGTTTAAAAGATGAGTTTTATCGATCAACGTTCGATGCAGTTGGAACGAAACGTTGCGCGTTCTGTTCGACTCGATGTATCCATTTTCGCAACAATGTTCTTTCTGTTCGTTCGTTCGTTCTCGGTAATGGTTCGTTGCACCGGATTTCCACCGGTTGATTCGCAATGAGCGTTGGAATCATATCGTGTTGCCGGTCCGCGTGATAGTCCAATGACTCTGTTACTCGAATATTCTCTAGTGCCTTTAAAACGTCGTTTAAAATCATTTAAACGGCAGAAGTATCTATTATCGAGCGGAAAAAAAGAAGAGAACGAAAAGAAGGAGATAGGACAAGAATGTAACAGCGAGGTCATTGCGCTGGAATAAGTAATTAGGTGGCAAGGGTGGCAGAACACCAAGCTTACTCTTTTCTTTTGATCCTCATAAGGCACGCTCGCGATGCGGCCAGTCGATGACTAAGGGCTCCGACACCGCTCCATGGATCGTACATCGAACGAGTAGAATCCGATCCGCTCCATTCCACGCCACACGGAGAAAGAAGCCGCGCTGATCAACTTGTCGCTACTCCAATTATCCTTCGTCGAAACGCTCGTACACCGACTGATTGATTTACGCGAGCTTCTTCTAACCGCTCCAGTATGCGCCCCAATTGGTAAAACAAGCTAATTATCCTAGACAATTAGCATCTTGTTCGGCCATTGTTTTTATTGTCGCGCGTGATTGCGATATCTGACATGTTTGAAATATGTATGAATCATTTGGAAATCAGACTGATTAACTCTATTTACTGAAAGTTTCTCATAGTATCACAATACACGATTAGTGTCTAGCTGTCATAAATCAAACGATTAACTTCAATGGACCTGATCGTTTTGGCTTTTGTATTTCATATACCATCACACAATGGCGTTCATAAACATCCGAGCATTGATCGATTTGCAGTAAGAAATTAAGGGCGAATGCTTCAATTAGCTCAAAAACTTTCCGTATTTGTTCTCACTATACCGTTCTGTATTTCAAAACACACAGGCTCTCCAATTCTATTCGGCAGAAGCAAGCAACAAATCAAAGGTCCGTCACTTAGTAGCAACGTGTACGCTGCGCATCTTTGGCGCACGAGAACAAGATTTCACCGTTCGGTTCACGGTGTACGATGCCAGTTTCACGTGAAATCAATTCGCGTTAATGCAGGTAAAAAGCGCGACGACGTGGCGGCGCAAAAACAATGGCCGGTGTGGCAACTCTCGGCCGATCCCATTGTCCGCTTGAGCGTGGTTTCGCGTTTGCTCACGCGCGCGCGCTCGCTCCTCTGCTCTTCGTGGTTGCTGGATAAGTCACGAGAGCCGGCTATCCAGTCCCCAATGGAACCGTTCCGCCCGGTTTACCGGGTAAATTTACGAGCAGTGCTCGTCACTTTTGCTGAATCGTCGGGAATTAGTGGCGCAGATGGTATCGTGCGACGGGAACACGCGACGTCGCGAAAACCACCTGCGAGTCGATCGCTCGAAAAACTGTCCGCTCGATGTCTCCGACGTTTCCTGTCGCGAACGTGTTCATCCTTCGAGAAGGATTCTGTTCGTACCAACGAACGAACGACGATGAAGACGATATAAAGAGACAAGAGAGAGAGAGAGGGAGAGAGAGAGAGAGAGAGAAAGAGAGAGAGGGAGATTTCACGCTGATAATGCGCCGCGTGTGTATGCAAACAGAGCTTCACGAGGTTCGTTTCTAGTGGCTGACAAGGAGTTATTCAACGCGACGATTACGCGAGGAAGACGTTCGGATGAATACCGAACCGATCGAACTATAGGTGATCAGCTAAACACGCGTTCCGGATCTATTCAAGCGTTATTCTGTGTCATTCGTCCCACGCTTTTCTAATCGTGACACATTGTGCGATACGAAACCGCTTTTAACGCAAACCGCCCACGGTTTCGTCGTAAACATCGATTCGATGCATTGTGCATAGATGGTCGCGCGAGATGGGACTATACTTTGCCAATAATTCGCCGTAATTTGTCGGATAATTGCATGGTCGATTGTGTGTCATCCCTAATTGTTGCTTCATGATGGTCACAGCGACGTAGACGTGCATATACTAAACAACGATTAATAGAGACGATCGGTAGTGTAGCTAGATGCTCGAAACTAGTCTTGGCTAATATAAAGGATATTTTTTACCAAAGCTGCATACATAATAAAATCGTTACACGCACGTACCCACACGTGAACGCGGTGCCTGGAACGATGATGGCGATCAGGCGTAACAGCGTGGATCTCGCATCTCAGCCAACGGCGACGATCGCACGCAGCACAGAAGGACAGCGATTATTCTCGACGATTATACGAGAAAAATCGAGCAACAGGATGGCGCGTGAAACGCGATGAACCTCGGTCCGATAGCATCGCGGGTGATTCAAGGTTTTCAACTTCGTCATCGCGTTCCTGTTGTCTAGGCGTGACAACGTCCACGCCTTCCGTAACGCGCGCTATCGTGAAATTAACACATTCCGCAAACGAGTCGGCAAGAAAAGACGCGCGTAATTAAGCAGCCGAGTAAATTCCGTCACTCGAGTTGCAACCATCAACTCGACCGACCTCGTGGCAAAAACGACCAACTGAACGAACGAACGGAAGAGAAACTTGCCTCGTCTCTTCTCTTCTCCGTGTCCGTTTCAACCTGGAGAACGTTTCACGAGGAAGGATTCCCGGTTGGTAGCGTTCGGTCGTTTTCACCGCGTCATTGTCTTGGTCGCGCGCAAGCGTGACAGTATCCACGCCTTCCGCGGCAGGCTGGCTGCCGCGAGTCAGCATTCCGACCGGGGTGAATCGCCGTTTTAACGAGCCTCTCCACAGATCGATGTAACGTTACATGACTCGTGCCCCTGTCGGCTAGGAGCTCCGCCGTCATTTCGCGAATAAAGCGCCGATCAAATTAATGCCGAATCGATTAAAATTTCTATTCATCGGCCGTCATCCGTGTAACAACGAATCGCGGTAACGATCTGCAACTCCTGGCTATCCTTTCACCGCTTCGTGGATCGTGAGAATCATCGAGACGTTCGTCGTAAACAATGAAGCGGTTGTGCTTGTGCTCGCGGTCGCGCTCGGTGACTTCCGAGAAGCGAATGAATCGGTTCGATCGTTCGACGTTGCGCGAACTGTACCACAACCGGAGAAAAGAAGAAAGAAAAAGATTAAAGGATAAAAGAAAGAAACAGGAAGGAGTTATCTGGGAAAAGAAAGGGAATAGGAGCGAAAGAGAGTAGGGTGCACGACTGGCCTTATTATGCGCGGCAGGTAACACGTGTACCAAGAGTACAAGGTGATGGCGAGTGTTGGGATCACGACTAAAGACGC
The DNA here is from genome assembly GCF_011952255.1 of Bombus vosnesenskii. Classification (NCBI taxonomy): domain Eukaryota; kingdom Metazoa; phylum Arthropoda; class Insecta; order Hymenoptera; family Apidae; genus Bombus; species Bombus vosnesenskii. Next base: position 1,280,773 of record NW_022882960.1, read on the forward strand.
GCGGAGACTCGCTGGTCAGCCGCGCGGCAAGGAGAGCAGGGAGTCGCGGACGGCTCTGTAATCAGTAGCTCCCCGCCGACAGTGTTCGCGTTCCCTCTGCTCGTGGTGTAACGAGAGCCAAGGGGACTGGTCGGTGGACCCTCGAATCGAGATTTCCTGGCGTGGCTGCTATGCAACGGTTGAAATCGAACCAGAGGGCCAATTACTCGAACGTCTTCACTTCTGAGACGCCCCGCTTGGCGTCCTACTGAGATCACGGCATCTGCCACCGATCACGCCACCCTCCTGCTTTTGTCTCTTTTCCATGGTTCTCCGTCGGGATATCATCGGCAACCTCCAGGACCGGCCAAATAAATTTGTTCCGATGAGTAAATGAACCACCTTTTCGCCCTTGGAGACTCGCGGTTGTCTCGATTCTGTATTTCTGTTAATGAATCCCTTGATATCGCGTTATACGTATTATTGCGCTCTCTTTTTTGTCTTATTATTTATCAGAAGATGAAGTCCTTCTTTTTCCAAATGCCGAACTGAAATCACGCGTGCCAAGTAGAGTGATTCAAATGTGCTCAGACACAATTTAATTCGTACAGTCTGGGAAAACGGTAGTCAAATGTTAGATAGATGTTGAGTTAACGTGTCCGATTTATGGTGTTCTAAAGAGAACGTTTCGTTCCTTATGATCGTGGAAACGTCGACAGCGTAACAGCGGAGGTAATAAAAGTGAGATCAGGCAATAACTTGACACCCAGTTCTAGGAAAGAAGAGCCAGGAAACGATCCCTCTTTAAGGCCCGAGCTGAAAACAGCAGGTATGAGACGATAAAAGGGGAAACGTTTCACAAAATTGTACACGTTGCTCGTGGTTGTTGTATTGCGATTTTTTCTCCTTGATCCTTTTCCGTGTACCATGAAAGCTCGATGAGCGACACTTAAAAGAATCCGTGAAGGTATTGATCATCAAAGAAAAAGTCATTTTAATGCCGTTTTAATAATGCAGACTTCTTTCCCTGCACCTAACGTGCAGGAAGAAAATAACGCAGACGAGGCAAATTGCAATGAACCAGTGGTACAATCAGAGATCTATTTAATTACTGATAATAACCCGCAGCTTTACGATCGTTTTAATAGCGACATACGCCAAATTGGCCGTTTAATTGCTTCAGCGTTGCATCCGTTGCAACGTCCACAATGAAGGAAGTGGCCTCGAGCGACCAATTCATTTCGGACGTGTACTAACGTTCGTCGAGATTCTTACAGCAAAATTACATCGAGCGACCGCAATCTTTAACTGTACCTGTGCCAAAACCGAATCAATTTGCAAAATTGACGTCCACACGTATATTCCTCGTTGTACAAAAACGGACAGAAGGCTCGAACCGGCATTGAAAACCCGTACCCTCTCCAACCGATTTCTCTTCCCGAAAAATGCGACACCGATACAAAGGGGGTGATCACAGGCGCGCAAGGCCATATCCGCGAAGTCGAAAGCGTGGAAAAACCGCGAGGCAGCCGTGTGGTATGCGATCCGCGCGTACTTTCGGCTGCCGCGAAACAGTCGCGACAGTTGGCCAGAGAGTGGAGGCCCGTGTAAAAAGTTCGATTTAATAAAATCAATATTAATTGCCGCGCGGCTCCGTCCGCGGCGGCGGCGGCGGCGCGCCACGATCCGCTCGTTGAATATTCAAGCGCACGCTGATCGCCTAAAAAGCTGTTTATGGGTCCGGTGTTGCGTAGCGCCCGGTTTTTGCCGAACGACTTCACCGGCGAACCGCAGGTCCGCCCGTTCCCGAGATGATCGGTGGTCCCGAAGGGCCACCGCGTTTAATCGCAGAGATATTGCCTCTCGTCGATTCCCGTGCCCGTCGTCTCTCGGTTTTCGTGCCAGCGGAACAAGGAGGGAGCCGATCAGAGCGCACGAACGACCACAACGTCGCTCGACTTTCGATTAATTAATAACGTCGATGCCATTTTCATCGGCCACGCATGTAGAGGCACGGTAGCCGGACTACGGAGGACAGACACAGAGAGAAGGAGAGAAAGTTCGAAGATCGCCAAGATCGGACGATGGCGATCACCGAACGACCCACGGTACTGTCGCTTCGTGCTTTCTGGTTTTTTGCTCGCGCGAGCCAAGGTTGCGGGATTAATTAACGACGCTACGAGTCGTACATCGGGAATACCCGTAAGAGAAGAAAGTTTCGTCTGCGTACGCAGGGAAGAGAATAGGCTATTGTTACCGATCTTGGCAAGGCTAGGTTGTTCTCGGGCGCGTCCCCTTATGGGAAGATCGACGCTTTAAATTCGATCTGTTCCCCGATGTTGATAAATGCCGCACTTTTCCGCCTGAATGCGGGCTTTTACGGCGCAGCAGTAAACAATCGCAAGGTTCCATCGCGAGTAACAATTCCCTGATAAATGGAACGATTCTCACGAATCGTTGAATAGAGGGCACGACGACGTATAGTTGTTCTGACGCTAAGAATTGTAAAGTGAGAAATTCGTCGCATTGTAACGACACATTTTCAGTATTCCCTATTCTGTCTCCTTTGCTTTGCATATTGACTCATCCAACACGGAATTATCGTTTTATGAATAATCACAAGAGATACGTAACAAATGTGCGACATTTTTCGATGATACTGCTTACACGACGCAAAGATTCGATGATGTGACTGTATAATAGATTCTTATATCGTCATGACTACCGTAGCTCATTCAGAGTCCCCGTGATTCAGCAGTTACGTCGAAGTTACGATGCTTTTTCTTGCGCATATCTATTGTCCATTCTTCCCGTTCCCGTTTTTCCAGCTACTCTGTTTTCCTCGCCACTGCGCGGTGTTACACGTTATTATTCGTTGGTCGTATTCTCTTGTCTTGTTCCACGCGACTGCATTCTCGCTATTGAATTCAAGGGATATTCAGTCTGCGACTGCCATTACGCCACAGGCAACAGCGACTACCGTGAAAACTTTCACCTGCACGACGACGATTTTCGCGAGTCGATCGAGTGAAACGCTCGATCGTATCACCTGTTTTACTTATGACTCGCTGCGTCGTCAACAGTCGTGTAAAACAACGGCTTCGAGCGGATTTTCGATCGAGAATTCGATGGTTGTTACAGAGGCTATTCTATCAGGTCGATCTATGACTTTCGAAATGCGCTCAATCTGTTTCTATGAGAAAATCGTCCGAACCAAATGTTAATTGGCAGTCGCTGGGATACAACGATAGAATCTTTCGCTACGAGTCGCTTTTCGAAGCTGAGATTATCTGATTCTTAAGCAAGCTTGCACAGCGGCTGATTACTGTCTTTGGAATACGTAGGCGTTTTCCCTATTGCTAACTAAGCCTACGTAATTCTAATGTTTATATATAGATATATAGTCTTGAAAGGTAATTATCTTACTCGTGTTTCGTAACATGGACTGTACAGTACGAATATACGGTGGAACTCCTTTTATACGAAGTCCATTTCTTTAAACGAAATTTTACTGATTGAATAAATTCTTATAAATTGATCCCACTTATCCTAGCGTGAATCGCCGAAAAAGAACCACGCGAAAAGTGTTCTCGATTTTCGAAAGATGATCTTCATAAATCCCAAGTCGAAATGTTGCGTGCGGTTGTCTGTTCATGGTCCGTTTAAGAGTCGCGGAAGAAGAACGTAAGAAAGGGGCAGAGCTTTCGATCAGTCTCGTTACCTTTGGTGTGTTGGAGACGCGTACGAAGGAGCAGGTCCCAAAGGAAAGACCGACGTAACTCACAATTACCATCGTCATCCCCCCGCGTGGCTCGAGAACGCCCCGTTATTTATAGCGGGGTGTTCCTGCCTGCCTGAAAGGGTTGCAACGACAGGGCCGACGGTCCGAATGCGGACGCCCCGCAGCGTCTTCTCCGCGCGCTGATTAAACACGCTCTTCCACGGTGACGTGTTAATCGCGAGGATTCATCACGTCCTCCTCGTCGTCCTCTGCTCTCTCTCTGTCCCCTCTCCCGGTTCCTTGAGCTGAAATCGTGAATCTTTCGCCTCGTAGCCTCGAGAAATCTCGCGTTTCGATCCGTGTCCCTCGGACAAGTCGAGTTTTCTTGGAAATCAAAGCGTGAATCGAGATGATTTCGCGATGAACGTGTCGGGAAAAGTTGAAGGCTGTGATAGTATCATACGTTTTTATTTCATTTCGAAACACTGTATAACGAAGACGATGGTGTTAAAAACAACCTCAAAGAGCCCGTCTTTTCGTTGCACAATGGGTTACCAAATTCCGTATTTGAAACCGGTGTTTCGATCGCACCTGGTGCTCGTAAATCTATTCACGCCTACGCTCCGTATATGTAATATTCGTCTGAAAATCCGTTCCATTTAAAATTCCCCTGCAGCGAACTCAAAACTCTCGAAAGAACAAAGCTTCTGTCCAAATTAAACCATACACCTCTCTATACGGCTTCTTTATATTATTCTTTTAATTATTCATGAAGGAAGCATTAACAGCCGATATTTTGTGTTCCTCGACAGACAGAAACGCGGGACATTCAACGGCGAAGGCAACTTCATAAGACGTCGTCGGTTTATGGCGTACGTATACATGTAAATGCAGGGGCCAATGACGTCGAGACGGGCGGATGCCTCGGAGAATATGCAGATCGACGATTGTCGTATTTTTCGCGCGCGACGTTTATAGTTCATGCACGCATCGATGTGTCACGCGTTCGCCGCATGCACTGTCTCGTCGGACGAATTCGTAGCGTGGATCACGAAGAACGTGCCGCCTGGTGCGAGTGAATAATTCCAGACGTTTGTTAGACACAAAATTGCGCGTCACGCGACACCCACGTAGCCTGTGACGCCTGTTTTACGATTCATGGAGCTACCGTCGAATCGTCAAACTTTGCCCCTCGTCAGACGGCTTTGTGGATTTAAAACGTTGATTTTTTCAAAAGTTCGGAAGGCTTCCACCGTTAATGCAAATAGTGATATTTAAATGGCAAATGTATGCACATCACGAGTTTCTCTTTCTCAACATGTTTTCTTTGATTAAGAAATCGTTGCTTTCTTCGTATTTCTTAATTGGAAAGGCAAGTTCCGATGTAAATTGAGAAATGAATAATTCGATCGTATAATTGCAATGCACGAACGGTCTTTGTACAACTTCATGTTTGCGCCGAACGACAGTTCTCCGAAGCGAGATCCAAGAGCGGAACAATCGTTATTTTTGCCCGAGTTACCAGTGGGCCATAGCTCCGAAAGGAGTAACTGGTTCCCCGTGCGCCGCTTATGGGGAGCGGAATATCCCGAGTCTATAAATCAAACCGAACGACGGGAAAAGGTGCATGCAAAGAACTCGAACACGCGAAGAATGTGATTTAGTTACGTCGATGTCATAAGTAACCTAATCTAATTTCGGTGAAACACGCTGTAGAAACGAGGGATCGCAAAAAGCCTACGTGTCCAATATTCCGACCTACGTGTCTCTCCTTCTTATTTCACCGACTCCCTCGATACCCTCGATCAGGTCGGCGAAACACGAAAGTCTAACCAACGGGGAAAAAAAAGATGGAAGAATAACACTTTCTTGAAACCTTCTCGACACTTGTCCGACTTTTGATACCCTTGCTCCTCTACATGCACGAGCTACCCATTGAAAAACTCATAGGTTACAATTTCTTTTCCTATTGCCTGATTGAACGAAACCAACCTTAGCTTCCATTCAACTTCCACGGTATATCGAAGCTACTGTTACGCGGTCAGGCATGACCAAAAAAAAAAAAAAAAAAAATATAAAGAAGGAAAGGGTTACAGAATCCCTCGGGTGCGTGAGTATGCGGGATCAGGGAACGCAGGGAAGGCAGAAAGCGGAGCAGATGTCCGGTAGCATACCGGTAGTAGGAAGTGACTTTGCGTTGGCCGTGCGCTCTTTTCTATCGGGCCCTCTTCCGGAACTGCGAGAAAGGGGAAAAACCTCGTTTATCCTAATAATAACAACGAGCCACGTAGGTAGAAGAACAAGGGGAGGTAGCAGATATATGTACGCACCACGGTCGGGAGGTTGCGTGCAAAAAAGGCGTGGATCCCAGCGGGCGTTCTCGACATAGCAGTTCGGATCCCGATCTTATCGGTCCCAGTGTTGGCTGCATTGTGTTGTTGCCGGGTTGCCGTTGCCCGTTGTCCGTTGCTGTTGCCGCACCACCGTCGTCCATACCACGGTGTCCGGTAGTGTGCACAACGAATGTGTGCGTGTACGTAGTCATGCATAAGTTTACGGATCATCGGTGTGTTGGTGGAAAAAAGGAATCAGAGGGGCAGAAGGGTGAAGGAAGCACGGTAGGGTCCACGAATAGGGTCGGTCGATCTATCAGCCGGTCCTGATGCGTGTACACGGGTCGGAGTATAGATCATCTTCAATGTCTCGGAGCCTCCCACCTAAGTATTCCCATTAAGATCGTATCGCGGTCCCAAAACTAATAACCAATCACCCGTGCGCGGAGGGTATACGTGCTCGCGGCTTTATCATTATCCAATATATTCGATATTATAGTCAGCGCGCGGTACGTCGCGCCCCGATCGGCCAGAGGTAAAAGCACTCGTCCCCGGGAGGCGTACCCCGTCCGTTTTCGACTCGATCCGCGAATTTTACCGTCGCAAGACGCGCGCGCTCTCCACCGATTTTCGGTAATATCGTTATACGGGGTTCTGAATCGTCCACAGTGGGTGCCTTGAAATTCACGGATCGATCGTGGGTGTTCGAAAGCAATGGGTCTTTCACGACTTTCTCCTCCGCACGACGATTATCTCCGGGGCAAATCGATTGCTCGTCGTCGAGCCAAGGACGCGTCTGTCAGCGCCGTTTGGTCGCTTATTGGGGTCCGTAGGTCGATCGAGGATATTTCGACGATGACGATTTTCGATTGTATCGAGGCGATCGTGCACGCAAATATCGGTAAGCATCGCTTTCTGTAATTGAAGAGTCGTGCTTCCGTCGAGGACAGAAATTAGGTAAGGAGATACCGTCTCAAGGACTGAATTCTCGCCGCGTGTAGCGTTTAGTCTTACATCGTTTGCAGCGTACACCGAGTGTCATACGCGTGATAAATGCGGGACCCGAATGCGGCTGGCTCGCCTGGTGTTTGTTGCAACCGGACTGTCTGCACCGATTCGAAGCGAAACGAGCTACGTCAGTTTCGTAATGCGTTTTTCTTTTCTTCTCGAAGCAAACCGATGAGTGTTTTGGTGTGGTATTTTTAAGGAGGTGCCTCGTTCGGTAATCTCATCGAAGTTAAGATCAAACTTGGTACGATTAGATGGGATCGGATCTTTCTGCTTACGATACGGTTCGTCGAAAGCCCGACAACGAAGCTACAACGTGCTCGAAACCTTTTTATCTTTGTAATTTTATCATAAAACATGTATCTGGTAGTCGATTATCAAGGATGCAGACCGTGAATTTTCTAATAATTCTCTGAATGGAATCATTTCCATCCAAACACTTTCTTCGCCGTTCAATTATACGATAATTAATTGTTAAATCGACGATGACTCGGAAGTTCAACGGCGAATGGAAGCCGTTGGTTTCACGCGGAACAGCTCGAGGGAGGGACTTTTCTCTCAAGCCAGCTTGTCTTTTTCTCTTCTTTCCTTTTCTCTATAGGGGGCTCGGTGAAGCAAGGTACCTACCTGCCACACCATCGTTCACCATACATGGCCTCTCTGTCTCCTCGCGGTTGGCGCGCACGGGGGCTCCATTGTACTACATCGCAGAGTTATTTTCATCGTGAATTGTTCGTTATGGATACGACCGACACCTCTACACGGTTTACGCTCTGAAATCGAGCAGAACGGCCGGCTGCGCCTCGGGGAAACGAGGGTCGTTATCCGGCTGACCGGCAACCGGCCAGGAACACCGCGTTGCCTCGTGGCATTGTTCGAATTAATTTAGAATTCGTTCGTAACCGCTACGCCGTGAGAACCTGTTACGATATCTGCAACGGGGCGTCATCCGCGACATTATCGTATTTTGTGGAAATTGCGAATTTTTGCTCGTTATCAAGTTGCTAAGAAACAAAGTTCGATGCAGTGAATTTTATCACGCGAGTGTGCAAACAGTTGAACGTAGGAAAATACACGCAAGTGGGTGTTTGCGAAAGAATTAAAATGAAAATCGTTCCACACAAAATTGGATATATAAGTTCATCTGGGGTAAGTACAGAAGAAATATTACACAGATAGATACAGCGTTTGAATTTTATAATGGAAAATTTTCCCAATGAATAATTGCTAATAGAAAACCTTGTGTCGTCAAATATATACGAAAAAAGTATTCGTTCGCATCGAGTCCAACTCGACGTATAGTTGAAATATCGCCTGATAGAATACTCATTTTTACGAAGACGCATCACAAGCGTAGAAGCATTCGCGTACAACGGTTACGCAGCGAGATATCGCGGTATCGAAGCGCGAGTATTGCAAAATTCCTGCAAGCGGGTATCATGAATCGCGTTATCCCGCCGATCTCCGTTATTCGGTTTTCCCGTGTATCGGAATGAACGTCGGTTAATTGGCATCCCGGATAAGACGACTTCTGGGCGGTTTGTTTCTTCCAACGTGGACGATGCACGGATATGCACGTGATGAGTAGTCAGAGTGAACGAGCTTAGAGAAATTGTTTCACTTAGGATTAGATCGCGTACGTACTACTTTAAATGCGATTCCGGGTAGCCTGTTATTAAGCCTGGCTAGTTTTTGCCGGTATAGGATGAACTGAACGTACATACTAATTGGTAGATTAATTTGTAGCAGCGCTTCGTGTATCAAGATATCATTCCATAAGTATCTGATTATAATTACTGTCCGTCTTTGAGGAATGATTCTGAGCATTTTAGTTATCCATCTCATGCGAGTTAACGGATAAAAGGAACGAACGAAGAAGGTTTGATTGATATAGAACCTATTATTATACGGATACTTTTAATTGCTTCAGAGAACTCATGACATTTCTTCTACTTCGAGAACCTAGAAAAGCTTAAACGGAAAGAAATTATATCGTGGATATATTTTCCAAAGTGTTGATTGCTCATCTATTTCTCACTATCGCATATTTACCGTATGTTAACAAAATAAGTTTTATACCACGATCGAGCCACACGTACGAACCGCTCGAAAGTAATTGAATCGACCTGATCGATTTTCTGAAAATTCTTTGGCTTTAGTATCAGAGTGCACGACTAGTGTTTAAATCTTCAGAAACTAAATGACGAACCTCGATAAAATTGGTACTACACAAATTTTCGTTAATGTTACAGTGCGAATCGTAAATAATGTTGCAGTACGAGTCAATTCGCAGTCAGATTGCAGACATACAAATCGAAAAAGCGTGTATAAAAACTATAGCGATTCACCTTTAATCCCGCGTATCGTTCCGTTAAGAATGAATGACCATTGTGCCAGCACTATCAGCCGCGTAAGTAGTCGCATGTCTGCTAGCCGCGTGATTGATTTTCGAACACGGTCCGGTCAAAGCGGCGAACTTGTTGTCCGGCGAACAGATTCCCTCGGCTTGGTGAACCTTTAAGCCGCGCGTCAATGGGTTTCCCGCTGCGCGACTGCATCGCGTACAAATTGGATTACCGCCGTAACGTTATTCGTAGCCACCGCGGAGATAAACGTAGGACGAGGTTGAAGGGAAGGGCGAGAAGGGAATGGTGCAATTTGTCCTGTGTGGGGTGTCGTGGCCGCCAAAGAAAAGTTCTTTCGCGGATTACACGTATCCGTTACGACGGCGATTCACGGTGGTCCTGGAGCTGGTCGATGAGCGATCGCTACACACCGCGGCAACGCGCGCTGTTCGCGCGGAGACCATGCGTTCTCCGCTTGTTGGCAATCAACTATCCGCGTCTATTCGGTTTCTATGTTTCCCGTGGCGCGTACACGCAAGTTCTAGATGCCTCGTGATCCATTGTACAGTTCTACGTGGGCGTTCCAGTACAAATTAAATGCTCGTAAGTACCACAGTCGCAATTATAAACAGACGCGATACGTCAAATCGCAGGAGTCTCTAAGAAGAGGTCTGTTATTTGGTGAGCGATTGCGTATGGTATACGTGTAATTGCATTATAAGTTGCATAATAGTGACATTGGAACGACCACCTTTTGATGACCTTCGAGAGATCTTATATGTCGTTGAAATGACCTCAATGTACTTCAAACGATCTTAAACACCCTTTGTGTCCTCAATGGCTTCTAAATAACCTTGAATAGTCTTGATGCGATCTCTAAGTAATCTCTAACTCGAAGATTTCCATTAATTAGATCTGAATGACCTCTAAATGGTCTTAAATACCACTTGCACGACTTTAATGACATTCAAACGATCCGGAATACCTTTAACATTACATTGATGATAAATCCTCTTATTACTCTTTATGGAATATGCGCTTATAATTTTCTTCTGCATATCGTTCATTTATTAGATGTGTCCATAGCATTCGCCGAAGTATTCTGTATCAAAATTCCTTGCCGCACCTTTTGTCGGAGTTCCGAAGTCCACTCAACATTTCATTCCCACTTCCACACTTCCCACAGTTGGCCGCAATTTGCGATTCTCTGGTCGATAATGAAACGGTATTACGAGAAATCACGTGGTAATACGTTGTTAATTAACGATGTTCCCCGAGCTCATCCGGCCGGCGGGGCTAACGGTCTACAGGTGTAGCTCGTAAAACGCGATTGTATATTGTACAAAGTATTAGCTGCAATTTCAAGACGTCGTTCCGCGTGAGCCGTTAATAGGCGGCCGACGATTATCCGTCGGAGATAATTACTCGCATGTTCGCGGAAACTTCGAGGCTTGAAACTCGCTACACCGGATGAGCGATCGCGTTTACCGCGAATTAAACGATCCTCCGGTTCGCGCGAGCCACCAACAGCTCGTACCAGCGAGCTTCGAACGAAATTTCCGCGCCAACTCGTATACACATCGCGATTATGCCTGTGGTCCAATCCTACCTCCGCGAGCGATTACTCGATGTCCTCAGACTATGAGCGTGAACATGCTCATCTAGACGCGCTTCGCTGACTCGCTGATCGACCGTTTGTATGCCGAGCCTGTTGACAAATTGTTACCACTCTGCGAATTATATCCACACCTAAGTAGTTACCGATGTATTTTATCGAGCCATTTGAGTTTGGATTAAGCTGTTGTCGCGTTCAACACGCTCTAATAACGTCGCGTTTATCGCCGTTCTACAGAATAAATAAAAATTCATTAGGTCGTGTTATTTGTCCTCAAAATTATCTGTAATCGTACGATGGTATATTACTAGATTTATTGCAACGATAAAAAGAGACCAGTCTCATTTTCCTTACTCAGCATCGCCATCGTTATTATCGCTACGCAACAAACTCTCTATACAACTCTTGAGCGAAATATCGCGATAGTCCTCGACAAACCGATTCCAAGTTACCGCGTGTGTATCACATATCTCCATCTACCCCTCGGTAATTACGTCGTAAACCTACCTATCGAGTACCAGCCCTCACCCTGTTCCCCAAGTTTGCTCGATAGCACGGAACAAACGAGATAGCTGGATCAGTTTGAATCGAGCTTCAAACTGGTTTCGAGTTGCGTAAATATTCGCGCACCAGCGACCTAGACGATTTTATTCTTCGAGAAGGAGCTTTTTCAAGATCATCTCTCTGTCGACAAAGTTGGACAACGCGTCGCCTTTGGCGTCGATACGCGGAGTCACGTTATGCGCGGTAATCGACACCGTCCCCCTCTAGCAACGCGCGTACCAGCGTGAAAATACGCGAGGGTTTCGGTAGCCGGCGACTACGTGGCTTCCGTATCCCGTAAACTCTGTGCCTCGGGAGTTTCGTAATGTAACACCTCCTTCGCTGTCCTATGCCCCGTCGTGCTTCATCGTGCCGGGACATGCGTTATCTCGTTCGGAAGCGATCGTCCGTGAGCGCAGCGTAACCGAATCCACGCGAGATTCAACGATGAACGCGATGGAACGCGCGAACCAGCGCTGCTACTCGCGGTGTACGCTTTACCGCTCGCCTTGGCCGTTACTTTTCGCGATTTGCATCGAAAATCGACTGGTTTATTATCCCGCGTGACTTCTTCGCGATGCCTCGAAAATGGATCAAAGATAATTCGTTGCTGAGTAGAATATTTATAGCGAGTATGGAATATAAGATATAATGGTAAAAAATTAGTACGAGATCGAAGCTATATATAATCAGAAAGCTAATTGAGGAAACTCCGAGCATCGTTTCTCGTTTTCTTATCGCCGGGATCATTGGAATTGAACCGATACTTCGTTGCGATCCTGCATCCCCTATAGCTGAACAAAACGCGATAGTAGTTACATCGTAAATCTACCGCGGAGTGCGGTTCAAACGCAATCAAGATTCCGGGATAACGAGTGAAAAATCGCGGTGAGAAAAAGAAAGCGGGCAACGAAATAATTACGATCCGGCGAAAAAAGCGAGCGTGAGCGTGCGAGGGGGGAATGCTATTATCAGGATAAAAAAGGAGGAAAACGGTCTCGGGTGGTTGTGTAGTTGACGTTGGTGGTTGTTTCGCACACGGCCGCGGATCGGAGACGTATGGCCATGGCGGAATTTCTTGCCGTCGGAAAGGTTTCACCATCGAGGGCGAAAATAATGGGCATCCCGATCGAAGTAAAAGAGACAGCGCCGGTAAGTACGTACTTGGACGCTTGTACGCTCCTAGCGTGGAAGGCCGTTCTACCAGCATCGTGGAAGCCGCTCGACGAGAAAGACGAAGAGAAAGAGGACGAGAGAGGAGAAGACGGAGAAGCAGGACGAGGCAAAGAGTGTGCTCTACGGGTGCTCCTAACCCAGATGATATCGCGCCTAGATATACAACGCGGGATTTTATAGCGTATTACAGGACAGTATAAGGTATATAATGGCTTTATGCGTATACAGCAGACGTAACTTACGGCAGGAGGCCCGTTTTACGGCCCCGGCCAGTCTTATTTTATGCGCTCCGACCGACTTAGAGGAAGAGAGAGGGAGCCGGAGGACGGGAAAAGGCCACGGAAGAAATTCGAGCATCGTCGCCGCGATCCCTCGAATCGTAATGAAATTGCTGCTTCCCGACTATTAACAAATCCCATCACGACGAAAGGGCAAATCTTCAACACCGGAAATATGCTATTGAACCGCATCGAAACTGTTGCGCAGTCATTCGATCACGGGATTCCAGGAATATTTCCATGGTCCAAGGTTTCGTGTCCACCCACCGATCGTTCGCTGGTAATTCACGCGAAAATGCTGCGCACTACGTCGTTTGCTTCTTGTTGACGACCTCAAACGCAGCCCGCGCTCGATAAATATCTCGATGCGTTTACTGTCGGCTGGGTTGCGATGGAAAATGGCACTGTTCGTACGAACGTTCGATTAAATCTGTTTTAACGGAATTCCTGAGGAACTCGAGTTAGTTCCAGAGCGAAAGCGGGAGCTCGTCTTTTTATTACTTTTACTGATTTTTTATAGTCATGCGTAGTTGACTCAGAATTGATTAAATCGCAAGCAAAGCTGACCGCACGAAAACGTAGCGATCGTCCTTACGATCTGCCATTTGTAGCCTCCGCTTAACACCTGGCGGACGTTTACACGAAATCAGCGCACTCCACGGACAATCAGGAACGTAGACGAGAGGTCACAAGCACCGTAGTCCTTGGAGTCGGCCGTAATCCAGCCCATCGCTGCGATCCGGCCAACTAGGCAAGCTTGATCGATGTCGCTCTCACGTCTTATGAATGAGCGGCAACAGTCGGTGTCAAGTTGCGGGGAGGTGTTCCAGCGTACGGACGTGTATTTACTACCCACTCGGTCAGTCGCTTAATTATAAAATAATTGTTATTTATCTTCGGCATTAACCGGATATCAGATGTCTTATCGAGGAAGGTCGGCGTTCAGCAGTCACTGGTCGTCAGCCAGGCATATAGGCTTTGGTTTAGGTGGCGAGGCAAGGAGGGTTGAGTGGGTGCAGGCCGTGAGGAACGGAGAAGGTCCCCGAGAGACCGCGGCCACGCTCGACCGCGTCCAACCGGAGAACGTGTCGATTTATCTAAGCACTCGATCGAGACGAATTAACGGCTCGGCAGCTGGTAACTTTAGCCGCTACGTTTGTCGTCCGGACTCCCTTAGGATCCTGGCCTGGTCAAGCGCTCCGTTCGCCTGTCCTACCGCGATGGACGTGCGGAACACCGTGGATCGAGATTATTCGAAGAACGTGTGAGAATCGCCGCCTAGATCGCCGAACCCAACGGAATTCTAGAGATCGGCGAGCAGAAGATTGCGATGTGATTCCGCGTGAAAAGGAGCTCGTGGAAACGTTGCTTTGGAATGCGGAGGATTCATGATGCGGAGAAGATGAAATTCTGCAGAGAAAATATCGTTGCTCCGATGCTTATTTATAAAATTTTCTTAAGACACATTAACAGACGCCTTTATGTATATTTTATTTTAAGTTTCAAGATATTTCAAATATTTTAACAGTAAATTTCTTAAATGACACGATACTGGAATACTGGAAAATTATAGATTCAGCGCGAGAGCAACGAAGGTGCCTATGATAGGCTACCGGCTACATCGTTTCGATACGCGTTCTTCGCCGCTCGCAAATCACGCGGTCGCGACCGCAAGTAAACTGAATTACGAGCAAGCGCATCGGCCGTTTCTTTGTCATCCGCGCGGAAACGATGCACCGTGGTACCGCGAGTCAAGTCAACGGCGAATCTAAACGACGATCAGGCACGCGCGTTCCACCGCGCGGACGTTCCGATATGTCGAGACGAGATCGAGCCAGCTCTCTCGAGTCGTTCTCTCGAAAGAACCGTCGAGCAGGTACGATCGGTGAGGAACAACGAAGAAAGACGGATCTCGAATGGTAGAAGAGAGGTAAAAGAAGAAGACGAAGGAAAGTATCGAGGCACGGGAGTCGTTCGAATGAGATCTCGAAGCATTGGTAGAGCTAATTAATCCCCGAGCCGTCCGGCGCAAATGACAGCCAACGATCAGATCAACCGGTAATATATTATCGCTCGTTTCACCGACTGCTGCCCCGATAGAACGAAATCGTCCTGAGTCGCCGCGAGACAGTGGAGGAGAAAAAGCTTCGACGAGAGAGGGAGAGAGAGAGAGAGAAAGAGAAAGAAACGCTTGTCTCATTACCACGTGGGAACCGCGGCTCCGAACAACGGCTAAGCAATGATAATTTATGATCGCGCGCGATCTCCGCTCATCCTATCGATCACGTAATCTCGGGACCGTTTTGCGTCAAAACCATCAAACACTGTACAAACCTGTTCGAGGGTCAGGCGTTTTTGGACAGGCGTTTGGAAGGAAGCTCGTAAAGTCGATTTGTTGGGAGATAAAATCGTGTGGTTGACTCCAATGGACATATTTTAGAGAATACGTATAACGTTTGGTATTAAATGACTCGGAATTAGTCATGGAAGTAAGCTACATTTTGCGATCGATTATCTTCTGTGGCATCTCTTGTGGACACGATCCACATAGTCGATGAACGTCTAAGATTATTATGAACGTTCGATTATGTCGAATACGTCAAAACAATTCGATATGAAAGTAGATTCCTGCGAGTGTATGCGTTTCATTCGTCGGAACACGCATCCGCCGAAACCATAGCCCAAGACACACCCAGTATAGGCGATCCTGGAAGGTGGGCACGGCAGCTAGAGGCATCGATCCGCGACTCGGTAGCCGTGAACGAATTCGAAATTCCGCGGCACGCGAGGCACTCGTAAATAAAAGCGGTTTCCGAGCGGCGAAAAGAGGAACAGGTTTACGAGACAAGATGCACTACCGCGGCTGCCTCTCCTCTCCTCTCGGTATCCCCAACGTGGTCCTCTCTGCTCCCGGTCTCCGTCCCTCTCGATCTTCTATCGATCCCAGTATCCCGGTGGCAAAAACGCTACCCGCTGTACAAGGAGACGCATTACGGTCGCGTCGTTATAATTCGTCACTGTCGCGTAATGATCCGTGAATGCGCGCGCCCACTCTTTTCCTTTTCTCTCCTTTCCTCTCTCTTCCTGGCATCGAGCCTCTTCTGGATCGTACTCTGGAAGGCGATCTCCCCGTGGCTGGCGCGGCGACGAGCGAAGACGAACCGAACGAACGCTGCCTCGTGGCGGCGTGAAAGGATCGCCGGTTCTCGCGATCAATAGTTCATTACGAGAAACAAAAATACACCGACCGACAATACCTTCATCCGAACAATCGACCTAACTATACGTTCTTCTGGATCTCCCTGTCTTCCTTTCTCATCCAAAGGCAAGAACGACGCGCGTTCGTTGCTCGACGAAACGTACAGGGACATACGTCGACCATCGAGTTGAACGGTAGACCGAGATGGAACCGACGGGTCTGCTCTCGGGTGTTTTCAATGACGAGGGACAGCAACGAGATATGGAGAACGAAGAAGGAAAGGAGGAGACCGAAAGAGTAGTCTTCTCGAGGAGAGAAGAAAAGATTTACAGAGAAATATGTACACATCGAAAGAGGAATGGAGAAGTCAGCGGAGGAAGTGGACGCGTGGAGAGTCGGTTGCGCAAGCAACGAGGCCTATTCACCGTTTGCATTAAGGCTATTATGAGCTCCCGTGGCATTGAGCCTCCACTATGATTGAGTATTATCTATTCCGTGGTATTGTATCTTGTTCGAGACGATCGCGAGCACTCGAGTCGTCCATTTAAACACGGAGCATTGTCACCCCCGACTGCACGGCTACTGCCGATACACAATAAACGCGTGTTCGTGGATCGACTATAAAGATCGAAGTGTTGGTGGAGCATTCCGGGATTCTTCCAGCAAAATCCTCGACCTTCGTGGCCGGCAGGGAAGATCCGAGTGCTGGTTCTATACGACGGATGATTCTCGACCGTTGAAGTGCATCTGTCGAAGGATGAATGGTGGTTGAAGCCGCGTACATGTTTTACTATGAGCCCCTCGTGCCATTAACCACGAGTCTTACTTAGTACTTTATGAGTAGTTATTCTTAGAAACCTTTAGGATTGACCGTCGGATGATTAAAGTAAGATGGTTTTCGTTAATAAATAAATTTCAGCCACAACGTTCCGCTTCAAACTAACGACGTTCGCGACGTGCTTCGAGTTCTCGTGCCCAGACCATTAAAGGGTGAAACACTGTTTGCGAATCTTAATTAACCAAGTACCGACAAAAACAGCAAGTGCTTCTAATTAAGTGGATCCTGGGCGTTGACGAGACTTAATTGATTCCACGAACGCCTCGGCAAACCTGTCCCATATTCTCTCTCGTCAACTTCCTCGAAAACCCGCTCCGCACTCTAATCAACTACGCCATTCTGTCTACTGTATACCAACAAACGTGCTTCTTCCTTGACATTACAGAACAGACTTTTATCTGCCGCCTTAATGACACTGAAACCATTTCCTCTGTTCATTCGCGAGGCGGCACTGTCATCGCATAATGCGGGAAGATGATTGCTCAAAGGTGTGCATGTGGTTATCCGTGGTACGAGTGACAAGATCTTTCCTTCGTTTTAACGGATTTTGATAGAAATTTGATAAAATAGTTTTTCTCTGTAGCGATTACAAACTTTTCGTTTTTTTTTTAAGATTTTAAGAATCGTTTCCAACATTTATTTCGTTTTTGGGGGAAATGCACTTGCACTACATTTTCATCGACGCCTTTACTTAATACGAAATATACGCAAACGCACAATCATTCCAAACTGCATTTCTCGCGAGCTATACCATCAAACACCTGACTTTCTCTCTTTCTATCGATCGAACGCGTTCGCAGAAGCCATATCGGATATCAGTTAAGAAACGGACACGCCGCCACTTCGCTTAAACGATTCCGGTACGCGACAACTCCTCTGTCGTTTCTTTTCACCGGGCGGTTTCACTCCCACATAGTCGCTCGCCGCGAATTCCAAGCCGCGAGAGACGCATTCTCGATACCATGATAACACGATTCGAACGTATGCTAAACGGACGTAACCGGAATCGGCGAGATCGAGCGTGTACCGCTCGACCGCGACACCGAGAAATTGAACCATCGGAATACGAGAAGGGCCGTGTTAGATTATCCAGCCCTTATTTTATCTTATCCCAGGAATTCAGCTGTTTTCTACGGACACGGTTGCTTGTCCTGCACCGGTGGTCGATCCTTTCACCGTGAACTTATCCAGATCGTGCGTGAGCCTAAACGCCGACCATATCGTTTCTTTGGTTATTCCGAATTGTGCTCGATCCTGACACGGGACGAGAAGAAATATGAAAATGATTGGGAATGGGGAATGTTTGGTTAAGGACGTGTCTTTTTTTGCTTCGAGCGGTTACTGGAAAGGTGGCTCAAGATCGGATCTGGATTGATGATTATCGAGAGACCAAGTCGGCTACCTGAGGGTGGTCGTGGATCACTGACATGATTAGTGATTTATTCTTTCGCTATTGGGTCTATACGGTTCTCTTCATTGTCTAAGTGAATGGATATATTCTAAATTATTTTGTCGAATATTAGACGCGACAATTGTATCAGTAGTTTATATTAGTTATTTAAATAATTTGAATTTTAATGATTTTAAGGGATTTTAAATAGGATAGAAAATGATTTCTATGCCAGAATATCAAATTATGGAAATAACATACGTATAGAATGAAATATAAATCATAGAAAGAGGGAATGTAAAAGAACGATCATAAGGATACAGACGGTAATGGAAGTGCTAAGTAATTCGATGATTAGTGTCGTTCGTTTTTCTTCAGGGGTAAGCTCGTCTTTCTAACGAACGGGAAACTCTGCGTCGGGTTTAGACGATTTCTATGCGTCTCGTTAATACCGTCTCGTTTCCGGAAGAGCAATTATATATTACGCCGGCATTGCTCTCACGCTAAGCCGTTTGTCACCGAAGGAATTTCATGGAGGGACCGTAGTAGGTCGCAGGTGCGTACGTATACTGTTTCCCAACGGGATTTCGATACGTATGGGAACTGTCGTGACGCAAGTGTATATATTCGCTTCGTAAAATGCCATGCAATTGAAATTGCACACACCACCTATGTCGTTGAACGGTTATTCAAAATATTCGAAACGTGAAGAAACGTTTCTACGAACGTATCACTACCGATCGTACTTCGAAACACTTCGAATCCTATCGAATACGCGACTTCGAAAACTTTCTAAACTTTTTAATACTTTCAAGATTTTTGGGACCTATCGAGTTTTCCAAGACTTCTGAGACTTTAACCCCTTAACCTACGATTTACTTTCGAGAATTTTGGGCCCAAAACGTAAACAAGCTATTATATATTATATATTATATTTGGCCCGATCATCGTACCACGGGCTATGCCCGTAGTTGTAGGTTAAGGAGTTAAAGCCTTACTGAAATTTTGAAGATTCAAAATCTATCAAGAATTTCTGAGAAATTGAGATTTGAACAACCTGAGATTATATATAGAATCATCCTTATTTCACAGTTCATTTCATAATCTTCTTATCTCGTCTGCTATTTTACTCTCGTTCAAATAGCCAATACTTACACCCAAATTCTCTACCATTCCTATATTCGGACCGTCGATGAAAAAAGAAAAATATCGTAGTAATCGATGCAGGATTCTCGACCGGTTAGAACGATTCGCGATTCATTCTTCAAAATTTGTATGTTGGAACCGTGTCGCTAACGAGTCAGGACGATCATAAAATCGCGATGTCGATAAATTTCGATGCGTAATCGTCGTCCATTGGTCCTCTTCCCGCAACCCTTCTACGTATTCCGTATAAATTAAACAACCGGCGTCTTTCACAGGCGCGGGACGTTGTCGTTTATCGACGACAAGGCTCGCTTTGCATCTATCGTACCGAAGAACGTGGCCGGTTGATCGAGGAATTCCAGGGATTCCCATGTTGGGCTGCAGGTGCACGTTCCCCGTGTTGTCCTCCTCTATGTAGAAACGCTCGAGCGCGAGCGCCATCGGCGATCATTGCGTGCTCGAGAAGCCCTATGCGAGAAACTCTCTCTTTCTCTCTTTTTCTCCTTCGCGTTCGAGACTTTGTACTTTCGTCCAACAAAAAGGACGAGCACCTACATATTTCGAAAATGTCGTTACTCAGTCGCGTAGAGGTCCCTAGGAGGACGTGGCCGGCCAACCGAGCAACGAGCCGGCTCCGCAAAGGGGCTTCGATGAAATAAACGAGCCTGCTTTATGAGTTATCCGCGGACTGAGATTCATTCGTCGCGAGAAACATTGCAAACGGAGACGGACTCGAGGTCCGACCGCACCGTTCCATCTGTCCGCGTAAGTTTTCGGTTGATTTTCTTTAGCTGCAGGTTTCACGACGATAATGACTCTTCTTTGAGCGTACACCTGGTTTTGCGGAGATTAATGGGGATGATTTTCAAGGGAAATGGTTGATAATTGGTAGTGACTTATGAGTCTTATATCCATTCAACAGGTGCGTCGCTTATCTTATTCTTGAAAGTAAACAACAAATATCGCAGCTCTTGAGGGTCGTGATGTGATAAACCTCTGGCTTCCTGGGTTAAAGTCCTGAATGTCGCTGATAATTAACTGAGAATTTATCAGTCTTAAATGACGCTGAGAGTAAGTGCATAGAATAATTTCTTCGATGAATGTCTCATAACTTGTAAATCTTACATAGACCATATATTATCATCATCCTTAGAATTTATAAATTAGATACTCACTAAAAACGCATCGTAAACAACGCGTGCTTCTCAATGAATCGATAGATCACAGAATGTGACACAATGATTAACGCGCGTCCGTTCGATCAGTATTTGCATCAAATCCTGCTGAAGGAGCAGCAGAGATAGAACCGCCACTATGCATAGTCAGCTACGACACCGCACCGACCACCTTTGGCATCGTAATTGTTATTACCATTGGGCCCTAGCATAAAATCGAATAACGGACACCGCCATAAACGTCCGATAACTCACGGGTCGCTATCGTGGAAACACGGTTACAAGGAGCCATACACGTCGTCGTAATTAAAATCGACTCCGATTATTTTACCCTTCGGAATTCTCTCTGCGTTTCGTATTAATTGCCACGCGTAACTTTTAATTGGTTTCGGGTAACCAATTAACACTTTCCTCCATTTTAATCGTCGCTTCGATTAAGTTATGTATGTGCAACTTCAGTAAAAAATCTTCAATTTTTTTTTAAAGCATTTCCCCTTTACCCAAGTATTTCCCAATTTACCCTTTCCAGACATTTTTCTGATAACGCAACTAAATGGAATTTACGAGAGTTTCTCGAGTTCAAGAATGGAATTCACGAATTAATAGGCCATTTAAAGGTTGAAATTGAAGCGCGAGTATCAGCAAGCGTGGAACAAGGATCTGATCAGTCCTTTCACAGAGGTCAATGTATTCATTGGCTGAAGGGACCCCGTGACGTATTTGCTGGTACTTCGCGCAAGTTTATACGCGTCGCTATGTAGCCGACTCGCGGCTGAAAATAGACGCTAACCGACTGTTGTCGAACAGCATGAAATCGAGTTAGCCAGGTACAAATTAGATATCCAATCTGGGAAGTAAGTAACTACGTATATCCAACCCGGCATCCAAACGATGCAGCCTATCTGTATGAATCTGCCATACGAAACAACTTCCCTATCGGTAAAATACATTACGTGTCAATATCATCAATAAGCGCTAAAAGCAGTCGAGATAAGTCATGATGTAAAAAAATGTAAAATCGTGAAAAAGATACGAACGTACCTAAGTAAAATGTATAAACGCGTGAAATTTCGATTATTCATTCGCCATTTGTTCGTGTATTTACACCTGGAAATTGCAACTGAGTACCGCCGAAGGATAATGTAAAAAATAACCGGAATAACGGTGTAGCGATATTTGGAATTTTAATAACCCTGGCACAAAGTAAGCATCCGCGTCGATAATCGTCGGATAAATAAGGTTTAATCGCGCTGGATAAACCATCGAACGTGTCGGTACACGTGTTCGTTGCGGTAGACGTCAGGTGTGCGAGACGTTCGTCGCAGATTGTGGGATGCTTTCGATAGCCGGGATATTAAACGTAGCCGAAAGTTGTGTTTTCTGATGGTCCGGAATATCGTGAGCCCTGGTCACGCCCTTTTGCGTAAGATATTTGCAAATCGCGGCAATGTGGCTCTGTTCACGGCGCTATAAACGTCCCGGTTAACGCAGGCTGTATTTCTCCCAGCGAATGGAGGCTCAGAAAAACGCCTGTATTTAAGTTCTCGTATTGTTTTTTGTCTCGTTTCGCAGCCTGGTGTCAGGAATTCCTCGTCCGGTACGCTAATTTTCTCAATCCCCCTGTGTCCTACGGTTCCTGCAATAAATTTCAGTACCGCGCGCGTTGGATAGATCTTGGTGAGAGTAAGTGCCGATCGTACGACGCACTGGCTTCCTCTTCGACCGATAATAATTTTGATTTCTTACGACGGATAAACGTACCATTGATATGAGCGAAAGGCAATGGAAGTCCATTGGAAATTGATTTTTAGATAACAATTATTAATTTTTTCGTATCCATAGATGGAATATCTTAACCTCTTTTAGAAGAATCGCCATTGGAATATAGCAGTCGAAGATACTTCATAAACCGTGGACTCCATAGAAATATCTACGACGTATGTATATGGTTAGTCTATCTCACACGAATGTTCCGTGTTATGCAACATTGGGGAAAGTTTCTCAAACCGGGGAACTCAGAAGTGTCACTTGACACATCTGTTATACCTTTTTTGAATACACAAGCTTGATGAAGTTATCAAGCCTACCTTCTTATGCCACATTATAAAACCATCCTTACGACATGCAATAACACTTCATCTTGCAACCACATCTCATATTCAACTGCTGCAAATATACATATGTATTAAAAATTATTCTTCGTTAAACAACATGCTTATTATTAACTTTCGAGTTTGAGAAAAGATAGATTACAGATGAAAAAATGCATTTATATCAATTATCCATCGGGTCCTTTAATTCTTTTCTTTCCTTTGGAAGAAATTTTCTCGCATAGACGAATCACGTTTCTTCCGCCTCGATGGCGACGAGAAGATGAAAATTGCGAGGCGGAGGACTCGCGGCGAAATCTGCGAAGAATTAGCTGGTGGCAGCCCCGGGTCAAAGCGTTCACGGGCGGTAAAGGCGCTAAAGGGCGCCATTCGGCATTAAATGTCAGTGAGCCGCGTCGTAAAGCAAAACTGCAGCGCGTCCAGTCAACGGTCCCTGTGTCCGGTACCTTACTGTACGCTGTTTCAACATGCGTTATTACCGGCCGCGCGATATCGCGGGGATGAAAGGCGAACGATAATAAAAGAGAGAACAGGCAGCCGAGAAATGAAAGTTCTCTTAGCGTGCGCGACTCGAAGGAGAGAGAATCTTACGGTACGAAACTCCGCACCTGCGCGCTCCAACGAGCGAGAGACGGTGGAATTTATCATCGCGGAGCTGCGTGGCGGCACTCGATGAGAGGACACTTATGTAATTGCGAACTAATGGGATTGATGATGTATCGCGAATGTTTCTATGTTTCTTGCCTGGCGAACGGCTCTGAAAGATCTTCCATTTGGACGTTGGTTGGGAATGCATCGGGAAGAACATATCGCACATCGTTTGATCAGTACACGGTCAGCGTGTGTTGAACCGCGATGATTAGATAAACGATGGCTTCGTTGATTGTGCTATTCGACGCGTAAGTAGAGTTGGTGAAATATAAAAATGGAAAGGATAGCGGCAGTATGCTGCGAGTTCGGTTACCGTAGTTTCCGCATCTTGTATTAGAACCTTCTATAACGTTTAGATATCAGGTAACGTTACACATTGCGGTTAAACTGTATCTACGGTCTTATCAGGATTTCCCTCTGAAACAAAACCGCGTACACGAGCAACGTAAAAACAGTGCAAGCATACATCTCTATATACCACACACATTATATACTCCGATCCATGATTCGACGTTCTAATCGCGTTCGATTGCTCCGACGAAAGTCCGATCCGCCTATTACACAACGTACACAAGGTGCTACATAGCGAGCATGCAAAACAGACATCATCTCCGAATAGCCTCCGAATAAAGATCATCATCGAAATACCATCGGCACTCCTCCTGCTTTTATCCCATCGATGTTTATGCTCGCAACGTTCCATCACGCGACTCACCCCGTTTTCTAAACCACATAACACGCTGCCTCGGCCGTTTCCTGTACGATACCTGTGTCACGATAGAGCACCGTTGCTTCGTAAACGCGAGCACCGCCGGCATGCTTGGAACGCATACATCATCGATGATCCGCGGCTACGAGTAAGGATGAATATCTTCTCGTAACGACGCGAGGGTGTGTCGGAAATGGGATCGAAGGCAATCGTCAGCACGCAGCCTGTCGAGAATCGCTGGTCATCGTACGAAAGAAGTCGTCAGGGTCCGTTACGAGTACCCTCCAGACACGACGCGAGCAAAAAGGATCGTCGTAGACTCTCTAGAGTTCAGACGATACCTCGATAGAGACTCGTCTAACCCTTCGTCACGTCTGCTTCGATCGACTCGTCGAGAGAGCAAGCTGGACGAGTTCATGAGTCATCGAAGAGGATATCTTTCTCCACCGGAAGCGAAATTCATTGCGCTAGATGTTGTTGGTTGGTAGGGTATAGTCGTTTCGAGGCTATCGAAGAAACGCTGTACTTTAAAGAAGCGGTTTAAAGAAGTTCGAAAGAGGGAACGGTCGGTAGAAATTGCAGTACGGTCGGTTTCTTTCTCATTTGCGACGAGAGTGACCTAACTTCATCCTTTTAAAGCTCGTTTAACTGCCGAAAATATCGAATCGCGATTCTCCACGCGCCGGTGCCACGAAATCATCCTGTGTACGAGCGTATCGTTGGTTCGATCGACGTCCCGTGCAAAATGCCCATAACATCGGGCATAACGCGAACAAATCTCTCCGAGGCGATCAGTGTGCATGTATTAAATGCGACGACGTTTACCACGCATCGGGGTCGAGCGCTCGAGGAAGTCACAGAGGAGACGGGTAAGAAAAACAGACGAGAAAAGAAGCGAAGGAGGCCAGGGGAAAGACAGAGAAGTAGCGAGGCCGGAGAAATTAAACCGTAAGGACCACCGTCGAGCGGGCGTCGGTGAAATTCGCCAGGCCCGAAGGTCCGTAGAGCGCGAACATCTCTTTTTCATTCTTTTTTCACATTTCATCGGTTGCTTCTCTGTCCGCGCGTCGGTGAATCCTCTCGATCGTGCGCCAGAGCGGGACGGGAACACGCCATCCGAAACGGAGCTGCTGCGCGAACTTCGGCGAAAGGGAACGATAGCGCGGTCGTGCGTTAAAAATGAAGACATTCAGATGGAGATATGATTCTATATAAATCAACTGGTCGAAGCCGCCGCCGCGTCGTTCTACCTGACCGAGCAAACTTCTCTCTCCCACTCGATCGTTCGGTCTCTTTTCGCGAGTAACGTTTCTCCTTTCGTCGAACACACTCCGTCTCGCTTCTCTTCGCGATTCGAGCCACGATTCCGCGTACCTCTACATATATACCTACCTCTTCTTCTCTCTTTCAATCGCCTCCCTCGCTGTGCTTCCTTCTTTGTATGTTTTTTGCCCCCTTTTTTTCTCCTGAAAGCGGGCTGGCTCGTGACCGGCGTCCGTCCCGGTAGCAAAAGGATTCATTTGTTTTATCTCGCCGATTTCAATTAATATTTATCGTTTATTTGCTCGAACAGACCCCAGGAACCGCCGATGAAACACCGCTACGCGTCTTTGCGTACTTCTTCTATTCATTATCATCACCAGCCAGTTTGTAATGTCCCGCGGCACTCGGCGTTCGCGAGCTCGGCTCCGCTGATTCCTCGAAGATGAATCGCACGAATCGACACCGGCCGCCACGTTGATTTGTATCTTATACATCCGCGCATATACATCTAGATAAGTCCGCGGGACGTATCGTCTAATTAGAACTAGTAATAGCGAACCGCCATTGTACGAGCTATCGAAGATCGGCGACGAAAGATACGGGCGAAGAGGGGCAAATTAAAAAATTCCTCGGCCCTCGTAGGATACTCGTTTGCATCCCGCCGAAGCGTATTCCCGGCTGTTTCGTTCCGCTCGATCTACTCGTGATGGGGCGAGTCTTTAAAGCGTCGCGAAATTGCAATATCGATTACGAGCGCATTTTCAAATTGGACTTTTTAAACCCCGTCAAATTTCTGATTTATCGTAAAGATTTCTCGTAAACGTAAATAGGATCGTGAATCAGCGATTTCGAATTTTATCGTTCACTTTATAACGCAGGTAACAAGTCAGAGAATTGTTGTTCTCCTCTCTCCGAGGAGGTTACCGAGCGAAGTGTCATACGCGATATTTTAATGTTACGACGAAGAAGTCCGCAGGAATGCTCGCGAGGCGATCCTACACCGAGTCGAGAGTGTGCACCTGCACACGGAGCGGAGCATCGAACATCGTCGAGGATGGTTCGCGGGTAACCTTACAAGTTTCCTCTTCCGCGAATGTCCGACTCGGCCGTGGCGAGGCATGGGAAGCCGCTTTTACACCTGAATGTATATCTGCCGCGATCTCTGTATACCGTTGCGGTACACACAGCTAGAAGTCATAAAGTAAATCAGCTATGATCGACTGGCCACGCTCCATTCGAGCCAGTTCCTCCCTGAGCCGAACGAGAAACGTGCGGACATGCGTCAAGACTTACGGAAACGAGTGGATACGAGTAGGATAGGCTAGGATAGTGCCACGGTCTCGTGATAAATGATAAAATCGGCCAGGAAATCGAGAAACTCGCCGTGTCTGAGAATCTTTTCTCCGGTGCTTTTTTCTATCAGAATTTTTGCGAAGATCGAGTACATGAACGTGACGTGCGGAGGTTGTTACGTTAATGCTAACATCGACATTCTGACAAGGCAGCACCTATACCCGTTTGATAAGCGTCTCGGCCAAATATATTCTACATGGACGCGTTCGAAGGAGTTCTTTGTAAATTAAGTTTACTCAGGCTTCGTTTGCGAGCGACCTTGACCAGCGACGTTTACCCAAGTGTATCATTCGTGGAAAGGTTCAGAGTTCAGCCTGAGACAATAGCGTTACTGGTCTTCCTTCAAACTTTCCCAAGGACGAGGCACCCTCTTGTCCAATTCAAGCTATTAGCAAATTAGTACGTTTCCAGTGATTCCTGAATCCCCCTGACTCTTCGCGATTCAAGTTACTTACGTGATTTATGCTTAACGAGTTGATTTCGAAAATTTGTCGTAATTTGCATACTTTTGTAATCAAAAATCTTTATACAGTGATATGATTCCATTAAAGTAACCCGAGCCATGGGACCTTCTCAAACTTTCCAAGTAAGATCTTTCTAATGAAAAGAGATCGTGACGCAGGAAGGACACTCCTGCATGTACTAGACCGTACGGTATTTTAATCCGAAACGAGGCATGGCCGTCGCCGGGGTTGTTATCGAGAGAGGAAATAAAGAAACGCGAGCTAACGCTCGGTTCGGCTGAAAGAGGGGGATAAAGGGAGAACGCGAACCGCGTTGTCGGGTCATTCGAGGGGCGATTTAATATAAATCGAGAAGACGAATGGGGCGCGCGGCCTCCTTGAACTCGCGCGCGCGCTCTGTGTATCCCTAGGCGTACATGTATTTAAACAGGCGTTTAACATAATTCATCTACTCTCGGTTCTCTCGCGGCCTCTCTTTCTTCCCCGTACGCCTCGATTCTCTTTCACCTTCTTCTTCTCTTTCGATTACTCTGTACTCTTCCTCCTGCGCCTCTTTCATCCCCTTTCCTTGCTTCTTCCTACCCTTTCCGCGAACCAGCTCAACGACTAGGCGAGTAACCGCGGCGGGACTACGAAGGTTGCTCGCGAGAAAGGATAAGCGTATGCATCGAGCCGCGTGCGTTTCGTGGATGGAACCCGAACCGAATACATACTCGCCGCGCTCATATAAATGCAAAGTGGCTTTTAGAATAGGTCGGATGGCTTTGGAAGGGTATTGCCGAACGAATCTCCCAGTTTGTATCTACGTTCGCTTCCGTGCGTTTATTACGCGAGACGAGAAACCAGTAAAAGAACACAAATAAGGAGAAATCAATTTCGTATGTCCTCTCCGCTTGATTTAAAATTTTTATAATTTTTATATTTTACTGTAATTTCGTAAGATGGAAATAATTATCGGAACATCCTGTATAACTTAGCTGACCGCCACAAATAGCATAAGTCAGGGAATTAATTAAATTCATAAAAACGTTTCTTGTAATAGGTTCCTCTTAATTAAATCTCTTTGGAGGAATATAAGAGGCCATCGTTGGAGGCCTTCCTTGACAAGTTTTCTAATTTACAACACATCCACTTCCATCGAACTTAAACTCTTCCGAGAAATCTCTCTGAATATAATCACTGATTTTACTCTCGTTGGAAAGGATACCATTGACATAATTTCTTGTAGCGAGCAGTCGCGATCCGGTTTCACCTGTTGCGGTAATCGCGCGTAGCATCGTAGCGATCGCCGAGTGAATGCGATGCTCGAATCTGTTAAACAAGACCAGGTGACTCGATTCTCGTTCACCGAGAAAATGGGCAACCGTTGATAATCACACGTTGAAACCTTTCGTAGTCGCACGGCAGTTCGTAATTACGCGTAAAGGCATGTAAAGCACGGTCTTGTGCGGTGCGAGTACGATCATAAAAGCGAATCGAACGAGAGTGCGATACACTTTATATAGCTCGCGCGTAATCGCCGTCTTGTTTGTTGCGTTATTAGTCCCGGCGTTTCCTCGCAAGAAACCTGGTTTCCAGCCTGGTTTCGCTTTAAATCACATCCATCGTCGTAAAAGAATCGAGCGTCGAACGAAACCAGACCAACGACCAAGGTTTCAGAAGGATAAAATGCCCGAGGACGTATCATCAAGTGAATTGTTAGCGGAATGGCGTGGAAAAGGAGGAATGCGAGTTTCTCAAGGTTTTCGGATATTTTCCACTTGTCATCGTTCACCGTTCGCCCCTTTGTTATTAGGCGCAGAAGCTCGTAAAGCACGTGAGCGTACTCGGTCGGAACGAGGGCGCATAATACGGGGCCCTACATAATTACCGCGTCGCGGGGAAGCTTTATGGCGGCGCGTTCGCCGAGTATTAATTTTCTTTCGCGCCGTGCTCGAAGCTGGCGCGAAGAAACACAACCTGGAAGCGAGAGAGGAGAAACGGCTGGTGCGGAGATGGATCGGAGAGGAAGGACGAATAAAAGCGAGAGAAACGGAGATGCTCGATGTTACAGAACGCGGTGGGTACCGCGACGGCGGCGCCGGCGAATACCGAGAGATACCCGAGTGTTCTCGCTCGCGCGATTTTATCAGCTCTCCTCCGTACATACACCTTCTTCGTTGCGCGCCGATCGTCCGTCTCACCGTCACCTCCTACCGCACTTTTCACCTTCCCTTCCTGCCTTTCTCGTTCCATCCTCCGCCTTCGCCATCGCGCGCCATATTCTCGAATCGCGGTATTAATTATCGCCACGAGAACACCATTGCAGTTCCTAGTCTTTCATCGGCTCGTTCGCCCCTGTCAGACACTTCTATCGCGCCAATTACCCGCGCCGTTCCGATGGAATCTAGATTCGTTCCGCTAACGACCGAGGCTACTCTTCTCTTAGCGACCAACGCTTTACGTCTTTATTCCAAGGAACGATCCTGCTGTGTTTCTACATTTCGCACGAAACCGTTTGACCTGGGAGGTCTCGACGAGGAAACGGACGCGAGATTACGGTCGTTTTGATATAAAGGAGGGGTGGTTCGAGGATAAGTTGCTAGATGACTATCGAGTCGAAATCAGTCCACTCGGTGATCAGATATAACCCGAGGAACAGCTGCACGTCTAAGCGCTCTGAATCGTACGTGGATCGTTTAGAAACACCTGCCGCCCATTCCCTTGGTCTTCTATCATCGTTTTTAGCCAGAGCTATATAGAAGTCGAACTGGTGCATAATCAGCGCTCACCGAGTCTATTTACCTGTCCATTATAACGCTTTTATTAGCGCGTTCGGTTCGACGCCTTGTCTGGCCTTTAACGTACAGTTATTCTCATAAATAATGAGACTTGTTATTGCCACTCTGTTTGCTTTGCCATTGTAACGCCGCGCTTCTAGTCGTTTCGCTACAGCAGCCGTGACCGTGCAATTACTTCAGGAAATAAATTCATCCACTTCGGGCAGCGTTGCCGCGGACATAATCGAACCTAGGCGAAACGAGAGTCTCGCGGAGCTCGTTAAGCCTGTCGAACGTGAACGCTGTTACGCAACTCCTCCTGAATGCAAGCTACACGTGCGCATTTCTTGGGATATTGGAATATCGGGTTTCGAGCGATTTAATGTTAGAACTATCGGTAACCGGCCTATAAAATCCATACGAAAGAAATTAAAATGTTATAAAAATATATGAAAAAATACCTAACGCAACGTCTTATCAATATATATATATTTTAGTATCATCGAAATCGCGCCAATCTTATAGATTTATGAAATCACTACGAAAGATTTCAAGTTGATCATTTCGTACATTCTGACAATTTCAACGTAGAATTGTTCCTTGACCCTATTCCGTTACCGTGCTAACTCCGAACGAACATTGTATCCTAGATTTCTCGCGATATCTCGGAAAGAGCCAAATATATTCCATTATATATGCACATCGTTCATGATCAGTGCCGTTATCCCCAACGTATCCAAACATACGCAATCGCATTAAGACACCTCGTCTGAAAAGGCTGGTACAAACGAACGAGGACAAAAACGAGGCACAAAGACGGGCGACGCGTGTAGCATACGATCTTTGGACGGGGCGAAGAGGTGGGCCCGAGGTGCAAACTTCGTCATTGTCAAGGAACTGACACTCGGGGGTAGGCCGAAGAGAGCCAGGACCCTCGCCATTAATAATCTTAGCCCGAACGAAGAAACAAAGAGATGGATCGGGCAAGGGGTTGGCGAGAAGGAGGAACACGAGGGCATTTCTGTGCGTGTACCACGCATCACGCCAGCACGTTTCGTTTAGTTGAGAGCGCGTATACGTGGTAGGTATTCGAGAGTGTATCCGATGCGTCCGATAGGGCGGGACACGGGCATAAACAATTGCGCATCGGCCTCGCCCCTTCCCGATACGGTGTAATAAAACGAGAGGTCTCTCTTCGCCGCCCTCCTCCACCCTCGTCGCGCCCTCCACCCCTCGGCCCCTACGATCTCTTCGAAGAGTCTCACCGCTCATCGAGGCCCCGGGGCCAGAAATATCGAAACGAACCACGTCGTCCGCGCGATATTTCAGCGAGCCACAGGGGTCGTCGGTGCTAGTCCCGACCTCCTACGACTGTGCTTCAAGGTCCCCGTCGCGGAGGAAGATCGAAAGAACGCGGACCGATTTTTAGTAACGAGGTAAACGTTGCAATTATGGCCGAACAACCGTCTGAATACGCGTCCGAGTTCTAGCCGAGGGATGCTCTTCGAGAAAGTCCCTGTGAGTGGATCTTACGATGTAGTTTTTTCTCCTCTGTCTCTGAGACGGACACGCGTGCACGCGCGGCGTCAGGGACGTTATCCGATTGGTCGTAACGGTTGCTTTTACGAAGTTGTTTCACTTTTGCATCGAGCTTCGACTGATGTATCTGATGTTATACAAGCGGTAGGTTGAGGTTTTTATGATGGCGGGTTTTTACGACTCGCGGTTTTTTCATGTTTCACCGTGTTCTTGTAATTGGTAGTTTCTTCGTGATTCGTGGGCGGGAATGTTTATGACATGCGAGTTTACGTATTAAAATATTCGTAGCTTTGTTACGAGATTCTTTTTGAATTTACCTATATATCGAGAGTTGGGACGTTCCGCGCTATTGTTTAGTTTCTTCTCAAAAATTCGAAAAGAATGCTCAGAAAGAGTTCGAAGTAAAAGTAAAAGTTCATAATTTATCCAAAATGGATCGAGGCAAACCCCGTTTCTACATACTTCATCTTACCATTCATCTGCCATGCACTCGCCCTTAACGACTGAAGAGTAAAAATCGAGCTAATAAAAGAACGAAGTTTGGTCACGATCACGAGATATTGTACTTAGGTAAGCGACGAACTTCGAGTTTGGTTGCTTATTTGGGAGATGGTGGCGGGTTTCTCCGGGTGGACCGGGTGCGGCCGTTTAATTCGAAGCCGAACCGGAGGCTGACCTAAAATAGAGGTACGATTTTAATTGGAATAAGTTCCGCGGAGCGTGCAAAAAAGTACAGAGAGCGTTCTTTCTGGCCGCTTCGGGCAAGTGGTCGGTCTCTCGCGCGCTCGCGTGCACGCGGTCCAGACGGACAAGCGGTCCGTGTCGGTTCTTGCGCCGGCGATTAAACCGAATCGCGGACCTGTCGCTTGCTAATTTATTAGGGCGCGTTACCGAGCAGAATACCCCGACCGGGACGGGGTGGTCGGGTGAATTAAATTCGTATTTCGCCGCGCAGGCGGCAGCAGGCGAAATTAGATTCGACGGAGATAAATCCGTGGTGGACGAACGGAGAGAAGTCGGGACGCGTTCACGCCGTAGTCAGTGCCGAGTAAATTGAGACATTCGCAATGGCGGCGTCGAAAGAAGATCGTATCGATGATTAATGTCCGTCGTGGTACCAACGCAACGGTTCGGTAAAAAGCGCGCAATTACACCGCATAACGCTTAATGACTCGATAAGTGGTACCGCGAAACGATACGTATTGTGATGCGGGATTATACATGCAGGCCCTCGTCCGGTCTCCGGCCGGTAATAACTGCAATTTCATCCGGTCTTAATCTTGCTTGGATCGTTTCAAACGGGGGAGGGAGGCATCGAAAAATCGTACCTCACTCGAGGCGCTAGCCATGGCGCGGCCTAGACGCGAGCAGCACTTCGAAACAAAAAGAGTCATCGCGCGGAGGGACCCGAAGAGAACGAAGGAAGAAAGATAGATTGGGCTCTCACCGAAGAGAAGACTTTCCTCGAGTCGGATTAATACCGCGTCGGTGAAAAGCAAACCAAACGAGAGAGAAAGAGGAACGGAGAAAAGGGAAGGGAAGAAACGGTGATCGTTCTTCTCCGGCAGGCCGGACAATAGCAGCGCCGCGAAGTGTAGCGGACAAACAAATAGCCAATTAAAATTCCGGTTGCACGGCGAACATACTTGTATCAGCTGCAGTACTACCAAGCATTGTGCACCAGAGGCATGCGCGAGCCAGTGTCTGGATCGGTTGACTGGACCCGAGTACCAGAAGATCGGTTGCTTACGACCAACCTTCAAGGACTATCTCGAGAAGGCGAATCGTTTGCACCGTTCGCTCAGCTGAATCTTGCTCCGCGCTCCGAAGAGACATCGTTATCGACCGATCGCGCTTTTATCGCGGCCGATTCCAGCTCTCCCGCTGTCACGTTTCGTGGAGATGGTTAATTAAAAAAGCGTTCGCTAGTTCCACGCCAATTAATCATAAGTGCCCGCGGCGATGCGCGGTTATTGTTGCTCACGATTCTTTCCTTTGCTTTCGTCTTCTTTTATTTTTCCGTGTCTTTCTTTAAAGACGAACGCTATAAACGCGGATCGTGATTCTACACGTAGCTGGATCGTCGAGACAGACTGGAAATTAGCCATAGACGGTCGGTCGTTTCGTTAATTGGAACAGATAGATCCGCGATAGTAAATCAAGCGGCACAACGAACGTGATAACCGATAAAATATTGACTCTTACGCTATCTTTGTTATTTGACCCAGCGCGATAAAATCGTGCGGATGATTAATTAAAGTGGGGAATTAATTATCTAGGTGCGGGTCGTTCTGCTCCCACTTGCCGCGCTTAACCATAAACATCCAACTTTAAATTACATCCCCGCTTCAGTATTTCTGGTCGATCGTTTAATCGATAGACATCGATTTTAACTAGTATCACGAGCGATCCCGTGTATCGTTGACCTCGAAAGAAACACACAGTACGCATTATCCAATTACAATAATTCGTGATAACGGATTATTGGAAAATCCACAGCTGATCGTGGAAAGATAAAACTGTTACAGCACATTCTTATGTAAGAAACTCACTCGAAGTTATCAGATATCGGTATTGTCACACGGTGGACGATGGCGTTTAAAAAATAAAGAAAACATTTACAGAAATCGAGCTGCTCCGATATTCGTCGAATCGTCGGCAAGAATGAACGATTACTAAATTACAACGCGCCCTTAGATACGATCGCGGGCCCATAATTGCAGGACTATTCATACATTATTGGCTCGTATATTATTTGACGCGATTCAATAACTCTGAACCGGGACGTTCGATGTTATCTCTCCGTCGTTAAGCCGCATTCGCAATATCGATCGTCCCTGATGAATGGCCGCATTTAAGCCCGTCATTTTTCCCGGTGATTATTAACGTTAAAATTGAATGTGTCCGGAGTGTAGCTGCTACGGCAGCAGAAGCAACAGCAGCCGCGTAGCCTGGCGCTCCCTCGCGAGGACCACGTTCGAAAAAAAGCCACCAGCTCCTTCCTCTTCCCGTTCTTTTTCTTCGATTTCTTCTTCCTCCTCCTCTTTCTTTCTCCACCGAGAGGAAGATCCATCTTCGAATGTGT
Source organism: Bombus vosnesenskii (assembly GCF_011952255.1). Classification (NCBI taxonomy): domain Eukaryota; kingdom Metazoa; phylum Arthropoda; class Insecta; order Hymenoptera; family Apidae; genus Bombus; species Bombus vosnesenskii. The sequence continues at coordinate 1,315,453 of NW_022882960.1, forward strand.
GTTAAGGTCCCGCGACGCTCCAACTACTGGGAACGCCTCGGCTGCCGCTGCTCCGAGCAAACAGGGGGCGTAATTTATCGAAGGGGTCCAAGGTAAATGAGAAAGCCTCGCGCCAAGAGTTCGGTCACTCTTTGTTCACCGGCGAATCGAGTCCACGCGAATTGCTCGCATGTGTAAACTGTACGCTTACGCGAGAAGTGTCTGATGAACTTCAGGTGTCGTCCGTTCCAAGCTGGAAGCGCGAGAATGTTGGATTAAGGAGGAGATTCTTGGTAGTGGACGATTGATTTATCGATTCATATTGTGTATCGTATCGATGTTTATCGTATTGATAATAAAATGTACAAACCGAGTTGATCAACGTGTCATAATTATTCGAGCTATTTAATTACTGCTGGATAAAATGAATTTCCGCTAATATTTATTTGGACATAAATACCGATCATATGAACGGAAAATCATACGTTGGAGAATCAATGTACTCCGGATATATAAACTTCAGCTACATGAACTGCTTGTCTCTTGACAAAATCGTATAAATTCTAAGCCCTACTGTATACATAGCAATATGTTCTAATATTTAGAAACACGTAGATTTCTTTATTAGCTTAACTTTGACCATAATTTTACAGTACTTACTATTCCCTCAAAGTCGTAATTTTCATTAAGCACAAACATACGTTAAACCAGTCAACATTCCAAATGGAATGTACGTTGGTTAAAGATCGATAATAAAAAGCTGACGGCACAGCTTTTACAACCTGCCAATATACACCTATTCGAAACGTATCGCTGTCCGGTAAATAAAGACGCAGGGGGACCGTGGTTCCGCGATTGATGCACGAAAATAAGGTATTTTACATCGATGCGCGTGGGTATCGGGCAGAAATATATGAACAATCCGGCGCGATGTACCTGCGCTCCTGGGGCGACTACCTGCGGCTAATTTACAGCGAGGAGCGCGGATAACTTCCGTCGTTATTCTCTGTAGTTTCCCGCGAAGAGTTCTTTCTCCACGAAGAGTTTCTCGTAACGGGGAGCACGATTAGTCTGAAATACCTGAGAGCGGGAGGCTCTGCTCGAACGTCGTTATTGCGTAGGTTGATCCGGATCTGCATAAGAACCAGACGACGACCTTTCTCTACCTGCCGTTTTACCCTTCTGACCACGAGAACGTTAAGGAACAGCGACCACCTCGGCGATCTTGCGAATAACGATAACGTGGATGGAGTAGCTGGCAACTGGACTCGTGGAACGACTCTACTTGCACCCAATTAGCTGGCTAACCGGTAAATGCAAAGCTTATATTCGACCATCGAATCGCGCCAATGAAACAGGCGAATTAAACGCTCACGATTTCAGGTCTCGCAAAATGGATGACGCGGAAGTTGCCAAGAGCGAAGCTGAAACGGAGAGGGAAGAATGCGAAGATGTAAGTCTCTGAATATGTTCCTTATAGAGTCTTTGATACAATGTGGTTGTTAATTCGATCGTTTAGAAGCTGCACTGATCGACTCTATAAATAGAAATATAATAGAAAATTGCAATTACAAGGATTATTTGTTAAAATTCACCTTGCTATCTACAATTATTTACACCGTCTCTTATTACGCTATTTTTACGTTGTTCGGGTTATTCAACTATAGATCTGGTTACAGGAAGAGCTGCCGATCACGACCACCACGAAGAACGCGTTGATAACGACCCAGCTTGGTCCCTGTGACGTTTATCCGCATCGCGTCAAAGTGTCCATCATCGGCGTAGGAAAGATTGGAATTGCCTGCGCTATCGCGATCTTGATGAGAGTTAGTATCAGTGCGGAGCGAGCCGCGCGGACCGCGACGCTCGATCAACCGTCTGATTCCCCGTGATTTTTAGAGAATGGCCAGCGAGGTCTGCCTGATCGATCACGACTCGAACAAGGCTTCCGCCGAGGCCGAGGATATTCAGCACGTTGGAGCTTTCCTGGGGTGTCCTCTAGTAACTGGCACATCAGGTACTTGACAGTCTCATATACGTATTACATATTATATGTATCTTAATCTGATGGATTTCGATGAATACTTTCATGGAAATTGAAATTGAATAACGAGATACTCGTTCCTTGCTATTCCTTTTGCAATTGTTTTGAACAATGTACTTCCTTTGGCCATCGGTAAAAAAAAAGTTGTAGGACTTATCGATCGATTTAGTTATTTTATCGTTTAAAAAAATGAAATACTGACACATAAAAAATATACGATGTATAGTTTAACACTAAATCAGAGACACGAAGACGACGAAGACATCCAACATTTACATGCTTAAAACAGGAACAACTAACGAAACGAATAACTAACGTTTCACGTACATACTCCGACCGTCGCTTGTCTACTCGCTGCGGAAGAACCAGGAGTCGAAAGCTAATCCCTCGGCATGGTAATTTCTTCCGTGTGTCAGTGGACGTGACGACTAACTGACGATGCTTGGGGCGAGCATCGATCGCGATCGTTCGGCCCGATCCAGGACTGCCGCTTTTAAAAGACGCTGCCGTCGCATCGACTTGTTCGTCAAGAGACCTTCTGTCAACGTGCAATGGGTCAGAAAGAACGGTCACCGTCCCGAAAGGGGGGAATGAATTTTCGGGACGGCGAACAGAGTTCCGAGATCCGGAACCTTCTCTCTTCTCCTGGCCCTGTCTTTTAATCTCGTTGCTCATCTACATCGCCGCGTGCTTACACGCAGGACGCTACAGCAAGCGTTTCCCCGAGCTTTTCACCAACCAGCTCGTAAATTCCGTGCCACTCTTATTTATCTCGACCGTGATCGACTCCACGATACATATTTTTTTTTTTCTCTCTTTTTTCGGTCCCCTTTCTCCGTTCTTCGCGCAGAGCGTCCTTCTGTCATCCGTGCGCGGCCTCCGGCAGTAAACGTGGCTCGCTCGTGAAAAAAAAATATACCACCTTGCTCCGGAATTCGGGAACAAAAGCTTGGCTCTCTCGCGGTCGTCCACGATGGAAACACCGTCTCGAGCTGGCAATTTACCGGTCTGACGACGCGACTTCGTGAGCCACGATTTGCAGCTACATGTGTTTCCAGCCGATTTCATTTTGTATTATTTCGCGGTCGTAAATCTTCGGCTTTGAATTTTAAACGGGATGTTTCGATCGAGTGGATCTGGTGTCTCTCAGTTGTCGTTTTTGCACAGTTTACTAGCGAGTATACGCTGTAATCGTTGGTAAATTCGAATGCTCACGACGCTGTGATGCGATGTTCTTGAAATATTCTACTCGCAAATTTTTACTTCCCATCCGCACACATAGTTTCCCTTTAATCTCGCCCGCATTCGAGAGTAGCAATTACCGGTACTACAAGTAGAACAGACTCGGCTTTTTACCGACTAATTTATCTCAAGTGTCATCTCTACGTAGCAACGAGCGTATCTCGGTTGCGCTACAAGGTCGCACCATGCATCGTGAAGGTGTTAGCTAAAATCGGTGCTTCTTATTTGTCTTGACCACGTTATGTACTGTACGCGGTTATCGGCGCATCTCTATAGACAAAAGAGAGAATCCTCTCGGATACGAGAGAAAAGGTACGTTCGATCCCTTCCAGCGTTTTGTATTCCAACAGCTTCCGATGGCTTTATTACCGAACGAGATATTTCCAGCGAGAGATTTCCAGAAAGGGATGCCCGACTTCTAACGATTCTTTCTTTGGTATTCTTATCTCGGCTAGGGTAGAACGTGTTTCGCATAAGCATTCGACGAATGCGCGTTAGCCGAATTTAAGACAGTTCTTCTTCGTGGTACAACCACTGTTTTCGACGGAATTCCACGATACTTGATCGGGGGAAAGTATGCGAGTGAGAATCTCGCCGGGTAACGAGTGAGGAATTATTTCGAAAATGCACGTGGAAATTTGTCTGCATATGGCAAGAAAGTGCGTTATTACTTGAATAATTATCAGGAATTTTTTCTGACAGATTTCAGTATGGTGAAGGAATCCGCAGTGGTGATAATTTGCACTCGCGAAACCGCACCTGGTGAAAGCCCAAACGTAAGACACAATTTCAAGGTCTTCAAGAAAATCATACCTGCTGTAGCAAGATTCGCATGTAAGTCCGTCATCCTGGTCGTTACTCAGCCGACCGATGTGATGTCCTACATCGCCTGGAAACTATCAGGATTTCCTTCTAATCGCGTCCTTGGCATCGGTACACTGATAGACTGCGCGAGGTTTCAAGACTTCGTGAGCAGAAGATTAAACGTGGCGCGAAGTTCAGTTACTTGTATGGTGGTCGGGGCGCAAGGAGACATGGCTGGTATTTTATACTCAATAATGAACTATTATCGTATATTGGACCGTGTATCTTTTGTAGTTCCTATATGGTCGAGCATCCAAGTGGGTGGAATGAAGCTTCGGGATATAAATCCTAGAATAGGGGAACAAGACGACCCTGAGAAGTGGTACGAAATCTCGGAGAACGTAAAGAACGTGTGAGTGATCGTTACGGGTGAGATCGTTAAGGGGAACGAGATCGTTTAAACTCATTTTGCGCGGGCACGTTTCAGTGGCACACAACTGGAGGAGAAGAAAGGATCGTGTTGTTGGGGCGTTGCTGTTTCTACGGCGGAAATCGTCGACGCAATTGTTAGGAACACCAAAGTCGTGCTCCCGGCGTCAACGCACATTCTCGTGAGTCGAAATCCTCGCTTGCTACAAACTCCAAATTTTACGATGGCTATGAAAAGTATTATATTTACGCATATCATTACTTCTCAACGAAACTTTTCTCTTGGCAAACTTTCGCAGTACATGTTCGTCGATGTATTACCAACTACCGAGTTACATGCTTTTTAAAGAAAGAAAATATTGTCCACAGAGTTGCGCTCACGGTACGGACAAGGACGTGTACATGTCTGTGCCCTGTGTGATCGGTCGAGAGGGTGTGTACTGTACCGTGCGACAGAAGCTAAGCGAACAAGAGAAGTCGGCGGTGCAGACGTGTGCGGACAGTATTCGAAGTATACTGCGGGAAAGCGGGATTCTCCAGGAGACAAACCACGAGACGGAGTAGCGAGGAACGAGCGAAGAGAAGAAGAGGGACGTGGTAGAGTAATCGCGAGACGGTGGACTGCGTGCTACCGGAAATTACGCAGCAAGGAGTGCGAGATCGAGACGAAGGATGTAGCGTTTTAGAAGGCGTCTTCATCAATAACAAACGCGCGCACCTGGCGACCGGTTCTCTGTACGGGTACATAATAAATGACAGTACAGGAATTGACTTTCTAGAAAACTATCGTGTCCCTCGCGAAAAACCGGTCGTTGGTGTAGTTTGTGTCCTATTATGAGCTATTCGTGGCGTTTGTCGATGGATCATCCGTGCGTTGATCACGAGATGCGACGTATCTCGATGAAAAGATAGAAAATGTATCTCAAACAGCCACATATATATACACACGCACGTAGTTGGGATTTATTGTAAATTACCATTGTTGTATTATAACTTCACGTTGTTCGCTGTTTCATTCGAGGGAAGATCGGGGGCAGCTTTGGTAGTTACTCAACGACCGTTCGAATATTTCCGGCAATAGAGTGGTGAACGAGGAAGGAAGGGTGGTTCATGCGGAGCGCGGTGTTCAATTAGCAATTTAATATTCGTTCGTGGCTCATGTGGAGCCCGGTGCCACGAGCAATTGGATCTCAAGTGTCCGACGAAAAACTCTTCTCACGTGACCGGCAAAGCGGAAATTGAAATTCGCATACACGTTCGATAACGGCGTGTCCCATCTGTGCCGATTCGACAGCTGTCCATCGATTTCGTACGTTCGTCGTTAGCTTGGGTTATAGAGGAATCGAAAGAGCAGTTTTCTGAAAAGACTGTATAATCTTTGTTCCTTTCCAATCGATCTCGATCTTATCGCGAATCAACGTTTCGCTCTGTGAATAGACAACTTCAGACTTAAAGAGTGATGCAACGTTTGACTGTCACTTTCGTTGTTTAACTTAATGGAGATGAAATTTATAGAGTATTACAGAGATACTCCAGGTTACTGATCTAGTTTCGGTTCAATCAAATCCTCGGGATGTTACACCTGAGTCCTGAGTATCAGGTTCATTGACGATGGCCGTACCCAAGAAGAAGTTACTCGATACCGTCTGGAACACCACGACGTTTTTGCTCACCAAGCAGCCGGAAGATTTCGTGGAGTGTCATCGCGTTAAAATTGTCATCGTCGGCAGCGGTTACACGGGTGTCGCCGTTGGAATCGCGATTCTCTTCAAGGTTCGTCGAATATTTTGTATCTCTAACCTATCTCAATTTCCCTCTGACTGAATAAGCGAATAAATTTCCTATTACTTCATAGAAATATGAAAATTTATAAACGGAAATCGTGGTCTTCGAACATTAAACATACGGTAAAAAAAAAAATTAATACAATTCGAGAGAAATTGGTGATCAAGCAACGAGTAAAACATAAAAAGGATTAAGAAAAGAAGAAATCAAGCGGTTGTTCAAACACTCGAAAAGACCTTGCGACGATAAAAAGCATGATCGTCTATAAACAACATTCAAGCCCTCGCCAGTCCACCAGCGCGCGTGATTCGTGTTTGCCCAAGGAGAATCATCGTTGCGGTAGCAAACCTACTAGATCTATATATTCTAGTGGTCGACAAAGGGCAAGGAGTCGGAGAAATACTTGGATAGGCGTGTGCGCTCGTGTACGTGCATTCAAGCGAGGGACGAAGGCTGAATGTGGGCTCGTTAGTGTGCCGGGATCAAATGGGATATTATGCAAATGATCCACGAAAGACCAGAAGAGGGAATTCGGCGACAAGAAAAGGCAGAGAGATTGGAACTTAAAAGCAGCGAGAACGAAGAAAGAATGAGGGAGGACGAGGAACGTGCTTCCCTTTGCTCGTTATCGGATCGTAACGCGAGCATTTACACGTCGGACGCCCCCGCAGGATCGTCGCGGCGCTGATTTATTCTAGTCGCCAGAGGAAGAAAGCTGAAATCCATACTTGTCTACGAGGACATCCAATCCTTATCGCATTCGCTGATCCAAGGGCCTCGTTTCTTCGTGCGTGCGCGGGTGGAGACCTTTACCTCCGTTTGTCCACGGAAGCGGTGGTTTAAACGAAATTGAAAAGTCCTCCCTCTTTGTCGATGCAAGGTCGAGCGAATGACGCTGTCATTACGAATCGTTTCACTGTTCCCTAGAGTGTAACGTTTCATATTCTTCTCGTATAGCTAACGAGGGTGAGTCAGGTGGTTAACCCATTAAGAGCCAGCGTTGCGTTAACGCAACCTTTTCATTTACAATTTTGCCTTCAGTCGATTCACATTATTGAATTTTGTTTTTATGTGACTATGAAATGGAATTTGTGCGACTTTACGTCACGTTTCTGCAATTCATATTACGTTACTGTTCGGTCCTTGGCTTCTCGACGAATCAATGATTAATCGAAAGATTGACCCGAATTAAACATACATCGCTGCGCGTGATAACTGCGCGGACGTCGTTAGGTGAGAGAAAGGCCTGGGTAAAACGGGGTGAATCGTGGAAGGAGTGGCAGTCTGGTAATCGGAACGCTAGCATATTCCGGTAGGAGATAATGAACGTGGGCGACTAATTCCAGGTTTCGGTTTCCGTGGATCGTTACGAGGGCAAACAATGAAGGCCGCGCATGGTGAATGTCAGGGGCGGGTCTGAATGTCGTTATATTCCGCTCGTAGAGTAACAACGTTATACACGTTTACAATGTCCCTAATAGTGACCACGCTGTTCCCGTTTCCTACTATTTCAGTCTGTCATCAAGATCTATAATGATAGTTGCCGGGACGGGCACTCCTTTGGACGCTGCATTATAATTTTCCTTATGAAACCAAGTAATAAACGTTACTCGAAAATATTCTTAAGTGCCATCGAACTCATTAACGTCACCAGAAATGTTTGATACCACGGCAACGATGAACGAGGTGAATGGATCGAAGGGTAATATCGTATAACAAAGAAAATGATGAAGCAGAAGCAAGGAAGGCAAAGTGAGAAGGAATAAGAAGAAGTGGAGACAGCGAATCGTGCGGTTGTTCCGTCGGTCCTGGCTTGGCAGATCGCATCAACGAGATGATCGCGAGGTACCAGCGTTCCAGTACCATCTCCACGACTTACTGTCCACCTTACGAGCCCGCTACACCCAACTCGCTCGGTAGTGCTTGCATAAGACGTTCATCTTCTTCTTGTTCTCGTCGCTTCCCAACCCGTTGTTACGTGTCATGTCCGTCGGGTCGCATTAAATCGTACAAACCATCTCACGGGTCGGTACTGATGGTGAAAAGTTTCCTGCTCGTGAAGCTATATTTCATTTCGAGTTACAGTTGTTACGATTCGGAGATTGAGAGAAAGTAAGTGAAATATATATATAGTTCGATTATTCGCATATGATCGTAAGTTTAAATGGTAATGTTTACGAGTGGACTACATCGGCTAGAAAATAGCGTTGCATAATAAAATTAATTCAGCGGAAGCATAATAAAACCTGACCTGATGACGGATCGAGTGTCACACCTTCGGTACCTTGCGACCTGTGATCAGCTGCGCTTCTCTGAAGCGGAATCGACGAGGGTAGCCAAGAGTGAAGCGTTGACTGGCCTAGGTAACTAGAACCGCATGAGAGACTGCACGAGAAGTAGGAAAGGATCGGCGATCGGTTTTACTCGATCGAATGCAAATTACACGACGCAGGTCGTTTCACCGGAATCGTTAATGCGTTCGTAGCGATCCTCGTCTCGGTTGTCTCGTACGTTCGCTCCCTCTCTCGCTGTTGTCCACGGTCATGCGTCATTAAAAATCTCGTTACAAAACACACACGGCGGAGGAGGGTTTTTGTGAGTTAATTACCGCTCAATATCGTCGCACGATACGTGTGGGTATTACACGAGGGATAGGAAGAGGAAAAAGAGAAAGTAGAAAAAAAAGAGGAAGAAAGAAGGCATAAGGGAGGAACATCGACGAGCTGGCGAGGAAACTTCATCAGCTGCGATATTATGCATGCTGCGGAAGTCATGCTTGATGAAGTATGGTGATTAAGCGGTGTACAATAACAGATTGGAAGCACAAGGGCGTAACGTAATATATTAAGAAGCCGTTTCTGTTGGTAGCCGCGGGTTTGTCTTAACGTGTGAAAGCACCATCTGTCAGAGAAAAATGTGTCCATCTGCTGGCGCGGAAACGAAAGCGGACGAAGCGTGCACCGCGGTATACGGTTCGGCTATTTGCTACGAAAACGTGTGTGCTCGTCCCACACCGATACCCTATTATTCAACCGGACGAATTAGACCGTGATTAAGAGAAATTACCGAGTTAAAAACGCGCAGCGATTGATGCCCGAGGTGTCGCTGAAAAAATTTCTACACGAAATTATAGACGTTAGACGATAGAGGAACATCAATTACCAAGAGGAAACGAGATTTTGACAAATACGTAATCGCCCCGGGGAACGTTCCTGATGCACGATCAATTATTTCAGCCGCGTTCCTTCGACGTTCGAAGCATCTAATAGCTCTTTCTTTGGACGAAGAATCGGTGCAATAGAAGAATTATCACAATACGAGGAGGAAGCTTAACGGGAGCTTTCTTTACTATTCATCCAGCCAGACCGACGAATATCGCTCGATCAAGACGTTCCGAGCAAAAACCAGCGATGCAATCTGCTAAACGCCAAAGATAATTACCAGGACAACGTGAAAAATCTCAAATTCCATCAAATTCGTGTTACGTAACATCAGCAAAAGGGAAGACTCGTGATCGAGCGAACGCCGACAAAGTGGTCCTCTCCTCTCACGGAATAGTCCGGTCTCGCTCGAACGAAGAGATGATCAGACCCTAACGATCCTTCGCATTAAGGGATCGCTCGAATGGCGCGATCGATCGCGCGCGCGACCACGTACTCTTAATGCGATTCCCGGGGGTCTTGATTGCGTAACGATTTCGAGTGCGTAATAACTCCCGGCCGTTGGCTAGTTCCTGTTAATTACTCTTTATAATCCCCGGTTCTGTTGCTCGTTGCAGCGTCTCGCCTCGGAGGTGGTGTTCATAGACGCGGACGAGGAATTGGCGAAAGCAGAGGCGGAAGACATCAGCCACGCGGCGGCGTTCCTCGGCAACCCGAAGATCGTCGGTACCAAAGGTGAAAATAAATTTCATCTTTCAGCCGTTTTTGTGTCCGAGAGATTGTTAATAAAGAAAATCGCGATGATTTATCAACCGTGGGACCATCGCAGATTATTCCATGGCTAGAGATGCCACGGTCTGCGTGATCACCGTGGGGGATAGAGCTACGAGCGACGATGACGAAGCAACTTTGATGGATCAGAATTTGAATATTTTTAAAGACGTTATCCCGAAGGTCTGCAAGTATGCACCAAACAGCATACTTTTAATCGTGACGGCGCCAGGTATAAGCTATCAGGCTTCGTAGTTGCACTTTACATTTTTTAATATCGATGCATGTACGTGGTGTGGTATAACGACGTTGCGTCGTGTTTCAGTGGACATACTGTCGTATGCAGCCATGAAGCTCTCAGGCTTCCCACCGCACCGTGTGATGGGGTTGGGCACATTTTTGGATAGCTGTAGGTTTCAGTACTTCATCGCGCAGAAGCTTGGAATTTCGGCAAACTCGGTGCAGGCCTCTATAATTTGTGAAAACGGACCCACGTCTGGTAATTAGCGTACCGTATACTATCACTGTTACGTTTAATCGTTTCTGAAAGTGCGTTAAACGTTGACACCGAACAGTACCCATCTGGTCCGCCGTGACAGTCATGGGCATTAAACTGAAAGACATCAACAGAGATATCGGTACTAAATCGGATCCAGAATCGTGGGGTGAACTACATACAAAAGTAATCGAATCCGATAAAGATCTTATCACGAGGAAAGGATATCGCTGTTGGGGTACTGGTATTTGTGCGGCGGAAGTCGTAGATGCCATCGTGCGAAATACTTGTATTTGCATGACGGTATCTACCTACTTAAAGGTAACGATTTAATCCTTACTCCTACTTTTTTCTTCCGTTTTAACGCGTGATAGTTAGTTGTCAATGTTTCCAGGGTTGTAGACACGGTCTGGAGAAAGATGTATACATGTCACTGCCCTGTATAGTCGGCAGAAATGGCATACAAACGCTTCTTCGTCATCCGTACACACCGGAGGAGCAAGAACTTACGGAGGCCTCGTGCAGAGCCATTTACGAGACTCAAAAATCAATTCTTCATACTTTGGAGTGAATCTTTACGATCTCACCAAGTACAAACGTTTTCATCACTTTCGTCGACTCGTGCATTCGTTGGAAAGTCCATAATTCTAAAAGTTCATTCGTGACGCGAAAGAACAATGTTGTATTAATTAAATTACACAAAAACCAGCAGCGAGATGAGATTTCGGTGGCAGAATCCATGCTTAAGAAGCACAGCCAGTTTGTTTTACAAACCGAATTTCTTTTCTTTTTCTTCGGCAACCGATGAATAGGGGAGGCGCTATAAATTGCACGCGCACGCCACTCGGCCGATTTCGGCCAATTTGCCAAGATTAATGTAGACCAGGGATAATTAATTGGCGGACGTACGAAGCGGTTAACCGTCCCGCCACCGGCGACCGGTCGTGATAAAACGATCGCTATTACAAACACAAAGAACGCCAGTTTCGAAGACGCGATGGTCAACGATACAGCAATCTTTTATAAAATTCGCTTTCGCCGATACCGGCCTTTTGTCTTTGTCAGCAGCGGCATTAGTCAACAAGTTCTCGCGTCGACGCTCCTCGACGCTACCGTCGTACCCCACAATTCGATAAAGTCGTTTCCAAAGGAATAAAGATACCCGTGTTCAATAATGAATCCGACAACGGTTCCTACTTACGCTACGGACTGCCAGAAGAAGAAATTTATTCATGGAATTCAGCGAAACATCGTTGTTGCCGGTATAAGCTTCGTACGAAATAATCGACGGTGATTCATTACCTCGATTACAGAGCGAAATTTCGTCGAGCAAACCGGCCAACTCCGGTGGAAAAAGCGCGTGAAACAGAGACGCGATCGCGGCAATGCCGATGCCTGCTGCTTTTAATGGCTGTTCATCCTCTTTCTGGATTCATATTCTCGAAATGAGCAAGGAACCGTATAGCGAAGAGAGGCTTATAATGTAAACGCGGCTCGTTGTCGTCGCGACGACCAACCACCAGCAAATTCTTCGTCGTTCTTTCGCAACAGGAGCACGGGGACACACCGGTGATTCATTATACATGCTAACGAATGTGCGTTACGAGAGAGAGAGAGGAAAAATGAGAGGGAAAGAGAGGCTACGAGGGGTTTCCTGCGGCTGGAAGCCACACCAATAACGACGGGGAGTACGGCAACGTCTTCATCTCCGACGCACCGGCTTCTTCTCAGGCGAAGCCGTTTTTCTGTATTATCTCGATGACGAGTCTCGAGCACGTAATTTATATCGCAAACCTAATAACACGATTCTGTTCCTCCATGTCTGCCCTTGTCAACATCAAGTCGTCTATTTCCCTACTTTTCGCCTACCATCGCTAATCTTCGTTATCATTCAGTTTCTTGTTCGAAGTGTATAAAAATGAAACAAATATCGAATATATTCCTCTATGAACTTTCCAATCAGCAACGTTTGGGAAGTAATTTGGCGAGGAAAATTCATAATCCTCTCGGTGTCGGAATACGAGCGAAAAAGAAGGAGGTTCCCGAGGACATCGTTCACCAGCGAAACACCGCGGTAGGTACTACTAATTACTGTACTTTTTATTTCGCTCCGACATAATGCCCCGCCGGTTCGAGCAGCGGGTTCGGTTCACCATGAGCGGAGGTGGCCCGGCCGCCGCGTCACAAGGAGAAAAAGGAACACGTGTAGGAGTAAAAAGGAAGAACGAACGGAGAGTGGCCAGAGGCCGATGGAACACTGTCTGGCTCCCCTCTTGTAGTGCAATATCCGATGCGTTCGGATCATTTATGCAGCGATCACGACACGTATGCAAGCACGGCAGATCTTAAAGCATTCGGTCGACGTCGTAAAACCGCAGCGGTACACGACGGAGCGTGGGGGCCAGGTCGGTCCTTGATTGAGTTACGATTTAATTAGTCCGTGCGGCCAATCAGTAATTAAGATATCCGCTAATCAACGGACCCAAGAGCACCTCCGATCTCTTCACCCCTGACGCGCATTAGCAGAGGGAACTTTTCTCTGCTCCCCTCCCGTCTCGATGCGTACTTCCATCTTCGTCCTTCGTTCTTCTTCTGCTTTCTTCCCACACTTTTTACTACCTTATCCTTCCTGGTTCCCGGTCCATTGCCAAACCCGTGAATCAATCGACCGGACAGTTCGGCCGCCCGCAGGATTCTACGCGCGTGACTAATCTCCTCGTAAAAAACAAGGGATCTAAATCGATAGCTGGACAAAAAGTTGATAGCTTCGGGAAATGGTAACGAAAATTTGGTTCTTGCTGAGAACTTAGGCCTCTGACGTTTAGTTCGTTTATGTTCTGAATACATTTTCTGGGAACCATGATGCTTATGAGTTTTGTTTCTTTCGAGACAAGTATGGTTGTATTTTCTCTCTGCGTTGGTGTATTAAAAGCTCTGCAGTAATAAGGCGCGTTGATTCTGTTGACTGTACAAGAAAAGCCAATTACGTCACGTGTCTATTACCTGACATTTATGCAAAATAAATAAAGATATATGCGTAGTTGCATGTCTAAAAATATAGCACGTAACATAACCACTTCCTTCGCATCTAATCAAATGACTCACGGGCCAACTTTTGCTCGGATTTGTGGATAAGATATGTCACGTCTCGGTGAAAAACACGCAAGATATCTCGTCCAAGCCATCGCGAGGTTTCTCGTTCATAAACGTGAAAGGATTAATGGATAGGCTAGGCTAGCTAACGATACAGAAGCATAACGTATGCTAATACATATAAGATTAATATACTGTCAATGGAGAAGAATATAAGATGGTTAGGTTCCAATACCCAGTTAAGGTTTAACGAACAGGGACTCTGTTACTCTGAAATAGATGTCACTTTAAACAAAGTAGGATGCGTCCAGGCAAAGCTCTCAGGTAGAAATCAGGGTGCGATTAATCACCTGTTCGGGTTCTTGCTATAGGTCTCGGTGCACTTGTCACCTCATTAAATCAAATATATGGCATCGGATCGCACAGAAATCGAACCGTAATTCATAATAACTGCGACATTTATGTACCCTGTGCACGCCCTGTGACAAATATTCTAAGTAATCGTTTAATATCTCGGCCTGTCCTCTCGAAGGACCTGCTTGATCTGAGCGAATCTCGATACGACTATTTATTACTTATTCGTGTCATCAAGATGTAAAACATCAATTTAAATTCAAACTTTATTTGCTCCAAGAATAAATTCCTAGATCAAGATTATTCCAGTAATTTGACATAAAATATTAAGTAATATCAATGGACATAAAATAATATGTTTAATATCAATAGAAATTGATCTGAAAATCTTGTCGTAAAAATCTTTCAAAAAAATCTTCATAACGACGGCATCTGTCGGGTACAACGAGAACCCAGATAAACCCACTGCCTCAGGTGACTTATGGAAACTTTTCTCTTCGTTCCAGAATCTTTGTTCCCTTTCTCCAGTGACTTTTTTCAGAACGTCACTTTATCGAGCGTAATCGATCATGAAACAAGCTAATGATCAATCACCAGTATCTTCGTATAATTTCGAAATTTTTTAATAGCCATTCCATTTTGCAAGATTAGAACAGGGAACTTGATATGAATTCGGCCAGCGAAGGTTTCCGGACGCGAGATTAAACGTCGTATCGGTACCGCGTGCGTAAGATAGCGTTGATTGTAATTAATAGCCGGCCATTGCGTTAGCCCTGCAGCCAGTTAATTGTCGAGAGAAGATTAATGGCACAAAATCACGCCAATACTGGTCGATTGTCCGAAACCGATCCCTGTCTCGAGTCGTGCTCTCGTGTTTCGGCCGTGGCGGACGCGAAACTCGTTTCTCGTTACACTTGTCTGCGCGATAAACTCGAACGAGCACGCGGGACTACGCGGAAAATTATTCGCGACCGGTTACCCATGATATTTTTAATCGCATACAGCAGTCGGGTTCTCTATCGCGAAATTAATTAAGATTTATTAGAAGGGGCTTCTCGTATCGTATCGAATTGTTAAATAGTTCGCACTTGCCTCGAATTTAAACAAAAAGTGCGATACGATACGTCGATACGTCGCGGGTATAAGTCGCTAAAGCTTTATGGCGTTTCAATCATATTTTAAGAAAGATAAGCAAATCTGAGATTGTAAAAGCTTGATTACTTTTCAATTACATGTTAGGAACTATGTCGAGAGATAAGAGAACCTAATATTAGGTGTGGATATTTCATAGATTACCAATCTGACGACGACTGAGTTAACCAACGTGGATTTCAGGGATTGTATAATCCCTCGGTAAGCAATTGGACAAAAACAGCCAACTAATCGAATCCCTATAGATACACGTTCGCGAAAGTAATTACCTTCTGCAATAATGCATCGTATGTACGAGATGAACGCGGTTGCATCCCTTAATACGATACGTGACCGTCTAGAGTCGGATCCCGACTTCGAATCTATCAAAATCGTAGAAAAAGACCTAATTCCAGCCGCAAAAGATAGCCGATTAATTCATATAACGGAAAAATGTTTCTTTATCCTAACCTTTAACCGATGAAGAAATACAAAAGCACTTCGTTCAACATAGCCAGGCTACTCTTTCCTCATCGTGTTATTGAACTTTATAACGATGGGCAAGAAGCTATTGCTAAAGTCTGAAGGTTGTGCTTGAGATAGCACAAGGAGATATACTTAGGACCTTTTGTAATGATCAATCGGAGTTCAATGATAACTGGGTTTTTACAATACAGAAATTACAGAATACTTCGACTAACGATAACGATTCCCCTTCACGAACTGCTTAATCGTTGTTATAATTTTCCATAAAAACAAATGCAGCAATGATTTCATTTTAAATTTCCAAATTGATATGAAATTGTCTTGACCGTATCAGTCGGGAGTACTTATCTCCTACTAGCTAAGCGATAACACATCCACGCATGTACGCTTCCTCCTTCTCGATCATGGTTCTTTGCAAACTCATCGACGAACGGTGTTTATAACCTGCGTGGATCGCATACTCGTGAAATTGCTGTCTCGAAGAGGTCAACACAGCCAAGATAATAAGACTAGGGGTTGTAATTCCAGCGGAATAATTTCTCTACGCGAGACCGATATACGGCTGTTAGACGAGGTAGCTGATTTATGACAGAATCCTGGATTACCGATCGTGAATAGTCAGATCCAGCTTTACCGTCGACGGTAAGCCGGCGGATAAAACGTAATCGAGAATGCACGCGCGGTGGATCGCGAGCCACGGAGCCTCGATCCGTGCTAGATTCCAGATTGTACGCCGATTATGCCCCGATTTCAGATTTACGAGCGAGCGAACCCGTTCCTCCGGCATTTATTTATAGTTACGGGGAATCACTTGTTGAGTTCACCGACGATCTACACCCTTTCTCTTTCAGTTCTCTATTTCTTTTGCACGCGTGAATGCACCTTTTAACACTGCGCTCATCCAACTGCGACCACCCGTGTTTAATGGATAAACGTAACACGGATCGAAGTAACAGGCTATCGGTCTTTTCGGATAATTTCATAGGAAATATTGCGTGTGACTACGCGTAATTACGTTCGTTTTACTGTGCTGTGTAAAAAACAGAGATAAAATAAATGTTCTATGAGCGAACAAATATTTGATGTTGTTTATTTGGCTTGATATTACGTTAAAAAATAGAAATCAACAAGTTATTCAATTAAAGTAATTCTATTATCTATAAAATTAAATTTCCTACTTAAAGACAGGCTTAAAGCTACGTTTAATTCTGTTCAATGTGAAGATTGTAAAAAAATGTGACCTTTAGATTATTTGTTGTTGCTTATTTCGATAAAATCAAAGTATTTTACCTTTTAATGGATTAAAGTATTTATCTCTTAAACAAGGAACACTTCAACGAATAGGATGTGGTAACACCCAAGGAATTCAACGTTCTAAAATTATCAGTCATAAGAGGAACGTTCGGGGCAAATATGTTTAGTATTTTGTTGAAATATTTGGCACAAGCAGGGAATAAATTTTCTCTCGAGTAGTAATCCAAACGAAGATTTGTTTCAGTATCCCATAACTTTGGCAAAACGCATAAGAACACGTACATTCTCAGAGGCAATCTGGTGCGTCGACAAAAACGCAACATTGTAAGATCTCCGCCCAAGTTACTGCGCGAGATTATACGCAGGAGCAATTTGTATTTGCCCTTTTAAGATTGAAACGGCTGCCTCTTTTTCTTCCCTCTTTTCATTCGCTGCTCGTTGCAACGATTACGAGATTAACGGTTGCAAGACATCCGGTGTGAGTGGCGACCATAGTACTGTTCGGGAGAAAGAAATAAAAGGGAAAAGCAAGGAAGGACTTATTTTTACAATTTCTTGGTCGTAGCACACGAGGGATACGCAATTAGTCGGTCGATATCACGGCGGTTCAACGGATCGATACCGAATTGCGATGCAATTAGCAATATCGAATCACGGGAGATTTACAAAGTCCGGTTTTCGGATGCTAAACCTCGTCGATCGCCTTGCAAAAATACGTTGTATCCCAAATTGAGGCTAATTGGATGATTGACTTCGCGCTTTATGCGATCGATTAATTTATCATGACGCGATTTAACGAAAGACACAAATGGAACTGTGTACGCGACTCTCTACTAATTGGCAGTAAAGTCGGCGAATGTGATTATCTTGGTATCATGTCGTAAAACACCGTAATTAACTGTAACGTATTAGAATTAATCTTATTGAACGGAGCGATTAAGTGTCATGAACTTTGATTATTGTCAAGATTATTGTAAAAGAAATATTATATGCAGAAGATATTTCCATATATTAATTCGACTGAATCTCAGTATCTTCAGTATCTGAGAGAATTTAAAAAAGAAAATTATTGATAACGAACGTAACAGCCTTTTGATTACGGATTAATATTAAGGCAATGATCGGTAGCCGCGGGGGAAAAACAATTACAGGAAGAAATATTATGGGATTATACATTCACGAAGACAACATTATCTTTTTGTGAGATAAGCCGTACTTGAATTATATTATAAATGCACCTGTCTGCTTGTCACGTGATTCCTGCTATCTAGAAACATTCAAACGCTGTACTTATTGCGCAATTCGTGCAAAGCCAATGTATCTCTAACATATGCAGTGTATGATATGGCAGTTGTGTGATATAAGAATTCAAAAATTTTTCAGCTATTGTAAAAATAATGAAAAATTAATAGTAATCTTCATTTCACTATATTAATTCATGAATAAATTCATAAATTCCTAATTATCAAATCAATCTTCTAATACTACTTATCTATCAAGAAAATAAGAAGATGCAAAGATTCAAAGTTCTCACCGTCAGTAGAGTGAATGACTCGAATATCGCACTTCTCTATAAACACATGTCTAACGATTAGATAGAATATAATATCATATACGTAACAATACATCCGATAGAAGTCATAGCTCAGTCTTGGCCAATTACAAATTACATGCTATTTTGCGACAAGTTGCCCTATTTCGCGTACGACTTTTACAGTTATGTGCATAGATTAATTTCGGACGTTGACTCTAACTCCTTCAACTCGTTCATTATGCGTGGCATGTGATGCGAAGATTATGCAACCATACGCAGTTCGATAGTAACACATTGTTCTATCAACTTAACTTTCAAACCATAAAAAAGTTAGAAGCGCTGCGTGTTCGCGCTAGGCAAATCATCGCTCAGATTCCCTTCTAAATTTCTTTTCAATTTTCTCGCCAGTTTGAGAGAACGAAACGTGCTAGCCACGGCGATGCAAATGATTATAATTACGGGACGGATGGCGGCTCCGTTACTCGAGGAACGTCAATTTCATCCACAAGCATCTCTTTTTTTTTTTTTTTACGCCGAGCGGCGGTCAAAGTTAATGCCCGGCGTGTAAAGAGCAATTGCAAAAACGCATTATCTCTATGAAATGTAGTAACCTTTCATCCCGTCTCCTTCCGATTAGATTACGGTAAAACGCGGAAAAAATTGCAGGTCTGCAATTTAAGCTTAATGTAAATAAACTAGGAAACATAAACGATATTCTGTTATTAAAGAGATATTTTATAATCTTTGAGAACGTAAGTAAGAGTATGATGGACGTCTTTGTGCATTTTTAAATATTGATCAATTTCGAAACTTAGTACAAAAATTACAAGATATTTAGTACAAATACATCTATATTTCGCAGAGATCACAAATATATTACTAAACATCAACGCTTATTATATGGTTAAAAATGAAAATACCAAGATTATATTAGATATTGAGAAGCGGAATTCCTGTAATCCGTTAGACAACGAATAAAGAAGCAGTTAACTAATCGAGATAATTTTAATGTAATATTGCATCAAATTCAACGAAACTGAAAAACGTGACGCCTCTCACGTTTTTCCTTTCGTGACTGGCGCGAACACTATTTGTGTAGGCTGTAGAATCACGTGAGACGTTGGAGGAACGAAAATAACGCTCAAGAATACAAGAGAAGGAAGAGTAGATGAAAAGGTGCTTGTGATCACGTAGAACTTATAGTGACGAACATGTGAAGATCCGTTGCGTCATTCTCGACTGCATTCATCGTGGTATTCCTAAATATGATTCAGCTAAACGGAACACGTGACGATATGTGTATTCTCCAACAAACCAGCAGATTCGCGCAAAATGTACGCACCGATATTATATCTGCGGCATACTATCGACAAGATTATTCGATAAAAAAAGTTGGTGGATGCTCTACTCTGATTCGAGATAAGTACTAGACGAGGTTTAATTTTTTGCACACGAGTTTTTAAATAAGTCTATTGTTTCTCGCGGGATTCCTCTTGTAGCAAATGTTGTTCAACGGGATTGGTCAATCCTAATCGTTTCATTCAATTGTCATGTACATTCCACCGCGATGAAACTTAAACTATGATTGCCGAGAATGACATCACTCTTTGCATTATCAGTTTTTGGAGCGACGATAATGAAAATTGGAGAAACAGTTTCAATAAAATTTCTGACGGATGAATCCAGACATACAAAATTAAGCTAATTAATAAATACAACATACTTACATATGTTCCCTAGAGTTTTAAAATCCCATTACCTCTAAAATTCCACTATAAAAATAATCGAGCGCGTCGATTAGATCCACAAGAACTCCCTTTTCAAATTATATAAATCTTTATGAAAACAGTTCGAGTAAATTTAACGCAGTACTAAGTCCAAACAAAATATCCAGTTAGATAGCATTCCACGGACCCCAATCGTATGTATTTTTAGTCCCCTTAAAACGACACACATCCTGAAAGCTGATTTTTATTAGCCGCGCAGTGGGGATCGAGAAGAAAGCACCACATGGATCGATAGACACTGTTTCTCGGGGAAAAAGGAACGCATGTTGCGTCATACGACGCGTGCGCAACGTCACCTTCAATTTCCGAAAATCTATGCCGCGATCTACGTACTTCGCCGCATCAGCCAAGTTACCGATGAATTCGAAATAACGTCCACGCGACGCGTGAACGATCGACACGTGACACGGGGTCAATGTGAAAATTTATCGGAAAAACCGAACGCGAATTTATCATTTCGGCGATACTCGGTTGTATTACCGGTTTCATCAGCCCCAACGCGCCGGCTGAAGCCTATGGGAGGTATAAAAGGCGGGGGCAAGGTCACCTTAGCAAACAGAAGTCTCTGAGCTGTCAGACAAGTTGGACGTACGGACCTCCTGGTAAACCGCCCAAATAACCTGCTTGGTGTTAGCTTCATTTCTTTCTCTGCTTTCTGTTTTTCTTTCTTAAAGCAACTATGAGGTTAGTGTATATATGTTTTATTCTTTACGTTCGTCGCGTTTCAAGTTATTATACGGCGAGATTAGTCGATGTGTCGATGTTTGAAAGTTAGTGTATAACGACGCGTCGTATAAGGATGAATCCTGTTACGCGATGTGGGGCACCATTCCCATAGAAGAAACTGGGTCACAGCACAGTTCTGTATTCCGTGAATTGTTCACTTGGTGATACTTAATTAACAGAATTAGTTCGCTCGTTTTGCTAGCGTATTCTAGCGGTGATGGGTACCAATATCTGTTCTCGATGTTGTTTGTAGTTTCTTAGTTTGATTTATTTGAGTAATTGCTTGCAGTTTCCTGTGTAACCTGCATTTCTATAGTACGTATAACTTTGAACGTTGGTACACGTGCTTGACGTACTACTAGTGACACCTTCAGAGCTTGCTTGTATTATCTACGTTCTACGTTTCATTCACGTAATCGATATAGTAAACGAATAGATAACTATGAACAAGGAAAAATGTCGCTTCCTACCTAGCTGCTTTAAGCCAAACTGGTAAAAATTCATTTCTGATTCGTCTAAGTGTAAATATATAAAGCGCCATGTAATTAAAAATTAACGATATTATTTTTATTGTATTCTTCTTTCTTTTTTTCTTGTTTTCTTCTTCTTTTTTTTTTTTTTTTGTGACTAACATATTCTATTTTTTCTTCCTCTATTCTTTGCATGAACGAAACGTATCATTTGGAAGATGGAGAGGTCACGAAATTTTCAAATTCTGAAATTTTCGTAACCTTTCCGACTTTGAGAGACTGATAAGCAAAAAAATAAAACGTTAGGAATTCTTGCAATACAAAGAGTAGCTATTCTGACACATACGCTGATTGAAGCACATTTTTGTAACAATAGAACGTTTCTAAAATTTTCGCAATAGCATCAAGCGCACGCTATGACCTTTTTGACCTTCATCGACCTTTGCGTGCAGAAAATTCAAAAGTAGATAAGAATCAGCTAGCCTATTACACATTAGACAATATAATAATTTTTTCTAGGAGAATGGCATTGTTGAAAAATAAATTATTAAACACGGTGATAGAGCCGGTTGCCACGGGAAAAAACAAAGTTACCGTGGTCGGCGTCGGCCAAGTCGGTATGGCTTGTGCTTTCAGCATCTTAACAGACGTAAGTTTTACATTCCGAAATCTGAATATTTATAAATTACTAAACAACAATCTACAACCGAAATTTGAATTTTTTTCGTATTGCAGAATGTTTCGAGCGACTTGGTGCTCGTAGATGTAATGGCGGATAAGCTAAAGGGAGAGATGATGGATTTGCAACACGGTAGCGCGTTCTTGAAAAACGCGAAGATCAACGCCAGTACCGATTACTCTGCTACAGCGAATTCTAGTTTATGCGTTGTGACCGCCGGTGCTCGTCAAAGGGAAGGCGAGACGAGGCTGGATCTTGTTCAAAGAAACACAGATATCTTCAAAGGCATCATCCCGCAGCTAGTCAAATATAGCCCGGACACGATTCTCTTAATCGTCTCGAACCCGGTAGACATTCTGACCTACGTGGCGTGGAAGCTTTCAGGCCTGCCAAAGAACCGTGTGATTGGAAGTGGAACCAATCTGGACTCCGCCCGATTCCGTTTCCTTTTGTCGCAGAAATTGAACGTCGCACCCACATCCTGTCACGGCTGGATTATCGGAGAACATGGCGATACGAGTGGTACGTTGATGCGCAATATTCAAAGGTTGATTGGTTTTTTAGTGCTCACAGCTGATTAACGATTGTTATCTGTGATAAGGAAACAAAGTGTCGCGTTATCAAATTTAAATCGTAATTTTACCGAATTTTCACGTGAACGACGAGTGAAATGTATTTTTATAGACTGCTGGTAGTTTGTAATATTTGTTTCATTATTATTTTCAGTACCCGTATGGTCTGGAGTGAACGTAGCTGGCGTCAGGTTGCGCGACCTCAACGAAAACGTTGGTACGGACAAAGACACTGAGAATTGGGGTGAACTGCACAAACAGGTTGTAGATAGCGCATACGAGGTGATCAAACTAAAGGGTTACACATCGTGGGCTATTGGTTTGAGCGTTGCGAATCTCGCGTCTGCTATATTACGAAACTCCAACCAAGTTCACGCTGTATCTACCATGGTTACCGTAAGTCGATAACTCGTGTTTCTTATATAAGTAACGCGCGATTGTAGTATCATCGTGGATTGCAAAACGAGTTGCTGAAACGTCTAGACGTTTAAAAAATTGATTTGTTGCTGAACTCATCGTTCAGTGAGCAATGATCCTCATATTCGATTATTTTCAGGGATACCACGGAATCAAGAAGGACGTGTTCTTGTCTCTGCCTTGCACCTTGGGTGAAAGTGGTGTCTCGTGCGTTGTTCAACAGAAGTTAACAGAGGGCGAGACTGCTCTTCTGCACCAGTCGGCCGATATGATGCACGACGTGCAAAAGGACTTAAAATTTTAAATAATTCGTTTCATTTTGCGCGTTGAAATAACTCTTTCTCCTAAACAAAGGGAATCAATCATCTTGTAACTCAATATCGTGTGTGTTTATGCACTCAAAGTATTGATTCTTGACAAGCACCTTTGGTTTCTACTTACATTTTATTACTTAAGTTTATGTGGCCAATACTTAAGAGTGCTATTAAAAATATTTAAATTTTATTTATATGCATAAACACGCCAAAAAACACGCTCTGATTTGATGAATGATATAAATGATTCAACAATTAGAATAATCTTTTGTATAAAGAAAATATGTGTTCGCGTGACCACGAAGTATTAATTACTGTTGTATCGATGTTTAACATTTACAACAAATTTTATTGCATTCAGTTGGTTTAATACGACATTATATATTATAACGTACTAATTACATTATTATCATATATAAGTTATATGATACACTAATTCTACGATGTACGTAATTATGATTGGACGCAAGACAAGATACTTAATCGATAAGTCGAAGTACAAATATGTACGATAAACAATTATCAGCCACGATACGACTATCAGACAGAACTTGAAATAGAAATTTAAATTGATTCGTAATTTATGTTTATCTTATACTTGTCAGAGATATCAGACGATTCTCAAAATGTTCAATGTCTACCTCACGAAACTCGCATAGACTGATCTGTATTTTCATACGAAATCTAGAGTACTATTTCCTAATTGATCCTGTTATCAAACGTATCACACATTGTCTTGTATATTTATACCAGTGATATAATAAATCAATACTGTTTAGCTAAGCCAATGAAACGATTATTTTTATCTTAAGATTTGTCATACGACTGTTTGTTATTATAAGATGAATCTATCACAATCATGCGCTGAAATCGAATCCTTGTAACCATGGATTGTTTAACAATTGATAAACCGACGCAATGACGATTCACTAGGCGCGTTATGATCGGCAGCGCCTTCTTTTTAATGAAACGTCAATTAACCTTGTGCGATGTGACATTTTTCGCGATAGAGGGGACACGGGAATTAAACAAAATCATCAGGTGTTAGAAGCAATGGTTTTGTCGCGCATGCTGTCGATTTCGTCGCTGCCGGCATGTGTGAAATGTACGATATGTACGATATCGAGGAGAAGCTTTGCCAGCAAACACTTTCGTCGTAGTTTACCGCCAACGATACTAAAGGACATTTTCGCCGGTGGCAAGACGAAGAAAATCGCGTCCGCTGATTTTGGCAAAGACGCCACCGCTGGAAACGATTTACAGAGAGCGGTCAGTTTCGTGTAAGCGATCTATACTCCTTTACCTACTGACCGCTCTTTCTTTAACACCTATTTAACATTGGAATTCTACGTATAAAATGCATATCTCAAATTACTTCTTTGTCACATTAAAATTAAACAATTTACCAAGTTCTTTCTTAAATATTAAGTCAGTATAAAAATACGATCATTAAATATAACGCAAAGAGCCAATAAAGAAAGAATATTGAAAAGTACATTAAGAATTGGAATTCCGAGAAGTTGATCTTCATTAAAAATACATAGCTTGGAATCGTACCAACAAGACTGTAGCTTCTTTTAAACGCAAAATACCACTCATTTCATATGTCGTAACTGGACAAATGCATCGTGAATGTCGTATTGACAGAAGGTGTACCAGTGTTACGATAAAATGATAACTTTTCATTTCAGACCACCATGTCTGAAGGAAGAGCTGCTTTGCAAGTTTGCGGAACCAGTACGAGATTGCTGTCACAAGGTGACGATCGTAGGTTCGGGAATGGTCGGCGTGGCCTGCGCGAACTCGCTTCTCTTCCAGGTACATCGGTACCAATCTTTTACATTTTTCGACCCTTGAACGACGAACTTATCAAACGTTCGAGACTATCGAGTTTATTTTGAACACGAGTGAAAGTTCGATAGACGTCTCACGTGGTAAATCCGCGGCAACTAAGTCCAGGAATATGACAGAAGTCCTGGAAAATGTCCTCGTGTTACATACACGTGCATTCTCGATAATGGAAAGTCACGTCGAGTCACTTGGGCATTTGTAATTTTTCCGTTGCTTCATCGCAGAACATCACCCCGCACATTGCGATAGTCGATGCATTCCCGAAGAAGCTGGAGGGGGAAGGAATGGATTTTAATCACGGCGCGGTATTTTTAGGAGATCCACGCATAGATTTCGACACAGGTAACGATGTTTACTTTAAAAATAGTTTCATTGAGCATGTGACAACTTTCACGACAAAGGTTTAATTATAAAGAGCGTGGTAAATGATTAAACAGATAGAGGAATAAGAAGAATGTTGTTTCAGACTTTTGTATTACAAGCAACTCGAAGGTGATCGTTATAACTGCGGGCGCGAGACAAAAGAAAGGTGAATCGCGGTTAGATTTGGTACAACGCAATTCGGAAATTATGAAGAACATTATACCTACTTTGGTTAGTTATAGTCCGAATGCTGTGTTCGTGATCGTCAGTAACCCAGGTTAAGTATAACTTAAAAAGAGAAATCTTCAGATTTATCTGTACAACGGAAGACAATACATCGAAGTCAATGTTAAGCCGCGAGTAGAAACGGAACTTTTACTTTCAGTTGACATTTTATCGTGGATAACGTGGAAAGTGAGCGGACTACCGGCCGGCCGAATAATCGGAAGTGGGACTTGTCTCGATTCAGCAAGGTTTCGTTACTTAATCGCTGATCGTATAGGGATAGCACCGAGCTCGGTTCACGCGTACATCATCGGCGAGCACGGGGACAGTCAGGGTGAGTTCGAAAATCGGCCACGTTTGCGGCGAATTCGACGCGTACTCTACGTGATCTAATTTTTTACATTTTGCCGGAGGAGAAAGCACACGTTACGTATCGCGTCTGTTTAAGTCCGTTTGACGTTTCCTAGTTCCACTCTGGTCTGGAATAAATGTCGCTGGTGTGCAATTTCGCGACATTCTGCCGAATATCGGCCTCGAAACCGACGAAGAAAGATGGTTCGAAATTTCCAAGGAAGTCGTCAGACTGTGAGCTCTAGCCTCCTGTTTCCTATTATATCTCAAATTGGTAGAAAGAATCGACAAAATGAATTTTTTCCTTGTTTTCCAGTGGCGCCACGGTTAGGTGTTTGAAGGGATATTCCAACACAGCAATTGGCCTTTCGGTTGCTCACATCGTAACGGCTATTCTGTCCAACTCGCAGACGGTTATACCGGTTTCAACTTTAGTTCAAGTATTAATTAAACTTTGAGCCTAAACTTTTTACTTAAACTGTGACTCAGATCGTACTTTGTGATCGAAGTCGATTACATAAAAATTTCAGATCAGACGTGATAAGGACTAGACAGTTCTACGCAGAAGATTGCTTTGAATCTTATAATATCTCTAGTCGATTTTGATTGGACAAATTTCGTTTGTAGGGTCATCACGAAGTTTGTCAAGAGATTTTCTTGTCGCTGCCCTGTTCCATAGGTGAGAATGGCATCACGAATATCGTGCGAATGCGAATTACAGAATTCGAGAAGAAATTGTTTCAAACATCAGCGAACGTTGTATACAACGTGCAAAAGGATATCAAAACGTGATCGTTCGAATCGTCTTTCTAAATAATATCGTATTGTTTAATTGTGATGATTAACTTTTTTGTAAAAAGTGTATTTAAATATATAATGTGCCATGCTGCTCGATAAATGATCGAATATTACATATTCGCGGCTTTCGATCGATTATTTCAACGAGAGAAAAATAACATTCAAACTACTTCCCCGACTTATCTCACCTGCAATCGCAGCCTGTCTCGAAGCACGAGTCAAATACGTGCGATGACGAAGCCCGCGTTTACCCGCCTTTTTTTTCTCTCCTCATTTGTGAATCACTGATGTCGTTTTCATCCAATCGATGACGTCAATGACCTATCTACAGATGTTCCGAAGAACATTAAAGGATATTTCGCCGATTTGCATACGCATGAGTTCCCTGAACTCATTCTTAAAACGATATTTTTTCAAATGAAAATTCAAATTCATAGCTCTGTTGTTGCATCAAGGATTTAAGTATTTCGCTAAAATTCAGCATTAGTACACAATTTTCAGATTACGCGAATAGGTGCGTTCCCTATGGTACACGTAAAAAAGGCAATAGGTGACCGGTGGATGGTACCAGAAGGTCGCGATTTCGCCGCAGGCTAGGCCACGGCAAGGTGAGAGAACAGTGTGGAGATCGACCGCGAGATGTCGCATTGAAATGCTCGGGTAAGGCGACAGCCGCACGAGCCGCGATGTTACAGCATTCGAACGCTAACAGTGCCGTAAGAACAGCGCTATTTTTCGAAGAATTCTCGTTTGAGAGCGTTTGGAGTTCTCCGAACAAAATGTTGCATCGTTATAAAATCTGTTCGCAACCACAAAGATCTCGAGATTATCGAGAAGTTTGACGGTTCTAATCACCTGAGGAGATTGTCAGTTAAAGATTAATGAAAGGATAAGAAAAGAAGGATTAACGCGATATCTCTGATTTAAAAACGTAAGAAGGAGAAGCAGGAATTGTGAAAATAAGTAGTCGTCTTGATATCGAGCAAAGAAGAAAACACCAGGTCAGAAACGCTCTCCTTTTACTTGGTTCGAAAGCAGATCCATTTGAAAGGCGAGGCGTGTCTTTGATTTTTAAAAGAATTCTTCGTGAATTGTGTCGTAACACGCGCGCGAATCCTTTTGTCGACCAATAGAAATTCTTTCGATCGTTTCGGACTGGACGCGTGCCTTGGGACCTCGACGTGTCTCCAGGAATCGTAATTAGCAAGGAAAATATTTTACAAACGACAATCTGTTTGCTTGGCAAACCGAGCCTGGAACTTATAGTTGATAAGCTTGACGAACCTTTGCTCGAGAGTACAGCACTGATGAATCTAATGAATTTTAATTTTAGAACAAAGCTTTCCAAAATATTAAAGTATCCGCTAGTACGCTTACTGCATCAATCAGTATTCTTAATACGATATGCCGTTTTTAATATTACCATGTTAACGACTTTTACCATCGATCGCGTCAAATACAGAGTCCACAAAAATTAAGATAAATTGTTATAAGAAAATAAAAGAAAAAAGTAATCTCGGCTCGAGTGTACAAAACGATCGGCAAAGGAGCAAGGTAACAAGACACGTTTACACGGTACTGAGGCCCAGGTGGAGGTGGTAGCCGGGCCCCGTTCTCTGTTGGTCCTGTCGTCTGTCAGTGGAGCTCAGTCAGCAGACAGTCGGTCCGTCCGGTCAGCTGGTTCCGTTTATTCGTGTTAGAAGCTTCCTGATGGTAAGCCGAACGTGAAACACCTGATAGAACCCGGTAATCGAACCTCGATCATCAAGGATTGGCGAAAGACTCAGCGGCCCGCGCGCCGTATGTGCGCGAGTGTACAACTTCTCCACCGGAAACACCAACGGCACGGTGCGAGGTACCAACTAAATCGAACGATAGGAACAAGTGGCGGAGGAAATCGAAACACAGGAAGAAGATAGAAACGCGATAGGGACGGTGTATACCTGGTCAAGTAGAAAATGACTATATCGTACGCGAGCGAAGTGCCAAACGGCTCCAGCTTCGGTTGCTTCTGGAGGATCCTGGTCAAGTGAGTTTACGATATCGATTTCTTTCCTCCGAACGATCGTTCGTTTCTTTACGCGAAATCAGACGAATTTTACGATTCGTACACGCTATCGAGATTGGTCAGAAATTTGGTGACAGTGTGACAGGTTGAACAAATCTGATGCGCACTACGAGGCCTTAGCAACAAGTTTGTCAAGCTACGTTGTCTGTAGTTGTTTTCATTCTACTCTGTTCTCTATCCTCGATCGTTAGAACACCACTGCTCGCGCTATCTGCACTTTGTCCCTTCATCGACTCCACCACGTTCTTTGGTCGCGAGTCGCGACATTATCGTCTCGCAGCTCGGAACAGTAGGAAACAACGCGACACGGTAGGTTACGGACGGTTCTCGACACACACGGAACATCGAAAAGGTGGTGCTCTCACTTTCCTTACGGTGGATTAATTTCACGCTGACTACGAAAGAGGACGAGACGCGACGGTCTGTCCGACCGGTCTCTCTGGCTAAAATTCGTACACGCTCGCGTTCCTCTACGTAAAGTAAACGGAGACGTTCTGTAACGAGAATGGACTTGCAAAATTGTCACGATTCGTGATTCGTATTTTGAGCAGAAACGTATGAAAATAGCAAAGCGAGCAAAACTTTCGACACGCGTGCGCCCGAGCCAAGCGTTCCAAGATACTGGAGCACGCTTCTAGACAGTTTACATAGTCGGCATGCCATGTAAGACGAAGATATTGCGATATTGTGACCAGTGGATCGTTGTGCAACGTTTAACTTTCGACTCGATGTACTGTGTTCTCGATTTAGAGCCCGGCTGCATAGGAGGAGAAGAAGGAGAGGCTAGCCGAGTCCTTGGACAAGGATTCTGTAAACGCACGTGTAGAAAATAAGGAAAACCAATAACGTATAGACTTTTCTGATCGTTGTTCTATTTTCCTCGTTTTTTTATATTTGTCGTTTGATCGATTCGCTATCTTTACGAGCGATACGTTAGATGGTCGTGGAACAGGCTGGTACGCGTCGAAACAGAAATTGTCCTGATTTTTTTCCCTCAGAACGTACGGTTATATGAATCACAGTAGCGGAGCACGTAAAACCCGCTAGCACAGAAATGGTGCTCGGTCAACGCTTGCCTGTACGTTTTAAGGAAATAAGGTCGTCGATACATTGATTTTAGCCGTAACGACTCGAACGTTACGTGGAATATCGGTACGCTGTTTCTGTACTCTTCTGCCACGGGATTTTCGTTCCAGTTGTCGCTTACGACCAAATGAAACGGTAGTATTTGAATACCCCTATGTCGTGCCACGTTTATTGTGTACCGTTCAATTGTATTATATTATCTAGATACTGATTCATCTAACCGTACTCGATATGAATATGGACTTGTTCAAAGTTTCGTTTTTTATCTTTTTTAACTTATTTATATAAATTTTTCGTGTCGACACGATGTTGTTAGGATCTTTTAAATATTATTTATCGTCGATGGTCGACTTAATTTCCGTTTAGGAAAACTATCCATTCATTACACAACTTTGCTCAGAACTCGATGACATCAATGCTCGCGTAGATCCAATGGCGCTAAATTATATGTTATACAATGAATCTTATGTAAATGTTCGATGATCATCTGTACAGTTAAAGACGGGTTTGTCTACCCGTCGAAGTCTAAACATCGTGCTAGCCAGAGTTCTCAGAACGGGACAACAGACGCACAGAATCACTTGATTAAATAGTATCCGTTCAACGGTATCGACATAGCTACATTTGTGAACGCGCGAAACGCAAACCTAAGTCTGTCAATAGACTGACGGAAGAAGCACGTGATGCACGTGTAGAATCACGAGTAAAATCGGTTTCCCCGTTTAGTATCTTGTCCAGATTTTACATCAGTTACGCGGAAATGTCTTTCTACGTGATACCAACATGACTCGACTTAATAATCGACAGGTGAAAAAAATCTATAATTTTCTATAATTTTCTGCGGTTGAAATAAACGACCGGGTATTAATCAAAGACATTAATAAAAATTTCGTGACGCAAGGTAAATTCTGTCGACGCAGAATCGCATCGCGA
The DNA here is from genome assembly GCF_011952255.1 of Bombus vosnesenskii. Classification (NCBI taxonomy): domain Eukaryota; kingdom Metazoa; phylum Arthropoda; class Insecta; order Hymenoptera; family Apidae; genus Bombus; species Bombus vosnesenskii. Next base: position 1,346,656 of record NW_022882960.1, read on the forward strand.
ATTCCTCGCTCGTGATTGTTCGTGAAAACGCATAATCGTAGTCGGAATATCGTTGCATACGATTTGCAACGTCCTTGCCGAAGCTCGTTTATTGACATTTCCACGACCTTTAGAGCCGCGGCGTTGGTGGATCCTCGGTTGATCTCGGTTTCTCTCCGGACTGTGGGCGCCAGCTTGAAAACGGCCTTAACGGCTTTCACGTAAGATCTCGCTTTCCTAGGCTCGTTACACGCCGCGCGACACACTCCTTGCACGCAGAGTAATAGCGACGACCGACGACTATCTATAAATAACCAGCAACTTCCAGAAATAGAAAACACTTTCGTGATAGCGCACGCAAAACGATACCGTAGTGTCACCGCTGGTATCTGTACGAATGCAATCTGTAGGTATTTCATGCTCGATTCAGAGGAGATATTGCCGTGTAGTTGGCTGTAATTTACCATCGAGCTCAGCAAGCTCAGAACGTTCACGAATAAGTACAATGTCCAAAAGCTAATTGTTTCGATATCGCTGTGCAATTCCAATATTCGTATTCGATCTTTCTCTTCTGAATAAGTATTGTATTTTCAGCCAAGGTACTTGACGTACCGTGTATCGTTGCATGCTGATTTACATACTGGCAGCTAAATCATTTTCGCAATAGATTATACCGTTGGCTTGCGAGGCAAACGTGTTGAACGAACCCAAAGAACAGGGGGACTTCTGCCGTGTATCTCAAGGTTGTGCCATTTTACCTTTTATTTCATCGTGTGTATACTGCAAATGTTCTTCGATCGTACGTACTCATCTACCAATACGCCTTCACTATAAAAATATCACGTAATAGAGAGGCAAAAAGACAAGGAATGGTTGTAAAGAGGCAGGCATACAGAAAATCTTGCAGTTTCAATATACGGTTCCTGATACCGTAGAGTTTCACGCTAGTCGAGATGGAACCGGCATGCGAGAAGCTTCTTTTTCTCGTGTAAGTCTTCCGGAACAGTCCATACCAGCTTTCCTATCCGCCTACCGGACTGGGCAACCAAAGAGAATGACGCGATCGAAGATCTATAAATACCCAGGAGAGTCCAGAACGATCTATAAATACAAATCCACTATCCAGGAATAGAAAATCGCGGCTGATTCTCCGCTGGGATGGTAATCATTAACCGTATGAATTCTCGAGGCTTGCCGATCTGTTATGAGGTTAGAAGCGTGGTCATTAAGTCGATTTCTGATTGACGGTTAGAAATAGTGCGTTCGCGTGTAGATTATGAGCTAGAAGAAGTTAAACCGACCACTACGATAGACACGATAGGCAACGGTAGAAGTTCGCGGGTGTTTATTTTTCTGATGTTTTGCCAGGTTTAGAATCCGAGCATCGATATAGAGCCACCAACGTGTATACCTGTATACACATGGACGCGTAACAGTTGCGCCGATCACGCGCGCTAAATAGGCCTAGCGCGTGAACGGAAGAACTATGGCAGCGAATCGCACGCGTGAAAGCAAGAACGGTTTTCACGGTGCACGGAAGACTGACCAAGATAAAGCGGCAGGATGACGATATTCGTCTGCAAGCTCGCGAAAAAGTGAAATCCAGGAATTCTTGCCTGATTTCAAATGACTCGTCATATTTCTCGTTCGCCGCGGTTCTTTTCGATCCCTCATCGCCGGCGCCAACTCGGAAATAGAATTTCTAACGGAGTGAAATCAATTTAGCATACCGAACGAAACACCGTGCGCACTTACTTTACGAAAGCATTACCACGTAGAATTATCTGTAAAAAGACGCACAGCGAGAAACTCTGTCTGATTTCACGTGGAAAATATTTCCCATCCGATGCTGATAACTCGAGTCGCGCGAATGGCGATAAAACACGAAAAGAGAGAATTCCTACCGATAATCCATCGCTCATATACATTCGTAAACGTTACAAATTGTGCTAAAATTCTTTGCAAATATGAAATTACTTGCAGTCTAAATATCAAGACGACGACGATCGGCGACGATCGAACAGCCGAACGCGACAACTTTCTTCGATCGGCGACCGTGAGGAATCGTGCAATGGCGCGAGCTCGGGGAACTAGGCCATTGTCTCTCAAATTGGACGATCAGGAGCGTCTCATAAGAATGCAAAAAGCCGGGATCGGTTAGTCCGTATTGCAGCGGCGCGCATCGGTGGTCGGCGGCGCGTCGAAACGACGCTACCGATTGGTCACGTTCGTGCTCGTGTGTCGCGACGACACACCGTCCTGTCGTGTCCTGTCGTGTTGAGTTGTGTCGAGTGGTGCGCGCCTCTCTCGCGAATTTAACGCTGCCTCGCGCCGTCTTCGTTTCTTTCACGAGGCTGCATCGAACCGGGTGCACGAACGTTGTTGCATTCGCACTACGCCGAATGACAATGAGACACAGACCGCGCACCGCACACACGCTCCTAGTGTATGACACACATTTCGTTCACCTCTCTTGTCTTCCGCGGACTGCAGCGGGTACTAAGCGCGGACGCGCGCGCGTTTCTCGCACGCCAGAGTACAGGTGTGTGTACGTGCACCGGATTGCTTGCGAGTATGTTTGTACTTATGCGAACGCGCTATCGAACCTCCTAGAAACATCGGGTGGACCAGAATTCCCTTCCTTCTTTCCAGGATCATCCTGGAGCAATTTCCTTAATAATTTGTGCGTTCCGAGAATTGCAAAATAAATTGAATTCTGGTAATATTTGCGAAGTTGAAGCCGAATTTTTGTTTGCCCTTGGAACACAAACACAAAGCCTGTGGAAGCACAAAGAACGAGCGAGAATAAGTGTAAAAACCTTACACGTATAAGAACTGTTTAATTGTTTCCATGCACTTCTATTCGCGACCATTTGTTTTCCCTCATCAGCAAGGATTGTATGTGCACTTGCTTGATCATTTCCTGGAAGAAACTGAACACGTCTAAGAAGAAACAATTTAGTCTAACGATTTACAGTGTCAGATGCTGGCTCAAAAATTGATTACAAACTTTTCAGTTCTTTTGTGTTGCAAAATACCTATTACCGACTTCTATAGTTGACGTCAATTATTCAGAAGTCACTACAACAACCCATTTTTCTATTCGCTTCTTTTTTTTTACCGCAAGATACTCGATGCCTACATTAATTTACAAGCTTTGATAAATCAGGAAACTATTGTATCAAGAAGTAGCGTATTTTCACAATTTCTGAGACTATTAACAGCGACATAGATATTTCTGTCATAAGAGATATTTCATAAGAGTTATTCCATTAAAATTTACTTTCGTATGTTGCACTTTGACTTAAGAAAGTCCTGCGATTTGTCTGATCTGCATCTCAATGCTTGCAAGAGGGGATAGACGTTTTTCGGGCGGGCACAGGCGCGGAACAAGAACAGGGAACTCGTTTTCTCTTCCGCGAAGACACTTGTGAATAGTTTCCATTGGTCCTTGATCGGGCCGCAGAAGAGTACGCGTACGCGGGTTAAACGACACGACACAGGGACGAGCGAAGCTCCTTTGCGAGGAGCAATGGCGAAATAAACGTTTTACTGCCAGACGTGTGACGGGTACTCAGCTTTGCTCGTTTACTAATTAAAATGTGAAACCGTCCCCGAGATCACAGCGTGGCCGAGGCTTACCGGTCGTATCTTCTGCTCCTCGGCAGTGAATATCATCAGCACCTGCCTGCCTTCGAATGTGTATTGCCTTTTGGATGCAATTGGATGGCTCGTGGATTCTGATTTACTTAGTCGGGTCTGTCATATTTCAAATGTTCAAGGAATCCGCGTTTTCTCAAAGATATGGAGTTCCTGGTATTATCGATGATAGCTGTTTCAGGTTAAAGATAATATTGAACAGTTTATTCTATGAACAGAATATTATATTTTCTACTCAAGGGAGAGATTTTTATTGCCTTCTGAGAATTTTCCTGACATAGAAGGATCAAGATTGTTTAGTAAATCTGGTCTTATGTGAGAAAAATTGCTATGTTCCATTATCTAAATTTTACTCTTATCTATATCCACGACTGTTCTATTACATAGCCCAATATCGTATTAATTATGCAACTTAACTTAGTACTAGATTCGTTTCTTCTTCAAGTCGAACGTTGCTATAGAAATTTATGTTTTCAAAATACGGCACATAGAATAGAGGAACGAGAATCTCTATTGTTTGGACAGAGGGCCAATTTCACGTGCACGGAAGCATCGATATCAAGGAAGCGACCGAGAAGTTTGCCAAAGTGAGGACGAACGAGGAGCATCACTCCGTGGAGCGTGACCGGCGTTAGTTATGCAACGTTTTGTAGCCTCGCGTCCTTGTTGCCCGCATTGGTATTATCTTGCTTAGAGCGAGGAATCAATTACAATTTGTTGCCTTGATGATGATTTTCTTGCCGAAAGGTGAAGGAGACTACCGACCGATCAATATGCCGATGAGGCTTTTCAGAACGAGTCAAATGATTTTCATTTGATCGACAGATGCAAAACGAGGTCGTTGGAAAAGTCGCGAGACCGAGGAGAAACTTCTGTCTTTCTCTGTCCTCATAAAGAAAAAGAGGCGCCACTTGTTTTAACTAAAACACTTGCACAGTAACTCTTGCGAAATACGTACGAGCTAAGATATAATCTCGCATATCTGACAGAGACGTCTTCCACGCTATTTACGTTTCGTTGTCCTCAACAAGGAACGTTTTAACTAACAACCTACTTTGTACCAGTATTGAGACCCCCGTATAGATGAACGTGTAGAAATAAAAATAACGATTAAGAAAATATTCAGTCTTCGTCGAACCTCCTGAAAATCAGTAAGTCAAATGGAGCGACGAATTCGTGAGTCATCCCATGAATATCGACGAACCACCTGATCGTACCCAGAATTGACCTTGCGTCTGGCATTTATTCGACTCCACGTTTCCTTAAAATAAAATAAACAGGAAGATCCTCGGAAACGGCAGATAGCGAGTACGCATCGAGCTCATCAATGAACAAAATAAACTCGTATTTTCTCTATGATTAAGAAATTCGTTGATCGTTCGAAACTTCCGCCGTATTGGAACAGAAGTATTGATAAATGATCATCAGAAACGAAAAATTGATCAGTGTAATATTTTTCTTCTGTTCGAACGACGATAAAAGACATGATACGAACGTTGGATGTTTGGCACGAATAGCGTGAGCTGAAGCAGCCAAAGGCACACACGCAATACCCGCGAGTACCTTCCACGCATAATCGACGCACTTCTCGCACCTCGGTTCGAGATACAAGGTTGCTCGTAACTGTGTCACTGTCAATCAAACTCATCGGTATGTATAACGCTCATCTAAACACTAGTCAATATGCGATTTAATTATTCTCATGGTCTGAAGAACGGGAAGAGAATGTGTCGTTCCATTCTATAATAGGGAAAAAGAATTTAGTACGAGTATCTGGTAAGAAATGCATTCCTCTTGACATTGTCGGCATAATAAACCGTCAATGTTTGAGTACTCTATTACTAGACATCTTTTGAAGGTGTTTTGTAATACCGAATAAGTGTTTGACCAGCGGTCAACAGCCACTTAGGAACCACTTATGATAATCAGGCGATCAATTTATTCCAAAAATTCTTCGAATTGTTTGGAACTGATGACACTTACCCATTAACAGGAAGACAGCAAGTCTTTATTCTTTGATCACATCATCGACACTCGAGATCGTAAATCGTAATCTACGTTTCCTTCTACGACTAGCCGGTTTGATTTACCTTTCTGGAATTAATCGAGAAACGTTCATCAAATGGCATAAACTCGTTAGTAATGCAAACAGTAGGATGGTTCGCGTTTCTCGCGTGATTCTCTAGCAACTGCATATGTCTTGTAGCCCAGCGGAGCGTAATTTTCAACAGTCGAATCAACGTTCTTCCTCACAATGCGATTAATTAGCAACCAAATGGTCGATGCTAATCGTCCGCCGCGCTTATGTAAACTGGCCATGCCGCGTACTTCCGCAATTGCTTTCATGGGATTATAGCTAGCGTCTTCTGATGGAGGAAATTACGTCGAAACCGTGTTTTTTTTTTCTTTCGGAATTCTGCTATCGAATCTGGTTGTATCTTTAGAGATGATGATTTCGAGATATCGCGTATTATGCGTCTGTTCTTGACGCAGCCGCATAATGGGAAAGACCCAATCCATCAGAATCGGAAATAGGATAATCTTATTTCTCGAGAGTTGCTTTGCATTTGTTGGAAAAGATCGATTCTCCTCTTTTCATATTTACAGAGTGCAAGCAAGTTCCTACATAATTATGAAATCAATGCATTTGAAAATCTAATAACTCAGTTGTCAAATTAGAAAACACGTTTAAAAGCTATTGCCAATACCTGCATGCACGCGTTGACGTTTGCATGCAACGATGTTTTTGTTATTGTCGAAGACAATCGTGTGTGATTACAGACGCAAATCGGTATCTGTCACTGGTGATATAGTGATGCTGAGTTAACAGCGAGAAGATCGAAATACATCTATATTATTCGCTAATCCACAGCTTCATGTCAGTATCGGTTCTTCGACCACCTGTTCCGAGTTGGCTTTCGTAACAATACTTATCGAGATTCGTTCTCGTTACGAGACCGACCGCAACGTTCGTAGGCGGATGAGTTCTCTTCCTGGTACAAGATCGCAGCGTTGAATCACTTGCTACACTTGAAGTCACTTTTCAGATTCTGATCTTGTACAGTGATAAAAATACACGAGTCTGTCTATTCTAACTTATTACCAAAATGCTAATCCGTTATTTACTAATAAGAAATTCTATATAGAATAAAGATACGTTGACAAACAATCGCAAAAGTTCTTGCATCTTTCGAATTCCTTTCCGCTTGAACTTTCAATGAATAGCTCCGCATATTTCAAAGCGGTCACGTCTGGCTCGTTCAAAGGTTCGAGTAAATCGGCTCCGAACACAATTCATATTTCTCTCAAACGGCCATCACGATGAGAACTCCATAAATCATGCATTGAGCTGCGATTTCAACGATCCATAAATCATTGGAAACGCCTCGAAGAAGGTGGTGCTTCTGCCCAGCCAAGGATCGTTCAGCAAGCCACTGTTCATCGTCGTGGATCCACCTTCCTCGGTTATTGTCTTCCAACAAATGGAAAAAAAGATCTTCGAACGGATAAATAAAAAAGATAGAGTCGACGAGTCGCGAGGAGTTCGACTAGTTATCGCATTCCACCTCACGGAACCGTAGTTGGCTCGTCTACTATATCCCGAGAGGCTCGTTTCCTCTACGTTCCTTTCTTGCTCGACCAGAAGCTTCGAGCTTCTTACAAACGAAGCGTTTATAGAAGCGCTTAAGCGTACTTTAGCCTCTAGAACAAGAGAATCCGTTTGCAATGCTCGTTTTAGCAGACGTTAGCATAATTCAATGCAGACCTATCCTTCAATGTCGGGTAAACGGATCGGAGCAAGGAACTATCGTAAAATACATTTCGATCGGATCTAACAACGAGTGAACCTTGCACTCATCGATACACCGTCGTAAAGATTGCAGGAAATACATTTTTAATCTCGTGATTCAGCCGTCTGAAAGCTTAATTATGCAACACTGTTTCCAGCAGATTTTTCTGTGCACTCCGTACAGCGTTCTGCTAAGATATCCTTCTAATAAAATGAAGCTGGGTAATTTCTTTCTGAGAAGTATTTATGCAGTTTCAAACATAAAAAATGCGATTAAGATGTTTATCGAAGCATTTGGAGGGCGTAGAGAAGGTACGTGTAGGCTTCAATGACCGTGACCATGAAAAACACAGCAGGAAACGGATATCTCTTCATCGATGGCTTGATGTATTGCGGTGGGATCATGACGAATTCTAAATACGTAGTTGAAATCACCAACTTTAGAACAAAGAATCCATCGGTTCGAAAAACAAATAGCGTACCAGATTATAATGTCTTTATATGAGAATGCAATTTTGATGTTACGTCTCATTTCCCACTGCACTCTCCGTAGCGGGAAATTTTCAAAAGCGCATTTTACCACATCCCTTTGATCTAACTATCCAATTGGTCTCAAATGTTAAAGAAATCTTTTTTCAACATCCAGCAAGAAGAATCTAAATGGATGGATTATGTCATTGAAAGAACCCTAGTACCCATCAGCTTCTTTGAATAAGAAAACAAACAATAAGACAAGTTCCCGCGGCCATTCATAAATAATTCACTAACGCTTGTAAAGCACGTACAACCTAGAAAAGATGGAACAGGCGATTCGACCATGTTTCAGCATCCATGTCGTGATTATTATTTCACTTCCGCTTTCGTATCGCACGAACGAGCCGTTTTGGTAAATCAGAGTGATGTAACTCTTGCTCGAGAGCGGTGCAAAAACGTACGCTCGTGTGAATTCAGCGAAGTGCACGAAGAATCCGGAAAGATGGAGAGAAACGAGAACCTAAGAAACAAAATCGTAGAGAGAAGTATAATGTAGTCTGGTCGACAAGAACGATAAAAGGCCTTGGCGAGCCTTGACCGGTGGACCGTTACTTTACGCCATCCAGGAGCGTGGATCAAGCTCCTTATTTCCCTCTTACCGGAGCAACTTCGTTGTATAGTGTTGTTGTTTTATCGTCTTGCCTTTCCTCGTTCATCTAAAGTGCCTTCCGTGCGCTAGGACACGCGACATCGCTCGTGTACGATGTCCAGCGTCTTCGCATCGGTAATAAATAGATTGCACATTTTTACCCATTTATAGAAGATTTGACGGTATCTATATTCATAAAAATACGCATGTGCAAAAATATTCACAGCCTGGTAATAAAATTGGCATACCACGTTGATTCTCGATAAACGTTTCTCGTGTGGTAAAGCAATTGAGAAACGAATCGATCCACCGTTCTAAAATTGCCAGTAAAATTATTTGAGAGCGAACAAACGTTTTTCTGGTTACGTTTCTAAGATGATGTTCCACGTGTAATTATTTCGTAACCTGACGGAATTGCCGCGTTTACGCTATGCTACGAAAGCGCAGCTGTTTCGCCGTTAACGTGTCAAACGACGCACGAAGTCTCGCAACGAGATATACATTATAATACGGATCGCGTAAATTAACCAAAGTTTATTACCGTCCTGTTACACTGTGAAAAAGTGGCGACCGCCTGGCGGCATTACAGAGATCGCGATCTAGATCGTTTCGCGAACGCTGTCGCACAGTTCGTGCCCATGGTGGCGCAGCTACGATAGATAATCGACTTAGCGAAGGTAGAGAGTATTGTTGGCTATTTAGCGGAGCAAATGCAACGGTGACTCACGTTTCAGCAATATTTAGCATTCCGCGGTGCTATGAAAGCAGTTATAGCTCACCAGTCACTTCCTACGCGTCTTTGGCCGTCTCCGACCGGTATTTGTATTAACCTTCCTCGAAATTCATCGGCTAATTATAGAAAAAGTTCGCATGCGAAACTATCGATAAATTGCTTTCCGTTTCTTAACTGTTTTGTTTTTGAAGCGACAAAAACGATTACCGCAAACATAAAGTGTAATAACAACACTCGGCGTAGAAACATCGCTCCAAATTTCTCTCGCGGCGTTAAACAGTTGTTACGTAAACACTGGAAATGTGAAGAAACTTCGCGCATCGATGGAAACCGGAGTGAATGATTAAGATCATACCGCGAACGCGTCTTGTCCGTGGCATTTGCAGCACGGCAATCAGAGGTAAGCAACAGCGGTTTAAACTCTATTCGGAGTTACAGAAACACGCGAGGTTTAACCGCGCTACGGCTGATTTCGTGTTCTGAAACCGCGACAACCATGAGCCAGCGGAGAAAGGACGAAAAAGGAAATACTTTTGCGCCAGGCTAAATCACCGCTACGGCATTATGTTATAACGATCGTGCATAAATGCTCGACATCTGGTCTGCTATAAGACAGCCCTTGCCCATTCACTCGGGGATGAAGATACGTTTTAACTCGACTACGCGCGTACATCGTTAACTTCTCGCTTCGAACGTCAATATTTACGACCTGCATCAACGTCTTCTTCGCTTCTATTTCCATTCTGGTGGAATCTTTTGACGCCGATAAAAAATGTCTGTCGCCCGGCGGGGGATCTGAATTTATTACACAGGAAATTTACGAGGCTCATGCTACTCTCCACACCCGTATTGACGGATAGGTATAAACGGAATAATTTCAATTATTTTTATGTTTTAATGTAAAATTACAACTCGTGAGCGGTATAGAAGAAGAAAAGAGTGAACAGTTTTTTGGGGAGGTCGAGTTTGAAATTATTGGAAAAGTGTATTTTTCACACGATGAGTATTAAGGTTTGTTGTACTCTATATACGTGCGATTCAAAGACTATTCGTTTTGATGAAAATCATCAGTATTCGAAGTTCTATGTGAGATTTGTAGAGCGATAAAAATATTTGTAATGTTATTAGATAGTTAAACGTGACGTGAACCACGCTGTTTTTATAGTGATAAACGGCAGTTATCGATCACGTGGAACCACTATGTATCTAATTCGTAGAAAATTATGCGAGTCGCGCGAATGGGAAAATACCTTTAGCAGTGGTTCGCGATGTTTGTACCCTGCTCCGTAAAGTATCGCTGAACGAAGATGCGATCCAACGTACAAATTTATGTAAATCGTAGCCGGTCGATGACGCAATGTACATTATCTTTGACGACGCGGTTAGATATGCAGCGCCATCGGGTCGACCACTTAATTACATTCATCCTTGTACATCATTACGTATTATTTCATAAATTGTTCTGTGGAAGATCTTCCTAGATCGTGTGGATGTTGATCTACACGATCCAACGGATATATCGGAAACGATCTACGTATCGATCTTACGATCGACGAATGATTTACAAAAAACTAATTTACCCAGCTATTTCATGAGTCTGCAGAATTTATCCGAGTGGGGCAAATCAGAGACAGGAGTCGAGTTCATTAAATCACAGTAATGAAAAGGCTAGCGAAACGATTAATTGGAGAAAAAACAACTTAACTGCTGTATTGTTGTTTCCCTGTCAAATGAATCGATCATTGTGCTCGTTAATGAACGTGTTTACTGCCTTCGCAGGTCGTTAACGGTGCGTCTAAATATTCTCACATAAAACAGTGGTATTCCACATTCCTGATAAATCTCGTAAATATCGTAGAAGATCGATCCGTAGTCAATAGGCCGACGATGACGCGCAATCGTTTTGGCTCGCGTGTCGGCGTAATGGCTCGCGAACGTACGTAGAAACGTCGCGTAACGCGTGCAACGCCACGCACTTATACACGTGGGGGTTTCACGGGCGTGCGGTCGCGCATCGTATGAATGGTGTGGGACAATGCTTCTCTACCATGACCTACTGACATACAAATAAAGAAATAACTCGATATTCATAGACACCGCGATTTTTCTCATCTAGCAACAATGTTTCCGCGCGAGGAGTTACGCAACGATTTCGTCGTCTGCTGCAGCCACGTCGCGGTTTCGTCGCGATTCTCCACGAAAATTATTGAGAAACAGGGAAGAAGAGTCCTATGCGAGTACTCGGAATAGCGTGTTAATATTGTTTATGATGTTTCGAAACGTGTTTGAGAAACGTTGGAATTTGACGTATTCGTACGTGGTAAGATATGAAATGTACCGCTATACTTTCACTCGTTTCCAACGTATCATTTCTTTTTTTTTCCTGTGGGATTTCCGAAAATATAAATTTGATACTCTTCGCGAGAAGATCTCATCATTGAGAAAACATGTTCCAGGAATTTCATCCATAACGCTCACAGGCAAATTTCGTACGTTGTTTGTACAATCTCTTACAACGATCGATGACTCGACGTGGACAAGAAATAAAATGTTCCAGCAAGATCTCGATAGAAAAACAATTCCTGAGAATCTTCTTGTGTGCCAGTCGACGATTAGAAAACCACGATCGAACGCTACCGCTTGTTACGGTCTTGTGAATACACTAGGATAAAGTACTTTCAATGCACCGGATATCCGAGATGGTTTTACATAGCTTTCTTTCTCCATAGCCATTTCAATGCCAATAAACTGTGTTCCCCTTTGTGAATTGTATTTATGCATAAATACAATTCTTTTTCATATTAGAATTTCGTACCACAATTTTATGATACAAGAGGTTTTTGACGATCGATAAATAAACGTGGTCAACGTGTTTACTTACAGCCAACAGCCAAACAATGTATTATAGATACAACAACAGAAACGGCCGTCGATAATCCACAGCTTTTCACTTTGGCCTCGTTTGCACTACGTTTCATCGTGCTATCTACAGTTGCGGGATTTGAATTTAAAGTCATTGTCGCTTCGCGATTGGTATTGACGAAACCTTCGATATAACCGTCCTTCGATGATTTCAACGTGCCTGCCGCAATTATATCTCTCAACGACGTTCCCAACCAATAATGACGCCATAAAATACACGAATAACAATGAATCCAGAAGCGTGCACTTGCAATGTAAAGCATTGAGACCACATGCGTGAAGTGTTTCGACACGAAAATATTGCGAATTCAATGTACTCTCGAAGCTCGTAAAATCGGTCTAACCCTGACACACATTTCACTGGGATTTAACAGTTCCCGAATGGCGTGTGTCCAACGTCGATCGACTCCTATCGTTATCGTCGAAACGATCGCGCGACAACATTCCACTCTTTACAATCTAATTTCTGAACGAGCAAAATGGCAGCTATCGAAAGAGCCGTTCGCCTCATACCTATTTCATCATAATCGTTGAACATCGAAAAGGGAACTCATTTCGTTTTGTTTTTGTGCGCTACTGCTGCATTTCTATCAAAACCAGTCACATTCTACACGAGTTCCTTTTCTAAAGTGCCGCATTATCGAGATTATTAAATGAGATACGACCTATCGACACAAATCTTTGAACTTTGGGCACGAGCCAAGGAGCGTGAGTTTTTGCATTGCGTTTTGCAAAGTGAAATAAGTAAAATGAGAATAGTGCTCGTAAAAGAGAAACGTACTTATCTAAATCCATGTGCATAAATTTGTTGAGCGATGAGAATACGACGTCAATACTTAATACGATTATTACATGAAAGTGACGATTATGTAAGTACCTACATAATAAACTTCGTTTCATCAGAGCTCTTTTTCTTTTTCTTCTTCACAGATGGCGGGGGTCCGTTTACAAGCTAATCTGGCGAGAATTATTGGCCTACCTGTTCGTCTACTACCTCATCAATTTTACATATCGATATGGGCTGAACGAGCAGCAGCGGGTGTGAGTACATGAATACGTTCATTTGAATATCTTCTCGCGGTGAAGTTTCCTCCACGAGCCGAAGGTTGACGCCTTAACCGGTCGAGAATAGCGCCTCGCGATAACGCAGCCTATCTCCTTGAAATTAAGACGCACCGATAAAAACAAAGAAACGAAATCTTTCTCTCTGTTCCTTTCGCAAAACCTTCCAGAAAGATTCACGAATGGCAATGACATGGATCCTTTGAATTGAAAAAAAAAGGATAATTCGAAGACAAAGACTCTTTCATCGCGGTTCTATCTGGAGAAAAACGGAGTGGATGAAACAGAGTGGTGTATCGGTTACCACCAAGTTTACGCCGTGAAACCCACGCGACATCGACCTTGGTCGAGCAACAAAGCCTTCCACGCGTCAATCGACATTATATTTCGCCGGTTGACATCGATAGTACCGTTTTATCGATATTAACACTGCTGGCTCCTTTGTTCAGAACGCGGTTACTTAACCCCTCTCATCTTTCGTTTTCTTTTTATCGTCGCGTTTCGCATTCGTCGGTTCTCTCTTGTAGGGCACTTTACGATGACCACGATAAACGCATGAAAATCGCTGGTAAAAAGAAACGACCGTCAATCGCGGCAATAAAAGCCAATATTTCAATTAATTTAAATAGAGATGGTGTTTCTCCAGAGTCACCATCGTGTAGAAATCACGATTCTCAGGAAAATCCACCGACCGTGGGTATAAACGTCATAATGTTACAACGATCGACGAGAACCGTGTCCATAAGAGAGAACATTTTAACGTTTCTGTTCCAGACATACGTATATCGCGTGTAGTTAAATTGCATGTATCGTAAATAAAATTGTTCCTCCCTTACGAGGCTCGCGTTTTGTATAATACGCCATGGAATGTGTCGACTCGTCCGGGCTCCGTATTAAAAAACACATAAAAACGTAACCTGTTATTTACGTCGGGATAAAAAAAGAAGCGAAGAAGCACGATGCACGAGGCTGGCGGATGTTAAAAAGGACCCTTCTTTGAGCCGCTTCGATTCGCATGGTCTAAATTTAGAACTGTAGGGCCGGTTCGTGGATGGCTTAGGGTCCAGCAGACCCAACGATCATAGGAAGGATCCGCCAATTCGAAATAAAGGCTTGCCTCATCGTATATATCAAGGATCTTCAGCGATAAATTATAGCTTTTTAGTGGAATTTTTAGTGTTACTATTAAAATATAAAACTTTTTTCTCTTAACAGCGTGTTTTCGACAGTTTTTAATCTATTTGAGGCTAAAATTTATAAAACATCGTTGAAATCCTTTTATATGTCGTTTACTAACATTTCATGTGAGCTTCTGCAATTTTTACGGACTTTTTACAAAAAAATTGATAATTTCTTTTAGGATCTTTCTGACCTTCTTAATGAAATTTAATGAAAATTAGATCCTTTTAAATTGCCTGATAATTCGTTTAGAATTTATTGAATTTCTTCGCTTATCTATCTATCGGGGAGTAAATAGAATTTGGAATTAAATGATAACCAAAGCAATGAATGAAATCTAGAAGTGCATTAACCTTACAATGCTCTAATTGCAAGCTAAACTCTTTGACTTTCGTGTATATAACTCTTGTGCAAAAGCAAAACATGATAAACTCGTGAACGTAAAATGTACATATATAGCATCGAACGTTAAAAAGTTCCAATGAACATCGAATCTCATCATCGGTTACGTCGAGTGCTTAAGATAGATAGGACCAGCCGCTAACAGATTTTCGCGAGCAGCTGTGAAATCTCGATGGAAATTCCCATTTAACAGGAATTACCTGTACATAAGACCGGTAGTGGTATCTCGTTCGATGACGGTATCACCTCAACCTTGCTCCACTTGTAAGCGAGGCGATATAAGAATTCCACCACGCGTATTACTAAACAAATATTTAACCGTACACACACATAATTTGCGAACATTCGATTCGTCTCGCGAAACATGTTTCGTTAATTGCTCGAATGGGTAGTACAGTTCTTTCGAAACTATTCGTTCAGGAGGAAAGAACACACGTGGAAGATAACAGATGATAATTTACATTCAATAAGGATTCGTGACGATTATCTGTTACAGAATCTTCGAAAAGATCAGGTACTACTTTGGAAACTCCAGCGAATCGATACCGATGTCATTCGTGCTGGGATTTTACGTGAGTCTGGTCGTGAAGCGATGGTGGGAGCAATATAAACTATTACCCTGGCCAGACAACTTAGCACTCTTTATCAGCGCAGCTATTCCTGGTAACGTAAGTATAAGGATGAAAGAAACATTTCGACGAATTCGCATTCGTGCTGAATCGTGGAACAGCGGGTATACTGGAAGATGAAGTTCCCAGTAAACGAAGCGGCTCAAAAGAACGATAAACGCGCAGCCTTGCACGGATAGTAGTTGTCGCTGCGTTTGTCTCATTACGCTAATGAATTGCCGTGACACGTTTCGGTGTCGTTAACCTAAGTAGGTGCCAGCTCTCGGAGTCACGCCACGCCCAGAAGTGAAAAAAATGCGAAGAGCGATCATCCCATAATTGGCAAGCGAGCAAATCTTCTTGTAACTCTTGTACATCCGCTTAACAGATAGCCAGGAACGATAGACGCGGTTCCTCGAGAAGCGATTCGCGTGACCCTTGGCATGTGACTCTAACTTCTGGCACACGTGTTCGCGCGCGACACGCTGCACACCTTACAAGAAATTCCCACTTGTTATCGGTACTTTCTCTGATCGTCTCGCCTAAACCGAAAACGAAAGTTCGTTTCTATGAACGAGCGGTTCCTGAGTATCTTCGATCATTTCAAAATGCTTAGTTTCTGAACTTTAAGTCAACGACTAAGGCTTCCATGCTTGGTTGCCGCGATTACCGAGAATCTCAAATATTTTTAAACGAACATGGTAGCGACCAGTTCGACGAAGTCGAAGACGAGCTTCGTGGCTCGAGTTTCGTGGCTCGTACTTCGAATTCGTCGAGGAAGGGTCTTCCAGCTGTGTGGTCAATGACACAATGTCGAAGTGAAAGTGCAACGTATACATCGTAGCAAGAAAGAAGGACGAACCTACGCGTTGTGCTACCTCGCGCACAAGAGAGTTACTCGAGAGAGTCCGTCCTCGCTGCTCTCTGCTAACTGCACCGCCATCAACGCTCTACAAAGATCGTGCTCGCACTATGTACCACCCGGTTAGAAACTGGTGAACGCGTACCACACTGCGAAACTGGCTATAAGTTTCCGTGGCTAACGATATCGTATTAATAGAACGGGCCGATCAAGTACCAAAGGGTTTAATCGCTTCCTCGTGCAACGAAGTTCTCTTCGCGCAGTGTTCTCCTATCGTGTCCGTATCGAGGTCCACACCTCGTACAGTATATACGGTATGTACGATGACGGCGAAACAATTACACGTGCCGATTTGATCGATGTAACGCGTATCGTAGATTCCGATTATCACGTCACACACACGAGAAAGTTACACGCGGAGAGTTCGAGACCGAACAATGGCAGCTGCCTAGAACTGCAGCTGAATTTCTACACGTTGTCAACGGACAAGGTCTCGAGGCGCGGAACGGGACTGTAGTTTTCTACGTATGTAGAAGAGAGCCGCGGTCATGTAGTCACGTAACGCAAAGTATCGGATTTGTGAATGAGCAGCGCCGAGTGGGCAGCACGAGCTTCTGGGCTGTGCCTTTCATTGAAATCTAATTGGAATTCAGGCCCCGAGGCGAGAAGGATGCCTCGACTCCCACCTTCTCCCCCGTAAGGAGGATCCTTTTCAAGCTGCCAAGCCATGCATTTTTGCACGCGCGACGTTAAGTCGCTGTATTCCGAGGAAGAAGGGACGTTTGTCTTTTGAAAGTACAAAACCGGGGGGGGGGGAAAGGGACACGAGTGTTCGTTACAGAAACACGAACCGCCTCGAAGCATCTCGAATCCCTTGACGAAATCTACAAGCTTCTACATCTTCGAGCGACGCGTCTTTATTCTCCGTTATTCGTGTGGATTTACAAAGAAGATTGCGATTAATTAGCCAAATTAAAAAAAAAAAAGGAGAGCTCGTTTAAAGCCCAGCAAGCGAATTAACCTTTGTAGTGAATCGTTGCGCGAGTTTCAAATGCCTAGAGAGATTGATAGCGTAGCATTGCTTCGGACGAAGAATGCGAAGAACCTGTACGAAGGTGAAACTAATTAATCTATAACTATGACTCGTTCAAAAAAAAAAAAAAAAAAAAGAAAAAATGGAGTCTCTTTATAGAGCGCAGCGAAGCCCCATTTTCTCACATTTCTGAATATTCCTCGAGAATAGAAGTCTTTGAAAACGCGGATAATGTAAAAAGTAAATTCTTTAATTACAAGACTATGTATGCAGCTGTATACATTTACTTGTAACCGGTATGCCTCTAACTAACGTGCCAGTCATTCATATTTCGTAATTAACGTAAAGCTCAAGAAAGCGTAATTCGATCGTCGAGGAGTGCAAATGAACGGACGATGTTGAAACATTTGCGGAACACGCCACGTACGAGTTTAATTAATCAGGAATAAATTGCGTTTCCTCGGACTTTCAGTGGATCGCACGGCTCAGTTCGCAGCGAGCAACTTTCTTCGTTCAGATCGCGATACGCGATCGTTCTAAATCAGCACGTGGCCTCCGCTGTAGCGTTCACCGTCCACGTGTTATTAGCTAAACGAAAATTTTAGTTTCGACAAACTTTCTTCAGCCGTTGCATGCATTATATCGAGCGAACGAGACGTGCCTCGATCCACAAAATGCTTCATCTGAATCTCGTCGTGTTCTACATACGTAACGATTCGACCGATCGACCAGTTGTCCAATTAACGATTACCAACACGATTACCTGCTACACGATTGCCAATGGTGATTGC
This sequence comes from Bombus vosnesenskii, assembly GCF_011952255.1. Lineage (NCBI taxonomy): Eukaryota > Metazoa > Arthropoda > Insecta > Hymenoptera > Apidae > Bombus > Bombus vosnesenskii. The sequence goes on from NW_022882960.1 coordinate 1,364,800, forward strand.
GGTTAGCGGCGGGTACGACAATCGTTTCACAGAGGCGTTCCATTTCATGTAAACGCATTTACAAAAAGACAGTTTTTATCGCGCGTGGAAAATTTCGATCCAGGAACCGTTGGCTGCGATTTCCGACTAAATTGACATTCCAGCAAGCGTGCGCGATCGTTTACCGCGATGGTCGTTGATTACAAAACGCGCGGCCGATTACAAAATGCGCACGCGTCGTTGGCCAGAAACGAAAGGAAAAATACGCGGTAGGCGCCACCGTGGATTTTTCTCCGATTATTATTGGAATCGGCTCGAAACCGGTGACGATTCGCGATCACGGGCCAAAAGAACAAGGGGAAAGTGTGTACAAGACATGGGAAACGTGTCCGGCATTCATGCAGCCTCGGAAACGAATTTTGAAGCAGACACGTCCCGATGATACCGATTTCCTTCGATTCTCCCCTGCTCATTTATTTAATCTGTGCTTATAAATATTCCATTGTAATAGACGTGTGATAAAATACCGTTCGATGGCCTTGAGAGATATAGTCAGACAAGAAACGAAAGAAATGTTTGCTCTGCTACTTAGTCAAAGCTTTGGTGAAGTGGTACTTAATAGAAACGGTATCTCGCGTTTTTGAGTTCTTTTTCTACAGAAAGTACTTTGTTTGGTGCGTGAAATCATTTTAACTTCCTGTAATTAAAGGCATTAAAATTATTTGTCAGAATCACGTGTTACGTTATTTTTCTATGACCATTAACAAAGAAATTATTGTTGACGCATGGTCACGAATAGACACAGTTTGATGTACACTAAGCGTCGTAAAAGTAGACATCTAAAGAGAGTGCCCGAGGTAATAATTTTGAAACATTTTCACATTACAGGACGAGAGAGGCAGACTGATGAGGAGAAACATCGTAAGATACGCGGTGCTCGCGTACGTCATTACGCTTCAGAGGATTTCCTTGCGCGTGAAGAGACGGTTCCCGACGCTTCAGCACATCGTAGACGTTGGTCAGTGAGTTACTCGTTCATATATATTACCTAAATCGTTTTACTTTCTTTTATTCGACGAGAGCAAGGAACGTGTGTCGCTTTTAGAGACTCTCATTTTGAGTACAAGCTATTTACGGAACTGAACATAAAATACGAATGTATGTATTAAAACGCAGCGAGGAGGAATAAATATTTTTGTTGTAACACGATGAAAAAAGAAGAAAAGTAATAACTTAATGGAACAACCGATAATATAAACTTCTGTCCGGGGCAGACATTACAAAATATTTATTCCACTGTTATCTACATTCATAGACTGATATGTTACGTAAGAATGGTTTCTGACGGGGAGTATTAAATCGTTACTTCACTTTCTATGCGAATGATCTTATCTGTTATTCACCGCTAAGCGTTTTGTCTACATTTGCATCTGTACGTTGACTAGTAAACAGATTCGAACACGAAATTTTGACGAAGACTGAAGAATTGTATTTTTTATTATCAAATGGATTAACTAATAATACCGTTAAAGGTTTAAGAGTTCAATGCAAAATATAACTTGGGAGCGGACTCGGTTGCTACTTCAAGGACGCGTAGTCAATTAACACACATGTCAATTCCTATACAATTAAGCGACTCTTATGGTAACAAGGACAGTTCAACGACAAACGTACGCGAATTCTTTCCGAAATAAAAGAGTCGTCAAGATTTTTGGCATTCGCAGAAGAATTACAATCAGTCCTTAATAAGTAATTCGTATGGATCAATTGTATGATAAGCAACGTTGTATTTGCGTGATGGAACCGTTATTTAATCGAAATTGAACCATGTGTCATGCATAACCTTCGAACGATTGCCCAGCGATCTGTAACTGTATGTCTCTGATGGAAACGTTATTTATACACATGTTTCAAATCATTAACGCTCTTGTTACTTCGTGTTTCGACACTTTCTCTTCATATTTGAAAACCTTGGAGCAATTTATGAGTTTACGATCTGTCCTTACTACCGATAAAGAGAGAGGAAGATACGCCAACTTCGAACACTGGTAAACAGTCTTCAAAATTCCGATAATCATGCAATCTATTCACAAATTACACGACTCACCATTATCGTTGCTTGTGGCCGCCATTTTCTTCAAAATTTCCTTTCTTCTACATTAGGATTAGAATTGTCAATCACTTTTGCAGATACGTAGTTACGTTGAGCCAATTTTTTCTGTATTATACGTATTTGTTTGTTTTATTGTGAACAAGTAGACGTTCGTGATTTAAAATACTGTATATGTCAAACTCACTAAAACACAACTCCCTCCCATCAAAGAATCCTTTAGAATATTTGCTAAAATAATACTTGACACAATTTGCAAGTATTATAAATTATCATTAAAGTAACTAGTGCTCACAATATTATCGTTTTGAGAGAGAACTATGAGTATTATTTTAAGAAAATTTCACAAATATATTAAGAGGCATGTCACGAGTTAGAAGACATCACACTGTCCCTTTATTTGTCCACGTGCATTCTGATTCCAGTTACATAGACTAATAAACCAAGATTTATCACACATTCTTTGAATACGTACGTGGAAAGAACAAGTCAGAGCAGATATGCATTCCTTTCGTTCTATGAACACAAAACAGTCGTGACAAATTTCACATTCAGAACAATTCGCACACGACGCTGGTACCACTCAATTCGCCATACTTGTTTAACATCGGCATAGAAGCGCGCGCAGCTAAAACATAAAATACTATGGCGCTATTTTCGAAGTCACACTCCATACTCTCAAACGTGATTTTCATATAAAATTCGAATAAAATGCTTGAAAAGGAGTTTAAAATCTGAATGTAATATGTAGAACTAGATTATAACATATCAATTTAAATCTTAATTAAGACGTGTAAAGTAAGAGATTTGAATTTGCAAATTTAGATTTACTGATTTGGATTTGAAGATTTAAAGTTAAAGATATCGGTCCGCAAATTTAAATTTCTAATTTGAATTTCTAATTTGAGTGTAACTAGATTCTTGTAACTGTTCTTATCTAAAACGTTGTTAGAGGATCTAGTGCGATTGACAGAAATTGCGCCTAACGATTTTCACAATTACGCTTACGGTATCTTTAAACAGGGAGAAAGAAGTGATTTCTCGGGATGCAAAAGAACGACTCGAATCACCGTGGTTTTTGTCAATTGGCGGCGGCGGCGGCGAGGATGTGCATGTCGACTAGAAATAGCACGCATTTTTCAGGCGCCGGTTCCGCGAATCTTCCATGAACATGAGCATGCTCCCCGTGGCCGGAGAAATAAGTGACGAGAGCGATAACAAGAAACGATCCTTCCGTGGAATTATCTCCGCGGACACGTGAACACGTTAGCATCACGCACACTAGTCGCAAAAGAAACGTGCCGTCGGTTCGCCGGTGCCACGGTAAAAGAACTCCGCAAAGACGATCCAAATCCGTTCTGCGGCGACTCTGGAAACGAGCTTGTCTCACCAACAAAACGTTGCGGATCGTCGCGTGAGATCTCCATCAATAATTCATGCAGCGAGAATGCAACGTATTCCCCAAGCTTCAGGAAAAAAGACGATACAGTATTTCAAGCGACTGCAAACACTACTCTAAATGCGAGACGTTGAACGCCGACCAGTAACATCCAGACGTAATTGTGATTTTGCGGTGTTACGTCCTTCCGAAGGATTATGCCGATATTTATGGTCGCGTAAATAAAACATAGTACATACCTTGCCATGATCTTGAGACAGGAAGAAGTTAGAGGACAAACGAGACGTTCGATCGTTCACTAGCTACGTCTCAGACTATACTGGTCCTGGTTTCTAGTTTGTCTTTCCTGAGATATGTCAATGCTAATGCTGTTGCGACATCGATGAACAAAGTATTTCGTGTTGTTTTTAGATCTGTCAAGTAAATAGCACGTTTTGAAACGATTTCTGTTCGTGGATAAATGCAACGTTGTTTGAAAGCAAATGATGCTTAACAGGGACATGGAATACTAAGAAGGTCACTGGTAATTTTAGAACAGCGACCTATGCATAAAATAGTAAACATTGCGTTCTATTTATAATGTACGATCGTGTTCTTTACCGAAATTGAAAAAATGTCAACTACGTCCGATTGCGATTCTCCACAATTGCAATGAGTATTCCGGGCGCAACAGTACGAAAACGTGTGCACAGCAGATTTTAGAGCGCTTAAATTGCAAACGATTCTATTTACTAGTCGCATCGCAACGCAACCGTTATGGTCGTTGACTTTTACTGTAGTTTGCGAAAGACGCAGATGCAAATCACTACTGACACGGAATAGGTACTGGTATCAACAAGTGAAAAAGAATTACTGAGCCTTATTACAGCCTCTTGTGTTCTGACGATTCAATCAAACGTGGTGCAATCGTTCCCCACGAATATGAAACACCTGTTTACAGGTTTATGTTAAGAATATTACGCTGCTAATGATCGTCGATAAACGAAAGCGTCAAAGTAGGCGTAAGTAACTATTAAAACAACAGGAACGAATTCCATGAATATCGCTGCCGATCTGTTAGCATCGAGAGATCCGCGATATTATTAGCAGGGCGTACCAATTCCGCGAGGATCGCGGTCTGGAAATTCTCATCGGTTCGAAAGAATCTCGAGAGCTGGGTCGCCGGTGTAAATCGAACGGCACGACTCACGCCGCCAGGCAATTTTCACGTGCGTCCGGGTAATTTTCAAGAAGCGAGCCGAGGCCTTAGAAACGCGGAGCGCCGGCGCCAGTTCCTCATCCTTTTCCTTTTCCTTCTTGGCGAGATATTCGTTTTGCTCGCGGTAAGCGCCGACCGGACCAGCGCCATGTAGTTTACAGTCTATTCCCGGATCCCAACCGAGTCCACGTTACAACAGGCTCCTTTTTATTACCTGCTATGTCGTCGTCTTTTTTTCTTTTCTCCACGCGATCTCACTCTCCTTCCTCTTCGGGTATGCATAAAAATAACCATCTGGTAATTATAGTCCATCTCGAATACCGATACTATGTCATTTGATAAGATAATCATCATCACCGACTGTCTTTGGTTTCCTCGAAGGGTCTATCGACCGCGTGTCTCACGATTCTCGGTCGTTCTCTTGCCGATTTCTTGATCGGACGCCGCGACCTCCCATCGCTGCCATTGATTTTCACCGTTACCATGGCGCCTTTCGAGTTCTCCAACGCGTTCCCCGACGCATTCTCGAACCTTCTCCGATTTATCGCACGTCATTAGTCGTATACACTAGTTCCATAGATATACCGTATATACTCCATTAATTTCATCTCTTAACGACCTTGCTTTTCCTACGACTATCGTGCTAGTTCTGATTGCCGTTTTATCGAAATCGGCCAGTTTATGTCCTCGTAGCACGCTATCAACGGAAAATTGTACGTCCATAATGCATCGACCAGTTATATATATATATATATATATATATCGAAAGTCTTACAATTCCACGTACAGCCCCGAGATCTACATACGCTCATACGCGACTACTGGATCCAACCAGGCGATAGGATATGTATGCAGACGACGTTAAATATAGCCAGACATAATGAGAGCCTTAATCTATCTTCGGCTACAGGTGGTAATTGGCTAGACTAGTATATCGAGCTCGCGATAGATGTGGCTTCGGCTCGCGAGAGTTGCGGTGGTGGCGCGTGAGCCAACCATCATCATCATTATCTTGAAGATCGACGTCGTCATCATCGTGGCCATCCACATCGGCCTGAGCAAGAAACTCGAAAACCCGTTTCCTCTTCTTCTTGACCGCTTCTTCGTCGCTCCACTGTCTCCATACCCATCCATGGTCCCGGTCGCATGCATCGTCTTCTCGGTCGACCGTAATACGCCGCACGCGCTACCTATATTTAGCACAAATTATTGTTCCGACGAGAGTTTCTCTCCGCTATTATGTCGACCGATCGGCGCCTGTTCGATACGCAAGAAAATAATTACTCGCCTGGAGAGCGTGCGTGCGATGGATCTGCGAGCTAGATTACGATCGCGGGATTTTAAGAGGTGTCGACGGGCGTGGAAAATCAAAGAGCACAATGCTGCGAATCCTTTCAATGGGAACGGAAGATCGCGAAATTGCGAGGCGGTAACGCGCAAATTCAACGTTCTCACTGATTTAGCACGTATTTAGCAGTTGATTAAAAGTCGCTGCTTGCATTTTATATGGTGGATCGAGAGAAAAAGTGTCGACCATGGAAACGATAAAGACGCTGTTCTAAAATTAACGGAACACTCTAGCTTCTGCTTCTGTTTCCTTGACCTTTCCACGAACAGTTAGAATGTACATGTTCTTGAGCGTAAGATGGCCTGATTTCCACTTCTGGTGTTTCTGAAATGCCGGAAAATGCGGCGATTGTGAGGCGTCCTTGTAGAGGGTCAGTCTTGTGAAAGGTCGGATCTTTCGATCCGATTCGGATCCGCACGAGCAAAGAAAACGGAGCAATAAAAAAACAACTAGCCATTTCTCTGTTTAAATAAACGTTTATTGGTTGTTTGATTCTCGTAGAATTTTGTCGACTTCTTCTATCTCGTCTTCGTATTGACACTTGTGTTAGAACTCTGATTTGAATTCGATCACGTGAACGAAGCGTTATTAACTCGTCGATGACGAACTACTCAAAACACCTCGCATCTGTGTAAATCGATTGTATTTTCATACTCGTTTATTATTCATCGTTTTATCGCTCTTCTGCCGCGAGCGTCAGAAGGAAACAACGTGGCAAGTTTGTAGAACATGTCTCATGTTCGTATATTCGGAAACAATATATCTGAAGTGTCAATGCGCTTCTTGCAGTTCTAAATATAACGATAAAATTGAAAGCTATACACAAACGTTAACTTCAATTTATTAAGACCAACATACTCGAGATATGCATGGGTAGAGAAAGTAGACTAAGGTATACAAATATCAAATACCTCTCTCAAACTTACCGGTAATCTAAAAAGCAATCTTTATAGGACACGAGATTCTTCTGACGAAATCTCAAACCGACTATTTTAGCCGATTTTTATTATCGCTGAGCACAGTTCGGAATTTTCTAGACGCCATGGAACTGTGAAAGGTTCTAACAAATTTCACCAGTCAGACTTTGGTCATTCGTTGATAGTGAAATCGTTAATGACGCGCGGTATCGTGACGGTATCGTATAGTTCCACGTGTCTGCGAATAGTCACCCGTACACGCCTTCACGGGCGTGGGCTAGTCGATTTTCTCTTTGGCAGCCAGCTCTATTGACACCCAGGGCGCATCCATGATCGCGTGTGCGCGCAATGATTTAAACTTGCCCGCTTCTAATTACGCGGTGATATTTCCTAATCAGTCCAGTTTCACCGGCGCCAAGCGTCGATACCCTGCTTGGCTGAGTGTCCGGTCGTGCGCGCCAAAAACGCGCGTATCGCGATGTCGCGCGTCCAGAAAGTTTATGAAGTTCAATGTCGATGGGTGACTCTGCGTTTTCGTTGTTCCGCTGCGGATCGAAACGCAGTTTCACCCTTGAAATTACGACCGCGATGACGAAACCATTGCTGGGTTACACGTTGTGGATCGGGCTTAAAGAAGTACGAACTGGACTGGGGGACTGGTTTTCTTCGAAGGATGCTTTTCAGCGTCGGTTCGGCGCGGTGGAGCGGGCAGGCACGGATGAGAAGGAGGAGAGACGAGGAGCATGGTTGATTTTTTACCTTCGTGGCGACCTTGCCAGCCGAGCAAGGATCCCCGCGTTTATTGACCCCTATAACCATTCTCCTCTTTAAGCCCGTTGTGCATCCGAGTTGTGCTCGGACCGCTCCCTCTCTTGCTTATCTCCGTCTTCAGCTGATGCTTTCGAGAGGTAAACATCCTTCAGAAACGAGTATGACTTCTTCTTATTCGTCGAAGCGGTTTCAATCGGTGAACTTGCTCGTTGCGCGACCACGTAATTTTCTTAGATTCCGCCTTGGTCGCCGCGTAATCGTTTCTGAAAATCAAACTGTTTTGCTCTTTGCTCGAGACTACTGTTATCCGTTACGTACAGGTTCGCCTAGCTCGATTAAACTGATAATGGGACGCCGCGTTTGCCGACGTTCAGAAATTTTACCGTCTTTATTGCACGATTAACGTGTCATTAATAACGATCGTACACAGCCTGTTGCACCGTTTATATTCGATTCGCGATGACTACACAAGATCCATGTTATTGACTTACATATTCGAGGTGTAAATAACTCGCGCCAAGATCCGATTCGCTTCCACGCGAATGCTTTCGTAATTAACGTCGATTTTGTCTCGTTAGCGATTATTAACTGCGTGAAATAACCGACGAGATTCTCTTTCGAAATTTGTCGCGTTACAGTGTCATCGACATTTTCATCGAATCGTCAGGTCATTGTCGTCATTTCCAACGATTCCACTTTGCTTATAAATCGATGCCACGAGCTAAGCATAAAGCCCGTGAAAGCGAGTACAAGTTACTTCCGAACGACGATATTCGCGCGCTTTCGAAAAATTTCGTTTCGAGCGGATGGCGTCGCGTATTTTTCCGCGTGAAAATCGCCAAGTGTAACGTGCGAAAGCGGCTGAGTTTCGTCAAGCCCGAACGATCGTTAAATATTTTTTTTTAATCAGGGCAAAGCTAATCTCTTTAACGTCAATTTCCAGGAATAAACCGTATAGAATAATAAATAGTTTCTTTTCAGTCAATTTTATCGCTCATTTATTAACATAAATTACAGCTGTGTAATCGATTTGCTATCAGCCAATTACTCTTTACGAAAGGGACGCTATGACATTGTTTCTTGCGCCGAAGTCATTCCTAATTACAAAAATCAAGCATCTGCATCTTCTAATTGTCGAGCTAATTGACAAAATGTCAGGCATTATGTTAATCGTCTCAGCGTACTTTAGGTGCGTTCGCAATGCCGTATTCGTGACTTTTGCGTGACTCATACGATGAGTTATCGCTCACGACTCTCTCAGTTGCAAATTCTCGAACTCATTGTATAGAAGCCATGTGACCATGCGATTGCATCAAGGTCGTACAGACCGAATAAAGAACCGATTGCATATCGATTCAGTCGGTAGCGCGGCGTACCGTTTCGATCGCATAGAATGCTCGTGTGACGTCTACAGTCGATTTCGTTCCATCGGCGATCGATAACTCTCGACGCAAAGACGCCATCGATAACTTTCATCTAACAGTAAAATATCTGTACAATTTATCCTTGAGATAGATTTTAACCAGCTATAAACGGCTGATATCAATTTCTTTTATGCGAGTCTCATAACGAACGAATAAATAGGAAATTTGTCGCCCGAAACAGGGACGAGAAATGGTCCACGCACGTCGAAAAACGGGCACGTACGCGAGCCATATTGGTACCAACGGCATTTTGCGCGTTGGTTTTTCCGATTAAGGTCATTACCTGAACCTGCTCGGTAACATATGTGCCACCATTAATAACTAGACGTCAACACTTGCGTTTCTTTGATCGGGCAGACTGTTTCTTTCAGATGGCTACTTGTCGGGGAACGACGCCACGAGTTATTTCGATAACTGCTCGAACGATGGCGTCGCTTTTTTCGGCCGTTTGCTCCTAGCTTCGTTATAGATACCGTCCGTACAGAACGCACCCGTTTCTGCTGTAACAATAAAAAGATTCCCCTCGAGAGAAATTATCAGGATCCCGTTAACCGATCGAATACCAATCGAGCGTAGTTACGATGCTCACTGCGGTCGCCCGTGATTTTTAAGATGGTTTTTTTGGTCTGAGGACGATCGTTAAAGTGTCCACCAAGATAGAGTCTGGAACGTTTCTGTTGCATCCATAAAACACAAAGCGTCGCATAATGTCTCCAATTGTTCAACTATCGGCGACGATTCGTTCACGTGACTGGTCGCACAAGAACGTCGTCACTTGTTTATACGGGGTGTTTCGATACGATAGGATACAAACTCGAGACGAGTAACACGCTTAATTAGCTGGTAGAGCACAAACACGGCGGAGGCAACAAAACAATCATAATAAAGATAGACTGAAGATCAAGCGTGTAGCTTTAATTTCGCAGACATATACGGACGCGTAACGTATTCCTACAAGAAAGCAACAGCTTGTGAAATCGACTGTTATTTATGATAGGTGTTTTCTCACAATGCTTTTTCGCTCATTATTTGTTGCACACCGCTAAGAAGGCATATCGATTTCGAGGTCATTTACTAATTGTCGGCATGTTAAACTCTCCAGGCGTTGCATGATACCATATGTTATTCTAACTTTGAGGAAAACTCTGTCAATTGTAATACCTATATGCTTTTTATTTCATAATCTGTGCAATTTCAAAAACGTTTATATATAAATGCTTAAATATAGCTTCATGGTTAATAGGATCGTTATATTGTAATACTGTTTGATGAAAAAGATGAGATAGCTATACTACGTGAGAACGAAGTTCATCAGGAAATTTCACTATCTTATCGAGCCACGTTCCTTCTGCAAAAATTTTACAATAATATTTCACTTAGACGCGTAAAAGTTTCTATAACATTGCTAATTGTAACCACAACGTTATCACGTTTCAGGGAAATATCGGTTAAAAGTTATGTAATAAATACGTAATGCGAATTGTGAGCGGAAATCGGCAACTTAGCATTCTTCCAGTGAGTGTTTAGTTTTCTTTCGGAAATCGACGGCCTTACATTTAGCGGCGTTATAGCTAACTATTCGACGTGCTCTTCTAAACGGGACGACCATCGCCTGACTAATAGCGTATTCTCGATTGCGCTCTTGGCTACGTGCAATGTGCATCATTCTCCACGTGTTTCATGTTTACGAACCGGTCACGTGAGCAGCCACAAGCCATTATATAATCGTCGTATTGCCTGCTGATAAACAATCGCCCTTTCTTCCTATAACGCTAATGGATACCATTTAACGATCTCTAAGTGTTCGAATTTATCACGCTCGTGGATTGTCATATAATCTTTGTAAAATATGCCGACAGAAGATTTTATGGACAATGTAGAAGGATTGGAACGTTACAAGCATCGAACGGTGTTAATAGTAAAATATCTAGCATGTTCCGAGAAACCACGGATATATAATTAAACAATGATGCGCGAATACACGTGGCAACTACAGGGTCGACGAGTTTAAAAAGTTTCGTATACATTTGCATTCACATAACGAGTAAAGTGACTACGTAGCGGTGGATCCACGCGCGAAAGTCGTGTTGTGAAGTACAGATCGCTCGATAACGCGACACATATGCAAACGCGGTCGTCGATTTAACGAATCGCGGATGAATTTATCCGATGGAGACAGCTTTGATTTATTGTCACTCGATAACTATTCCTCTTCACGTCCCGGCCAAGTTATCGGTTTGCCAGCGACAATTCGGTAACCGTCCGTTCGGTGAAAGTTCGCGGGAGATCTCTATGCCACGTTTCTACTTCGATATAGTTTCGTCTTCACGCTCGAAAGTTTTAATAGAGTGAAAATGACCTAGCGATCCCGCTGTTTCTTTCCAGGTCTGATGATGGAGTCGGAGAAGAAAATCTTCGAGATGATGAACAAGAAGGCGGCCATGTCGAAGTACTGGATGCCTCTGGTTTGGGCGACGAACATCATCAACAGGGCCAGGAGGGAAGCCTTAATAACTAGCGACCAAGTAGTGCAAACCCTCCTTGTCGAGCTAAGCGACATCCGGAAGAGGCTTGGCGCGCTCATTGGTTACGACACTGTTTGCGTTCCTCTCGTTTACACTCAGGTGAGTATCGAAATATTCTACAAAACCGTGTCACCGTTCGAACACGTATCAGTGTTAATACATTTTATAATTCTTTTAATATTCTGTTCGATAACACGTCGAATGATTGAAAACGTGAAGGTGGACTAGACACGTGAAATTGTTTGGAAGGCAAACAACATTCACCGGAATGAAATTTTCGAATCTGCCGATAGATCATCCAAGTTTAAAGTTTCTCCTCGTTGACAAGCGTTACAAAAAGCGAAGATTTAATCAAGGAATGGCACAACGTATTATTCTGTTTCCAATCTCATTCAGAAATCGTGGAGAAGCCGGGTAATTGCGATGGCGTTTACCGTCATTGAGAAATGCCAAGTGTTTTAAACGAACGTCTTCATCCCGAGCTGATTCTCATCGTAACCACCTCGTCGCTTTGATACTGTTGACAGTGTGCAGCGCACGCTTGCGTAAGTCTTAATTCCGTTGTTAGCTTCACAATGCAGCGTTTTCTCTCGCCATTTCCTCTAATCAAGTTTTTCCAATAGAATCTCTCTAACATCTTTCTAACGCTTGTAAGCTTGTTTCATGCTCATCTCTTAGCGAGAGTTTCAACAAACGCGAGTCGACACGTCCGGCGTTAAGGGAACGGCCGTTCCTTCGAACGGTGCATTTCAATTTGCCCGGCCGAGTGTAGTTTCCATAGCAAGAAGTTAACGAGCTTCGAGGCAGTAGCGATCATTAGAAAGTACGTCACCTCGTTGCAACACGATATCATCGATAAAAGACTCGATGCGTAATTGCGGAGGCCGCCGACGCTCGAAGATCATTCATTTAATATACGGCAGACATTAAAAAGTTACCAACAACCCAAGATCGATGTTAACAATGTGCTCGTGGCTCTCTTTATCCAGTTCGAAGGACTCGATTTGTTGCGGCGCAGTAACAAAACGGATCCATTCTTGGAAAGATGTTTCGTATTCGCAATTAGCAGGCACGTATTCATTGTGCAACGTTAATTGCTCATCAGCTAACGTCCCTAATTGTCGGCTACGAACGCCATTATTTTCGCGGTATTAAAGAGTTATTCGCGTCATGATCTTGTATATACGTGGCCAATGCCTGGGAAACGATCTTCGTCCAGACTTGATAAATTCAACTTTAAAGGCATTCTCTAAAACTGGTTAATAAGCACAAATCTGAAAAGCGTGATGAGCAACTGAATCAATCACAGTCGACGTTGCATGAACGATGAGAAAATTGTTCATTCATTGTGCAAAATTACGTCATCGACTGCCGAGGATAATAATAAATACGAAATTGAAACACATCGAACGAGGAAAAGTATGATAAAAAAAAACCGATCGCCTTTTTCCTTCGAAGATACACTAATACGTTAATCGTCGGGGATTTCAATACGGACGATGGGGTAAGCCACTCGGTTAGTCAGCTGCATAGAACAGAGCTCATTTTTATTCCCGTAACTCGTACTCGTCACATAAATTATACCGGTAATGGAACTGATCGATGATTCGCGTTCCGCATTAGTTTATCAGTCGGTGGGAGAATGCTTGGGATTCTTGGTTGGAAAATAGAGCATGCTCACGCGAGGAAAACGTGCTATTAATCCGTACCACGAGAGTCAAGATGGTAATTCACAAACCAGAGACGTTTCATTACGAAGATTTCGAGAGATAAACGCACGGTCGGATTGCTTTGAATTAGCGAAAATAAGGAGAAGTGTACGCGGAGAATGTTCAGGAAGAGCAACTCAACTGTAATTATTTTCCTTGTCGTGTTTTCGTGTCGAAACAGAACCGTGACGTGCGTTCGTCTTTCACCAATCGCACTTTGTCTCCGTGGTAAAAGCAGGATAAAATCGCATGGTTAGGCGTAAACCAGTACGGTTCTGCGCGCTGTGTAATAATACGTTTACCGAATACTGTTCGACCTGCGTGGTTTACTCGTATCCATCGGTTAGCATGCACGTTTGTATAGCATGTATCCGCTTACAGAAGTTTTATAAATTTCCAAAGGAAAAGCGAGATAGAGACAGAAGGACAGAACAATTTACCTGGGATGCGACAATGCGCTTTAATTACCAGCGAATACATTGCGCTGGTTATCCTTTGTCTTCCAACACACTTTTCTCTCAAATGACGTTATTATTAAAATGAAGCATCTTGCGTCATAAATCGAAATTCAAATGATTTATGCGCCTTTCTGTATCTTTTCCGAGCAATGTTTTTGCACGGAAATAAGTACATTGTCGATATCGTATGAGCGAAGAAGACAATACGCATGGTCAAGGATGACAAATGAGTCGAGCGGCAATCTCGTCGCGGTCCGTCGATACGGCGGAAATAAATTTCACAGTCAGTTCAACGTGCGATCGATCCTCTTCGTGTGCGCGACGATCAAAGTCTAAAGATAATCCACCGATCGTACTTTTTCTTTTATTCACAACGAGTCTTTGCATAAACTATCATTTCCTGGTGGCCTTCGATGAGAAAGGCTGTATTCTTGATGACCTTGATATGATTTCATTCAAACCTGTTCGTCCACGCGTATACAACGCGAAAAAAGGACGAAACCGACAGGAACGTAATTCTTTGCCAAGCTTGACATTACTTGCCCTTTCACAAAGGAACCTTTCACCTTAGAAATGGCCAACGTCTATCGTTTCATCACGATTCTAATTCTTTTACGAACTTCAGGATATCCAATATTACTTTCTCCGAGCCCATCATTAGCTACAGCGTAGTTTGTCCATGAACAACGTACGTGTTCATCGAGGCACTGGCGTTCCTGTATTAAGTTTCATAAAGGTATTCTTGAAAACGAACGAAGAAAGTAATTCTGAGAGAAGCGGTATTTATAGCGATGCAGGCGACGTGGACCAACGATGGATACTTGTTTCTTACCTTCGACCGCGTTTATTCGTTCTTCCTCAATACGCAGAAAGTATACGACACTCGTTCTAGGAATCAAACAATATGATGTAACACGGCAATATCTATCTATAAATTTCTGTCGTTTAATTTACCCATTTGTCCTCTCGGTAATCTCGCGCTGGGGACATTTGATTAGCAAATTATAATGAAGCCATTTGTTTTTTTCCTTCTTCTATCGCGCGTCGCAAAATTAACGATGACTCAATTTTATTTCGCCAATTACTAGTAGTCGACGTAACGCCGTTTTTAGGACCGTGATATTCACGGTTCTAATCGAACGAGTTTGAATACCGTTTATTTACGTTTTCCAGGTAGTCACGCTATCGTTGTACGCGTATTTCTTTTCCGCCTTACTCGGCAGACAATTTATCGAGCGCACCGACGTCGGAAGCGGAAAATACGAGGAACCGGACATGTATTTTCCATTTTTCACGGCCCTGCAGGTAAGAAAATCGATCGTAAAGACGCTTGTAAAAAGACGATCCCGTGTTCGATGAATAACTATCGATCAATCCGATTCATTCGTTCCAGTTCTGCTTTTACGTGGGATGGCTGAAAGTTGCCGAGGTATTGATCAATCCGTTCGGCGAAGACGACGATGATATCGAGTTAAATTGGCTTATAGATCGTCACATCAAGGTACGAGACCAACTTTCTCCGGTTCCACCGAAATTTAAGTTAATCGTATAGAAATTGAAATTCTACTCCTGTGTCACAAGATTCATATTTATTAGCGGTAACGCGTTTATTTGATAGGCTGGATACATGATCGTGGACGAAATGCACGAGGAACATCCAGAATTGTTGAAAGATCAATATTGGGACGAGGTCGTGCCAAAAGATTTACCGTATACGGTGGCTAGCGAGCAGTACCGACGAGAAGAGCCAAAGGGTTCAGCCGAGCATTATAAGGTCAAAGACAGCGACGCTCTGTATGCAAACGTTATATTGGGCCCACAAATCCATAATCACGTTCAGCATCGCAAGACCCACCAGGATGACATGTACGCCGATTACGTAAGTACACGTCACCAGATGAACTTGAAACTCTCGATGTACAACCGGCTACCTGTATTTGGTGTCACGATCGGATCGTGCAGCAAACATGTTGGAAAAATATTTATTCCAGAGAAGTATTTATACTTGATATATTCATATTCGTTTACGTGTATTATAGGAAAGCGTCGATACTCCGTTGGTCGAGCGAAGGAAAAATTGGCTACAACGACAAATCACTAGAATGGGCTCTGTACGTAGTTCTTCGACCACTTACAGCAGCGGTGGTGGTTTCTTCTCCAGAAATCGTCACAATAGCGTTTATAGCAGCCCTGAAACTGGAGGTTTACCGCAAACGAACAATCCGAATCTTAAGATGTCCCTTTACGATAGGCTAGTTGGACGGAAAAGCATTCGAAGTCAAAGAATGGGTCGACAAGGCAAGTGATTTACGCAAATTACTTCCGACGTGTCTTCGTACGCGACAAAATAGAAACAAATAGAAGGAACTTAAAACGTAAGGAATTGCTACGCAACGTGATAATATAATTCTCAAGCGTGTCAACAGAATGGTGCACAGTCTGGAATAACGTTCGTCGTAATGAGGTTTATTTAACTATTTAAATGATAATGATACGATCTTACGTAACGCCTGCGCATTCACGTTAACAGTATCTCCCGTTTCTATGAATTAAAGTCAATAATCGGTGCCTCTAACCGAACCGCGTTGTTCTCTATGAAATGATAAAAAAACAATTCTTTGTTGTTATTACAAAAAATTGATTTCCAGAAGAAAAAAAGAGCAAACAATTTCAGTTCCGTTACTCCAGCGATAATCGTATGTATTTCCGTTTTTCTTCGCCGGTATTTTCAAAGCTGCAATCTTTTTGCACGTTCCAATGTGGCACGAGAAAAACATCTTTCAATGAAAGTGTCGCGAATGTTCGAAGTTTTCCCCACCCGGCTACATGCATGCAAGGAATTATGCAATGAGTAACCTTGTGTAATCTGAACAATTTCCGCAATCGCGAATCATTCTTCTCGAAAAAACTTTTCTTAAGACCTTGTGCTTCTTTCTCCAATCGTTCCTCTCACTTATGACAGAAAAAAAGGAAAGCCACGCCAGTGGCGGAAAAATACCTAAGCAATTATACCTAATCGCATTTTATCCATCCATTCTATTCTCAACCCGATTCGAGGCGGTCGAACGAAGATTCGTTTCCTTGCTCCATAGCGGGCCGTTTTCTAGCGGTAAAATAAACGCAACCGCAAAAATTGGCATGATCATCGTTAGCCTCGTTATTATTGCTGCCGGCGCTAAGAATAGTTTAATCGTAGGCTTAGGATCGAGACGCGGACTCGATCATTCCGTAACAAGCTTGTCTAATTCATGTTCGTTTCCCGACAGGTACCATGACGAAGTTGAATCCGGTGCCGGTTTCTCTGAAGAACCGACCTCGCATACCGACGCCGGACGTGACGAAAGAAGTAGTCGACCGTGAACAGAGATTAGCTCTATCAGCGACGAACGCGGCGAACATCGGGGCAGGCGTCGTAGGAGTGATACCGGCGAACGGCCACTATCCGGATCTATCGGTTGTGCAGGTCGTGCTCTCGCCCATTCAAGAAACGGAGGGCACGCCTGTAACTGGGAAATCTGGAGCGGCAGCGTTGGCGCAAGCTGTTCTCTCGCCTACTTTGACCAGTGCCGGTCTCGTTGCTCCTGTCACTTTAACACCTGTCACGATGTCGCAGTTAACGCAACTAGGACTGATGACGACAACTTCCGCGTCCATGATCAAACCAACGAATCAAAGCAACGGCGTTCCTAACCAAGCCACCTTAACCGAGGTGAACAGCAGCGAGGAAGAGGGATCAGGCAGTGGAAGCAGTAGGAGTGGCAGCATTACAGGACAGGAAGAACGTTCCACACCGTTAATAAGCCAAGACAGAAGCACTCCTCTGATAGGAGAGAGGTCCAGTCCTGTGGGCAGCGACGGTAATCCGTCTACCTTCGACAACTATAACGATCGTTCACCCATTCTGATAAATCCCGAGAAACTCGGTTACGTGGTTACCACGATGTCGAATACTCAAGATGGTAAGATAGATCCACGTGGCAGGCGATCGGCTTCGTTGCCGGGTCCGCCAGTTGTGCAATTGCGAGAGGACAGGAGTATGTCTCTGCCACAGTCGCCGGGTCTTCAACCGAGGGAAAATCGCGCGGCCTCGGTATCGAATGGCCACGAACCTCCCAATATAGATAGGCTCATAGTGCACGGAAAGGACATTCGACCGAGAACTAACAGCATCGGCCACGATCTCTGTAGACCGAGTCATCGTATCCAAGACACTTCGAGGAAGATCAGCAGCGTGTCTTGTACCAACGCGTCGCTCTCCAGCGGCCTAGGTACAGCACCTATCACGGCGACTACCATAATGCCAGCGACTACTCCGGTTGCCGGTAGCAAGAGGGGAGAGGTGTACGTTTGACTCGTAAATCTAGGGACAATGTGGTAAATTATACTTGGTCGTGTACGGCTTTGATCGTCGTGGGCGATTCGAACGTGCGTCGCACTTGCCTAAAATCCGACTCCGTCCATTATAGCGACGATTTGGCGTTTTGTACGCGGTGAGAGTAGGAAGCAATTTTCGCGCGACAAGCGTGAACGATAATGGGATTTTTTATCGATCGAGCTCCAAGAGCCGAGAAACGCTTCGAACGATCGTGTCACTCCGATGTAAATACGATCTTAACTTATGAGCATTTCGATCGACGAGGTAGCTAATTATCGATACAGAATTGACACTGGTATCGCGTGTTGATCGTTCGACAATCGTAACTATTACGGAAATAACAGCGATGGAATCGAATTCGTCGATTCCTGTATGTAGCAATCGCGGAAGCGCTTCTCTTCCTTTTGTCGTAAGTATGTGCAATAACGCGGTAGCAAGATGACGGTGCGTAATCGACATTATGAAAATGGTGTCGTTCTCAAGTCCTTAGCGTAAAAATTGTAACGTTCGCGCGACAAGTGGAAGAAAGGGGTAGATGTTGCGAATACGTCAGTGTCGCAGATACGTGTCCTATACACGATATGCGGATAGGATACTTTTTACTATTTGTGCATGCTTTACTTTGGCTGCGTCGTAACATTGTGATACGAAATATTTTTGCTACGATAAACGCAGGGGCGAATTTAAATGTGTTTCTTCTTCTTCTTCTTTCCGCGAATACGTACGTCGAGAAATGGAATCTCGATCGCAGATAAAGTCAGGTTACGCTTGTAAATAGCCGATCCTCGCGAGACGCCACATGACTCGTCGTTTTCGGCTTCTAGCATTTAGATGAAAGATTTTCTCTCTCATCTGAGCCGACTGTGTATTTATTCGATGCGCGACGGCAACTCGGGAACTCGACGTTATTAATAATCTGTTCGTGAATGGAACGAAACGCCTTGAGTCAGGCTCTATTGCGAACTGGAAAATGACGAGTGCATATATGCATGTGCATGAACACGCAACGTTTGCCATATTTGCCATACTCGGAGACACTTTGCGTAAAAAAATTGCGTGCAACTGTAATCGCGAATCTTCGATCGGAGCGATTTAAAATTGGGCTACAACTTCCACGATGCTCTACGGTATCGCCGGTTCGGCACGCGATCTGCATCATTTATTACTCTATAATAATTTAGGAGTTAGTAAGTTAGTTTTATCGATACGAGAAACGTTCGGGAACTCGTGTGCGTGAAGAGCAAGTGCAAGCTGTGGTAGTCAACGAACAAACTCGGCTCAAAAGAACGAATTATTTTAGAAAAAAAGGATATTCTCGATGGAACCATCGATTTTATTTTTTTTTACTGCAAACTGCACTTGCTTTTTGTTCACCGCGTATTCAGTCACGCGTCTCTGGAGAAACGCGTGACAGCTCAAGCTTTTTCTATATAAATTCGAGATCACGTAAATGTAAGTAACGATTCGATGTATGTACATGGTGAATGAAGCTGGCGATAGAGCCAACGAACATGTACATAGTAGATGAATTAAGTTAAGGTTACTTGGTGTATGAGATTATGAACATGCTCAATGCACGACACGCGATATTTGATAGTCGATGTGAACCGAGCGTTGTCTTTGTCTTCTTCGTTGGTGGGTAAAGCCGGTTTCACACGGAGATACGCGTATCGTAATACACATATGGCAATCTGAATATTGTGTGAATATCACCATTTTTTGTAACGTTTCGTCTGTCGCCTTGATACGAAAAGTATCTATCGTAACCGAAATACGCGAAGTGAGTATGATATGATATTTAGTATCTATCATACGCGTATCTCCGTGTGAAACCGGTTTATGAATTGTAATTTGCAGTGGAAAGATGTGTAAATACGGACGTATTTTTAATCGATTTCTTATTCCACTTTTTCTCCTTCTATCTTTGCGATGTTGTAATTTAGGCAAACTTGAATCCAGATCGAATTCAATGGATTTAAAGATATAACGTCGAGATAACGTTATATAAATCTCTTAGCCGAGACGGTTGTTAAGTAACGACGATTATAATTCTAATTAGTTACTTAACGTACGAGATCACGCGAACCGCTTTTTGTTAACTTAAAAGTATTATTATCTCTCGACCGAGATAATATTCTGTTCAGAGTTCCGAAAGTATTGAAACGTGCTCTACTTTATAAATAAAAGAAAAGTACTTAGAATGATTTTTCTGATTTGAGCATTCGTCGGTACTCAAGTGTTACTACGATCATGAACTTCGAACAAATAGAAGCGTATCAGAATTTGTAGATATTTGTACACATAGTATTTGTATATAGATTACATCTCGTTTTCGTTATGATATCTCCGATCTGACTATAAACTATATAGGTAAAGAATTGTTTCGGTGCCTGAGTCGCGTCAGCGTGATGTAAACGAACCACATGTAAGAATAGTAATACATTATTCTTATTATCTATATTCTGCAATAAAAATAAACGTTTCCAAACGCATCAATTTCTTCTGTTTCCTAAGTATAGTAGCAAAGGTTTTGAATTCGTGTGGCTGCATGATTCATCGTGCATACTAGAGATGACAGGAGATTCCATAAATTCCAATAATCTCAGAAATTCTAGAGGTCTTCGAAGCTTCCTGTGATTACGCAAACGTTAGGGATTCAAGGAGGTATTGGAGATCTTGTCCCTTGGGAGGTTCCACAAATTTGAGAGGTACATTTGCAATGGCGAAGATCTCTCGAGATCTCTCGTACCCATAGAATTTCCTGAAACTTCTGATTGGCATCTTCGATGCGTTCTACGATTCCGCTATTTGTTTTATGTTTTATAGTATTTTTAATTTAGTAATTTTAAACTTCCCGTTACTCTGATTCAGTCTGAACAAATTTAGACTTTAAATGTCTCTGATCGTTTAGATTCTTTCCATTACGAGCTCTTTGGAATTTCTTAATACAAGTTCCTACTAGAGTTACCAATTATAATCCCTTATGAAACTTCTATTACTTAGTCACTAACATCATTTGCAATGCAAATATAATATTGCATTATGAATGAAACATTTCTCGGTGCTAGAGCTACATCTCCACGGCATGGGGATCCAGGTTTTCACTGGTGACGCGCGGCAGTAGTGGGACACCCCGTGGTGGGGTGCTGTTACCACGGGTCTAGTTGAATGTTCGTCACTTTCGCTCGTTCAGCCGTACCGGCTGGCTGGTTATGTTTTTACCCCCTTCTCATTTTGGTTTGCTATTTTCATTCTTTATGCTTATGCATACTTATGAATACATCCTCCGTCTCAATTTTAATCCTTCGTTTTCTACCTTCTATCTTGACTCTCCGCTTCCACTTCGGTATTAAGATGGTTATATATTCAGAATGCTGCTAGGTTATATTTAGCTAACTAAATGTTTATTTTAATCGGTATTACATGTACGTACACGCGAATCTTATATCGAATTGATCAGGATTCTTATTCAAATAAATCAATCCACTTGGAATAAACTCTAGAAAGGAGTGGCTACTCCCGCCCACCCTATCTCTGTGATTAGAAACTCTGCATCGTCTAAAGTTGGTAGGCAGCAATCAACATCTAATCGAGGATCACGCGGAGCAACAGTGTCCTTCTTCCTTGTGCCTTTTCCCCGAAGCGGTACCATTCGCTAGAACTAATCACGCTGGTCTGGATCGAGGAAGCCAGCGGAATTGTATTCGTCACTTCGAAGACGCGCCTACGTTCTTCGTCTACGTTGAACGTATTCGTCGCTGAGCAATTTCTCGGATCGCTCGCAGCGAGAAAACGCTGTCCCAGAGCTAGAGCTAGCGATCATCTCAACTCCGCGTGCCTGATGTCCGTAGCTTGTCCTCTGTTCTAGAACAAATAAGAGCCGCTCACGCGCCGTTATCCATGATGAACTCTCGAACACGCGTGATACGCTAAATATTTATTAGATGCAACCGACGTACTGACAAGTCCATCGTTTCACTAACTTGTAACACGGTATCAATTTCCGTGAAGAGACCGCTCTAGGTTATATTCTTACACGCTACAGAACATTTAATTTGACCATTAGAACGCGTGTAGTACCATGAGAACGTTGTAGTAACGTTGTTAAGTAAAGTCTAGTACTGTGAAGTAGTCGTGCAGCTATTTTTTTCTACTCTTCTACTTATTTGGGTTATGCTAAAAATAATCTAGAAATAATTCGATCTCTTTCGGAACTTTACTTTTCATTAGACCAAATTCAAAACCGTATCGAACGAATGAATTTTTAATTCTCGCCGCATAGTGACTCTCTTCGCCCTACCGCGTCGTCAGCGTGCAAGGACCACGTTAGTTTATCTCTTGATATCGTATTGGGAACTGTGATCATCGCGAGGCTAGTCTCAACGCGCGGTTCTTTGACTTGACGCAATAATAAATCATTACGCTTGTCACGGATTATCGGATTGGCCGCGGTCGGTCGCGTGATGGGTGGCGAACGGCCGCTTATCACCGACAGCATGTGTTTGCACTCAGCTATGCTGGTGAGAACTTTTCTTTTATAGAACCACCAACCTTGTTACCTCTTGGCCACTTTTGTGCGCGCGTCCTGTCCGTTTCTTCTCTCTTTTTCCACCGTGTTTCTTCTGTGTTTCGTTTCTTTCGGGACACCTCGCTACCGAGATGCCGGATTGCACGGACATCAGACGGGGTTTTCGCGTGGGAAACCGTCCACGAGGAGATTTCATTGGTTGAGGGAGATCCGGTTTGTACGCGATATTGTGAACGTCAATGAAGATCGACAGTTCAGATAACGACAACGGGGATGCGCTATCGTTCGATGCCTAACGACCGGCATCGAGATTCGGCCGACGTTGTCGTTAACAGAGTTGGACAAAAATCTCCGTGACTGAGAGCAACACGGGTTCCAGATAGCGGAAACAAATTGGGGAGATATCATTTATATACATTATAGAAATTTATCGCTTAAGAATACATTTATTGCTCCGTCGTTCAAGATAAAAGCAGCTCTTACGACGGTTCTCAACGCTTTACGACGTTTCGCGATATACGTCATTGTCACGCGAAGATACTTTGTTACAAAGATTCTGAAGACCATGATACCTTATTCTCCACTTCGTCCCTGATTATACATGCAATGAATAATGACACGAGATGGTAATTATCGTTATCTTCGAACAGTGAATCCCTCTGTGCGCGAAAAATCAAATCTTCTCTAGCTTGTAGGCGCAATCGAGGAAACCAGTGAAAATCGTTCGTCGATCATGGAGCAGCTGACAATCCGGAGACGGTCCTCGAAACGGTGGTCTGAACGCTGCAACGCCTGTAGCACAAAGGCGCGTGCGTCGCCAGTTCGCCATGTCTTCAAGACGCGTGGGTCGGCGATTGCAAGCCAGCTCGGGCTCGCGACTTAACGATTTCCAGCGACAAGGTACGAACTCGTGGAGAGCGAACGCGGAGCCGCGAAGATTTCACGGATGTCGCGACCCGCGAGTGGGTGGATCGTAGAAAGCGGAATAACGTGACATTAACCACCCTCGGGAGCGTCTCCCGGCAAATTTTCGACGTCCGCGGAATCGCGAACCACTTAACAGCGCAATTCAGCTACCAGACGATAAAGATAACCTTCTTGACTGTATCCGTGACATTTATGCACTGCTTGCACGCGTACATAGATCAGTGTATCTATGTACGTACACATATGTATATGCGAAGCATCGCGTTTGGTTAAATTCCAAAGAATACCGCGAGCAACGAGAAGATAAGTGCACCCATTTTCCCAAATGTCGATGCAATTTCATCGGAATTTGCATCCTGTGATTGTACAACTCGTCGAAGATCAGACTTTGTACTGAAAACCATGAGCATCGATTCTTGTGTTTGTACACAAGGTACCAGAAGAACCGCGAACCGTGTATCGGGAAATGGGATCTGTTAAATCGTTTAGGTAGATGGCAAGCAAAATCAAAGGGTCCACGTTTGGCAGGATGATTCTCCGACCACGACGACGATGAAATCAACTCGTGGCTGGCTTTTTTAGACGTAATGTCGGTGGTTAGAGTCTGGAGCGGTCTTCTGCGGTCTCGTGACCGTCGATGGTGGGCGTGGGAATCGTAGAAACTGCGAGGGCACGCTCATTCTTCTCTTTCTTCAGCCTCGTCTTCGTCGATTCCATTTGACGAGTCGATTCATCGCGAATCCCGGTCGAACCGTGATCCAGAGGATCGTCGGATGATTGCGCGTGCCACGATCGACGCCCACGACGTCATCGTCGTGCCTTCGACGTCGATAGCCGCGAAACTGATCATCTGCTTTTCCGCGCTCATCCGGACCCTTTATACGGTAAGCACCGCGTCTCGTTATTGCACGTGAAATTGGAGACGCAAGCCATAAAAGCGTATCTTGGAAACGCACGGCAGTGGGATCCCGTCGGAGCCTCACCAGCTGATCGTTTCTCATGTTGAACCGCCATTTTTTCGATGTCCTGTACTATACTATGGTTTAATCCGGAGATCGGTTAGCCTACGATTGACGCCTACACCGGCTAGCTCCGCTCAGCAACCGACCGGAGATTGTGCACGGCCATTTGACGGATCGTTCAGCCGAGTTGCCGGTCTGTCTCAACGGGACGAATTAACTCTTTCACCGCGACAATCGCGTCTCGTTGATTCCCTCGTGTACAGAGATTCGATAGAGAAATCGATGAAAATCTATTCGCGTTCCTATTCCCTTTATGGTTGTATGTCAAACACTCGTGTAATCATTTAAATTTTCTGGACCACTTAAGTCGACTTTATTCGATATCATTTTATCTATTATACGTGTAAAGATTTGGGTCTTTCGAATTAAACTTCAGGGTATAATTAATGCGCGGTAAACTGTCACGCCTCTGGCAGGTAGACAACCGGAATAAATTCGTTTCGCAACCAAGAACAATAAACGCGTTTGGGCGTTTAATGCGCGTTATGGTTGCTCATAAAGTATCCGGGTACCCGCTTGAAAACGTCTCTTGTTCTTCGTCTGACCAGATTTTTTTGGTCCGAGAACACGTGTACACCTAATCCGGCACTCTTTAATTTTCAAGCGTAAAAGGGACAGCGAGGAAACCTCGTGGAATGCCAAAGCCGAGGTAACTTAATCGCTTCTTTATTTGATTTTACGTTAAAACTAGTGGCCCGACGCGAGAACGGCTTTATTCGTTGCAGGCGATTCGAACAATAACTTTTCCCCGATAAGACCGCGAGGCTGAGAGGCGCGTGGAACATAAGGGCTTTGCTCGAAAAGAAAATCTTCCCGGTAGATATTTGATCTGTTGAAGCGGCGCTTCGTAAATCTTCCAGCTGTTCTCGGCGGCGAAGAACTGTTGGGCACCGACAATAAATGGACTGGACGAATGTACCGATCTTTTACAGATGTATACCTACTATAAAGCCCAAGCAGAGTACCTACGGGCCCTACGTGTCCTGCGTGCGAGGTCGTATAATCGCGCTGGTCGCGACGTGTTCGCTTGATTCACGACACCCCGGAAGCGTAGTGACTGCGATACGAAATGCCATGACACTAGACAGTCGGCATCTCCGTGCCTCCTATAAGACCCCATAAATCACTGACAACAAAGCGACTGTTCGAGCATTAAAGGCTTCCTTCTCGCGGCTTTTCCACCGCTGTCCCTGAATTGCGCCGTGTTTTAAGGATCCCATCGTTCGTATCCTCGCCGAAACTTTCGTCCCTCGAATCCTTTCCGCTCTTCTCTCGATGGCATCTTTCCACGAAGTTGCCAAACACGGTCGTTCTCCGTCCTGGAAACGGTACGACCGAACGAATCACCGTATTTGGCCACCGACGAAACCTTTCCAACATCACGGAGCTTCTGATTACGGAGCTTCGTGCCGCGAACTATGTCAAACAGGCTGAGAGGACGGGCAACCAAGTCGCGGCGCCACGTACGGTCTGCAATTTTGCGCAATTTTCCCGCGCGCGCGATAGAAAAGTGTATAATGTGATAATTCGAAATTGTTACGGGTGAACCGGGGAAGATTGGCGCATAATTTACACCTCTCGGCGTTCCATGCTCGCGTACCTACGCTGCCAGCTGCGTACTGACAACGACGGATAGGTGCTATCATCCTGTCGTATCTATATACGTACAGCCATTTCCTCGCAAAAATGACGATCGTTTGTGGAATACTTTTTCCGTAGAACAAAGGCAGCACGATGCTCTCTGTATTTAAAATGTACTCCTCTCCATAGTAATCGCGCAATCTATATCACGGAACGGAGAATGCTTCCAATTTATAACCCCTTTCGAATAGCAGATATTCATCGAACGAATCGTCCGATTGCGGGCCAGGTAAAACCGTACTCCGGAAATCGTTCGAGTAGCGCTAAACAACGGAGCGATATCGGCGCAAGGCCGGCTATCTGGCAACGTAATACACGGCTTATCGACTCCATTCGCGGAACTACAATAATCATACGCTTGCCTTGCGCCAGAATTGGCTCGCATTCGACTCTTTTTCGAATTCGAAAATGGTCGCGACGATATTCGCAGGCAGAGGAGCGCGCGCAACAGCGTTGTAGCTGTGTAACGAGAGGAAGGAAAAGAAGATGGAAAAGCGAGGTAAGGAAGAGGAAAGCAGCTGAAACGTATGTCGCGGGTACCTGAACCTCCCTGGTCCCCGTGGCAACATCTGTCAACCGCGTATATATACTTGACAGGCCGATAAACTGGCTGACGGAATCACGGACCCGCCTTGCATTATGCAACCGAGGCGCGCCGAGCTTTTCTTTTCAAGGTGTTCAGGAGAGGCAGCCAACCGACCAGTCAGGAAGGCAAGCGAACGAGGAACGGAGCAAAGCACGCCAGCAGGGCCGGCCCTTTCGTATATACCTTCTACCACCTGCGGCTACGAAAGGGCCACACCGCGAATATTATTATCCGGGTGCAGCCACCGCGACCAAGCGAGATCGCCGATCTCCGCATCATCTTCTCACCTTCTCCCACCGCCGGCTGAATTAATTGTCCTAGCGCGATGCACCGATTATGGGCCTTCTACGACGGGCTCGACTAGTGCACCGCGAAACAACCCAGGAACTCCGAGACTTTACTGTTTAAAGCGGCCTTCACACGGTGTGCCTGTCAGGATCTGTTCTTTCTTTCGCTGATGTTACTACAGTTAGTGGATATTAAGCTAGCGATAGAAGGAAATTTCATTAAAAGAGATTCGAGAGTTCCGAGAACTATAAACGTTTGTAATTTATGTTGGTTTTAATGTTTCTTCTATTCCTGGTTGCGAGCTCTCATTAGGAAATGATATCAAGTTCATTTCGGAGGTATGCGATGGAATCGCTGAGAACGATCGCGAATTCTTTGATCCTGAACATCTCCGAACATCTTCCTACGATCTTCCACGAATTAGATACAATTAGGTATATGATTATGGAAGTATTTCGTTCCGATCGTTAGAAGAATCTCGGAGGAACGACTTTCATAAATAATTAAACAACGATTCCAAACTTACGGATGGCAGCGTTATACAAATTGTTAGGGTTATCGTGTTATATCCGCTGTTTCTCACGCGAGGCATGGTCTGCTCCTGATTTATAAATAATCGATCGATCAACATACACCATGAACCGAGCAATGAATAGGAAATGATTGTGACACAGACTGGACGTGAAAAGGAGCCTTTGAAGAGTTGTCTAGGAACAATGACACTGACAAAAAGAGAATTGTTCTCGATGGCAGAATAATTAATGTCTAAAATGATCGCGCTCGTTACGTATAAGGAAGAAAGATATAATACAGTGCACGGCGTTCAAGTATGCTTGAACTGTTCTTTATGTCGACACTGGATTGTGCTTTTGTATTTTTAGGTACTCTCCCTTTTGAGAAAATAGTTCCACGGATGCACGTTCCGGTAGTCTCTGTCCTATTTTCATAACTTTCTTCGTTTCTGCTCTTATCATGTAGCTTTACGAATTCGCTTTCACAAAACTACACGAGCACGAAGATCGCATAAGCGTTCAGGAATGAGAGACCTTAAATATGTACCGGGTGTCGTAATGAAGAAGTATCTTTTTTACAAGACTCCTTTACAAAGTGTCAGAGACATAACAAATTCGTTAACTTCATTAAAAACTTTCCAACATCTGTCTAAATACCTTTAACTTGATATCTTTTAATTATATCTTGTCATAATTGAAACGTTGAAGTAGCGAACTTATACCTTCCAGAGAGAAGCTATGAGAAGACCCAAACTATCTATCTCATTTATTTACATCCTCTTTCCAGTCCTAATCTTTATGTGCCTAACCTACAAACCGGTGTGTGTATGTGTGTGTATGCGTCTCGAATTCTGAATTTTCTTTACGAACTTGATACGGAAGAATAAGTAAAGATTAAGATATTCGATTGAGGTTCTGTAATGAGAGATTTCGATGAAAATCTTGTTGGTACACCCTGTATATCTTTCTCCCGCCCTTCCGCCCCCGCTGTTTCAGCACGGAGCAACGTTGGGGGTGGCTGCATCGGCAACGTTGCACTCTGCTGGCGTCGCATTACGTTTATTAACCTAACCTTACCAGCACGGCACATACACGGACGTTCCATGCACACGCGAGGGCGAACCTGCATGGAACCTTTTGCGATTACACGTACCTACAGCTTGCGTCGTAAACGACAGCTTTTGCGTACGCGAACAAAGCAGAGACCTGTTGCGCCACGAATCTTCGTTCGCATTTTTAATGGTCACCGTTTTGCGTCTGACAAATCTTTCGAATAAATTTTTACGATACCTCCTCCTCCTCCTATTTATCTTCCTCGTTTGACATCGAAGCCTGTATTCGCTCTCGTCGTCCTCTCGATGGACCGAATTCGAAAGATATAAGCGAGCATATTTACTCGATCTGTCACGGTCAACTTTTCTTTCTGAATTCAATACGGTTAGGTTCTAGGAAATTCTCATTGCGATTAAGGCGTTCCGTGCAGAAAGCTTCAGCGATCAAACATCCATAGCTTAAAGAGCGAATAACGCGAAAGAAACGTGTTCGATCGGTGGTCGCGAGAAAATCAGCGCGAGAATGCACACAACACGGCATCTCGGCGGTTTGTTACGTGCTTCGATTCGATCCACGATGATTCACGCTGTCCCACCGGAACGACCAACCGTGACAGCGGGTGTGATTAGATTTGCCCGCGAATAATTTAAGCGCGTAAGTTAAACGAACAAACGAACGTAAAACAGATCACGAATATTATTACCGCGGTGACCAGTCAAGCGAAGCCTATGAACGTTGCTAGTCGCCCCGCGATTGCTACCGTGCTATCTCGTTAAGAAATTATTTTCTTTCGCCCTTTTTCCAGGAACTCTGATCGATCGGGTCATCGGACCGATGCCGTTTCAATTTCACGAACCATCCAGAGAAACAATTACGAATCGATTAGACATTTAGTTAGCATAATGTAGGACCATATCAGCGTGTCATCCGGCAAACGATTCGTCGTGAAAGATAAGTACAACTACGGCCCGAAAACGCTGGTATTCCGTCAGTGACAGGTCTTTGTTGAAATTATGGTTTCGAAACGAAGCTCCGTCACATGTCACTTCCTCGTCATTCTCCAGTTCGTAGACGTACTAACGACCATCTGACAGCGTCACGAGCAGCGAGAATTCTTTTCAAAACGTAATTATATCGTCCGCTCTATAGTCGTGGAACTCTCTAACTGCCCAGCATTGTCTCGATCCGACGGTTACGACGCGCTAAATTAATCTAACACGAACAGTTTAAGCCCACTCCGACCCTTAACGCGATCAATGAATCTCCTCGTCCGGCTCACGATCCTTCGAGATCGTAAGACCGACTCGACGTGACAAAGTAGCCCCGTCGTCGAATTAATACGAGGGAAATGAAATATTCCTAGGATTACGAGGTTCCATTGAGAGAATCCAGCGGAAGATGCACGGTCAACACGATTCTTTCGAGAATGCCACGCAAGCTGACCTTTAACGACTGGACTTAATGACTGTTTGGTGTCGTAACTCGTGCTCGCGTGCGTGGGTTCCCAAGACACCTTGGCTCGGAAAATAAAACATTAAAATGGTAGCAATATCTTTCTTGCCGCGATATCGGCACACTGTACCGTAATGGTTATCTCGACCTAAATAATCGAAGGTTCCGTGGCCGCGTACCATAGGTCGTCTTCGAACCGAACGCGACTTCACGAAGCTCGGTAGCTTCCATTCCACGTACAGAGACATCGTCGTTACACGAAGAGAGCCAGATACGATGCTATTCGAATCGTCCAGTCACGATTGCTCTGATTCTCAAGATTATTCGGTACCGAAATAAATCATCGTTCGATTGTTACAAGAGGGAGCTCTCTCTTTCGAATCATTTCGGTCAGAAGAAATTTTACGGTTATCTGCGCGCGAGTAACTGTAATTCATTGGATTATGTACTGTCATCTTCACTGGGAAAATACAAGTACGGGTATAGATGTCGACAGTAGACTTAACCCTTAAAAACTAAAAAGGTTCGAATCATTCTTCCTCGGAGACTGGCTCGGAGAACCTTGCGAAGAAATTAAAAAATATTTTGTCTCGCCATCGTATAAGGAAACCTCGTCGTACTTAACGATCCACCACAGTGGCAAAAAAAGAGCTTCTCAAAATTGTAACTAACCATAATTCAGTGTCAACCATAAATCTACTCGGTGGACAGGAAGGAAGAACGAGGGCGGCGAGAACGTAATTAAAAATAAAGCAGCACGGAAACATTGAGACGTCGCTGGTGTAAGCTGTCTCCGTTGCTTACGAACGACGACCACGGCGAAGAAGAAGCTCGTCCGTGGAGGTGGACAACATTCTCGTCCCACGTTCGGCTTGGAAGGTACATCGCGAGGTTCGTGAAACCAGCGACGGAAAATCGACCGTCGATCGATCTCGATAACAACGAGACAGAGCGGATCAACCACCCACTCGAGTTCCGGAACACTCGTAGTCTGGTGAAAGTGTATTCGCGACGTCATTGTGATGAAACTAATTAAGATCTCATCTTAATGACTTTCACATAAATTAGCATACGGAGACGATTCGTCGCGGTTGCTATTAATCATTTTTCATGGCCGTGCACGAGAACGTGCGCAACACTAGACAGACGGTGTTCGCGTGCAGCGAGTATTAATTTTCTAAGATTCTGGGTTTCATTTGCGACGTCGCATCGCCTCGTGCGGGGACAAACTTGCGTCTGGACACGCTACGTGTCCGCTGGGATTTACGCGAGAAGATCGTCAGAGATGATGGCCTTCTATTAAAATCGTAGCGAAATCGTAGCAGTTACGGAGACAAGACTCCCCATAGTGTGCGAATAATAGATGAAGAATTCGCCTGACTGCTTCTGAACCTGGTCTTTGCGAACGACACGATATCGTTCTCAATATCAGGTTCCTGGATGACTTTTTCGCGAACCTCGTCGCGGTTCGTACGTTCTCTCTCCCTACCGGTGGATGCAAATAGAGTAACTGAACGGGTTTGCAAATATGATCTGGCGCGGTGGAGGAGACCTGGTCTCTTAGTGTGTCACAGGAACGCTTAATTCAACGTCACTGGCTCTATTATCGTTAATTTATCGCCAGCCGGCTTAGGTCCGGTACTGTCGTTTCGACTTTTTTTCAACTCGCGACTACAACGCCGAACAAATTGCCGAGATCGCTGGAAATTACGTTACACCCACTAGAGGCAGATTTTAATAGATAGGTACAAATTACTCTTTCGAAGTGTCGTCCAGAGAGAAGACCTCCTAACCTAGATACAACGTCTACTACAAAACCGGACGTCGCGAAGAGTTCCCGAGGAAGCTGCTAGACGCAGCTAGACAGTGTGCGCCAGAGCGTAGCACCAACACTGCTATTTTCTTCTTATATTCGTGGCTTTCCTTCTCGTTCCGCTTCCATACTTTTTCCACCGTAACAAACACTTTCGCGTCATTTCCCATGGAAGGCGATCTTGTAGGTGGTAGGCGGCTCGAACAACAGGGAAACGTGCACTTATTGCCAAGAGGTTTCCTGTTTGGCACGCACCTTTTCAGAGTAAACTAACGTCAGCATGATTTGTCACGGGCGTCACTGGCACGTGTTACTAAGTGTTCGAAGGTTGTTGTTCTTTCTGAAGAAAGTCGCTTTAGTCATCGTCAGGGAATATTTCAACTCTGAAGTGCTACCGTGGAACCAGGTTAAATATGTACATAGTTTGAATGGGCATCGACCGAGTGACTATTGTTTCGAGTTGAGCAAAGTTTGTAACAGAAGCACGCGGCTGCGTGTGTAAATCACTGCAACATGTTGTCCCTTCGAGCGTGGACATCTTACAGACAACGCGAGATAAGATTCGCTGGAGACCGGTGTTCTAGCAACCCCTTTGTATCGCACGCTTACTACGGTACCATTCAAAGTTGGATTATACTTTTTACGAAATATACATTGCACAATCGGAGATAGTCGAATCCGGCAGTCCTGTAAAAGTTTAGAAATCACCTGACCCATAAACGACTACGTACAACGTCCATCCGAAGAACCGTTCTAATCACCGCATTCCTCTCGACTTCGCTCACTTTTTCTCTTTTACGTGGCCCTATCACGAGCGTAAAATCAACAAGAGCAAAATAATAGTTGCTTGTTACCAAAGTGTAAGTGGCATTCTCGATTCGAGCCAGCAAGAACCACTCCGATGCTGTCCAGCTGACGGATGCGTGGACAGCGTCCATTCTATTTTAATCGGCCGGTTAACGAAGCAGCGGCTGGCTCCATTGTCAGCGACGCCTCTCGAACGGATCGATGCTCGGTCTCCTCGACTCCGTATAATTACACCCTGCGATTGAATGGACCGGCGGATCTTGGATACGCGTGCGCGCCTCGCTTTCACACGGACAAGTCGCTTCGTCGCCGGACAAAAGCATCAGGCTCGACCCTTTTTAACCCGCGTTCCTCGGAAAGCGTTCAACGCCGGCTTGCCACTTGTCGTGCCGATGAAAGTAAAGAATATACAGACGGGTACGATGACGGAGAATCACGCGATAATTATCGTTCTCGTCCGCGTAAAACTTGCTGGGAATTCGACCGTGTCGTTAGCTTACAAGCTTTGTGATTCGACTGCATCGTGGAAAAGGAAATGCTTAAAATTGTAGCGACTTGGAAGGTTCAAGATACCTTAGAATCAGCGGTATTTTCATCGCTGGAAATCTCACTTTGTTTCGTCTGTTCTATGAGCTTTTATTTGTCCTTCTTTTTATGGTATTGTTTGTTGATTCTTATGTTCGTGGTATTCTTTTAGCCACGTAACCGGTAAGAAATGACCACTAGTTTTGGTAGCATAGAGTAGCTGCTAACGCTGGTTGCCGCCGATATTAGATTAGTATATAATAATGTAATAGTTATTTGTTTTCTTTATCATACATCCTGTCAAGCAAATTAACACAAATTTAAGAAAATAAGGTTCTGAAACCTTAGTCATTGATCGAGCAATTTAATTTCTTTCGAAGCCTAAGACAATGTCGGCTTGGTTGGCATATACTTGGCATTATCGCGGCATAATTCCACGCGGTAATCGTCTCGAAACTTTCACCAAGGTCGGTGCACGTGCAATCGAGAATAGAATTTTTCACGGTAGTATCCGGCAGGCATCGGACGTAGTGAGAGGAAGGAGACTGAAAATAACGTCGGATAACGATGTTTTCTTTCAATTTATCCGCGTCGATAGGCACGAGCTTGCGGCGTAGCGTAATTGCAAGGGTCGTGCTATGTGTGTATAGACGACGTAGCCGTGTGGCCGACGAGGCTGTATCGCGAAATTCGTGGGCCCATTATCCTCTTTCACGGGCGCTGTGCATTAAGCACCGTGCACACAATCGCGGTTACGACCTTGCTCGTGACCGTGACCCTCTGCTCGTACGAGAGAACCATCCATGCTCTCCGTGGTTCGCCACACTCGACGGCCCTGAGATCGACTTCCACAACGTGCTCGCAGACTCGGGGGCTGTCGGCCGTTACTCACCTGTTTTCACCGTCGAACGCGCTTGCTCTCCCCTCGGTTGCTTCTTACTTCTTGCTTTTCCTGCGCTTGCTCGGCTATTAAGCATCGTGCACACTGCCCTGCCACCCGACGACAACTGCTAATGGCCGATCGTTCGAAAATATTTTGCATGTCCCACTGGACAATTGCGCGTCGTTAATACGTTTGTAAAATATTTTCGATATATTAATACCGGGTTTTTATTCTCGTCTTCTCTCGCGTTTCCTTTTATCTTTTGGTTAAACCAGGTACCTATCCCTCGATGTATCTTTCGCCTGTACTCGGTTGGTTATGTTCAAGGTTGAATTTACAACAGCGCGTGGCTGCAGCTCGTCTTCGGCCGCGCTTTATAGGTAAACTACATTTATCCTTTATTCAGCCTGTTGTTCGCTTTGTTCTTGTATTTTCATATGCAATAAAGAAGCGTTATTATTATTATTATCCACGGGTGGATCCAGAAATTGGAAGGAGGCAACGGGTATTTTTCGAAGGGAAATTGCGTGGTTTAACGAGGAGTATCTCCTCTTCTTGTAATGCGATTCTTTTCGCGAATGTAATTCCTCCTCCTCTTTTACTATCATTCTCGTTATGGCATTGCGAACTGAGGTCACGGATAAGCGATAATTTATACTAATACTTTTCCAATTTTTTGCCCCTCTCTTCGTGTCTACCAACTGCCTATTAACTCATCGTCTAGTAACTTATCATTTGGTCAACCCATCGTTAAAATTTCTTCAGGAACGCGTGGAAAAAACACGATCAGATTTCACAGCCATCGAGGACAAATTCTCGCGACATCGAGATCATCCCGAAAACGTTCGACATTCGCAGGAGCCGTTGCACAGGTGCAACGATCGCCGGCGATAAAAAGAGAAGAAAACGCGGGCGAGCGGCAGTGGAATGAACTGTAGCAGCTTATCCGCCCGGCGAATTATTGTTTCCGCTTTCTCAGTTGATATTATCGTGACGCAACTCGATTATAATGCAGCCGTGCCTCCTCCGTTTCTTCGTTCCTTAACCGTAGTATCAAGTAATGTCTGCTTATAGCGGCGGAATAATAATGGCACGTTGCTTGCCACACTGGTCGCCACCAGTTACCCATAAATTCGCTGTAACCGTGCCAAAAATGGTGCGGATCGTTTGCCACGTTTTCTCACGATCGATTTCCTGCCTGGTATCTGCCTAATCGATGACTGGTATCCGACTCTCCTTTCATAACTTAATCGTTCGCGGTAGTTTCGATCGGAAAACGGCCAGAATTTCGAAACGACGACCGACCAGGTGAGCAATTAAGCTCCAGCCTTATTGGCGAGCGCATCGCAGGCGATCCACGCTCGTTACCGTCGTCGCTGTTGTTGTCGATGCAACTTGGCCACGGCGTACACATACACAAATACACAAACACAAACACGCACACAGATACACAGAACGATACACATATATAGGTACGTATACAGTCACCGAACCAAGTATTCGACGAGCTCGGCGACGGGCAGAAGGATCGGAGCGCAAGAAAGCCAACGCGAAGGAACTCGAACTCGAGCGCAGGGTTAGGAGAGAAAAGGGAACGCCGGACAGTTGCTGTTGGTACACCGCACGGCCGCTACGTGCTTTTATTGCGAGGATGTTGCTCGATCACGTCGATTGACGCATGTAGTTTTATTCCCTGTAATAATCGTTAAGATCCTCTCGCGTCTATAATAGAGACGCGACCAAGTCGACAGACTGGCTTTTTGCCTTCGTTAATTGGCAAGTGTATCGAAAAACGCGGCTATCCAACGGATCAACGAATAAGTATATTAAAAAGGGGTCTGTACTTGTGATTGATAATTATCGTTGCTTCATCCTGTGTATCTTCACCGTGGGTGTCTCCGTAATTGGAAATATCGTTACAAAGTATTCGCCCCGACAAGGAACACGAATCGACGAAACATCGTCGAAGATTAAACATTCGAACAAGCATAAAATTCGTAAAGAGAGATATCGGTGGCAATTTCGCGGGCGATCGCATCTCCTTTCGCTGACGCTGCATCGATGCCCCTTAACGATCTAGAAGCAGCGGCGAGGGTGTTCACGGTCCCGTCGTTATCGAGATAAACAAGAGGAAGGAGGCGGCGGAAGGGAGACGAGCGGCCGAACAGCGGCGTGGAAGAAGGCACGAGAAGAAGAGGAAGAGGGTAGCGTCTCCTCACAGGTGTCGCTTCAGAGCGCTACCACTCGAGGCCACATTTGCTGCTGGTACCGTGAACGCGAACGGTGAACCGATGCACCGACGCCGGTATTCCACATCGAGCGTGCGTTCAACGTCACTACGGAACATCCTATCAGTGCGGTAACGAGCGGCCAGACGCTCGTCTCGCGCGCGTACACGCGACTTTCCACGAAGCCGGAACTGCCGCTGTTGCGTAGCGTTCCGATTTGGGAAAACGGCGCACGATCGGCGCGAAACTGTCCAACATACGAACCGTATCGATTTCGGCATCGAGATCCAGAATGCGTGTGTCGCGATCTTCCAACCGGGTCGCCCGAAAATCAGCCCACAGCTTGAGATCGTGAGACGACGTATCGTGCGGAACCGTACGAAAATCAGCGGTATTCGGCATCGTGATGGCGTCCGCTCGTGACCGTCCGCGCGAAAACTTCCGGGTCGGCCCACGAAATACGAGATCGCGAGTTGCCGGCTACGAGGTTCGATATCTCGGTGGATCGTGTTTCTCGGCGTATTCGTCGAGGTTACGGCAATAGTTTCGCTAACAAGAGTAGAGACTTTGCTCGTGGCACGTTTGGCCAATATCGTTCGGGGCGTGCATGCGGTGTTTCGTCGAGCCGGATGTTCGTCGTAGAAGGGGAGCACCGAAGAAAACACCGTTAACCACCGAAAATTCGAATTCGTGGAAGACCATCGTACCTGGTTCTGTCGAGCGTTGAAAAGTAGAGGGACATCGACACGAACACGAAGCGAGCGCGGCATAGTGTGCGAAGGTAAGGTGCGCAGGGTGGCATCGGCCGATCGTTTGGTCAAAGTCGACTGGTAGGACGAGAAGACCGGTCGCGCGAGCCGCGGGACCGAGCACACTGTCACGAGCAGGCTCGTGCGTGCACACGCGCGTCGCTGCGTGCGTACGAGGATGGCCGTTATGTAATCCGCTTCGGCCTACGCCACGCGCATGAGTAATCTGAAAATCGCGATCAAGAGCAATTTAACGGGTACTCGGAGATATTTCCACGAGCGTCAGCGTAATTTCATCGGGGAATGATACCGGAAACGACGAGTACAGGTCAGTCTCTCCATGGAAAATAATCGTTTCGAGAAGAGAGATATTGTACGAACAAATCGTTCTACTCGACAAAGCAACGTGAGCACGGTGAAACGAAAGGAATACTATCGATCAGACGGTAAAGATTCTGACTATTACTTTCCGCAGTCCGATGCTCGTTTAATCAAGAGAGACGATCAGCATCATCGCGAGAAACTTGACCGATCCGTTAGAGGTTAAAGGCTGCTACACACTCTGCCATGAGACCGCGGCAGGCTGCAAACGTCGCGGTTCCATTTCTCGATACGGTCGTGATCGTACGGACGACGAGGGTGCGGTAAAGTGACTCCGGAGAAACGTAAGAGAGACCGATAGGAACAATCTCCGGCGCGACGATCAAGGGTGAGACAGATATGGATGACAGCGTGCAGAATGGCCTACAGGCCGAGCAGTGGCTCCCAATGTTCGAGAAGGGAGAAAAGAGAGCGAACTCACTGGGCAGTGGAGCGTTCAGGTTCATCCGCACGCGTAGCAGTATCCGGCGGGAACTCAAGAGGCAGTGCAACAGGTAAGAAAACAGACCATTCGCAAGAGGCACGGCCCGTAAAATTACACCTGTTACGAGGTAATGCGTCTAAGTAGAAACGTACGAGGCTAGAATCGCCGAGATTTATTTTATGCAATGAGTAGTTTCTTTTATTTTCTTGGCTTTACTGGGGCAATTTGATTCATCGGATTAAACGAGGTTTACAAATGACGTTTAAAGTATTTCTAAAATTGAAACTTTTTCCACCTACTAATAATATTGTGCTGCAGCGAAGTGTTGAATCTTCTAAAGTAGGTTGTGTTTATCGTATTTAATATCATCGAAGTTTTAATGTATACGCTGGCCAATTTCGAAAGAAGGAATTTCACGGTTTCGAAAATACGTAGGCCGCGATGCTCGACACTGGCAAAACGTATGAAATTAAAATCAGGAGACCGTTATGCGGCTTATTAATGGTTCCACAATCCGTGACGTGAACGTTAGCGTAAAGTCTGGTAGTCGAAACATATCGCATTTGAATTTAACGAAATTACGTTATAACATCAACGTTTGTCACCTTTTTTCAACGATGATCACTAGATCAAAATACGAACGATGATACCTCACGACGATTCTCTCCCTACGATCCTGTTCTAGCCTAACGTGTAAATAACCATCGACTATCATCAGAGAAGTATCAATTAAATAACGCTATATCTCAATTTGTCCTTTCAAATTAAAACGTCAAGCCACCACTATGCATCTATGACGAAACTGAACGTATGAAAGCGCAGTAGGATCAATGTCTAGGTGCAGGATCGATTGGCCTTCCTTCGAACGGTTCCCTCGTACGGTTCCCAGTTCGTAAATCAGCAGACGTCATCAGTCTCGAAGGGATTCTAGTCGGTCGGTGGGAACCCTCCGACAATCATTACCCAACTAACCCAACGTGGTCGCCTAATCTGCTCGCAACGTCCGTGCATCCAGTCAAAGGATTCTTCGGATTATAGCAACGGTATACCGGTTGATCGGCAGCCGGAGAATGAGCCGCGACGAAGCAGGAAGCTGAAGTAATCTGCAGAATTCGCGGTCCTTGCGGTGCATGAGAAGACCTAGGTTTGCTAATAATCGACCGTGGAATCCGAGACAGTCGGCTTCGTGATTCCAACGACGGGCACGATGCCTGTGAAAGTAATTATCATTTGTAGTTCAAGAAACGGTCGCGAGATATTATCGACAGATACAGCCGTGGATTCGATCGTATGTGCGTGCGTGTGTGTGTGTGTGTGTGTAGGCGATGCAAAGGGATTCGCATCTTGGTAAAAACCGCGACACCTTTCGCGACGACTACTGAGAAATGCCGTGTTGGCTGGAAATGATTTATGCGACTGGCTTTTTTGTGAAATACTCGGTGTAGGGGTGTATTGTCGTGGGTAGACGGTCGAGTCTGGAGTCGAGTTCAAGTAAAAGATGAAAAGACAGGTTTTAAGATTGTTAGAAATAACAGTTCTTGTAGTCGATGCATCGAACGAAGAATATGAAACTTTTTTAGTTAGTTAAATTAATTTCCTCGGAGTATGTGAAAATATTTAAATATGTTGCAGGTTTCTAAAAATATTGAAATATGCAGTGGGTTTTCATTTTTCATTCAAATTATCATAATTCAAATACGTATGAACGATGTATGTTTCCTTACTATTTCGTATTCGGTACTCGCTTCCAAAGAGTCGCCCACGCGATCCTGCGAACATATATTCCAAAAAAATGATTTGAATCGAGGATTTTTTCCTCGCGCCCGTCGAATGAAGAACTCAACGCGTGTAGCCTCGTGATTTACTGCGACACGACGAAACTATTCCTGCACCAGGACAGCCGATAAACGATTCACACGCGAAACACACCGGGAAGGACATCGTAAATTGGTACAACACGGTAACAAGCCCGTCGAAGAACAACGAGGTTTGTTGGAAGAATCACGGTGAATTAATAACGCTATCGTGTTCCAAATAAATTCTACCTCGCCAAGCTAGACGATCGCGGTGTTCTTATTAATCTCGATCAGGCAATCTAACAGGGCACCGTGTAGCAAACGAAATTCTGGCGATAAAACGAGCCTCTAAATTCTAAATTATGCACATTGCTGCGAACACGAAGAAAATTTTACATCAGGTATAGTAGAAGATTGGAGGTATTAATTAATCAAGTAGTCAGCCTTCCGTGATATTCCTTCGCGAAAAGGAATTGCAGTATATATCTTGAAAGTGTTCCAGATCCGTATCATTAAAAAAAATCTATTAATAAGAAAAGAAATTAGAATGATCACATCAGACATTCCATTTTGTACACTCCCGCTAGAAAATCTTAGAACACGTTCTACGCTTCACGGAGCTTTAATATTTAATGCAGATCATCAACTTTAAATTATTTTGCAGTATAAATTGGAATACATTGGATAGATATTTTCTTATTAAGTATTCTCTTTGTCACATGTAGCGTCAAGTCAAATGATATTTCTTCGTGTTTCTTAACAATTACTTCGTTGTTTCTACTTTTAGCAAATATAATTAACAATTGTTCCGAGACATTTAAGCGCGGATGTGCATTTTTTACAATTTTTAAATTGTACCTAGCATGGTGCGATCAGGATAACAGTGGTACATGTTGGAACGCCTCGATTCGCGCTTAGAGCACGCAGTCGTCTGGAGGCTCGTCGAGGAACGTCCTTCTGATATGCCATCCGCTTAAGGAAAGAGGAAGAGCGCGGTGACTGCCGATACACGATCCTTGGCCGGCAGATCGAACAGAAAGAATTACCGCAATATATTCCGGGTTTTAATGTTGAGCCGGATCGACCGAAACGTCGAGTTCGCTCGTCCAGGGGCCCCCGTCGCGCATAATAAGGCCCTCCACCGTGGCCACAGCCGACTTTGGCCCTGCAGCCTCCTCAAGCGACGCACACACACCCGGGCCACGCACGAACAAGCTCTCTCACACACGCACAAACACGCACACACTGACCATCAAGCCGACACACGTCGAGGAACCGTGCGGTTCGAACACTTCCGTGTTGTACGACTAATGAATCGCCTTCTCTTTCTTCAGACCCTTCTACCCTCCACGTCTCGGCCTCTTTTCCCCTTCGCTCGCGTTCGTCTGGTCATCGCGACGAACGATCGCAGTCGCGCTTCGCCCAATCAATCGCATACGCGCATATTTATCACTCGTATCGATCCACCCGATAAATTGCACGAACGTTATCCGCATCCCTTTTCGACGATGCTGTCCTTGAATCTACGTTTCTTCGTCATGATCCAGGGATGAATGCGTTTTTATTATTTCAGGGGATATGTAGATTCATCGGGGGTGCATTTTAATCGAATCATTTGGTAATATAATGCCAATAGTCGAGCGCAGGTTGAATCTTCTCGGATAACGGTGGACAGAATTATCGAAATAAGATTATCGATCAAGGGGAGACTCTTCTTTCGTAATTCTACGATCTTCGAAGCGATCTTCGTTATTTATGACTTGGGAATGGACAATCAATGCGAATGTCAGCCTTCACGGCTTCCTGGGAACGACGAAAGTCCTCTGCATAAACAGAGATTCAGTTAGCCGCGCGGCGAGAAAATCGTTAGTCGATTCCATTTGCTGAAGTAGCTTCGGCTCTTCCTAGTGATATAGATTTTTCTGAAAAGGAAAGACAGACTCGAAGACATAAATTACGCAAAATACATACAAACGACCATAGTTGGACACGATGAACTTATTTTTACGCATTAGTCTTACGTATTTTATAATCGTCATCGTTTGCATCCGTGTCGATAAATTCTCCTTCGTTTCTCCAATATACACCGTTGATTTTATTTATCGAACACGAGGTCATGCGAACGAATACACTTGTTCGAACCTGTTATGCGTGCATTTCATCGCGATTTTATCGGTGGGTACGTGAGAAATCGAACAGGCAGGCGAGGCTCGATCGACTCCGATGTTCCGCGATTAGGGAAAAGTAAGTCGACTCGACCGACCGTTAGGCTCCTTTTAATGGAGCTTCCGTTTATGTAAATCATGCTAATGAGCTTTAAATCGATGAACATCTGAGACGAGCGACCACTCTTCCCGCCGGTCTCAGCGTTCGATTAATCTCGAATAAGAAACGGTCGAAAGGTTCGTCGTCTAACGTGTAATTTCTGCACGGCCTGAGAAACGAAACCGTGAAATGCGAAAGTAGTCTCTGATCGATGCGGCCGATTCAGGAAACCAGCGTTTATGGTTGTTTCGTCTTTCAGACAGACCAGCTGAAAGCAGGCTGATCCGACTGTACCGTATAATATGTAATCAAAATTATAAAATACGTAGACAAATAACTGCAGAAAATCGCTTTACAATAGATTAAAAGGGGCAAATTGCGCGTTTATCGAATAATAGATGCCTTAACAAACGCTCGTCCAAACGAAACAACAAAATGGATCATAGATTATCGTTGTTCGAAGAATGGGCCGATGGAACGAGAGAGGGGAAAAAAAAAGAAATCGATTTAATGAAAGAAACATCCGGGTTCTGGACCCGGTTCGGCCAGTCGATCGATCCATCCGTACGGTCGAAAGATCGTCAACAATATCTTTGTAGCAATATCGAGCTCTAAGAGTGGACCAGAGATGCTTGCGTAACCGGTACAGACTGGTACCACGGTATTGTTCGTTGATTTTGCATTCCGTCCGGAACAAATTTGAAAGGAATCGCACGACCGTGGTCGTCGTGGTGTCGTGATGGCACAATAGACAAATCGGTGGCAGAAAATTCTAGCCAAGGTAGATAATGCGTAACGGGTTGCGGCAAGTTCGGTACCTGTATCTGAATCTCGTATTCCCGTGTACGGTTCACCGGATCCGACCCCGCGCCGCCACGATCTCTGGCTATTACTCATAACCATTACGTTCAGGTTCAGGCACCGATATTATCCGATGAAGACTGATAAGCCGTTTAGACGGTTTCCAGCGTGCCGTTCCGTGCTTCATTGTTGTGTACTATACGATACGCTGGATGGCTTATAAAACCGGGGGAGGGGGAGGAATCCGCGCGGTTACAGGCCGATCCGGATAACCGATAAGCAAGGACGTGCTTATGAAACTTGGCACCTCGCTATCCGACTCTCGGATCTTCCGCAGCGAGCCTTCGAAATAATCCATAAATGCTACATCGCTGTCTATCATTAGTTTACGTAATCGAGTTACAGATCTGCACGGACCCGATTCTGACGTTGATCGAGCGTCGTCGTGCTCCGTTTCACTTTGGTCCTCTGGAAACGTTCGATTTCCTTCGATTCAATGGAACGGTTCGTAAGTCTCCGTACGTATATTCCGTTCTGTGAACTTCGTTCGATTCATGACTCCTTAAACGGAACAGTTTGTATATGTATACATAGGTTCGTAGATGCGATATTGCCAGCTACGTTTTTCCATCGTAGCAATCGACGCGGATGGTATCTGCGTGGAAGTATTCGAACAATGGTATCCACTTAAGAATACGTCCGTACCAGGCGGTGATAAATGGCATGCGATTCTCTGGTTTCTGCCCTTGACACGAGTCTATCGCAAAGTCTCGCGAACCAACGTCCCACAGTCGATGTCATTCTGAAGGCTGTGAGCCTCAGGGGAGAACACGCACACGGCACCGGACGCTCTTCGTACACTGAATAAATGATGCATAACGCCGTGCGGCTATTCTGCGCGGTCAATGCGAGTTTTAACAGCTATTCCTCGAGGGGTGAGCGCGA
Source organism: Bombus vosnesenskii (assembly GCF_011952255.1). NCBI lineage: Eukaryota > Metazoa > Arthropoda > Insecta > Hymenoptera > Apidae > Bombus > Bombus vosnesenskii. Next base: position 1,408,639 of record NW_022882960.1, read on the forward strand.
GAATCAACCGAAGGAATTACATCGGATCCTCGGCGAAAATTAGGGGGAATGTTTCAGCGGATACAATCGACGGTTACCGGCGATGTCAAAACGTGTTACTCCTTTCCTTCATCCTACACAGATAAACTGTCGGCACATCGATTTCGTACTGCGAGTTGCTGCCAATGCTGCCTCCGTAGAAGGCGATTCCTATTAAATACACGAACGTGGGATTGCACTATTAAAATTATTACAATCTAGAATGTAAATGTTCTACAGTTGGTTGTAATTTATAATTCTATAAAGGCATTTATTTTAATATTATGTGATCCGATATCTGAGAACCTCTGGTCTATCATTTACTTTGCGCCCCGTTAACTAAGTGCGAACCATTTCGTCGATCGAACGCCCACGCGCGTCGGTGGACGGTGTTTCCTCGACAATGCAAAATCGCGCCGACAACGATCCAATTTGATACGTTCTAAATGACGAAAGACGCTGTCGCAATCGTTGCTGCGCGCCGGGGTTTTAAAAGGAGGGATTTTTTCCTGAGCAGCGTGACACGAAACACGCCGTTGAACGAACGAACGAATTCTCAAAGGGTATCCTTGACATTTCGCCGGAACATTATACTCTCGTTACGGCAATTTTCTGTTATTACACTCGGTACACGAGGGAGGGTAAAAAAAAGTGGCGAGTACGCGATCGTATACCTATCGAACAGTTCGCGTCTCCGCGGCTGATCGTGGTCACGACAGGAAACTAAGCCAAAGACACGCGTGAAACGCTCGTGCGTGCTTCCACGTTGGTGTGTACCGTTATCAGCGATGATCTGATCGCAAGAAACGTCGAGGAACAGCGGCCCTTGATAAATAACATCGGGAAGCGTCTCCTTCCCCTTCCTCGATCGCGTCGTTTCGGTGGTCTTCAAAGGAAAGTGATGAGTCAAGATAACGGGCAAAACTGGCTCGGAAGCTGCGCGAGCTGGTTCGATTAAAGACGGTTCCCGTGTATTACGTCCAAACGGTTTCGTGTCCTGAGGGTCGGCCAGACCGTCGCTTGCACGCGCGAATTCGAATAATTGCCGAGTACTTAACGCGGGAATTACAAACACAGGGTGGCGGAGCGGCACTGTTCGATCGTTAACGAGCTAAGGCGTATTATTCTTCGTTGCGTGAACGTAGAAGGAAGGGTAACTGGCGAGGGTAACGAAGCGGGAAGAGATCTGGTAGCCGGAGTGGATGCGGCGTATAAAGTTTAGCTGAATATTCGAATAGCATCGGCCTATGTTTCTTTGCCTATTACGGCACACTTAAGGACGGAGAGAGGCAGAAATTCACAGGTAATTCAGCGGGCGGTGAGTATCTCGGGAACCGATAATGGCTCTCGAGGAGGTTTCAGGTTCACTGGAGTACTCGCTCCTGACGGGGAGGATCGGATAAAGATCTAAATGCCTGCATAGCCGTATGTACGGCACGCCAAGGAAGATCCTTAAATACTAGCAAGGTAACGAAGGTAAAGGTTTCTCGTGACGTCCGCTTTGGTGCCGGAGCCGTCAGGGGTCAGTGAGCGCTCCGGTCGGCAAACCCGACTGCTCTCTGAATTCTCGATCGCTCGTCTCTTCTTCCTCTCCTCCTTTTCCTTCCTTTTTCCCTTTCTCTCCTCTTTCGTTCTTGGCCCGCGTGCACTATGTTTCCCACTACTCGCCAAAGGGGACTGCCAACGAATATTTCACCCTGATAAATCCCATAACGCGATTTATCGCGCAGCCTTCGGGGACGAAAGCTTCCTCGAAGTGGAAACTATTAAGCGCGGGTCTAACGTGGCGCCACGGATCGATAGAACTGAATGGTCGCGGATCCAGAACCGGAGGTCGGACAAAGTACTTGCGCGATTCGTACCGAACCAACGATTCTCTCGCAGAAGTAAAGTGGAAGTTATAAATCGCGCGCTCGGTCGAACGAGCTCTGATTACTGATCGAACGGCTATTTGAAAAAGGGACTGTACCGAGGGTAGACTGCGGCTTGCTTACCGTTCTATTAATTTCCTAGTCGACCATCTTCGAATTACCTCTCCCTTTCGTAATTGCCGATGCTCTTCGACTCGTTTCCTCGGATAATCGCAGCTGAATTATTTATACGCAATTGTTTGATATATGGATACAAGGGATACAACGAAACCACGTGGAAAAGGAATTTCTTTTTTCTCTTCTCTCATAATAAATGCCATAGTCGCGTGATTTACGTCACAGCGTAATTAATTGTTGCGCGACGAGAGAGAGAGAGAGAGAGCGAATATCGTGAATGTCGTGGATGAAAAATAGGAGTCGAAAGGCGCAGATGCGTGCCACGTCTCGCGGGTTAATATCATCGGTCGCTTACGTAAAAGTAATTGGCGAATTGTCGAACGCGGATAAGATGGGATGCACGGCTGTTACGCGATCAACAAACTGCGGCCACGTTCGCAGACTTTCTAACATCCGCCCACCTAAATATCGTATTTAAGCTACTATCTAACGCCTCGTGTATTCCGTAATTTCTCTACAATCTTCGGAAGACGTTTCTACCCGAGTTTACGATTGCCATTACGTTTCCGCAATCTTTAACTCCTGATGCGGTTCTCTCTGGTGGATTTTGAGTGACGTATCTATGCATTTGTTCGATCATTGTTAGATAGGAAAACTACGTGTCGAAGCATTTTCGAAGGCGAAACTGTATCTAGAATTAGGTAACGAAGAACCTGAGCCATGAAGGGAGATTCGCGACTCGAGATCCTAATTACTTTAGCATGTCATTTTACACCAGCGTCTAATCAGCGCCGCAATCGGCTTAGCGGGAACCTCGTTACGGTGGTTAATAGGATTTTTCTTACGTTACTGCTTTGACAGACAAGTCCCGAAGCTTTTGTGCGCCCCATGTGTGGTAGTGTACGCGATACGCGATTAGAGGTGTTCGTGTGCGCATCGTGAACAAAGGTTTTTAATAAAGCTCGCCGTGCAATCGGGGAGACTGAATCAGCCAAGCCAAGAAGACCGGCGGGCAAGTGCACACTGCACATGCAATTAAAGCCCGAGGGGATTCGTTCGATTCTTATTTCTTCTTGCCGCGAATGTTCTAAAGAAAAGCGAAATGAATGGCTTAACTAAATGGTCAAGCTAACGGGAATCCACGGAAACCCTTCAGCCAACGTTTCTTTCATACAGCTTTACGTAGAAAATGATTTGCGACTCTTACAATTGACACTACCTTAACTTTTCTGCAGGTCCTATTCAAATAGAAGCTATCTAGAGCTGATTACCAGTATTTAAAACAGTGGGTCGCTCGATTACCTTGCTGACTATTTAACAAGTCCTAGATGAAACCTACTTTCCTTCACCTTTATCCTTCTTGTATTCTTTTCATTCTCTTTTCCACCCTATTACAATACCAAATTAGCAGCTCCCGCAAACAAAGAGCGCACGAACGAGCAACGAATCGGAACTCCAGACGCGTGTTTTGTCTGTATGAAACAAATTTTTCTCGATTCACTCTGAATACAGAAGTTCCAACCTCTCCAGAGAAGCTTCTAGAGCCTCTCTTCTCACCTTCTCATCCGCCACGATCTCCGAGGCATCCGCGTCTTTCAAGGAGGCTCGTCGGCTGTACTAGAGTCGTCCGTTTGACCCGACCTCGTGAACCACGCTCCACCCATGGAACTCCGCTAGAACTCGTGCAAACCCGAGTCGCATAAAAGGATCGGAGGTTCGTGTGGTTGCCGCTTCCATTCGCCCTTCCATCGGTGCCGGGTGCCGAGTGCCAAGCCGTTCGGTAACCATCGGCGACGCGATCTCGCGGGAAATGGAGCACGCCGGTCGATTATATTCCAGCGAGGTCGAAGTCAGGCCGCCATCTGAACTCTACTCGCTCGGCTCTCTTGCATCATGGATCATGCTGCCTTTTGTGGCACTGTTATCCAACGGGAAGCACCGTGTAGAGAGGCGTCCCCGTGTAATTCAATTAAAAATAAACCAGCCGCGCAATTATTCGCTGAAGCCGGAGCCGCACGGTGAACGTGATACCAGCATCGTTCGGTCGCCGTTACACCAATTTGCGACGGATTACAGTGAAATCGCTGGCATAACTGTGCTCTATCGCCGTTTCTTGTCGCATTAACCGATTCAATGTGTTCTACCAGCTCGTTCGCCGGCGATTATCGCTCGTTCCCTGGTTAACACGTTCCTTGCCGCGCTGCTTTCGTACGATTTTCTAGTCAGCCGCCGTGTACCACCAATAATAGGTGCTGATGTGTTTAGAAACGTGTGCTTTTTGTTCGAGAGAATTTACATCATTACGCGAAAATGTTAAATATAGTAGTTAGGATGATACACGATCTTCCAATATCTCAAATTAAGTCGTTTTTCACCAAAATCTTTTATAATCATTAAACTTCCATCTTCCATTATTTACATAAAATCTCCGGTATTTCTCCACGAAAATCGTAATACATATTCGTAGTTACCGGGCGAAATACTAGGCTATCGCACGAACACAGCACGTAGTCCGTTGCGTGGGCCGTTTGTATAGTTATTCTTAGGGCGAAGAAACGTTATTAATCTTCCCTTCGATGCGCTGGGGCCTGTCGACGCCGACCACGGGAACTATAGCAGCGTGTTTCCGGCTCGACCCGGGGTCGAGGTCATCCACGTAATTTCACCTAAACAAATCGACGTGCCTCGCTCGATCGAACCTCCTCGTACAGCCCCCATCGTTTCGCGCTCCTCCCTTTTTCGACGCGCACGTATCATTTTCGCGAACACGAGTTGTGCACGCGCTGTTTACACGTTGCATTACCCCCGAAGAACGATCGCTCCTCGATCATCGGATCGTCCACTTCCTCGTTCGAACTCTGCGCAAAAATAAACTTCAGCCACGGAGAACGATCCCTCGTAGATCGTTACAGCGATTTCGCGTGCGAGGACGACGTTCTTCCGCCATCGCGAAATTTATTCCGCGAGCATCCGTTGTAATTAACGCGTTTCCAGCGACGATACGTCGATCCGCCATGGAGCGCTGGAAATTGGCGTCGAACGTTTGAAACAGTTACGCGATAGTCGTGATCTTGGATTACGTTTGCTGAAATAACTTCATCGCATCGTGTCGTTTATCTCTGGTTAAGAGAATTTTGTCACAAATTGTAACGTATCTAAAGGATACCTATATATTGTGTATAGACTTTGTTTATCTTTTTCTATTGATCACAGTGCGAGTTTAGCAGTTTAAAGAAATTCACTTTCACGTTCACGCCTTAACCCGGAGAACGATTTTTCTTTACACCCGGAGTTATCGTTTCCTGAAGTCGTGTCTATTCCGGCCTCTCGAAATCACGACCGGATCGAAGCCATTCTAGAAGCACGCCGTAAAGCGAGAGTCGCGGCAGCAACCACTTGTCATCCACTTAATCAACATAGCGCCAGATCGAATTCCGTGAGAGTAACAGCGAGCGGTCGCGTTTCCAACAGCAGCCCCAATGACCTGAAAGTAGCGGAGCGTAATGAATATTTTATAAGGATAGAGAGTCAACCTTCGAACCTGCGATGTCTGTATCTTCTTACACCGGTACTTCGCTTAACGGATTGACTTCTCGAACTTCCTTCATTCCGCTGGTTGTAACCAGAAGCAAACGAATCGTTGGTAGCTTCACTCTTTGAAGTGTCCCATCTTTTCTCAAGATTTCCAAGAAGTAATCACGAAGGAAGCGGTAAGCATACACCGTAGCTACTCGATGGTATCCGAGACTATGTCTGTATCGAGAACTCTCTAAGACCGCCTGAAGTCTCAATCCGTACGCGTCTCAGGCGTTTCGTCGACGGGGTCGCGCACACCTCGTCGTGCATATCGCGGTGCCGTGATTGCTACGTATTTCACGGCGGGGTCATTTCGATCGAGCATTATCGAGCCGGAGAAACCATAACGAGCCCACGTAGCGTTGCTTGCGCTTGCCCCGGAGCGCGCTGTCGACCGGCAACGAACGTAGAGTTTAAACGCGTGCACGTACACCCTTGTTCATAAGTATTAGAATATCTACCGATTTCACACAGAACACGATAATTAATAAGTGTAGATTATCAAAAAGGAAGATTAATCGATTAAAATTATCTACGAGTAGTATCGTACGAGTATAGACAAAAGAACGTTACTAACACGAGCCACAAGAACGCGTTAAACGAACAATTACGATAGTTTTAGATTTGTTTCAAACTTTACCGATATAATCACGTTAGCCGAGTCTCGTTACACTGCTAATAAAATTTCAAAATGTTGCGTATAAGATACGTAATATATTCATAGAAGGTTTCTATGTACAAACGAATACTTTCATGAGCAACTGTACGTGAACACGTGTACGCGATACGCGGCCAAGGTGTACCGCGTCGTGCAACCGCGCAGAACCATAAGACACGTATGTTTATATCGTGGCGCGGTGCACCGCGTTACGTCGCGCACGCGGGGTGCACCCATAGCGCATGTAACGCTCGCGGAAATGTATGTACATCAGCTACGCGTTCGTGCTTACACACAGTGTCGTTGTAACCGGCTGCTCGCGCCGCTGCCTCCCGTTCCACTCGGGATACAGTATAACCGCTCTCCCGTGCATATTGTTCCACGATTACGCTCCCATTTCGCGGCTAAACATTTCTTTGCTTCCACGACCGCTCGGCATACCGCGCCGATTATTCGAGCTCTATCGGTCGTGTGACGCTTTCACGACCGCCCGTGGCACTCCGCGGTAGCCTCGATGCGCTTCTAGATACCTTTCGATTTTAGATACTGCCGAGAATACCACTGTCTACCGGGAACTTGTTGCCACGTAGAGCGCGAGAGATGGTAATACGGCAGTTTAGAGCTTAGTTTCTGCCGCCTTGGGGACAGTCAACCGTAGAGTTTAAGAGAATACCGATGTGCCATTGAGACGGAGGATTTTATCGGATGAAATCGAATCCCCACTTTCTCTGGTTTGAATACTAGAAACTATGCGGCGTATACAGTGGCGAATAAACGAGCGTTTGGGAGATAAATACATTAGGAAATATGGTAGTTAGCGCGCAACATATCCAGTATAATTTTGAGGAACTTTCGAAACTCGGAGAGTTTCTCTCTGTCTCTTTCTCTCTCCAAGGTTCGTTCGAGATGAAAACATGGTTCATGGATGGAAATCTAAGTAAAATCACGTTGTTCTCGAACAAATAGCTCGAATCGCATAGAAAGATCGGAAGCGTTAAAATCGTGGTTTATAGGAGCGTGACCCGGACGGTGTAATTATAAGACGCGTTCACGATAAAAGAGCTCTCGGATTCATAGTTTGACAGCAAATATATGCACGCCCACTGTTGCTCCATCGGCTGCTCCTCCCTCCGTGTCGTGCGCTCGCGCGCGTAATATGAAAACCTGCGTCGGCCGGCTTGACTGGCGCAAAAAGGTCGCGCGCGGCAACTCGTTAAAGAGGAGGAGCGCGGCTATGCCGCGGTATATCCACGATCATCTGCTTCGAAATTATAATCTTCTTATTTACATTCCCGCTAATTGCACGTTCGCTCGCACAACTTTGTCTCCTGCGGTGCTTTTCGCTCCTATAAATCCGACGCCCTGCCTCTGCCGCGTGATTAGACATTTACGCGTATATCGGGGGAGCGTCCGGAGATTATAGTTTACATCGCTCCTTCCGCGCTGTTATCGCGCCAACATCGAGAAATCGTGGAAAATCGCTAGCCAATTATAATCTCTGATTGGATTCCTCCGCGCTGACTCGAGCACTTTATTAGGACGTTACAGGAATCCCTGCAGTTCTTTGCTCTCGTTTTTATTCACTCGCTTTCGAAGATAATAGACAAAGCAGAGTGAAATGCTGTAATCCAAACAGTTAATTGAAATTTTTGAAAATACCCTGATGGCGGCTTCCGAAATTTTCCCCTAATTCCAGCAAAAGTAGCTGCGTATTTCGACAAGATCTGCGCTACGCACTTGCAAACGTATATACGCATTGAAAAAACAGTCGGTATAATTAGATTAGTCGGAGCTAAGAGAAGGAGAATCGAGAAACAGTGGCGAAGCGAAAGACACGGAGGCAGAAAGAGAAGAAGAAGGAAAGCAGACAATACTCTCCAAGGACAGGCGGTATTCAAATGCGTTCGTTACTATTGCTTCTGCTCCTGTCGGTTGCCTGTACGGCGAAACATTTTTACAGACTGCAGCCGTGGCTGCAGGACAACCGTCATTTTTTTCTCCTCTCACAGGCGAGCGTTCTCCCTTTTTCTTTCCCCTTCCTCGCCTTTCATCTTCCATCTTCAAAAGGAGCCTCTTCCACTCTGGTTTCCTCTGTCGCGAATCCGCGCCGCGCAAAAACCGACACCTCTGTCCCTTTTCGCGTATATCACCAAGCTTTACTACTCATTGTCGGGAAATATAGCGACACAGTGACGCGCGGAGAATTCCACGAGCGGTCGAACCTTTGTGCCCCGCAAGAACACCGCGTCGTTACCTGGGCATAATTTCCGTTCGCGCGATTATCGGCGAATGCTTGGCAAAAGGTGACGGCCACCTCGAATTCCCGGCACTGTTCGCGCGATCGCCAGGCTCTTATGGAGCTCCACGTGTCGGGCAAAACGAATCGCAGAAAAACGCCTCGTCGATACATGGAAGTTATCGTCGTATTAATTGAGTTAACGATACGAACGATTATTAGAACAAACTACGGGAAAATGTAATTAGAAGGCGGGAGTATCAGAATTATGCGATTAGTGGTTAGGAACGCATTGCGCGCGTTCATCTGTGAGCATAAAACTCGTGATTACAGATACGACTAACTCACATTCTCGTTTTACTCAGACTCGATAAATACACTCGTCGATGGCTATTAGCGTATTACGCGTAAGAATATCGCAATACGTTTACACGCGAAGAAAAGAACCGTAAAACGGTTCGAATAAAAGACGATATTAACAGAATGGCGAAAGAAGAAACGATTAAGACGCGTAGATAGCTACTCTGCTTGCTTTGGAGCAGAGTATGCAATGGAATTATATCGTAGATACCGAACATAGATAAATCAACGTATTAAATCGAAGACAGGCAAAAACGAGTTTATGAAACCGCAACGATAGATATGCATAAGTATTTTCTCATAGGTGTAACCTTGTATTTTGGAATTCAACACTGGAAGTGACCTCGAGTCGAAGAAATCGGATCGATTTTCCCGCATGATCCATAGTCGAGCAAGCATAGCCCGTAACCCGTTCACATTCCTCCGAAACGGTCCAGTCGATCGAAGATATCCGGTGCCTTGTTGGGATCATTAGCGTAAGATCGTGTGACGTAACGAGCCAATCAGTGTCCCAACAGTCCGAGTAATGATCGTGTACCGAGAGGTATTAGCATCGTGGACGGACGGACGATACCGTTAAACAAAACCTTACCTCGTGACCTTTGCCACGGAGGGTCGCGGTGGACTTCACCGATGACGAGGACGATCTTGTCGAATCCGATGCAGTCTTCCACTCGAACCGTCGGCTTTTCTGACCTCAGCCGCCACCAAGAAAGCAGATACGAAGGGGACGAGTAATCTGGATCACGACCTCTGTCTCTGGTCGAGGCGTAAAATGTCACGACGATCGAATCTTCGCGTATCTCTTTCTGTTAGATTCACTCGTACACGTTTGCGATATTTAATTACTTACACACAAATAGTTTACTTGCGTAAGTTCATTAGTCGTTTATATTCGAAGCTTATACAAATGATGGTAAATTCTAAGATTAATTTGAAAAACGGTGTTTGTAACATCATCACTTGCCTGTATTTTTCAATTTATGCAGTTGATCAATGTGGTTCCTGGAAGGAGCGAGCGGTTCAAATAATTCTATCAAGTAGGTAACATGGTCTTTAACGCGACCGTAAACCATCGTGTTTCTCAAATTATTTCTCAATTGTCCTTTTTCCCACCTCGTCGCTACTCTAGGTGTGAACACGGTGTATTGTTATTGTTTGTAATATTTTTATTGGAATTTTTAATTCCTTCGAAAGGGTGCGCCCGAGAGCAGGGAACAATGTGGTTCCAAGCGTGTCGAATCGCTTTAGGCGATCGAACGACCCGGTGCATGTAACGAACTCCAAGTCGTTTAATTCGATCGGTGACGCAGCAAGGCAAGCAGTGGCAAAAAATAATTCACGGGTCGCGGAAGTGTACGCTCGCGCAGATATCCCGGATAACACGCACGAGCGTGGTCGACGAGCTGCGCCTCCACTCGACAAAAATGACGGTCATCGAAGGCTTAATTGCTATCTTTGATCTGAAAAACGCAACCGCCGTGAAGCGTCGTCCACGCACAGCGACCCACAGTGAACACGCTCGCCTGTGTATCGTTCATCTTGTCGAACGAAGCCAACGAGCTACGAGAAACGAGCGCGCGACGATAGGAGAAAAACCTCCTGAAACCTGGAACCGTGGAGAAACGCGTTTTCGCGTGGAACCGGCTTTGATTAATCGCTCGGTCGGCTAATAACAGTTTGTCGTGCGTCGACCAACGCGACTAGACCGAGGATTGAAATCTATTAGCGTGCATAATTCCGTTATAGTCCCTGGCAGCTTCATGAATTATGTTAACCCTGCCGCAGCGATCGGTGGGCGGTAATGGGTTAATAACGCTCGCCGTTTTCCCTGCTTCTACGACGTCCCATTGAGGCACGCGCTCGCGAATCCGCGACGTTCGCTGCATTATTCTCCGGATCGTTCACCGGATCCTTCGTTGAGACTTTCGACGACGATGAACCGATCGCTTCCGTGAGCGGGACGAACAATATGGATCACTCAGGATGAAGTGGCGTCCCGCTGAGTCGCTAGATAATCGTTCGAGCGAAACAACAGAATCGTTTGCGACCGGTGACAGATCGTGACCCGTCCAGTCGTAATTACGAATTCCGGCAGTGCTTTATTGCTGTCCGACATTCCGGCGCGCCTAAAATCCTTCAGGACAGTGTACGGTGGCTGTCACAACAGCCAGTGCATTAGTAAAACCGATACACAAGCGTATGGTATACGTTGGTACACTTGGTAGAGTGTCGTCAGTGGAGATAAGGGATCTGTTGGCGTTCCAGGTCTGGAGCCATGGATCTGACCTGATCTCGCGACGCGAACATATATGGAGAGGCGGCGCGGCAGTATGCACGCACCACGAATTCGTGGCACGCAACGCGACATCGTTGCGTGAAAGCCGAGTCACGGATGTACACGTCGATCACGATCGATAAGGCCTCCGAAAGGATAGAGAACGAACGCAGCTTCGTGCTCTTAAAGCACTTCTCTGCCACAGAACGAGAAGTATCCGCTGGAAAGACAGCGGGTGCATTGTCCTGGTTCGTGGCCTCGTGGCCGCGAGAGTGTGCCTTTCCGCGACCAGGTATCACGGTGAACGGTCGAGGTTCAAAGGCGCCGACCGACTGCCACGCTGACGCTGAATTTCGCCAAATAGGTACGCAGCCACATAATGCGCGCATTATATTCAGCAACGGGCAGCCGGCTCGCGTTTGACCGGCCTCCGTGTGTCTTTGCATTCGGACGAAAGGCAAACCGACGAATCGTCGGGTCCTTCTGTTCCTTCTTCGTCGTCTGACCTTTGCTACCAGGAAGGTAACCATTTGTCGAGATATTGGTCGAGAGACTTTCGCTTTTCGTTTTGATTTTTGGAGAAGACGTGCCGGTTTTGCGTATAAGGGAGTGAAAGAGCGACCGACGTTTGCACTGACTCTCGGGTCCTCTTCCGGGTACTTTGGTAAAATCGTTTGGGGACGAGATAGGATGGAGGATGTAAATTTGAACTAAAAGGGAAGAGATGTAGAGATTCGAGGCCTTCAAAGTTGGAATTCTCGCAGACGAATTCTAAATTGGACCACACTTCGACAGTGGAATTTATTTAATTAATGAAAGCGTTTGTCTCGAGTGTCGTTAAGCTCATGCCGTTTTCTCGAGCCGCGACTAGTTTTCAATTTCCATCGAAATTCATGTCCTGCCTCTTAAACATTCTTGAAACTAGCCTCTGGCGTGTACTAATAACACTATTCGATCGATAAGAGACGCACGTCGGTCACTCGACAAAAATATCTCTTGCAGATCGAGTTTCTTATCATCGTACCTTGGAATATGCCGCGTGGGCGCTTTTTGAGGTTCTTGAGTCCGTTCGAGCTCAACAAGATCACGCAGAATAGCAACGGCACATCCTCGATGATGTTAAATTGTTAAAGGAAATCGTCATACGGTTTCCTGGAAAAGGGCCGGAATCGGCGGATGTCCGAGGAAACGGATGCGAATCGACGTGGAGAAGGATGCAAAGCGACAGTTAGGACAGGAACATGGTCGAGGAAAGGCGGCGCGTTGCCTTCGTCCGGGGAGCCACGGAGAGAAAAGGAGAGACACGTGTATCAAAGAGAAAGAAGTAACCGTGTGCCACGAGAAGGACGGAAACGGCGAACACGTAGAAGACGACGGACGAAGAAAACAAGAAGAAGCGGAGGATCTCGCGAAGCGAGCCACACAAAACCCGAAGAGCTGGCGAGCGAGACGAAGAGTAAGAGGGACGAGAACCAGCCCGAGTGCAGGCCATCCAGCCACGAAAAGGTGTAGGGCAAACGTATACAGGGTGTGCCATAAAATCGTGTTACTCCAATTTATCTCGAAAACCTGATAAACCGCTTCCGTGATCTAAGAGTCAACCGATGATTAATAATCCATGGTTGAGAAGGTGTAAGGGAGCAAAGTTTCTATAGAGCCAAAATGATATGCGTTTATGCGATACCTGTCGCGTGTTATTAGTCAAGGCTGTCGTTTTAGGTGAAAAAATAGGCGATTCGATGAGGCGGGAAACTATATTTCACGCATGCGATGCTGATAACCTGTCCTCGCCTAATTATTCATTCCTACCTGATATTTGCTATGAAAAGATCGAGAGTTTCCGTCAGAACCGACAAAATAGCGATTATTTTGTAAATTTTCGATAAGATGCTTGACATTGAAATTATATCCGAAGTCAGTGAATCGTGACCAAAGACTAGTAGGGATGAAAACGAATAAAATGAAGAAATTGATCGAGAGACGAATTGATTAATCAGCGAATGTCACGGCTACGCTGCTGCTCTAGAACAATGCCGCTCGTCGGTATTGGCCAAACTCCGGCCCTCGCGAAGGTCCATAGCGTCTCCAAATAAACTAGAACGAGTCGCATGGAACGAAGCCCGGCAAAAAGAGAAGTGGACTCGCTGGAATGAGCAGAGAGCATACAAATGCATCGCTTAGCGAATGGAAATTTGCGAGCGAGACATCGCGGATCGCCAAGGCTAAGTATCGTCGATTTGGAGATCGAGTTGCGATTAAATTTACCCCGATTCGTCTCGGACGTCGAAAATCGAACGTTTTTACGTCATAGCGTGTCTTTGATGGAAACAAACGAGATCATATGACAAGGAATATGGTAATTGATAATAAATTTCTTCCTAAATCTCTATATGACATAAACTTTTGCTAATTATTCTTCATGACTCGTTATTCAATTTCTAAATAAACTCTATTTCCATCGTGTAATAAATTGCCAAGGTATTCGTTATAAAATTTCTTGGTTCTCGTGGTTGGTTGGCCTTTGTTTTTTATTAGCTGTCACGGTATTGCCCAATGCATTATCACTTTCCTTCTCGTTAGGAGAGGCAAGATAGCGCCTTCCAGTTCTTACTTCCCGGTACGCGGTCGAATCGCCTTACACCTGACGAGCTCGTTGATTGGCCGAGGCGAAATTTCACGAGCGGTCTCTGATAATGTGCTCGCTTTTGGGCCGAGGAAGAGCAGCACGCCTGGGACAAAAACGAGCGACAGGAAAAAAGCCAAAGGAGATAACAGCGTGGGGGGTGAACGAGTACGCGAACGGTCTCCGGAGAGGGCTGCAGAACCGGAATTTTATACAGTGGCGTAACACACTGGGTAATACGCAGAGAATCACGAAACTCCTGGTTGGAGGCTACTGCTCTTGTCTCTTCCTCCTTTCCTCCTATCGTCTCTTTCTCGTTCCATTTCGAACACTTGGCTCCTTGCCGTATCTTTCATTTCCTTTTTTTTTCTTCTTCCTCTTTTTTCCCATCTGACCGGGGTCGAGATCTCGCTGTTCGATTAGCCTTTCGACGAGGTGGACTGTCCCCTTATCACGAATGCCTAAGATTCGCTCTTCGCTGGTCAATTAAGTAACCTGCGTTACACGGCTAATTAATTTTACTGCAATTAATTAAGCTTCGTCTCGTCGAATCGCCAAGTACGTTTTATCTGCTGGAACGGTTCAACGTCTCGATCGTTTTCGATGGTACCATGGCCCGTCATAAATCAAGATGATAACCATGACGCGAAAAATTGGTTAGCGTTTCTTCGATATCGGTTCACCAATTCTGCATCCGCTTCACCGTGCCTGACTCGCTTCGAACGAAACCTTCGAAAGTTCTCTGCTATCGTATCACGCGAGTAATCGTACCACGGTTGATTTTCCAGGACAATGATTCGATAAAAAACGAGAACAAAGGAGGGCCTAGCGAAAGAATCATCGATAAAGAAGAACCAATGTCGGGTAATGGTAAGACGAGACCAAGCCACGCGGTGGCGGCTCCTAGCGGCGATGGCCAGAAGTAACGATGACCTTGCCAAGGTCACCGCGTCCTAACTACACAGAGACCCTTCCCTCGTTCTTTCTCCGTCCCTCTTTCGTCCTACATGGCCCTTATTATTATAAAGCAGTTGCCCTGATTCCCCCGAGGCCGTGTGCCATTCATTCGCCTCTCGTTCGTCTTCTGGCTGGCCTCCTCTCTCCTTCCACCGGCCTTTTTCTTCTCTTCACTTTTTGTCTCGTTACATGCACGGCCTTTCTTCATCGGCTCGCCGACTTCGACGCTGAAATCGAAACTGCCGGACCGAGGCCATTATTGCATCTCTATTGTGCGACGCTCTGCTTCGAACTGGCTGGCTCGCGATCCAAGCCGCTTCATTTCCCTTTTTCCTGCCTTTCATCGATTGTTCGGCACGCTCATTTTTACGAGACGCCACGATAGCGGTGCTCGTTTTTCTCCGTAAAACCAAGACCTTGCACCCCTCGATTTTCGTCACGAAAGGACGATGGAAGAAGAAACGATATAAAAATGACTCGTTGATGATCGTTGGATATAACTTCAGAACGAATAGCTTACTTTAAGAGCATTCAAAAGTTGATTAAATGTTATTCCAAGAAGGCTTCCGATGATAAATTAAGGGCGCGTATAGTTCGTTTATAACTAGTTATACGATCAGAAATCTTACAACGCTCCCGCGATATTCGCACAACTTAAACTATAAAATACATAATGCTCTCGAGTAAAAAATAAAATATCATAGATGTGTATTTATTTTACTGGCTAACTGTAACAGATACTGGTATATAGCCTCGTATGTATATCGGGGATGGACTTTTACCTGCGATATAGGTATGCCGCGTTCGGTAGACGTATCTCAACACGTGAACCCACTTTACTCGTTTCAGAGGCAAGAACGGGGACTCCTCGACGGTTCAGGAGGCTGGCAACGGTAGCAGTGGCGGAGGATTGGGAAAATGGCTGCGCGAACATTTAGGAGGCGGCTCGAAGGGCGGTCAGGACGGCGGCGTTGCTACGAAAATGACCAGCGGCGTGGCGGTTGAGAGTCCCGGCAACGAAAAGCCCTTCGGGAAGACCATCTATACTTCGCAAAATCTGTACTGTAGTCTGCCGAGGGACCACGGTCGGCATGCTTACAATGGCGGCCGAAAGGCTGGCCACGGGAATTCCGTGAAGCTTCAAGGCCATGATCGACAACGATGTGCCAGCGTGAACCATCACGAGAAGATCACCTTCAGCGACCTTGGTACTTTGACGAGGGGCGGGCCGATCTATGGTAGCGAGGGGAAGACACTGAAGAAACGAAATCGCGATCGACGCAGGCATTCCCTGAACGAGATTCACGAGCAGGGCCGGCAACGTCGTAAAAGGTGAGCGAAAATTCTAATTAATTCCGTCAAACGCACTGGCATCGCGGGAAGAGACCCGCGTGCAAGACAGCGATTTACCGTGGTCGATGCAAACCACAGAGTCATCTTTCTGATCTACGACGACCGCAGATACGCGGCGAGATTAATTTAATTTGTTCAAGCCCACTCGCCTCGTGAGTAACCGTCGCTTTGTTCGTGTTTCGGGGCTAGACGTAATTGAAAACTTGATCATTACGTGGGACTCGACCAAGTTATACACGGGACGTTTCGTATAGTGGTAGTAAATAATTATACGAATAAATGTATGACAAATGATAGGTTTTTTGCGCCTGGTTTTAACAGTACTTGGATTCCTGGTTGCTCCCTTTTCAAATGTTCAAACCCGTTCTTACAGTACTCTTAGTCCATTAAAGGTACTACATATACGTTGTTCTATTATTATTAAAAACGACACGGTGCATTCAAAGTTGCAAGAAATTCGAACGCTCACGCCGCCACGTTTATATCGCTGTAATAAACGACCACCGAGCCGCTGCAATTAATTTCACGCGGTGACTCGCGCCAGAGGCGGTTTTCTTCTTCGCGGCGGTGGTTTTCCCGCGCTAGGGAATCGCTACTCGAAGCACGGTTAGACGATCGTTCCTTTTTGTCCGGGACTCGTCTCGGCGGTCGCGGGAACTTCGCGGAAGCCTCTCCACTTGGGAGACGAAGCCGTTTCTCTTCCCCTGATGATGAACAACGCGTCGAAAAAGGGAATTACGAAGGCTAGCCCGCGGCACGTTCAACACCCTTCGTCCCAACACGGCTTTCGACAAAAACGAAACGAGTCGTTGGCCGTGCGTCGCTCGCGACTAAGATTCCCCACGTTCTCGTGTTGGGTCCTGGACGCGAGCGCAGCCTCCACGAGCATTGAATCATCAACTGGAAGATTGCACCACAATGCGTCGAAACGGAAGCGCGTTCCGCTGCGAACAGTGCATCGTCCTGAACGTAACGAGACGACGACGACCTCGAGATTTCGTTTCGACATCGCTTTCCACCGCTGAGAAATCCGACGGGCGTTTCGTAGTTCCTCGGAGATAGAAAAAAAGAAGGAAAGAGTGTCATTGCATTGCAAATTGCCGTACTTTCGTTGCACGTCAGTCAGGCAGATTGTTTCTCGCGGAGAGTGCCGAGTCACCGAACGAGCGCAGATGCCGACGCTTGTACACGCGCGTTACGACAGACCTTAATGCCAATTCATTCGATGAAATTATAAAACACGCGGCACGCCGCGTAAGCCTCGAATCGCGGTTCTGTTGGTCGGCTCTGACCGCTTGCAACACACGGAATTCGCAGTCACGGTATTGTACAATTTCCTGTGGAGGAATACATCCCGCGGGGTGTAACCCCGATTTTTAAGCTTTGCCGAGCGTTGCGCGCGTATGTTCCTCTCGACGACTTCCTCGAACACGGACGCCGAGCTGCGATGTCGAATCTCGATGAGTACAGTCAGTTTAATCAATAACACTGGAAGATACGTAGAGACGAAGGTACTTGCACTTGGATGCGTCGCGTCTATTTTAGAATAATATTCTATTCTGTACCAGCTATTGTGACGTAGCTCTTGCTTCCACGTGTCTTCTTTCATTTTTATCTTCGAACTGGATCAACCTCGGGTACTCTGGAACCGGGTACATCAACCAGCCAGACAGTACTCGAGTATACTTCAACTTTGTATCTCTACGCTAACAATATCAACAGGATTACACTGGATCACAAGAGCCGTCCCGATATTCGCTTCTCGACAACCTTTTTCCTGCCATTTTCTCGCGCACGCCGGCCCCATAACCAGCTGGCGCGAACGAGCAAAGAAAACCGCCACCCCGCGTTCAGATACATATCGACGCTCCTTTCATAGTCCTCGAGATGAAACCACTCTCGGCTAGGATGATTTAACGCGGCAGTTTGCCGGTGCCCCCGCGAATGTCCGGTCATCACGACCATAGTAAGACGCTAGATCCTTACGCCGGTTGTAAGTGTCCACGACTGGTATGCGGCTAGTATGTACGTCTGGGATATATGGTTGTCTTCATACTCATCCTTCGTATAAGGTCCTCTTCATGCTGCACGTAGCCGTGCTCCCCGTCACGGAGAGGATCTGTGCTCGCGCAGCCCGCGAAATACCGATGTAGGCAGAGTTCGTCGGTCCTCGCTGTGTGCTTGGCCAGAGAAAGCAGGAAAGATAGAAAAGGTGAGACGAAGAACGAGAGAGGATGAGAAAGAGACGCGAATAGCAGGGTTGTTGGGCCCTGAATTTACGGCGGAGACCGCGATAACCTCGATAGCCCGACACGGGTATATTGCCGCCCCGAAGACGGTCAGCTGTCTATCGCGTCGCTGTTGCTGCCTCTCGTTGACTTTCTGCGCGTATCCTGCAATTTCGGGAATGCGTTTCTCTTTCCTGGCGAGAACACCGAGAAATCGAATACATAGGTCGGCTTCCACACGGGATGAAAGTAACGGCGGAGTTTCTTTCGATAGGGAAATTCTCCGCGGAACCAGCCGATACGGTGATCGACAACCGTCCACCGGGATCGATAACGCTGAAACGACACCAAGGGAACCGCCGCGACGGCGGCTGTCACGGTGCAGCCGATCGAATAGGCTGATGGAGCAAAAAAGCGAGCTCACAGAGCACATATTTCTCGCTCTCATATCTGCTCGGTGGTTGTTTATTAATGTTCAGCCAGCGCATAAACAATGACTCGAGAGCCGTTCCAGCTGGCTCTCCGGCGAAAAGTATTACGCGCACGGCGCGCGAGAGTGAGCGCGCTCTATAAAGCACGAGAATATCGTACAATCGGAGGCGGACGTCTCGGTATGTATCCACGTCAATGCAACGTACGACACTGGAAAGTGCTATACCTGTCACCGGCTCGACTCACTCACGTACACGCACGCGTGCCTGTCTATTGCGTCTGCTACCATCGAAAAAACCTTTTAAGTAACGACGTATTCTCACGCGTTTATTCACGAGCCACGCTCGCGGATACGACGCGGCTGCGCCTACTTATAACGCGCAGGTGCGAGCCAAGGTTTGTGCCTGTACACACGCGTTTCATCGACGCGGCCGAAACCGTCGTGTACACGCTCGGTATACTCGAGAGGCGTGTAAGAGTGCACATATTCCAATACACCGTCACAAAATAGCCGGATTCGGCGTTGTGTTAACGTATTCGTTAGGCCAGTTACACTGACACGTTCGCGTCAGGCAACACTTGCTCTTCTTCCTTTCTCTGCCGAAGTCTCTTGGGCCAGCTCTCCCTTCCCTGCGTTCTCGAGCCATCGACAAGGCCCTTCGGTGCTCTCCCTACTCTCTCTTTATCTTCCTCTTTCTCCGTTCACCTCGCCCTTAAACTCTCTCCTCCGTCATTCGCTTTCCTGCAGGCTCTCGTGAGCTAAATATAGCTAAGGCTGAGATATAAATAGAATAACCCCGCGGGCCAAGATGGCTGGGGTCAGCTCTTGCATCGTCGTCTTCGCCTTCTTATTCTTCTTCTTATTCTTACGCCTTTTCTCCTTCTTCCTCTCCTTCTTCCTCTTCGCCTTCCCAGCTGCTGATTTTTCTTCTGGTTTCTTTTGCACATGTTGGCTGCCCTGAGCTCACCAGGATTTACCTGTCCCCTTGGTGTTCGTACGGCTACTCCAAAGGCTTTAACACCTTCGTGTCCGCCCCGGGCAATTCCATTGGCCGACCTTAGACCGGAGAGGTCGGTTCCCCCGATAAGAGGTCACCGACATGGGTCCTCGGTTGCTCACCACCCTTCACGGAGCCCGAGGTTTCGGCCGTTCGCGTGTTCTGGAGTTTTATTGCTCGCCGCGCTTGATCTTACGTAAAATAAATGCCGGCGCGTTTCGCAGCGAGTCGCGTATCCATGTGACCGCCACGTAAAAATTTGAATTCCGATCTCGTCGAACCTCCTCGGACGAGATTCGGAGTGAAACGAACGTGGACGGGCATAGCATGACGTAACCGAATGGAACGTCGGAAGAGCAGAAAGGGAGAAACGGTTAGATATTCCATTTTCGTAGGTTTTCGACTCGTAACTCGAATTCGTATCTTTTTCGACGTTCGAATCGGAAATGTTGCGTCGTCGTAGCTCTCTTGAGTACCGAGTTCCTGTCTAATCGGCCTAGATTGAACGGCGACCCACGTACGACCTACTGCTTTATACGGGGGATACGGTTCGCGGAATATCCTGCGTTTATCATTCTATACGAGAACTGGAGGTCGCAGGATCGGAACAGGAGAGACAGCAGAGGAGGAAGAAGAAGAAGGAGATGAAGAAAACGAGGAAGACGGCTCGAGGCTCCGTTCGACCCTGGCCAGGGCCGTATCGGCGGGATTAATGGCAGTGACATCCCGCTCGTGGCCAGATGAGATTCTCTGGCTCGGTCGCGAGAACGAGCAGGAGAAAGAAGAGGGGAAACGACGAGGAAAGCAAGCACGGCGAGAGGGACAAACGGGGAGAGAGTGAACGAGAAAGAGAGAGGGGAGATCGACGAAAAAGAGGAGGAAGGAGAAGATGTCCAGAAGAAGAAGAAGAAGAAGAAGAAGAAGAAGAAGTCGACAACGACGAAGCATGGTGGAGGTGGAGGGCACCCGATGTGAGTCGAGTGCGTTGACCTTAGGATTCGATGCGCGTCCTTGAGGATACCAAGATGGCGGGTTTATGCAACCGGCCACAATGGTATCCGCTGCAGGCTGCGGATCGTCTCTCTCTCGTTGCGTTCTATTTGACGCACGACGCGATTCGACGTGGTTACATTCTCGGGGGACTCTCGTGTGTGCACACTGGCACACACGTTCTTCCAGCGTTCGCGGCGGTCTCCTTCTCTTGTAGAAGAGCGCGCGGTGGCGCACTCGGCCACACGGGTACACGCGTGCACGCACAACGTGCGTACGACCGGCACCGACATGAGCTTAAAGACGCGCCGTTAAACCCAGTCAGTCCAGTTTCCATCGGCGCAGCCTGCATGGACGAGCCAGGAATACGGCGTCGATTTGAAAGGAAATCAAATCCGTGGAAAGGCCAACGAACGGCTTGGGATGTGCGCGAGAGCGTACGACCTCTGCCACTCTTACCACGCGCGCAGACCCGTGCACCGATCACGCGAAATATGGAAAAGCAGCCACTATTTTCGATGATCGTCCTTGAGGGGTCCTTAGAGCGTTCTCGTGACTTAACTCGTTAAACACCGGTCAAAGCACGTTCGTCATTGGCTCGCCAACAAGCTTGTTCTCTCCGTTTCGAGCAGCTTTTTTCCTCTCCACCTTCGATTCCTTTCGAAGACGTTGTCGCTTTCTTGAAACACTGGCTACAACTCCTACGACTCGTTCTGCCTCCGTGTGACATTTTCTGAATTTCTCCGACGGCGGCTATTGATAGCGAGCAGCGTGGCATTTTTACAAGGCCCCGGGATGAGAGTCGATCGTACGGTTCTTATTAAAACGATCGATCCATCGAGCGTGTACGCGTCCGTTTCTTTTCGGTCTCGATCCTGGGCAGCTGGCCGCGCAGTCGTTGCGTGTGTACTGGCAGCGCACGAAACGTTCGCCGGAGCGACCAATAAATTTTGTCGCGGCCTGTCCGCCGGCTATAAAGATTCGGGAACTGGAACTCAGGAAATTGGTACGTCAGTGTCATCGGGATGTAAAAACTTGTTTCTTCTTCCTACTGCACACCGAGGCATGTATATCGTGGCAGGGAAAAAAGCCGCGGGGATTCGATACTTGACAATCGAACCATGGCCACAACGACGACCCTCTGCGACCATTCGCGCACTAACTGCGTATGTGTGCGCGCTCTTGAGGGGGAGTCCGAGTGTAATCGTGTGCTCGTGCATACGGCCTGGCATCGAGACACAAGTACATAGTTACACCAGTACAGACTGAGTACAGAGACACGTACACAGAAGGTACTTACACATACGCGACTCAAGCAGGGATCCTTGATCCTACAGGAATGCAGTCTTGGCGGCCCACGCGGCCTCAAGTACCCCACTCTCCGTCTCTGTCTCTTGTTCACTTGCCAGGTTGCCTCGTTCCTCTTTCTTCGTTTTCACGAGATCTAATCCCCGTAGGGCCGTTCGTAAAGCAAAGACCAGTATTGGTCGAATGCACGCACCTTTTCGTTATTCCGCATATTTTCCCCGGTGAAGCGTAAACGCACTGTTACGAGATTATTAAAAGCGAAAGGTACACCCGTAAAGAACCTTAGAGCGATTTAGTTTTTCGAGTACGAAGGGCAGAAGGAAGATGGTAATCGGCGATTCGGCCAACCGACAGTGACCAAGACAAATCACCGTTACTACTGTTATTCTCGTATCGTCGGTGAAATCTGAACTCGGGAAATCAAACGCGGCAATTTATCAGCCGAGCGCAGATTCCCCGATTAAAATAGGGAAAGATCCTATACGATAAATTGTTCGAAGCGCAGAAATCCAAGTGGGCCTGGTAAATCAAGGGAAACTGAATCCGAGCTTGCGCTGGGTGGCTCGTTCCGTTGGAGCTCTCTCGAGAGAGAGTTGTTAGCTTCGAACAATCGTGTCTACGTTTTCCTCTACGTGTACGCGAGAACCGCGAAAACAAACTGAGGTAGAGAAAGGAGAAACGATAAACGACAAAGGCGAGAACAACGCCCGGCGTGGTCGTACCTTTCCAGATTTTTTGCCACGTATGCGCCGGTTATTAATTCCTGGCCGTTTAACGTCCGGCGAACAGAATGATAGTCGGGTTTCAGCTCGTTGTGTTCCACCGTCACGCGGTTCTCGCGTGATCGAACGAGCCACGTCTCCCATAAATAAACTTTTCATACATCAGCATGGAGACCGTGGCAGCATGGAATAAAGCACATAGAGAGATGAAATCGTAGCCTGCACACCGCAGGATGCGCAGTGCATCCGCACTGACGGTGTCCGGTAGCTCGCAGCGGTTTAATCGACGTCCCGCGAGGAACTTTTCCTCCCAAGCATTTCTCCGACGCGAGACCAGCGCGAGCAGTTAAACAAGCAACACCGTATACGCGCGCCAGCGCGCTCTCGAGAGGGAAGATCATCTTCGATCTTCAAGGTCGACTGCATGCTGCTCGAGGCCTTCTCGAGGAGGCGTCGATCCAGCTACGGCGAATTCGTTCGACTGTTTTCTTCGTCCCGCAGCTGTTTCCTTCCTCCGTATTCACTTACGTTCAGGTGCCACGTTTGCCCATCCCTCTCGTCTCGACGTTGCAACGTCTCCAATTACGTACACGCTGAATTTCTGTGCCCGTGTCCCTCGATTATCCGAAACATGACGCCACCCCCGCAGAAAGAAAACTTTAGCGTTGCGTTAGAATACGACGAAGACAAGGTATTTAAATCTAGAAGGCGTCGATGAGATATCAAACACCGTTCTGATTCTTACGAACCTCTTTCACCTCGAACGATTAATTCCTTCAATTTCTTTCGTTAGATGACACAATATAAGTTCGATGTGTCTTATTCTTTGGAAGATTTTGGGTTAGAAAGGGAAGAGGAAGAAGCTCGAAGCGAGGAGAGGGAATCAGAAAAAGAAATAGAGCCCGCGTGGAATGTTATTACGGATCTGTTCGAAGATGATAGGTACGAGGAGGAAGAATTTCACGAGGAGAAAGAAGTAGGTGAAGAGGAGGAGATGTCGCTTTCCACGACGGTTTCTACCATCGAGGAAAAGGTTATAGAGGAAGCGCCGAGTCCGGTAGAATCTGAACACGTGTTTGCCGAGATACCTATAGAGGTGCGCATAAACCGTCGTTATCCTTGTAAGTGCCTAGCTGTTCGCAGTATTTCTACTTTTGATCCGGATATTTGCACACAATATGATCGATGCATTGTAAGTGCAGAAGAAATAAATGACAAAAAAGTTCCTAACATTTCTTTTCTAGAGTCCGGCTGAACGTGAAACGATTATCGACAAATTGAGAGAATTACTATCCGAAAGATCCAATCTGAGAAGGAAAAATAGGCTGTTGGAAATATGGGTCACTCGAAATATGAAGAAGGTCAGGCTACAATACTCAGATTCATCATTTTCGATGCTTTACATTCCATATTACATAAGTGCCCCTTTTGGCGAAAGAACAATGGCGCCCGAGTTTGACCTCTTGTTGCATAAGCGATCGTTCGGATAGACTCAACAACGTATGACACCCTCGGATTCCACAAAGACCCGCGAACAAATGGAAGAGATATACAAGGAAGCGCTGCGCGAATACAAGATGCAGGTCGACGAGATATTGACGCGGGAGGCGGAATTGACATACGAGATACAGAATTACACGCAAAAGGTTACGACGCTCAAAGAGGAGGATGATCGAATCTTCGGACTGTTTCTCAACCGTCAGAAAGAAGTATCTGTTGGCTTAGTCTTCTCGAAAACTGGCAGGAAACTCACGGAGAAGATGATGGACAATCTGATACGTCGACAGGTGTTTTTACTTACTACCAATTATTCATTCCTTTTAAATCAACGATAATTTCCGAACCTTTTTTATCAGACTACACGACGTTTGATCTTGGCCAGAGATCGTCAGAGCTACGTGTTTCTTCAACATCGTCTCGACGATTTGAATATGCATCTTAAAATCGCTGAAACTTTAGGAGAAGGAATGACTACGATGGATTACGAGGCGCTTCACATCGCCAATTGTGGCTACAAGGACAGATTGGATGAAAGAGACCGTGAATTAGAAAGGCTTCGAATCAAGTACGTCTGTATGAACTACGTTATATTTTAGATGATTTTTCTCGTGACATTTCGATCAGAATCGCAGAAACAGTAAATGGCGTAGCTCAATACAAGGAAAAAGAGGTATGCATAGCGGAGGACATAGAATTCGAGCAAAAGAATCTCGATCGAAAACGCGAAGAGAACACTAAAATTCGGGAACGCGTAAACAATGCTCACGTGGCGCTCAATGAGATACGAGAGACTTTGAACGAGAGAAGCACTTCTGCTGGACTCCTAGTGGCTCAGTAAGCATTCTCTATGGAACGTGAAACGTTTTTACTCGATCGATGTCACTGAGTTTTTATTTAGGCAAGAGTTGATGGAAATGCAGAAAATGATAACGATGAAAAAAGAACTGAAAGCCAAGATCGAACTGATAAAGCAGGAGATTGAATTGTATCACCCAATGAAACAGAAGATCAAGAAAAGTCAGCAGTTGCGCGCGACATATCCGTAGAAAAACAACAATTACTTCTAATAAAAATTTATGTTAAAACGGAAATCGATTGTAGAAGAAAAAGTTTCGCTATTTATAGAATTCAATCTAGTCATCTGATTTCTTACATTGTACACCCATGTAACTGTCTCGCTTACCTCGTAAGCAATTTATCACCTTTCTCACTGCATTCGAATGAAGTTTCGTATTCTCTTTGGAATCGTATTAATTTGATCGGTCGTGTCAGACCGCCCACAAAGATTTCAAGATCGATACGTCGATATGATCACGGCTACGTATTAATCTCTTGAAATTTTTTCTCCATCCACTCGGCGACAAGTTTTCCCATTGAGAATCGTATTAATTAATTATAGAATCGCGAATGTGCAAGAAAAATGAAACTGCATGAAAATTTCTAGCAGATTTATGTTTCGTCGCACGCGTGACGTGGTTTTCCTGCTAGCTTGTGGCGTCACGTCGAAGATATCGCTTGCATGTAACTAATTTCAAAGTTTTCAGCACTCTTTTCTTTCTGCGCATGCGATACGAAAGTAGAAAACTTGTTATAAATTGATTGCTGGAGAGAATACTAACTCTCTCCCTGTAAACGCTTTGGACCGCTGTTCACTTTGTTAATTAAACGATAATCCTGAAATGATATTACACGCACAGTGATTTCTATATCTCGTAACACGTATCTACCTTTCCCCCGATGTAAGACGATTACAAAGCCTTCATTCGAATATTAAAAATCCGCCTTCGGAACAGTTAACTAATAGAAGTCGAATGTTCCGTGAAGTAATCTAAAATTCATATTGTATCTTGCTCAATTTTCTAAGTTCTCGAGTTTCCTTGACAACGCGGACCATATATCTTGACTCGTTCGAGTTCGCGAAGCAACTTTGTAGCGGGAGTTTCATAATCGCCATTACACTCGGCGATGAGTTAGCTTTAGATTAGCAAAAGCGCTTCATTGTCAGCGTGTGGGTAGTTTCATTCATTCATTCGTCCACCTACTCGGGAACGGGATTATTTAAAATATTCTAAAGGTTATCCGTACGCTCACGCGTTAAGCTCGCTCCCTAGCGAATCCCGGAAAAGAATCGCGCCTATTAATTTCACGTGGGCGTAGAACGTACTTTGGTTGGTCAGATAAAATCAGACAAGGGTGGATCTCCTGCTGTTTATATCCAAAGGGCATGGTCATCGATCGGGAATAAGGTTTGAACATCGCGCTCGAATCTCGTTCGCATGATTTCGGGCCAATTAGGGCCGGCGTTGAAACCATTAATTCTTTTTGGTAATTTGTCCGTAGCTGGAATTGATTTAAGGCCAACGCTGGATGGAAGGTAAGACGAATGGTCGTCCGTGGAAAAAGAAAAGAGATGACGTGTCAATTAAGCTACCCTACAATCCAGCGGAAAGTTATATGCAAAAGGCCGGGACGCGTAGAAAGATAAATCACGGTAAATCTGGGCTCGAACATGCTTGATCGGACGATTATTTATACCCGTCATTCACGAATCGACGGCTCGTTGACCGTTAATCGCGAACGCGCCCCTTGTCTGTAAATCATTTAACGAGCATAATACTCGATACGTTGTAACATCTGCAGTGAATATTCGTTTCTACTCGTGGAAAATTATCCTCCATTATTTATCGTAACGAAAGTAGCGCCAGCATCTCACCGTTGCACTTGCTAATTCTTAAGCGTCGACCGTGTGTCCCCTCTGCGGACCGTTAGAATTCGTATTCATCGTCGACTACCTGCTAACGTGGCGCGATCCAACCGATACTCCAAGGAAATTCTTTTCCTCTTGCCTCCTTAAAGATTCCACTTTCGCACCGTCTCGTATACCTGGGGCTACCGTCACCCATGTGCATCTTCCCAGAAAGTCTCCCTCTTTTCTTCGAAGCACAGATAACGTCGCACACAGGGATTCGAGTTATAAATCTCTTCCCATTTCTCGCCGGATTTGTGACTCTTTCGTGACCGTTTCCGGAACACTGACGGAAAAACTGGTTTGTGTCCGAATGCTGGTATTTTGTCGGGGTCGAACCTTACCAGCAAGGAAGGGCACGTCGAACGAAACGCCGCTCCGCGTAAGCTGAGTGGCTGGTCAAAGACAACGGTGTGCGAAACACAGGGAAAAGTTCCGTGGCAGATTATGCAGATCTGATGTATTTGCATTTAGTTAGCATACATGCCGTTCGTTGCACGGCCGGGTCTACGCTATGGACTTTCATCTATTTATCATAAAAAGTACACGGTAACAGATCCCGATGGATCCCTTTGTTGCTGTCGCGCCACCTCACCCTACATCGATTAAAGAATTCTTCTTGGACTTTATCGTGCTTTATTCATGACATCACGAAATTCTTTGGATTCACGTAGATTTTACGATATATTTGCACTGTATCTTTGTGTCTCGCGTATTCAGGCACAAAGTGGGACGATCGATCTGTCACGATTGCTTCGTTGTTCTCGCAATGAGATTACGAAGGGTGGCCGCGTTCGACCAACTGGAATAACGATGTACACAAGTCGTAAGTGAGCGGAACTTTAAAAGTTACCGTTTGCTTTCACGCAGGCGCAAAGTTGCCGAAACAGAACGATATCACGGTAAATTATACCGTTGCAGCGTTGTTTCGGTGGAACGTGACTGGTCGGTGGGAGAAACAAGGCGATTAACGTTTCGGCGATACGGGCCACTGAAATTTTGCGAATCGAGCAATATAGTGCGGCAATTACGCGAACGCGGAACCCAACCGTAAAAGGGAAAACGCGCGTTAAGGAATCATGTCCATTCTCAAGGTCGACCGGTATCCTACCGGCCCCTACCGTAGACTGCATAACGCGTTTCTATTACGCGGTCAATTGCAGCGATTGTTGCGTGCCTCTCGCAATCAGCGCCACCGAGCCTGCACGTGTGCTTTCTCTTTCTCCTCTTCTGCCACGCCGCCTTTTTCCCTTTTTTCCCTCCGTTAAAAATAGCGGTAAAATATACGCGTTCCTTGATTTATAGCTATTAAAATTATACCACATCGTTCCCGCGATCGGTCCATGAAGAATAGGATTAATTTAACGCGATTAGATACCGAGTGACCGATGTCGTAACAACAGCTGTACCGGGTGGCGCGTCGCGAGTGTAAGTACGATTGCCGCGAAAAATAGCGAAACACAAAGAGGCTGTCACAACTGGCAAATTACCAGGGAAAGATTGACGTTTAATGGGTGTCAAAATAACAATACCAGCGTTGCGGAGATTAGACGGTTCGCGCAGCGGCAAACGAGGACTTGACGCGGGGGAATGATAATTCGGATAAAATGAAACGATCGATAAATCACGCAGCGAATGTGATTTTATTTTTGGTAATTCCTCGCCTGTTAGTTAAATTGATAGAAATTACGATCTCCTCGCGTGTCTACTCTATATAACCTTTTCGGAGTATCTACGTGGTGTCAGTGTACGAAGAACGGTCATTTCTACTTTAGATTCGAGATTTCTTTCTGAAATTCGATCCTGATTGCTCCAAATATGAGAAAGACGAGAAAGTTCTTGTAATAATCTTCGACCCAGTTTCTCAAATGATGCAATCTCGAAATCCATTCGATGTAGGTCACATTGCACAATCCTAGAGAGAAGATCCCGAATTTAGCAATCGCGGGTCTGTAGCATCGGAACGGAGGCAGTTGATCCGGTCATCAGGACACAAAAGCGCCTTTCCGTGGGGATTGCGCCACGAGAAAATAGCGTAATCATGGTGATTAACGAGAAAACTATGTCTCCGATGTGTTCTCCGCGGTGCTTCTAGTCGGAGCCAGTCGACGATCGGAAACAGGCAGCCACGCGCGTGACACGTATCGTGACGAACAGACAATGCCGCGGATCGATACGTGGCACAGCAATTTAAATACAAGCAGACAGTGACACGCGGGTTGCGCATACCTTCGCTTTCTTTCGCGACAGAGAGCCTAACAGAGCAACAAGCGAGCTGCGGCGCGTTCATGAGCAGGACGCCGCGTTCTGTTCGATGGTCGTCACCGAGAGTAAACGCAATTGGTAGTGGATCATCTGCCGTGCTCTCGGGTATTTAGGAATAGTTTAATGGCAGCGATCATTAACTCAACTTCCAAGCAGTGGTATGGTGAACGTTGTCCTTGACAAAAGGCAAGGCAGATGGTCAGCAAGACGATGAAACGATGGAGCGTCTTACTGAACGTGGCACGGTGGTATGCGCAGTGGCTCGTGTGTGACTTGGAGCGCACGGACGCCTGTTTATTTTCAAACTGGTCAAGAACAAGAGGAATGTTGAATACGTGGGAGTGCAGCAGCGTTCATAAACTTTCTACGAAAAGTATACAGGAATCGATCATTGTTCGAATTAAATTACGATTTTTCTTCCTTTGTGACTTCTTTGGAAGGAAGGGACGGAAGATTTGGAAGACTTAAAATGGATATCAAATATTCATTAGCGGGCAAGAGTGTATTTCGAATCGTGCGTGTCACTCGAAAATACGAAATCGCAATTTTTACGTTACATTGGTAAACGGCATGGCCGACCCGTAAAGTCTCGCCGAACTGAAACGTACACGGACAGCATTATGTAAGTATACTCATAAACATGTAATAAACGCGCGGGTATGCCGCGTTTTAGTCACATTTTATGGGACAGAGGCCGCGTGGGTGAAGGAAGCGAGAGAACTCGCCACGAGTTTTATGGTATCGAGAATGTACATTTCTTTGTGGAAGGACCACCGATGTCCACGATAAACATTCGGGTGTATCTACAGGAACGGTAATCCGTTATCATTGAATTTCGTTTTACTGCCATCGTTCACCGGACCGAATGGTGTCAAGAAACCTGCGAAGAAGTGAAACGCGCGAGAAAAGGCCTTAATGACACGATTACGAGATTAGATCTAAATAAAGCTGGCTGGTGTGTGTTCTAGAAATATTACCGCCCACGTGGAACAATTTCGAAGAATAAACAACACCTGCGCTTAGAAGATTCATCAGAACGCGACGGAACTTTCTTCCTCTGCGAACCGGTACAACCCGTATGGAGGTTAAGTTGACTTCCTTCAGTCCTTGAAATATTAACATATTATCACAGAGTGTTGGATTAAAAGGTTTGCCGCGTAATTCCGATATCATCGTATGGATTTTAAGAGCGGAGCGTTCTAATTGCAAGACTGGATCTCTCGACGACATCGCCGCCGTGCGCTAATGTAAATTCGTCAGGGAGCCACTTTATCTTCGTCGCGGCAATCCGATGTGATTAACGATAACATTCGATTTGACGGAAAAGAAATGTATCGCCTCGCGTACGCGATACGCCACGAATTTTTATACGTCTCATCCCGCACCTTGGTACCGGGTTTTGCCATTAAAAGACTTTTGCTCTTATTTATCATCTTCAATTTCACATTCCGGGATATGTAAATGAGACACGGGTTGCACGACAAAACAAACGTCGCACGAAAAGAAACTTTCAGGCGTCTTTTTTATCTGTTCTTTCTTTTTTAACAATTGCGCTACACCCACATCGCGAGTGAAAACGTCATCGCGATAAATTGCTTTCACTTCTTCGACGACTTCGATAGAGACCAATCGTCAAGCTGAGAATTATCAAATGCGACGATGAATCGGAAAGAAATCGAACTTCGGTTTAATTTGTTCTCGATTTCAAGGGAATCAACTGAATGATTAAAAACTAGAAAATTGCAAAAAAAAGGTCACTATACCAGTCTGGATGCAACAGCACGTTAATTACCGTCTATCTCGACCGCGAATTTCGCATGGCGAATATTACAACAAACTAGAAAATCAACATTACGGACGAGAGAGGAAGATGGGGGACAAAGATGCCGGTATATAGGGAATAAAGAAACACAGAGAGGAGGATAATAGACATAGATTATACCAGCCGGTGGGGGCTGTACGGCGCGGAGGAACGAAAGAAGCGGGGTAGAGCGGTCGTTTGCCTTGGATCGGCTTCGAACCGGAGAGTCCGAGCCCAAACCCGAGAGCCCGAGCGCAAACCCAAGCTCGATCCCGATTCCGATCCCGCCTGATTTCCGTCCGCGTGCATTCCATCTTGTGGGTTCGGCCGCGATCGGTCAGAGTCGAGCCGACTCGGCTTCGTCCGCCGTTTCTCGGCCCCTCTGCTCGGTCATGCTGTCGTGCAACTTCGGCTACAGTCGTGTATCAGCGCTCGTGCGGAGTGGATCGTGGAACGCTCCTCGTTCCAAACTCGACGGTGGAATGACGGTGTCCTTTCTGTCGTCGTCACGAGACGCTAAGAAAGACGCTTGTTCGCGCATTAACGTTATACCTGCCCCCGCGACGATGTCACCGTGACAACACGATCGTTTTACCGGTCGATTATTATTAACGAAAGATCTCGCACGTGGTGTAAAGCGGGGCAGGATTCAGCCGGCGCGTTAACGTGCTGTGCGTGTAACAGTGGATGTGCTCGTTCGGTCTCTGTCGCTCTCACGGTATTACCGATCGTTCTAACCTCTCTCTCCGACTTACTCTGTGTGCCTTCTACGAACCACGACCGGTCGTCATCCTGGATATCGCTTGTCCGTTGGAACCGGGCCCGCGCGTAGCAACCGCAAGAAAACCTAGTCGACGCTGAATCAACAGGTGGGAATCTGCCAACTTACAGGTATCTATTTGTTTTCATTTTTCTATTTCGTCGGTCTTCACCAGCTGTCAGTTCGCTGCCAGGTGGCATAGAATACGACGACGGCTACGATCCCCTCGGATTCCATGGGCTTGCGAACCCGAGACGCTCTAGGCGTCCTCGACTCGTCGGAGTTGTTGTTTCTTGCATTTCTTGTGGAAAGCGGAACAGGGTACCTGGCGTTATGTTTTACTCGTACACCTGCATGGTTGATCCTCGTTCCCCTTGAGCATTGTACGGGTTGCGTTCTCCTTTTTCCTTTCGAAACCGAGAGTCGAAGTTGTTCCACGTGCAAACGAAAATTATACGATCGTTACATAATAGCTTCGTAATTGTTACCTCGATCGCGTCGATCGAACAAAATTAAACGTACTGTCACTGGGCTTCGATCACGTTATCATCGTAAACACTCATCTTACTCATAATCACGTTGCTTTTCGAACGTAATCATTTGCGAAAAATCGAGCATGGCGTACGATGCGCGCGCATCACGTCGTAATTCTCACACGGTGAGAAGGAACGAATCGCCGCGTATTTTAACGGGTCGCATTTCTTTCGTTTGCACGGGCAAGCTCGAGAGATAACGATCCTTACCGGATCTTCGGTATTTGTGTGTTGCTCGCGAGCAACAGCCTCAACAGCGGCGGCAGGAACGAGCTCGCAACGGGATATCTAGACACGAAGTGCGCGCATCCCCGATTGTATGTACTTACCATTAACAGCACGCTAAACATTCTCAGAGAATTTTTCTCACACACGGACCTCGACCATTTTCCGCATGGCACATTGTTCTTTCGAATTGCTTTCCACTAGGAAGATTGCATGTTCTCCCGTTACCTCGTTTTATTTATACGTTCAATAGCAATTTTCGTATTCGCGTGTATGGAAAATGTGTTAGTAAGTAGCATCAGTCTTGGTGAAGCGTTTTGGGTCTATTTGTTGATGTGCTGGTTAAAGTGCTTAGGATATCTCGTGTTTGGACAGTGAGTCAAACGTGAAGGTTGAAAGAAGGAATTTACGTCTGATATGGGAATGTTTTTAATATACCTATAGCTTGTATATTGCGAATGGATTGTTTGTAGGATGGCGACTATTTAATCATTTAACTACACATATATGCCCCTGTAGCCTTATATTTTCATTCTCACTCGTAAAATTCCTAGCTTTTATCTCATAATTTTTTTCTCTTTCTTTCATTATTTTATTTTCTTCCTTTCTGACTCATCAGTTCGTAAACCTTGAACCAACCGATTTTCCAATGAAAAATATACACGCGCACGGCGTTGTATCGTTCGGCGAGTACGTCGGCCTTGACATCGACTCGATATACATATACTCTCGAGTGCCTTGACCTTTACGTCGATAAATCCGTGGGTTGTTTCTTCTTCGCGTCGTCGAAGGTCGAAGCCGCTTCCTTCCCCGGCCTTTCGACACGATACTTTTTCGTACGATCTGCCTGAAGCAACACGAATCGATGAAATAACACCGCCCAGGTCCTATCTCTGTTTTTCGTTCGACTCTATCATTCAGATCTGAAAATCGAATAATTAAGCCCGTACAATATGTCATTGTCAGTCCTAATAGAATTAGTTACCGCAATTGAATAGAAATATTCGTCCAGTAATTTCGACGACCTTGATGCTAATACTTGTTTCTGGAAAGGATGTAGCGAGAAATTGACATCGAGTATCGCGAAACTTGCCTACGGTTGTGCTCGTTTCCCTGGTTGTTGATTGCAATTGAAGACTCGCCTCATGAATGAATCATGACCAGCTTTAAGGACAGAAGGATCCTGCCGTATGAGGAACCTCACGTGCTACCGGCCATCGATATCAACGTACCTACCTACGCTTGTTAATTACGGTCTCGGGCAAAAGTTGAATGAATAAGCAGAGCTATGCCGGATACCCGAATGTGATCCTTGTTAAAATACCATTGACTTATATACCGATCAGGTCGAATCGACCGAGGTCGCGACCTCTCGTCAGCGAATTAAAGTGAAAGTTCGTCTATTCGCCTCGTGTCTGACGCTTTGAGTTCCTTGCTTCTTGTTCATCAGGAGTTGTTTCACCCTGGAACACCCAAACGGGTTGTTTTTGCTCATCGCGTGTCTACCAAGTTTGCTATCACGAGTAAATGAAAATTTTGACTTGGAGGGAATTTATGCGGGCTATTATGGTGATTATATTTAAGCCATGGAAAGCAACGAAAGTAGGGTAACGAAATCACTCTTTATAGATAAAATCAGAATTTGAAACGCTCGTGAAACGTTTCAGTTGCCTTGCTTTCGACGGCCGTCAACCGACATTCATACCGTGGCACGATTAGTAATTCAAACACGCGTTTTCACGCGAATCCCCCCGATTTCCTAGTTAGCTCGTCAGTAAATATTTGTTCGGTATTACACGTTGCTACATGTCATTGTGTACAACGTGTACTAAGTGTACTTATTCAGCGTGCCACGCGAATTCTAATTCAACCGAGTGTTAATGTATAGTGAAGATACAACATCAAAGATCAGGAGTTTAGTAAATGAAAGGAGACATGACGCACGGCGTAAACAGCACACACATTCATTGCGTATCCACTACGACAACCTTATTGTCGAACTAAATAGTTCGTAGTTGGGTCGTAACAGAGAGCGAGGTTTTTTCCGGGATACATATTGACTTTCAGAGATTCTTCAATGAAGCGAGAGTACCCGCACGTAGTTTTTCTCGGAAATACTACCGCGAGGAATCATTCGATAAAATTAAGTTCCTACTCACGATCGAATTTCATTGAACTCGTGAAACTGCGATTCTGCCATTGAATATTTTTGATTGATAGGTAACAAGCATGACACTGGCAGTAATTGTTAATATATGGAAGACAAATTACGCAAGCTTATTCCTTTCACTTTCTATTTTAGATAAATCTCGATCACACGAATTTTCCTCGACGAATGATAGAAAATAGATTGCTCGAATATAAATTACCACGGCACTGGATTCGATACAACTATAGCATACCATTGTTCGTTTTTGTTTTCACGCGAGAGCTCGTGAGCATTGCGCGATTCCTGTTTCAATGACACTGGAACTTTCGAAAAAATCTTATGATAAATCGTTTTTTAAGTATTATCTACGAGACTGATGTAATAATTACCAGCATAAGTAGATATCGATGTACGTACGTACGTGCGAAGACGATTCTCTTATCCCGGCTAAACCTATGGGAATTACTTGTCGGTCGTATTTCGAGATCATTACCGTTGATTAATTCGCTATGTTTCTGTTTTGCTTACCACCTAACGAGTTGCCGCCATTCGATCAATACCGAGCTTATCACGTTGCACATGTATAATAATTTAACGATATAACGCGATGACGTTATAGCTAGCAGTACTTGTTGAATTTCAACACCTGTTGCATGCAATCTCGCCTTAAGTCTCACAATGTATTATGTTTCGTCCAGCTTCATTATTATTCGAGTAACATTATGCAAAGTAGCCGCGTGCAATTTTTCAATCGACGCAGCATCTGCTTGGATATCGGTCAAGGTTCCAGAGGAAATCGTAGATCCGGTAAAAGAATTCGATAGGAATCGTATATAGAGAAATTTTTGTCTCGAATGGAAGAAAAGCGTTTGCATGGAGCATAGGTGAAACACCATTGCCTCTAATAGAGCACGTATGGCTCGACGACGCTGTGCGGGAGGTGTTTCGGTCTCCCTCTCGCCGATTACGCGAGTTCGTGGTAGTCACGGTAAATATAGGTCTGTGGCTCCGTTGCTCGCACCTCTTCTCACCGATTGCCGGTTGGAATGGCAAGCCAGTTTGACTAGAAGACGTTCCAGTTTTCTCACGAAGTTAGTAATATTCTGGGTCACTCGCACGAATTCGAGAGATATTCGGTGTTTTAACTCCGAGGCGTTCTTGACGCCGCGAGAGGGTCATTATGGTATATCCGTGAGCAGTAGAAACCCGAAGGAGCAGTTCGACTTGCTGCTCTGCTACGAATTCATATTAGTATCAAACACGGGAGGAGAATTATGTAGCATGACGAATGGCCGGGTCATTAGTGACTTGCTAATCTAGGAACTACTATACGAGGGCACGGAATTTTTCTGCACGGAGCAAGCCACGGACGCTTAAGAATGATCGTGCACCACTAACGTAAGTCAGATCCCTGGCTCGCTGTTCTACGGTTCTACCGTAAATTGCCCACGCTAGAAACAATAATAATCGAAGTTTATTTGCCCGTGCGGCTATGTGCGTTACTCAATGTAGGAATCGGGCATTGCGTTTTATTACGTTGCTCGAAGCGAGCAATTAGAGAATCGCGTTCGCAAAGGCGGTTCAGGATATCAGAGGCGGAAGAAACGAACCGTACATCCAGTACGCTAATATTTACTTCGAATACTTTATGTTATCTAGCGCGTCAAGCCGTCTAAGGTACCTACGAAGAGTATGAAGTCATTCGGACCGATGATCCGGCAATTATTTGAACCGATTCACTTCGACGCGAACAATCCGAGAGTAAAGAGTCGTTGGACGAAAAATATCGCCGATGTGTCACTACTTGAAGATATCTCGCGACGCGAAACTGCTGAATGATGATATCTGAAGCGACGATCTGCGATTTACTTGGTCGACGACGGTCTAGCCTGCGTATCTCGAAGCATCTCGAGCATTTCTCTCGTAGCCGTTTCTCTATCCGGTCGGCCTCCTACCGTTTCGCACGTCTGGGCCGGTTGTTCTATAGCAGAGCAGCGGATGCTCGCCGGACGACGAAACCGGATGTCCTTCGCTCGGAGAAAAAGAGAGATTAAACGGGGAGTAATGTAGGATAACGAAGGGAATGGGTAGACGAGCCAGTGAATACCAAGGGAAGGAAGGAAAAGATCGGCCTAGCAAATAACTTTCGCATTAATATTCCTGTTGGCAGGCAATAGCCATTCTCCACAGGCAACTATCCGGAGTAACTATAATCGACGATTGAACCGTAATCTTAAGAAATCGATGGGGTTGAGGGTTGGAGATCGAGAGGAAGTAACGTGTACGAGCAATGGGATTCTCTTGAACCCATCGGTTGTTACTTGTTGCGTTTTGATATTACCTACGTGCAACTTTATTGCATACTATTGGCGATTCATGATGAACGACTCGGTAAATCTCTGGAATGCATTAACACCGGACTGTTATTATCATTTAAGTGGCGGGATTTCCTATCGCATCAAGTCATTCCAACCTACCTCGTGGTTATCTTTTGAAAGTGCGGATCAACCTGAATTAATCTAGAGACGAGACAAATTTCCGTTATATTCCATTTTCCCTGGGCAATTTAGAGTAAAGTTGATCGACCGGATTGACTTGTGTTATCGGAAAGAGCCTTGAGACGTCTGCCAAGTATTCACGGCCATTTACACGGCGTCCAACTAAATTTAGTCTCGTCGTCGCTCAACGTCGTTGCTTTTCTCCCATTGTGTTCAAGAAAAGGAACGATCGATTTAACGCCGTGTATTCGATGCATCGAGACGACGATGCATCTCGGATTTAGCCGCAGGTTCAACGCGACGGCGATTTATAATCGATAATAGATAACACGATGGAACAGACTCCAGCGGAGAGATAGTCTTTGCGTGCCTTTTGCTCGAACCGACGATTCGTGCCGCGGAGCTCGAGTCATTTGCGACAATGAGCGATTCTGCAAATGTCGATGACACGTCGCACAAAGCAAACCGGTCATTGTGCAAGCGATTCGCCTGCGAACTATGAACGACCCTTGGGTATTCACTGGTGTTCTGACCTGAGTGAAACTTCCAGCCACCTAACCGTTTTCGAGATCGTACTAAAACTAATCTAACTCTCCATCATCCTTAATATTTATCTAGAAAGTTATGTGATAAAACGTAAAAATTGGGTGTGGAGAATGGTAGGTACACACGGATTCGTGCTAATGCAAAGAAGATAAGCTATCTTGAGCAGAAACGTGGACAAAGGAAACCAACAATGGCTCGGAATTTTTCTCTCGGCCGGGTTAAATATTATCCTTTCCATAGTCAATACGTTATCTGCTCATTTCCATATGATAGGTCAATGATAAGGTTTAAAAACGTTCACCGGTTCGCGCGCGACCGCGACGCGTTGAGTCCGGTTCCTTTCTTTTCACGTTTGTTTCGCGCTCGAGCAAACCCGAGTGCCGGCGTCGCGGCAGAAAATCAAACTTTATCGAAGTCGATGATCTCGAAAAATTATGAGAGTCCTTGACTGAAATAAGGCCACGTATATCGCCTCTTACGGAATCCCAATCGCGATATATGCAATCAGTGTTTTAACCGACTCGTTGTCGAGCAATCAGCCCGAGAAAAGAGAGAATTCCAGATAGAGGAAAAGAAAGTCAAATAATAAACCGTCTTTATTACCAATCCGAGATTCCTGAAATCGCACAACGTGAATTGCAAGCGATAGTATAGCATTTACGATAGATAAACATTTTTCGTCGGTCGCGATAATATCGTACTGTTAACATCTTGCAATTTTCTTCCTCTCACGGAGTCCAACTTTTCTGCAATGTCCTGCAGACTCGATTATCAGAATGCTGGACGAGTGATTGCATCGGGCTTATTTTATTCGTCGGTACTATGTTATATCGTAGATTTCGTAACAAGAATTCCTCGCTTCTTCTCGAGATAACCGTTTGTTATTTATGCTACGGATCTCGCATTCTTCGCGAAGACGGTATCGAGATTCATCGATATCGATCATTTTATCGGATCGTTGCACAGAGGAGATAACAGTTGCAAACGGTAGCCGAGCATAAGATTTCCGGTAGTCGTGATACATCTGGTAGAACTGTGTTTCATCACTTCAGCTGTTATCTAGTAGCGAAGATTACGCATTTTACTTTTTCTGGTTTCCCCGCGGTTCGAAGGATCGCGAATTCGATAGTTGAGCGACGATGCGTGGACGCCGCTACATCGACTTCTATATTCGAAATGAGTATAATACCATTATTACTTTAATTAACGATCGCTCGGCTATGTGACTGCAAGATGCGCCCAAGCGTGCTGTTATTCGACACGTTTGGTACACGAAACAATGATAACGGTTAACTAGCTCGTAGTCTGCCTTGTTTCGCTCGAATCCCTCTTAGATACACAGTTTCTGCGAGATAGATAGCGATTGCTCGTCAGAGTTGGTCATAAATTTGTACAAAAGAATTCCTTTGCTAATAGACAGATATAATAAACCATACTTGTATATTTTTAAGAGTGCACTTTGTACAAAATGTTCGTATCTTTATGTGTTTTATCGATGGAAAAACATCGGAATTTGCGAGAAAGCCCGTATAAATTCATTAGGAGATTCTGTGAAATCTGCTCGGTGGTTTCTTGGCGAAAATATTTGTCACGCTTCATTTCGCCGACAGGATCGTTTAATGTTTTTGCTCTTGAATCCTTTCGGCAAGACGAGCATTAAGAAATTTTCGATACCGTTATCGAGATATCATTTTCCCTTTCCATCCTCAGCAT
Organism: Bombus vosnesenskii; assembly: GCF_011952255.1. Taxonomy (NCBI): domain Eukaryota; kingdom Metazoa; phylum Arthropoda; class Insecta; order Hymenoptera; family Apidae; genus Bombus; species Bombus vosnesenskii. Next base: position 1,448,100 of record NW_022882960.1, read on the forward strand.
TCCATCTTTGAATTGCAAAGTGTTTTTCAATTGCCCAATGATGTATTTAATAACATCGTGATTCGTAATAACCGCAATAACGTATCGAAATTAAGAATAGCGTCAGGCTAATGTTTCCTGTCCGTATCTCGCGAGATTGCGCAAACCGAGTTCACTTGCGACAGACAATTCCCTGAATGTCAGGTTAAACGGCGCATGATCGGAATAGCGCGCGCTGTAATAATCTGAGAATACGTTGCGGCAAGAAATTCAAGGCAAATTTAACCGCTTTGTTATACGATTTCATTGCAACGTGGCGTATCTCGGTCGCCATATGACTTTCTTTCTTCGCCCGAAGAATCCGAGATGATTAGCGAATTGCCAATAACGCCTCGATCGTTTGTGCTTCGATTATTCTTTCGTATTACGTGGATATACTTTTCAGCAAACAATAAACTATAATGGACGAAATCATAGCCTTCTTTACATATCGATAACCTCTTGTCTTTCTTTCATCTATGACGAAGTGGAGGATTTAAAATGTAAGTAATCCGATACTAATTACACTGCACCAAACATTTATCGAACTTCGTTGAAATACAAAGAATGTCTTCTACCTAGAAAAGACCCTTCGTCTGTCCATTTTGTTCTTGGTTGGAATTAGCCCACGTGTGACACATCTCTGTGCTCAAAGTCCAAACGATAATGGATTAGACCGGGCGTGAGGTTTCTGGTAATATTCTGTTGCACGTTGTTTGCATTCTCGTACAGCATTATAGTCCAAATTGAAAGCAAGACGAAGGACAGGGTAGGTTGGTCGAATTCCTCTGAAAAGTATTTTCATGATTCACGGGGATACCTAGGTAAAGCAGGCATTGTTATACCCTTTGCAGCCATTCGGCCTGATTGTTGACTTAGGTTTCGAACCAGTGTAAATAAAGCCAGTGATGGAATCGAGAGCCAGTTGCTCCCTAGCATTCTTTCTCTTTTCTCTTCTCTCGCTACTCTTTATTCTACATTCTATGTCGTGATTTCGATACGGGCAAACATGAACGCTCGTTATCGCCGCTTTGCACGGCTCGGTTATCCTTCGAACCGGGATTTACCGTCGCAATAATTCGCGACGTTTACGACTGGGTGCTTGTCGATATTTGTCGCATGTTACACGAGTCTGCTTTGCCAGAGATCGCCAAGGTACGAGCTTGCAAAGGGGTCTGAATATCGTACGAGGAATTTTAAAGTGGATTGTAGCAGCGGTGGCTCGAAAATCGAGGCCGGTGTAAAAGGAAAGGAAGGGGAAGAGCGACTGGAAAGGAAGAGAATTTGCTAGCAGCTACGAATTTGGCGATCGAATGTGTCGCGGTTGCGAAAGCGTTCCGGTAGGTTACGCGAAGATTCAAACAGTTTCCGCTCACTGTCCGATACGTACTAGGTACGAAGCGTTTGAGTCACTTTGTAGGCAAGTAGGTTGGAGATGATGTTATTTGGTTTATTTCTTGGTCTAACTCGTTTGCCGAGTACAGGAATTTTGAGCCGATACCAAGGAAAAGGATCATTACTTGCTTTACTGTTATAGTACCTTGTTCTCGACAGGACAATTACCGTCGGTTAATATTAAAATTATCTAAATCGTTCTAGACATACGTATTTTTTCTCATATCTTTTATGCTACTCTCAAGGATAACGAGTACCAAGGACTCGTAAATTTATGAGAACGTTATTATTGCCTGTGACCGGATGAAAGGGGCAGTATATGAATTTAATTAATTCTACGCACTAACTACACTTTTAAACTTTCCATCCTATTTAATTATGCCAATTATCCTTAACTAACTCGAACTATTAGACCTATCTCAACCGTACAGATTCCAAACTCGTAGCTATTCTGTTCTCGAAACAGGACAAGATCGAATCAAATCATATAGCTGCGGCGCCACAGCGGCGACGATGCGACGCTCGACTCGCAACAGCTGATGTCGGCCTCGAACAGATTCGCTCGATCTCATTATTTTCACCGGGGTTACTTAACGGTACGTCTAGAAGAATCTGCGAAGCATGCTCGTCTCGAGCTGACACAATCGGGTCGCCTCGAACAAGGATTCTATCGCGTGTCCACCGCTTTGATCGCGAGACGAACGTCTGTCTTCTCCTTGGTGGCTTAGGTATTTTTCGCTACCGCGTGAAATTGTATCGCGAATCTCGTCGTCAGGTCGTGTTACGCCAGCCAGATACAAAAGCAACGATGCTTTTATCCAATTCTATACCACACGCGTCGCGTTTTCCGGACTAGATACGACCGCATTCCTGCCGGCGAACACGCGACGAATGCATGGAGACGCGGTTTTATTTTACGCCATCGTATACGTGAAATTCGTATCGACGAGCAAACGTGATGGACGAAGCAGCCTGGGAACGTTCAGGAGTACAAATCGCCAAGTGCTTTCCTCTTGGTAATTTAGTTGCACTTTTTGCACGCGAGAAACTTGATCGGAGATAGCTAAGACAGATATGTACGACGATCCAGATGAAAGTCGTATCAATCGGCTCTGGTTTTTCATTTGTAAAGTGCTACTGATTTGCCTGCTATGCGCTGCCGAACGAAGACTGGAAACGCGTAAATTGATTTAAATTACACATAGAAGATAATCAAATTGACATTTCTGTCTCGTCCTTAATTGCTACTTGTCCATATTATTTTTACCTATGCTGGTATCTTAATTATAAGGTGGAAATATACGTGTTGCCGAGATTACAAAAAAACAATTCGACGTACATACTGCATCGATACCGATCTATTTATGAATAAATAGATCGTGCGACTATAAAGAGACGAACCAAACTAAAAAATTGTGCAGATTTCATAATCCCATCTTGGCTTCCATTGTTTCCTTGATTTGGATCGAGGAAAATCAGTTGGGTGATCAATGCCCATTGAAGCTTAATTAGCATCAATCCGACGTCGAGCCGCCATTACCGGGCAGTTATGTAAATGATCGCGAACGCTCGGATTAATGTCTCATTGTGCACCGATAAATTTCGCCGCTGCTTTGAAGTTTCGCGTCCATATCGTAATTGATGTAATGCGCCGAGCATCGAGGGTAGCGATCTGTCTCGCAGCGCGAGACTGCTTCGTTCCCGATCAGCGATCGGGTGAGTGGCAAAATCCAGCCGGTGTGTGTCGTTAACGCGGTTAGAACCATTTAGCACTGTCATGCCACTGGCTCGAGGAGTACCTTGTATTCCTACGCCTGCGCCATGGCTGTATCGTAACTTTCTCCCGATACGACTTACCCTCGATCGGTGCACGCGTGTACAAACGCGCGTGTTGTGCCCGCCGCATGTGTACTTGGATTATACCGGGTATATACTGACATTTGGAATGCTAATGTCGATTAGCAGAATCGATAACTATCGGCGGCCGCGTGCGGGAGTACGAGTTGCCCGGGTATATACCCACGCACTTAATGGTTGTTGCCGGTGCGTGTGTGTCCGTGTACGCGTGTATGTGCAGCGAGGCTTAACCTTTCCTTTTGTATGCGCTCCGCAATTTGCGGCGTGTCTGTTCCAGCCGTGTTTGTATAGCATCACGAGCAAACGCGCCGCGCAGGAAACGCGTGCCCCGATCGATGAAAGGCCAGAAGGAAATCTTGGCTTTGTGCGGAATTTTGGAGTCGCGTCGACGCGTGTTCGATTCGGTTCACTGAGAAATTGAACAGTCTGAAAGGGGGTGATTTACTGTCGAGACCGTTAGGCGCAGTTGGGAAAGATTTGTTTAGAAAATGGATATTATCCTGCTACGTTAGGAGATCAATGAACGTAAATCTTGATTTTCGATATGGAAAGGTGGAATTAGGTTTCGTATCGACGTTCGTAGACCTATTGCTTCAGATTCAAAGCACCTTGAAAGGGATTGATTTAAAGCCGCGAACGTTGTGGCAACGAAAGATTTAGGTCTGTGGGGGACATATTGTACATTTTCAAATGATAGAGTGTCTAAATGCAACTCGGTTATGTCGATTATAAAATACTGAAGCGAACCATTAGGTTGATAGGTTTTCACTAAACGATTTTCCCCGTCGATGTTATCGGTGTGAAACGGTACCGTTATCCAGCGAGTTACGCAACGAACGCACTCGTGAGATCGGCATTCCACGGGATTTCGTATCTCCGTAGCGCGTCGTTGCTTTCTTGTGTGAAAACTACGCTTTGTGGGAATCGATATCGGTCTCCTTCGCGTAATAATCGCGTAAAGACGTCGTTAAACGGCGAGAATAAATCCATTTTACCACGATTATTCACCTAAAATACACGCTGCGAGAATTATTACGATCTTAAGTGGTCGATGAAATTGCACGTTGCGCGTTAATTTCGCTAACATTTCGACTGTAAAAACCTCAACACGGACCATTCGTTCTCCCTTGTTTCGACAAATTAACCTATAAACCAGAAATAACGGGGAACAAGTAGTCTAAGATGATAATATACAGGATCTATCCACTTATATAGTTCGGTTGCGCACGAACACCAAAGACTCGAGGGTGTTTATTAGATTTTTAACGAAGTAGCGTTACTAATGGATCTAGCGTATTAATCGAGAGGCGATGAAAGGCTTACGAGTCTCGTCGGACCGAAAAAGGAATCCACGTTATTATTCTCGCGATCGGTTGCGGTAGACATGTGCATGGGGAAAGATCTCGCGAGAGGGTATTAATGCCGCGTAACACCTACGCGCTCCGTGTCTCGATAGGATTTACATTTTCCGCCTTTGCTATTATAACGGCGGAGGGTCTCACCTCGACGAGGGTCTTGCCTCGAAATTAATTTGTAACCGGAAAACGTAGGCAAGTTCGATACCTCCGGCTCGAGGCTACGTATTACCGCGTACACCGGCCCAACGTTTAGAGTAGCAGGAGTGTGATTCTAATCAGTTTTTTATTCCAACCCGTAGCTAATATATCGGGACTCGATCTGATATAATGGGGTATTGTTCTAGGTAGTCCTACATTTATTCGGAACCTTCGGGCGTCTCGTTAGGGAACTAATTGAAACGATACCTTTTTTCCCTCTGGGCTCTACCGACTGGCTCTCCGTTGTCGAAACAACTGATTGATCACATTATTACAAGGCGAAACGGATTATTAGGAGTCGCAGCATAGCAGCGTAGAATGATAAGTGGGAAAATTAGTGGTCGGGAGTCGAGTGAAAACTGGTTATCAAGGACTCTCATATGTCATTTTATTAATGCACTTCAGCCGCGGCACAGCTGTTATCGTATTTTAGCATTATGCGAAAAGTCGAACGCCTTCACCACTGTTGCGAATGTAACGTTCAAATTCGATACTCTTGAGCCACACGTACAATGGAGTAAAAAAGGGGATGAGATACCACCGTGAATGGCACCATAAAATCGAAGAAACGCAGTAGACAGTTATTATGAGCTGTTCGCTTTCCGATGATACTTCTCTGGTATACAAAGGAATATCTGAACGCTATAAGAGCCGCTAGCTCGATTCTCTTACCGTGCTTCATTTCTTTTCTCTGTTCAGTAAGGAGAAGATATTTGTTGGAGAATATAGAAAGGGTAAAGCTGATGCGGATAAATTTCGATTTATCAGGCGCGATATTGTGGCGTTCTTATATATTGGAATCGATAGGAGGTCCGTAGATTCGATCGAGATCTCGCTGGGTCTATCAAATACGATATAGCGACCGTTGAATTCATAGTATTCGATGAGGATTTGTCGGGCTATCTACCATACGATAGAAATCAAAATTCATAGAACTCGATATAGACATTTCTAGATTTATAGATCTTGGGGTTAGGTGGTCTTCGATCTTAGGTTATGTAGTTCGAGAGTTCTCAATGGTTGGAAGGGTCACAAGAGTAATAGGGGATGTTCTAGAGACCATGAGATTAGAACGTTCTCGATATCGTAGATGCAAGATAAGGACTCCAGATCTTATTGACTCCAGCATCTCATTAATCATTAAACTTCTCAAATCTTCTTCTAAAACTGTTTAAAATTCACGATCAAAAATTTCTAGACCTAGTGAATCCATTGTGAGACAAATATACATGCGTGTAACGAGGTTACACAGACATAGAAAGTTCTATAAATTCTACAAATCTTCCAAGAAAGCTTCGTACGTCCATAATTTAAAAAGATCAAAGAAATGGTGCGCCTGAATAATTACCACGAGTGCTCCACGTATCGGAGCGCAATCGTGCCCACGCATCGGCGCGTTACCATTCAAAAGGTAACGAGCACCGTGAATCATTTTCCTCGGCGAATTCTACGTGGTATTTTCCCTATTGGCGTTGTCCCAGCGTGGCGTGAAATATCGATGCAATAATGCACACGCCGTCCGATAAGACGTCCTAACGGTGCAAAATCTTTCCGGTTGTTCGGTGACGGGACGTAGAACAGGCATGAAATGATCGGTGGCCACACAACGGTGATACACGGCCGGAGGAGATCTCTCGCCAGGATTTCTCACGTTATACCACAACACCATATTTTCCCGTGGTCCGCCGATGTGTTCTCGTTTCCTCGATCGCTCGAGGACGCAGGGTTGCATCTGCCTCGACCATCTTTACGGCGATTTATTCGTATGTAAGTAGCTAAAGAAGAGAAAGGGGAATAGGGTGTGCAGGAAACATTACGTTTACGAGGAGCTGTGGCTCGCGCGTAATCTGGTGTTCACATATCCAAGCGTGAGCGTGCACGAGTGTGTTTCCATCCACATAACCCGGTAACCTGTCCGATAGTTCCGTTCCATGAACGTGTGCAGCATCGCACGCGCGTTTGCTTAGCTCATAAATGTGCGTACTTTTCATATTCGTGAGCACACCCGACGTCTTCTGACGCGGCGCGCGCGCGTGCCTTCCTGCTGCCGCTTTGGCCGTCGTCGGGCCGGTTCCCGTTGCGACGAACATTTGTAGCTGTATACATACGAGTCAAAAAGTTCTTTGAACCTTGTCGTGCGGTGCTTCCTAAAGTTACGTCCTCGCTCAACAATTCTGTCAAGCAACAACTCTGAGTAGAATCCAAACACATTCAACAATTTGTTAGAAACGCAAAGGAACGTGCAGAAACATCGAGAAGCAGCTAACAATTTGAAATGTGGAGCGAAATTTGAAACCTAAACAAGAAGTTCTTGCTTGTCGCTTTAACGAAGATGCAACTTACTGTTGATGTAATGGTTTGGAACTTAGCATTTTATGATCTACGTATTGATTAACTTTATGAAATGTCGTTGAACGTTTCGCTAATACCGAAGTAATAGTTCTGGCGGCAAAAATAAAGTTATTGAAGCAATTTAACAGATCATCGACTAGAGTAGTTTTTCTTACGAACTAATAGTCATTCGAGCGCGGGTGAATCACTCGGGTCTGACGATCGTCCGTTGTCATCGCCGTAACTAAACGCTCGACGCAATCTAGATCTCGGTAAGGTTGCGTTAAATCAAGAATGACACAGGCCTGGTGCTATCGACCGACCAGTCTAGGGGTTACATTCAATCGCTTCTTTATTCGTCTCTTGGTTATCTCGTACGCTTCTATCAAGCGTATACCGTATCGTTTGATACTTACACGTCACTGAATCTGATGAAATAATTCGAATAGCTGGGACTCAATGATGGGTATCGCTTTGATTCCATACATGTCATCTCCTCTTTACGCACAAATCAGCGTTTCTCATGAAATCGATAAGAGATCGTTCGATTAAAAAACAGCAAACACGACTAGCGTTTCAAAGATATCGACCTATATGTATGCTTGCTGTCCGCTTCTATCATTATACTAATCGTTGCTGCCTGATATCAGTCTTAGAACACATCAGTCTCGTATCGAACGAACAAATCGTATCGGTTCTCTACGTAACGAGACTCAGGACGAGCAACGTCACAATTCGTTCGCGTTGACGGCGGATAATCGTCAATCGTCTAATCGTTTTACGGTACATCGTGAAAGTATGCGAAACATTTCGCTGCAACGTGTCCTCATCCGCGACATGCGGCGTCGAGACGCTCGCGCTCGTTCCCATGACTGACAGTGACCTCGTTGTCCATCGTTGACGGGGCAAGGCGTCTACTATCGATGACAAATAAAAGAAAGGCACGCGAGCCGAGAGTGGACGAGTGTTACTGCCACTAGTACGGTATCCGTGCACTTGCAACCCCTTTTAGCGACACGGACCGGACGAACGAAGCCATGCAGCATACCGTGTACTCTCTGGATCTAGTTAGCGAGTCTCTCGAGGGCTTAGCCGTTCTGGAACGCGTCGAGCGACAAGCTACTGCCGGTTTCGCGAACAGGGTGCGACACCTAATCCTAATAGAGGTACGCGAATAAATTACTCGACACGGGATCACGGGCGTGAGCGAGCCCGCGTGCGCGCTAGTGAACGTCAGGGCTAGCGCGTTGTTCGTGAATTCTTTTCGTTTGCGGCGCGATCCGCGAGGCGTGCACGAGACACGCGCGGAATAAATTATATGCATTTAAAACCTGTATCATGGCGTAATGCCTGGTCGACACTAAAATTATCTCTTTTCCGTTCCTTTCTTTCTTTCTGTTCTTTCTCCTGTTGGACGTTTGCAAAAACAAACGTTTCTTGCGCGATCAACTGCGTGTATATCGAGCTGCCGTCAAGTGCTCGCCGGCCTGGCTGACGTCATTCCTCGGCGAAGATATATTCGCGTCGATCGAGCCAGCTTTATAATCGTTTGCGTTTGATTAATATCCCGGCCGTACTGCGAACGTCGCATGCGCGAGTTCATGGACATGGACACCCACGTTGAATTCAACTGGAAGGCGAATATCCTATGTATTTACGTGGTTGTGGAAGACTTCTGGCCGCCAGTGGCATCGTCGGGCGAACGTTTTCGTTACTTCGTCTCTTACTTTCTTTCTTCCTTTCGTCGTAACTGAATTCACTGTTGCTTTTTGCAAGGATAATCATCGAGGCGGTTACCGTGATTCATACTCTATAATACGTTGGAACGGAGTATCATTATACGTTAGCAAAATGAAAAGAGCGATCAAGGATCGTTTCGATCCAATTCACAGGACCTATCGATCGGGGTACAAACGAAAAATGAGAGGGGAAAGTTGGAAATTGTAATGGGTTCGAATTGGAAGTCGGATTTTCTTGAAATTAGTCAGGATCCTCGTGGCGGGACGCCGCGAATCCAGGCGACCGGACGCACTTTCAAAGTTGCGAATCTGGTTTTTCTTCTCTCGCAGCAGGACGTATTAGCAGCCGTCAGCAATTACGTGAGTCCTCGTAACGTCGACCGGTGCGAAAGCCATGTCTTGTCGAGAGTAAATCGGTGAGGAGTCAATGCCCCGGCGCGGCACGTCCGTAAACTTGAGGCGAAAAGTGGCGGTCGAAGGCGGCGATACCGGTGCGTTTAAGATAAAGGTGCGAATGTGACACGGACGGTACAAGCATGCTCGTAAGCCGGAGGGATTTAAATAAATGCAAATTGCTCCAACATCGCCACTTTTCGAACGTGCACAACGAATCTGACTCATAATTGGAGGATTAAATCGGCTTTTTCACACTTCTCATCCGGCGGAATGTCTTCCGTGTATATTTCACGCGTATGTCAATATCATGTACTTTTATTTTTTCTGAATCGTAATTATTCCCGTGCGTAGATATTTCCATAATATATTCTGATGTTTGTTTTTTAAGCATTACGCCATATCTCAGTGCTCACTCGTATCTATGTAAATAATCTGTGTAGGTGTTTTCGTATACTAGAGTTAGAATTTCCGTCGGCGAGTCGTAATATCTCAATCTTCTCAGGTTGTACTCCATCCCACTGGACCTCGAAAATGATTCCTTTTTCACAACCGGTCGATAAGACTCTTACAACAATCCTCGTTATTCGGACGAGAAACCACGAAGGCGACCGTTCATGCAAATGGTAAGCAGATACGAAAGAACATGAAGTCCACGCCGGAGGTTCGCGGTATCGGCGTATCATTGTTATTTGTACACGTTCTCGTTCGTCCTGGCACAATCGCATTCGTACCGTTACTTAACATTATACAGAACGATTCTGAAAGTCTCGAAGTGGCGATACATCTGGCAGAATCACCTACACGTCCGCGTCCCGAATGCATGTCAGCAGCGCGCGCCTGCCTATCGTTCATATCCATCTACGTTGTAGGACACGAAGCTGTCGTGTCGATTCTCGCTCCGTTTTGTTCGCTACGCGTTCGAAACGCCAAGAGAATCGTCGACGTTTGGGTCACAAGGTGGATCAATCTCACGGTAACCTCGGTTTCTCCGTTCCGCACGTTTCGTTCCCGACTTCAGACAGTATGACACAGTGCCGTAAATATAGTGACGAAGAATGTGGCTTGGAGGAGCGTGGTTCCGGTACGGTGAACCGCTGGACTTCGCGCAGTACGTCGACTCACGCGGATAACTTGCTCGGATAAGCTTTCAGAGGCAATGACATCGCGTTGAGACGTTCCTGCTGGGAGACTGTTGGCTTCGGTGCGATTTTACGTTTCTTCCAAGGCGAATCGTGTGACTCGGAATTTGGAGTAGCAGATCTTTTGTTTTTTTAATCGTATTATCAGATGGGATTCGTTATTGTGTTTTTAGTGCGATTTACGTTGTTCGTAATATGTATTTATGTAGCGATTATTTTCAAAGGCGTATCCTGGGTTGATGACACCGGTAGTCGATAGTTTGTAGTTTATGGTATCCATCATCACGCATCGCCGCTGTTGATGTTCAACGTTGTGGTATCGTTGCCCGGATAACTAGTCAACGGACATTCCAATTCATTCAGTCGTGGAGGGGACGACGGTGCCAGCAGCTGGTTTCGATGGCTGTCGGAATGTAAGACCGATTACTTGTGATCCTCGTGATACTGGATTCATTGCGTCAGTGTAGTCTGTTATTCTTCTGTTAATCTCAGTTCAAACGATACTCGTTGATGTGTAATAACTTTCTCTCTAAAACTGTGAATATTTATTACACATGTTCGTTGTCCAGAAAAATGATTAAGGTCTTAACTTTTTATTTGATTTCGTATTATTTATTTTATAACTAAACCGTGACATTGGCAAATCAAATGATTCTTAAACTCTTAAGAATTAACATGCCACTGGTTCGTATATCGTATCTTCAATATCTACCTCGAGAACTGGTGACATTTCAGGCTCGCCTTGATTCCAGTTTCTCTTCGTCTTTTTTTTTTTTTCTAAGAAAGAAAACAGCGCGAATCTAGCAGGGTGGCTCCTACCTATCGTTGTTAGACGATTACGTAACTGCCGCGAATACGAACGGAACAGCTTCCAAGGCCGGTCCGGAGAAACACGATCGTTAAACCTTCGAAGGTGGTATTTTGTGTGCCAACCCGTTCGGTTGGCCTCTTGATCCTGCGGTGCTTCGAACGAAAGTTAATACTCGAACTCGCCTATCGTCGTGAGAATGCTCGATGAATGAATGCATTCAATTTTCATTCTCACACGAACTCCAGTTCCTCTTCCTCCTAACAATCCCTCTCGTTCCTTCAAATGCAATAATATTTTCTACGTAGACGTAACATTTCTATTCTCACCGATTATTTTCTCACGATTCTCCAACGGTCTACTTCGATCAATTAATCGAATCGATTAAACCAAACCGATTGCCCAATCTTTCGATAATTTTTTTATCCGGGCGGCCTCCTTTCAAAGAGATTTCGTCGAATCTCAACTATTCGTGGATCGCGAACCTCCATTAGCGTAAGTACTTGTCCTCTTAATTCGATTACCCGTCGATAATTCGACTTGCTCCTCCCGTCGATCACCTGCGCGGCCGCGATTTCGCCAACGAACCGCCGACAAAGTGGATTTTTTCACGTAGCCACGATAAATTCACGGGGAAATGGGGATCTCTAATCTGGCGACCGAGTTATCTCATCGTCAGCGTCGACGCAGCGCTTTTGCTCGTCCGCGCCGTGGTTAAGTCGATCCTCGACTTCCCTTTTTTGGACCCTCTTTAAGAATTTCGCAAAATGCGCGCGCGTAATCTTGCTCTTCGTCGCGTTTCGTGTTTCTTCGCGAGAGAACCTCCTGGCGCGGATTATCTGGAAGAATAGCCGGATGTACGGTGTGCATATCTCATTATCGAAAAGGGAAAGTGGTGGCGAAATGGAAACGTCAGAACGAAGATTTATGACGACTCGTAGGTCCATTCGGTTTTCTGCTTGTGAATAGCTCCGTTAGTGTTGCTTTCTTCGATTTTTCGTAGGTAGAATGCTGGATGGAATTTGTGTCGACGGTGAAGAAATAAATTGAAGCTGTTCGAAATTTCCACGAACTATATAAGTATACCTACGTAAATATGTATAAATTCATTGACACTATTCAGAAATTTCTAGCCAATAAATTTCACTAACGATCCTAGTGAACAAATTAACGTCCCGTTAATTCCCGTTGAAACGAACTTGCGTATTGGCATGTTTCAAACTGGTTTGCAACTTTCGCAAAATGCGCATTCTGTCGGATTAGGCGGTTTCTGTCGAACATGTTGCGTCTACGTATCATTTTTATGTTTGCGATTTTACTTACGCTGCTCCAATTTCCTTACGTAACGATTCTATTATATAATAAACACGATGTAAAACGTAGTGTGGAAATTGTGATTACGTCTGCGTGCGGCGTGCAGCGAGATCATGGTAGCTAGTGGCGTTTAATAAGTCTAACGGAAAGGAAGTTCCCACAGGAAATGTCGAATTGTTACGGCTGGTCTTTTCCTCGCAGCCCGGCGGCTCGATCTTTCCTCGTTGAGTACACATGCAGGATCGACTGCGTTCGATGGTGAACTTCACTAGTATCTTCGCTGCTAATTGCATAGAACGAAGCGTAATACAAGATTCTTTGAAATGCTCGGTTTACGCATGGTCGATCCTCCAAGTACGTCTATTGGATATCACGATATTGCGGCACGCACCGCAATTTATTCAAGCGCATAGAAATATCATGGAGGTTGTTTCACGTCGAGTTGCGAGCATAGAAACACCTGCTTTCATCCCTGCAATTATCGCCGGGGCAACTTTTCCCTTTGACGCCATTCGCGTTCGTCTCGTCATAGTAATATTCACATTCGATGCGTGTATAGGTTCGTTGAAGTTGATGCATCATCAACTTCGTCGCTTCGAAAAGGGTGCGTACTTCGGAAGTCTAACGAGCGTCGAGCGAAGACAAATGAAGTTTTCTGTTCTTTGAACGGCGGCGGGTACTCGAGACTTTTCAGAATAATCGTCATTAGATGACTTTGTTCGGCCGCGAGGTTATTTTCAATGGAAATTACGCCGCCATCGTGTTACGATGATTTTACATCGTCATGGAACAGACCGTCCATAATCGAACGTTCGTTTAAAACAATTTTGAAAGGGAGCACGTGATCACCAGCCAACTCGGGTTTATTTATTGAAATACGATGGGCAATGCGTACGCGTATAGAACGATTACAATAAATTACATCGTCCCGCGAAGACAATGCTCGAGCAGGATTCGATGCGATCGGAGCTTAATGCGTCTACAGATCGACCCGCCGCGGAGATTTTATTACGACGTTGTTCCACCAACGCGAAAAATCGAATCATTCCGCTGATTATAGTGGTTAAAATTAAATACCCTTTTATGATTTATAAATTACTTGGCCCCTTAAAAGGCAGAAAGCCTACGATCCTTTGACGCAGAAACGTGTTTCGCACACGAACATTTTATCATAAGCCTCTACCCCTTTTTCTTCCCAGCTTGTGTATCAAATTGAAGATATAATATTGATAAAAGAACAAAAGAAGTCTTTACGAAGAAAATGGAATAGGTAATGATCGATCAAGGGAATGGTAGACTGATTGAATTGCTGAAGATATAAACGTATCGTTTGTTGAATATATATCAGCCTCTTAATAGGTTAACCTAATGTATAATGTCAATAAAGTATGAAAACACTTTTCTGCTTGTTCTAAATATAGATACCAGGATTACATATTTTTCGCAACTGGCCACTTTTCTCGATTCTCGGTAGGAAAACACGGCGTGTGTCGTGATCCATTCACAACCTATTAAAAGTGCCATTCTAAATTGGCGTACACGCGTGTGAAACGCACGTACGAGAATACGGCGAGAGTCTGCGAAACAGGTACGCAGCTAGGCACGTGTCTCCTCGTGCTTGCTTATACGATACAAATGGTACGCCGCATAGCAACCAGTTTCGTCGCATCGAATGTTTCGACAAGCGCTTTCAGTCACATAGCCGCGTTGTGTATCCGATCTTTGATTCGCAGTTAAGACAATGACCTCGTGTCCGACCTAAATTGGAGGCAACGCGATCAAACTCAGCGGCACATAAATCCAAATTGCGAAACACTTTCGTAGTAATCGGTGCAGCGCAAAGGGTTTCCTTCTATCTTGAACGATCGGCGCTTGCCGCTAAGTAGAACGATTTGTAAAATCGTTCTCAGAATAATTTACCTTCTCCGGTGGCGGACCAGAGCAAATAGCGTTCCAATAATTCCGCTCGTTAAACGTCTTCTCGTACTTTATACTCTGCAAATCTTCGTCAGCTATTAAACGATTATTGTTTTAGGTTTCGTCGGAGGTCTATCAAATTTTTGTACGATTTTCAGTCGATAAAATTATACAGCGGAGTATGCTAAACCGAACGATCCTATAATGAATAAACTCTGTGAATTAAATGACGAAGCTATATCGAAAGTAAATGCCACAGCAATTTATTCTCCTTACATGACTCAGATTACTTACATATGCATACGTGTATATTGTAATGTATGCTAAAACGAATGAATATCTGAATCCAATTACGTATCATTCGCAGAATTTCTAGAAATTTTTTGTATTCTTACTAGATTTCTATCGACATTTTATGATTTCGACGTAAAATTTCGTGGGCGTGTATGCGACACCGCGATGTGCAATATACTTTCACGAGCGATTATTATGTAACAATCGTTCTCGAAGTGACCCTTAAACCTTCTCGTCCATCGTGATGCCCCGTCACCCTAACGATTCGAAGGCCGTCTCGAGGATTCTCGCGAACGAAGACTCGAAGAACCAAGCGCGATACGAACGTTGCGTGGGCGATCGTGAAGAGGCATCTCATATATGGCGAATGGAGAGTCGGAGGGCAGGATGAGCCATTTATTTACGACTGTGTACGCGTGTACTCTCGTCTCGGTATCGCGAGTCGATCATTAACGCGGGCTCGCGAGAGGTTGCGCGGGTTTCGGCCCACGGACCGACTCTGTCTGTGAAGTCGAGCCGATGCGACGCGGAGAGTTATGCGCCGAATTATTTACAGCTGCCAATTAAGCGCGGACGGGCAATTGCCGCCAATTAAAATGTTCCGTCCCGAATCATTAACAACGACGGGGGAGCGTGCCGGAGCACGCGTCGGCGTCACGAAGGTGTTTCGACGAACACTCTCCTGCAAAAAAAAAAAAACGTAAAAAAAGCGACGAATGGACTTATATCGCATGGTTCTGATATACTACGACTGAAGAATAATGTATCACTGGAATTGTTGCGCTTGCGTAGTTATGCTCTAAACACGCATTAATTAGTGGTAGGAAATTATACAGCCACTGAAGTTAACCCCATCATTTTTCGCACGTATTGCATATGTCGCAAATCGAGGCTCGTTTCTCGGTTTACAAACGCGGCTGATGACCACCCTGAAACCGTAAATCCTACGGGTTAGACGTGCGGTTTTTCACGTCGACCATTGAGATTACGTTCCATTAAAGAAGGAGTAACCGGGGTTACACTGTTGCTAAGCGTCGAGAAGGCCTCCCGTGTTGCGATGCAGCCAGTAAGTGGTGTTTGCAGTTGATTGAAACGAAGAAAACGCGTTCGCGGCGTGAGTTGAAAGGTGAGAGATCGTTAGGCGAGTAGCAATCGATAGGATAGAAAAGATGTAATTTCGAATGTTGCGCATTACGTCGGTATGTAAACAAGCGTCGGATCTCGATACGAGCGCGGAACAAGTTTCCTCCAATGTGTGCGCCTCTTGTGCTCGCTCGCTATCGGGTCGTTTCCTCTGAAAGTTTATCATTTATGAAACTGTTGCTTCGAGCGGTAAAGCATCGGTTTTGAATATTGATTTTTATGAATGGCTGGATATTGCTCGGGGCAATTAGGAGGATCGTGTTCTTAGATGGAATAATGAGAAGATACGGCAAGGATGATGGAGGAGTTATATGGTTAATAGTGGATAAATCGAAGTTGCAACGGTTGAGCTTCGAATAGTTTGGTTAACGTTCGGAATACGTTAATCGTTCTTCGATGATTATACAGTAAATCCGTCGCGGTTCTAATGAACGCATTTGCATACTTCCAGTATACGTACTTTCATGCTTCTTGGCTCGTAGATCGAAATAAAACGTTGAAAACGCGGTTCGAAATAAGAAGGGAACTTCGGTGGATCGCGTCGAAGCATGAAAAGGGATCAGCGAGGAAGAATTCGTTCAGCAACTGGCGGCGAGCGTTCATTATGCTCGGTCTTCGATACGGGATTATTTTTAGTGAACGCGTGGGCATAAATGAGCGCATAAAAATGCACATACCTGCCAGCACGTTCGCCTGCCTTTGGATCAGCGATGGTGAGAAAGAGCGAGCAAGAGGTAGAAAAAGGGATAGAAAGATAGCCAGGAAGAAAGACGGGAAGGGGAGAGAGTGAGAGAGAGAAAGTCGCTGGGAAGGTGGATAAAAGGAAACACGTTGCGAGCGATAAAGAGCAAAGGAGAGGAAGAAAGCTGAAGGAACAGCGTATGTACAGGCTCTTGCGGGTATCGACTATAAGAGCTGGCCGACACGTTGGCGCCACCGAAGTATTTTATGCATGCCAGATGAGAGTACTCGTCTCGGATCTGACACTGAACTCACTTCACCGACCCACGCCAGTGCTATCCACTCACTTTCGAGTCGAGCACCGAATCAGAACTCGTCTTATCCCGTTTCGGTTCTCGGATACCACCTCGATTATGCAAGCGTTTCGTTCCACCGTGCGATATATAGCGCTAGACAACGCGAATAAATGGTTCCGAAGTATAGTCGATTGTAGGGCTTGTGCGGGAGACCGAGATATCGCTTCGACTGGGAAGCCTTATTTTGGTTCGTCCTCGCCACTCTAGATTGATGCAAAATGGGTTAAAACGGCGTTCATCGCGTGTAAACGGATTATGAGTTCGGTTACGAATGCGAGAACGAGTGTTGCGGTAAGTCGAGCTGTCCACGCGCTCGAGCGGTTCTAATCTAGATCATCGTGAATCCTTCGACGAAGCATATTCGTGTCGGCTTAAAGCCATCATCGGCAAGATCTATGTCTTCGTTCTCGATCCTGCCACTGGAACGCGCAATTAACATTCTAATCTCGAGGAGCATCGCGTCTTACGACGCAATTACGCTTCTATGCTGAATCGTGTATGACACGTGCGCCAACTTGTGTTCACTTCGAACGATGACTCAAAACTGACCGAACGCAACCATAACCGCACGAAATCCAACATTCTGAGTCACGTAGCCAATCTTTTATAAATAACATCGGGGTCGTGAAAGGGATCCACGATCCCAATCGTCGGAACGCAGCTTCCGGTTCATTGGGATACCTCTGTGCTGAATCATTCCTCCTCTGCTTGGGATATGATTTAAGATACCTTTAGTTATTCAGTTGCATCGACTACACCCGACCTTTCAGTCGGTTTTAGTGTCGCAGAGAGAAGCGTTTTACCGCGTTTTACGCGCGAATCTTCGTTGTTCTCATAACGATCATACTTTATGTATCACTTCGGCGATATCACATTGCACGGTATCCTACGTTACTGCTTGTTTATCGTCGACGCCAGTATGTCACGTTTCAGACCGTTGTTGCATCGCCGTAGATAGCAGACTCGGAACAATTGAAAATCGTTGAAGGACACTTTCGCTCCAATAGTTGTCGAGGTAATATGTAGGTCACAAAAAACCGCGTCGCAGTCTGTCATTCCAAAGGGCAAATAACATCCGATGCATCAAAGGTATAATCAGGCCAAATGCCGGTGCCAGTTTGACGCGCCAGTTTTTCGACTCAAACGTCAGACGCTAATTACCGCTTGTCTCCGCCCCTAGATTCCGCTACCGAGACTAATACACCCATTGAAATCGGGAGAAGATTCATTCCGGATTTGCAGCTGAGCAACATCAACGCGTACCTGCTTCGTCCATTCCCAAGAAAATTCTTCTATCGATTGCCAGAAGAATTCACCGACAGACGTTCTAAGTGTTAGGTTAGTGCGTCCCACGAAAAGCAAAGTTTGTGGCAAACGTGTAATCATGCAATGACCAATTGGCTATGCTGGTTTTTAGACGGTTGCCAGGTATCAGGAAACACCTATAACGTGTCCCCTAAATGGGAGTCTAGAATCGGATGTTCCGCGAGCTCACATTGTCATTACCGGTTGATTGCGCTCGGCTCGACGTGCGTGTGCACGCGCAACAGCCTGCCGCGCAATAAGTATCCAACCCGACAATTGTCCGAGAACACGCAGCTTCGGCGAACGTGCGCGCGCGTAAACGCACTTACTCGCGTCATTAGACAACGTGTTACAGCGATTACGTACGCCTAGCTCTTCGCAGTTTCGATAACCATCGGGCTCTCACAGTTAGGGTCGTCGCTGTCACGGGAGGAGACAAGTCCAGCCGGTGCCCATCCGGTTGCGCTGTACGTTGCTAGACGGTTGGTCGAGAGAGGAGGTGGCGAAGGTCGTTTCTTGACATTTCTGGCCGCGTCCTCCGAGTCCAACCTAGTCCCGCCTTAGTTCGAGTTCGTTGATCCATCTTCGAAGAAGTGTAACAGTTTTTCACCGCGGATTGCGCCATTGTGAAGATTGCCTGACAAAAAACCAGCCGATCTTTCTGGGAATCGGGAATTGCTTTCCCACCTGGACTTTTCTGCCTTCCGTTGCGTCGTCCTTTTTCATTTTGTTTCGTTCCGTTCTATTTTGTTTCGCTTACAGCGGAGATACGTGATACAGGTACGAATTACAAACAGTAGGTATGTACTTGTTCCCATTTTTATCCTCTGCGAGTCTCGTTTAATCCCTCTGGATCGTGATCGTGCCTTGATTAAATAAAGTAATTGACGCACACGAGTTTATCGTCGATGCAACGGATCTTTTTGCTCTGTAATAACGAAACTGCAGGAATGGAAATTTTAATACAAGGGTGGGCTTATTTAGCGCTTCAAATTCTAAACGGATGATAAACAGAGATTAATTCTGACTACTTTCTCATTCTGTTTCAGGTACGTTGAGAATTTGTTCCCTTCGACTCGTTTAGGCTATCAGCTTTGGGGTAACGTATTACGTACATATCAGTTCCTCTCTGAGAATGAAAAGAATTCACACGTAATTAATGGAATGCTTTCGTCACTGACAACAATCGATTATCCCAATCGGGCTACCCTAACTTGTCGGGCCTGGCTATTAATAGTTTTCTCTTGGAATCTCTTGGAATGTGATTCAGGACTTTCACTGTCACCTCCTTGCGTGAAACTCGCAGACACGCAAGCACCGGTCTCTCCACGTACGAACCTAACCACGAAAGACGTTCTTCGTCCCACAAACCTTGTCTTCTGCTCGATCTCAGTCGAATTTTTTCCCTTTTCATCGATGCCCCACCGTCACGAGAGCCAGGAACGCTAGCAGAAATTTTTATAACGTCGTGTATCGTACGAGCGTATGCAGATTCCGCGCGCGCGCGCGCGCGCATACGGTTGCGTGCTCGAGTTTATGTCTCTCCGATTGAAATCGTAATTATTGTCCGCCTCATTCGACTCTCTACAACGATCGTCAATCGTTCGATGCCTGCATGATCGATACGATTAATTAAACTTGATCTTAAGCGACTCGAGAAAAAGGAAAACGTTTGATCGCGTCTTTATAGATTCTTTTTCGCGGCGGACTACTTCATGGGAACGAGGAAATCGCGATTTCGCGGTTCTTTTTTCCGTATTCGCTATACGAGATCGATCGATTCTTTTCGGTTTAATCTGTTGCATTCGTGTTCGAGGACAGTCACGAATCCATCTCGAGCGGAAAGGATTAATGTAGTATAATCGAGTGAAAAAGGATGCGAGTGAAAAATAAATCGAATTATCCGGTCGGATGAATTGATTTAAATTAGTTGAGTTACAGTAATCTCCGGCGTCGAATATACGAATATATTTCCATTTACGAGCTCACAAACTGGAAACCGAGTTCGGCGTAGCTTTGATTTTTACGCTTTCGGTCTCGTTTTAGCGCGCAATTTAATTCACTCGGTCTTCTCCGCTCTTGATACGTTCTGTTCTTCTTTGTACGTAATATTTAGCTTCTTACATGGTTACCATCAATGAGGTAGAACCTGCTGACACCAGACAATCGCGATTCGAGCAAGCGCTTTTTGCACGAGACCTTGAATCGTCTTGCGAGAGTGGATGAACACGAAGTGCCGAATGTTTGTAATATGGAAGATGTGCTTGATTCATTGGATCGAAGGCTCGTTCGTGTTTCGCAACGAGTACCGCGAAGAAGGTCTGAGTATTTTTGTCGGGAAAGGTATAAAATCGTTTCCTTTAGAATTCCTGTTGGTGCAAAAAATATCTGTCGGAACTTGTAGTCTACTTTGTAATGACTCTACTCTGCTTTCCGTGTCGCCGAACGATTACTCCAGGAGTGTCTTCGTGCTATTAAGCGAACGCTGCACGTAGATCGGTTTCTCCAGGAGAAACTAGAAGGAAACTTGCCGGCATGGTGCATTTAAAAGAGAAACGAAGGCGGGCTTCATCAGCGTTGGCATGCGATAATCTGTAACAGTCGATTGCTCTGTTGCATGACCAGAAGAACTCGCTCCCTCTCGCTTTCTAAGCGTGCAACTCGCAGTGTCACGTGCGTGAGAGAGGACACTCGTGTTGTTAAACGACGCGTGTATCGGTAGCGCGAATCGTTTACCGAGAACGCGAGATCGTTCCTCGACTTTGTCCTCGTTGATCGTTTGTTTCCTTTTTCCGAAGTTTCCACGGTGCCGCGCGTGTCACGATCGACACGACGCGACACGGTGAACAGTCGCGTGCAAGCACGTCGTTTCGAGTGTCCGATCGGAACCATAAGAAGTTCACCGGCCGAGAATATTTAACGTTCTTCGAAAGATCCTTGGAAGGTACTCGGAAAGAGCAATCCTTTCGAAGGCAACGCGTTCGATCGTTCGGTTTGCTGGTCGCGAGAGATTACTCGGTACCGATAGCGCACGCCCGTGTACCATCGAACTTTATTGTACCCGCAATGTAATCGTTCGCGGTAGCGTTCGATTCGTGTCCCTGGAACGTTTTCTCCGCGTGGCTCGTCGAGGCGAAGGTTGAGGCCCTTATCGGGCCACGCGTGCGTTTAAATTCTCTCGCCTCTTAAAAGCTACATCTCAAGGTTGTTGGCGTCGATCGTGACACCGATCGTTCCCTTTATCGTTATCAGCGCACGTAGGCGAAACTCATGTACCGAAATAATCGACAAATCGCGTCGTGAACATTGGCTCTCGTTGCATCAGCGCTAACAACGCCGAAAACCTCGTGCTACAGATAAACCGAATGAATTCGAGAAAGACCGATTTCGTAATTGCACGCGTCAATGCGCGAAAGTGGCACGAACGGCGAAACCACGAGTTGACGCGAGTCGTGACCGGAGACAAAACGAGCGAATGAACGCGCTGCGAAGATAAATGGACCGGTAATGGCCCGAGCATATTACGAAGCTAGCTCTGATTTCGCATTGATAGGAATCGCTGCGTGCAATCGCGCCAATACCGGAGCCAGTCGAATCGGACCACGTGCCACGAGATCGGTGAAAGTATGCGTTTACGCGGCGCTGGTATGCAGAGTGCAGGATCCGTCGTAAGGTGGACGCGGTGATACGCTTTAATTATGTTCGCGTGCAGCGTTACTCGACTTCGGTGGGTTCAAGAAGGTCGATGTTTCGTATCCTCCAGGATGTTACGGACCTCGGGAACGGAAACCAGTTCCCCCGAAATCAACCTTCTCGGTCTACGTCCGCTGACCGAAGATGTCGCTGAATGACCTTCGCCTCCAGAACCGTTCCACGGGCCGCTTTCGTTTCGAGTTTATTACGCCGGATTCTGTCGGCTCATTGCCACTTTATGGTGTGAACAGTTCTTCGCTCCGTTGCCCGGCATTTCCATTTCGTAAGACTCTCTCCGGTTGGCCCGAAGAAATTGTGACATTTACACAGCCGAATGTACCCTAAATTTTGAGTTGATTGTAGCGTTACTTTTTTTATCTTCGTGCATCAGTGCTGGGTACCTAAAATATACTTTAGAAATCGAATCTGAAAGTGGAGTCCTCTTTCTCGAGTTGCCATCCGCCTTTCTCCAGCAATCTTCACCGGTAGATTCTGGAAATTACAGAAGGCGTAATTAAGAATTAGCGATACAGTCGAAGCGAATTAGAAGATTTGAATGGCATTCCTGATCTCGTGTACGAATCATCGAGCTAGGTGCAACACGTCGCCCGAGTATCTAGGTTACGTTGCACAAGCGTCGTTGTGTCTGGTGACGTGTCTACCGAGCAACCATTCTCAGCAGTGCATAGCAAACGAGATCGTCGAGTTCTCCGGGCACTCGATGCAACGACTTGTCGAAGTCCACGGATTGGTCAACGGGATCGGTAACCGGTATTTAGAACGGCTCCATTGTCTCGCGAGTACGGCGGATTAATCGCGAGGCGTTCGTTTACCGGCGATCTACCATCGCGATGAGATACCGGACGACCACGATGACTGTACGATGGATTACAAGAGATATCGTTACGAATGGGCCTTTTCGACCGTAACGATTTCATCACGGTGTGGATCGCCGTTTCGCGCCACTACTCCGCTCAATTTATCAAGTTTCATTAGCCCATCGGTGCTCGTAATAACGATAGGAACGCGAGGCATCCGATCAGTTTTCGAGCCGACCGCTGGTTTTATTCGGAACGCGATCCGAATTGACGAACCTAACTAGCGTGATCCCGCTCGTTATATGATTCGAACAATCGGGAAATTTCGAGATTGGAATCTCGAAACTGGCCCTCCGGTGACATTCTACGATTTCGTGAATCGTTTCTCGACGTGGTATCGCGAACGCTGGGATAATGAAACGGCTGAACGCCGACTAGCTGTAATCTGTTTGATTACTGCTTCATCGACTTGTTTTTCCCGACGCTTAACAAGCTGTCCAAACTAGTTATCCGCTGCGCCTTGGTAAATGCGAGCATTAAGGTCTATCATTTCAGAGCGAAAGCTCCATTAGAAGAACGACGTAATGACAGACCGCCCTCGATAGCCGCGATTTTTCTCGGTTCCGCGCGAAGAAACCACACCGGTCAATCGCGGAAGAAAACGACGAAGAGCTCCGATCTTTGGCGTTCATTGAAATCCCCACGTTTCGATAGTTGTTCGTTCTTACGACGAATCAATCGGATCTTATTATCCTGTCGGGGAAAAACGTAGCCGCGGAGCGGTCGCTCATTAGTATCGGGGCTCCTTTCTTAGCGACTTGCAATTACTGGTTTTTGTTCGGTTATTAGCGAAACGCGTTCCCATGGGAGCGCGTACCGAGCGCCGAGAAGCTAGTCGATGAATTTCAATTCAATGGCAAACGCGCGACGCCTCTTTCGTCTCGGTTACGTCAGCCGTTTGGCATTGAATTCGATCGATTCAACCGATCATTTGTTTTCCGAACGCGACGATAAAGCGTGGACGAAGCGTGAAGTTACTAGATAAGGAAGCGACAAGTACTTACGCTAGAGAAACGAACAAAGAGAAGGAGATAGGGTTCTCATCGCGCCTCATTGTGGTATAGCTATCTTGTGTTCTAAATGGAGACAGTTCATTCGTGTGCAAATGGAAAATATACTGTTGCGTTGATTTTCGAAAACAATAGATTCTCGAATAAATTTCATTTGTGACTATAATTACTTTTTTTACATAGTTAATATCGCACGTCGCATCTACTAAAGAAATTTATCGTTTGTAAATGCGTCAGTATGTTTAAACTTTTAACCTGACAAAATGTCTAACAATTTCATGATGTTTTCCTCGCTCGATTGAAATTAACGGACTCTTAACTATACCGAGTGTAAGAAATCTCCATGTACGACTCGAAGAACAGCGAATTTCCGTGTAGGGATTGGGCTATTCGAGGTAGCTTCTGTTGCAACGAGGGATGGCGAGACTGTGGCGCGGTGCGGATCGCGGGAACAAGAAAAGGGGGATTAAGCGGAGTACACGGTGTCGAGCTCGAGGTACCGCACGTGAGGTTACTACCAATGACCGTAGTTGTCTTTCTCTCTCCGTTTTCTTCTCTTCTCGAGCTGCGCATGTTTGATCCTCTCGGTATTACTCTCCTGCAACATAGTCTGTATGCGCAGCTTGTTATGCCTGGGGCACAATCGCGACATCCGAACCGGCGATCGCGAATTCTGACTCATCGCGACGACATCTCGAAAATCTTGCGGACGTCCCCCGAACGAGCCGAGAAACACACGACGGGCCGGAAATGTCTGCGGGGTTTCCGAGCGGGGGTCGGGTTTCGACACATCGATCGTCTTCAATTTTCAGGCCCATTCCTTGGACCTTCTGACTGATAGACGGAACGGAAATACCGGGAACTTTGAGAAATGCACAGGATCGATAGAATCCTTTCGACTTCGTCAACTCGAAAAAGAACACGATATTAACGAAACCATTTTAAATCTGTAGTGAATTTTTCTAAATTGGTCAGTATTTCGCTAGAAGATATAAATTTATGGAAATAAGAGCCACATATATAGTTATAAAATTCCTTTAAAGTCGATCGTTCCTTCCAAGCACGAAGTACACACCGATGATACGGGAAATGGAGGATTCCCGGGTCGAGCTGGAGATCGATCGTGGTTTTCGAGATGACCGTCATTTGCTTCTATAAATCCATATTCTCGGACGCTAAACGGGGTCCGTAGGATAGGCCGCTTGGGTATGAGTCGCAAAAGGAGCACAGCGTGGATCAGAAAAGATTGATGGTTCAATAGGACGGTCCGTGCGCGAGAGGATATAAAGAGAGGTCCCAGGCTAAATGAAACCGTGGAGCACGGTCGAAGAGCCGTTTTATGCAAACGTGAATTATGCATATGGAGGGAACGCAACCGAGGACAGTGTACGAGTCTAGATACAGATTAACCACCGTAAATTCCCCCGAAGTCATTCCCTCCCCGGTCCGGTCGACCTCGAGAGAGCGGAGCGGGACGAGAGAAGCAGAGAGGAGACGAGACGAGAGACGTTTTGCTCGAGCAGCAGCAACGTGCTCGAAGCGGCGATCGAGGAGGATTCCACGGGATAATCCTAGTCGGTAGCGGCCGACCTTGGTAGGGATCCTTCGCATAGCCGTGCAAGTCGCGTGCCCTACGCGTTGCCCCGAGCTCTGACGTCATTAAGTGCGACAGGAATGTTACGAATAAAACGACGATCGGACTCTACTCGCCGCAAGACCGTGTACGCGCTATTAAATTTCCTGCGGCCGAGACGCGAGAAGCTTTATTTGGCCCCTCGCTGCGCCGCGGGAACGTCTATCGAAGTATTTATGACGAGCGTTGCCGCGATATTTTTTCATTTTGCCGTTTTCGTTTTGTCGATTCGGTGAGAACTTCGCTGGAGGATAGAACGAGGATCTAATCGACGCGTGTCCTAAAGGTAGCGTTCTTCTTGAATTTGCATCGCAATCAGGTACTAGCTTACGTATATCTTGATCGATCGTTTTCGAATGAGCTTCGATCGAAGCTATTAGAAAGAATGATAATGTATCTGCCGTTCGAGTGAATGAAACGATGTAGGTCAGAGCGACCCCGATCGCTCTTAAATATTTAGCTGGCGTATCACAGCGTTCACTTATCGATATTCCGATGGAAGAGGCGTGCCTAGCGAACCTAGTCGAGGCCCTTGCCAACCGAGCCTTGTCCTCAAGGTGTTCTTCGCTTTCACACCTTCGACGCCTCGAGATCTCCGTTCGGATACATTGGAAGCATTTTTAGTATGACGACAGGCTTTAGAAATGCGACTGTCGCTTTCGTTTCGGCGTTCCCCGAAAGGGTGATCTGCATGTCAAAGAACGGGGTACAATGAGTCGTTTGGCCGTCGAAAGTTTGCAAAGAGATCGATCGGTCTCTGCTTTGTTGCGAATGCAAACGAAGCCGAAAATTCGCGCATGACGAAGTACCGTGCCGACTTTTAATTAACTATGTAACACATGGAATATTTTCTTTGGTTACGTCAGAATGTGATCGAAGACCGAGAGAGATAATCTTCAAACTGCAAAATCCGCGGGTCTACTCAAACTCTGGCGGCTTAAAACAATTCCGAATTCTTTCCCACGAGAATTCCATAACATCCAAGTTAATTAAGTTAACGGAGGGAGAGGAACGGCGGAGAGTTTCCTCGTTGCTATTCGAGGCATCCTAATTACTCAGACCGGGATGCTTGGCCGAAAATAGCAAGGGGCTGTCGGCGGTTCGCCATCCATCCGACTGAATAAAATTCAACGCGTACGGGAGCGCATCAGCGCATGCCTGGCAGGCGCATCGTGAACGCGGGAATTCAACGGAATCCGTCGATAGCGATCGTGCCGCGTTATGTGAATGTACCGAGTAGCTGGACAACTCGCGAGGAATCTGACCGCACGCTCAATTTCTCGATGGACGGCGTGTGTGTGGTCTCTCGGATGATCCGTTCGACCGTATCTCGTATCGCCGATATAAAGAGCGCGTCTCAAGATTTCTCAAACTTCATAATTCCATCCGAACGAGTTTCAGAGGAAACGCGACGAGAATCGCGATAGATAGTAACACGACGACTTTGCAGCTACGTCGAGATGGTTTCCAACATCGGTGTTGGAAAATGGACGCGAGGCCGATGGCTTTTGATCGTAGGCAGATTCTCGATTCTCTCGGGCGCGCATTCCACTAAAAACCACGAACCACGTTCCGGAGAACGCGGCGTTCGCTCGCATCTGACCTTACCCGCTGCTTGGCGAGACTGGTCTTGGAACGCTAAGGCGATCGCTAAGGAAAGTAATGACGAGACAGGCTGCGTTAACCGGATGATTCATTGCCGCACTACGGCGATTGCCTGCAGGGTCTCTCCCGCGCTCTCGTTGCTTTCCGAGTTCGTTCGTCGATTCGTTGGTTCGTTGAGTCTCTCGATCGGTATGGCAGCTCCGTCGGAGCGTTTCGCGGACAGAACGATCGGATTATTACGGCAAAATTGTTGAAACCGCTTTGCCGATTTAACGGTAAAAGCACTGGGGATCCGGTATGAGGAGCGCCATTGGATACGCGAATCTTCGATTCTTTGGTTTTTTCCGTTCGGCTCGATATGAACGTGGGATCGTTTGCTTTTCCACTTACATAAATTTCGTCGAGTGATCGTGCGGGAAAGCTCTCCACGTTTGTTACTTATTATACTATAACATATTGTCTATCGGTGAATAGAGTTAAACGCGCTTTACAAGCCACGTCCACGACGTTTATCCTTACGTAACTGATGGAGCAAACGAGCGACAAACGCGGGACAACACGGTCGTGCCGAACAAATGACCGCGATCTATCAGGTTCGCGATCTCGGCCGTGTTGCGAGCAGATTTCAAGCGTGTGTTCCGTTGTCGGGAGGTTAACAGTACGCCACGGTCTCGTAATATCGGAACACTTTCACGGAGAAGAAACCGTGAAACGAGGTCGTTGGCTCCCACGGTATTACGTGGAGCTGCTGGATCCCTTCTCGTTTCCCTGCTCGTCGCTTCTCTAGTTAGCGACCACGTTAAACAGTTAGAAGCGAGCCGCAGCCGCGAGACTATACGGCGACTGGCATTGTTTGACGTTCGATCCTTCCGTATCGAACGTGTGTACCTTGCGAGCCAGCAACGAAGGGTTGGCGTGGGCGTGGAAGTGCACCATCCCACGGAAACGAATTCCCGTTGTTTGCTTAGCGCGTTCAGCCGTGTACGCATCTCGTTTGCGATTCTCTCTGTTCCTCGGCGAGGAATTTTCGTTGAAAGAGACGCGCGGTTGAGCTACGCGATGGATAAATTTTGTATACCGTTAAGCGTACAGGCTAATATTTCCGCAGGCCGTTAGAATCGTTAGAATCTACCTGTAATCGTTAATTCGGAGGTATAGTTTCGTTGATTCGACTCGTTCGACGGCGATATTCCGCGTCGAATGCATTCGGCAGAAAGGTATCGCCCGTTTTGTTTGTTTCCTGTTCGTATAATCGCTAGGAAGATATTTCCTCTGGTATCGCAGAAGCGCGCGCACCACCATCGAGACCCCGTGTCTCTAATAATACACAGTTAGAAGGTGGCGTGACGAATTAAATGGGAAAAGGAAATATCGAAGGCAGACGGTTCTGGAAGTCGTATAGCAAGCTTCTTCACCACTGTGCCCAGCTATTTCCTTTCAATGTACCGCTACACCGGATGAATAAAGCCTGCAAGATCTCTATCTACGCTGGATAACAGAGAAAGACTCCCCGGACATCGCTAATTATTTCATCAATCGTACGCCATCGATATCCTTTGGCAATTTCACGTCAGGCATCCTACGAAATATAGTATCCGAGTATCCTACGAAATTATTTCTGGTTAAAAAAGTTCCTTAATTGTTAGCTACCAGTATTCCATCGGTAGGTACGTGATCCAATTAGCGATCGCTCCGATATGAGAATCTATTAGACAATTCATTTCAACCAATCGTTAGGTCGTACATATAAACTAATAAAGCTCCAGCATAGAACATTCTTATCATACTATAATATATATGTATTACTTAAATTTTAGCTTATTTGCTTACATTTTTGAATTGTTTGTATTACGTTTCACATCTCTTGTTTGTTTATGTTCTACAATTGTTTATATCCTTACTTATTTACATTGTTATTGTATAAAATTCATGGAAGTCTTCCCATCTGCGACAAAAATCAGGACTTTTCTCGTCGGGAAACCAGCGAGGCACTGCAGGATCGAAGGTCACCGATCGCCTTTGGGGATAATTTTCATCGCAGCGCGCGCGCGATCTCAGACGCGCTCGAAACAGCTCAGGAGCACGCACACGAAGCTGCGCGCATTCGCACGACCCGCGTTCCTAGAACAAACCCCAGTTATGGGTTTCTGTAAACTCGAACAGGTAATTCCATTAGCGGACCACGAGAGTGGGTGTGTTTGCGGCTGTACCCGCGGGCGTCTATACGCGCGCGAGCGCGCCTAGACACGGCTTTGACGCACGTGTGTTCGTTCAGAGGCACCGTTTTACAGTTAACCTCAGAATTTTTGTGAGAAAACCAATGCGCGTGATCCTTCGAAGATCACGTTTTAGGGACGAGTCGTGAATTATGTTCACCGGAACGCTTCCAAATATGGATCATGACGCTGGTTCCAGTCACTTTCGTTTACTGTTCGACAATTTTATGGCCACGTCTGATGAAAAGTATCGGGAACATTTTAAACGCAGATCGGCCGCGATGATTCCATATAACCGAGAAGAAGATAGTGGTGAAGAATGCAGAAAACGATCCATGTAATCTCTTAATTATTGGTACGTTATGATTGAGAACAACTTGCAGTTTTGTTATACACCTTTTTCTAGAACGAATGGTTATTCAACCTGTTTTTCATTCTGCTATATTATGTTATGTATATTCCTATATTACAACAGAAAAAATTCAAACGTATCACGAACTTATCCCGAGTTTAACTTATGTTGTAATCAATAGACCTTATGTTCGAGTGATATATCTATCCCACTTGAATCAAACTACCATATAGAGATGCTACATGTAATCTACAATGCATGTCACAACGAAACTCTATAAAACCGATGATTTAGCTTCCCTATCCAGCGATACAAGCAATTCGATCCGTGCTCGTGGTTCGCGTGTACCTACAATTCGAATACTTTGTCAGAGGACAATTGTATCGCACGTTGGTCGCTTGACATTTCTGTTGAATTGCGAAATTGCCGTCGGCTTCTTATTGTTTCGCGGTTACGGTCTATCGGAGCAGTTTACTGTCAGCTTGAAACTAGTTGGAACACGATAGAAACGAGTGGGATCCACGAAACCTGGGCTAGCTTAAGTCGCCTGTCCTTGATCCGAATTAAGACGCTCGATTCGCGATCGAGTGGATCGCGCGCGGTTCTCGCGCTACTCGCGTGTAACTCGCGGCATTCGTCGTTGGAGGTATATTTCGAGCTTGCCGAAACGCAGCACGATCCTTCAATTATCGTAAGAAATGCCGTTACAATGATAATCGCGCTCGTGATCGACTCGCTTTGTGCCGTTTCATCCTTCGCCTTTCTTTCCCGTTAACGATTTCGTCGACCGTTATTTTTGCTCGCGCCCGCGCGTCTCTTTTCAATCGTATCCCTCCGGTGGTCCGCCGAAATTGCTTGACAACACGAAGCGATCAGGCCTGTACCAGAGAAGACGTTGACTGCTATTAGAGCGTAGGTTCGATAAAATCTTGCTAAGGTGACACGCGTTTTCTTTTTTTTTCTTTTTCTTTTTTTTTATTGCACCACAAATTTTCTCATTCTTAAATGTTTGTAACGAAGCAATCGAGAATACGCGTATATAATTAGAGACGCATATTTGATCAGATAGAAATCAAAGAATCAATTAGCTACGGAAAGAATTGCTTACATTGGACGCAGAGTGGAAATACAGTGCCGTAAATCGAAGCGAGTTTCGAGCTGAGTAAAAAGAGGGACGCAGGTTAGCCAAGGCAAAACTCAGCCTGTAATCTTGGCATTGGAAGAAAGGAACGGTCGCGTTTCTCGCACGACCGGAGGAAATCGCATTGCCACGGGGATCGTTAACGCCGCTTCGCTGTCGGGCCTATTACGCTGCGGCGGCGGCGGCGGCGACTAGCTGGTCGGTCTCGCTGCGATTCCGAAAGGACAAGCGTGCTCGAACGAGAAGCAGCAGCTTGGCACAGTCTAGGTTGAAAAGCGAACGGCACGCCTTTAAAACGGCATTCGAACCATGCAAATCGTCGTGATGGCCTCTAAGATCCACTTCGCATCGGGGTCGTGCGAACCGTAAACTCTGATACGGACGTAAAGTAAGACTGCTTTTCGAGCAGTTTAAAGACGTCGTGCCGGCCGACTGACGAAGGAACGGGTCAACCTTTCCGATCTGCAAATCGACACGACTCGTAAAACTCGTTCAAGCGGCGTGAACGCCGTGCCGACCACGAGAGCCGCTCCAATCCCGTGCAGACCGTAAATCCTAATACTCGCGGGGAACGAGGGACTGAGGGGCAAAAGAGCCGTGAGGTCGTCGTAGGTGGCGAGACGATTTCTTTGTGAGCTCTTCCGACCGCTTCTCGTGGCCGTTTAAGTCCTCTTCCTCCAACGAACGACGGCGGCGCGACGGTGGCGGCGTTCCTTCTTCTGCCTCCGCCGAGCCGCGCGGCTCCGGCAGATCGCCTTTGATTTGCGAAACATCAATCTTCGTAATTTATTGCCGGTCGCCGTCCCGGTGTGGCAACGTGGCTGCCTATCGACGCCAGAACGCGATTCTTGTACGAGTGGAACGCTGCGCTGGGACGACGACTAAACGATTCGGACTATTTCGGATCGACTCGATTCGATGATAATTTTGGCTACTCGTTTACTAAGCGAGCAATCACCGAGCCATTACGTTTCCCGGTAATTCGCAGCCGGCCTCCGTGCCTCGGCGCATTAGTTAAGTAAATTTATTCACCGTTCACCGTTGCGGCAACTGTATTTTCGCCGGACCAGCTCGTCCAACGTTGGACAGTTCGAGGATGCGAATGACGAACGCTGTCACCTTTGAACTCTTTTGCATAACGGTGACGAATTTTTTGGATTCGCAACAGCGATACGCGAGAAACTTTACGAGTGTGTTGTGCACCTTGAAAGTGACAAACGAGTCTCTCGAACCATGCATTTCAAAACCCACTTTTTCAGCCCGGCTATTTTAAGCCCAAGTTTCGCGTCTCAGAAAATACACCGAATGAATCCGTCGAACGTTTCGTGAATTCCAATACTCTCGAATTATTTCTCGCGATATTTACCGCGGTGCAATATCAGTAACGCGAGTTACAATTTACATTATGGTAACGGTCGTCAAACCAGACGATGCGTTGGAATGATCGAATCGTCGGTTCTCGAACGACCGTTTTTCGTTCGACGACTAGCAGCATCGTTTCTGCTTCAGGTCATAGGAATTTCGAGGACCAAGGATATATATGTATATGATTGCTGGTTACCAGGTGGTCCCTGGAATGACGCCTCGGCCTTACATTCGAAAGATCCAGTCGGCAGACCTTACCGCGTCTCGGTTTACCACCTATACATCTGCCTGCCCCCGAGTACAGGCTTCTTCACGGTGTTTGATCGAAAACGTGGAACTTTAAAAGAAAACCTGCACACTCAGCGTGACTGATCGTCAGGGCCTGTTAAGTCACGTGGAAGTTTGGTGTCGGATTTCGAAAAATTTTGTACCGGTGGTCCAATATTCGTGTTATGGCAAAAATTGTTTAAGGATATCAAGCTACGGGATCTTTCTTCGTGACAAGAAATTCTCTCCTTTCTTTCCCTAAAATAATCCCTCTTGTATCTACCTAACGTTCGATGTTCGTTTCTAAACGACTATCTATTTCGTTACCGAACCGTCTCACCAGGTGAGCGTCACGATTCGATCCGCCATGCCACTCCGGAATTCTCCCCCGAGGAGAAACTTCCGGATTCATCACGGTGACTCGAGCTTTCGCTTTCTCCCTTTCTCCTCCCAGATCGAGTCCCAACTTCTGTCAGTTACGAACCCAAAGGGTTTCTCTTGGTTTCTCATCCTAGAGTTATCTCTTCACCGTTACCGTTGCACCGCCTTTCTTCTCGCCAGACTCTGCCAGTCTAGTCGGGATGATAATCGTTCGAACGATCGAGTCTGAAGTAAGATCAGTCACGACGGAAGTCGTGGTCGTTCAGAGACCGATTCGAGATCTGGGCTAGGTGAAGATGACTTACAGTTTACAGTCGAGAAGAATATTTTTCCATCGTTCGTCGCACGCACACCTAGTCTTCGTGCAAAGTCGTGCACAACTTCGTCTTTCCTCTTACCTCCTGCGGGTTAAGTCGGCTTCGTGTTTGCTACTTGGCTGCTGCACCGTTACCTAACCTGCAGCATTGAGACGCGCTGCGTATCCAACCACGTACGCGTCTTTCTTCATGGATCGAAATATCGTCCGTTCAATGAGACATTGGAAGCTTACAGTTCGTTCGGTGAGCAACAGTTTCCATCAATTACCTTGAACCTTGTGCGAGGATTCAAGTGGCCAGACCATCTACCGTGAACGACCGCAAGA
Source organism: Bombus vosnesenskii (assembly GCF_011952255.1). Lineage (NCBI taxonomy): Eukaryota > Metazoa > Arthropoda > Insecta > Hymenoptera > Apidae > Bombus > Bombus vosnesenskii. The sequence continues at coordinate 1,481,533 of NW_022882960.1, forward strand.
AGTGGCCATCATTGTGATCGAGCGTTATCGCCTCGACGAGGTCACAGTACCCGGTACTAGGCCAGTTTAGTCAGGCTGTCCGTGTGTGGATTTATCTGATAATGTCAGGCTATTATCGAGTATAGCGTTGGTCGCGAGGGCTGACGCTGAGTAGCAGGATTCTGCCTCTCGAACCAACTACAGTGTATAGTGCGGATATAATATTTTTATGATATACATGCGGATATGATATGATAGTTTTATTTTTGAATGTTTATAGTGGCTATAGTCTATGGAAGAATAAAGTCGAGAGGAAGTGCTCCGTAATATCTCTTTTCGTGCGAGATTGCACTTTTCTATAACCTATAAATTACATTCTGTAACTTTCCTAAAAATTCTTCAACATGCGGAATTACCAATTCAGATATATCGTCATAATTGCTACCTCGATACAAACTACGCGCATTAAGATTATCTTCCTAATTGAAGTTATCTTCCATAGGAGACTACAAGTTGCGAGACCAGAAAGTTGCTCTAATGGTAAAAGTTTCTTGCCTGGAAGGAGCCGGGTAGCATCGACCAAACGGTAGCAAAAGACTCGCGGGGGAATGTATCGATCGGGCCGGTACCTGGAACGATAACCTTTGCCACTTGCGCAATTTCGCTCGGATTATACAGGCATTATGGGGCTGTAATAGTCGCAAGCATAATTACATCGATGACTGCGCGGAGTTTCAACGTCGCGTTCGACCGACAGGGTATAAGTTCTGATTTGGAAAGGACAATGGAACGGTGGAACCAGAGGTTGCGTAACGGGCAGCCTGCCTGTAGAATTATACAATTAACGCATAACTGTTCCTCGATCGATCTTCTTGGCATCTCAATTGACGGGTACACGTTTTATCCACTTGTGACACGGCTACCGCTTTCGAACTAGTCGAAGGCTAAACCCGATACAGAAACGTGAATAGAGACGTCGACAGGTAGGAGTGCTGTACAAATTATGGAAAATAGTTCTTGGAAAGTTCGAAGGTGGAACGTTTCGCAAATCGAAAGTCTATTCGGCTATCGTGGCTGAGGAATCTTCCGGTTTTAATATATGTTCGATTAAAGTCTATAAAGTTAGCGGCAATAAAGTCGATGGCAACCTTGCGAGACCACGACCTCGTAATTCATAATGAAAACGATTGCTCGCCCGTATCCGAGGATCGATTCGTCCGTACCTTGCACGGGCCACGATTGAACCGTGAATCGTGCAAGGATTTACGGCTCCATCTGTTCTTTTCGACTACAATTTCGCTCGAATCGATTCTACAATCCTCGAGTCGGCCGTATTGTTATAGCCGAACGGATTTAATTTCCGGTCTCATTAACGTTTTGATTATTACAAAACCCATTCGATGGAGAATCGAATGCTGGAGCTGGCGTGATGTTCGCCGAGATAATTAAACGCTTACGCTATTGAATTTGATCGTGCTGGCAGATGGAAATACCGTTTACAAAGCGTGGTCTATCCGTAGTTGATAATTGCATCAATGATTCTGTAATGATAGAATAAGTAGCATGACGTGTTTTTTTATCGTCTCTTATCTTCATCTATTGTACAGCACTGGATCGATCCACGAACTAATTAGGCAGTCACCGAGAGTCTCTTCGTTCCATAAAGCGACATTTCTTGTTAGCGACTTAGTTGATTAAGCGATCGTGTTGTGCTAACTAGATATTGTTACACGGTCTAATTAAAGCTGTAATTGCGGATGTGATTTATCGATGATGTTATAGTCGCCGAGGAAGCATCGAAACCCATCATGTGTATAATGAGGTCGCTATTCGTTGCCGAACTAACGAGAAAAAGAGACGTTTTTCTTGCTTAAGTATCTAGCGGTCAGTATGTATAGAAATATTATCTTTTTAAGGCTATTTATCTTATTTATGTACATATTTACTCCACATTCCGTACACTGAAACTTAACATTATCGTTATGCTTCCTCCGCTAAACCCTTTTACTTCGACGTTTTTGAACGTTTATATAACAGTATCGCGTTTTTTCGCGATTACGTGTTATCTGCTGTATTTATTCATACCTTACGTGCCATACGTCAAAGTTGTATAACAACGTGGTCTGTTACTGCATATTACCAGCAGAAATTGTTAACAAACGCAGAAAGAATCATCTCGTCCCGGATCTTCCTTCGAATCTTTCATCACTCTACTAGGTGTGTATGTAACTTGGCCAGACGATCCATGCAGGTCACCGCCGGATTTCGAGACTCGGTATTCCGCGTATGTGCTACCCACGCTTCTAACCTCGATGGATTAAATCAGTCCTGTCTACCTCGAAGAAGAATCTCGCCGCGACCACGTTTTTTCGTATCCACGGTTGGTCCAGACGATTGCGAAAGTAACCTTCGTCTGACGAGGTTTCCAGCAACGTGTGGCGCCATCGAGGTGACGCCGGGGTCAGCTCTTCAGCCAAATCGTGGGCGTTTTCGAGAGTTCTTGGCGAACTCTTTCGTGTAACCAAACCAAGCACCAGTCGTTATTCTCGGTTATCCGTTGTTCGTTTCGACGATTACTCGGTTGTTCTGGGTCACGCTAGGCGCCGTGTTCGCGGAATGCAATTACATTTTCGCGCTTCAAGGGCGAAAGGAAAGGAGCCGACCGCAATTCCTCTCTCGTCGTTCGTTCCTCTCTTTTACGTTTCTTGCCTCTTTCTCCCATTCCTTTCCTGCTCTTCGAGTGCTAACGGTAATGGTAAGCGGCGGGATTTACGAGCGTCGATTCACCAGCATTGCGATGGCTTTCGTGGAAATCGCGGGAACGTCAAGTTTCGTGCGGTTTTTGTCGAACGTCGCTCCCGAAGCCCGCGTAACGATCCCACCGATAGGGACAAACGTTAATTAGCCGTAAAACGTTACCGCCGGTCGAGAGTCGATGGGCCCTCGTTCACTGTCGTGCAATTATCCTGGACGTGTAATGGATGTAAGCGTTGCCCGGCGCTGGCGATAACGTTCAACGTACAATCGATAAACCCTGACGCGCGAACCTCTATCGCGGAAGGACAAAAGTCGCAAGAAACTGGTAGCAATTTGTTGATCGTCCGTTGGAGCTAATCTACGCTGTTGAACAAATTTCTACGCTGTTCGACGAATAGTCGACAGTACCATCGTTTAACGATCATTAGTAGACCGTGGATGTTTATTAGGTCTCATATATTTATGAACTTAATTAAAGCAATGGAATACATCTTTCAGCTATTAAGTGTCATTATGAAAATTGTAAGTTGATTATCTTGCGCGTTGGTTTTCGAGAGTATTTGAACGCTTAACATAGAAAACTTTTATGTTATACATGTGCGTTATTTAAAAAATTTGCTATTTGGGAATGTATATAGAAGTTACAAGATCTGTCTCTTTTTCATAATAAACGTAACGCACCTGCAAGATTTTTGAATGGTGTAATGTCCTTATAATGTCGAAGGCCCAGAAGGTTTGTAGATTATCTATGGGTTAAGGTGGCCGTACGGTACCCGCTTTTAAAAAGTATACTGACCCAGTAACACGTGAGAACATTAAGACACGCGAGCTCGGTTTTATTCACAGATGCATCTAATGTTTCTTTGTCTCGGGGGCCAGCGTGACACGCTGTCGTAATGATTTCCAGGATTTCTCAGGCTGCTTTGTGGATTGCGATACAATTTTCACGTGCGAGCGGATGCCTTTTTCTGCTTACTCTCATCCGCTTAATTGCCGTGTACACACGTTAGCGTGAAATTAGCGCACGCCTCGTGTCATCCTTACGGTACGAAGAATTGTTCGTGTTATGGAAAAGAATCGCCCGTTACCTCCCTATTGGAATTTAGTCCGGAATATTTTTAAACGTTACCTATTTAAAAAATTGCTTTCTTCTGCTACGAGTGTCCAATCTTCAATTCGGCTAAATTAATAAACCTAAATTCAAAGATTTCAATGGCAAAAGTTTGAGAAAAATCAAACACAGTCAATTAGACGCACAAGAGGACCAGAAGTGGAATGTTTCATAAAAAATTTTGGCAGGAAAAGTTGTAGAACATCTTTTCCTGTCTCGTCTATGAACCATCTAATTGTTCCAGCTACGAACTTCGTGTCTGCTTTACTCTAGCCGAATCACGTTCTGGCAAAAAAGTCGGCACATTCGTTGTTAGGACGTTAGCAGAGCATGGAGATCTGATCAAAAAGAAGCAGTCGTAAAGCCGAATAACAACGCTTCAAACGAGATCTCGTTATGTGCCCACGCAGGACAGTCGACAGAATGTTGGTATACGGTTGTCATCTTGTTGTTTGCGCGACTTCCTTTATATACAGGATGCTCCTCCTGTTCGAAGAAGCAGCGTAGAAACGAGCGCCGCGGGCGCTCGAACGCGCCAGCTAAGTCCTCTTTATCGATCGTGCGTCTCGGCGATGCCCGTTCGATCGTCGTCGTTGATCTCGCCAACGATCTGACCTTCGAGGCCAGCGAGGGCATAACTACATCCATGGTTCTCGAGGGAGACCCGCATTTCCGGCTCCTTCGCTGACCTCAAGGAAAGAGGAGACGCTCGTCCTCGGTACTACGTGTCGATTTACGACACGACGACGTTCCATATTCTCCGTTTCCGCGTGCGATGACAGAGCCATTCTTTCGGGACGAAGGAATTCGCTGAACGGTAGGGTGTACGGGATATGCCGTCGTTGTAGGCGCATACGGGCTGAGAATATGTGACGATATATCTTGATACGTTGTTGTTGTTTATTTGAGGTAAGAAAGGATGACTTCTGGGAAATTGAATCGACTCTCTCCAAGTAAATGTATCTTTTTACACTGCGTAGGCAAATTAGATCGTTCATATCAAAGCGTACATAGTTACCAAGCTTACAAAAGATCCGACAGAATTCCGAATACTTGCCAGTGTTCTTAATACGAGATTTAATATTTTAATTAATCCGAGATTTTTTTTTTAATGAGAATACAAATTTTGCGGAAAGAAACCCGAGACTCCAATCGTCAACAATCCAATTTTCCTACGGGGAGTTAAATATTTGAAATGCAATATTTGAAAATTCTTGAATTCTGAAACAAATCAACCCTGTTCTTTTATTTTTCCATCTCCTGTGGCACCTTTTGGTGCAATCTCGACGATCTCGAGAATGCCCGAAAGCGAATCGCTTTATATTAAAACCCGGGAGCACCATCCGCGGTGGTTGGGTAACAGAAGCGATTTCTCATTGTGCTCGTCACTGGAGCCGAGCACAAAGAACGAGATGAACCGGTAGTAAAAAGGACCGTCGACAAGGTCGGGCCCGGTCCGTTTCAATATTTCAACGTCACTACCGTCTGAAACGAAGAAACGTCAACGTGAACGTTATCTCCTTGAAACTAGTCCCAGAGCTCATTTATCGTACTCGAGTCTCCTTATAATTCATGTTCTCGCCGTGAAGGTGAAACACACAAAGCGGCGTGTTTTCACGCTAAATGCAGAGCTGCCTAGTTACGGTAGAAAGTAAGGGCGAAGAAAGTAGAAGCCAAGTGCCATAGAATTTCAGATTCAGCTTCCTTGACCGGAATTATTTTTCGTCCGTCTCGTATCGTGTCACATTTTTCACTTATTATACTATTCACTTTCCTTTGTGCTTTTCAAAAGAACTTCATTAAAAACGCGAAACATTGTTCGCCCATTGTGAACATATCTTTACACGGAAAGTGCAAGCACCCTTGAGAGTTTCTTCTTTTTGCGCATATGCTGTTTTCGTCGATTCGTGTCACCTTTGTTCAAAACACTTTTTACAATGTTCCTGGAGAACAAAGATACCCGGGTTATATACAGATAAACCAATCGCCATTACCTTCTATTTGTATACCTCTTGCGCAAATCTTTTTAAGCGTCAATCTGGTTGCTTCTCTGTGGGCGGTATCGTTTCAATACCGAGATTAAACCGAGGAACATAGCTGCATGGTTCAACTCTCGGAATAGTCTTTCCACGATCGAAGGTATCCAGATTTCAAACTTTATGTCTCTGAAATTGTATTTTTTCTTCCATCTACTATCTACGGTGCCCTTATCCTCGTCCCTCGCTCTAACGCTAAAAACACCATATGTCGAGGCTCATTAACCGTACATGTTGCCTCGGCTACAACATCCTTTTCCCGCGTCCTTGTAAAAGGAGCACCTCATTGCCAGGAAACGTAACGCGTGTGGTTTTCTCCACGATATCGATTGCAGGTGTACCTTACGAACCCGCTGATCAATTTCAAGAGTCCAGTTAGCACATGTCACTACCGTACGACTGTAAAGTAACATGGAACTGTCGGAGAAACGTCGATTCAGAACTATTACCGAGCAACGGCAAAATTGTATAAATTCACTTTCCGTTTTACGATCAAAGCTGTTCAATATACCGCAAATGAGGCTAGAAAGGAGTTTGTGGTGGTTATTACGTCAATCGATTTTGGTCATCTTTTTAAACGAAGTTAAATATAACACAACATAGACGTGCCCCCGCGTCAAGATGATATCTACGATCACTCGATTCCGGGCGACGTTGTTTGCTTTAACTCAGCGCCAGACACCTGACTGCGTAATTGTCTCGACTATCCGATTAAACGTTCGCCTCGATTATCCGAGTTTTCCCTTCTTAAGAATTCAGGAAGTTCATGGATGTTTGCTGTAACCACCCAGGAATGCCGTCGAGTCAAAATAGACCTTTCCATATCACTAGTGCACGGTCTCCTCCTTATTGATACCGGTTACCAGCGCTGTATTTCGACGTAATGATAGAACATCGAGGTTTACGACGCCCCGTAATACGCAAGCTCGCGTATCGAATGTTGCACCTGATCATCTTGCTCGCTTTTCTCTTCGCGCGATTAATATCTTCTTCGGTCGAAGGGATCCCAAGTACCCTGCGATTCTTCATACACTGCTAGTGTTTAATCTGGAATTAAATATCTGTCTCGGTCGTATTCATCAAGATCGATTCGTTTCCTTCGCTATACGAAGGTACTTGTAAGAATATCCAAATAACAAACTTTACCTACGGGATCAAGGAATCCGTATCTACTTTAAATTCCGTTCTCTTAAACCTGAAACATTGTATTATCGTTGAAAGTGTTCGACATTTGCATCGAGACAACTGCATTTCAAGAGCGCTCGTTTTATTTCCAGTAGGCGGATTTGAGCGTTTCTGCGAGGATATCTGTTCGGTTTTTTCGTTCGTCGTACAACGTTCTCGCGTATTTCGTTTTATCGGAACCGGTGTTTACTTCTCGTCTTAATTACGAGGTGATCCGCAAAGTCAGAAGACGGCCGTAACGACGGAAGTTATCGCGGCCGTATCGAGCGGCAAGAGGTTTACGGCTATGGGTTTTTTCCTCGCCACCGCGCGAGAAACACACGACGAGAATCCTTTCTCGTTGGCCAGCCGTCGTAGCCGCGACCAGAAGTCGTCCTTGCGCCGTTATTGCGCCACAGGATTTTGTGGCCGCTGTCGTTGACGAGAAACTCGAGTATAAACATTTCAAGAAGCACGCTCCCCTCGCGCTGGTCTCTGCTTTACGATTGCACGTACATACCCTGGGAACCTTGAATGGCGGATGTTGAGCGTAGGCCAGAGAATATACCCCGATGTGCATTGTGTTTTATTATGGAAACGCGTAAACGCGTGTCTCGTTCTTGCTCTTCGCTGTCGCCGCGCCGCGCCGTGGCGAACCGCCTACGCTTCACGGTCGAACTGGTTTACGTAGCCAGACGGAACCTCGAAACGAATCAGCCGGAACAAAAGCGAAATCGCGAATGCTGACTGTTGTTTGCCATGGACATGTCGTGACAGATGGCCAGATGATGAGATTACTTTAAACGTCTGGAGTCCGCCCGTATGGAATACTAAGCGGCTTCCATTCTAAATTGAATTCAAACCAAAATGGGGACTACAAATATAACTATAGAAATATAAGTTGAAGAAGCTGCGACTTCTTCTTCTTCTTTATATATATCGAAGGATGTATATAGAAATTTAACGCCATGTGTCTTGGGCTATGATGATTTATGTCGTTATATTGTCGTACCCATCGAGATTGATGGAACTAGGAAATTTTCGTACAGTGATGCGAATTGTCTTCGATTGCGCGGAAGTACCACGTGTTCTAACTGTTGATTGTATTTATAATTTTTCTAGGAGTAATAATCTGTCTGTACGCAATATAATTATAGTTTCTTCTAAACAATTCGTCCCGTTCATCTAATTTCCATAAATCCATCTTAGTGCGATTATATCTAGGTTTACCATTCGTCTACCATACCAAATTCGTTTAATTCCAGTTCTGCATGGATCAAGTTTTCCACGTTCTCCCTTCGTATCCACTTAACGATTATCGCTGGTGAAATCTCATAATAAAACTTTCCTGCATATTACACAATCCGATATATTCTAAGCTGCTTAAAATTTACGACTAGAAACTTATTTCCAAATAACATGAAGTATTCAGGAGAGAAGCGGAGCTAAGGTAAGAGCAGCCTAGAATTCATCTAGGCACGTACCTCCGGCTTTGAATTAAGACTCCCCCGCAGCTATCTAATAATACACCGTGGCAACGCGTTCCCTATATGGGTCGATCGGTTGAATTATTCGAGAGAGTATCGGTCGGATCTCGCACGACAGTAGACGGTTCTGACGTTCATTGTCGCCAGACGCGACACGCGGTAATTTCTAACACATAATCTCCCGTGAAGTATGCCAACGCTCGAGTACCTTTCCCTGTACGCTTGTAAAATGGTCGTTAACGAAGCAATTGCGCGACAATGATCGAACGCGCGTCGGCCATTAAAAGGTCTCCGCGATCATCTATTTTCATTTGGCGAATCCTATCAACGAATTTTTCCATATTCTCACTGCTGGAATATAATATTCCCTCGACTGTAAACGAGCAGAGACGCCGCGTCGTCCAACGTTTTATCAATTAAAAAGCAATATGTAAACGAAGGATTTCATTGCTAGCATTGAACCAGCAGGTTTATTCCCCTCGTAATCTCCGTTATGGTGTTTTTCGTCGGACACTCGTAAAATGACGGAACGCGGTACTCGAAAAACCAGCAAGGTTAAACGAATCCTTTCTACTTCTTCTCGAACGCGAAGCCTCCTATCCTTGGTGCAATTACCCCTCGCCAGGACGAACGTCGCATCGATCTGTTGTGTGAGGAAAAAAGAACACGGTTGGTACATATTTTAATACCATATTTCTTCGTGCCATTACCACAATTATCGTTGCTCCGTAGCCCCTCAGGAAATGCAATTATAAAGTGTTTTATAACGCAGAACTCGCGGCATTCGCCCGAGGAAAAGAGAGTCCAGGTCTGGTCCGAGGCCCGGTCGAACCCTCGAACAGCCGGGGCAAACAGTAATGCGTTTCTTTCCCCTGTATATGGACGCGGAGGGGAACACCGGTGGACTTTTCTTTTGCAACCCTCGCGGAGAATTCGCGACGCTTACAATCGTCCCGGGCTGCTTCTCACCGTCAGAGAAAAAGCTGGAATGTCGTGGAATTAATTGAAATCAGCATAGCTCGGCGCCGAGGCGTGCGTTCCTTCGTGGAAACGGCGCGACGATTAATGGCCGGGATCGTTTCATTCATCGCTGCATCGGATGGTTGGGGGTGGGGAAGCAGGATTAACGCGGTGCGCGATGTTAAAGGTCAATGCCGCGCCACGGCAAGCCCCTAAACTCGTGTGGGAAGAATTTCTGTCTTTCTTCTTTTCTCCTTCGCTGTTTACCTTTCTCCCATTTCTTTATTTTATTCGACTTTCTTTTCTTTTCTCACTTCTTTTTATTTATCACCGATTAAAGAATACTGCATGACGGAATTATTCGAGGTTTACTAACTCGTACCCGCACAGCGGGCAAACGTGCGCGTAACGTTACACGCGAGCCCTGAGAATTTTCGACTGCCTCGTGAGAACGTTACGAATTTATTTTCCTTCGCCTTCAGGCTTGCATTCGTTATGGCTGCAAACGATTTGTTAAAAATACTTCTCTCTTTCTGCTATTCAAATAAAATATTCCAAATTTCGTATTACCGACAGCGTGTAATCAAATTCATTTACGACTCGAATTCACCATACGACTCTAATTATTAACAGTAAGATTTAGTCAGACGCATTTCGAAAGTCAAATCTTTCCGTGATATGTTCGAGAGCGCGATCCCACGAGAGGAAACGAACATCATGGTGCCGGACGATTATGGGAAGAGTGTCTTCCCAAGATTCACGGAAATGTTAACTCGCCGTAATTGCTGACATCTGATACGCACGCATAAATTTGTTTGACGACTCGGCATTAGCGGGACTTCGTTACAACTCATAAGCCGATGGTCCGTCGAGCTGCACCATTTAATAGCGCATGATTGCTCGTTGCGAACGTTTAGCCACACCTGCGTGCTCGATACCGGGCTTCGTTCCCAGGTCTTCCCGTCAAGATCGATTTCACGTGACCAGAGACCACACAGGGAAACATCAAATCTTTGAATTAACGCTGTCATTACCCGTCATCTGGCTGTCTCACGTCAGAGAAAAATGTCCACGATTCTCTTAGCGGAATGTACCTTTAGAGTTCTGCTTATTAATCGTTTCTTTACAACATATGTAGTTAATACAACCGCCATTTAAATCTATTTTAAAATACCCTTACGAAAGATACAAAAAGCGTACTTAAATTCAGGTAAAAATTGAAAGCAGGTAGAAATTGTTCCACGCGATCGTTTGCAATTCACCGATGCCTAATCGGCGATTGTATCGCTAACTCTGTTTGCCAACACCCAATTAACCCATTCAAGATATCTATCCATTGAGGCCTGTTTTGCTTTTGCAATGCGTCGTTTTACGATCCAAATTGTTCAGTCAACAGACGATCTATTGTTCTATTCGCCGGGTAATTCTACGAACAGATTCGAGACAGTTTTTTCAGCGAGTGCAGGGAACGGTATTCGAAGCGGACCGCGCGCGAGGACGTGTAACGCGGTAAAAAGCCGGCGTTTCGTAAGCGAATAAATTGAAAAAGGTGATTAAGGAAGAACGAGCGTGCCGCCGTCTAAGCGGGCTGCCAGTCAACCTACGAGTCACGAGATTTATCGCCGGCCAACGGACGTCTGTCATGCGAAACGTTTTCATGGGAGAGGCATTCCTTTGGTGAACTTCACGCTCTTCACGAGAAACGTTCTTCTTTCTCGCGACACTGTTTCATTTAATAAACGCCCGCCTCAGTTCCATTTATCCTGCTTACGATACGTTTGCGCGTTCAAAACGGTTAAGTGCTCGATTATTCACGAAACGGCCCCTGCGGAATGGAAAGCTTTTCTCGCTACGACTAAGAATCGATGGTGGATTGGCATTTCGCTCGGCTGCCAGTCGCTTGGTCACCGATTTACGGACAATTTGTAGGAAGTCGTGGCCCCGCCATTTAAGCGTTACGCCACGACCACGATCGCGACACCTTTTTTCTTCCCTCGTCCAGCGTCCAGAGCATGTTTCACGCTCATCGTAAAGATTATCGACGATCGACACAAAGCATGGACAATCGCGCTCGAATTTATCCGTGTAGCCCGGTGTAATCGTGAATCGATCGATCGAAGGCTGCTCCCACGCATGGACCGTATCCGGCCTGGCGAAAAAGTCCGCGCGTCGCGCTTTCTCTCCATTACCATCGCTGATGTATCACCTCGTCGAGCTCCGTCAGGAATTACGATGTGCACGGAAACACAGGAGAGGGAATAATCGAAGAGCCGAGAGCCACGGTGTGGCTAATCGACGTCGTGGCGAATAAATTCGGTGTAATTGGCTGGCGAGTTTATCGGGATGTTCGTCGCACCGCGCCGCCTTGACTCTCGGCTTGCCTCGGTTCGCACGTTTTTATGGAAATTAATTGGCTCGAAAATATTGACCGCGTCGAAGAGATCGCTGGACGTTGTCACGCTCGACGTTTTCAATAGCGGCGTTCGACGGTCGCATGCTTGAAAAATACTTGGCCTATCCTGTTGCCTGTTCGGACCGGGTTATACGGAGGGTCAAAGAATTTCGACGATTTGGGCACTTTCGAGAGGTTGGATACTCGAAATGCTTCAGATACTTGGATTTTTTACTCGATAGAATTTTCTGGAAATTCCAGGACGCATGAAAAACACCGTTTAAACAGACTCTCGTAATTTATTCCGTTGACATTAAACAAAAATTCTCTATACACTCGATTTATCGTTATGATTGAACGAAAAAGGGAACCTCCAACCTTTCTACTGATGCTTTCGACTGGTATGGGTTCAAAGAACTTAGAAAAAAAGAGGTGGCTACCGTTCGACCGTAGGGAAAAATATGGGCATCCGTCGACAAGATATCAGGCGAGTTCGTTCCGAGAACGTCGCGTCTCTGGCGTCGTCGGTTCCAGAACGGGAAGAAACGAGGAAGGACGGAGAGACGAGAGCCCGTAGGATCGGCGGTCGGCATTCCACGGAACGACATCTGTTCACGACTGTTCCGCGTTCTCGCCGGGAAGGAACTGCGGCTCGTTTTGTCCGTGGTGGCTGTTGGTTCTCGGTTGCGCGCCGGTAATTGCGATCGATACCGAGTCGTCCTCGACTCGGTGCTCGTCTCTCATCGTTCTCTCCTCGTTCTCGTCGTCTTCGTTGTCGTCGAAATTAAACGACGCGAAGGCAGCTTCTTTCGTGGTCGCCGAGAAGACGAGTCGTGGTGACTCTGCCTGGCGTACGAGCTCGATGAAAAACTCGTTGCCGGCATGCGCTCGGATCCGTGGCATGCGGGGATGCAGCCGGTAGCCGGGCTAAAACCGCTCGTCGAACGCGTATCGAAGCGATCGCCGGGAATCCGCGCAATGACAGAACGTTCATAACATCATTAGTAACGTGACTGCGCGCCGCGCGGGAATTAAAGCGCAACAAATTGGAGCAAATAAACGGGCCGACCGCAGACAGAAACAGAGCTCCGCGATCAGCCCGATAACAATTTTTCTCATTCCTCCACGCTGATTAGCCGTCTTCCCATTTCTCTGCCTGTACAAATAGATTCTATCACTTGACGCTGCATCATTTATTATCACGGAGTTTATATCATAGCAAGAGGATGTAAATTACGGCACATTAATGATTCCTAACTTTTTGTTAGTAATATATCGTAAAAGTTATTCGAAAAAGAAGGTTACTACTTTTTGATATCAATTCTCGATACAAGTTTATGCAAACTGATAATCTAATGTCACTAACATAAAACAATTGACCTTACGAAGCTTCAATCGATTTAAGCTATCGCGTATCGAACTCGATCCATTTGCTGCTTGCGTAGCAAATCTTTCTGCTAAAAACACTATCCACCATCGTACGCGCTGTTCAATCCACCTTACGCACTCAACGTGCACGCACACGGGTCTACACGTGTACGCGCGAGTGATAAAGTCGCCAGGGCGAGTATTTATCTGCGGCCAAAGGTATCCCTCGTTTGCCGGTTTGCTCTTCCTTTGGATCGGCGTCCGGCCGCGAAAAAGAGGGTCCTGCGGGCTCTCGGCCGCATCACGGCGATAAATCGCGGTTCATTCTCGCGCGCGAACGAATCGTCGGCCTGGGAGCAACGATGCTGCCTTCGTGGCTCGAACCCCGAAGGAAGATAGAACGAGGCAGCGCTTCTGTTATACACCTATCTGATAGTTGAGAGCGTGAGTTATTAGCGTATGGCGCGGAGCGTCGTAAAGGAGCGTAGCAGCCAGCTTTACACGGCTCGGAACCTTGAAATAGCGCCGCGGAGATCCAACGATAGCTGCGGGAAACGACGTAAAATTACGGCAACGGACTGTTTGCGGCTGTTTTAATGGAGCCGCTGGTCCGCGGCTCGATAGCCCCGCTTTTATTATTGCCGTTAATCGCTCTTTTGCCGCTCTCGATTATCCAGACTCTTTTCCATTCGTCGAACAATTGGTTCGCCGCTCCGAATTCATAGGGGTAGCTACGTGGAAGCGTATTGCAGCGCGCTAGTCGATACGCGTTAAGATTAATTGGATCGGGTGGGGGTGGCGGGATGTAACAAAGATTCACGTTATCGAGTTCGCGATGAAGTCGTAAAAATAGGAAATCGATTCGGGGAGGAGTTTATACCGGCGATTTGTATCGTTAGTGGTAAGCGCATTACAGTCGAGGCGGAACGTGTATTTACGTTAGGCACAAGATTCGAGTGGTTCGTGCTATCATTCTTGATACTTATTGAACGTAGATTCGATTAATCCAGATACATCTGTTGCTCGAGGTATTCCTACGTTCTAATATTTTTACGTAGGAATGTCTCTTATGACACATGTCAGGCTACTAATCCGCGAACCAAGCGTTCCTTCCGTTATCGACTCTGCCGTTCGTCTCTCGATCGCGACAAGAATCGCAAGACTCCTATTCATCGTAAACCAACTCCAACCTGATCCTATCCTACGTGTCGCAGATACTCGATCTAGTCGAGCTAAGTAGACGGACAGATAGCGAATAACGAAGTCGATCGACGCGATCGATACTCGACCGATCACCGAAATCCGCTCGATCTATCGGTAGTTGCATTGTGCATCGCTAGATCGAAGTGACAGCACGGAATTTCGATGGAAACCGCGATACGTTGCAATTACTTTTTTACGGCGACCCGTCGCGCGACTTTTTTATAAACTGTTGGAGGATCGAGCGTCGAGGAGGAGAAACACGAAAAAGCCCGGTTGGTGTTTTCAAGCGGGTTGCGCGCGGACGAGCGAACGCCCGGTTCGCGTTTTTATTTTAATCTACAGACGCGATGCACGGTTTTTCCCCCGGTGCATTTGATTTCTGGAGCAGCACGTGTTGAGACGCGAAGCCGACGAAAGAGGTGTCGCTGCCTCATACGGCTGCAGCGGCCGTGCCTCGATGCTCGAACGACCACTTCTTGCCCGACCGTCGACCGTACAAGGGCCGAAAGGCCTGGAAACGAATCGAGAAAGAGACGTACGCCGCCGATTGCATTCTTGGCCTTGCGACGTGACACGGCCACTTTTTGAAATCGCCGCTCATAACCCCCTAACCCACTTGACCTCTCGCTTAACGGATTGCGAATTCCAAATATAATTGCCGATGAAATATCATCGACGCAGTAAATGCCTCTCCTCGTGAAATTTGGGATCGATGAACTTCAAACTTCCGTAGAGATTTCTTCTCTCTCGCTTGGAATTACTTATCGATTTTCAAAAGCGTCTGTAGATCGTAGCCTCGAAAGTGACAAATAGCCGTCTTAATAGCCGAAGGAATTCACGAATGTTCATATTTGGCGATACATTATGCGCGTCTACCTACGCGTTGTCAACAAAGAGAATCTTCGTCATCGTCATGTTGATTTGGACATCGAGAAATTCCGTTTCGCGAATTTGCAAGGCATTCAGCTACGGAGGTTGGTTTTTAAGAGCAAAGTGGTTGGGTGACGTTAATTCCAAATCACACAGAGCGTGTTCTTTGCGTCGTTCCCTCAAGGTAGTCCTTTTTTCTATCCCGCTGTTGAATGGATCGCCGTTTCCAGAACGATTCCACGTGCGTTCATGAAGGCTGACAGAGAGGCAGGTGGCTCTTTGCCGTGGTATTCGGAGACTGAAACCGATACCGTCGCATTAAAGTCGATGTCCTCCGGTTTGCCTTTTTCCGTGAGGTTGCCTTGGCCGATGACATCTGGTCGACGGTCAGGAATGTCGAGCAATAACCGGTCTCTCGATACTCGCGGGGTGCATTTCTGCCTAGGTGAAATTCCTGAGCAACGAGCGGGTTCGCGGCGAAACTCGTGCAACCCGGTTGCTTCTCTTCGCGCAGCCTGTTTGCGAAGTACACCACGGAGGAGAACCGTACCGCGAGCAAGCACCACGATGCACGGATTTAAATAACAATGACCGTCGCCACTGTGAAACGATGACGAATGAGCCTTATCGCGTCCGTGCGCCAACCTGCAATTTGTAATAATCTCAAACGCACCACGATCGCTTAAAACTCCGTCGTTCCTGACAATGCACGCTAATGACAACCAGTTAAATCGATTTATTCTTCGTTTCCTTTAAGCAGCGTCTCGCGTGATCGTCCGGTTCTCATTTACTGCAATAAGGTGTTTTCGCTCGAACGTGCAATTTCGTTGCTGTGAAGTCGTTTCTGATTTCTCGGAATAATATTCGTCTGCTCGTTTTAGTTGACGCTTGAAATCGTTGATGACCGGTGGACGGACGAGATTAGCGAAGAAAGAATCCAACCCATTTGTGACCTCGTCCCGTCATACAGCGCGTCCCATCCAGACGAATACCGACAGGTGGGATGCAAATTATTCAATTAACGTCCGAAACCCTCGCGGCATCCGCTCGCGATACGCTTCCAACCTTCTGGATGACTGGTATCCTGACGGGCTCGTGAGTCGAGCAGAGAACCGCCTCGAAACGTACTCCAGATAGCGTTGACACCTTGATTGGCAGTATGGGGTGCGTATCGAGTGGCTCTTTGTGGCTCTTAGTGGCCGTGTCGTGGCGGAGGAAAGTGGCTGTGAAACACGGGCTTCTCGTTTATCTTTGGTTCGTGAGGGACGAAGGCGGTCCGATCGACGAGGAACGTCGTGGGTATCAGGTTTTTGCGCATCGGGCTCTTTTTCGTGACGCGTTTCGCGCGGATAACGCCAATTAACGTGGCCGTTCCCGTGGTCACGCGGAGATTTAAAGCGTGGCATAATGGTGCGTTACGAATACGGTGAAAGTGTGTGGTGCACGCAGGCGTCGCGCGAAGGAGGAAGGATCCGTGTCGCGTTACGGACGTCGCGATTCCATCAGGACGCATAAATCAGCGTGCCGGCGATATAATTGCCGTTAATTAAATTACCCTGCGCGCACCACGGTAAGCAGTGCAGCGTTTCGCGTTCCCGTTACTCGAATCACCGGCTATCTGTAATTAGTAATTGCACGTTTACCCGACGACTGCCCGCCGAGCAACCGAGCCTTCTCCCTCGGCGCGCGTTAATTTGTCGCCGATATTTATTGTATACCTGGCCACGGTGTCGTCGAGCACGCTCGTGTTCACTGCTCGACGATCGACCGGGTGGGCCGCTTGATTTTCGGTGACACCGATCTCCCCTTCTCTTTTTTTCCCCCTGTTTGGTACTCGTTCGGGAAACATGATCTCCGTGCATGCGTGATGTTGCGCTCACGGAGGGAACGACTACGTTCCTCATGGCCTACTCGAGACGCGTATTTCTTTCGCTGATTTTAATCTATCCCGCGAGTACCGTAAACAGGCGCGAAAGGAGCCGCTGTTTATCTCTTTTACTGTAAATAGTAGGTAGCCGAGAGATGGGTAAGGCGGTGAGTACCGGTCGCGAGTGTTCGATTGTACTGCGGCAACAGGGTTAGCTACCAAGTGGGACGAACGCCGAACGTGACCCAAAATCGTGAATAGGTACGTACGCGCGTGTTTACATACGTCTCGTAAAAGAGCTTTTGTATTTCGAGAACTCGAAGACGTACTTACAGCCTTAAAACGACCATGCCTTAAGCTTCTCCTGTTTATCAAAACAGAAGCGAAGTAGACCACCTGCCAACGTTGCTCTTTCCCCGTATTTTCATCGAAGATCAAAGACTCACCGGAGGCAATGCATCGACCCCCGATTTACCGAGTATACTGTACAACGCCGCCAGCTAAACGTTGCCAGTGTCACCTGCGTAATGGATCCTCGGAGAAGAAAGAGAAACACCGGGAGGCAGTTTCAAGCGATGCAAATACCGATCGATCAACGGAGATTACTCTTCGTTGACCTAGACGTTTCGTGGTCGTACGATCTGAAATCTAGGCGATCGTGATAAAAAGCTTGAAGAAAGAGGAGACGTAGGAAGGGGCTCGTAGTGTCTCAGCTGTCAGCGAGTGACAGCGGTTAACAGTATCTGGCCCCCACTTCGTGTGAATTATATGCGAGCAACGCGTGATTCACTTCTCTGTCGTTTTGTGCTGCAGGTGGGTGTACGTATTGCGGCCTCTTGCGCGAGTTGGTTGTCAGTTGCCAAGAACTAAGCGGCTGAGTGCGAAGCGAGGGCAGTGCTCCTTTGCTTGACAGCCGTTGACAAGAGGGTGGTGGTCTAACGGCACTCGGTACACGGATGTTCGTCTGCTTCGGAAGCACCGATCTCTTCTGTTGGCTGTGCGTAGGTGCCTTCAATTACCGTGATCGTTGGCCTCGAAAGAAGCGCGGCGATTTCGCCCAACGATTCGTCGGGTTAGGATGATTCGCGGCTCGAGGAGAACTCGCGACATCGATAGCTCCTCGACGGGATTTACGAGGAATCCCGCTTTCCAGTCAAGATTCGTGTGGTCGTTGTCTTTTACAGGATCCAATCGCGATCGGTTATGTAATCGAACACGATGGTCCGCAACGTCAAGGTCCTTTTTATTCCGTTGCATCTACAACTCGGACGTTCGCGTCCATTTATCGTGGCTCGATAGTATCGGAGGTATACGAAGCGGGAGGGTCGATGTGCATTACAGTTACTTATGCGTTCATCATACGCTTATGTAATGACATGCGCTCGCTCTCAGGCTTTTTGTGGGTGTACGTGCTCGTATCACGCGAAAGGGCTCCGAGGTTAATGACCGAAACACGGTGGGGAGCACGAAGGGAGGTCATCGTCGAAAAAGTACCTCGATTCCAGGTTTGAACCTTCGCGTTCGTGCACGCTCATGCGATACGTACGTTCGCGGAATGCTACCTCCGCTTCGCTGTTAAACGAACGAACCTCGAACTCGATCATTTATTATCAACAATCTCTCAATCTCGCAGTCCTGCATGAAAGAACTAGGAAAAGAGAAAGGAAATTACACCGGGCAATCTTCTAACGCAACCTGCCCCGTTCCGCGGAGAAATCATAATTGCATCCAATTCATCCACCCACGGGAGGCCAAAAGAAGCAGGCACGTTCCTCGTAAAATTTCCTGCGCCTCATCATCCATACTAATCAACCGCTAACGAGGAGCAGTGAGGCTCGCGTTAGGAGATCCTCTCGCGGTCGCGGCAAAAACCGCGCGGCTTCGGTTAGCACCCACGCTCGTTGTCCTACGCCAATGGAAGGAGAGAGGAGCGAGAGGTGTAGTCGGGCCAGAGGAAGGACCGGTTCTCTCTCCGTTCGTGCAGGGTCCCTTCTACTAACCCATAGGCTCGGTCCGCGGGGCCTCCACTGGCCCTCTAGACCCCTCTGAACATTGCATCGTCTCGTTTGGCCGGTCCTCTCCGAGCCAGCGTACTAACTTCGCAGTCGAACGGCTTCCCTGCGAATTACCGCTGTGGACCGCTCATTACCGCGTACCTCGTGAGCGGTCCGGTGAACTTCGAAGCTGGAATAACTTGCCAGCCGCGATCGTGTCTCTGGAGATTTCAACGCTAGGCGGAGCGGCGAGCTGGTGATTTCAACGCGTGCAAGACGTTGTTCGCGACTTGCAAGTGGTTCATACATATATATGGATTTTTTTTTCCTCGCAAAGTTTTTTAATCGTTGAATCACGAAGTTAGGCCTGTTTTATAGGTTGTTACGGTTATACGATTCCTTTTAATTTTTTCTCTTCAGAGAGGCTATTGCCGTTTTATGTTCTGAATTTTTCTGTTTGTCATTGCGGAACAATAACGAGGACTAAGTATGTATCAAAGAAATAATTATATTCGTTTCTCTAGATCGTTGCCCAAAGATACATTCGATGCTCCTTTCGAAGCGTTTGCAGGTAGATTGCATCAGAATCGGGGCCCCACGGATCATCAAGGTCTACCTACATCGAATCGCTTGCTTAATTCGCTGAATCAGGCGAACGAGAGCGTCCATGCCGCGATTCGTGATCGCGTCATTCGTTTCATACGACTCGCTGGTCTGTGCGACGTAACTCAGACGATGCCCTGGTAAAACAAGTATTCGAGGCAAGAAATTCTGCTCGCCAGCTGGCTCTTAGAATCGAACGAACGAATCGGCGTTCTTTGATTGCGCTCGTGTATAGAAACGCGGTCGCCGTAGGAGGTACGAGCTTTTCCTCCCTCGGACTTGACGCGATGAAGCACGCAAGCGGCTCGATAACTCGCGGTTCCATAGTTACGCAGCGGGGCGATACCGATCGGTCGATACGTCATTCCCGATAACTTCTTTTCTTGATAAGAAAGCTGGACCGCGGCGCGGGCAAACTCACGGCTCTCTAGCAATTAATAGATTCACCCCGCGTCTACGTTCCTATTCAAATTTATTTCTGACTGCGTAGACCGCGCTTTAAATTGCGTCGGAGCGTCGAACACGCGATAATAGCGATATTACTGTAAAACGCGCCACTACGTGACTTCTCCTTCTCGTCTATGCTCGTCCGGTGTCTTTCATTTTTTCTCTGCGTATTCCGTTTCGTTGTCCGGCGTATCCATGTACGGAAGTCTCACGCTGATAAACTCGATTAAGTTGATTTCACGAGCGAATCTCGTGTTTGCTTAA
This sequence comes from Bombus vosnesenskii, assembly GCF_011952255.1. Lineage (NCBI taxonomy): Eukaryota > Metazoa > Arthropoda > Insecta > Hymenoptera > Apidae > Bombus > Bombus vosnesenskii. Next base: position 1,502,035 of record NW_022882960.1, read on the forward strand.
ACGATTAATAACGTCCCGCGGAATCTTAATACCGCGGTCTCGTTTTGCTCTCCGTTCGTTTGTCTGCCACGGCGAGAATAAAAATCCTCTGAACCGTTGCCGTTCATACCCTGAACACACCGTATTATTCTATGCACGAGTTCCTCTAGCGGCGAATACCGACAAGGTCGAGTCGCCCGCAGCGTTCGCCCCCTCCAACACCGCCTCTTTCCGCGTTAATTAATCAGTTCCCCTTCGTCGTATTCCGCGAGCGTTGCCGATGGCGCAATCGGCGAGGTACGGTTCTCGTGGCGCAACGCGACTCTTCCACGTGCACGATCCATCGATACCGGTTAGAACCGAGCAGCTGCACCGAACAGTTTACGCCTATTACGCCCTTCGTATGCCGGATCGATTTGTCTATCCGTTAATTAGCGCCTTGCCCACGCTACGCCGATCTATAAAGTTCGAAACGCCATTCCGTTCGAGCGAAATTATTCGAGACTCGCGCGCTCGGAAACACCCGGACGCTCGTTCCACCCGGATATCGTCGCGATACCGATGCATTGACTCGATAATCGTCCATTTTATTTTCGCGTTTATCGCCATACAAGAGCAGGAAAGAGCGAAAGACCGCGCTACGAGGAATCACCTCGGGGCCGTTACTCCAGGAAATCGTACACACCGCGTGTACGCATTTGCAAAGCGCGTACGAGAGAGCCTGCTGGCTGATTCTTTTCGACGCACTCGCGCGTATGCCAGGCAGATAAGGTCTGCGATGGGACCGTGGGAGGAACGAACCGCTCTGCCTCGATCCCTCGGGCCTGAGAGCATTTTCTCGTTCCCAGCCGCGACCTATTCCGCGGGACGAATTTATTCGATCGGCCCTCGATGCTCTGCGCACTGCCTCTTCCGAATACACGCATTGCTCCAAGGAAATCGCACAACATTCCAACCGAATGCGCGACCATTAAGAGATTCAGGATGTATAAACTCTTCCCTTGCTAAAGTTCTTGATGAAATTTCTTGCTATGAATTTTGATTCGCGAATAAAAGACAAATTATCGTTATGAAATCACACTGCATACCTGTCGCACTCGACTTTTTCGATGGATCATTGTATCTCGTTTAATTTATTATCGTAACAAATTTTCTTCTGTAAATGACTAAAGTTGCGGACATTTAGGAAGGTATGCGATCGAGTCAGGTCCAAGGTCGAGATCGTGCACCTTCGACCCAATCGATCGCGATTAACCGACGCCGCCGATCGGGGCAGCGAATTAGAGAAACACAATAGCCTATCACGCGATCGATCGAAGCAAGCGTGTCCGATTTTTCTCTTTCGTCGGAGATATATGATCCAGCCGATCGTTTGAGGTATCAGCGGGATCTCGCGGGCCGAAGAAATATGCAGATAGATAATCTCCGCGGCAACAAATGGACGCGCGATTCGACGCGCCGTAAAACTGCACACTGCCGGATGAAAGTGCACCCGACCGCGTGCTATCGAATCGCATCGCCGCGGAATAATTGCTACCGAACGTAGAGAATGGTAAATAACAAATTGCGACGTCCCGATTTTTCTCGTTCAACCTCTCCTTTCCGCCATTGACTATCTGAAGATCTGTACGATGGAGTGACACTTGAACCGTCGAGCAAACTGATCGAAGATCGAGGACGAATCCGGCGTGGAATCGAATCGCGATCAACGTCGGTCGCATTTCACGGGGCGACGAATCCGACGGTGGCTATTCGCGAGAAAACGATCGATAAGAATCGATTCCGAAACCCTAGTACTCGCGAGCTTCCTGCTGTTACATTCGATGTTTACGATGAAACGCGAAACAAGTGATTGTACAATATATTGCAACAGGAATATGTGAGTACGCTTTCGTACATTAGAATAACTGCTAGATTAAAAAACACAATAATTGACGTAGGTTATTAGGAAAACGATCGATCAATCAGAATTTTCTACTCAGAAGATGGCAGAAACTGTTTACAAAATCTGAATCATTTAAACTATTCATGAAATTAAATAACAATATATAGAATAGGAAAATTAATGTGGATATCAAGATTAATCGAAACATTATTGCGACGATTACTGCGATAGATTGCTAATAGTCTTGTAATTAAAATAATGATTCAGGGCACGCAAGAGCAAGAAAAAGTTAAAATTTCAGACTCAGTAATTCTAAATAGTTTCGATAATTTCTCGATGATTTTTCAAGTTTGCTTTATTTCTCGCAAGCGCTCTATTCCTTATAAATACGGGTGAGAAGGATACCGTAAAGCAATTTGGGTTACAAGTACAACATTCGAGATGGCGATGCCGTGCGTTATCGTTGATCCTGGATGCGTCCCTCGCATGAAAGTACGCGTTAATCAGCGGACGCTATACGGGCTTAATGTTTCATACGTATAACCGAGCAACGAAGCACCGGCCGAGTTATGGCACGGACTTTCGAAAGGGAACACGAGCCCTCGATCGAGCCAGCGAGAGACCAAAGCGAAGAAAATTACGATCCGTTCCTCCGAGCGTTTGACCAGCCGTGCACGTTTCGTCGTATTTCAACGCGTCGCGTCGTTTCCCTTCCCTCGTTCACTGTGTTCGTCGTCTTCTCGTCCCCTTCCGCGATCGTACGTCCTCAGGTCGACTCGCGAATGATCGCGTTAATAAGGGCAATAAGTTTCACCGTCGGTATCCTGCTATCCTGTCTGAAAATAAAAGAATATTTACGCGCCGCGCGAATGATAATTTTCGACCGGGCGTAACACTTTTGTGTTCCGTGTCGGTAAAATTGGATTCTTATAAATTTTGGAAATTTGAAACGTCTCGAGGATATCTTACGAAGGCGTTCAGCGTGAAATCTCTTTGGGAGGATGATACTTTCTAAAGGATTAAAAATGTGTATAATCGATGGAACTTCAACAAAGAAAATTGCGAGAGATCGAAGCGAAAATTATTCGAATCGAATTCAATTTTATGAAGAATGTGGTGCTATTGCGATACTTATTGTCACGAAAACACTATAGCGAAGTAAACGTCCTGTTATGTCAAACGAATGTTTAATGATCGACGTGCGCGGGTATCGGCACGATAAAAATCGATATAACTTGTCGATCAGTGGCTTGGCTGTTTTGCGACTGCGTAAAAGTCTCTGTGTACTTTTGCGCGATCCACAAGCCTGTCGTCACGTGCAAATATGCGTGCTCGACTGTTGAAAAATCTGCTTTGTTCGTGCGCCATTGAAATCAGTGTGGGAGAAAGCTCGGTTATCCTTCTCACGCGCCCTCGAATTCTTCGATTTATCGACGTGGTCCGTGTTATGCACGTTCATCTCCGTTAATTGATTGTTATTAATACGCGCGTTATCGTGGCCGCTAACGGAGTCGAGATGCCTTGATAAATAGACTTTGAAACGTTATCCTGTTACCTACTATAAACGAGAACTCGGTGGCACTTGCCTTGAACAGTTATAGTCGCACCTGAAGACGATCGCTGAGGCATCCTGGATTAATCGTGGATACACTTTCCTCGTAATTTCATCCTTGAATCGTGCAACTTACTTGTCTTACGAGTGTTGCCTCGCTCGCTATCCGCGCACGCGAACTCAAGTGGAAATACCTGGTTTGGAATGTGTGATGAACGATTCGATGGTAATCAAGACGATGGTACAGAATTTTATGGGAGGACCGTATATCATAAATAACGTTCGAAGTTTCAGCTATTAACTACCACAATCGTGTACTACAAAATCGTGGTTCGTAACTGAGCATTCGAATAACAGCAACCCAAGGAAGCTTACGGCCATGGAAATTTAAAGCTCACTATTCCTTCGGGAAGGACGAGAGTTACACCCTCTCGTAATATCAAGCGCATTAACCTACTTTAGCCGCTATAACGGCCTAATAGACTCTTCCATGAGCGGTACAAATGAAAAGCCCGCTATTCTATCGACGTTATATAGGAACGACGTCCTACGCTAATGGATGTTCAGCATTCGTAGACATCTCTCGGAGAATACCGGCAGGCCTGCATTTTCTTCGAGACCCAGCTACCGTTGGAAGCAACCAACCCGGCCAGCAGGGGCCTACGCAGACCCATGGCACGGCCCTGCCACCAACGCTCTCGTGCCTCGGGGGCTGGATCATAATTCTGACCGGCAGCAACAGAAAAAAAAAAATCGAATCGCGGCCAGATTTCCATTCCGCGGCCCACGGATTCTCGTGAAACGCTTCCTTCCAGCCCTCGTATTCCTGTCTGCGAGCTGCATTGCAGGCTCGTCGTCGCAGCCTGAATATTTATAATTCGTGTCTCCGAGCAACGGTCGTCCATGACGAACGTCGGGTCGGTAATGTTGCCTGGATTAATAGGGCTTTTAAGAGATACCCTAGCTGTCTAGCTCTCCCCTATCTTTCTCCGATTTACACGCGTCGAGCTGCGAGTTGATATTCCTCTTAATCTCAATTTATGATAACAAACGTGGCCTCCAGGGCGTTCACGATTTCAACAGAATTAACGACACTGAAAATAAGCGTGCTAATCGTGTCATTCGAAGTTTATACGCGGTTAAAGCACGTTCATGAGCTATATATGTAAGTCGTGATCCATAGTGCTCACACGTATTGTGATCTTTATAAAAAAAAAAAAAAAAAAAAAGAGGGAGAGGAAAGAAGCTATGCATCGACGTTTTTCTCTGTGATCTGTAATTTATCAAACGGATATATAAAATTTTCATAAGATTGACGATTTAACTATAAGATTCACAACTCCGGACCAAGACATCACGATTATTTGCTCGTCGTAAGTTAAAGCTTGCTCGATGGGGACGTTAATTATCGATCATTCGGCGGCAGATCGGCGGTCTGAAACACACTTCTTCTTTAAGAACTTCTTCTTTAAGAACTTCTTCTTTATTTTTCATCGTCTCTGAGTCCTCGAACGGTCGTACACGGCCATCTCGCTCGTTCGTCATAACGAAAGCCCCTTTATCGTCTATCGATCTGGCTTTTTCGCTGTCTCCGGCGGTAATTGCCTTCCATCCTGTCGTTTTGCTCGCTCGAGGACAGTGCTCGCGTTGAATTTACCGCTCGCAGCGATCGAGAAATAGACGCGGGGACACGATAAGCCCTCTCGTATCTTGTCTCCTGGTATTCTACGGCCGGCCGTTTAACCTCCTCCCGCATTCCTCGTCAATTTCTTTTTCCGAGGCCCGCTGTCGCCGCGAGGAACGCGACCCGCGCACGCTGACCTTCATTGTTTTTCCATCGGCTTCTTTGCTTCCTTTTACGATGCATCGTGAATCGCACGCTGCCAATTGCGCTCCAGTCTCTCCACCGGAATGAATCCTATCAACCAATTATTCGAGATCCGTGGATACAGCATCGTTGAAGTATAACCAAATCGGCTGCTATTTCGATGGACAACGCAAAAGAAGAATTAATGCCTTCTTGCCGTCACAGGATATTGATAGCGTCAAGGGGATGTGTTCTCATTGACATTTTAATTCGAATGTTCTTTGTAACCCACTAAATTTCACGGTAATTTCTGGAACCTTTCATCGCACCTCTCTCGACATTCATCATTGCGAAAGAATTATCTAGTTATTTATTTCGTCTGTATCTCTCGCCTCGAAATTCCTCGTGCAAGAATTCGTTGTCAGACTGTATGGTAATCCATATAAATAGCGAATCTCGAGGAGAGACTTTCACTCCTTTGATCGTGGAGTTGGTATCGCGCGACCAGCATCATCGAAACGTCTTTATCTCGAAAGCAGGTTGATAGATGCATCGGTGCCGCCATTAATTCCATACTGCGCCTGATTAAAATAGCGCGCGCGCGCGTATTACAGGCGAATTAAAATCCGACTCTCGAGCGCTCGCTCTCGATCGTTCCCCTAACTAACACGTGCGCGCCGGCCGCATTAATTACGTGATGTAACGCGAATAACGTTCACGAGCCGGTCGTTCAAGCCATTTTTTTCTTCTTTCCCCCGTGAACTTTCTGATTTACTCTGCCCACGATCGTCTAATTCTTGTTCCAGTATACGGAAGACAGTGAGATTTGTTGCACTTCCTGAAAATGCCACATCTATATATTTTAGCATCTATTTCTTTAATGGAAATGTGCATTGACCAATTTGAAAGCGCAAAATGACTACAGTGTAGCAATAGACTCGTTAATATCGGTGGTATCGGACGTGAATTTATGCGATTCGATAGGACGCGCGGAGCTGGTGCATTAAAAGCTGATATCGTTCGGTTGATGGCGTTACGTAAAGAACGATTTACGGTAATCACGGGAGCTGTGTCGAACAGCTGGATCAAACTGCTGCCGGAAACCACGAAGAATGAAGTGTACCGGTTAGATCTCGACAGATATTTAATTTGGCATCGTTTAAAAGTGCAAGCAGAAGGGAAACATTTGTTGTATACGACTGGCGTGCACGGCTAACTGCGCTTAAGTAATCGTAATTACACGTGGATTACTATTCTTACGAAGCGTATGCAACGTTTTTCTAAAACAGTTAACAGTTCTCGCGGCAAAATAAAAGATTCGTAAATGTTTACTTCCTGATCGGAGCCTCTAATTGAACCGCTAGATCTACTGTTAGACTGTCATACAGGAAATTAGCGGCGGCTCATCGTTTCTCGTTCTCTGCGAATATATGCCATCTCTAATGCTATTATAAAGAATAATAACTTCCAGAATCATGACTCTACCTTTAAACAGATAATCCTATTTTACTCTATGAGTTAGCGATGAATCGATCGACTTGAAATCTAATTTTGCTTTAAGTAAAGAAAACAAATCTACACGAAATAAAAGAAAGACACTGTATAATCTGTGCAACGAGACGGGAGAGTAGACATAAACAAAACGCGATTGCTGCGGCTGCAGCTATTGGTTGCCGTCTAGTAACACTCGATTGTAAGTGGTTTTGTTTATGTCTACTCTCTCGTCTCTGGCAGATCATAGGTATTCACCGCTTCACAAACGCCATTCCTTACGTTCCTCCCTGACACTTAATCCCAGCATTCCGCGTCTTTAATGTGACGACAAATTTCCTTAGCGCCTCCGATACGCGCGTATCCACTTCCTCCGCGGCATCTCGCAACCGTCCTTGGTCTTTGGAAACGCGATACTCCGCGTCGCTGCAGATTCTGTGAACTTCGTCGAGTTGCGCGCTTGTCGTCGAAAGGATCCCACTGTTTGCGAGCTTGCAATCCGACGCGACGCGATAAAGCCGGCGGGAAGAAGGCGAGGAAAGACGCAGCGGCGCGCGAACAGGGAAAACAACCCTCGAGGACGAACGCGTGCACGTTGCGAATGAATCGCTGTGAATTTATCACGGCGAAACTCAAGGCGACGATCTTGCTCGACCGGCAATTAACGCCGGTGATTTAAGGACGTGCAAGCCGAGATTCAACGTCGTCGCCTCTCTTTTTCCTTTTCGCACGCGTAATTCCGCGACCATGTCCCGTATCATCGCGGTTCTCATCATCTTCTTCTTTTATCGTCTTTCTCGGTTCTCTTGTCTTTCTTCCGCATGTGGCTCGCCAAATGTCTCGTATTGCGTACGATCTGTTTCTTGTACTTTCGTTTTTGGTTGTTGAACAGTACGGTTCGTTTTACTTGATTCGACTCGACGTATTTCCCCCAGTTCAACTGCGTTCCATTCCCATTCGAGCGCGTTACGTCTCGTTACGTTCCATTCAGATTCGTTCTGTCGTACGCGCGATTCCAGCCCATTCAGCCATGTTGGAGACCATGCTAGTCGTTTTGTTCGCCGCTCTCGTAACGATCTGATAATTTAGGCACGGCTTGCGTGTACGAGTTTCGTTCCGCGTTCCGTTTTTACCACGCGATGAGTTTATTAACGTTTCTACGGCAGAAACCAACCCCCTGCGAGTATTCAGTGTATCGATTTTATCACGGTGCATTTAAATTTTTAAAGTTTCAAGGATCCAAAATTTGAGGATCTCAAAGTTTATAAAATTGAGAAAAATGTCAACTTAATTGCTTTGATACGGAGAGCATTTGTTTCGGGCTAGATCGCATACGAAAAACACAATGGCTTGATCTTTCAAATTGTTGCTGAAACCTCGAAATTGCAGAGCTAACGTCCAAAGATCGTCGACCATTACCAAAATGGCAACAGTGTTCGTAAAAAGAAATATCAAGAACGGTGTATTAGTACGTAAAATAACCGTGTACAGCGGACAAGAATTATTGGGTGCACGAGCATTTTTGATGATCCTAACTGAGGAAATTACACGTTCCCTTGGAGATTTACCTACATAATGTATTCGCCACGTATACGACCAAGAGACACGCACTCGAAAATTCCAAATCTCATTAGTTCCCTACATAATTTCCATTTGGGAAACATCACGATAATTTTTAAAGAAAAAAAAAAAGATTCATTCATCGAAAATAATGTCTGTAAACACAGTCATCGCGCTACTGGCCTGATTTTTCTAATGTTCTCTATTTGGCGCGTTCTCCTGCTTAAAGTTTTGACGGTTCCGACAGGGAAAATTACACGTTCCGGAACAGGGTTGCGTGTTCGCCCAAGGAATCCGGTAGGATATGATTACAGCTACTATTATTAAACTATTACTAAGAACCGGTGCAGAAGAGCGGATATTTTGTTGTCAGACGCGATGCAACTCACTTGCGAGTACAAAGGAACCATCGTAATTGGACTCGTTTCTACCAGTTTGCGTTCCGCGAGACAATTTGCGTGAGGGAAAGATAATGCACGAGTAGCACGTTAATTCGCTAAACTGACCTACCTAGTCCACGAATCGTTGGAACAAAGAAAAACAAAGATTATGTAGGAAACGCAGAATCGTTGGAACAAAGAAAAACAAGATTATGTAGAAAACGCAGAATCGTTGAAATATAGGAATTCGCAGTATATTTGTACGAAACGACAGGCATTTCGAATCCCAAAGGATCATAATTCTGTCATGTGCGTCTATTCAGGCTCGTTTCTTATTACGTGAAACTACAGCGCCGACACGCCCACCATAACGAATTCAATTTAACGCACGCTAAAGATCGTGAGTTCCTGGTGTATACGAGACCTGATAGCGGGCTTTTATATTCAATTTATTAGCTTTAAACGCGGTTGCTCGGAGCTGTTTACGATTCTCGGCTGCAACGTTTTGTCGAATTCGTGTCTCTGCGGCTCGTTGTCTATCGTCATCCAACCGTCGTGGTTATTAAATATGATTAGCTTATTACGACTTGTCAATTCGCGTTCAATCCATTTATTAAGTCGCTCTACTTGCTTTTCGTTAACGGCAGGCGTAGATCGAGGCACTCGAAACGATCTCTTATTATTAGTTTTTACGTATTGCTATGCATTGCGGTACACCAGCCGCATACTTTCGCTCGTTACAAAATCGTTCCGCCGCATTTTGCAACCCGTTGAACCGGCGGAATGCGTGCAGGCCGCTTGAGAACGCGTGGATCCAGCGAACTGGTAAGTGGAGCTCGAGATCGAGGATCATCCGCCACGATCGAGGAACGCCTGGAGGAAAAATCGCGGCGGGTTGAGTTGCATCGTGGACCAGATGATTTCTTCCATCTTCCTTCTCTTCTATATCGCTGACCTCGCTGATGTACCGGTTTCACGCGCGCATAGGCATAAATATACATGGTCATGGAGGCGTCGAGAATTTACCGGGCGAATTCCTTATCCGCTTCTCACGTTTTCATTCGTATGTCCAGCCGTTGGTTACAGGATCAACGGACTGTGTCCATAGAAACGTTTAAGCGTTTAAGAGAACACGACGGAGGAACGGCGGTGGATGCTTTCCGCCAACGTCATCGATCTTGATCGCGCGGGGCGTACAACGACAACGATTGTGCGCTCGGACGCGAGCGGTTCCCGAGTAAACGTGGAAGAATCTAGAACGGCTTATTCGTATCACGCAGCGATCGCAGGATACGTCGTGATAACTGATGATACACGGCCGATTGTTCGGCCAGCCGCAGATCTTCGGGAGCATTCGGCTGACCTACATCTCACTGCCGGATGACGGTCAATATGACGCGTTCCCGTTCCAACGAAATCGTCTCGCGGAGGCCACGCGTGGGTAGCAATTTTTCATCAGCGACAAATGAAAGCAATCCTTTATTCGACTTCTTTGAGCCACGAGCGTGTCAGAAGCAACCGAGTCATACTTTGTAATGCGGCTTCGAGAGCATGCCAAAGTTCATCCGACTTCTTTCGATTAAAAAGTTAATGTAGAATGTGGGTGTTTAGTGGAGAGAAACGTTTACCCATGCTCGTAATAAAGCATTTGTCATATCATACACGATATGTCCGACCTACTTTTCTGTTCTAATACAAGAAGATCGATGTTCTAAGTGGTACTAGAAACAGAAGTTTATGGGCCTATTAACAAAGATAAAATACGATTACCGTAAAACTGAAAGCTACTACATAATTCCAGCGCCAATTTCGAATCTCCCTTAATTCACGTCTAGATCATGGTCCATTCATCCTCATTAGCAAGGCGCTACCGAGGCACACCTTTCTCATCCATAGACCTTACTACACGGCACATATAATTCAAGAACGACGCTCGATATTCTCGATAAAGCGGCATTGGTGCGACTCATCGCGCCTCGTTCCTCGTGATCGCGAGCGAAAGGTTAAAGCGAGCTCGTTGGATTTTATCGCGGACACGCCTATAGCGGCCGATTCGTCGAGTTTGCACTTAAACAATGTACTTTCCGCGCGCGAACAAATTGATTAGTGTGTACGGTGGTGGCGGTCGTAAAAGGTGCGTGATCGAGTCGCGATCCGATAGATCTCCGGGGATCTAGATTCCCAGGAATCTATATATACGGTGCGCGTGCACCGAGTGAAAGCTACGGTATGTTGTAATTTACGCGTGACCGTGGTCGATCAACGGTGATATCCGTAAAACCGAGACTAATCGCGAACCGTTCCGCGTCGGCTCTGTGGCTGCGTTCCTGATTAACGATTTTAATTTAAATTGGTACCGTTTCGCGGTACACCGTCAGGATCGTTCGACTACTGTCTTAATTAACCTTCCGACCATTCAATTAGAAGGCTGTCTGCTCGGCTTATTTCCTCCATAAAGCGGTAAAAAGTGTACGCGTTCGCCGATGAAAAAGGACGCGTGAGAATGTTACAAGTTTTTGCATATTCCGGTAAATTGCCTCGGGACAGTCGAATTTATTGGTCGGAAGTAATGTTAATCCACGGAACGTAAGATCCTCGGAATGTGAGGAGTTGCTTCTGTGCTGTAAAAGACGGCAGTGTAAGAAACGCGGGGACTTGCTTCCGTACGAGGCAAGGTGCGCGAAAGAAATTGGTGAGGTGGAGAAAGAATTCGGATAAACTTATCGTAATGGGTATCGCACGAAACTAATAATAATCTCGAGAGGAAGATGCAATTACCAAAGTGGATCACTGAATGACATTGACGATTATCACATAGGGGAGAACGATAACGCTTGGATATTAAAGAGGAAACTGTCTGGCCTGGATGTTTCAATTGACAGATCGGTCATGCTATGTAAAACCAAAAATCTTTTACCTATCCTTTATAAAACATCGACACGACGATAAAAACGCAAACTAATGAACCTATTTTTACTGGTTTGCATAGGTGTATCCCGGATGGCGGGGACGTTGGTTACACGATGACGGAATTGCAGCCGTCACCGCCAGGATATCGAGTCCAGGATGAGGCCCCGGGCCCACCTTCCTGTCCTCCAGGCTCCTACAAGTACGCGAGTCACGGCCACAGCAGCGAGACTGCCAATTTCAAGAGTACCTCGTCGTATCCTCAGGAAGGCTATGGCCTTAAGCAGAGTCCGTCTCGGACGGTGCCTCCTAACGAGTACTATCGGCGTAGAAACGACGGTAGGAGGTCCACGGAAAACGAGCACGAGGCTGCCAACGCAGCGAAGAAAGCCACAGTTGCCGGTTACAACGAAACTTACAAAAAGAATACTGCGGGCTACAAGAACGACAGCGGGTACGTGACCTTCGATCGAACTTTTGTTAGTCTTGTCATCTCTGCTGTCAGTCATTCTTATTGCCTTTTGCTTTTCGAGACATTTATCTTTCACGCGATGTTACGTCTGAATTGACGCAACTCGCGTTCTTAAATCTCCGATCTTTTTAATTTTTGATTTTTAGAATCATTGAACTCCCGAACGTAAAATCGTTGCAATTTCTATCGATCTTCTAAAGAAAATATGTTTCCAGTCATTCAAATCCTGTTTCTCTTCTTCGCTAGAGAATTCATTGAGGAATCGATCCGCCGGTTGCATCGAAATGAATTATTTTACCCCATCTGTATCGGGGAACGAGTTTCCACGGTTAGCTCGCGCACTCTTTTATCGAGCAGCTTTTTGCAGGCAAGATAAGAGATACCGTTTGGCAGCCAATTAGACGTTCTCTGTATTAGTCGCGGCATACTTAGATTTCGCGATAGGTCAAACGTAGTGATGCGAGCAGCGTGATATCTCGTCGTTAGGAAGACGGGGTCCACGCACGACGTCGCAATTATAGCCTGATTATACACGTTTCCAGTTACGTTGAACTTGTTCGTCATTCCATAAATTACGCGGCGGCCACACATCCTGCTAATAAAGTGGTTCAATGACATCGCCGACGAGGAGAGGAAAGATCCGTGGTCAGCTACCGGGATTATCGAGCGTCTCGCAGATGATTCATCGCGCGGTGCGAGCGCTAATCACCGACTATTCGCTCTCGGTTCGCGTATAATTGCTCCCACGCGTACGATTCGTCACGACGTTTCCATAGATGTTGACTAGTGACCAAGCACGATTCAACTCGCGTGCCATTAATGGACGTATTTCCTTGTTTGCACGAACAGGTATAGCGAGAGTCTTGGATTCGACAGTTACACGCTCCCTCTCAATGAAAGAGACGAAGCGTCGCCGCCGCCAACACCGCCAGTCCGAGACGCGTCGAGCCTCAAAGGCGTCTGCTATGGCCCCGGTCACGAGAAGTACCCGTCGTGGCCGAGCGCGCCAGAGCGACACCCCGACGAGGATGTTCACAGCTCAGGCCACAGCGGATCACATCGATCCAAGTCCTGGACCGATCACACCAACTACCCGAAGGAGAAGCCTGCCCAGTACACCAGACCGCACACGAAGAGGCCCAATCCTACGTTCACGCAGCAGGTAACGTATCTCTATGCCCATTCACAGTATCACGTCGTAGCTCTCGATCGATTCGCCGCCGGTGGGAATTTTTCCCGATCCGATGCGTCAGCATGCCGATAAAATCTCACGATCCGATTCATTCGGTGTACTTACTCGCACACGTGTCGGTGCGGCAAGCATTCCTTCGCGTCACAGGCAGTTACGAAATTGAAAACTCATTTGCAAGGAGGTGAAGCACTTTCGGTGTTAACGAGTCACGAGCGGACACCGGCCGAGCTTATCGTACCATTTTCGGCGTGCTTCTGGTTGCACGCGAAATGTTCCACGAGAGGACAGCGACGACGTGTGTCCGGGCACATGCAGAACCTCGACCGAAGGAAGTTTAATTGGTCGAATCGTGTCGCGTTAAACATCGGTGGAACGACGGGCACGTCGGAACCTTGGTAAATCGCTACGCCCTAAAACGACGCGTATAATTAATCTCCCACACTCGCACCCTCCTTTCTCTCTCGCGGTGACATAATCGCCGCGTGGTTGCGCCGGCGACTTCCTGAAAAGTAGGCCAACGATTTCGAGACGAAGCGTTGTTTCGCCCGACCAGCGCCCCATGTCTCCTCCCAAGACTTTTAAGAATCCTCGTCTTGTACGCGAATTCCAACGTTTCCAGGTACAGGGGAACGTTAATGCGCCGTAATTCATTCGACTTTCCTTTTGCTCAATTTAGAACTTCCTTATTAGCTGGACGCGTTTTTTGCCTACTTCGGTAATTAGCTCGTTGCCTGGTGGTTTATTTTAAACCGAAAGGCATTACGCTGACACTCGATGGGAAGAGCGGCTCGCGTGGCAAAAACTGAATACAGCTTAAGTTCAATTACGCACCGAGGTTCAGGCAAATGTATGCGCGGCCTGTGCTGATTGCGCAATCGATTACGCAGCCCCGCGGTACAACACTCGTGTACGCGAAGGCGGACGGACGAAAGCGTTTCGAATACCACTCAGGAAAAACAACGATTTTCCTATTGCAGCTGAAGACGGTGATGGAACGTTGCGAGAAGATCCCGGCGGAGACTTTCGAGTCGCGTAATAGAACCACCGTGGAAGAGGAATCGAGATTGTGGCCTCGCGTGGATCGCGAGGGCAAAGCTCTGGGTGATGCGGAGTATGTGGTGCCATCGCCTCCTGAACGCGAGCAACAAACGGCTCAGACCCTCAGCCATGCCGATTTGGAAGCCTACGTTAGAAGCTATCAAGATCCTCAAGTGTCCCAGGTAACGCATAACCTTGGTCGTTCAACGTTTCCTCTTACCAATGGATTAATGTAGTAATTGGATTCTGCTTTGGTTGGTAGGTGGACATTTACAGGGAAGCAACCCTAACACAAGCGGGCCTTGAAGAGTACACGAGGGTGCAACATTCTCAGCAAGCTAGCTACGCACAATCCGAAGGTTATCACAGTTACGTTTCCAGTGTCGATTCTACGACGAACACACCGTTCCTCGATAGGTACGATACTGGACGATTTATACGACAATCGTTCGTTTATCTTGTGATGTAATATTTAAATTCAAATTGCTCATGCAGGTTGAGAAGAGACAGCGAGGCAGTGGCACAGAGGCCAACGTCCACCTGGGAGGATACATCAAGGGAAGGAAGAGATAGCGTAGTGACGACGTCCAGCGGAAGTGCCTCGAGCAGCGAAACTCTGAAATGGCACGGATCGATGTCGGACGTGAGCGTGTCCAGCGGGTTGCCAGCTCGCCAGGGCGCTTCGGATCGGTGGCATCACGGATCGATGTCGGACGTGAGCAGCGTTAACGGTGGAATTTTGCCTCAGAAACCCAACAACAGCTGTCATGACAAGTGGCAAGGATCTATGAGCGACGTCAGCACCAGCGGTTTATCTCCAACCACAAAGGGCAGGCACAGCGAGAAATGGCCAGACAAGTGGCAAGTTTCGATGAACGATCGCAACAAGCAGAGTCAGGGTAGATCTAGCTTACCGGCTGTGATCAATCATTGCAACGCATCGACCAACGTAGCAGACGTTTCGTCGACCGTTCGAGAGAGCAAGTGGCAAGAGTCGAACATCGACGAGGAATCTCTAGTGGATAAATCGCAGTCAGGATCTCAGTGGGACAATTCGGTGAGGATCGAAGGTGATAAGTATGGTTCACTGGCTCAACCGATGCCACAGAGTCCAATTCGTCAGCAGCTCGGTGCTACGACCCCTCAGAGTCCCGAAAATTGGAACCCTATACATGGATCGATGTCGGATGTTAGTCAAGCGAACGGACATCCGTGTAGCAAACAGTTGATCGCTCACAGTGCCAGAGTTCAAACTCCACAAAGACACCATTCAGAGAGTGTGTTGTACTTGGACCGCGAACGAAATCAACGCAAGCTGTACCCTGTTAGCACTACTCAGCCTCAGGAATCTACGCAATCTTCAAGGTGACGTTATAATTCCACATACCTCAAAGATCCCTTGTCCTCATCAAAAGTTTATTAAATTTGTATTCTTTCTTTCAGAATGGTGCCGGCACTGCCTCAACAGCCACAAATGTCAGTGGCGGAACGTATAAACGAGCTGGAGAAGCAACAACAACAACAACAACAGATGCGTTACACTTACCTGGATCCAGAAAAACGTCACAGAGTCTCCGACCCAACGTTAAAAGCCATACAAAAGAAAGCCCTGCTTTCCTTCTACGAGAGACACCACCAGGCATCCTGGAGATCAGAACCGCAACTAGCCCAAGGAATAGCTCCTGCGCCTCAAAGCCCCCCGCCTCAGCCACCCCCTCGTCCTAGACCGCCTTCCTCGAGACGAGCGAGCTCCGCCTCCGACTACGCCAGTGGCACCTGGCGAGAAAATGGCAACAGGAATCAGAACCAAGGTAATGGAGAACTGTCGAGCCCTAAGCATCAGCACAGCAACAGCTGCGGTAGTCTCTCTACGGACTTGCTAGGCCCTGTGATAGTAGGACCAGCTATATCGATCGACGATTGGGTGCCAGAAAGGCCACCCAAAAAACCACATTTGAGAAACGTTTACAACGACCGTGTACCCAGTCCCGATTTGCCACCGCCATCTCCTCCTACAGTGACTGAAAATGAAGTTCACGATTGCGATGATCCACTGCCACCTCCGCCGCCAGAGCTCAGCGAAGATTGTTTCACTGAGAGCCAGCGCAAGCCCAGCAGCACGCACCATCAATCTGAAGAGACAAAGATTCGTGATAGATCTTGCGACAGACACAAGTTAGAGAGACACTCAATGAGAAGATCGAAACACGGTTCCAAGAGAGATCACGAGAAGTCCGGAAAGTCTTCCCCAAATTCGCCCGTGAAGACGGTGTCCCAGGAACAGGAGCAACACCAATTCGTTAGACCTGCCATAGCATTGAAGCATGTCGACTCCGAGATGGTGCTGGAGAACGGTGTTTCAGCTGGATTCGCCACACATAGAATGGTGGCTACGGGTCGGTCGAGTTTAAGATACCCGTCGACGCAGAAGTTAATGGTGAATGGCAGAGTAACGCCAGCCAGGAGAATATCGGAGGAGCGGCCTTTCTCTAGCAGGCCACCGGCGCAACTACCTGATCTCATCTCGCAGCGATACAGCGACTCTGGAAACCAGAGACCTGCCCCTCAAGTACCCGTGGAACCGAGAATCATTCGGCAAGAGTCGATGCGAGTGGACGGAACGCGAATCGACGTTTCTGGCTTACTCAGGAACGATTCGGCTCAGAGACTGGAATCCTCTTCTGGTCAGAGACCTCAGCCGCAAGTGCCTAAAAACGTCGATAAAAGTGCCTCGAGTAATCAATCTAATCAGGCAACGAGACCAAACTACCTGCCCGTGCCTGAGAATTCTAAGTGCGCGTCCAAATATCTAGAAGGTGGAAACCACGGTTTTGCAATTGGTAGTCCAGTGAAGACGGGCTACGAGGCCAATTCCAAAATGTTCCCGTCGGAGTCGAGTCCTCAGAAGTATCACGAGCCCCCGAAATACGTGCCCAACCATCACCAACGTCACGGAGACGTGACACAGAGGAATTACTACGCTCTGCCCCCTAAGTACATCGACGCACCGAAACAAAAACCTCAACCTCAGTGTCCTACGGATAGATACGGTGGTACTGGTTCACCTAGTTCTCCTCCTCCGCCCCTGGCGCCGCGACAGAACACTCCAGGCAGGAAATCGTTGCCACCTCCGCCTCGACCGGCACCTCCACACGCGCTACAGGGGTAAGTTTGATGCTTTTTTAATGACCCTCGTCATTTCGCTGGTACGACCTTTAAATTATTCTTCATTACGTTTACTTGTATCTATCAGCGACACAGCAGCCTGTTAATAAGACTGAAGATCGTTGGTTCGCATCGAAGATATCGCAGGAACCATTATCTCGCTTTTCGGCGGGTATTAGGAATCATTACCTTTTTGTCGCGTTTTGTAATCGCGAGAATCTCACGGATCGTTCATTTTACAGTCGTCAATTAAAGATCTCAGAGAGAGGGTCGAAACGTCTATCGAGAAAAGGCGCACGGTATGCGATCGTCGAAGAGTTTGAGCCACGGAACGCACACGATCCTGTAATTGCGGCGTAATTGAATGGTAAATGGCTGCTGCCGCCGCTTGGCGCTTGCAGGATCGTCCATTATACGTATAGTGTCCCATCGTACGGACTCCTTATCCTGCGATCGATCAGTTGAATTAGAGGCAACCGCGGATACACCTTACCCTACGCTGTTGACGGGATGCTTATTAACGACCCTCGAAGATCGATAGATCACTCGTGAAACTGACGCACCGCGTCGCGAAAACGTTCGAGCTACATCCCTTGATGGCGTCGTTTCACCGAGAACCGTAAACACAACGCTTGCTTTTGATTTGTGGCTTGAGAAGAAACACGAAAATATTTTACTGAAATTCCATGAGGATCAGCGTTAATCATCATTCCTCTCATAAAAACACGTAATGTTTGTTTAATAATTTGCAAGTTTATGACACATAATCTGCGTGAACTAGCCGGTTCGAGCAATTTGCAACTTGTTCTCCTTATTAATGCTTCAGTGCCGCTTTTTATAATCAATTGATACAACACTGTAAAGCCACTGTAAACTGGAATTCGATTATGAATTCCCGAAGATTAAAACTAAAAGCAAAAAAATTTGCGAACCAGCTTCTCGTTAAGTACTCAATATTCGTACGAAAGAAACTCGTGGACTCCCCAGACCGAACATCGTAGAATCGTTACTGACTCGTACGAGCCTTGAGCAAGAATTACCGATGGATTATCAAGCTACGAAGCCAGACGAGATCCCTTGATGCTCGTTTTTGTGCCGGTTTAAATCCAGGAACTCGTAAATCCCCGGGGATCAGCACCAGCGATGCCGATAGTTCGGCGAACTCTTGGCTCGCTCGTTAATTATTTTCTCGTTCGTCCGCTCGACCGAATCGTATGCATTACCATGAGATTATCATTGCAAATCTAACGGTGCCCATTACCGCGTTGATTTACGAGCGTGTGACTTTCCCTGAATCGCGTCCGGTGAGAGTCTTAAACGACATCGTCGCTGGCTGCCAGCGAATGACTCCTCGGAACTGTTCACGATCCCCGCTGGTTTTAATCGTCACGTCCACGTAAATTCACCATTAAACTCTGAAATCGTTATTCCCCCGCGAACCTTCAGCTTTTTATCTGCTTCATCTCTACCGCGGGTTCTCTTTGTTTCCGCCGCGTCCTTGACAAAGTTGTTGCTTGAAACTCTTATAATCTTCAGAAGAACCAGGGGGGTATTGAACCTTAATTGCGATCGGTTACCTCAAAGATAGAAAACGCGAAACGAAGAAGGTACAACTTGTCTCGAACCTCGTTCAGACCAGTCGTGGTTGCAAGAAAAAACTCGTCAGTGGCTTCCTTGCAACGCGAGTCTTTGCGTTCTTGAAAAGCAAGAACTCGGGCAAGGTCGATCGCACACGAAGCGCCCTGCCATCCGGAGGATCATGGTAGCGCGTTTCACGGAAGCGGAGATTCTCCGTGACCCAGCGCCTCTTTGTTCACCGGTCCATGATTTTCTGGGTCATGAGACGCACTCTGACCAATTGCAAAAAGCAACGGCGAGATTATACCTGAGATCGCGAACGACTTCATCCAAATGGAAGAAAATTAACGATGGATTAATAGTAATTGCACGGTTGTGGAGATTCACCGGTCGGACTCGTTCCTCGGAGGGCACAGGATGTAGGCTCGATCTCACAGAGCGATAAGTCTTTTCACCTTTCTTTTGTTTCCTTCTCGCTCTGATTGGGTGACCAGCTTGGCTTCTGTGATGGTCGAGTTGTCGACTGCGACGGACGAGATTCCGACCCCGCGACACGGTTCGGGAAGCAAACGCTCCGCTTCGTTTTGACCTTCGACGGGAAGAGACAAGACAGAGAGATCTTCTGTGCCATGAAGTTTGCAGGTATTTAACGTGGCTGCCGATTCTTCTCGCCTGCCGCCTCTCCCTCTTTCTTTCGTCCGGGGTATTCAAGCGGAGGCTTAACCTTTCGGCTAAACCGAGCCACGAGGCAGAAATGTCAGAAAAAAGGTTACCGCGTGGCACCACGGGCGTGTTTGCCTGTTCTTCGGTGCTCGATTATGCTCGCCGTGGCACTGCTGTTCCACCACACGGATAGAAGAGTTGAACGCGTGAGAATTCGTCGACTATTCGGCCTCGTCCAATAAGAAAGATCTCCGTGTGTAGCGAGTTAGAACACGATACAGTTCTATGTTTGAATCTTCTCTTAACTCTCATAGCAGACAACGGTAGACGCGTTCCACGCCGGTACTCAAGAAATCACGCGAATTTATTTTTCTTCGATAACATCTGGTCAGCATCAAACTGACGGGAAAAATGCGCTGATTCAGATCGCAGATTCCATTCGAGGCAGTAATCTAATCGCGTAATTGCGATTGTGCTTCAGCCTCGTGCCTGGTCGAGTGTGCAAAAATGTATTTTCGCAGGAAACGTCTGCCGATTCAGTTGCCACGATTAAACAATCCCTAGAATAGATCGACGTTTCTCTTAATAATGATCGTAAAGTCATAGTTATTCGAAGAATGTTGGTTTAAAAATTATTTCACCGTTTTGATTACGTGACTACCCGCAGCGTAGTTACTGATACTCTTTATGCTGGCAGTTTCGCTTTCCGTTACGAGTTCGATGTTCGAAGAGATTAATGATACGACCATAAATATGTACATATCATTCAGCGTAAATATATTTAAGAAAATAATAGCGTTTCCAGAGGGAAAGTGGAATGATTCTATTGAACACGAGCTATTCTTGAAATACTTGTTAAAAAATTCTGCCCATGGAATTTAAAGAAAGAACCAAAGTTTATCGCAGATATTTCTCTTTGAAACAAAATTATTCGACCTTAACTATTAACGGCGCCAATTTGCTCGTTAGCCATGCTCCACAATCTAAATTGTACGCATTTCTTGGGAACAAAGTCGCTTGGAGACGTCTCGTCAGATGTGGAACACGATTGACATACATGACTGATCTCATTTTAGCCCTCCACTGTTTTAATAAGCAATATTTCATTCTTCAAGCTACTAACTTAAATAAAGCATCTGGTTAGATGTCACTATCGTCATGGTATTCGAGCCGAGTCTTCACGTTTCCCCAGTTCTCTTCGTTTCGTTCTTGAATCGTACCTTAGTCCCTTTCTTCTCGCCGCTACACAAGCAAAACTCGTTCCATTCTGCACCTGAGATTGCATGGAAGAAAGACCGCGACCTCGACAGGGTAACCGACGAGTATGCCAAGTATCGCTTAACATCGGTTACTTGTCGTCGAATCTCCTCCCTTTACCACGTCGGATGACACCGCATAAGGCTATAGCCAAGGAAGAAAAAGAAGTCCACGGTATATCGTATTATCGCTAGTCGAGACGATTTTTCTTGTTTTATCGCCACCACGCTTCGAATCGAATACGTGCTCGCGTCAAAGGAATTGGATTAACCTTTCTTCCGAAGACGTGATTCTTAAAGCAATGAATAGATACAGCATACATAGATCTTTCTTGCAAACTTCGATATGACTATTAAAAATACATTGACTTTGAAGGTATTGAAGAGTTTTGAAACGAGAGGAAAAATTTTTCGTTCGAACGAACTCGATATGACTTCAAGTTCAATATGAGATAGTACTAAAATGTAAAAAACTTTGCTAAAAAGGAATAGGACGATACATCGTAATGTTATGGTGAACGACACTCATTATCGAGGTGTATATTTGCGTAGCGACAGCGACGATCACAAGATATAATCGTAATTCATAATTGATAACTTGTAAATTATTATTTCACGATTATATTTATACTTAAAACTCCGATTTTGATTACAACTAAATAGTTTGATGTCAAGGAGTATAGGAGAATGTGTCCGAATCGATTGCGGAAAAATTTATTATATGTTTATCTGTTCGTTTATTCTATCGAGCCACTCAACGCTCGATAAGCGATTTCGAAACTAGAGAATTTTATTTGCCATTCTTGCGACGGCGGGCTGTGAAATAAAAACCCCAGTTGTTTGATTGTGGAATCGATGGATTATCTGTAAAATATATATATTTATCGGGCGTAGTTACAGTTATCGGTTCTCGATCTCGCGAGGGGAAATGCGAGAAAGCATCGTTCGATATACTTTTAATTAAACACTTTATCTCTACGGATATGAGTCATAAAATAATTCACTCGTTTGATAATATTAGCAAAAAGCAATAAGAAATGATACATCACAATATATATTGCTGACTCTCGTCGCTTGAAGTTATCGTCCTCAAAGTATCGTTTAACTATTCACACGATTATCCGTACCGAAGATGTAAATGCGTGTGTCGCAAGAGTACGATGCAACGTCTACTAATTATCAACGGTAATTAAAACGAGAACGATGCCAGCGTTCTGGTTGCGGCAGAAGTACTTTCGTCGGTCGGAAAGTCGAGCGCGGTAGCACGCTCATTCGAGCAGCCTTCCAACAACTCGTAACGTCCTCCCTTCGTGCGTGGCGAGACTCGTTTGACGACTTGCCAAGAAACGGGGTCAATTGCATGCAATCCTGACTAATTCTAAGCGGGTTTAGAAGCGATAGTGATAGCGTATACGCCTTCATTAACTAGTCGATTAGCATCCGCCGAAAAGAAAGTGTCTTACATTGTTAGCAAATTTCGTAACTGTAGGACGATTGGAGCAGAAGCGACATTCATAAAACCTGTAATACTCAGGTGGTTTTGCTTGTTTCGATTTTATTAGGTGCAGCTAACGACTTTCCTGAAATATTACGAAATTTTCAGTCTAACGAGGTAAACTTTATCAACCCGCGAATTAGTATATCTAATCGACTTTATGTTTTCGCAAAGAACGGAAACGCCTACCGGGAGTCTGTTCTGTATTTCTCAGATAACCCGTTATAAATATTGGAACAGATATATACATTTAATTAATTGCTGGTCGTAATATAGCGACTACAGATTTACCGTATACGTCGTTTTACAGGCAACTTTTACGCGAATTGATATTGATTCACACGATTTATTGTGTAACGAGTTTCCCCTCGTTCCTCGTTAACCTCGATCATCACCGTTTCCACGTACGATATTTTCTACGTATTTTCTTCTTGATTTCTCCATTTCTTTTTTTATATTCTCCAGATTGCTAATACATTATCGGTTATGCTTCAGATTAATTGAAAACAATTATCGAAATTAATACTTCCGTTGAAGATCTGTAGTTTTAATCTCTAAAATACGGTAGTCTATCTAATTTGCTGAGTCTGACGAGCGTCCTCGTCTCGACTTTGACTTCGTTCCGAACGGAGCATCGAGGAAGTTCGGGGGGTATAGGAAGCAAGTGACAAGGGACAGGAATGACAACGACGAAAGAAGACAATGGGCAGCGAGTCGAGACCGGCGAACACCGGACACGGGCTCACGGGAGCGTCTCGAGGAACGGTATCTTCATGGCGACACTTTATCTCACGAGTAAATGGTCAAATTGCTCGACATTATTAACCAAGTTATTTACCGTTAGAACGCGTGGTCTGAAAAAATGTTCGAGCCGATCGTTTTTTCTTTAAACCTCGATCGAGGCTAATTCTACAGTGAAAAATGTCTACGTGTCGCTTGCACCTGGGTAAACACGTGTACCGCCTACTTCCTCGTCGATGAAGCCCACCTTCCATCGTCTCGTTCCGTCAAGTAGTCCAGTTTCGCTGGCGTTCCATTTAATTGGCTCCTGTTAACATCAATTCACCGTGTCGACGATAAGGTCCGCCGCTACCTCGAGGTGTTTTGCTTCCCGCAGCTTTCACTGCGTTCACTGGTTTTACTTTTCCCCTTAGAATCCTTTGACTTCAGATTTATTGCATTTTCAATTAACCTTTTTCAATGCGAGTACATTTTCATAAATCATTATCTCTAAACGCAAAAAAAAAAATAACAAAACTAAATGCAATATAATTAATAATACAAGTCAAAGCTTTCCTATATCTCCAAAATAGAAACGTCTTGGCTCGTAATATCGAATCTCCGAAATAAAAAAATAAATACACTTCCGTCGGCCACGTGTTTCCAACGAAAGGACTATTATTTCGATGGGTGGTCAAAGAACCTGGCAAACGATCGAACGAAAAAAAGGTTAGACCTGTGTGCGCTTCGGATGCTCGCATACGATTGTTCGGAGCCATGTGTGGCCAAACTGTCGTGTAATAAAAGCTCCGGATCGTAAAGTTTCCGGTGTGTTCACGAGTCGACCGACCCAGGGACGAACGAGCGCATAAACGACCGCGACGTTTCACGACCCTTCGCGACACGGCCCAAGAAATCGTTGACCGCTGCTCTCTGGAAAATTGCCGAGGGTCAGTGACATTGGTGGCCAGGGGTAACCGCGACTGTTGCACCTGCAAGAAGGCCAGCCATTAAACCGCAGAGATCACGGGCGCATCCTCTGGTGCTACGGATGATGTTCGCCTTCTGCGAGTGTGGAATAGAACGTCTGCATCACGACGACCGCATCGCTACGATATAAATAGGATGACGCTATTCCGGCACTCGAATTCTTGAAAATAATGTTTGGACGAGAATATTGAGAAATAGTCGTGAACGGAAGCTAGAGGTCGAATGTTTCTCGGAATTCTTGAAAAAATTACAGAAGAGTCTGATAAAGTTTAGGTATCTCTGCCATGTTTCGTGTTTCTACTTGGAATTTCGTCGTGATGACTGTTTATAGAAATTACGTATTATTTAAGATACGAATAATAGCAAAAGTGGGTGGGAAATAAGAGATATAATTGGTTTAGAGCTTACTCAAGACCGTAGGTTCGCAGTAGACCAACCGCAGTTGATGCTGGCAGAGGTAACATAAACAGAGAGATAATAAATTCTTCTTGCTGAAACATAACGATCCGAGTATTCTTGTGAGACAGCCCCTAACTATGATGTCCGTAAATTACGAAATGACTTGTGTAAACTTGAAGGTTGTGGTATTAGGTATACTGATAGATTATGTACTATCGTGAGAATCGAACGTGACGAGAGCTTACGTATTTCCTCCGTTCCGCTGTCTCTGATGTACAACGTGTCGGACACTCTGCTGTTTGCATTACAATTATGCTACATCCGTGGCTAAACTTCCAGATTTTGTTTGAGAAATAACATAAAGAATTTCAACGTCCAGCTGAAACTGAAGGTTTGGCAAACACATGGTGGACAAAAATCATCTGGCGAGCAATCTCCGTTTTCAAAGTGGACAAGGGCTCTGCCCATTTCTCTGCATGGAAAACAGTTTACGGTGGTAAAAACAGATGTGCAAACGTGAACACAATGTCCCAAAGGAAATCGATGAAAAGCCAGACTCCACGATGTCGTAGAAATCGACGCAAATCTCGATCCGATTAACAGCGTGTCACGGCGAACGTTGTCGCTGTGAATACGGCGCCGGCAGTGAATTTATTAGGCCAGGTCCGACAAATGAAAGGACTCTCCGTAAAATTAATGGACGAAGATGCCAACGTGTGATTAGCAATTTGTTTTTCTTTCGCAAGCCGGCTGTTCGCCAAATTTCGATACCAGCTTAACTCGACTTTGTGCCTGCGAGAGGATCCAGGGTCGCGAATCGACCGGAATAGCATCCGCCATATATACATACACGACAGTTACATTAGAGGCATTACCGATGTCCAGAATAACGAATGACATCATCGGGAAAAAGTCAGATGGTTTACTTATGCGAGGATCAAGATGGTTATTCGCTTGTTTGACGACTATATTAGCGGTTCTCGATTAAGTGTTTCGTAAATCTTCATATGTCGCATCCACGTGACATATTTTTTGAATAATTCACGTTGGAAGTGTATCTACGTTTATGATATTGGCGAGGCTTCAATTTTCTGAAAAATATCGTTACAGTAACTAAATTTTCAACGTAACCATTATTTTTTTTTTTCGATTGTGGATTAAGAAATCATTTATTTTTCGTGGGTGCTTATTAGTGGTTGACTGGAAGTACGAACTTTCGCCGCAACGTCTCCGCCTTCGACTATTACGATAGGAAAAATATCTGCACGAAGAGTAGCATTGTCCTCGTTCTCGTAATCTGTCATTCCATTCGCTGGAAAGAGAGCAAAGTATAAACGCACTTTCTATGGCATCGTTTTTCCAGCTGTCCGCGGAAGTGCACCGATAACCGCTCCATTGATAAATGGGAACGAACCTCGCCACTTTGCAATATGTCATGTACTTCAGCGACTCTTGCCCTCGTGGTTCTTCCCATAAACCTACGTGTTTTTTTCCACGCGTTCGCAGTCGATAATATACTCCTTCCATTGAATGCAAAGCATTCCTTCAATTCCAGATATTTGGCTCGCATCCAGCAAACAGAATCCAACATTTAGAATAATACTGATTTCCTCGAAAAACAAGTCTCGTACAAAGCTCATGTACATATCGTGATATTAAGCACGCGGTGACTCCTATTTATAGAAACGCTCTGTGCGATATTTAAGCCGTGAATGCCAGCGTAATAACGCCCTTGTTGAGACGTCTGCTCCTGAAATGAAACATCCTGACGAAGGTTGGGAAGCGCTCAGAACTAGACTTTGGAAAGTTGCCCGATTCGAGACGGTCTTTCGCCCGGCATCCATCGAATCACGGACCCAGTGGCGCCAAAATAGAATTTCAAGCGCGGTCGGCTGTTATCCCTTGAAAAAATACACGACTGACGACGTTCATTTGTCCGTCGGTTAAAAATCATATCTCATCGAGTTTCGGACCGGGATTGTTCACGGCAGAGGAGGAGGGTCGGATAAAAAGTAACGGTGCCGGTACACGAGCCTCTCCGGTGTTACTCATCGCGCACGGCGCGCATGCAGCTTTTGCCCAAGAGCGGCCATAAAAATCAGGTGAAACTGGCCCGCTTGTTTCGCTTCTTTACCTCTCTGCTCTTTTTTTTCCCCTTGCTTTTTTGCTCTCGCTTTCTTTCTTTCGTTTTATCCACGATGCTCATCCGAGGATCTCGCGATGTTATCGTTGCTCACGTTCCGTCCCCATGAATTCCATTCGTCATCGAGAGATCGTGGACACGATTCCAGCTAGCGTATACGCGATAAGTGGAAGTCCTATATTTTGACTCGTTCGGCTCGCCACGGTATTTCACCCGATCAATCAAACCGGACGCTACTCCAGACGAGATGCTTTCTCTCTTTATCCCTTGTTCTTTCCATCCGACTACTTGTCTCGTGATTCTCGCAAGGGTACCCGAATGTCTATGGGTGTCGAAGAAGAGGTTGCGTCTTGAATCGATGAAGATGAAGAACGAACGAGGAAGAACGAGATTCGTATTTTCGATCGATCGAGCATGAAAGAGATGGAATGAGCTGGAACGCAAAACGGTGGTGGAAGGTAGTAGAAGAGAGGAGTAAGAGAGGTCTTGGCCAAGTATTCAGCCGCGTTGTGCGTCAAACTCACTTACCTACGACAATCGCCGCGGGCTGTGCCGGTTTTCTGTCTTGGGACGAGCGGATCCGCTCGATCTCAGCGGGCAGACCTGTTATTACACGGGAATGCGAAAAAGGAGGACCGGACCTTCGCAGATCGAGGAAACTGTTAAAAATGTATGGCCGTAACTGAACACGCCTGACCGCCCTTCGCTTCTAATAAACGTGGCTAACGTACCGAGGAAGAGTAGACGTGCCACGTATATAGAAAAGATTCAGCGCGTTGGGAGGCGGCGAGTCAGATGTCGATGGAAATTTTACGGCGGACTCGACTGACCATGGTTTCTCAGAAGCATATGTGCGAAATGTTAGATCTCGTCTAGCATCGCTAATAGATCAACTTGCTAACTGGTGAAGACAAACTCACTCGTCATACGGTTTTACGATCTTCTCGGCGTTATTCTTCTTCGTTTAGCCCCTATTTCTCTGTTCATTGTTTTTGAGAAATTGATTCGATTATTTTACAATTACAGTTTCTCATTAAGAAATTATTTGATTAATAATTGTTAATAAAATAGGAACATATAAAAAAATTACCTGAAATGAAATAGGCGAAGTTTGAAATATCCGAAGGCGGCTCTCGACCTTTTGACTCTCTCTATATAAAAAAAGATGAAGGACAAGAAAGAAGACTCCTTATATTTCTATTCCATAAAATCGACCAGCATCGGCGCCGGTGATCGTCCGTAAACTCGCCACCCCTTGTCGACGCTCTCCACGATTTTGTATCATCGAGACGCATTGTCGACGATCGGAGATTGCAGGAGGCTCGTGTAAATTACGCGACGTGTGC
Organism: Bombus vosnesenskii; assembly: GCF_011952255.1. Taxonomy (NCBI): domain Eukaryota; kingdom Metazoa; phylum Arthropoda; class Insecta; order Hymenoptera; family Apidae; genus Bombus; species Bombus vosnesenskii. Next base: position 1,530,053 of record NW_022882960.1, read on the forward strand.
GTAGACCCGTCTTGGCTCGCGTTCGAGCCCTCGATACCGCGAAGATTTAATCACAACCCGAATGAATACCTCGGTCATGTTTATTACACGAAAAGGATAATCACGCGGCAGGTACAGAGTACAGATCGATGGGGATGACGTTTACAGCGTCCTGCCGCTGAACCGACAGCCAGGAAAGCTTCGGCGTCCTTTTCGAAGTCATAAACTCTCGCTTCGCAACTTCGGCAGTTGTAACATATAAATTACAGTATTCGCGGCTACGGCCTGTGCCCACCATGGCCGTAACTTACGAACGTTGTTCTCCTAGGAAACGAGTTATGACTGCAGATGTTGCAACCTGCGAATCACGGGCCTGTAGCGTATAATAATCCACAGACCAACCGCCCATTTAGGAATTAATTCGTAAAGCTTGTTGCACGGCAATGAACAGTCCACGAACGATGTAAAGTAGCTTCCATGATTGTTCGTGTATCGTTTTCATTGTTTCCCCGAAATGTTAGAAACGGGGTCAACGTTCGTATACTACGATACAAACTATTATCTCGAAAGTTAGATAGAGCGAACAATATAAGCGCGTATTATTTTAGTACATCGTTCGTAGTAACTTATTTCAAACAAGAAAACGAATTGATTCTGCATATGTTTGTATGTATCGAATACGATAGATGCAGATGACGATTGATGCGTTAAATTTCACTATCCCACTGAAGTATCCTTTCACCCCACTCAGAGAGTTCGAATTCGTGGCACGGCATCACGAAACGAAAGGCAATCCAGAAAAGAGCGAATCACATATCTCGGAGTTTATTAGCCGCTCTCTAGACATCAAATTAAACCGGTTCCCCGGGCAGATACATCTCGTGTCGCTTCCACCGTAGCACGGTAGTAGTCAGGTAGACCTGTCAACGGCATTAATGCGATTCAGGGGTGCGAGCATGAGCGTTCCCCGCACTATTTACATGCGTACAGTTTGCCGGTTCAGATCACAGGGGAAGATAATGAGACACGTTGACCTGTCCCCGTGTATTCGTCCCTGGATCGGGCCCCTCGCCGCTCTTCGTGGACCTTCGGCTAACGTCGCCTGCTCTGTCCTTGTCCGCCTCTCTGCAGCCTTTCTATCTCCCTCTCGCTCGTACGCCTTCCCCTTCTTCAACGCGGCGTCGACGATCGCGACCCGTGCTCCGCAGTCATTCCGTTGACAGCGTTCGTGGCGTTTGTGTCGCGTCGGTCTTACCGAAAGTCGATGACAGCTGTCAACACACAGTGACATCATTGATACTCGAACGCGATTCAGTTGGTATACGAATGTCGATCGTAGTTAATTCGTCGTTCTCGGTGTTCCTCGATCTTTCTCAGCGTGTTCAAACGGAGTACACAACGGCGAGTGAAGAAGGGATTAAAGGGATGTTGACAAATGTGTGATTGGTTGCACGGTGACGAGACAGAACAGAAGGCAAAAACGCGAGTGGATAGCATCCTCCAACGGAGGAGATACGATGATCTGAGGTGTTTGTAACGCCGCGACACGAGCACACGGCTGATGGACAGATGTTGAATCTGAACATTTACAACGTCGTGGGCAGCATCGGTACGATGGTTTTCGGGAGCAATAAATTCCGGATACGAAGGTACGCGTTGATTTGAATAATGTCTCTGAATGTCAGGGTCTTTCTGATTTTTTATTTCCTTTGCACGACGTTTTATAGTCGACACGATTGGTTCACTTAAAGAGCTATTAACAATTTGTCTCTTTAGGAATATCACGTTCATAAAATCTTATAATTTATAAAGACGAGGAAAAATATAAACATGGAAATACCCATACTATTCTCAGTATTCTAAACACCGGACGTTGAATTTAACCTTAATTTATAGCACCGAGCAAAATAATCTTCGATCACGGTGTACCGTTCTCTTCGTAATACAACATATCTTGTATAAGTCAATCTTATCTCAGACTTGGATTTCATTCGAATCTAGTAGATTACCGAATTCCATTCACGTTTCTCCATATCTCTAGACCTAATTGATAATGTCAACCTATCCTCTAATATTCAATGCACCGTATTAGTCAAAAGTTTTAGTTTTCATTTACGTCGAGGTTTCGAAAATCGCGGTCACTGATCTGCGCAATTCTTCCGCGATGGTGTGCTCGGGCCTCGTGACAGGAAGCAAAATTTGACCGTTACGCTCGGCAAATCGTTCAGAGGAACACGCAGGAAGAGAGATTCGGTTCATTGGAGCGAAATTGGTGGGTAGCGGTGGACCCAATGCTTCGTTCGTTCTTTACGATAGCGCGTCGCGGTTGAAAAACATCGACAGGGGTCGGGGGTTCGCTTAGGAAACGTAGTCGAAGAGGCATGTACTGGTAAGAAGCGCACCCTATCGCGTCATTCATTTTCACCTGTTTGATAAAAAGATACAGTGGGTTCACTGCGTGGTTTATCGGCGCATTTGCGTGCGTGTATTGAACGATAAGTAGAAAGTTTATCGGCCGACGAGCTTTCCGCTTGACAGTGATGGATGAACTCGTGGATAGTTTTCTTGTCGTGGAGCGTAGGTCTTGAGTGATCCAGTCGTAAAAAAATCCTTGGAACGAATTAACAGAGGACATGGGTCTCTAGGCGATCAAAGTTCACGAATGATCGCCATCTTGGCTAATTTTCGACCGTGACCCTAACATACTCTGTTATATTGATTCTACGGAGGGATCGAGTGTGCAAGAAATCGCAAATTCCAACGATCTGTTTGCTTGTACAATACTATAGGGTCGTAGCGATCGAATGGAGAGTCATCGAGGAAATATTCAATGTTTTGCTTGGTTACCGTCTCAGACGAAGCTTTGAAAAAGAACGCGTATGAATATCGAAGCGCTACCGTTCAAAGGCTTCCTGTAGCCACCGCTTCTTCTGGAAGCCTTCCAAGGTAGCTGCGAACAAAGCGTCGTCTGTTGCTCTCATCCATTGAAAAATAAGGTGTTGATCGTTCCTTATGACACAGCAAACCGTTCGAAAATAGTTCCGTTTCTTCACGACAATGCCCATCAATCAACCGGATAAGCGATATTAGCGACGCACATTACACGCTCGAACCCGTTGAATTTTAAGTTTCACCGTCGACGAGGAGAGTTCGCGTGGAAAAACCGTTTAACGAAGCGGATTAACGTATCTGGCTTTTCACGTGTGTTCGTATTAACTCATCCATCGACCATACGCGTATATACATATACATTTGATACGGTTCATAGATAGATATAGGATGGCTAGTTTCAGGAGAATCGGCTTACATAGCCTAAGAAGTAACCGAGCAAGCGAAGCCTGGGAACTATCCGTTCGATACGGCCGCAACAAGCAAGAAAGAATAGCAAAGCGAGCGTGTCTTTCGTTGGCTGACTCTCCTCGTGCCTCGTACTCTATTTGTCGTGCTTCGTGATCCTCATAGAGTCGCGCAAGGACGCTTTATTTATCGAACTCGATGATCGAGGTTCATCGTTGACTTTATTGGCGATTCGCGGTCGATTCGTGAATACGTATTCTCGGCGTATTCAGTAACGCATGGTTGTCTCGTATCTCTTTCTCTCTCTCTCTCTCTTTCTCTTTCCCTTTCTTTCTATCGTATCCTCTACATATATTTCTCCCTACACCCTCCTTCTCCTTTTCCCCGTACGCGCGCTCTTTCTCCCAATCTCCTAACTATATTGTATGTACACCATGTGGTAGGTTGTTATTTAACTGCCGGATCAAACGGATATTTAACCGGTTAATTTAACGTTTACACGTTACGCCGCGACGGCCGTATTTATTTCCGCTTCTTGCCGCCAGCAACGGTGCCTCGCGTATTTACTTGTTGCAGTACGTTAAACGTGTAACTCAAACGTGTTTATCATTCCTTCCTTTCTTTCCTCTCTTTCACTCTTTTAATCGAAATATTTTTTCACTTCGTTCCTCGTTCGATTCGTAGCCCAAACATGGCAATTAAAGGAACTTTATGGAACGTTTCCATTTCGCCGGATTCAGTTCAGGGTATGCAGGCTGAATTACTGCAAGAAAGGTGAAATGCCAGTGTTATATCGCGCCGTTCAACTTGCAACATCGTTTCAAAACTTCTCTCTTTCTCTTTCTTATACCGTCTTCTTCCATCTTTCGTGTTGTCGGCACGTTTCTCCCTTGTGGAGACGGAGCACAGCTGCGGCAGGAAAATAGCAAACAAACCTGTTGGTAATAAACAATTATCGCCTGTTTTGTCGCAATTAATTTGTTTACGATAGTATATGGCGTGTATACAATATTAAAATTACTAAATATATCGAATACAAATTTTGGAAAATTTTCCTAATATTATGAGATCAGATTTTTTACGAGCAGACAACCATCGACGAAAACATGCGCTCGATTGTACGATAATTCTGTCCTAGTTTTTTTGCCTCGACTCTCAACTAATCAGTTTCCTCTAATCATCCAAATCTTCACCATCTTTCCACCAAGTCCTCCTTTCTCACGTTCCACTTCGATCGATAAAAACACGCAAAAATTTACGGAGAACATCGGTGCCCTTTCGAGTTAGTCTTTCAAGGTATCTCTCAATCGGCGCCCTCGCGTCTACGAGAGTTCATTCTCGTCGTCTGCTCGCGATCCGACTATCAACAATCGCTTTCCCCAGGCTGCCGGTATTATCGACTTTCGATTATCATGTTCTGAGATTCTAATTGCGCTCATTTCGAGATTAACGCGTATCCATGGTCCGATCTTGTTTGGATCAAAGTCATCGATCGATTAATAATGATTAGAAAGGACCGGAAGCGGTCTTGCTATCTCTCTTAGGAGCATCTCAGACTTGGCAGCCAGCTCTTCCGGTCCTCTCTTTGCGACACGCTTCGCTGTGTCTGACATAATGGACCGTTGTTCTCTCACGAACGAGACTTCAGTCTCATGGTCGACTAATAGCCGTTGAATCTACTAAGCTCGTTTTTTCTTCGGACAGATTGCGGTAAAATGACTGCGATAAAAGATGTAATGGAGCAATTAGATATAAAATTTGAAACATCGATCAATATTTCATGGTATTCCTCTAATCTCATAAATTTAATTTTATTATAGTTGAATAACAAATAGAGTAAAAATGATCTATTCTGCCTTCTGATCAGAATAATATTTTATTTCATAATTCTAAATACGCAGGCATATGATCACACAAATGAAAGAATTAATAGGCATATCAATAAATAGAACTGCCATGGGCAAAACCGTAAAAAGCTACAATGGTATAAATAATACGAAGTGTTTAGAATATATCAGTTGTAAAAAAAAAAAAAAAAAATTTCCACGACATTACGTATATCGTAGTGGTCAACTTAACTGGTACAATCGGTCGTCTATTAACTCCGTTCCCCGGTAAACGCATCTTCGTTTCAATTCCACGTACAGCTACACCCATTCATTGGCTTTCAATCAGAATGCTTCGACCTCTCTGTACAAGATGAAATATCGCTGCTAATGGACTGTTCAATTAAATCGCTCTTCTCGGAAAATAAATCCATCATCGAGGAAGAGACACGCCTCGGGACCGAGTTTAACGGTAGACTTGGCACGGTCGTTCTATCGATATTCCATCCCGATTAATGTATTTCACGTGAATTTTCCGCTCATGGAAAATCGGTATGACGAAACGATCCAGTCTCAATCGAAACTCGGAATCAACTGCGAGGATTTCCCTTCGTAGTGCATCGAATCAGATACGGACGCGTCGTTAACATCGCAAACAATGCACGCGAGGACGCGGCCACACGCGTCCGTTCTAGACGCGAGGCTGCAGCCACGGCGTAATGAGCCATCGCTCGTTTTCTGACGAGATCGCTGCACTGGCTCATTAGCTTTCACGCCGGGCCCGTGTTCTACGCATACGTCCGCGTATAGACACTCGGGAATACGCTTCCGAGTTAACATCGCGAAATATTAATTACCACGTGCTGTCTAGCAACCAGGCTGACACCTGTTCCATCTTCGCTCCTCCTATCGAGGAAGATTTAACAATAATGTTTTTCGTATTTAGAAAAGGTTAAAATAACACGACATAGAAAAATAGGAAATAGTCGGTCTAACGCAAATAAATTCCTCTTGAGATTTACGAGCTTTGGTAAAATAAAAGAATTAAATGGATCAGACATGTAACCAAGCAAACACTTGGAACAATATTCTGAATGAATAAATATCGCGTCAGACAATCGAAGGGAATCGAGTGGAGCGTTGCTGCTGTGAATTCTCCTTCGACTGTGCTTCAAGTATGCTCTCGAAGCCTGTAGAGAGCGCGAGAACGATCGATAAAATGGTATCGAGGCATTTAGATCGTGCGGCGCGGCGGTTGGCGACGATCGTTGCCGCGTGTCCGTGTCGGTGAACCCGTGTCACCGGCTGTCAATATTAGCCTAGCGGCCGAGACGCGCGATCGATTCCTCGAGACAGGCTCGTGACGCGGAGCGACAGGATATCAGCTCGATAAGATCGCGGCGTTACTGCTCGGCTGACTCGATCATCCGTATTCGATTTTCTCGGGTTTCTCGGCGTAATTGGAGAAACGGTTGCCAAAGCGGAATTAAGTGGTCGAAAAAAGATCGCGTTCGCGGGACTGAGACCAATTAATTAGCCGGCATTCGATTTCTTCCGATCGTTTGAATTGCGATCGCTGAAGAACGATTGCAACAGTGTTGAACAGAGAATGATAGGTTTGGAAAAATCGAAAGAGAGAAGAACGAAGGCACCGGTAATCGAGAGTAATAATTACTTAATCGATGCATTTGTCATCGTGGGCCCGTCTAACGAGAGCTACTCTCGTTGAGCGGAACAAACCGTGAGCGAAGCTGGTCGGTGGTTTTGCTGGACAAGTTTTATTTGTTGCAGAATCACCAGGATTATAGACTCGTATATAAACCACTCAGTCAAGACTTTGACTTTAATCGACTGACTGAACTAGAACTATTCCTGCTTTCGCTGGTAGAACGTATTTAGATCTTCGACTTCTCAAATAGGAAAGAGGCTAGTGCATTAGTCCGAAGATATACTGGCACAGAACTAGATTATTCTAGCGCGCGTACGCAAACTTTTAGTTCCATCGCAAATATATGCTCGATACATTTTATACGAGCGCGTGTACCGATTCCACTTTGAAAATTTCATTTCCAATCTACGATCCTTCGTTTTGACATCCCACCATACGTTTAGTTATAGCCTACGTAGAACTAAATCAATGACATGAAAAAAGTCACGTGCGAGGTATGCGCGCGAAATAAAACCGTGGTAGGGATCTGGAGGCAGAAGGTGATGCCGCTCGCGCGTATCTACGAACGGACGCGAATAGAGACGTTTCGCGATTTACGGCCCGGAGCGCCTCTGGTTCGTCCTATGAGTTCCCGGTTGATTTATGGAAGCTCCGGGTGTCGGTGATCCCAAGAAGAGGTAATCGATTCAGCGCCGGATAAATCGTGCCGGAAAAGTCGCGACGGAGCCCTTCGCGATGAAGAAAGTAGACACAGACACAAGAAGACGATGATTGATCACGGCCACGCTATTAGGAAATTTCGTTCAGTCGACTTTGGACAACTTTCGCGCGAAATAAATATTCGTTGCCGATCGAGGATGACTTTGGTCGATGGCTGATGGATCGACGTTTGCTCGACGGTGAAATAGGTATACGAAGCAACGCGTCGCGGTCAAAGTTCAGACGGGGCTGCCATTATTTCGCTCTATTCAAAAGTGACTTTATTGACTATAAATACTACGAATAACGTATTGGGATTTTTAAACGAACGTATCCTTTTCGACACGGTGAACTGCCACGTTGTATTGTCTGGAATTATTAACAGCCTTCTCCTATGTACTAATAAAGCACTTCAGTGTTGCGGGTCTAATGTCACTCGATATATCATCAGTTTTAAAAAAGAAAAATCGTCAGATAACGAAAGGTAGGCTTTCACGGAGTTATTTATATGAGTTACGAGGCGTTTATCAAGGGATTAAAGTCTCTCATTTACCGCGGTAATATTTACTCTCCGCGATTGTCCACTTTCTAATAATTCTCATCTGTTGAACTACTCAGTCATCGGACCTACTCTTTAATGTCACCGGCCGTAGTTTATTCTTCGTCATCGTCGACCATTAATCGCGACACTTTACTCGTCTAGTAACTATCGTCGGTTGCTACCACTTATCACAAAGGATAGCACGCGAAGGACACTCGAGATCAGATGAATATCAATAGCCTCGTCACGATCTATACCGTTCTCGGGCGAACCTATCGGAATTCAAAGATATTTTACCTTGAACGAGCTCCGTGTACACGGTAGCTGGGTTTGTAGGCGGAAGAAACAACAAGCCCCTTTGTTTGGACGCCTCTGCGATGACTTCTGGGAAATCGGTCTGCTTCTCGAACCGTCCTTCTCTCTCTCTCTCCGGTTGTTTCTTTTGTCATTACCGTGGAATGTCAGCTGGGAATCATTTACGGTGGTAATTGCTCCGGCAAAATTGAGTTCTTGGACGTCGAGATGGGATTAATCGAAGTCTCGTGTCGCCAACCGGGGTTCCCGCTTCTGACTGTTTGATGGTTTTCTCTTTTAGTCGAACCTCTAGCCACGAACATCCAATGAAAATGTCTTTAATCTACCCCTGATGTTTGATTTAAGATATAACGAGGTAAGCAAACTAGGTTTATTTATTATTCCTCAAAGTCGAACGTACGGCCTACCATCAGAGCTAGGCTTTTACGATTCGTGTGAATCAGTTCGTCCGGAGTTTAATGTCGCGAACATCCTGTTCGACTTAATGGTCCAGGTCGACGCGAGCCAGATCGCTTTTTTGTTCGCCGATCGATTATCGTCGTTTACGCGCGTCAGATTGGATCGATGACGGTGTTTCAGCAGTGTTTTTGCACCGTTCACCTCTCCGGCGATGTGTTAGGTAACCGCGAAGATAAATAGTTCCGATGCAGCTTCGTTACCAGCCGGGAGAAGAACGTTCTGAAGTGTCTCGTAAAATATGGGAAAGGATATTAGACGGATCGATTCGTCGGAAGGATAGTAATTTAGCCACGAACGATATTAAACTTGGCTACGGTTCGAGCCGTGGCTTCGTGCCAGTTACACGGAAACGATTCACAATTCACACCGGTTAGGCTTTTGCTCGTCACACTTTGACGCGATATCTTCGTAATAATCCTCGTAATACCAGTGCCAAACGGACCTTTAACACCACCAGTCAAGACTTTTAAGGCGTTTAACAGTATGCCCTTTCGCATTCGCTACCGTTAATAGCATCGAATTCTTTTCCTCGCTCGAAGCGACTCGTTCATGACTTCTTCGTAGCCACTCCACCGCCTCTCCATTAACCGCCTTAAAAATCCCCTTTTCCGTTATCCTTTGTCTTTCAACGCCTCGGAATGACTACTTAGTTCCCACCATTCACCTTCTTTATTTTGCTTCATTACTTTTCCATCCGAGGTGGTTCACTCGCAATCTACCTCCCTCGTCTGTCTTTCTTGTTCTTTCTCTTTCACCCGATTCCTCTTCTTCTTGGCTTTTATAATTACCGTACTGTCGACTTCTTTCTGCGTTCTGGTTATTCTCGACGTTTTTCACGTACGTGTATCGCCGGTATGTTAACAACGCTCTCAGAGATTATTCCTGTAATCGCAATTTTCCATTGACACGGTTGAACCTTTCAGAACTAGGTTTAGATTCGTGGGCATACAACGAACGTTGAATTTCCAAGCAACAACAGGAAGAGAACATTACTCTCCCGAAGAAAAGGTTTCCTTAATTTAGCTGCATTGATTAGAAACCTGATTCGAAAAACACGACTGATCGATTCCTTTTCTTCGTACGTGCTTGGCTATTGATTATACCAGTTCGCTATCTCAAATCAACTGTATTATGATAAATTATACACATCAAACTAACTGTACTGGACATTACTTTCAATCTACTTAATAATAGTCCAAGCACCATGCACGTCCATTAATTAGTATTCCATATCAATAACCGATCATCTGATTAACAAGTTACGATTCAATAATAATTATAAAAATTTTTAATCACGGTGGTGTCGATTACATTCCAGAAACCACTAATTTGATTCTATCAGTAGCTATTTAATCGACGAAACTAATAAGGCATATTGTGCAAGAAAACGTAGTAGACTGTCTCACGGATAAAATAATAACCGATCCGTGGCGATGGCGGTGCTCAAAGAGGGTTAAACACGGCCTGTTGCCTGGCGATCGTTAATTATCCTCGCAACGAATATTTTTCACCAAGCATAGTGCAGTGCGAAGCATCACATTCTTGCAACGGCCGCTCTATCAAATCGACGTTTCCTAATTCGTTCCGAGGAAATCGTTAATACGTTCGGCCCGTGGATGCCGAGCTCATCATTTACACCACCTCTTGCGGCGGCGGCGATGGCAGCAGCTGTGATCGCCATAGCGGCTGCGATTTAATCAGCGCGCGAATTCCCACGGATTGGCAGCACCATTTACAATTAGTCTTCGTCATCCGGTTCGGCATTAATTTTTAGAACGAACGTGCTCGCACGTCGCGATCGGGCGAAGAGGAGCGTACACGCGCAGAGGCATCGCAGTAAATTCCATGCCTGTCACCAGCGACCCGGAGAAGTTACAATTCCTCGCCGGGACGGAGGAACACGATCCCTTTTATCGCCGCAGCTGTTTCCGCGTTATCGAGCTACTGCTCTGTTCTCTTCTCTTCTTGTTATTAATTCGAAGCGACTGTGCGTTCACACGTCCTCCATGATCGAGTGCTTTGTGCTTTTATCGAAATCGATAGCACGGCTTTTCATATGTTTCGTAATTTTAAATTGAATGAAAGGAAACAAATGCACAGGAGGAAAATGATAAAACTTCAGTTTTGAAATGATAGAAAAAATATTTTAGACAAGAAGAACATTTTCAATTTATTAGTTTACATCTTTTCATTGCTTGTTTATATATTTTCCGACATTACACCGCTAATCGCTACGATACCAAGTCTTTGCTTATTATCTTCTCGTGTAACAAAAAAGTAATATGTTTGCTGAAAGGGAACATTCTTGCTCTCCATTCTTACTCCCGTCTCCATTATCGCTCATAGTTTCACGGTTGAATTAGTCTATAAATAACCTCGATCACTTGCCACATGAGATTGCATCCTGCGACGATGTACTCTCACCCGAGCCTTCGTTCGTTCGCGGTTGGAACGTATCGCCAGACAGCGAGCGGGAACGAACAGACACACGAGGCGAGAAGACAACGATCGTGCGCGAGTCGCGGGAAAAGTAAAATTGGAACGCTCGGCACGCGAGGTCTCGAGATTGCCATCCTCAGTGTGGGTACATCGATTTTCAAGACATGACAAAACCACGACAACTCCAACCTCTGAACTTCTCTGCGATTATGCGTCTCAGAAGAAAGGATTCTGTCACTCGACCACTCTGGTAATGGTGTTTGCCGGCTTTTAGTGTTGTCCGTGCTCTTTCAGACGTATTTGTTCGCTGTCTTCGAACTTTTAGACGAAATACGAGCCTCTCAGAAGTCTAAGTGATCAACTCCACTTTTTATTAATCTTTTCGTTTCGTCGCATAAATACACAGAGTAAGTTTTCTGGAAAACTCATATATCTTTTTGAAGATATCGTAGCATTGAAACTGGAGATAGAAGCTAAATTTGGACATTGTTGCCATTTCCGTACGCTTAGATGTCTTCTGTTACGGGAGAGGGTTCCACCGAAAGCACTAAAACATTTTTACGTCGTCGTAAAGAAGCATAAGGGTCTTTGTCATTCCTAATTACGTCTCCGTGAGTGGAAAGAAAATCGCGAACGAAAGGTGCAATAAAACGAAGAACAGCCTTCTACGAATCATATTCCTGAGGAAAGATAAGTGCACAGGTATAAGCGAGACAAAACGTCGAAGGTGCTGTGCACGTTTCCGTCAACTTAATGCTCAACTCCATGCACGGTCGAAGTTACCGCCAATCCCAGTTCAGTCGATTTCCATGCGATGATCGTGACAATTAACTATCTATCGATTGATCTTACTCTGCTATTCGAACAACCTCGCTCTGCCATCTTCGTTCCACTGAGCCGATTCACGGTCTCATTCTCCAATGCACGCACTCTTCTTCTTCTGTTGTTAGCACGCATCTTCGCGAACCTTTGGAGGACCTTGTCTCCGACCAGCGAAGCATGGAAAATGAGAGTACTTCTTGTGGATAGCCCGTGCCAGTTTGTTTCGCCGCTTTTTAACATGCCACCGAGAGATCTTGGCCTCTTGACAAATGCTTTCTACGTGTTCCTTTACGCTCCGTTCCTCCGCGTTAGTCGTTTCTCCGGATCGGAAAAGAGGCCAATCTGCTGACACTGATCTCGCAATGTTGCAGAACCTGAATCTCGCGCTCTATTCGCTTCCTTCGTCTTCGTCGTTCTTCCGCGTCCAAGTTAATCAATGTATAGAGCAACACTGTTTTAAAATGTTGTTCCAATCAACACATCGAGCTGTCGTTTCAGTAGAAATCGTTTTTGCTTGATTGACGTGGTCAGCACGTGCGTGGGCGTCGACACTGAGAGTATCTCTTTTTGACACATGCCCCGTTGCACTTTCAGCTTCCTGCTGTTCCACCTCTGAGAACGTATGTGATTCGTCGAGCAATATGCGAGGTGGATACGCGTCAATCAGATTTATTATTCCAAATGAAAGATTCGAGTTGTCTCATCCGCCACTTTTATATAACTTTCATATCTGTCTTTTATTGGACGATTCTTTCTGTCCCACGTTAATACGAAGACTGATCTATATAATTCATTCACCGTTCACATGTTCCCCCCGACGCCTTTTTTATCGTCGTTTTTATTAATGAACTAAAGGTAAAAACGGGCAGGTTTGCGTGCCACAAGCAACTGAACACGCGACAAGTTCGCACGATGCTCATTCAATTAAAAGCCGTTGCGTTTTATACGCTCGAACTTAAAATGTAGCTTGCTCGCTTTGACCTCATTAATTCACATGATTCTAGTCCGGTGATTTACGTTCTCGGTGTAGCAGATCGGTTCATTTGTAATTGGAGGTTCGAATGGAGGTGGAATCGAGTGAAATCGATCCGAACAAATAAGTTGAATAATTCGAGAACCGAGCCACAGTCGAATAGCAGCTTAAACAGACATCGAATCGTCGAAGAAATTCGAGTTCGCTGACACGTTTTAAACAACTCGAATAGATCAAATTCAATTAGATTAGCTTCTGTAACCAACTCGTTCGAGGCATTACTCAAATGACCAAGTAATCGATCTGGATCGATGAAACGAGCTTAGATCGACTCCGATTTCGTGTTTTCAAACGTTTCTCGGTTTGTGATCATCAACATCGGTCAGTTGTTGACTGCCACGTGCTCTTGTCATTCTTCCTATTGAAAATATATATTAGCCACTTGTCAGAAACCACAGTAACTATTTCTAGAATGGCAAATGTATGAATTACTCAGCACGCAAGAAGAAAAACCTTCACGGTGTCTGTCAGGGAGCAATTAATTCGAAGCGTGGGAAAGTAGACGACGTTTTACAACCGCGACTTCCGCGATTTTAGATCGTGCAGGCACGCGTTACGTGTCGCTCACCAATTAAGGTGTCCATTACGTATTTTAATCGACGTTGAAACCGTTATGGCGGACGAACGAGGGCCGCGGGGTCGAGCATGAATCACTGTACGTCGTTTGCAAGGAACATACTACGCAACCTGGTAGCAGCCTCCTCTTTACGGTCGTTCGCGGCTCTGTCAAGGCCACGAAGCCGATCATCGACCATTTTATTTACCCTGATCACGTTGACGTAGCGAATTGACGAGCCGATGAAATTACACGACGTCTTTTCGTGAAAGGTTTTGTGATTGTTGATGGTACCATCTTTGTACTGCTACTCACTGCTATTGCGTATAAGGTGCTATGACTAATGCATAATTGGAAGCGCTGTCATTTGAATGTTATCGAAACACTGACGAGGAATCGATAGAGCGAAGGTAACTGTTCGTAAGTGGCTCGATAACCACGAGCGAATTCAATTTTATGCGGGCTGATTCTGCTAATAGTTTCGGGTTTTCGAAGTCGGTTTTCACGAGTATTTGCGATGGATTCGTGAAAGCGTTGCATGTTTCGGAGTTATTGCGAACTCGTGTTCACACGATTCGAGGGATTTGGACTTTAGAATGCTCCAATCATATCTTCCTAGGGTTTTCTTATTTTTTCATACAAACTCATGAATTATGCAAGCCAGATCGAACTTTCGATATGGTAAAATTCGCAGTAGTTTATATTTCATCATGCTCGTCGCTAGCGGCGAATTCGACCAAAGTTTCACGTTTCCCTGAGAAATTCGACACGAGTCCACAGGTCGCTTCTTATCGAATCTCGAGGTATCGATCGACACGCTTCTTCTACCAAGTTGTACCTGACTTTACCGCAGAATTAACGCTACCAGAGTAAAGCGAAAAATTTCAGAAACGAGTAGAGCGGCCGATCGTTGCGGTTCGGCCTATCTCTAACCTGTAAGAACGTGAAAGTCGATTGGTAGCCACGTGTTCGTGTTGTTGACCGGCTCGTAAACGCGCACTTTTTATTACGGTGAAACGTGTCGCGACCCTGTCCCGCAGACTTTGTGGGATTACGTAAAAAGCCATCATGGACTTGCACCAGCGCGTCACGCTACGTTTAATGACATAACAACGAAAACGTCGGTCCCTCGTAAAGTTAATTCAACGACTAGCGTCGCTATTAGAATACGTGTCAAGTGCACGGTTTATCGTTTTGGAATGTGTCGCGTGAAACGGACGCGTAGAAATTTCAGTATTTGCGGAACCTTCAAAGAAGTGTGAAGTAAATCGTCGAGTTAACTTGCTGAAATCGATTATTATGCGATATTATGAGTATACAGCGAGCGCTGAACACCAATTTCTATCTGGTAATTAGCCCGTAACTTTCAAGGATAATTTTCCTTTCGTTGGTCTCGAACGCGAAGTCAAGCGCTGACAAATGCCTTAATTGTTCTCGCGACCAGCCGCTACAAGATGATCTATTACGCGTTTACCGCCGTTCTTTTAATTCACGAGTGTCGTTCGGAGAGTAATTAACGTTGTTTGTAATTAAATGAAGGATTCTGATCGAAGCGAAATCGTGTAGCAAATGTTCCTCCTCTTTTTACGGCAACTTCCTGCAAGGATCTTCCAGGGATTGTATCAGGCCGCCAAGGACGCAACGTAATTTATCGAGGCCAGAAACGAATGCACTAAGCACGAATCGTTGTTGTACAACGTCTGTAGAATTTTTTTAGGGGTATACCCATACAAGAAGAACCCGGTGAATAGTACGCAACGCGTTTGAAAGTTCGGACGAAATATATTACCGAGGGCGAGCGATAAGTACGCAGGTTAACGCTGTCATGCGGGCTTGATAACGCCGATAACACTCTTCCCACGCACAGATACGAGCTTTATCAAATGGTTTTCACTGAAACAAAGGCAATACTGCCTGATGTGTTACTCCAAGCCATTATTCATCGACGCGACGTTTTAAAATTTTCTCATTTCCTTTATACTTTTAGTTGTTCTTTAACACAGATACGTTTATCTTATTCTTATCTCTAAAATAACGATCACAAGTAAATTTCTCAAATTTGTGGAAAATTTGAAGGTGAATAACTTATCACTATTGCATTGTCGCTATCGAAAAATTAGATGGAATTCGTATACCAACATGAAGATCGAAAACAGGAAACTGTATAGTTGTGAAGACGCGTGGATGAGGAATCGAGCGATTGACCTGAATTTCCACACGTTACGAAAACAACGCAACTCCCGTCTCGCTTATGCGCGTTTATAATAAATGCAGGCTGTTACGAGCGTAGTAGGCTGATGACTGTCATGCGTTTGTTTGCAGCGTGCAATTGCATTTTATAAACGCTTATGAATCACGGGGACCTTGAATGGAAATAAGCGTCGACTGACGCGCGAAAGTGAATCTTCCTTCGTATCGAGAGGTTTATGAGCCGAAACAACGTATTAGTTTCCATTAATCGCGCGCCAAGAAATTCACGAGGTTTCGTGCTAAATGCAGAAACGATAATAACGAATATCGCTAAGTTTGCATCGGTTTGAACAACGATCATCGTTTGTGACGCAAATCAACGAAACGTATTGGACGGCTCGAACGTTGAATTCATTGTTACACGCGAATAATTTGATGTTCTTTTGTGCTTCGATCAACAAAGAATTGAAATTAAGATACGTTTTAACACGATGGGTGACAAGAATTTCCAGGATGATTCATGGATCGTTTGCATCTTTTGGTTGTTGAAACGATTGATCGTTGATCATTGGGTGTGGTATAAGTTGCCAGACCGGACGGCGTAACACAAGGATGGAGTTTCGAATGCGATGAGCAATTGAAGCGAAGGACATGTCACGTCAAGGTTCTATTTCGCGAGATAAATATGCAAATTCTCGCATGATTGTAAAAGCTTACGCTCGTAGAAACTTTATCCTTCGTCCAACTTTTGAGTTATCTTCAATTTCGAGTGCCTTGCAATTATCTGGACAGGCGTGTCCTTCAAACTCGTGATAAGCAGGTTAAAGGCGTGTTTAACTTACAAGAGACACTCTGGAATTTCTTGATCGAGACCAAAGGTAAAGTTATGAAACTTCCATTGTTCATCTTTCCTCCGGTACGTGGAAATAACTTTTATTTTTGTTGCGAATAAATTTTGTTCCGCGGCGGAAGGAAATCGTTTACGTAAAGTATTTCCATTTCCTATTTTTAATTCATCAGGCGCAAATCTTTCCAACAAGATCACAGGTGCTGATAGTGGTAGCAAAGTAGGATGAAAGCGTGGCAGTGGAAAGTGAGCAGAAACTCACTCTTGTGCTTCCTTCCTTTACACTTCTCTTCATGCTGATTCTTCTTTATAAAAATCCAAATGTCGCGACGGAGCTTCGTTCGCAAGATGTAAGAATGATGCCGCGTCATCGACGACAATAGAGTAATTGGCGATTGTTCCCTCCAGGTCGCGATGACATAACGCGTTTTTCGTGAGACTGCGAGTGAACTGCTTTTAGAATTCGTACGGAAGTAGTAGCGATCGATTCGTGATAGCTGTGCACCATGGGAAAATAGCGAAATACCTGTTCGTTGATGCTTATGGCTGCCCGTTGTTCAGCATTTCTGCTACTCATAACAGTACTCCACGGTGTTCAGAGCTGAGTAGGAGGAGAGAAGACAAGTACGTTGGCCGCAGGAGCGGGTTCCATGAAGACGAGGTCGAAAACCGTGACTCGCGACGCGAGACCAAGGGCAGACGATGAAATTCGAGCGAATCGTGGAAAATTGCTAATTGTGCCCGAGTAACGCGTCGCGCTCTGTGGACGGTCGTTTCTTCGCGGCAAGAAAAATTGCTTGTTGCCAACAATTAAAGTAACAAGATGTTACCCTAAGTGTAAAATAACCATTTGTTTTATTGCGTTTTGTAATATTTTTTATCGACTGTTTTAATTCTACCGTGGTTCTTGAATGTTGATATTTCAAACTCGTTCTCGTTTCTACAAAGAAAAATCCTTTTAGGTAACAAAAGGTTTATATCGATAAAAAAATACGATTGGATGCAAACAGCGTTGCAAGATTAAGAAACACAGTTATCTATAAAACAATTTAAATTTCAAGCCTCACGGTTATTTCGAAATTCGACGATTATTTCGAGCAACGCAGCGTCGCGGACCTTCTCGAAAAGCAATCCAAGGATCGAAAAAACGAGCCGCAAATTTCAATCGTTCGTATTGCCGATTCGTAAAAAGTCGGCCCAACATTGCCGACAGTGTCCTCGACAGCACTGTGACTGCTGCAATTCCCGGGGTAACGAGGCGTACTTTCATCCGATATCCTCAAGTCGAAACGCATTTTTCGAGATCGCCAGCGAACGAAGGTTACCTACTTTTCGTGCAACGCAAACAGCACGAGATTTCACTCGCATCGTCGCCGTTGTTCGTCCGGTCCTGCGTTTCCACAGAAAAAGAAACCGAGTGACGAAACGAAATAAAGCTCGTGGTCACTCGATTTCGTGAAACGCCTTCAATTTGTTTGGATTTTGTTTCAGTAGGAAATTAAAAGTTCTTCGAACCGAATATCGTTTCCCGGACGTGCCGAAGGCGACAGTCTCTAATTTCCAAAGTTTCACAGGACGTTCGTGGCAAACAGTACCTCTGTTTTCACTTTTTACGACGCGCAACGTCTTCATTTAGTTTGACGTACACCTTCTCCGTTGATGTCTTTTTCTGTAAGTGCTAATTACCTTTTCGTGTTGTAAATTGCCGAAACGAACAGCTGGTTGTCAGTCGTTAGCCTCGAAAGAACCAAAGCCGACGTAGAAACGCGTTCACGATGCGAGCATTTACATACGCATACCTGCATAGGTATCGTGGCCATTTGTATTTAGTTAACACCTGCGCCGTTTGAAGCAACGCTCTCGCGAAAACAATAGCCAAGTCGATTACGTTGCACTCGACCTGGCATCCTGAATAAACTTTTTCAACGTAGAAAGCGAGCACCGATCGATATTGCGACCGCGATTCCATGAAATCGGCTTAGTCGTTACTCTGGATCATTTGCCAACATTTTAGGGTTTCTCTGTGTTTCGACGATATACGAAGCCCTTGTGAATAAAGTATGATAATGCGGATGATAATTCGGAGCTTCTGAGTATCTTCAAAGGGTTGGACATAATAATATTGATCGAGGCTTTCAAGCGGCTTACGGAACGATGACTGGACTGAAACGCTCCATATGGCTTTGTATTTGAATCGCCTGATTAGCGACAACTGATAATACAAAAGGTGACAGGTGGCTATGAGTTTATGGAGTAGGTTTAAAACGTCGGCCACCTTCAGTGGAATTCGATCGCAAGTGTTTTGTGAATTAATGATAAAGTGTATGAAAGAGATAAAGTAATAGATCTTTCGAATTGCAGAGCTTCGAGATATCGGTATCGATATTTAATTCCACTACGATCTTTGGAACATTTTTATCTCATTCGTATTCTTTTATCGTTAAAGAATTTCTTGAATTTGACGAAAATGTGATAGCGTCGTTGAAACGTATAATTTTTTCTTTTACGCTAGCGTCTTTCTGAAAGTTCTCAGATTGTCTTCGTTTGCTAAAACGACAGCGAGATTGGGATAAAAAAATTTGAGAATCATATTTTTGTCTTAGTCTCTCTGATTACGAAGCGTTTTATGCATTGAGTTCAGCTTTTAATTTCTCTAATCCGTTCTAGCAAATGGAAAAAAAGTCTTCAGAGTTGTCATTTGCATTATGCACATAGCGTGATTTATATGATAAATAGTTACGTTACCGAATCAATTTATACAGTTACGTTTCTAGTTGGACGATCGTTTAAAAGCGGCAAGCGGTATTAGCCCATCACGGCGCAGGCGCATCGGACTTCACGGCATGAAAACGCGCGTTCCAGATGATTCGCTTGAATCGGCATCCTTTCGTGCCACCGGATACGACGATCGCCGCAGCGATCCGTCCGAATGACTAAACTGTTGCCCTGACGCTCTCATAAATATTAAATTGTTGCACTTCCTTCTTTCGCCCGTCCCTCTTTCTCTCGGTTCGCCAGGTCGTCGTCGTATCGGCGACGAAGTTACGCGTGATCAAACTCGGTTTGAGTTAATTAGCGAAGTGTTGTAATAATTGTTCTGTAACTCGCTGTCTCCGCTGTTGTCTACCAACTATAACTCGACCTCAATGGCTTTAACCGACGAAATCTTGGCATCTTTGGCATCCACAGACTTTCATTCGATGTTTCACGAGCCTACCGAACGATCCAGCGTTGAAAGCTTTTACTTTAGTTGTAGCATTTCATTTGAAGAAAAATCAAAAGTTCGTTAAGCAAAGAGAGGAGACCCGCCCCTCAGAGCACCATGTTTTGGAAATACGAATAGGTCAAGTATCGTAAAATCATATACCAAAGATTCCTAAAAGAGAAACAAACTAAGTATTTCATGTAAATTTTAAATTATTAAATCGATCGGTCGATACACTGTCACTGATCGCCCTGTCTTGAAGAAATATTATTGAAGTAAACACTCGGTGTTTCTCGCATTTAATTAATTATCAGAAGGTTTACGTATTCGTCCGCATACCCACGCGCAAATAAACGATGATAAATAAATCCAGTTTAAAACACGGCCTCTCACAACCCAACAGACACCTCCAAATAACATGAAAACCACTTTTTCCACTTTGCACGAACTTAATTGGTCACGTATTAAATTGGTAAGGCAACCAATTTCAAGCTTGCTGGAATATTCGTGATTCGGAGGAACATTTCAACGACGTTTATCTCACTGCACGAACGATTCGTTCTTGTTCGTGCCTCGATACACAATACACGCATCGGTATTTACTTGGAATTTAATGTTCCCCGATCGGTGGACCGGGGGACTGGTAATCGCATCGAATAAAGCAAATCGAGGCAAGGAGAACGGAATCGTTATTGGTTCCAAATCGGTCGAGAACTCGATGTCGTGGTCGTGGCAACAAACTGACAACCGATGAAAGTATTAAGAAGATATTATCAACACGCCTAATTATTTCAGATCCAGACGATAGCGCACGAAAGAGTTAGCTAAACGATTGTAAGCGGATATTCGTGAAAACACACGAAGGACTAACAAATGCAAAAATTTTCTTACACAGAATCTTCGTACTCGACATTGCACTTTGACGCCACTTCTATCTGTCCTCGCAGTCATGGAATAAAATCGTGACGATCCAGGCAAACTTAAATTATTCTCGAATATCCGCTGCTCCTTCCTAATGTATTATTTCGTATCGATATACCGTGGCATGTAAATGTCACTTCGCGATGTACGTGATATTCACGCGTATAATGAAACGCGTTCGCATTAGATATGTTGTTTTCAAACGTAGTGTTCTCTCTGTATAAATGAAATATAAATTAAGGAGTAACATTGTTGACAGTCTCACGCGATTACAGTTCTCTTGGATCACTTTCGAATTAATTTTTCATCATGAACGTTTGAAAGCTTGGCTGTTATAATTTCTTCGAATTACGCTAATGGTGCAAGCACGTGTACACTAGCGATTGCTGGGAATAACTTCATAAATTTTCCTCTTTCGAGAATAAACATCGACTATACGGCGTAAAGTCTTATCGATACCGATCGTAGAACGCGAGTCAAAGGTATGCACTGGAATTTCGAAAAAAGCAGGTCAATATGTTTGCATTGGTATTATCTGCTTGTCCAAAGCCGATATCGTTTCTGGAGATAAACGCCCAACATTTGAGCTCGGCTATAGATCGAAGGCGACCGGCCGTGAAATACGCTGCTAACCATCAATTACCGTGATATACTGGTTCTTGCAGCGACTACCGGGCGAAAGAAGCTGCATCCCGCCAATAATTCGCCGATTTTACTTTTAACTCCTACAACAGAGCTGCAGCATTGTTATTTGCCTCGCAAATTTTTTTTTTACAGGCTGCAGTTGTTCGACCCATGATTTATAGGTAATTTCAACTTAACGATCGAACGAGTCGCACTGCCTTACGTAATCGGTCTTTTTAGATTTTTTATCGATCATTTTTTTCGACCAACACCGGCTTGTCGAAAAACCGGCCTGCAGATTAGACTATGTCCGATATAATCGAAGAAAGGAAAAAGAGAGAAAATCAACGGTATTTCGAGACGTTTTTATTAGGGAAATTTACGACAGGGAATTTGGAATGGATAATCGTAGCAAATTCCGTAATACGTACAGCTCCCTAATATACAGTTTAATATTACGGTAAGGAAGTTGAAGCAATAAAGTTTCGAAATTGGCTACGTTCGCTAAGTGGACTCCTAATTGATCGTGCTATTAATCTGAGCCTAAGAATCGATGAACCACTTTTAGAAACTTCTGGGATTTCTCCTCTGCCTTTACCTCGTGAAAGAGGGAAGTATAGACGGAAAACGTGAAAAACGAACAAAATCATAGTTTCACGATTAAAGAAACGCTTTAGCCTCGTCGTAGTGTCTTCCGCGCTTACGCCTACTTAATTAAGCTCTCTTGATCACCACCAGAACGTAAGGACAAACGCGCCACACTGGGGGAGAAAAAAAAAAAAAGACGCGAACGCGTCGACAGCTTCCTCCTGGTTATTCGCGTGCGTGCTTTATCCCAGGCGATAATTATCCGCATTCGAGAGGGAAGAAAAAGAGGAACCGAGGAGAAACACGTGTCGTGAAAGGGGTCCCGTGCGTGTACGTCGTTACGTATGGTCATTACCAGGAGTAACTTTTAAGCCTGATGTTCGCCAGCTACCCGTTGCGGTCAGCTCCGTCCGGCAAAATGCCTCGTTACTTATTTTACGAACGAACCTTATTACCAGTCCTCGTTTAAAAGCACGTCGTGTGCATATATCTCGAGCGCCAAGCAATTTGTAAAACACTTTCCCTGCGATCTGTTTTCCGGGTTCGAGCTTTTCCATCGATCCGACTGGAAATTGTTGTTTTTCTCTAGCTTGTTTCGAGATCGACTCAAGAGGTAATCAAGAAAGTATTCAATAGGTGATGCGGATGAATTTGCGCGATCGGAGAACGCAACAGGAAATCGCGGTCTCCTGCAGTCGCGACTCCTGTCTCCTGTGTCCGCTTACATAATTGTATATACTTATAAAATTATACCTATATCTCGCGCTATCACGCGCCGCGTCGCTTGCGCAACACATCGAGTTACACGGCCACGTTACGTAACGCGCGATTTTACAATGGAATCGTTTACGGTACGCGGCCGTTTCTGGACGATTAAACGAAAAGCCATGAAAAAAAAGGAAGTCGAAGGCAGAGCCGAATCGAGTTCGCTCTGGAGGTCGGAGCATTCTAGGACAAAGATACGTACGAACGCAACGCTCGCGGAAGCGATTCGCGTGCTCGAGGATCCGGGATGGCTGATTTTTCTTCCAGGTTCGTTCTCACGCTGAACTATCGCGCGCTTCGGAAATGATAGAGCATCGGACCCGCGCCGATTTCTCGTGAGATCCTCCTTTTTCCTTTTTTTGCCAACCAACTCTCGACCCGATCGTTTGAAGCTTTAATTTTCGAGGATGTTTTTGTGCGTGACGCAGGTAGTGCGAATTAATGGTTGTTGTTTGATGCGGGGTCTCGTGATAGTTCGGAAGTTCGCCGGTCATTTTTGTTTCGAACTAATCGCGTTTCACTTGACACACTTTGTTGCGGATCCGAATTATTGGTCCCGCCGAATTAAGGAGATTTATTTTCTCTAAATATACGTATACGAGGAAGCATTAAGGAGGAGATGGGTATTATTCGAAAGAATGGTCGTAAAAGTGGTTCAGAAACTCGTGGAAGATTTTAAAAAGAAATTTAAACAGAGTCGCTTGACCCGTTTGCGTTCTTTGTTGACAAAATTATGACGAGTTGATTGGTGTCGAGTTCTCTGGTCCGATCGCGACAAAATCGTGTCGAGTCAACCACGTGATTAGAATCGAGATGCAAATTTTACTTTCGTCCTTCGCTCGGACTACCTCGTTACGACAAAAACTTTCTTTTCCGCCGGCAGCCACGCACGTTCCTAACCAGAACGGGACAGAAAACCAGCGCAAGATAGCCGTGTGAACTTCTAGTCCAGCGGTTCTTCGAAGAAAAGTTTCTGTTTTACCTTTCTGTCTTATACCTCCCTCGCGTAAACCCTTATGTAGAATCATGTGACTCGTAAAACTTATTTTTCTCCCATCAAGCAAAGAAAGTACAAAACAGAGACAGTAATATATAAATCGTTAAGTAAGAATCGCAAGAGATTAGATTTTTATATCTAATTATAATCAAGTCATGTTTCATCGAACATAGTATTCGCGATTGATTAATTCAAGAAAGCGACTCGAGGCGTAGCTATTTAACCATGTTTCGCATTACTCTTGTTACGCATGTACGTTTCAAAGTACACCTATATTTGGGCCGTAAATCCGGCACGCGATGACGATATACCGACAGACGGAGCATGACAATATCAGCCCAGATTCGATCGAAACGAGCAAATTTGACATAGATATCGAACCGCAATAACGTCGATTATTACCTTGCAAGAAATTAAGTATCAATTAATGATAAGTCATCGGAGATATCGATTGTCACGGACTTTGATTTCAACCGAACGGTTGCATCGAGACCGAGATAATTGCTATACTGTTTGTCATTGTTTTCGAATCGCAAGAAGGATAGAATTTAAAGATCATACCATAAACGGTAGCCAAGGAACCACTTCAACTGACACCTACATTAAAATAGAAATTTGCTTACGTCCTAGTTTCTTTCTTTCATTCTTTCTTTTCTTCCGACGTTCAAAGAATAGTTAGTAAATCGTTCGTCTAAAAGATATTACATGATCTTTTCTCTTCTCTAACAAAGCGTTTCACATACTAGATCTGCCAACAGATGTTACACTTTCCTTCCGATTACGATGACTTTCGCACGAAACGTTGCTTACGTAATTTCGTCTGATCCTAGGCAAGTAAAGAGAGCGTTACCCGTCATCCCGACGATCGGATCACTTTCCACGCGCACGCGTCTTTGCGGAAAAGTCGCTGGGAAAGGATCGGGAGCGTTCCCCGAACCGGAACGCTCGTTGAAATTCACGTAACACGCTCTCGTCGTATCCGGTATTCATCGAGCTGCACTTGCATTATAATCCGAGTATAGGGTGTTTCGTATCCTTATTTAAAGGTACGACAAGTGAATCGTTGCGGATTAATCAATCACGCCTCGCGATTAATCGACGCGGATGCGTTGGTAAGAATTTCGCAAGCTAGGCACCCGAACAATGGATCACTTTTACTCTCGGCACGCTCGCCAAAGAGCACTTTGTGTTCCGTTCGTGGAATCACGAATAGGTTCGACAAACCTTAACGCCAATCCCATGCGCCATTGCAAATATGAGAATAAATTACATCGAATAAAAGAGAATATACTATTTATAACGAGCCGGAATCGACATTTTGTTCATGGACGTGGGCAAACGTCCCGTTCCACTGGCTTTATTAGAATTCTCTAGCGTATAATTGCGCGTCAATTACGCGCAGAAACGTAAATATCGCGGCGAAGTGTATTAAATATGGGCGTAGAAACGGGATCGGTAAAGAATTTCCATTCTATCGGCTCGTATGCTTATTTATGCCTTGTCCGTGGATGGGGGTCTCCGTTTAATCGCGATTCCGCCAATACTCGAAATTTGATCACGACGCAGTAATTACGCTTATGAATATATGTACGCAGATAATTTCTATCGAGTATTAATAGGGTAACTAGCAGCAGACCCTCCGGCCGAACATAAACGTTGCATTCTATCGAATTGCCTCGTATTTCAAGCTTATTGCCATTTCACGACCCCCTCGCTAAAGATATCGAAATAAAAAATTCCGCAGGTCACGAAAAGAATCTAAAAGTTCAAAGAGCAATTATGCGTAAGTTTATCACTCGTAATTGCTCTCGAACGTTTGCGTCTGAACTAAATACAAACAAGAAATCGTGACACGTTCGAGAAAGAACATGGAATCTAAATTTCGAGGAAATCGCGTGTTTACGAATCGTCCACTTTTTTCTCCGACCATCAACGTGTATCGCGTCCAGTTAGAAAGACGCCGCCTTCTGGATAATCAGACGCGAGTTCATACGAACGAACCTCATCGAAATTCGAACGAACCTGTCTCTAAGCAGGCGCGAACTGGAAATTCAAGTATAACCTAACCTTGTAGTCGTAGGTACGTCAAGTCGCACGATCAAAGCGAACAGATGCGCAACTATTTACGTTCGAACCTTACCATGTGCGTATTTCCTGTTTCGCGATGCTCTATTTTCGTCCGTTTATTTTTGATAGCTGAGCAATAACGGAAATTTCGGGCGTGGTGCCGGATCAAACAAATGACGAAGACGCGATTGTAATATAGAACAGTATTTGTCTTGCTAGACGGTGGATCATCTTCGCTAAGATATCCTACGGCAATAAAAATGAAGATAAGAAAACCGTAAGAATTTAGGTCGATGCGTATCGTTACGTAATTCAAAAATTCTTAAAGATTGCATCGATCCTAATCTACAACGCTAACTGTCTTACTTCGCAATCGATCACACTGTAAATCACACGGTGTAAAGTTTTCAAACAGCCAGCGTTAGACGAATAATTACTCTTCGTCTTTCGTTCTAACTCCTTGGGTCTTTGGTTCTAACTCCTACAATGTTTTTGTAGTTGCACAACGAAACTAGTCAATCAAGTAGTTTATCGATAAGTAGTTGAGTTGTTCGGAAAATGCGTAACGAAATTTAAGTACGACTTTCTGAACAACTGTCTTTGCGATCTAACTTCATCAGGATCTCCTAACGTAAGCATCCAATTTTCTCGTCCTAGGAGTCAATCGAAGGCCTCTTACTTGGCGTATCGTCGAGAACGAGGAGCGCCCGACACCGAGGGCAGTTACAAAAGAACCATGTCACCGACATCTCGCCTAGAGGACTGGCCACCGCCGCGGGATCACGACGATCCGGTTCTTCTGCGCGTCACGCCTCATCATCCGTTGCAGCACCATCACCATCACAACAATCATCATCCGCAACAGCCAGAGCTTTCCAAGTCTCACAGCGTGGACGCTCTTCATCATCGGTTGGAGGAACGGTCCGCGCAACAGCAACAACAACAACAACAGCAGCAACACTCGGCGGAGGTGATCGGAAAGTTGTCGCACGATTTGAACAAGAAACTGCAGTCAAGTGAGGCGAGATCACGAACCAGCGAGAATAACAATAACGATAACCTGGAGGATCGACATCAGCATCATCACCATCATCATCATCATCAGGAGAAGAGGCAGCAAGAGAAAAGGCACGATTATGAGCAACGTAGGGAACGGCTGTCGCCCCAGAGCGTCGAGATCCTTAACGACAGGAACCGACAGCTGGAACGCGAACGCAGGAAGCTGGCGGCCAGTTGCGAACCCCTACCTCAGAACAGAGAGGTAATATTTCTTTTCGGACGTTTAGCGCGTATTGTACCGATACATCCTCGCTGGAGTAGGTTACCCCAGTGGAACAGCACAGCCATTATTGATATATTCTTTCTTATAGTGAGTAGTGTTTCCTCGAAGTACTCGTAGTACTTACTGTTTTCTTATGGTACGTAGTAGGGAGGTAGTAAGGAAGTAGAGAAGAAAATTTTACTGTATTTATTTTATTTTAGTAATTACCAGACTCTTTCATATTACGCTATTCGTATGTACATCTTTAAAAATTTTAATTTCCCATAAAGTCATAAACTAGACAGCTTAGTAATTACTTTTTTATTAGTTAGTTGGAAAATCCATCATCTGTGAACAAATATTTAGAATCTATATATGTTTAATTCTATGAAAATTTTCGTCTCTGTTATACTTAAACGAAAGATTAATCGAATAAATTACAATTAGAAACAGAGTC
Organism: Bombus vosnesenskii; assembly: GCF_011952255.1. NCBI lineage: Eukaryota > Metazoa > Arthropoda > Insecta > Hymenoptera > Apidae > Bombus > Bombus vosnesenskii. The sequence continues at coordinate 1,557,610 of NW_022882960.1, forward strand.
GAAGCATGGACGCGCCCTCATCGGTTGTCGAGGAGGATTTCTTCCGCGAGCGAAGCGCCACCATCGAAATGACCTCGCAGAACATCGAGCTGCTCAATCGGCGTAACGAGAAGAGAATGAACGCTACGTCGACGTCGACCAGCACGATCACTACATGCATTACGACATCGTCGGCATCCACGACAATGACGATCACGACGGACAGTTGCTGGCCACGAGGTCACGAAGTTCGAAGCTCCATCGAGGCGTCGGCCGTTACGGAAAGGCCTGCAGCCCCGACCAATTCACCTCCTAGAACACCGGATCAGATGGAAGGAGACAGCTCGAGAGGCGCCGTACCGAGACGATCTGGAAGCTGTTCCAGTTCTTCGTCCGGTAGATCGTCAGATCCTCGTGTTTCGCCGCGGATATTATCCAACAGTTTCTCTAAGAGCGACAATTCTTCACCTAACAACAGAAAAGTCTCCAGTCCTACACAAACGGACAACACTGGTTCCTCGAACAGATCTAGCTCGCCCGTCCGTTCGAGTCAAACGAACGAGATAGAGCTGAGAGTAGACAGGTCTTCCTCGTCGAGTAAGTCCAGATCCGGAGGAAGGTCCTCGACGTCCTCGATCTCGAGCGTGTCGAAGGCTTCTTCTTCATCGTCGTCGAGGAATTCTCCAGTCGAGGAAGACAGACCATCTCCTCCGGTATCACCGTGTATGTCGCCTCAACCAGGAATAGAGGGACTGACATTGTTGCAACGTACCGAAGTTGTGCTCCGAGTGAATACTGCTACCAGTGACGCTGCATCGCAGACCGAAATCTTGGAGCCAACGGAGTGCGAAACACCAACCAAGACTCAGGAAATTCCACTGTGCCGAAAGAAACTGCCAGAAGAAATCGAATGTGAGGAACTGGGCAGGGATTTGGCGAGCCAGCTCAATCCGAACGACAAACTGGTACCTCTTCTAGGTGAGTTGTGGTCTCGTCGATATCTTATTGATAAAAAAAAAAAAAAAAAGAATAAAGGGAAAGAAAAAAAACGTTAAAGAATACCGTTAGCTTTCGGTCGAACGTAAAATCTTTAGACATGTTTTATATCTGTCACATTTTATTCTTTCATCATTGGGTCTTTGATCCCTGGTTTAGACTGATCCCGGATTACCCGCGTTCCAGACAATTACGTCGCATAAAAGTCAGCCAGACATCGATATTAGTAATTCTCCTATTCCATCGACGACTTATCGCGAGCAAATTTAGCCTGGCTAGTGTCATCGACTTCGATCGGCTTGTCGAAATTTTTACCATTCATACGACACTCGCGGACACACCGATAAGATACGCAAGCTAGTTTGTAGTTACTAGTTACATACAAATCTACCACGCGTTCGTTGATGCGCTCGTGCGTCATCTGCAACGAGGTGGAGTCCACTGGCCGGGCCGTCGACCTTTTATTTTAATAAGCGTTAAACCAATCGACGGGTCAACCGTATTATTCAATTACGCGTCGTTATTGCCTTTAGCTCGGTTTCTCTTCACGTACAACGTATATGCTCGCACGTGGATTCCAAGCATGCAGAAATTCGCTGAACAGAACAATCAAGCCGTATAACGATTTGTTCTTATCAGTTCCAGCGCCGGAGCACAAAAAGCCTACCGACTATGTTACCGGTTTGTTCAGGGTGGAAGCGACCTTGCAACCGCGACCTAGGCGCCGACTCTCCCTCGAGGAACCGACGACCCCGTGCTCCGAGAACGGAGACGAGGAGAAAAAGTGAGTATTATTATTGTAATTCGAATAATTGGAGGCTCTTTGGAAACTGGTTATCAAGGAGATTCCCGCGTGTGTTGTACAAAGGAATGTTATTTGTTCCTTGTTTAGACGTTGGAAATATTACCGCGAGGATCCGTAGATTAAAGTTCGAAATGTTAAATCTACATAATATAAATTTTGTATGTTTATCGTTCCAAATTATAATGATAACTTGATAATAGTCCCGAGATAATAGTCACGAATCGTAGAAAGAAGCATACTTCACGATAGATTGAAATTCAGAAGATACTTTTAAACCGCATTTCACTTTATAGATTATTACTTTAAACTCATAGCGAGCGATGTTCGATTGAAACGACCATGCAAAATCCTATAATTTCCATAGCTTCGAAACTATCATTTGCATGTTCTCTCAGCTATCCGCGCCGTTTCCTCTCATTATCGTTACATAAATGTTAACCGATCGTCCCAGACGATACGCCACGTCGATATTTCATACAGGTTGTTCCATGTGCGAACCTGCGACTGCCACTTTCACCGAACACCTCGACCATGCAGCATTATCAATCGAGTCCCCGATCGCCGGGATTAGATACAGATCTAGTTACAAAAAGTAGCGGTCGAGTCTTATAAATTTTCACGATTGGGGCAATTCGCGCGATTCCAGAAAATTTCCCGCTTCGGTCGCGGCGGAACGGTGTCAAGGAGTTTTCCCTTTTTCACGTTGCACCGCAAACAAGATCCTCGACTAAAGAGGTCGTCGCTCATGGAAAGGACCTTTATTGGATGGCGAGTGACGTTTACGTGGGCGTGACCGCGAGATTCCCAGTCAGGCATCGTTAAACGAACTCTATTAACGTCGGGATATAATTGTCGTTTTCAAGAGGCGGTATGAATCGATGACACAGGATAAATTGTCTGGACTATTTGTATGATTTATAATTTTCTAATCGTCCGTCATATATCTGTCGTTACTTCTTTCGTGTTCCTGTTTGATTACGTTTTACGAGATCGCGAGAAGGGACGATGAATCTGTCATTATCCTCGAATTTTTACGTTCCAATTTTGTTCTTATTTTGGCAAACAAAATGATTTTTAATATTGAACGTAAAATTGAAGTCACATATCGTGCTCAGACTTTAAAAGTTCTTTAACGATAAAAAGATGATTGGTTTGGAAATGATACAAAGAACGCAGGAAGGCTATTAGATCTTGAAATAAAATTTAATATCTTCATACATTTTGCTTCTCGTAAAAGAAAAGTGAAAAATAGTTTTCGGCGATTAAGTTAGTAAAGGTAGCCACGAACGTTCTTCGGTGCCTTTTAAAGTTGTCACTGATTAATTTCGACGGAGAAACGAGTTTTTCCCTTTCCCGCCAATCTGGAACCACCCGACCAATCGAGGACAATATTTTCGCTGGCACGCGCCGGGAGAAAGTACTAGAGGCGCAAGGCGGTTACGTAACTAACCATAAATGATATTGTTAGGCTAGCTACTTGGTGGTCTACGCATCATTTCGTTCGCCAGTCTCACACGAACTAGCAGTGACATCGTTTCGCTCGATCGTAGCTCGCGGTTGTCGTCACAATCTCCACGCCACGAGAACACGTCCACCATGGAGACCAAAGATACGGAGAAGTACATTAAAACCCATGTTCCCTTTCGCAATACCTACTCCCGTACAATCTGAACTAATCGCCGACTTGAGAACATCCGCTGATCCGTTCATAGCGAACTAACTAACTATACGCCCTAGAGTCGTTCCGCCTAACTAACGTTTCCCCGTAGGCACCGGTACAACTTTGTAACGTTTGCTTCGTTAACTATACGGAGAACCCGAGCAAAAGAGCTTCCTACCACACCCCGGTGGAGCAGAAACGCTTTCGAAAACGGTCACGGGTGGCTTCTTGAAGCGCGGCGCGTAAGATCTGCGCGTAAACGCGGCATGGTGGTTATATTCGCTGCAGCATCCACTTCCGCTTTTCATTAATTCCCTGCAGTTCAACGAGCGAGCCGAGTCGAGCGTTACAATCGGCTAATCGGTGGGCTTACTCTTCGAACTGCCACAAACCGCGCTTTCCTTTCTTTATCACTTTCTCCTCTTTTGTAAAATCGCTCTTATAGTACGACTAACCCCTTGCCATGCGATTTTTCTAGCGTGTATAAAAAGGAACTCCGAAGATTCGCTTAATATTTTTTTCTCTATTCTATTTCTTTCACATACTTGCATATATTCTACACTTTTATGGGGATCGAAATTTAATGGGAATTATAGGAATCGAAACATGCATAACATTAAGATGAACTGTTGCTTGTTCAAAATTCAAATTAAACTTCTTTTTGTTTAATCGTAATCCTGATTCTAATCATGTGTGTCACTCGATATTGTATTATAAGGCGAGCGATTAATTACTACTAGAGGGATTCTCCGATAGTATAGTATTCTAGTATCTCGAGAGAATGCATCTAACTTAAATACTTTAGTCGTGCTCTATCTACGTGGCCATCCATCATTTAACGAACGGAGAACCACGACAATTCGAATTCCTCAAACTGTGAGCAGAGCGTATTACGAGAAACCACGTGGTTCCGCGCGACAAGACATGCGTTTGCATGGAGACAGTAAATCATCCGTGCGACGTTCCCCATTGTACAAAACGTGCCGATCGATTCGATCGTGAGTCATGCTGCCGCCTGATGCAATCCGTGTCGTCCACGATCACGAATTTTGCTCAAGGATTTTTGTGGCCCGTGATCGCCAGGATTACATCAAGACCAGTCGCCAACGAATGATTTAGAGATGGAAACTATGCTTGTTGCAGGCACGAGACGATACCCTCTACTCCGGTCACTCCATTATCGACGGACTTGACGAGTCCTCTGTCCCCGACATCGGCTTACTTCACCACATCCGAAGGAAAGGCGAGATTCCTCACAAGATACACGCGTGACGTGACCGTCGAGGGGTTGACGCGGCAGGAAGACTCGTCGCCGCCTGTCGTTCCCACCGACAGTCTTGATCTCAGGCAGAAAAAGGTAAGGAATTTTTTATGGAAAGGAGTTAGTTGTATTAATACGTCCAGTGGTCGGTGACGTAATATTACGGTTTTAATGATTTTTTTGGAAATATGATTAGATCAATCCTATCTAATTGGACCAAGATCACGAAATCTATCGAGAAGTTTTCTGAAAAATGAGTTACAGTTCTGTGAGAAATATGGGCAATATATCATTTATTTTCTAAACATAGCGCGGCTCTTTAAGAGCCATTATAGCTACGAATTTGAAATACTAGAATTAAAATTCCAATAATTTGGTCGATTCAAAATTTTGTTTTATGGCTTCCTTTTTCATAAAGCTCTTCAATGATCAATAACTCTGAAAATACGTTTACTTAAATTAACAACAGTAGCTAGTATAAGGCATGGGGTATTTGAAAGTACATTCTTAAAATTCTTACTCGTTCTTTAATCGCAGGAACTTTCCTTAAAATTACCAGCTGCGAATGTATTAATTTATGCGAACGATTCCCGGAACCGAGCTCTTCCTTTTTTTCTATATAATCATCCTTCAACTCTCTTAAACCGAGACATATGCGTGTACCTTGCTTTCCCTTTCGCATCAAGTCATCAGGATTCTAATCCTCTGTCGCCTAATTCATCTTCCCATTGATCAAACTGTGTTAAAAATGACGCGAACAACGGACTGCTTCCCTTGCGTTCTGTCACGCGGTCGAAAAGGGCGAATCCTTGAAACGTTGTCGATTTTCTTCGCAGGAGGAGCTGATGATGAGGTTGGACAAGAAGCTGGTGGTTCTGAGAGCGGAACAGGAAGCCGTGCGAGAAGAGGGAGATGTAAACGAAGCTTTGGGAGCGCGAGTCGCCACGAGGATCACCGCGGTCGCGAGACCAGCGGAAGCTTCCAAGTATCGGCTCCACGTGGAGGAAGTAGGCAAGATCACGAGCCTTCTTCTTGGCCTGAGCGGTAGATTGGCTCGAGCTGAGAATGCTCTGTACGGAATGCCGGCTGATCACGCGGAAAGGGTAAATTTTTAATTTAAATAATGTATTTAATCTATTACGTGAATAATTTTACTGAACAAGGACCGACAGACAATGAGTAATAGTTTAATTAAATGCGCGGATATTAATATTTAATTTTTTTTTTCTGGAAATGTACGCGTAAATTGATAAACGGGTAGGATACAAGGTCGATCGGCCGAAGCAAACAGCGATAATTTGTCGTCGAAGCAAGATATTTTAAATAAACACGGACCGCGTTGGAGTGAATACGCGTTTATTGAAATTTTACTCGGCGTCCTTGCGTTGTCATCGACTCGCTGTGTTACGTGCTTTCGTAAGGCGATTTGTAATTGTTGAACAGGAAGGACGGAGAATGCAGGTGCAATTAATCATGTGCCAGGCAGAAAGTCGTCTTGATTTATCGACGAGATCTTATGCAATACGTTCCATTACGTGGTTAAAAATTAATTCTAGTAAAAACTTTAAAGTAAATAGAAATCCAAGAGAAATCATAGATAGAGGAGGAAATCAATAAACCTCAATTACATGAACTACTGTTTCTCAATGAATTCAGACAAATAAGCTTCTACTACATATTGCAGCAATTAGAAAACTCGAAGTAATTTTTAACAACGAACGATAATAAAGAGCATTCTATTTTTATTCGCAGAAAATTCTGGAGAGTAAACGAGACAAGTTGATGGATCAGCTGGAAGAGGCGAAAATCCTAAAAAGCAACATCGACAAGCGCAGTGTAAACGTATCGACGATTCTGTCGAAGTACCTGAACGAAGAAGAGTTCGCGGATTATCAACACTTCATCAACATGAAGGCGAAGCTGATCGTGGACGGCCGTGAGATTCAGGACAAAGTGAAGCTTGGGGAGGAGCAGCTTGCCGCATTGAGGGAAGCGATCGACTAGTCGTAAAACAAACGCGAACCCGATCGCGATCTGATCGCACCAGAGACGCCTGTTTATGCCTGGAAACGCGTGTTCCCTCGAGCATGATACGATTTTTTTACGACAGGAAGGAACACGCGATCAGATCCAGGGTATTTTGCAAACGACACGTTGAATTTTGTAAACGATCCTGCTACGCGTGTGTTCGAATCGATGAATGGAACGTGATATCTTTAGCGAATAGGCGTACTGGTAGCTTGAAATCGTTTTCTTCTTTCTTTTTTTTTTTTTTTTTAAGAAACACACGTGTTCATTGTACATATCCTTGGAGTCCTAGATGGACCAAACATCGAGACGTCTTCTCGTTGGTGCAAAATTGCACGATTCGAGAATTTTATATCGATTCATCGTGATGTTATGCGAAAGTAAAATTAATTGTCGCACGACGATGGACGATCTTTAAGATCCAAGCGTGATCCAGAGACGGCCTCGAGTGGCTAGTCTTTACTAAACTTGCACTGATTGTATCATGTGGTTCGTGAGCAGAGACGGAGAATGAAGTATCGAAGTAGGCGCCACGAATGGGCACACTCGTTGATAAGGCAACGAAATGGAATGAAATTTCGTTTTTTTTCGTGTAAAATTATGTGATATGAAATTGATCTTTAACGATCAAATTTATTCGATCCAAGTGAACCTTCCGGTTAATGTGGGAATTTTCTTGTGATTTATGTATTAGATATATTGGGGTGGTCGGAATTTTGATATATTGCAATTACGTTATTTTCTCGGCGATGATGAATTGAAAGCGTAACGGAAGAAAAGCTCGAGGAGTGGGTCGCTCTTACGTTTCGACGTATTCCGTTCGTGGCAACGCTTGGACGAACGCCACTGAAAGTAAACACGTGTACAGCTTATGGATGTTTCCATTACCTGGTTAGCATAATGTGAGCGGCGCTCAAGCCGCGGTATGATTCTTGACCTAGAATTACTTCTGGTGCCTTCTTATATACGATATGTGATATAAAGGGTAAGGAGTCACGTGCTCGTCAAATATACTATATCCGAACAATACAGGCATGCCTAGCGACGTTGTAACATGTATATAATTATAAAAGATGAAACAAGCTAGCGTTTAAGTGATGATATATCATAGGAAACATACGACACAACACAACACACATGATTCGATGATACAGGTGCGTAAATATGCACGAGACTCGGATTCGAAACGCTTTCGAAACCATTATACATACATACATGCTCACATATACAACGATTACTATTTTTTATGTTTTTGTTCTAACCCCAGAGGCTCTCGTGAGCCTCTATGACGCTTGTGATCTTACTTACTTCTGTACGACCGTACCAAGGACTCTCGAAAGCGGACATATCAAAGATAAATAATTTCGAGCCTCCATGGTGGTCTTACGAAAAATTTTATGCCTCGGTCATTTTCCAAGCAGTTCGTCGCTCCTTTTCCCGCCTTTGAGCCCTTTTTCTTTTTTTTTTTTTTTACATCCCGTTCTTGCGTACATACCCTGCGTTCTTCGTTTCGACAATCGTGTCGCAACGATCAGCCTCGATCTCGACGACGAATTCGAGAACGAAGAAGACGTGGCAAAAGTTTGAAGCGTAAGATCCTCCGGTTTTTTGAGCTCGGTAATGAGATACTTACTGACAGACTCAAAGATCCCGAGATGGAATCTGTCTTCTGTTACTCGACCCAGCGAAAGGTTCGCGGCGCGATTGCATAATTCCGTGATTGAAATAAACGAGTATATTGGAATGCTTTAAATTACTTGGCGGCACTAGAGCGAAAACAGAGATGAAGGTAGAATACCAAACGATCTATTTCGATTTCGCAATGCTCGAAACTACGAGCTGCTGAATCTGTAACACTTTCGGATCGTCAAATCTACTATCTGTTGTAACTTAATTTCTAACGATCGAATATCATGAAATAGTTGAACCCACTGGAATTCCACTTAATGTAAAAACTGGTACGGATTAACCTAATATCTCGGTACAAATTGGAAAGGATCGTAAATTAGAAAGTGATCAGCCAATCGGACCGTTTCGCGCAGAACGAGAAGAACGAACAAAAAGTAAATTGTAACGCGCGTGAAAGACTGAGCACAGGGCATAAAATTTTGCGACAACATTATAGTCAGTTTCTGTTCCTCGTTTGTTTCTCGATTGTTCGCAAGATACCGCGCTGATAAGGCGCTGACACTGTAATCTCGGCGCCCGTCCGACCCGGGAATTAGCCACATTTCGTAATGTGCGTGCAAACAGCGTTACAGCGTCGCGATTCATCGCGGTGATTCGCGACAATGATGCGGAAAATTGTATATAAGAAATTCAGTTAATTCGAAGATAAAAAACAAAAAGTAGAAAATGGAAAAAAGAGAAAAACGGAAGACGTTGATGATTAATATGATGAAGAAACCATGGTGCTCTGCATAATCTATTTTTTACGAGAAGAAACGTTCCATTAATGCGTAGGCTATATTTACCTGTACGCTAAGTTCATTAAATATTTAATAGTGTCTCCCTTCCCCATTTTGTGTACATATTCTTTATATGCATAAACAATATTAATTTTTAACGTGATGCGAGAAGGACCCGTTTGATGAAACAGTTTACACGCTGTATACACATTGATACGTGCGTCACATACACGTAAGCGGCGACGCTAGGTCGTTGTGTTAGTCTGACAATATTATCGCATATCTCGAATGTATTACGAAATCATTACGATAACTACCTTTCCCAAACTCGCTTGCAATAAATAATGCGTTGGAAATTAACGTGGAGCCGTTTATTTTATGATTCAACCTTGTGAACTGTTTTAATTGCTTACAAGCGTTCAATTGTCTTGGATTCACAAATATTTTGATCGTTCGGAATTAAGCTCGTTTAAAATAGAGTCGCGCGAAAAATATTAACGATAAATTTTGAATATCGTGTGAAAAGTTTTATCAAAGCACCGGCGGCACGCGGTATAACCAACCGAGGGTAAATATTCAGTCAGTCCACTTCCTCTATCGTTGGATTGGCCGAAGAGCTGTAATCTTGCCCGTATCCTGCGCTGTTGTAAAATTTGGTAAAAATCGGTTTACAAACCTGAAAAATTAACGACATGTTTTATTTATAAATTAGAACTTATAAAATTTATAGATTAGAACAACGACGACAACTACTAATTATTAATAAACCATAATAATAGGACTTTTAAAGGAATATATTATTAGTCGGTTAGGTAGAATGCTACTATTCGTTCGTATCGTTAGTAGATAATTAAAGGACCTGCAGAAGATAATAAAGCAGAAACTTCAACAAGTTTACTAAATTCGTAACACGATTCGATTACAATAGCGCCTGTTGAATTCATTATTCAAAAAGGAAAAAAGAAGAAAAACATGTTTTCCTCCACAGATATAATATAAAATATGGAATAGAAATATATTTAAAAAAAAACATACTTTTTCAGCGTCTTTTAACTTATTCTCGAACTGCTCCTTAGTGGCGGAAGTATTGATATCGAGCCACTTGATGATTTCATCGCACTTGTCAGCTATGAGTTTCCGGTCTCCTTCCGCAATCTTCGCCTTGATATTCTCATCCTCGATGGAGTTCTTTACGTTAAAGCAATACGATTCGAGGTTGTTCTTCGCTGCGACTCTCTCCTTCTGCGATTGGTCCTCCGCGTGGTATCTTTCCGCTTCGTTCACCATTCGTTCTATGTCCTCCTTGCTGAGTCGACCCTTGTCGTTGGTTATCGTTATCTTGTTCTCCTTGTTCGTTGATTTCTCCACGGCGGACACGTTCAAGATACCATTCGCGTCGATGTCGAAGGTCACCTGGGAAGCAAAAGAATGGAAGAAATCTGAAAGAAGAAGAAAAGGAAGAAAAACGACACTTTCTCCGTTGTTCTGTTCGACATCGCGCGGTCCAGACGCCATCTCCATTCCTTCGAGTCCTTCCACTTCCGCGTCTGCTTTCCGTTCCGATACTTATCCGGACAGCCTGACAATTCCAATAGAGTTCCATCCGACTCGTACACTGGTGGCAACAGGCAGAAAAGAAATCTCGAGGCACGGGATCGTCTGGAAAGGATCTTTCAACCCTGTCCAGTCGTAACCCTAACCCTCGTCCTCTCGACGGATTTGTGTATATCCTTGCCAAGGATTTCCTTTCCCGACGCAATTGCTGCGTTTCGCTACGTACCAGCACCGCTGGTACTCTATTGGAATTGGTTTCTTATCTCTGGTTCTTCGAGTCTACGAAACGTTTATTAGCGATCTTGCGATTTATCGTTATAGGAGCTAGTAGCCAGCTCCTCTGCTTTAATTCTTGATACTGGTAATCATTGATTTATGTGTTAATTGATAACGCTTAATAGTCCTGAGGAAAAGATTCAATAATTAATTTGAGTTTTCTATGAAAAGACTCACTTCGATTTGCGGTATGCCTCGATGCGCCGGCGGAATCCCAGAAAGCTCGAATTTTCCCAGGAGGTTGTTGTCCTTGGTCATTGCTCTCTCCCCCTCGTAAACCTGGATCAGGACGCTCGGTTGATTGTCCGAGTAGGTAGTGAAAGTTTGCGTCTGCTTGGTCGGGATCGTGGTGTTGCGTTTGATGAGAGCGGTCATCACGCCACCGGCGGTCTCTATCCCGAGGGACAACGGAGTCACGTCCAGGAGCAGCAGATCCTGTACTGCTTCGGACTTGTCACCCTGCAATATGGCCGCCTGCACTGCCGCCCCGTACGCCACAGCCTCGTCCGCATTTATCGATTTGTTAAGGTCCTTTCCATTAAAAAAGTCCTGTCAATGGAAGGAAAAGGAATTGGGTTCTCGTTTGTTCGTTTAAAAAGTGTCTTTTTCCTTAATACCAGAATCAATCTCTAAATCTAAAATATCTGTACTTAATCTATACTTAAATCTAAAATAATAAGTAAATTATTGCGATGAGATACGTATCTCAGAAGACGAAAGTGAAGACTTATTCCTAGAAACACTTGCATCAGTTTAGTAATTACAAAGATAAAGTCGTTAAAGTATTTAATGGTCTGGAAGAATAAATAACTTTAGGAATCGAAGAATAACAGACACCACAGTGCTTAGTAAACTCAAATATGCAGAAGGAATATTTACATATTCGATCGGTTTATTTAAAGATTTTCTTATTTCTTCGCATCAAGCTCGATCGTTACATCACGTTAATCAGTCTCTATTGGAAAGGACAATAAACTGTGAACCCAGTCATATTAGAATTTATCGCAACGATCGCAATGGCCTCCAAAGTACTCTAATTCAATTACGATTATTGGTGTCCGAACGATAAAAGTCGAAGCCCTTCGTGCCGTCAAACACCATAAATATATTCCAGCAGGCTGTACGTTTAATGGTACCGGTAACGCGGTGACTACGCATAGGGTCGAAAAACGCGGGTGTTGACTTTGTCATAGAGCTCATTAATTTTGTAACGTTCGTTCTGGGGGCGTCGCCGACCACCCCCCTCCCCCCTATATTGTTCGCGACCGAACCCTCGTCCTGCGTTTCGAACCCTGACTTAAAACACTGGGGTCGCTCCGCTAGGAAATGTAATCGAATTTTAATGCGTTTCATTATCGAACCTGCCCTGTATCGCCCTAACTTCGTTTTAAAGAACCGACACACCGCGTCGCATCAAACGTTGGCTCGGAGGGCGTTGCTCGCCAACAGCGAATACTTGTTCCTGCCTATATGTTATCTTTTATGTATGAAAGGGTTATCCCGTAAATAAATAAAGAATGAAAGCAACCTGAAGGAACCTCTGGATTCGTGGAATTCTAGTCGAGCCACCGACGAGCACGATGTCGTGAATCTGAGATTTGTCCATCTTGGCGTCTCGCAGAGCTTCCTCAACTGGCTGTAACGTACACTTGAAGAGATCTTGGTTGAGCTCCTCGAAGCGAGCGCGCGTGATGGACGTGTAAAAGTCGATGCCATCGAGCAGGGAATCGATTTCGATGTTGGCTTGCGTCGATGAGGACAAGGTCCTCTTGGCGCGCTCGCACGCTGTTCTCAACCGACGAACCGCTCGTTTGTTCGTCGTCAGATCCTTCTTGAACTTTCTTGAGAACTCTTGTGTGAAGTGTGTCACCATGCGACTGTCGAAGTCCTCGCCACCCAGGTGGGTGTCACCGGCAGTGGCCTTCACCTGAAATTATATGCGTATTCTATTCTAGAATGCAAGTTCACTACTCTTCTGGTAATATTAATTTTATCGTCGGATATCTGTTGGAACTTTACAATCGACCTCGATATTTCCAGAAATTCCGATTTTAACGCGATACCCGATAATCTGGATATTTACTGTCCAAACCGTCGTAACTTTTATAATCGCTCTTTCAAAGCATTCTCGTGCTAATGTGTCTAAAACTAGAGCGAGTAAAAATTATGTTAAGTCAAAGAAACTCACGTTTCTAAAAGAAAGTCAAAAAATTCTACGCGTCTTAACACATTGGCCGTCAGTGATCTTGAAGCACAGAGGAATTTAATATCATGCGATGAAATTCAGAAAATTCTCGTTTACTCGAGCCATGCAGGAAGATAGCAACAAATCAGCAGACGTTAAAGCGTTAAAACTCTCGACGTAAAAATTATTCTATTCCATACTCAAGGTACTGACTTAATTAAATTATTACTAGAATCGTCAAATCAACAGAAGATAAAATCGAAACATCACCTTGCAACATTACTCTCTCTCTCGGCAGTAAAATTGCTGAGGCAGAAGACTTAGTTACTGGCGTTTATTCGTTCTACGTAGGTTTCGCATTAAACCATAAGGAACGCTGCTTTTATTTAAAAACTTTCCTCGGACTTGTTTCTCACAGCACGGAAAAGCACGTAGCTCCGTCCCGAGAGGGTTCCGACGGCAATAGGAAAAAGGAAGTTCCTCCGCGGAGGAATGCGGTTCGCGGTCCGCGCATAGACGAAACTTACCTCGAATATGCCGTCGTTGATAGTCAGTATCGATACGTCGAAAGTACCGCCGCCGAGATCGAAGATCAGAACGTTCCTTTCACCGCGGCCCTTTTTGTCGAGGCCGTAAGCAATAGCTGCGGCAGTCGGCTCGTTAATGATCCTCAGGACATTCAAGCCGGAGATAGTACCGGCGTCCTTGGTAGCCTGTCGCTGGGAATCGTTGAAGTACGCTGGTACCGTAATCACGGCGTTAGTGACGGACTTTCCCAAATAAGCTTCCGCCGTTTCCTTCATTTTCGTCAAAACCATCGACGAGATCTCTTCGGGAAAGAAGGACTTCGTCTCACCCTAGAATCGATATAGCAACTCGGAATAGAATTGATCATAGAGGAGAGCGAAAGTGTGTTATAAATTCCTCCGAAACGTTTAGTTTCTTAAGTTCCGTTTGAAAGATGGCCTACTGCTCCCTAAAGCCAAGTGGAATTTTAGATTTGATGTTTACTTTTATTAAAGAAGGTTCCAAGTAATTGACATAATCGACGATCACATGATACCATAGAAACATCGATAAGTATCCAAGAATCGTTCCAGTGTCTTTGAAAGTTCGGAAAAGTGAAAAATTTACGATTGAACGTCGATCCTTAAGAGTGTAGAAAAATTCGCCAGCTACAAAGGATGAGTTTGCAGTTTGATAAGATACCGTTTGTTCAAAATGTAGGCCAACATCCATAAAGCAACATTGATACCGTACACAGAACAAAGTCAAACGTTTCTAATTAAATTCCTTGTCTAACTGTGGATGTTCACGCGGTTGGACGTCAGGTCACGTTAAACGTTAGCCAACTCACCTTGTACCGAACTCGGATTTTCGGTTTTCCTCCGTCGTTAACCACGGCGAACGGCCACTGTTTCGTGTCAGCTTGGACTGATGGATCATCGTAACGTCTGCCAATCAGCCTCTTCGCATCTGTCGGACAATTTCATTTAAGCTTCCCTTAGTCATCGATTCGAGGATCGCTGGCAGCGATCGCAAAATTGGCCGCGAATTCGGCGCATGATCGAGAGACGCAACGATCACGACCACGCTCTTATCGTGGCGAAACGAGCGAACTTATCGTGGGCGAATTCCGACCTCGTCCGCTGAACGACTATAGATCTCGAAACGGTAAGTCGATTTGGCAGCCACGAAACGAGAGCGTTCTCGACGTTGAACTGGTTTCCGGTCGCGTTTCTTTTCGCGGGCCAGCTATTGCGCCGGAAGCCAGCCCAGAAACCCGGAAATGACGGTGATTCTTGGGATCCTAGCTACGCTGCCAAGTCGACGGACCTTGCCAGCGTGATTATCAAAAATTCTGTTCGCGTAACGCTCTACGTTTTGATTTTACGTCCGACTTCAAGAAGTATCTCTTAATTTTATTTTTTATTTTTTATTTTTTTTTTAGAAGATGGAATATTTTGCTTAGCTTCGTTTCAATCCTCAAATACAAATCAGTAATCTTTTAGAAGAAATTTGGTTTATCGTAATTTCACTATTACAATCTAGATTCCGGAGAATTTAAAAAACTTTAAAATTTGCGATTTGTGAAACGTAATTTATAGTGATTTCTCTCTGTGGCTTTTACGTATCATAATACAGTGGTTTAATGACTAAAATTTTCAAGTAATCCATCCATAGACTATCGGTAACAGTACGCTTATGATAATGTCAAAAATAAGGAAGCCTGTGATTAAGAATTAAACTTTGACACGATCATCGAACTATAAGCCTACCAAAGATCGTGTTCGTGGGATTCATAGCTACTTGATTCTTGGCTGCATCACCGATTAACCTCTCCGCTTCGGTAAACGCCACGTAGCTCGGTGTAGTGCGATTTCCTTGGTCATTAGCGACGATCTCGACTTTCCCATTGAGAAATACGCCGACACACGAATAGGTTGTTCCCAAATCAATCCCAACCGCCGGTGCTGTCATTGTAAACCCGATGAAATTTGGAAGGACGAAACGAGAAGACTGGATGCAACGACAGAATAATCGCTGCTCGACTGTTCTGGTCGTGCAGTCTACTGTCTTCTTACGTACGTTCAATGCTGCGTGCGATTGAGCTAAATTGGAAAATG
This sequence comes from Bombus vosnesenskii, assembly GCF_011952255.1. Taxonomy (NCBI): domain Eukaryota; kingdom Metazoa; phylum Arthropoda; class Insecta; order Hymenoptera; family Apidae; genus Bombus; species Bombus vosnesenskii. The sequence goes on from NW_022882960.1 coordinate 1,573,389, forward strand.
TCCCCTATGCTTGTAGGCACTTGAGTTACACCAATGGCAGATAAAAAGTGGCGGAAAAAAGCGTACTATTTATCGAAGGTTGTAAAAGTATGCTCTAGACACCATTTTTGTCTTGTATATTTAACGTAGTGTAGTATTAAGAGGACCTTTTGCACCGGTATCTTTTCTGTTTTACGATAATGGTATTCTTGTGCTTTCAAAAACGCCTAAAATATTCAGGAAGACTGACGACGATGTTGAAAAAAGAACTGAGTTGTTCACCTTCGTTATGAACTTGGAACTAGGAAATCAAGATTGGATGTATCTTTTCCATGCAATAATTCAAGCAATTAAAGACAAGAAACGGCTTATACTTTTCAATTTCATATCTCCCATCGTTGCAGTTACTCGAGATAAAAGCACTTCAGATTTTTCTTCTTCCCCAGAGAATCGAACGTCGCGAATCTACGATTCGTAACATAGCTCGAGAAAACCTTATCATACAGAACGTTTCACGCTCTGGCGTGGCGAAGGCGTTGATCTCGATAGTATCAGGAAGCCATGGGTTTTGAAAGGGAGACTTCTTCGGTCCGATAATCAGGCAATTACCGGAGAGATCGATCGCGTCGTTCGTAAATTTCGCGCGTTCGACCGCGACGCGTCGATTCCCATCCACGACGTGGACAGACGCCGTGATTCGTGACCAGGGTTTTGAATCGACTCCGTGTCTGTGATGCGTACAAAGAGACACGCTGACGGCCTATCTCATTTATGGCTCCCTAATAAACTTCCCATTACAAGCTTCTACCGCGATGATCGATAACCGTGAATCGAAATGCAGACCACGCGTAGCTTCGGGCAACCTCCAGCGGGTTTTTTTAATTCCTCGAACAATGTCTTGGTAGTTTTAAGTTCATTCGATAATTTTAGTGTGACAACGTGACTGTTTCTGGAAGTTGAGGGAATAAAGTTTCGTCTGGCTGCGTCACAAAGGTTTCACGATTTTACGAGAAAGGGAAATATTCGAAAACGTCGGAAGAAAATTGATGCTGAGAATTAATTAAGCGACACGGGCTCTTATCGGAACCGGAACACGAGCATACGAGGAAGTTCCGCCCCAAGCTGGTCCAGCGTCGTCGAGGTGGAGCTTCCACCAGAGCCCGATAAATTTATCCCGAAGGGGAGTCCCAAATGCAGGATGTGACGCGTTAATTTGCTTATCCTTTCCCCTACGAGGGTGAACGATGTCATAATTAATGACTATTCCTAACGACAAACCTTGGACGCTTACCAGATGAACTCACATTACCTAAAACTTTTGAGACACCACAGATCCGAGAAAATTGCAACAGAATTCAACAGGGTCCCTTGATACAAGAGTATATGAAACTGTAAGGAAAGCTGCTGATATATACTCCGCTTGCTTTACTCATCAGGCGACATGTATTGTATAACGTACAATAGTAAATAACAAGTTACAGTTAAAAGTTCGTGTAAAATCGAAGTGAATCTAAGCTGCTACGATCAATCGTATTCCTTCCATTTGCTCTCTTTCTAGCTCTGCACAATACTAGACTTCAGCCAAAAATCAAAACTCGAAGGAAGAGACAGAAACGCGACGAAAGAAGAACAGTATCGAAGAATTGAAGGCAAAACGAGATGGTTTAGAGTTTTAGAGAATGAAGATGGCGCGAATGGGAGGTAACGCGAATATCGAGATTGGATCGGGGCGGGAGTATGTGTAAGCCTCATAAATATGTCGTCAGGCCGGTAAACAAGACACGCGAAGTCGGTACAAGCTGTACGTCCGTTCATGGTGTATTGTAGAATCGTTCGGTGGCCGCGGTCGTGGAGATGGTCGGGTACCGCGACCGGGATTTAAAGCCGGGAAATTTATCGTTTCGCGAGGAGGCGGACAGAAGCGACGAAAGGGACGAAGCCAGAACTGCGAGGAGATAGAAGGAGGGACGAGGTTGAGCGATGTACACGAATGAATGCGGCGAGAAAGCGCAGAGAGTGAAGTAGATACCGAACGATACAAGGCAGAGGAAGGAGGAAAGAGTTTCGCGTACAACGAAAACCTCTGGCAGACTACCGAAAACCGGTCGTTTCCAATCCTGCCTCTCATCCCACAATCTGGCCGTGATTCAACGATCGTTCCGTCGGCTCTTTTCACCTTGGCTACCGTTCCTCTTAGCATAGATGCGTCGTGTTCCGAAGGAAACCGCGATTTTCACCCCTGTTACAAAGTGAAACCGCCGATCATCTAAATGGACCTTACCAAGATCTTTGTCTTCTTTTATAAATGCCTCGTGATTCTGTCTCGACTGGAAAAACTGATATGGACGCAGAAGACGATGATTTATTTCTGTGGAATCTTTGGATTTAAGGAAACGTTGGGATATTATTATATTAAGTTTGCGTGGCTAGAGTATATTTGAAATTTATGCATCATCAATCAATTATGTTATATTACCGCGTGACGTTGCGATATTAGAGGAAGCAAAGAGGGCGAAGGATGCGTTTCGCGCGGGATCTATTCATCAGTGGACTCATCGGTAAGGTTACCTAACAGGTTTGCTATAAACGTCAAAGTAGTAGGAAAACATTCTCAAACGACTATTTCTAAGAATTATGTTTTCAATATCCATGCTGTAACAAGGAGAACTTCCTCGATATAATACAGAGTAGAATATTCCAAGATGACAGTCAATTCTACTTCGATTTCTAATGTACTTCCGTTCCTTAAACCGCAATAACTCGACAAGACGTTTAAGGAACAAAACTAGTGTATCACGTGGACTCATCGGAGAGAGCATCCGTTCTGCAACGACTTCTCGGGGCCGGTAATCTACCGCGACAAGCGGCTGCGATTGTCATATTTCTCATCGGATAATACATATCGTAAATAACAAGGCTGATATTGAATGAGAGAAAAGTGGGAACCGGTTACAATATTTTCAGTGCATCGGCAGGGCCAGCGGGCTGGCTTGAGTCGATCGGCGCTGGTCAGAAGAGAGGCAGTGAGCGGATCGGGAAGGGCGGAAGGCCAGCGGTGAGCTGCAACATTTCGAATATAAGTTAGCCGGATATTGTTCGGCGCGGGGCCGAATGGTAAGGGGCTTAGCAGCTCTGAAGCAGCGGCCAATATGGTGGTTACATGAGGATGAAACGATATAAATCCCGAAACGCTTACAGTTATTGCAGATCCAGCGTAATATCCACTCGAGCGGCGGTCCGCCGGCCGGCCGGTTTACGCGGTAATTCGCCGATGACAGCGTCGCGATAAAATGAAATCGGTTCGCGGCTTTTATAACGACCGCGACGCGCTAATCCTTTCGCCGGCAAAGTTGACGCGGAACCTATTTAAAATGAGGCAAAAGTCGAACCAGAAGTATACGTCTGATTTTTTTTTATATAGAAAAATATATACAATATAAATAAATAAGATTTCATGGTACAGTAGAACAGTCACAGTAAAATAATTATCGGAAAATGTGACGACAACTCTTCGAACTTCAAGACTACAACTGTGATTCATCTTTCAGGTCTTCGTTTCTTGAGCGATCTACGAAAAATAAGAAACAGAAATTGTTGGCTTTTCGATAGAGATTATCGCATCGTAAAAATAGTTTCTGATAATCGATCGAAGACAGACCGAAACCACGAAGAAATAAAACAGGCCCTAACCTAACCCTGTCTTGACTATGTTTCTGCTCGAAGCCAGCCGTTATTTTCTCATCTCAGTCTCGTAAGTCATAAATAATATGCGACGATCAAATTTTCGTCACGGTTTCGAAGATGTCTGAGTGCAAATCCCCTCGCGAAAGACGAAACGGCTCGACGTTCCGATCTTCGTGCGAGATCGTATCGAATGTCGCGCCGTACCGAAGATACACGTCCTGACAAACCTCATATGGTATTCATGAAAACTGCGTATTCATCAATGAGATGATCGTCGGATCCTGGATAAAAATCCGGCTCGACCACCGAGCGCGCCGTTACACGCGCGTTACTTCTACTTCCTCTTACCACTCATCCTCTCCCGTCAGCCCCGTGGTTGGCCTTGTCTGCCGGAATATTCGAGCTCGCAAGAAAGAACATTTCTGTCAAGGGTGGCGGCGTGTACGTGGGTGTACGCGGAACGGCGTGTGCGTTATTTGTGTGAGTTATTTCACACATGGCGGCCGATCGATAGGCATCGCATTGCATTCGGGGACTCTCTGTCGCCTCTATGCTTCTCTCGTTTCTCCCTGGGTACACCTACCTTGGCGCAAGACTCGCGATAGATAGTATGTCCTTCTGTCTGGATAGCAACGATCGCTTATCGTTCCACGTGTCACTGGATGTAAGAGACACGGTAGGAATCACACGGTGCTTTCGAGGACATCGTCTCAACCAAACAATAGAATTTGCAGAAAGAAATCAGGAACTTTAACGACAAGGTTATACTTCACTATAAGGTCAATCTTCACAAATATTGTAAATAATTACTTGTTGATTGCATATCAAAATTACAGGAAAAACATCAATTACGTGAGTTACATTTCGTGTTTATTATAGGGAATTATCGTTACATTTAATATATTAGTTAAATTAATTCAACAACGTTCCACAAATTTTACCAAGCAAAAGTTTAAATTGTCGGCATTTGTATATTTGAAACGGTGAGCGATTCAAATTTTACGATGACACGCTCGCACGGATCCCGATGAAATCCCGAGACCATAAAATTCGAAACTCGTTCAATTTCTTTTTAATCGATTTATTCACAGGTTCCTAATCAACCAATTGAATTTTCATTTTATCATGGGTCAGTAGCATTTTTCGTGATGTAGGATCGATGCGCGCGATCTTTGAATCTCGACGATTCGCGGGACACGCGAATGAAACCCGAACGATATTTCATATAACCGGCGCGCGATCCGTGGCGTTGCTGCGGTCGCATCGTTAGGTTCGGCGAAATGAAAATACGACGGCTGTCGTTTACAGACACGTCGGACGTCCACCTGGACGTAATACGGCCTGGTATAATTAATCCTTCGCGAGCAAAACGCGCGTTATTGTGTCCCGGTAAGTTGTGACAGTAAATTACTCGTCAAGTCTAGCGAAGAGCAAACATTTCTCTCCGCGTTGATCCTGCTATTTCGGATCGAAATTACTTGTAGCCGCGTGTCCGCGAAACGAACGGTGCGGCTTAATAAAACGTCAGCCAGGAGAGCTGCGTATTAAATGGTAAATTCATAGTATCGTGCACTGGTTAGGATATCTGTACTTTATGCCGGGCAACAAATGTCATTTTCTGTTTATCTTTTCCATTTTTGTAGTCAGTTACTGGATATGGTTGCAAACAATACCACAGAAGAGGAGAAGAAGAGATATAAAGAATGGCATGTAATTGTGAATAAACTAGAAGTGGAGGGAGAGGAACTTTTTGTCTTTACGGGATTCGTTATTTAAACTGGATCGAGTTCTAAAGACTTGTAAATACGTGTACGTGTACGTATTTTTTTATATGTATTCTAAAATACTTTCTTCGTCAAATATAACAATGTGCCGTTATTCTTGTGAAATCTCGTTGAATATTCAACAGTTTATTCGAGCGAAACTCTAACATCCACCTGTTCTTTTTTAACCTTCCTTCTCTCTCCTCCTCAGATTACCCCAATCATTTAACAATAAAACCCTCGATAACCGCAACTCTATCCACATCGACCGATCACCGGCCAATTAACCGCTTCCATCGGCGATCTCGACCTCCACGAGAAAACTCTAACACTACTTCTCTCTCTCTCTCTCTTTCTCTCACTTACTACTCGGAAAAGACGAATCGCGAGAGGGAATCGTTGCAGTCGATCCAATTTTCCCCTATCTTACCGCAGCAATCTACAGGTAAGCGAATCCATCAGACGTGAGCAAGCATGTCGATCCATTAATTCGTGCATCGAATGCAGGAGCCCGCGCGATTCCCGGTCGCCGCCGTGGCCGTCCCTTAATGGAGCACCGAGTTATCGGTGAAATTTCCAATAAGACTCGGTCGGTGGAATCATCCTGCCACTTCAGTCGGCACGTACCCGCGATCGCCGGAAGACGGTTTTGACGCTTGCTTACAGTGGCGAGGAGTGGCGGACGTAATGTGCCAATAAAAATGCAAAGTACGGCCCTCCTTCGCCGCGCGCGTTGCTCCTTCTTCTCTTTTCCTGTCCGTGTGCACACCCCCGAGGGGATGGGCTGCCGCTCCCTTCTCCGATTCAATGCTTCTCTCGCGAGACGAGCCGCTCGAAAGACGCTTCGCGAGAGTGGCTGCGAAACAAGCATCACGAGTGGCCCGACAATATGACTCGCAGTTTTTCCCTGGTCGGGAGTCTGGCGTTAGAGAAAGGTAAAGTCGTTGGGAAATTGTTATGGACCCTGCTGTACAGAGAAATGGGAAAATGACGTCTTGTTTGACGGAGATTGCTAGTTCAATGAGGTTGAGTTTGATATTAAAACTTTCGTTTATTTTCAGAACTTATCTGGTTGGCCAGTTATTGAGAAAGGTACACGCGTTTCTCTCTTCTTCGTCGAATGCGAGTGAGATACGAATACTTGACGTATCTACGTATTACGTCAGAGCCCCTTTCCAAGAAATTAGTTCCAAGGATTAATGGAGTTGCCGTAACAAACAGCTCCACTTTCTAATAATTTAAGTAAACAAACAAAAACCAACTAAAAATCAATCAAATTCATAAGTCTCAACTAATATTTTTGTAGTAATATATCTCTGCACTTGCGCAAACTCTATTGTAATTTTAGTCCAGTTGAATAGTATTATGTGGATTACCGAAAGCTTTGGTAATTTCGTGGTGATATTGATACTTCCTGCAAATGTGACGAATTGTATTTGGAGTTGGTCGTCCTATCGCTGTATACGAATCGACATTTTCAGCACTGATTGGTTGAATCGTCATTACGTGGACAGGTATACGTCAGATTTTCGTTATTTCCACAAGTACGATCAATGTATCTCGACGATATTATTTTTACTGTAAATAAACGGATGCTAATGAAATGTCTCTGGACGAACGCGGTACGGCGCAGCGCTGCGTAGTTTGCGTAAACGTAGAAAGGTCAAAAATGTTTTCTTCACTCGGCTAACACTACATCGACCCGTTGATGAAACCGATCAAATGGCAATCGGGCCGCGCAACGATTCGTCCGGAAGATAATACATCAATCAGCAGTTCAATTAGCCGCAAAACCGGAATATGGTTATCTGCAGCGATTATCCCGCCGCTTCTGTTAACGATCGGGTTCAACATAGGTCAGAACGAACTGATTAGCTCGTTGGATGCAATATTGTAATTGAAAGAAAAAAATGATCAAAAACGGGGAATGAAAGATACGATCTGCTTAACCCTAACCCTAGGTAGCCTATTAAGTAGTGTTCAAACAGAGATCTCCAACTACCAATGTAATTTTACTTTTGGTCTTAACGAATAGTCACTTATACGCAAGATATCGAACGTTTTATTCATAAAATAAAAATGTAAACGCAGGACCTTCTCAATAAAGAATAAAATTGATTCTTATTAAACTACACATGTTTAATTATTCTAATTTAAGGCACTGTAGTACGATTTCAACGTAGGTGGTCTGAGAGATTTTTACCAAGTCTGTGCATACCATAGTCGGTGCAATACGATCGCATCGAAGATGGCCGCATAGTTGCATATATCTTTGGAAACTGTACGAGTGTGCGCGCGAGAGGAGAAGCGAAACCAAAAAGAAGAAAGAACAGGCAGGAGGAAGAAAGGATTACTTTTTACATATTATTTTTCGTTCACATAATGAGATTTAGTATTCAGACGAGCGAATACAGTCGGTAGTAGTTCAACTGATTGCACATTGACTAAAATTTCGTTCAATTAAGTGGAGTTGAAATAAATGAAGTACTATTGTACCTTCGGTACATTACGTACGCATTTAAGTATTTTTGTAAATTTGTATAAATCCATGAAGGATTATAAAGGAGACATTTCGCGTTTCACGAAGTAAGAACGCCCACTGCTCAGCTATTTATCTTTGTTCAAGGCGCTTATGTCTTTTAAATTCTGCCCCTTCGTGCCTATAAAAATGGCCAGAGGAAACGTTCAACCGCGTCGACTTTCATATCCTTTTACGTAAACTAGTAAAAAGACATTATAATGAGGGCTTATACGGATCTCCGCCTTAAATTCATTCGTACCACGCGATTACAGGATTATCCCGAGTGGACTACGCCGCCTTCTGTAACCAACATCGGATTTATAACTCTAATGCCGGCGATAGAATAGCATTAGTCGTGACGTTGGTTAAACCGTTACTCTATTCGCCGTACGAGCATTTTGTATAAGACTAGGTCGGAGATACTAAACAAACAACGAAATCACGTTACAATGTATAATGAATCGGAATGCCGAACTAACATGACCGGAGAAAACGGAGCAACGAACTAACATTTGGAAAATAGATCTACTTTCTGTAATTAGGCTGGTGGGATATTTAAACGCGTCATGATACTCATCCTAGTTACCCTTTGGAAAGTATAGCGGGTGAGCATGAAGTTGCCAGGACTCGCCGCTCGCTCGTAGAACAAGCTGAACAGACGCGTTTCTGTGCGGGACAAGTTACAAAACGTTCGTGTGCACGCGTGCATACACACATAGCTGACACCAACGTACGTCATACGTGTGCGTGCGTTACATGAATATAATTAATTACACGGTTCCGTGCAAGTTCTTCCGCTGAACCGCGGGCGATGTATAACATCTTACCGAATTTTCTGTTACACCAATTTAAATATTAGACGTAAAAAGAATCGAAAATTTTGTTATATCTTATATGACACGGAGCTGGAAATTTAGCAATTGCACTCAAATTATTCATTGGATCGGAATAACGGACTTTGAAAAATAAGAGAAGAGAAACGTGGAATAACTAATTCCACAGTTTCGATATGGATGATTAACTCGTTTACACGCAATCAGGTAATTCAGGTTCAGGTTTTCGAAATAAGCGCAAAACGCGAATTTTTAGCAGGTCGATAATCACACGTTCCAGTTTGCGTTCCACTGGTTACGTTGGTCATTGCTTTCGCGTACGGAGAATTCAAAAGGCCGGCCATCGAACAATGTAACGGACTTTCATCGACAAAGGGTTCGCCTGTTGAGATGTCCCATTGTACGTATTTGTACTATCTGGATGCAATCGATCCATTGTCCGGCCTTGATTGGTGAAATTAACAAAGACAGATGAGCTTTGCAGGGCTCGCGATGAAACCCGGAGTCAAATTCCGCGGTGGCGTATTCTAATTCGATTTAATCCGTTTAAAACGCTTTCAACGCGATCCACGAAGGTATTCGTCGAACGAGAATAAAGTTGCACTAGTTTCAACGAGTCCTTACACACCAATTTAACGTAATCGGTTAACGACGCTCATACAACGTTTCGAGAACATGCCATTGCAATTCGTGCAACGATCATAAAACGTAGAGCTTTTACCGTTTAAACGGCAGCAACTCGTAATTGACACCGAATGCACCAAATATGTTAAAGCTGTAGATTTTTGGTATATATATTTTTTTGCTATTACTAAAAACATTCAAGCGTTTTTGACAAAGTTCATGTTAATTTTCACTGGAACAGGAACATGATCGAGTCTTTCAGAAGCCAAATTGACCAAGTGCGAACTTTTGTTGTACCCAAGTACGTGATTAGCACAAAGAATCGTAAATTCTCAGGTGAACTTTGACGAACGATATCTTCATATCATTGCTTCTTTGTAATTTTCATTTTGTGGAGTTGATCGGTACCTACGTGATACAGGTTAATAGTTAATAACTCTGATCTCTCACAAATATCACTCGCGTAACATGCGTGAAACTAAGATACGTACAGATAAAAAGGCAAATGAATAGTATAAAATTGACGAAAGGTGAATAGACGGTGAACAAATATTCTGGGAGGTGTCAGAAGGAAAGGAACAATATACATATATTCGTCGATATTTATGTGGTAACCGATGCGACGAAAAAACAGGCATCCTCTACTTTCATCTCCCATGAGGAATACGAAAAAGAGCGACAGCCAACGAGTGGCCGTAAAGGACGGATAAACCCCGGTGTACGAACCGTTGAAATAAATGTCAGGAGTTAGTTACTGCCCGTAAAGTGCACCGCACTCGTTGTTCAGCGTGCCGCGAACTTAGCGTTCCATGTTATTCATCTTTTTCTCTATATCGCTAGCCGCGACTCCGTTTCATAATTTATGTCGCGTTTAATGTGGATTTTTACGTAGCCAGCCGACAACACCTGTATAATTGAATTTAAATGCAGCCACCGCCGTTTCCGGCGACGCGCGTCCGCCGTTTTATCTTAACCGACGCGTCGCGCCGCCTGCAACATCGTACCCGTTTGCAATTAGAAATCGCTGAACACAGTTACGATTATTCTCGTTATGTCGTTCTTGGCAATGCAGAATGGAAATTTTACACCATACGATATTACAGATGCAGGTGAGTAGGATTTTATTGAGAAGGTCGATACCACGATTTCTAAGTCGAAAAATTAGTGAACGTCGATTGGTTATTTTACCTTGAATTTCAATTGGACTAATATCATCGACAAATGAGTAGCTTTTAGTTTAGAGAAAATGAACAAAAAGATAAGAATTTCTCGTGAAATTGAAGAGTGAAAATGAAAAACGTAAAATGCCGGTAATGTTTATTCGATGGAAACGGAGGAAATAAAATAAGCCTGAAAATAAGCAACGAACAATACCGAACAAAAGAAGACTAACTACTGTACTTTACTCGTCAAACAAAAAACGCTATATTTACAGGGAGAATTTGTAATACGCGACGTTCAATGAAATAGGATCCTCATAATAACTCTGCGACATGAACGAAACTCGTAATGATACGTTGCGCCGAGGTGACATACCCGTGAACGGAATTCCTTTGCGCGTGGCTGCTTCCGGAAGCGGTGGATGCAGGTCCGCTCCTCCTACGCTGCCTTCCGCCACTTACATTCGTGTTCTCTCTGGATACTATCGATGGCGAACTCTCGGTGCGTGCAACAATAAACGTTGCCTTTAATCGAGATTGTCCGATAAGCTAGGAGATCCACAAATTTCTCCAGTTGTTAGTTTGACTTTTTATACTTCCTGTTGGATCAAAGCGGACGCAAATTCATGGCAGGGACGATTTCGATCTTTGACTAATTGAAAACGTGGGAAAACGATGCAACCGTTTTATCGTTATCGCGATATTAATTCGTTGGCGTAAATTCGATATTTTCTCATTTTCGAGTAAAATTGCTGGATTTGCAGATTACGGGAGTAAAATTCAGCTTTCAACGCGGCTAAGTTCGACGAGACCCTTTTGCTTCGCGTACGCAGTCCGGTAATTAGGAGGGAATGTAATTGCAAATTTCTAGCGTCGATTAGCATATCGTGTTGCGTAGCGGTGGTTATTAAAACGTATTAAACGGGAGGAACGAAACTGTGTTTAATGAGGGTCGGGTATTTACAAGTTATCCCTTTTTTTCTTATGCATCTCCGCTGTAGCATTATACCCGTGGTATAGCCATGGTATGCCAGTGGTGGTATCGCTAGGTGAATTATTGTTGTACACCGCATCGGCTTAATGAACCAAGCACCCCCCATTAAGTATTCTTCGAATCAAAGTGGAACACACAAATGGCTCGTCTGCGCGGAAGCTAATTAATCGTAATGGACAGAATGGATGTTACGACCCGAGTATCGCGGCCGGAACGTGCTAACTTCTAAATTAATTAAAATTACGCGGCTTACGCGGTGGTCTACCGGTAATAAGACGTTCTTTGGGATATTCCGCTGGAAAATTTTTTGCCTGCGGTTACGTTTCCTTTCGAAATTACATCCTAGTAAGATATATCTGATAACTACTCTAACCAGTCGAATTATACACGGATTTCTCTTGTACGAGTATAACGTTAACGTAGACCGCTAAACGTTGCGAAAGTTTGATTAAAATTACGCCGTGTAATATTCCACAGCCATCCAAATATAATTCAATTCAATTTACGTGCTTCCGAGATGTACATACTTTAAACGCCAACGATAACACGTAACGTACAAACTAAACACGCACTCCATCGCTAATTCGCCAAAAGCGTCAGCCTCGGAATCTCCGCGAATGAAAACCGCAAACGCGTTCGCAAAACCGCCTCGACTAGTATTTTCAGATACGGAATCGGCGATAATCGTCGCAAAGTGATACGACCTTTGGATTACATAAGCCTAGCTCGCGCGAGATCAATACGAGGGTATTGGCGAGAGCCAATATTAACGATCTCCGAAATATGCCGGTAAATATTTGTCCGCCATACAGGCCAAGTCTACTCAAGGATATCGTATATGCGTTGACGGGGGTTGCACCGGCGCGCGCGCACCCTCGTTTGTGTTTGTACGCGCGACGCGATCGGCTTTCGGCGTCAGAACGGCGGATGTCGCCGGTCGATTCGAGCGGAATATGCCAGAAGCGATTTCAACGGGCTTCCACACCGTAATTGATTCGCAACGGTTATGTCACGTCGATGAGGAAACTGGTTGCTCGCTTGGCCGCTCGATCGCCTAATCGTCCGATCCTCCGCCTGATCCTTCGACTTTGCTCCTCTTGCCTACACGGTTGCGTAACGTGTCGCACGAATTTTACATCCGAGCGTTCTCATGTTCCTGGCGAAAAGGTAAATTGCACAAGAGGAATCTTAATAACGTTGTTTAATGAGAGAATTAAGATCAAATTATGATATAAGAAAAAGAATCCTGTGGACGCATTACGAATACACACGTGTTGGATAAATATAGTATGGCATAATAAAGCCAGGAATATGTCAAGGTCGACTTTATTTCTTTTTTTAAGAATACTGTATGTGTTTTACGATATGTTGAAATAAAAAGCACCATGCAATGAAGAATAGCAATTTTCTTCTTTTAGCAAGAGTCTCTCGGTTTATTGCACGTGATCATCTTAAAAGCACACCTTGTATCATCCTCGATATCAACTACTTGACCCCGTAAACTTCAATTTTAATCGTGTATTTCTAGACTATATTGAGTAATAAGAATAAAAGTTATCTGGGAAATCGTAACCATAAACTTCAAACTACGCAATCAAGGATTATCGGTCAACCCACATCCCGAACCTCGTTTTAGAACCGCGCGCGTAAGCGATCGGACCGAAAAATGATATCATTTTCACCACGAAAGGAAACCGCATTTCCTGAGAAGTTGTGCAGGATAAATGGCGAGCGCGAGTCGTTGAATCGATTCTAGAAAAACAAAATGAAAATACGCCGATGGCGAAGCGTGACTGTTGTCGCGCTTTAAGGGCGAGTCCTTTGTCGGCCGAGAAACATGAATGAAACTTCGATTACGTAAATACGAGGCCATAACGTGGCATGTTATACGATTAACTATAGTAAGAAGTGTGTCGAGCCGCGCAATTAAGGGGCGCCGTAGTTGTTAGCGACGAGAGCTCAGCGCGTCGGTTAGCTTTCAAAGAAATCACCTCCGGCTGAAAATGACGGATAAGACCGCGAGGTCATGAGAATCCGTGATAAACGTGGAATAAAAACGCGACTTTCTGACGAACGCGAGCGAGAGGTACTACTCGTAGCTCGTCGGATGCGAGCGTTTACTTTACGCCAGAGTTGGCGCTTATCGACCATCTTAAAACGCGTCTCTGAAAATGTAGGTGAATTATGGTAATTCTCGCCGATAAAGGCAATATCGATGGAAACTGGGAAAGAAGACATAGTACGATGAGCGGGAGCACTTTGCTGTTTTATTCCGATCTATAGTTCGTCAGGCAACCAATAGAATCGTAAATGATATTCATTTGTAACATTGTGCGCCGTTGAATATGACGTCGAGCGAATCCAGTATCAATACTTTGAAGAACGGTATTCCGATGATGGTTAATTCTTGATTATCCGCCGTTGGAATAATAATTCCTACCTTTCTATTCATCGTCGACCACCAACCGCGTGAAAAACGCATCGAATCAACACCATCGGAGAACAATAGCCTCATCGTGGAACCGAACGTTTCGTTCATCGATCGAAACTTAAGAAGTGTACGGAACCTTCCGATAGCAGGACAGAAACAACGTGTGGAAATAATCGTCCGCAATTCCTCGAGCTTGTACTCCCTGCTGTTCGTAAAATAACCATAAAAAATCGAAACGAGATCGCGAATGTAACAAACGGTGATATCGAACACGAGTTACGGTTGCATAATCGCGCTTGAGCGTTTCCTCGAGCGATTATCGTTCGCAAGGACGCCGCGAGCGTAACTCCTGTAGATCGCGGATTACGTATAGCAATGGGAACTGCGCGTTCCAATTCGTCGTTGAAACGCTCGAGTTTCGAAACGGGTAAGGAGCTTCATCTTCCGAAATTCTCGGATCAGGAAGATCGACGTTGGCTTAATCTCTGGCAGTTCTTAACGTTCCTTGCTTGCAAGTTTTCGCGAATCGTGAATAGCAACTCACATAGTATAACTTTCAATCTGAAAGCTGTGGTTCCGTTTCAAGCATTTTCTTAATACAAATTTTCATGGTAGAATTGCGTAATTTTATTCTTACGTAAAGTCACGCGTTCTCTTGTAACGTCTCTCTGCGTGATACATTTAGAATTGTTGCTTTTGAATGAAAATTGGAGGCGAAGATGAAAGAAATTGAGAATTAACGAAGAGTAAAAGGATTCGTTGAAATCTATTATTATAATTTCGAGGCAATTCGATGGAATTCTAAAGGAACGAGGTCTCCCCTCTCTTCGTCTCGTTACCGCGAATTTCCATCGTATTACTGTCGGCGGCAATGTAAACGTTGGTACTTACCTAATATCACGACCGACTATTCGGTCTATTAGCAATTACGGATAATCTCCTAGGCGATCGCTTTAACAGGCCGGAGTATTATTGCTGGAAATCCTTGCAAAGGACGCGAGAACCAACGCCACTGAATTCGCTCCCGACCTTATTGGATTATCGTAAATGCGTCGACACAAATACACTTATTTGGAAAATGATTCTTTGTTGCGAATGTTTCGCCAGCTGTGCAACACGCGAGCGGATATTTTCATCGAGGATTTCTGATAAAACCGTCGATTCGAATCGGTGTCATCCTTCTAAAAAAAATTAATACAGATATTACATTTGTATAAAAATTGGCAGCTATTGTTATAAAAAAAAATCTGAATCATGACAAATGTAATAAACAAAATCTAGAATTTCTAGAATCTCTCTTTCGTTTTTAGAAAAATTTCGTGCAATACGATAATCATGAAATTTTACAATTCAATGTGAACACCACTATGTAAACTAAAGAACATTGCACCGAAAGGGTACCACCATCAAAGTAAGTTTAACTAACAAAGTACCGATAATATTGTTCTTTTCTTTTGTCGCAAAAATAGCCGATCCACCGATCGCTAACCAATGAAATTTCGTTTCGGGAACAAACAGAGAGCAACGCGCGTACAGGGGCTCATTATCGAGCCCTATGTCCGCGTGGAGGATGCTTAATATTTAACGAAGTATCGGTAACAGCCCTTCTAACGCGGCACCCTTTAAACTCGTGGCACAATGATCCTCTCTGCCGCTCCCAGTGGAAACTGGAAAATCCAATTTCTGGACGAAACAGTCGGTAAAATCAGATCCGAATTGGAATCAATGATCGATGCGTCATCGTAGAGGGGTGAATACTTGAGCGTGACCGCGCGAGCAGAGTAGAGAACGCGCGCAGGGTCCGTCCGACGACTAATTAGTATTTTGACGTGGATATCCGCGATGGATCTCGCGTATCGTTCCTGGACCCGCGTGTCACGCGAATCCGATGCGACACTGTTCAACCCCCGCGTCAACCTACACTGTCGAACCTATTTGCAAATTGCTTTTGCCTCGACTGGTGGACGCGCGTTGGTCTGATTGGAACTACGAAATCCCAGTACTATGAAGCAGAATCGATGAGCAAGACGGGGTTAATATCGCGAGGGTTCGTCAACCCTTGTCACGTTACACGGCTTTGGAATTTTGACAAACATTCAAAATCCATTTCGTTACTAGAATACGTAAATGTTTCCATCTGACAAGTTTCATTCGCAAGAAACATTTTCCAATTACCGTTGCACGTATAATGTTTCCATTAAATTATGCTTTGGAATATAAGAATACCGCCTCGTGTCTCCTATCAGGATCGAGAGAACATCGCGTGTATGTGGTTTAACATGCCTTCGATCGCTGCTCTTTTTCAATTTAAGTGCTTTATATACCTTCCATGCCTCGCGTTGCAGAAGATTGAGCGCATAAACTCGTACACGCGCCGCGTATCTTGTCGCAGTCGAGAGCGTCTATTTATTAAAACCGTGGCGCGATAGCTGGCACACGTGTTTCGAGCAACGAGGCGATATCTTGCGATGATCGTAGTCGACGAACGAGTTCGCGTTTCCTGTTGTACACTGCGTAAAAGAATTCTGACGATCTCGTTAAACATATGTATGTAGAAACTTTGATCGTTGTTTTCAAGTTCTAGAGAATCGAATTGACAAAGTTTGAAAGAACCGATGTCCTCGATTAACAAAGATGCGTTTCAGAGGCGATTAGTTCGTCATGTGATCCTTCTGTATTCGTGTCGCAAATATCAATGTCGATATTCCAGAAATCGTGAGTCACCGGACCGTGACTAATCCGTCAATTACCGGTACCGTCACGTTGACGAGAAAAAGACAATTCATTGAACAGTAGTAGCTTTTCTGATGTCGCGAGATGATTGGATTCGCTCGATCGTTGAATGTATACAGCCGACAAGACTAATGAATCAGTCAATGAAACAAGTGAGTCGTGTGTTTGAACAATGACTCTCGTTACCGATGATGTCATCGTGTGCTTCGCCATTAACACAAATTTAAAAAAAGAGAGAATCGTTTCGAGGAATGGCGTCAAGCGTTTTCCTCGTAAACATGTCAAGTCGTAATTTTTAAATTCATTCACCGAGGCAAAAACAGGATATCGAACGTCGAGAATGATTAGGTGTTCACGCGTTCTTTAAGAGGTTTTCAGTCACAGGTAGGAGAAACGAGCCATGAAATATGACATCATCGTCGGAGTTAAAAAAAAAAAAAAAAAAAAAGGATGGAGGAAAGAAATGCAAAAACCAGTCACTACGACGCAAGATCCTCTGTGATATAAGATGGCCGTGTTGAACAATTCTGAATACATGTAGGTATACACGCAAGCAAATACAGGTTTCTATAGGTCATTCAGAAAATGCGTGCCTCCTTGATATGAATCATCTTTACTACACCGCGTAAAGCGTTACACAACCGGTTCCAGCGTACAACCTTTTCCTTTTTTTATCGCTTCTTGATCGCATCGGTCGTACGATTTATAAAATAGCCTTTTCTCACTTAATTACCATAAACCTGTATCCATCTGATTGTCATAATATTCACGTATGCTTTAAATGTAATACATATTTACATATATACGTGCGAGAAGGATCTTTGATGGCGAAATTGACGTTCAAACGAGTTCGTCTGAATTTGGCACGGGCGCCTTCCTCATTATCGCCGGTCGCATCGCGATGAAAATTGGACGCCACCGTTGTAAACGAACACTCCGTGTAACGGTACAACGAATAAATTCTATATAATGGCGGTCATAACAGTAACACGCCGCGAGCATAGCCGTGACTGCGCTCGTCGAAGAAATCTGCGTAATATTCAAATGTCAGCCATTCATAGTCGCATAAATCGCAGCGAATGTCAACTGTTTACGATCCTCGAATTCCACGCGGCAGAAATGGTGCGCGTTCCACGACGCTCCTCTTCTTTTTCCCAGCGATTCTTTCCCTTTGTATCGTGTGTGTGCATCCGCGAAAGTTGCGTAAGCAAACTGGAACCGGACGAAAATGTAGGATGCCTGGCGTCGCCGACGAACAACCTCCGCGTCTCTCGGCCGCGTAACGTTTTCAACCGGTGCTGGTCTTAATGATAACCGTGCAGGTATTGCCATGAGAGCGTCGTTATCTTTACAACGCGCACACACAATTGCCGTAACAGTTCCGACCTCTTTTTCCATTCTCCCGGCGCGTTGCGCGCAAGTGTTTCTAGAACAAGCGCCCCTGGATTCGCAGATTCGCAAATGCCTCGCATTCTTCTCGTTCAAGCACACTGGATAAACTTGAAAAAAAATAAGTCGATTGTTTAAAAGTGGAATCCACCGTGGGTCAGTACCACAGGGTCCTTGAAAAAGCTTGTAGTAAGCCAAGTATCTAGAAACTTCGTCGCGTTTCCACGAACAGAGAAGTATTCGTTGCTGAAAAGAACAAGAGCGTCTTGGACTGCAAACCCGCTGCAATCCGACCACAGTTTTACGAGAATTTCGAATAACATGCGCCAATTGTAAAGGAAAATACGCTCATCGTGTATCCGATGAGCAAGCCTGCAATAGAACAAGTTCATCTTTGATGGAATTTCTACGAATCAATCTCGATGAACACGGATTTTCGATTGAAGAACATTCGATTCGCGTTTAAGCGGCCGTATTTCCAGGCTACCTGCTGCGAAACCATCGCGCACCACTGTTTTCACGCGCAATATGTTCCGCCGCGTTTCGGTATCGGCCGAAACAATTGTGTATTCAATTATCGTAACGTTCCATGTCTTATCGCACGGTACTTGACACGTACCACGGCGAGATTACATTGCTCCGCTAAAAGTTGTCGCGTAGAACGTGAAAACAGTCCGGATATTACCGGTGGCTGGTCCTCTTACCGCGTAGTTCTCGTCGAACGGGTATCGACTCTAGCCTAGATTTAAAATCCAACCCGTCATCGAGTCGCTCTTCGGCGTTAACCTGTCCGCTTCTCTGAAATCAAGTTTCAGCAACCTCGTACCGATCACACGACCATCCAGGCTTTGCATATTAAATTTCCTGGAAAAATAATTTAGCATAGCGATTATTTTAATCGGACGTTTCGTTATTTTGCTCGACAAACAGTCTAGCTGGGCCAATTTATGAATATTTACATCGCGTAAAAATCCATGAATATTCACTTATACGTACAAATCGTAAAGTGAATTTGTTGGACTTACTGTATCGTGGAAACAGACGCATATACGTGGATTTAAGAGAAAAATGGTAAATGTTGCGCGGCGCTTCCCGGTTGCAGTTTCTATATAAATATTTGCTACGATTCGGTTTCGTGCGCAATTCCTTTCGCTTACGGCTATTCGCAACGTGGATTTCTGCGAGCATCTAGCATTCTAGATACGGAGTTTTCTACGCGGTTTTGATGGTCGTAGTTTTGTCGACCACTTATCGAAGCTTCGTATGCGATGGATGTGGCTCCCTGCCACGTATTACGAATTTCAATGCTGTATCGTAGCGATTAACTTTCAAAACAGACGTTGCGGTTTACTGCGCTATGCGTTTAGCCGTCATGCCATGATTCATAGGAGAGCACGACATCACTGTCATCGATTAGAATGTCTGCGATGTTTGCTTCGTATGTATGTCTTAGGAAGAAAATTTTTTCTCGGTATCGAACCACTTCCTTTAACTATCATTGAGAATATCATTAAATTCATCGATGCAGAAAGATCGGAGAAAAGAGATGATCTAACAAGGTATTTAAATAATCGAGAGATATATTTTCCTGTTGCATCTGTTACCATCTAGCGGAATTAATTCTACCATCGCACGCTTGAAAGCCCTTATCATCTAATTCGTGCTTACGAAACACGCTAACGGATACACGAGCATTCCAACTTCCGTCATTTCCCACAGTCGAAGCTCGTGGTCATCGATGCAACCAGTTGCTCGCGTCACCGTAGTTCGACCATGAAAAGTGCGCGCGAACTTCTGCGTTTCTGCCACCGAAGTTGCAACCGAAAGCAGCACGCAAGAAACAGTGAATGAAATCTGAATCAAAGGGAAGTTCGAGCCATGCAGATTGTCTATCGCGTATATCAATCGTGGGGACTTTCTGTGAATCCGGTGAAGCGTGTCACCACCGTGGAGACTGTATCCTCTGTTTCTTATCGCAATACCGATAAACCACGAGCTGTCCTCTTTCACGTATGCAATATGCGGTAAAGCTCGAAAAAAATTGATTTTATAGCGGCTTTTTTCTTGCGTTTTCACGGTGCAATCGATAGCATTAATATTTTATCGTCGCTCGCGTGGGAACTAGTTTCACTTTTTCTATAGCGAAGTGGAAATTCCATCTTCCGCTCTATTGACTCGTATTCCGCGTGCTCTGTTTCTTTTTTATGCTGTTCGCTGACAATGAATGTAGTCGACCGCTCTTACCCGCTTCCCTCCTACTCCTTTCTCGTCTCGCCTTCCTTCTTTTTTTTCATTGCTCATTCGTTAATTGGTTTCGCTTCTGGAGTAAATATTGAAGCATCGCTGTTATCGAGTGCGGTGAAACAATTGCGCCGAAAAAGTTCCGTTACTAGGTCGACGTGAAAGAATTACTCGATTTACGGACGATCAAACAGCAGGCACGTTTCTTGTCCTGTACACGCGATATAGTTGCGATCGAGCAAACGATAGTACGTGCACGACGTTACGCCAACGATTGCTTTATCATTTTTATCCTTGTTTATTTGCGGCGCCTATCTTATTCTTTGTTTAACTTTCTCGCCAAAGAACTTTAGTAGTTGCCGATTTCTATTTTTACTACGTAAGGCTCGAAATTTTGTTCGCACTTTATGTTAACGTGGCAAATTTTTTCTCCTAACTTTTACAATTCCATAATTTACAAAACCCTTTCCAATTCAAAATTCTTTTGAGATAATAAATTTTCATGAGTGAGCGTTTCTGCATACCAAAATAGCATTTGATTCATCGTCGGCTATCATCATTTTGCATTCCTTCATTATCATCTACATTCTTCGTGTGCAGTAAAATAATCCACCATCGACAGCTTTCTAAAATTATCCAACACCAAAGCATCCTCTGCGCAATCTCCCAGAAGAATTCCATTTATCAATTATTCTCACAATCACCACAATGATGGTGCAATCAACGAGCGATCCCGGTCTCGAACGGGAAAAGCATTGTTCCCCTTTTCCTGGTGCAGCTCTCTGCAACACAGGGCGGCTCGCTGGCTGACCACGCGCGCATACCGACGCATCTAAAATTACTTACCGGATGCTACGCGCGCCACTGTCGGTTGCGCAATCGGCCCATGCGTATACGTGCGCGCGATCGCTCGCGCGCCAAGTCGCTTCTCTCGTCGTCCTGACTGTGCTCGTCATCGCGTCAGCTCCCTTTCGCGTGTTCCCCCGTACCTGCTGCGATCGTGACTCAATCGCGAAGGCACGTACGACTAATTGCTCGTTTGCATGAGAAAAAGAGGTTTCCGGTGCTGGTTATCCGATACGAATCGAATTCACCGGTTAGTCGTGGTGAACGGTAAAGATCGACAAGGTTCCGCTCGCTTATTAATATGTAATTGTTCTTTTTGTCCTTCCCTGCGCGTTTTTGCGGGGGGGCTCGTTGCAGCAATATGACGATTTCTATCGACGAGGAGTTTTTTAATCACAGAATTTTACTTTGTGAAGCTCGACGCGCTAGTCGCGGAACGTGCTTTTCAAGGCCTCGACGAACGATCCATTTTGGCGTAACAGAAATAATCTTTCCACATGCATACAACGTGGTTTTTCGTCCCTCTCCTTTCTTGGCTTTTGGTTTTCAAATGGACATTGCACGCGCGGTTTTAAATGGCGACGTTTGTACGAGAAAATAACGATTGAAAGAAAACTGGTATTTTTGTGGTCATGGAAAGCGGATTCTACGTCGCATTTATAACGGGAAAGATGAAAAGGAGGCAGATAAAAAGGGACACGCTTTAATACGGCATATAATGCAAGATAGGAACAAATGCCTTCAACTGTGTTATTTACTACCTCGCTGAAGAAACAATTGGATAGTTGTACAAAAAGATGCAGAAAGAAATCGATGGTTGCATAACCAAGGACATTCGAAGTCACGAACAAAGCGGAGAAAAAGACGTAGTATTCGTTTCTAAGTCTACCGTCTATGAAATTAGTATGAATAACGTTTCAAAATAGCGACCAGAATGATCAAATAATAAAACACGGAGCGAAATGGCAACGAAAATCAAAAGAGAGCAGGGAAAATGTTGAAAAAGTTGTATCAATCGGTTCGAATCTGTTTTTCTCGATGGTTGGCTTTCAAGCAATTGCCTGATGAAACACGGGCGGAAGCGTAGCCACATCAAACGATAATCTTTGGAGCGTTTCGGTTCTGACACTGAGATTTCGCATCTCCGTGCTCACTCCGCGCTATTTCGTATTCAACATTGTTATGCGACCGGTACTCCTGGCGTTACTTTCACGCATGAAATAACCACACAGTCGAGCCGTGCTTCAATTGCATAATTCGGTACGCAAACAAGCACATCGTAATCCTTCGGATTCGCGTGTGGAACGAAGACCATGCGGAGAGGGACGTGGCGAATCAAGGGACGAGAAACGGAGGAGAGAAGGACGAAAAAGACAACGAGAAAGTCAGGAGGCAAGATAGAAAGAGGGAAATGGAAATGAGTACACGGAGAACGAGGTCGGATGATCCACGCACGATGAAGACGATCGAGTTAAGCCAGTCGAAATCGCGGATCATAAAGCTTTCCGAGGAGCACGCTGGTCGGCGAAGCGTTATTCATAAGCGAGCGTTGTGTCGTCGTCTCGCTTGCAAAACAGGAAAACACGTCACGCGGTTGACGTTAATGTGATTTGCAAGAATCGCTCGAACAGATACGTGTGCCAGGATAAAAAGCGGCCGACGGAGGGTGGACGAGGAAAGACGCGGGAAAAGAACGAAATTTCTGCTATTGTTGTCGAACAAACGACAACTGTGTAGAACAGAGGCGAAGAAAGAGACGGAAGTAGCGAGGACACGGTTGAATTTTAGCGCAACGTCGCATCTTCCACACCGCTACTCGAAGACAGACGCCACATTGTCTCGGAAGGATGTGAAGCCAAGTAGAAAGGGAGAGAAGTGTGTCTTTTTGAACTGTGGGGCCGTGAAGCGATTACAAGTTAGCTCGTACGTCGTGTGTCAGCCCCGATTTGCCCTTGAACTGCGGAAAAGAACAGAAAAAAGACCATCAAGTTGACGAGGAATAGGGAGCGACTGTAGCAGAGAGCAAGGCACGAAGAAGGGAGGAAATGAGAGAAAGAAAATGAATTATTCCCTGTAACGGGAAGTTCGGGGAACCATGATCGACCATACGGCGCATATGCAGAACGTAGAGCGCACGTGCACCAGCCTGCGAAGGTTTTTCGTTCGCTGCATCGCGTATGCACAAAACTCGACGTTAACTGGTGCCAGCTTCGATATACTCCGCACGTACCAGCGATGTATCGTCCGATCGTGTTTCCAAAGCGGGGAGAAAACTTTTCACCGTGGGGACTTCATCCCCGGTACTAACACCCCCTTGTTCACCTTTATGGAAAGTCACAAGCCTGTTCAGTAACTGCCTGTACGTAACTGAATCTCCTGCTTTTTTCGTGGAACACCGAGTGTCCTGATTCCTCGCGTAACTTCCACCTGGGCCACATTACGGAAATTCTGATCGAAAATCCAAGCTTAGGCGACGCGGCAGGGATTTACGAACGCGACACGCTGTCAAACAATATCATATTGCTATTCTAACCATAGAGAGCTTTTTTCTTCAATCGGCTCGCATAAAAAATTTCATTCAATGTACCGTAGAATGAAATTGAAACTATTGAGGATTCTCTTGCACCATTATCTTGATAACAAATATTCTTTCTAGAAATAGAAGCAACGAAGGTTTTATCGTTTCAATTTTTATCGAAATAAAAACATCTGGTAAAAAGAGACAAAGGACAATCAAGTTCAGAAAGGAATTCCTACGAACGCGGATGATAGTAGCGGGAAACTTTGAAACATCATCCATTAATAAAACAACCGGGAAAAATGTTCCTCTCTGAGCAGGCGATAACGACCGCTCGCGTATTTTTCGCGCGATGAAAAATGGACGAAGCTGCAAACCGGTACGTCTCTCGGAGCTACCCTCGGAGGATTTACGCGAGAAGATCCAGCAGCTTCGCGGCATACGAGACGGGAGTGCGAAATCTGCCGGAACCGGAAAGCGTGTCATCGTCTGCATATCAACGAATGCCGTGCGCGACGTTGCCGGGAAGGATGCGAGGGATGCGCTTTAATAGTGGTGCATTTCCAAGCAGACGGTGTTGCGGTGCGACGATGTAGATGGCCGTACACCATAATAAACGTACGTGTTCGAGCGGCGAGGAGGTGCCGTATATCCATCGGCAATCGGCTTGCCGTCTGCTCTGTCAGAGTGCTCTTCTTTTATTTAATATCGCGGTTAGACGACCCCTTCTCGATCCTCCACGCGGAAAACCGTCTCACGACGCTTTTCCACAATACGACGCTCGTGTTTCTTCCTCTCAACACGATGCTACTTGGCTGAAATGTGAATACAGAATCGTTGATACACCCTCCGTGCGAGTCTCCACTCTCGAGAATATATATATAGGCAACACAGCGAAAGAAGACAAGTAGCGTTTATTATTTATAAATTTTGTAGCCGACAGAGATTTCCAAACAGTAGACTCGCTATAGGAATCGATAGTACCACGTTAGTTTTCAATCGCAGCCTTTCGGAGTCCAAACTAATCCAGCTTCACTTTTTGTAGATTTCTTAATCTCATTATCCAGATGCACGATTAATGTCGAACATTAAAAAAAAAAAAGAAGTTTTACTCCAGTTTTGGAGTTAATCAATATATGTAGCTTTTGAACGGCTCATTTCACAGATGAACTTTTCTCAAACTTCATCACCCAACTACCACCCACGCTACCATATTATCTTCAATAATCTTAGTCGGACATTCCATCATCGTCTCAGCATATAACGCCAGATAGTCATCCTCTCCTCTCTCCATTCCAACAACGGTTAATCCATCACGCAACGCGACTGCGGAGAAGCTGGTACCACAGTCAACTCGAATTACATACACGGTTTCCACAGACGTAGCAGAATCGTGTTCGCGGAACAAACACATCTAGTTAAAATGCAGGGAATCGGTATTTCGTCGATGAATGGTCGTCGATTTTTATTGGCGCTCCTCGGCGCATTCGTGGCCCCGTTTCAGGAAGTGCACTCCTGTCCATTGTTAAGTAGATTTATACGATGCAGAGATGACTATCGGAAACCGCGTTCGTCGAGCGCTCGTTGCATTCCCATCCCTCTCCCTCTCTCTCTCTCTCTCTCTCTTTCTCTCTCTCTTTTTCTTTATCCCTTAGAGAGATCCTTTAGTCTCCGCTCATTTCCCCCCCTCACGTTCCATCTTTCAGAGCGATGGCCTTCACGCGCGTATTTCGTCCTGTTTCCTCTCGGTTCACCACTTTTTTTTCGGTTGATCCAGAACGTCGAATTGTCCGGCGCGCGAGCCACGTTTCACCGGTATGCGGGACAGCGTGAAATTTGAATGGAAAATTCGTGTTTTTGCTCCGCTGTCCGTCGCATCGGTGGGGTGCAAGTTCAGCCACAGAAGATTTACATACGCGTTTTTAGGCGTCACTCTGTTTCGCTATGGATCAGCTTATCAAACCGCGCGTCACCCGTCGCATTCATAATATATTCATTTCGATGTTGCTTTCTCGATTACCTCGTTGCATAGCATATATACACATCGCTAATAGAATTATGCTCGATGCGATGTTTTACATAGTAAACAGTTGTTTTGCAAGAAGATTGAACATTAAAAATGTGTCTTTTATTTTTGCCTCTTTTCCGAGCGTGCGTTGCAATGGATCTGCTAATATGGTATTTGATCGAGGATGACAACGAGTTTCGATTTTCTTCTCGGAAGATTGACTAGAAATACCTGAGAATCGACAAGTGGTAAATGATGTGTCAAGAATTCTTGTGTCATTAACGACAGGCAATCAGGTGCAATCAGGTATACTAGAATAATTCCAAATTATGATGCCGTCGTGCAATACGATAATTTCGTAACCTCGTATAGTTAATTTGCTATGTGGCGTCTTGACTACGCGGAAGATGACTGAACCACGTCGATTTACTCTCTTGTGCAACTCTACCATTCGTTTTCTTAATTTTACAACTCGCGGAAACCAACAGAGATCTCGACAAAAAAGCTAACACGCTTCGCAAACAGAGTAATACAATTGATAAAAACGACACGACGATACGAGCAATAAAAATATGATGCGATTCACGGAAAAGTACAACGAAATTATGAAAGTTGATGGGGAAACTCGCAAATTTCGCAACCGTCTTGCAAACAGTATCGTTCGGGAGCTTCGCGACTTACGAGGACAAAGGACAACGTTCCTGAAGAGCTTTATAGTACCGTAAGTTTGGCAACTAACAATTTCTCCGTCGTGCACCCGACTGCAATAAGAATGATTCGCCGTTCTCTTTCTCCCTCGTTGAGATTCCGTGTTCATCGTTTGCCGATATTTCGAAAGTAAACTTCTGCGAAGCAGCGCCCGCAGAATCTAATGAGACTCCCCGCTTTCGCGCTTGGTTTTCTTTGCAGTTTTCCTTCCCTGTCGGATCTCCTATCGAAACTCGGCTTAAAGGTTGCCAACCCTAATCTTTCATGCTTTCCTAACTTTTATTTTATTCCCGTCACCGCGTAATTTTATCCGATTGGACACGACGTGTTAGGATAATGGAATTAAATTTATCATTAAGTTTTACCGATTAAACAAGGATTGTGAAATTGTAGAACTGCGCTATCTCCGTCGCAGATTAATTCGACACAGTCGAAACTAAAATTACGTTATCTGTGCAACAGATTAATTCGGCACGGTCGAAACTGAAATAATTTCCGTGAAAATAGGAGGACACTGCTCTGTGTATATAGTACTTTGAATATATGAAACTTGTTCCAACACCATTGATAATTAAATATTCGAAGAATAAATTATTCCGGGACTCATTGTGTTTCGCTGTCTCACACAGTAAACACTGATGAATGAAACATTGATAAAGAAAAGAATTTCATCAAAGTGACTTGCATTATTAGGAATTCAATTATGGACGTTCACTTTCTTACCTGCTCCAAGCGAAGAATATGATATCGAGAACGTTTTCTAAGTTGAAACTTCTGAAGCTGCGGTACACGTACAGACGAAACGAATCTTAAATAAATCTTAAGTAAATTTTTCTTATTGGCGGAGGCACGCGCCACGAACGAGCAATTAAGTCCGACCACGGAGAGAATACCGTTTCAATTCCTTAAAAGAGTCCATCTTTTCGGCGCGTAGACGATCTTTTAATCCAAATTAATGCTTTTAGCGAAATTGCACGAAAGTCTACAACGTGGCTGTCCTTTCTAGGTGCTCTTCTCTCTGCCTCATTCTCCTTTCTTTGTACATCTCCTTGCTTCTTTCTTTACCGTTCCGTTCTGTTTGTGTCCCACGATCGATAATTTTATTCTACACCGTATTCTCCCTCGTTCACTCGCGGTTGACTGAATTTATCCAGTTCGCGAATTGACCTACTTCCTAGGGCCCAATTTCATCAGAAAAGAAAAGGAACTCTAAATCTTTTACTTGTACTAGTATCTTTTCTCGCTTAAGATCTATCGCGAACCCTATTAATAACGTTCTCTTCAATTCCTAGATTCCTTTACACAGTTTCACCTTGTTTGAGGATCAACACGTGTTCGCGAAAAGCCATTGACTTTTCTGATATTTCTCCGCTATTTGTAACGCTGTATTCGACTATGCTTCTGTATCACGATACAGTCATAGACAGAACAGACGAAACTATCTGAACGTCAAAGCTTAGCTCAGTGCCAGCGGGTCCCGTTTCTACTATCTACGAAATGCCTGTAGGGTCGAAGTAAAATCCACAAGACAGATTTACTGATAAGTTAAATAACAGGATGAAAAGCCGTATCCGATTTCGCCTCATCCTCGAACCTTCTCCTTTTCCACTATACATTCCTTTCAGCCATCACGCAACAGCGATATCCTCGCGTGGAAAGGACAGAAATTGCGATCCTAGAATCGTTTCGTGCTCGATGCAACGCAACGGGATAGAGCGGAGATCGCTCTACAACCTTCGTCGTGCTTATCAGCGAGCCAGCAACGACTCCAAAAGGAGTGGGACGAAGAATTCATTGAACTCTAACTGGCACTAGAATGGAGCGATTTAGCGCGGCCGCGTACACGGCCAGGCCGATCCAATGCGGTTGTAGTCGAAACGGGAGTACAGAGCAAGAAAGAGAAAGAGGGAGACCAGGCTGTCATTCCCTTCGATCAAGAGACCGTGCTTTCATCCAGCTCATTCCGGAGATCGTTCGTTTGGTCGTCCCTAATGCCAGAGCAATGACCTTGCAGCATTTCACCGTGCAAACTGCAATTCGTTCAGCCGTCTCTTTTCCTTTCTCGCTATCTAGGTATTACCCGTCTCTGTCTTTCTAGCCGGCTCACGGTACCCTCGCAGCTGGAGATACACTGCCACGGTCTCTTGTGCAATCTACAACCGCTGCAACGACCACTCGAGTGTGAACGCAACGGGGATCGGACTTGATCGTTTTAAAGATCGAGAGATGGACTTAAAGAGGATATGCCGGATTTGCTTCGCGGTGCGTTCCTTTCGGACTCGTCTTTCTGCGTAATTTATAATTATAAACTGCGATTGCGCCGACTCTTATTTTCATTTGACCCCATTGGGATAGCGGTTGGGTCTCGATCTCTTTTTTTTTAAATCACGATATTCCACGGTCGAATTCTGTTCATTTGAATTTGTTGAGAGATTCATACGTGAAAGTTGTTACAGTAAGATTTCACTAATTTTTCTTATTACCCATGATTTTTCAGAAAACAGGAGTTTGCGTTCGGATAAGGAGGCCGCTCAATCGCCAGGAACGACGAACACAGAAACTATGAAGCACACGATACATATACACAAATAAAGTTAAGAAGATTAAAATCTATCTTTTAGTTTGCTTCATATTTTCGAGACGAGCATATAATAAACCACTTTCTCGCGTAATCGGACACCAAAATTGTTGGTGCTGGTTCTTTCGAGAAGGTTGTTCGTCGAGCAGATTTACATGGGAGAAAACAACCGAACAGATAATACGATTTGCCGGTGATGGTATCGCGTTTAATCAGGCCACGTGACAGGGAAACGTTTCTCGCGAGAACGAGGAACGCGTTCCTTCGCTTTATGCAGGCCGCTACAAGGAGAAGCCGCGTTTACCACGTTTCGACGTTTCATTTCGCGCGAGAGGCGAAATCGGCCGGTTATTTGCAGAACCGTGCAACTTGATGAATACGAATTCCAGGGGATCGCGAGCAATTTCCGCCGCGCACGGCAAAACAGAGATTGCGATTCCAACGTGAATCATCGAGCGTGAGCCGCGGTGCCGTAACTTATCGAACCACGTGCTACCGAGGAGCCGAGGATTGCATTCCAGCGAGTCGAGAGAGCTCGGATAGTTTTTGCTTGAGTCGGCTGGTTGAATAGGGTTGAACGCGGGATACCTGGCTGAGCGACGCGTCGTCGTATTCGCCAATCAAGCTTCTTGTCGTCGACCACGTTTCCTGGACTCGTCACCCTGTGGTGGAAAGCAGTGGACCGCGTCTCTGCCACGAGCCTGATTACGATAGCGATGGAGACAAAAAAGAACCGCGCGCTGGGTATCGGTTCGGAGGAGATAAAAAGCAGGCAGGGAAAACGAGAAGGGAGAAAACGAAGGGAGAATCGGTTTGCCAACGGGGAGCTCTTGCTGGCTGGCTGGCGAGAGGATTGGCTCTGGACGTTCTCCGACCCGATCCTTAACGAACCTTTAATGCCTAGACTGGCACGGTGACGAAGGGAGCTACGATGATCCCGTGGCCGCGCCGCCCGAAAGCGACACCGAATTCCCCGGCATTTAACCCGGTGCGTTAACCTTTCTGAAACCGAAGCAATTGCACTCATTGTCCGGGAACGATAGCTAACGGAGACGTAGGATAAAGTAAGGCGAAGGAAGAGGGGTGAAGAGTACGAGGATTCAACGAAGGGGCGACGAGAAGGAAAGGATAGGGAGACTTCTCGGCTCTCCGAGTTAGACGGAATGAAAAGGGGCAGCAGGATGAGTGATTCAACGTTTAATTGGACGTGTAATTTTTTACTAGGCTGTCCGTTCCGTGCGGTATGCGAGTGTGGATGTAACGACGCGCAGGGTGTCAGGAAAGAAAGGATGCGAACCAAATGAGCAAAGGTAGGGATCATGCGCGACATTTTCCCCTTTGCATGGGTGCCGTTTTGTTCTACGTGGTCGCTGGGAATCCGCACCGTAGGTATGCGTGTCACGCGACACCCGTGGAAGGTTAACAAACACGGTCACCGCTAATTGACTTTTTAACCGCTAATTAAGCCCGCGACGAGCTCGACCGCACGAAGTCGTTGCGTCATTGCATGGAGGAGAACATTGCTGGAACGGCTTTCGACCGCGTACACTTTTCCACCGGGTTTCGAGTAACTGGGTCGGGCCTTCGAGTAACTGAAACTGTCCGTATCGTTTGTCCCACGAAAGACAATGATACACACGGAGCCACTTTCACTGTTGTCGCGACTCTATAGCATCGAAATTGCCGCCTCTTATTTGGGACAACGATGTTCTTTCAAACTGAATTCGAAATTACGCATACACAAAAGAGTCGATGGGCGCTGCTTCGAGCGATGCTCGAGGTGCCTCTGACTACGTCTCGTTACGGAATTAACGATGGCGTCATCGGCCCCTGGAGTCACAGTCGTCGATAAATATCGATGTCCGCCGGCAACTCGATCGTGGCCAATGACACGCAGCACTTTCGATCCGCGCGCGTACTTGAGAATGTGGGTTAATGGACGCGTCGATCCAGCCGTGCATCAAGCACTCGTTTTTCGGACGGAGAAAAAAAGTTCGCACGGTCCAGTTGCCTCAAGGCGAGCCAGCGGCCATCGCGACGCATCGCCGACGAGCGCACAGGTGCACGCCGAGAATACGCGGAGCCACGGGACTGACCCCGTTAACGGGGCCCTCGGTGCGTGTACAGGCGCTTGTAGACTGCCAGCAGCGTGGAATTAGCCGTGTTACGAAGGGAAATCGAGCGAGCGGTCTCTCTGCTGGCCGAAACTCTCGTCATGACTGGACGAGCAGCAAATATTAAGATACGCAAAATATCTATCGTTACGCACGACATTTTACTCGAAACCAGACTGCCATGCATAATCCACTCCGCGTAAAGTAAATCTTTAAATCACCTGAAATCTTTTGGTGAATCTCCAAAGAGAAATGCTCACGTATTATAAATCTGACAGTTTCGTATTCAGAGATTTTACGACGTTCGAATGCTGACGATTGAACCCGTGCAGTCTGTCATTCGACGTAATGGAACGCAGAGAAGTGATTAATTAAGGTTCGTCGTCCCTAATTCGTCGTTGTCCGATTTACTGTGACCGCGAGGCGTTCCATACCGTGCGCTTTGCTTCAACGCGCTTAAACGGTCGATCCTGGGTGCTTCCTTCGGCCATATTACGTAATTAGCGTTTGGTTCGCTTGTGCGGGCGAGGTAAGAAATAATCTAAATGAAGTCTAGGGTGGCTCGACAAGCGGTGAGTCAGTCGATTCGTGGCGACCGTTTAACCTCGGGTCGCGTTGCCCGCAATCGTTACACCGAAAAAATAATTACGCTTACGCGTGCATGCCGCCCCCGCGTGCATAGCACGGATCTTTATCGTGGTAACGTGACACACTCGCGACCTTTACTTTCGATGCCAGCTTCGTTCTTAATTGTTTCAATTCGGGTCGTTTTCCATCGAGAAGCCTCGAGCTGCACGTAATTCCGACAAAGCGCTACGTGATTCCCGACTGTGTTTTCACTTTACACAGCCGTTCCTTAATAATTGAACAGCTCTTAAACGCTGCCACGTTAAAGCGTTACCGATGGTCGGCACGTGGTACGGACTTCGAAATCGGCGAACACATGCCGAGCGTAGTTAACGAGGTCGAATCTAAATCATTGGGAATTCGACGATCGAAATATATCGAGGGTACGATCAAAGTAAGAGCGTGGATCTAAAATAGACGATCGTCAATTTTACTCGAAAGATCGACCCCTGCCATATGTATGAACATTTTGTACATTTGTCGCGATCTGGCATCGCGTAAATTATGGCTGGTAGCTCTATCGTATGCTGAAATCACGGAAACTGTATACACCATCAGGGCAGAAACGAGTTCCATGGTGGTAGAGGATAGAGGTTTTGGTTGAAGAGTTAGGGTAAGTGGTAAAATGAGATTCGCGTGTACATTTTTTCTTATCTGACGCGCAGGATACGGAAGTAGACAAGAGGGTTTGGAGTAGCAGGGGTAGGACGAGCGGCCGAAGAGGCGTCGGTATATTCGCGTTCACAAAACCGTAAAATATTTCGGTCGAAGGGATATTCCGTTCATAGGTCCTCACTTTCAGTTCCGAAGAAAGGAAAAGTAAGTGGCCTGACCAAGACGGGAAAAGAAACGAGGGAGAAAAGAATAAAATGGGAGATAGATAGAAGAAAGGACAACGCAAAGGACGGCAGAAAGAGCGAAACGATGGAGGGCACGTTAGAACGAAACAAAGAAAAAGAGAACGTACAACGTGGGGGAAGAGAAAGAAAGAAAAAGAGGAAAGAGACAACGTCTGGAGAATACTGAATTGGCCGTAACATAAAGAAGCGGAAGGTACGAGAATGGCAACCCTCGTGAAGGGGAACCCATGATAACGTGCTTCGGATATAAGTACCGCGGGGAGTAGGAACGTAACTTCTTGTCCTTGCATGGCTGCGTAAGTGTACATTCTCGCAACTGCCCGCAAGAGTACGAACCACGGACAAGCCTCGCAGCACTACCAGAACGTTTCGTGTCCGCGTATTCGCGTTTCCGCGGCTGAAACTTTATCTTACTTTACGGCGAATCAAAAGCTCCGCTTTATCATCATCCTCGACCCCTATCTTTTATACAACGAGCTAACTTCGCCGACATTGTATCCAGAAAGCAGAATACGCCGCTTCTTTTTCTTTTCTGGACGATGGTAACGAGTTATAAAAAGATTTTGTTCGTCCTTACTCTCTTTTCCTTTCGTTGTAAAATGCCGCTATCGTCTCGGCGGCTAGGTCGTTCGAGCAATCTTAACAAGAGTCGTGGTCTCTACTTAGCCAAATTAGATGTTCCGTCCCTGTGGACACCGTTCTTCGTCTTCGTAATCGTCGTGTCGCGCGGAAGAGATAGAATCTACGCGTTAGAATTAGCGCTAGCTAATCGTGTTCGCGCGCGCCACCGTGTTTTTCGAGGCAGCTCGCATAAAAACGAACTGGGTAATGTTTGGATCGGGCGAGAACTGAGAATCCCTGCAAGAGGCCATTCGACCCAACGGGACCTCGTTCCGGGGTACCGAGAGGCGCGCTCAGTCCCAATTTACGTGCGAGTGTTTACGGAGCAAGATGGCGCCAGGCTGCCACCCTTACTTGCATTAATGCCGTTCCGAGAGATAGTATGCGCACACCCCCGTCTTTCTAGACAATAGACGCGATACCGTGCCCGGCAACAATGCCCGGTATGCCACGACGACGTCTACAGGAAAAGAAGACTGTCGTTGTGCTCGTGGCCGAGAATGTCGAGATGGAAGGCGATGCGTTGAAAGGAAACAACGCGGCTGGTCGCCGACGACGAGAACGTTTTCGACGATCATCCCCCGGAATCACCTACGATTCACGCGCGTGAACGAGTCTTCCCTCCAACTTCATATCTTGCAATCACGCTGCTGGAATCTGACGTTTCCTGATACGGATAGCCACCGGGATTTTTAGAGCATTTATCTCGACCCGTGATCTAAGTCGGTGAAATATGGAAGCGGAGAGTGGTTTCCAAGAACAAGGTTCGTCGATTGATGATGCTTAGTCGCGGGATGGATTACGCGCTGCATTCGTGGTGAATAATAGACCACGATAGTAAACGACACACTCTCGAGAATTTTCGCATCCAAAAATAAAGCAAGGAAAATAATTTCTTGAAAGCTGGAATATCGTTTATGATATTACAAAACTGATCGTTAAAGAGACCGATCCGAGCGATACTTATACTTGTTTCGTAAAAGACAAGTCATCGCGTAGAGAGTCGATTTCAGCGCATAATTGCTGTAGTTGAAGTTGAAAAAAAAGTCGATTAAGCCATGGAGTGATTATACGCAGCAGGGATCTTCGTTACACATGCATGCCCGGCTGGATATAAATCGTGGCCAATAAGTCGTTGGCTGTCGCGCGTCAGTGTACATCCTCCGGTCACCATAATCCGTAGGATGGACTGCATAATTCATTCCCTCCGTCATTGGCAGACCTCGAAGTCCAATGACTCGTTATACCGCAGCGCACGAACTACGATGATCGAATGGTAATGCCGCTCACTCGCATACTTACGGTTAAGTTTGGCACGTAACTCGTCGTGGATGGCTGTTCAACGACGCCGATTGCAATTAGCTTGCCCGATTTGTCGTCCTTATTTCCATCAGTCGCGGCTACTACGGAATCTCACATTTTTCCCGTTAATTAAACCCGTCACGAGATTGACATTCGTCCGTAAGTGAAACTGATCGATGTCGCCTCGATCTTAAACTCGTTCTTAAAGCGTTTACCTTGTTGAAATCACGAGATCTCCGCAACATCGATGCATACAAGTTTAGGAGTATTAGTCGGTGCTCGCGTGTATCGAAATTACGAGCGCGTACAGCCACTTTTCGAGTGACGTTAATTCAATTTCCTGGGAAAATTGAAGCGGCGAGATAAAATCGTTCGGTTCGAAAGCACCGTAGTCGCGCTTTTGCACCCTGCTTTCGTGTCGACGCCGCTATGACATCGCGTTTGCAGTCACGCGCTTGGAAGTTAACATAGAGGTCTAAGGGATTAGATTTATCGGTTAATCGATGTTGTAGTTTACATTGGTAATGGTAGGCATTAGGAAATAATTTTCTGCAATTAACCAAAGAATAATCGTGTAACGGTTAGCATAATATTTTCCTAATCACCTAGTTAACCGTAATTATTGAAAATTTAGGGACATCAGTCCGATCTCGTGATCAAATTTCATAAATCTATCTTTTCTTATCGATATATCATACCTTTTCCAACTGTCATCTACACGTCGCGACGTCCATTTTGTGACCTAGCGTTGCCTCCATTTTTCGCCAAGATACAGGATATTCAATCCATCCTCCGTCACCTCGTCCGCGTGGTTACAATTTCTTTTAGCCTATCCGTTACGTATCTCATCCTTCTTCCTCGTGTTTATTGCCACTCTATTCTTGCCAGACGCGCTACATCCGAAGAGCAAATACAATTTTATAGTCGATAACATGGCTGCTTGTATTTTACGATCGATTCACGTCAGGGATTACGCGTCTTTCCGAGCATACATATCGGTATTATCGGAGCTGGTGTTCGACGTTTCCTAGCTTCATCCGCGAAATATAATATGCATTACTTAGGTAACGTATCTCAGTGCGAGCACACATCGGACCTAGCAGACTCTTTTCAGTCGCCGAATCTCTTATTCAACCGTAGCTGCAATTTTCTCAAACAGTCAATACTGCCACTGCCAATCTTCGCGCGGTGTTTACCTTTAATCTCGCTCGAGGCATGCGAACAGGTCTCGAGACGCGGGCCGGATACGAAACGACGCGAACGAAATTCGAAATTTCGCATGTACATTCGCGACAGTGACACGCCACTTCCTGGAATAATTTCGAAACTCGCGCAAGCGACGCTGAGATTGAAAGCTCGAAACGCCCGGGAAACATTGCTCTTGTCGAGAATCGAAATCCTTTCAACGATACGTCTATTCCGGTTCCTTTTTTTTTCTACTTTTTCTACGTACACTGTTCGTTGCCCGTTTCCCCTTCGTTCCTTTTCATTCGGAATCATTCTTTCATTTCGTTCAGAGAAATCGTTAGGTCGGTCTCGAAAATGCTCGCTAGATATGCGAATGGATATGATGCGCATCACATGCAGGATACGTATCCACGTGCTCGCGTACAACGTATCCGCACGAAGAAGAATTCGCGTGCGCTGGACGAGTACGAGCGTAAGTGTGTACGTGAATGCGTGTGTACATTGCGGCTTGGTATAACACACATCAGTGTGGCACGGCTTCCTCGAGGGTGCTTCCCTCGAGGATCGGAATGCTTTGCCGCTCCCCGCGACCTCCCTCCGGCTTCTGCAACCCTTCTCCGCAGCATCTCGCCAGAAAATCCAAA
This sequence comes from Bombus vosnesenskii, assembly GCF_011952255.1. Lineage (NCBI taxonomy): Eukaryota > Metazoa > Arthropoda > Insecta > Hymenoptera > Apidae > Bombus > Bombus vosnesenskii. The sequence goes on from NW_022882960.1 coordinate 1,609,755, forward strand.
CATTCTTTCGGGTTTATCAACTTTGCCTTTAATTCACGAGATTCCAGCCAGAGAAGAGTCAGCCAAAACCAGCTTACCGTCCTAAGAGGCCACGAGTTGTGGCCGAGAAGCAGGGACGAACAAGGCCAGACCGCTGCGTAAATATTGCTTTATAATAAACGAGGGATTGCGTACTAAGAGAATACAGAGTATGTATATACGTTCGGTGTTCTTAGAAAATTATCGCGGACGCTCTAATAATCCTTCCCGAGTTACTATACTCGTGTCCTCTTCTTTCTCTCAGCTTCGGTAGTTCTCTAGTTCGATGGGCTTACGTGGAAATACGCGGGCGAAATCCGTTAAGTGGCCTCGCGATATTAAAAAACTGTGGCTCGTTAAAAAATACTTAACTCGGTGGAAATTGCAGTTCGCGGCAAGTTCCGCGGGAACGATCGACGGGATCGATGGAAAGGGAATCTGCCTAACGACATCAGGGCATTAATTTCATGGGTTCTACCATGGTGGTCTGTATTTTAAAAGTCGTTATTACGTAACAGCGCACCAGTGCACTCGCGGTTGTGAAATCCTTATTGATGGTCTCCTTTCCACTTTCCCATTTTTCTTTAATATCTTTTGATTTTTGATTTTTAATTTCCTCGCTTTCACATTCTTCCTATACTTTTTCTTCACTTTCCTGTTTTAACGAAAATATTCAGCGGCGTGCAACTCGAGAAACAACGCGCCGCCGCGCCGCTCCGTCCTCCTATTATCCTTATTATCGGTTTCAAGTGAAACAAAGTTCGTGAACTTGGAAATCCAGGCTGTCGACTTCGTTCCGCTTTATCTGCACCAACCAAACGACCGCCTAACCCAACTTACCAATTCTCGACATCCTAATCTTACCGGGATACCAGTGGCTAACGTACTTTCCGACCCGATAAAGACCGCATCCTCCACGAGATAAAGAGCCTCCGCCATCCGTCAGCCTGTGTTCGTACGCGATGTTGCCTTAAAAAACGTTTCACGTTTCGATGAATATCCCTTCGAGCAGATCTCGTCACGAACCTCTCTTTTCCACCACGTCTAATACTTTCTCCTTCCATCTATCGCGCTCTGCTTTCTTCTCGTTTCGTCTCGACGCCGGAACGAATGCGGGATCCGCAACGAATGTTCATCGATCTTCAACGGTCTTTATGAGATTCCGCGCTCGGGGAATAAATGAGAGAGCGCTTTTAAGCGTCGCGAGCGACTGTCTGGGGCAATCGGTGGTCGCGAGCTGCGTTTTCTAGCTTCCAGACGAAGAACTTTCGCCGCTTATCTGCTACTCACAGCCACTTCGTTCGAATTATCTCGCGTCGAGGACTGAGGCGAATCTCGAGGATGTCCGTTTTGCCTACTGCCCTCGCGTAAATCGTCGTTATTACTTTAAATATCCTAGACGCGGTGTCCACCAGAGATTTACGCCCTCAATAAAATTTTCAATAATACTATTTACAGTATCCACTTTCTATTGTTGTTCCTTCCGAGCGATAAACGCACAAAGATTGACATTGAGATGAAATATATGGTTTGGAACGTTCAAGGGATTAATTTTACGCTGAAGAGGCTTATTATTTTTCACGACCATGATTCGGAGTTTTGCAAGACGAAGGGTTTGGACCCTCAGAAGCAGGGAGCCTGCATGTCTGTGACACGCTTGTCGCGTGTTGTATTGATTGAATTAATTAAGTGGTCTGAGTGGGAAGAGGAACCCTACATAGATTTCCCATCGAGCACTATGTAAGCTTGTACATAGGTAAGAGAGCTGGATGAACGGACGGATGGAAACGGATTGATACGAAGTAGCCGAACATTTTTTAAGAGATCATAAGAACGAACGAATCTCAAAGATGGAGGCGAAGAAGGGCAGAGAAAAGGAGATCGACCGCAGGATATGACAGGCTCGCGAAAGTAGGCTTCCTCGTTCTGTGTAGCGACAAATGTGTGCTAGCAGGATCAATTGAACGTCTTGCGGGATGTGGCTTAGGACATAATGGGAAATCGATATCATCTTGAAAATGTGTCCATTCGAACGGATACAAGTTCGCTACATTTTGAAAGGAAAAATGGAACGAAACGCTATTCAAAGGAATTCCGAATTATATTTACTAATTTTATATTTGTTGAAGATTTGAATAGCTCGAAAAGATATTTCGTTTCCTCTTTTCTCTTGTGTTAAATGCTAGAGTGAACAATTTATTGGCATCATACACCGTTTCAAACTATTAAACGTTCAGGAACACAGAAAGCGACGAGCGTTGAGTACAGCACTACTGCGAGTTACACTTATATTCCTGAAACTTTACGAGGAATGAAAGAGACATTTCTTGGCAAACCACCAAGAAAAATATCCACCGAAGAAGCGCGCGTGGAGCTTTTATGACGGCGTGGAATATAGATGAATACTCTCTTGCTGAAAGGGGCCGCTCTTCAAACAGAAAAATTATCGGCATTACGATTCTCCTGGGTTACTAATAGACTCGCGATTCAGCTTGACATCGCAACCTCGCTACCAAATAGTATCTTGCAGAGAAATTTAACGAAACTTGATATACTATTCGTTCATCTCTTCTCTTTGCTATAATTTAATACCATAATTACTACAATATATATTCAAAATTGTTTAAAAACGAAAAAGAAATATTTTCTGCGTACATATTATAAAATGATTTATTCCGTACGGAAGAAACCGATGCGGAAAATACACGAGTGGATAAAGATACGAACGTAGCAATAAGAATATTTTCAACATTGCTCGGCTCGCCACCAACTCGCAATACGAGCCAGTGAGGCTAAAGCCTGGCGAAACATTCGATGTAGAAAATATCGTGATTGCGATCTTCGTGCCTTGTTACGTATAGCACCAGGTCCGAACGGGGATGAATTTAATGCTCGCCCCATCACCGCCTTGCCCGGAGTCAAATCCCGAGCACCAGAGGTCCAACAGGATTATCGTAATGGTTCGCTAAGGTTCGGCGCTGGCTTTCGACCTTTGCTGCCGTTCAAAATCCTGAAACGGCTTGGCCCACGAGTTTCACGTAGTGAACTCTCCACGTGAACTACCAGGTACAAAAGCGGAGACAGTCCTTCGGTTATCAAAGTTATGCACATATATATAAGTTATATGTATATACATATATAGAATGCGAAGAAGCAGCTATGCGCCAGTTACGAAATTATTCTACGGCATGACGGAGCTATTTCCTACGTTTTCCGTGTGTTACGATTTCGTTTCAGAGAGCTCTACTCGTAACGGAAGGAAATTAGTTCGAGGCGACTTTCGCCTGACAAGGATAATTATAAATACCATTAGTGTACTATGTAACAGCAATTTTACGACGTCACTTTGCATTTGAGTTAGAGCGGTAATAGCGGATAATGAGGAAATAATGGCACCGTGATTAGGATTTTATTTCGCTTAGTAGAGTTCCATTATCGATGCGATTGAAGTGAAACGATCGGACGCTGTTTATGGAAATTTTTCGAAGTCTTGTATGATGGCTTGTTGAAAAATTCACCACGACGCTATTCAAATTATACACAATTAACAGAGAACAAGCTTCCATATAACGTATCGCGGAGTTTCCGCAACGAGGATAACAATTCCCACGTTTAACGTCCTCTGGTAGCTGGTGGAAACATTTATCCGTTCGCTTTCACGCTGGGCCAGGTATAGTTTTTCTCTCGTCAGCTTCATTATCTCCGCGAGACACGTTTTCCGCCCGATGCAATGAGATTGCCGGATATAGAAGACAAGAGGGAGCTAAGGAAGATGCAGGGAAGAAAAGGACTCAGCTCGTCGGCTTCTGTTTCTACCATGGAACGGGACAAACTGGAGGAACGGCAGGTCAGGTCGTAGCAAACTCGTTCTTCTGACTCCCTTTCTCCGGTTGCTTCCCTTTCAGTTGCACCACCACTGTCATTTCTTCCTCCTTTCTTTCTCGCTTTGAATTTTCTTTCTCTACTTTCGTTTCTTTATTTCTTCTCCCGCTGCAGTCTCCTGTCTCCAGTTAACGTCGCGAGTCACGTCGCGTCGTGTCGAGAAGGGTTTTGCGAGCCACCGGATGACTGCCGGCGGGTGATACGTCGCTTTCTCGCGTGACGTCACCCCCCATCGCGAAAGAAAAGAAGCTGATAGTGTTGGTGGCGTTGTAGAGGAGCAGAGACAGGAAGAACAAGCGGCGGTCGGATGAAGGGTGGTAGGGTCACCGCCGCGAAAAGCTCCCTTAGATACGCCAGAGGGGTTGAGCGTTACAAATGACCGCGGTGCTATGCATATCCAACAAGACTCGAAGTACGACGACCGGCAGAGTAAACCCACCCCCACAGTTGAGAAACATCTCTCGTTCTCTAATATGTCACTGACGAACTTCCTGTTCCTTCTTACGGCTCTGTTCCTTTTCCCGTGTCTCCACCTCTCCTTCTACTCTCCAGTGTACTTAATGGTCGCGACAAGCACCATTATTGGAAAATTTGTTTTCGTCGTCTCATGAAATTACAAGAAACTTCAACCAGGTCGCGTTTCGCTCGTCGGAAATTCTCGTTTAAGCACGTGCTACCTTAATTTCGGACGGTAGTTCTTTCTGTGCAGAAACTTTGATCGTCGTATCGACGAGAAGCGATTAAAATCACGGGCGCGTTCGTCGAGTTATTAAAATCCTAGCCGCTTTGTGAAACGTTCGTAGCTGGTGCGTTGCTCTCCGTCTACCTTTTATGCGCTTGTACATTCTTTTTGGATACTTGCGCGAAAATCGGACTTGAAAGGAATTTTTACATAAATTTGTAAACGACAGGGAAAAGCAGAAAGAAACGAAACTGTATGAAATTCGAGGCCTTATACGATGCATCTCGCAAATCCTCGTTTCAGTCTGGCAACGTCCCTTATTGTTCTTTATAGGACGCTTCTTTTGCGCCATAGACGCGACGAAATGGATTACGGCGACGGATAAAAGCTACACGCCGATAATTCCTGATCAACGCGTTCCGCTTTAAGATTTATCAGTCGACCGCCTATTTCACGTAACGTGAAAATAAATGGAGACGATTTCCCTGGTATACCGTGGACGGATCTCGTCGCACCCCAAAACCTGTTGATACGTCGCTGAATGGCATGTATAGGAGAACAAATATACGGAAAGTGGCATTGCAATTGTGACCGTGCTTTATATACGGACGGCTGTGATCGTTCGCGGCTGTTTTTTTCCATCTTCACGCGTTCCGTGCCTCTCGTATCCAGTGGCGGCTACAAAAAGCACAAAAGAGCAAAATATAGAAGGGGTGACGTGCCAACGAGGAGAAAAGAATCGCAGAATCCGGCACGGAGGCAGAGAGAACGCTTATATACGATGGAGAGAGATGAATAAGTGGTAGGCAAAGGAAGAGGGCTAATTCCTACAGAGAGATGGAAACGGGGTTGAAGAGGATGCGGAGGGATGAAGGAAACATGGAACGGAAAACGTAATGCGTTGACCTTCGTAAGAAGGAAAGTCAGGGAGGAAAACATGGAAGGCGATCACGTTTGCATGCAAATGCCCCGCGCCGCGCGGTAAATGTTTCTGCACGATAAAAGTCCTGTAGCAACGCGGCAGCCATAGCGCGAATTTACGTATTCCTCCGCTACCCCCGCCAACCCTTCTGCCTCCAGGATGTTCTGCTTATACGGTCGCTAAGTGTCTGCAGATATATGTATATGAAGGGGGCCAAGCGAGTAGGTACGAGGCACTTCGGTGCATCCGAATTATTAAGAGCCCCTAAGCCACTCTTACCACCCTCCTATACTCTCTGCCCTCGGCCCACATTCTGCATCCCGTCGGTTACATTATCAAAGACGAAACTTGTGTATACTTACCCATATCTGTACAAGTATCTATAACGAGTCTTTAAAACTACCTTTCTCGCTATGAACCTATATTACGTTGCATTTATTTTATTTTTCGTATCTATCGATACGTATCTATTGTTCAACTTCGTGAAGATTAACGAAAACCGTATACGGTACAACTTTTGGTATATACGCCACTTCGTAAATTATACCAGAGCATTATATGGGATCACTTTGTTCGAAAGGACAATTTACAAGGATGATGTATGGGAAATAGATGTTTCGTAAAGGAGGTTACCGAGACAAATCGCTATCCTAGTTCCGTGTGGTTTTAGCCGGTTCGCGTTAATTTCTCTGGCTAGGAAAATCCTAATTAATGGGGGTGCATTACAAGGTGGGGAGGTTGTTCTCATACGCTGGAACGGAGTTCAGGAGGGTTGAGAATTGGGCCAGATTGGTCGAGATTCCCTGAAGGAGAAAGGAACGAGCTGCTGGATGCGGTATAGTGGTACAAGAGGAGAATGCGGAGGTCAGGGGAGAGTACCAACTAATCGGGTAATTTTTCCGGCATCAGTCGGTGAATATCAACGCCGCCGTTGAGCCCCTGTGGCGTTAAGAACGACAAACGATCGCCGATCCATCTGGCTCAACGCGACTCCGTAGCATCAGCCACTCACTCCCCGTCCTGTCTCTCCTTCTGAACCTGTCCTTTCCCCCCGGGGGCTTCCAGCCTTCGAATCCCTTCTTCAACTTAGCGGAACGATCGCGTCCAACCCACCCCTCGAGGCGCGTTCTTCGAGTACGGAACTTGCACACGCACACACGCGTCACAGGAAGCCGATCGGGACAGAAACGACACGTGGGATAACCGTTTCACACCCCTCGAAGAGATCCTTCCTGAAGCGTGTCGAGATAATTGCTAGTCAGAGGGTGCACGAGCACGCGTGCTTGAACCTGCTGAAGGGAGCATTGTTGTAATCGAAAAGCAGGTAGATAGCATTGGTGGAGTTCAATTGGCCGGAAAATGTAGGTCTAGAAAATTGTCGCGGTATTTTCGTTTTGCGATTCTTTTTTTGTTTGCGCTCCCCTCCCGATGAACCGGCGACGCCTGTGCCGTTTCCCTTCTTTCGTTTGCGCGCTGTTAGCGTCAGCGTCCGCGAGTTTAATCTCCGGCGAAACGGATTCCACTATCGGAAGAACCACTGTCGCCCGAGTAGATCCCGGGGCGATGGGACGTGGACGTTATCAAGTGAATTGCAACATGGGAAAAGTTCGAGCACCTGCGAACAAGAGAAAATCGTGTCACCAAAGAAAAGAGTAACCGCATCTACCGTGCGGTTAACCGGAAACGGAAAAGGTCAAATCGCTTCTGCGGGCAAGCTCGGTTGGTCGACGAAGAACCGCGATAATTGGAACAAAGAGACTTAGTTCCAAGGACCAGAACGGAACCCCATCCCCGGTCTGTGCTCTCTATCCTACCTCTTTGCTATCCTCCGTTCATTTCTCTTTTTCTTTCCATCGTTTCCTCTCTCACTGCCAGCGATAAAGTTTAACTCTTTCGAACTCTGTTAGAGCGGTACACTACTTCCGGTGCGCCAGGAAAAATTCCCTTTATCTTGTGCCTCATTTTTTCTCTTTGCTTCGCACTCATTTCGACTTCCTCGTTTCTATGTCTTTTTGCCACGATCGTAAACCTACCTTGACAGTGTACGTCACGGTTTTCTTCGTGACACACACATGTCCATTCGAACAACAATATTCCGTTAATAAAACTAAAACAAAAATTATATATGTGAATCAATTATGTATTTACGACACGAATCTTATTACGAAATATTCAATCGTTCGAATCGTTCTTAACCCTAGTTGCTCCCAGAAGATGTCCAATCATCGTCCACGTGTACCGAACGACCGATGAATCATCTTCGAGTCGTCCGTGTCGATCGTTAAACATCGATCCTTCTGCATCAGAACGACCATAAATGAGAGTCACGCCGCAAAGATGTACCGTCATTCTATTGTTGCCAATGATGCTGCTCCTATACCGCGTACCTCGACTTAACCCCACGACCATGGTTCGCCATTTACATAATGAACATCGAAAACAGCGTAATTTCTACGATTCGAGCGTGTTGTATTAAACGGTATAAGAAAGACAAGTGCAGCCGAATGAGAACACAACTGCGGGCAATGTTTTCGAGCGTCCCCAAGGAGGAAACCTCCGGTTTCCTTGCTAAACCTGTTGTTCAGAGTTTCCTTCGGCGCCCTCTAAATGTCGTTCAATCACTGTCCGTAGAATACCTATTTCGCGACTAAATGAAGTTAGGCTCTTCCTTCTTGTGTTTTTTCCCCGTCGGATGTAGCTTGTCCCAATCGCAAGGGAGAAACCGCGAAGTAGTACAAGGAGAAGCAGCATCGGGGAAGGATAGATATAGGTGGTTCGAAACACGTCAGCCAGGGGCTGTACGGCGTGATCGGTGTTATTTCAACGTGGACCAAGGAGAATTCTCGACAAGGGGGGAGTATCGCATAAGGTAGAACAAGGAGGGAATATAAGGCGGAAGCAATATTGCTTCATGTGGTTGGGAACTCGTTTCGTCCATTAAAGCGCGGTTTCTTGCAGGCCTGTTTTTTACCCTTGAAAGGATCAACGAAGCTCTAGCCGACTCTTGGCCCCGACAGATCGTCGAAATATACATGAGAAACACAGCGTAGATATACGTCTAACGGAGCTTGTCTGTATATCGCCCTGGGATACTCACAGTGACTCAGTCGTGCAAGTCACCCTCCTCCGGACAAAAGCCTAAGTGAAATTTCGTGCCTTCGCCTTTCTCTCTCTCTCTCTTTCTCTCTCTCTCTCTACCCGTTTCCGTGCTTGCTGCACACATTCGCTCTTCCTTGTCTGCGCGACAAATCGAAATAAAGGATTTTCCTGGCTTCGCGAAACATCTTAAGTGTAACTGTTTCAAAATTTTCGTGCCCGTGTTCTCCGACGGGGAGAAATCTTGGCACGATGTCCTGTCGGTCGTGTCGAGGTTTCGACAAAAACGTTTAAAATACGAGCCGGAAATCTGTTTGAGAAATTAATTCTCAGGATACTTAGACGTACATATTTCTCGCGGCGTTTACGATGGAATACTTTCAAGATAATCAATGAAGTATTTCTGCGGAGTGGAGTTAAAATAAAAATCCAAGAACGATAGATTATCGGGTAAAAGTAGAACAAACTGGTTCGTAACTATGGTAGAATCTTGTGTTCGCCGAGAGGGTGAAAGAATGTTGAAAGGAAGTTAAAAGGGAATTGTAATAGTTGGGGGTTTAGGATAGTTATTCGAAAGTAACAATAGGAAAAAAAGCAAGGGAAAAGCATTTTCTATTAATTAGGTGGCAAGTGACTTTTTGAGCAGCTGTTTGCTAGAGATTTAACCTTTAGCTACGGGTATAAATGGTCCTGAAATACCATGGGTGTATCGCCGGTGAAAAACCGAGCACGTCCTGCGTGACGAAGGCTTTTGCGGTAGGCGGAGTGTGTACCTACGCGTGCCACGACTCGAATAAAGGGGATAAGGTTCGAGGCTAGGAATATCGCTGATATATTGCATGAACTCCATATCTTCGTATTAACGCACACAAAAATGGACAGCCCTCGTTTTTCACGAGTAATAACCAAATACTGTATCTGAACTAGTCATAAAGCTACGTTTATCATACTGACGTCTATGTATCTTGCGTACTCTAACCGAGTAGAAAATTTGAATTACGCACCAAAAATTTCACTGTTTAAAAGTATTACATTTAGATATATTTTTTGAAGCTTCTTTATCGCTTCCGTTTTTATGGATACAGCAAAAGACATTTAAAGATTGTCCAAGAGTTAGATCCTTTATCTTTCGTTCGACTTTCCTGGCACTAATCTCTCCATAATGTCATAGTTCTCGAAGCTGTTCCGGAAAAGGATCACAGATCGTGTATACGTGAACCAAGGCTCTGACAAATGTTATCTGATTTTAATGGAGACAAGTTTTCGGAGGCTGAACAGTGCAGGAAGGTTGTAGCCGGGGAATAAATCCCTGGTACGAGAGTGATTTTAATTCGATTCTAACGTGCACAGGTTATCAGGTGCAGGGGTTACGGAAGGGTGGTTTTTTGTTGCGTTGAAATCTCGAACCCTAAACCGAGGGGACCGATGAGATAGGAAATTTGTCGGGAGTTATGCAAAGGACAGGGTTGTTCGTTGTGCATAAAAGGAGGTTTACGACGCAAACTTAACAAGTAAGACGATTAACTCGGATTAACTTTTTTAATTATTAAAACGACTTTTGCGGTATCTACCATAGTAGCTAATGTTTAATCGGCTCTTGCTTGAAAATATTATAAACCCGTCATTTGCACGATGAAGACTAACATTTCTTCGTACGTTTACATAACTGTAAATCGAATAATTCGAGGATTTCGCATTCGTTGATCAAGAAAAACGGCACTATTAAATATTTGGAATAATTAACTTAGTTGTACTTAAAATTCAAATTACACGTGTGCACGTACTTCCAGCGTTAATATTTTCCTGGAATTTACGAAACGTACGGTCACTCCACCATCGCGACTCGTTAGTTTAAATTAATATTACAACGTATAATATTTGCTTTACGTAACCCTAATTACTCATATTCGTTTGGGGAATAAATTTCTCTTGATTATTCCATTCCGTTCACTTTTGTAACTGTGAATTTGATCAAGTTTTCTCGAGATGTGTGGAGCACAGTCGAATCCTGAAAGCATCGTCCCAGATAGCACGATTTTGCGGTTCACGACGACCAGCTTGCTTCCTCAAGCTTTAATGGACCACTGGGACGATGTCACGAGGGCAGGATGCACACCCTCGAGGAATGACATGAAATCGCGGTTAACCAGTCGATTTTGCACATACGCTAGCTGCCGAAGGCGAAAATTCGATTCTTCCTTAGGCGCCATTAGATCTTAGGCGAACGTGCAAGCACGTTAAAGTCCATCAATCGATGAAAATTGAACAAGGCGAAATAAAACGATTATATTCTTTCGGGAACCACTCTGATGGGAACCACTAATGCGTCAAAGCGGTTGTAAATTTTAACTCTTAACGAGGATCCTCTTCACTAGGAGGAAAGAAATTTAACGTATCACGATTTTCGACCATAATGTGACTCATACATCATTCCGGGGGAATGTGAATTGTAAAGTTCCTTAATTTCCTCGAAACCCTCGTCGCATTTTTACGAGTGTGCGTTGAAGAGACTTCGGCCGATCACCCTGTGTCAGAGCACCACAAGGAGAAAGAAGAATCTTAAATCGGCGTTTTTGTCCCATTTACGTCGTCTAATATGAGAACATGGGGGTCATTCTCGTTATGCTGGCTCCCTTATGCCGCCTGTGTTTTATTATATATAATTTTATCCAGTGGCGACAATAAAAATTTCTTACACTCAGTCGTGTCGTAGAACAAACGTAACTGGAAGTTACACCATTTTCGCGTTGCAATTTCAGACTCGTTTCGTTGGAATAGTTTTTACTAGTTCGCTTGCTTCAACGCAACGGGGACTCAGGTACTGACGTCTCAGTACTTCGAATCGCAATAAGTACACAAAGCAAGTATGGTTTAGGGTCAGAGCTGTAATTCCCGTGGAAAGTTCTGTCAAGTCAAATATGCTGCTAGCCGGCAACTAAATACGCGGTGACGATATCAAACAGTGGAAGCTACGTGGCTTTCGTGTGCACGCGTGCCTCCTCATTAGTAGGCGGACTTTCCCGCGTTCCACCGTATTTCGAAAGCGCTCGTGAAAATTTATTTCGATAGGAGAGGGATATTCGCGGCACGTCGTAATTTACGACGACAGACATCTCTTCTCCGCGTGCACCAACCGAAACTGATCTATCGAGCACACAGATGGGTATAGACAAAATGAACGTTCAAGATGTTTAACGACCGGACAGGTGCGTTCTTTATTGTTCAATGAACTTTCACGAACGCTACCGAAAGAGATCATTAGCGCTAGCGATACGCATGGTCATGTGTCCTCGTCCCATAAATTCCAAGCTTCAAGGATGCGAGCGGCCAAGCTGGTCGGCGAGGGTCGTTCAAAGAATAACAGTTGACACGAATAGTTGCGATGCGGTGTGCGAGTGTTGCAGCCTTTGCCGTGGAATTATGCAACACGAACATTACATCATACTTACGGTGTTCCTTGCGCTCTGCACACGATCGTGAAAATCGTGAGCAGGCAAAGAAAACGTACTGTCGAGGGCCGAATGTTGCCGCCACGACGGCCGTGTGGTTCACCTTGGACCGCTGGCGGGCAGAAACGCGAGAGGAAGCGTTACGAGCGAAATGTAACTCGGGATAATTGCATTCTGGACAAATGCAACTAACGTTATAATGTAACGTTAACGTTATTAATGTTTCGTTCGTGAAAGGAGAAAGGAAGGAATTAGAGGAATTTTTCGTTATTTCCTTATACATGTAATTGTACGATTACTTTAAGCGAGCAAATACAATACGGTATAATAAAGCAATAACAACAGTGAGCCAAGCTGAAACGTTTTGCGCGATAACGCAGAGGATACAGAAGTCCGTTGCGTTCCCGGCTATTGCACCCTGGTGACAACAGCCGGAAAGAGGGTTAACGATCAGGTCATTGTATTCGTGGATGGCCTTCTTAGTGATGTTTGATCCGTTGATCAAAAAAGCTCGTAACAAGCAAACGCTGCTATATACGTGTTTTGACAAAACGACGCTGAAGGGATTAACAGTCGTTACGAACAATTCTATGTAAATTATCATCGGAAATAGACGATTTTTCGCGAACGATACAATTCGTGATCCAGGCACTTCTCGTACCAAGCGAGAAAGAAACGACTCCCATCCGAACGTGAGAACGTTAAATTCGTCAGCGTGCACTCGCTATCTCATAATCGAGGAACGAACTCGGTATGATATACATATATTTTCTATATAGACGTAGCGAGAATAGAAGGATTAACTACGAAGAAGAATGGAAATAGCGAGGGCGAAACAGACGAAGTGGTCGTTTTGCACACCGATGTTCACCAAACAACTGTTTTCCAGACTAACAAACGTTCTGTCGGTTTGCTCCATAACTAACAGCGAAAATCGACGATCCAATGCATCTCGGTGCACAAGAAAGCTTTCGAGAGCTGGGCTTGGATCCAACAACAACCACCATATTTATGGTGCCGGGCCGTCTTAACCCACTGAGAGAACCGAATGCATCCAAGAAACCGAGTCGAAGTTGAGAGGTTACGAGAGGTCAGGCTCCAGTGCTACGTAACATTCAGAATCAATCAGGAGGATATTAGCGTTATCTGAAAGTCAACGCGATCACTCTTCACAGTAGACTGATATTAATGCATTTTGTACGCACACCTTTCCTCCATTCCTTGTTGGTTTTCTTGCAAATATTTCCGGTTTGTTCTTGCTGAAAACGCATCGATGATGTTCGCGTACGCGCGTTCTTTGTAAGAGGAATAACAACGTCGTTGCATCGTCAAAAATATATACGACTACAAAAGGGTGACACATAGGGAAAAAAAAGAGTCCTTTGGATCCGGTGGTCGTCCTCCCTGCGCTCCGGGGCGATAGCTCGACGAAGATAGCTCAAACGGAAACGAGGTACAGACTTGATAAGTGGAGCCGGTCTTCTAATTCCATTCGCCATAAATGCCGCTTACGTATCTAATCTAGCATTCCCGAGCGTTATAGTAGCGTCTACAAAACAGCTTTTAACGAACGCGCAGAATCCATGAATCACGTACAGCGACATAACGCGTTCATCTCTCTCTCCACTTTCCGCTCTGAGCGCCCGTTGACTCACGACCGATTATTCATTTTCGAATAATTTTTCGCTCATAATCGATGTCTCATGTGTAAGAGTCGATCGAACAAGCCGCGAGAAATCGTGGCAAGCAAGAGATTCTAAGTGACTGTTTTCAAATACGTTTCCTCGTAAAAGAGTAATAAATTTAATATGACGACGTACGTAGATTCGAGTTCGATGTCGAAATTAAGGAAAATATAATAAAGTCAGAAGTATACACGACGTATCTGACATCGTTTCTATGATTACATTTAGTGGAAATAGCGATATTGGTCATACGCGTAAATTCCTAGATGTTAGTTGTAGATAAGATGACAATCACAGTTTGAAAATAGCTAAATGAATACAATGACATTAGGAATGATCGTTAGGCTGAACTTCAGCCAGTCTATTCGAGTTTTGGCTCAAAGAACAGAGAGTGTAATTGACGCTGTAATTTACTACCACTCAAACAGGAACTAATCGTTTCTCGTGCCAATGCTATGCTATCGGGTTCCACTAAAAAGGATCCGTAATTACAGTTCGATACAAAAAGGAACCCGAGACATAACGATCCTTTATCAAAGTTGTCTATAAATTAGCATTCATATATTTATAAACTTAACTCACTATTCTAGGTATAGAATACTTACAAGAATATAGCAATTGAAATGCGTGTATAATAGAAAGGAAAACAAAAAAAAAGGAATAACTTAATTTACGTTACCACGCACAAAGCAATTTCCTCTTAAAGATCTTTCTGCTGGAGCCGTAATACCGATCGTTTCGTTGTAGGATATTTTGTAAGAAAATGGCATGCGAGTCAAAGATAGGTGAATGCGAAAGAAAAGGCGGTGTAAAAGGCAAGGGAAACGGCGTCGCGACGCCACCGAGCGGTGCTGCCACGACGCGAAGCGGTCGCCGGCCGTGATAACGCGTCGCCGGCACCGAGCGCGCGTTCGGTACAACTCGGCCGAGTTCGGCCCTCCTCGCGTACAGTTATGGCAAGGGAACGTCAGTCACTCTTCGGCGCTCGCGCGGAAGAGTCTGTACGCATTAGCCGTTGGGGATATCGTTGCTCCTTACGGAGTGTTAAATATCTCGTAGGTGTTTCTTCGTTGTTCATCCCCAGCGACGTGTATCTAGCTCGTGATCGTTGTGAGCGGCGCGATTGAGTACGGTGACACGACGCCACGTCCGCAAGTGTCGCGGGAAAAAAGCCGGTAGGTGACGGCCGAGCCGCGTGTGTCCTCGCCAAAGTGTATATGTACACGAGTTACCGGAGCAAAAAAAACGCGAGAGGAGGAAGACTAGTGAATATAGAACGTCGACAGTGGTTAGCTCCAATTTCGCGTCGTAGCGAGAACGAAAGAAAGAGATAGAGAGGTAAAGAACAGGAAAGGCAGAAGTAAGAGAGGAAAAGAAATCGACAGAGAGTATTGAACGATCGGAGCAAACGTATAACGAGTGAACAAGAGAGAGAAAGAGAGAGAGAGAGATTTTGGGAGTATAAAGCGAGAAGCCGAATGATTCGAACACATACCGGGTCGTGACTCGTGCCGGCGCTTTGACGTTTCGTCGTTCGTGGTTACAAGGTTCCTCGTCGTCACGTTCCACGTATGATGGATGCTGTCGCGCGTGTCTCGTGTACGCGACGCTATCAAGAACAGACAGAACGTCGATCTGCACAAGCAACGGCGTTGCAGTGAGTTGTTTCCTTCGCTGCAGAGATCGTGCAGTGCGTCGCGTGCCGCTTTCTTTTCGACGACTGTACCAACGCAGCACAGCGCCGTGGTGGCAGCAACAGTAGAACGCCGGTAGTGCAATCAGATATTCCACTCGCCGAGTATACGAGCCAATAGTGTTCGTTGGTGTTTGTGCGGGCGCGATTAGCCGGTCTTTCCCTCGTCTTGATCGACCACAGAAGTCATTTGTCTGTAAATCTCGCTTCTCTCGCTCCGTATCGGTCTCTGTCGGTCATCCTACTACGGTGACGTCGTAACCGTCGGTGCTTCTTCGATGATAAGCACGTGTGCGTGCCACTACCTGCTGCGTGTACGTGCGTGCGTTAGAATCGCGAGCCGCGTATCGGCGTGCAGTTAGTGACCGGGCTCCGTTACCATCTAAGTCCTGCGTATACGAATATAGCAAATCAGAGTTTTGTTGTTTGTTTATATCTTCTTGTTGGTTTCGTTTGGTTCGAAGGAGTCGGTTTCTTTTTTTGTGCCGAAGCCAGTTACGAACGGATCACCGGCGTAACCATGGATATCCTGCCGAGTGGGAACATATTTAGGGAGTTGCAAGATATACACGACACCGGATACTTTTCGGCCCAGCCATCGCTCGAGGATCATTGGCAACAGGTAAGAATGCTTCTACATTTGAATCCATACCACCTCGTAAATTCATTGTCGTGCCTTATAGATGTTAGTTACTACTTTCTCATTAAAATAGAACGGAATAAGTCAAAACCTAGCGTCTAGCGTTACATCGCGCGTACGAGCAAGTTCAAACAACGGCCGTGAATTTCGAACGCGAAGAGGCGCTTGTAACCTCGACCGCCATATTTGAATTTCTAACGGTCAACGTAGTAAGTAACGCGTGTCGTTGTCCATCGAGTTCACTGACGCACGTGAATTCAATTACACACTAGATAACTTCGTCCGTTTCTTGCCCGTTTCTTGTCCGTATCTTTTAATACATTTGAAAATTTCAATAAATTCATTCGTGAACAGTTATGTCGTTATCTCTTTTCGTAAAGTTCGAAATTACGACTAATCTCCGAGAAGTTTGATTTCTCTGGCCATTTTTTGGTCGGACTCCGTTTAAATCGATTATCGATATGCAGCGGGCTATTATGACGGGACGACCTTGAGCCGTGGTATTAGATCGGTGTGTACGTTCAGTGACGCGGCCGAGCGTACTATAGACGGCGCGTCCTGTTTGTTTACGAGTGTGCAATGACCTTCCAGTGGTCGGGGAAGGCAGGAGGGACGTACTTGTTCCCCATTCAATATCTCAGCCGGAGTACAACAGTTTCCTCGCTTCGTTAAAATAGTACGCGTGACGTCACTGGTAGCGCCGTAAGTTCGCGTTGCGTGTTGCTTTAACGGTTCGCTACCATCGCGATTCTCTGGAATTTCCAGCCTTTTTTTCCATCTTATTTTAGGTCACCGTCGTCGTACAGCTTGTTTTAAAATACACGTAAGAGAATAGAGAGAACGAAGATTCCATTAGTATTGGTTATAACTGTTTTTCTTAACGAATAAAACCAAGTTCAATATATATATATATATATATATATATATATATATATATATATATATATTTCTCTAACGGAAGAAGTTCAAGTATTCTAATAATTAAAGAACTGTTTCATCAAACGCAAATAAACTATCGGCGATATTTCCTGATCTGTTGTCCATCCAAACGACTTTTTATTGGTGAATTAAAATTCTGAAAATTTCTGTAATATACATTAACATTAACTGAGCAACATATATACATACTTTTTAGCCTTTGCTTGATATTTCACACAAACTGTACACATGTCTCTCTTTCTCTCTCTCTATCTATCTATCTATCTATCTATCTATCTATCTATCTATCTATCTATCTATCTATCTATCTATTTTTTTAGTTAAATGTCACGCATTTTAACCACAAAAATACGTGATGTATTATTTCTTATCGAAATCGATGTGCTATTCGGGGAAGTTTAAAAAAGTTTGCGAATCCTCTTTTCCTTTTAATTACCTTTCGTAATTTCGTACTTTCGATTTTATCTCTGGTCATTTAAGTAATACATTTTAATTGTCGTTTTTTTAATTACCGATGGCGTATTCGATGATTAGGTCGCGTGGTGAAATTTATGGCGAGGAAATCTCGGTTTGTCGCTTGGTACTCGACATTTGACCTGCGCAACATTGTTGGGTCGGGTCTAGTTTGGCGCGGTGCCTAATTGAACGTCTCGAAGGGTTTCCAACTGAAAACCGACCGGCACTTTAGTCGCTTTCTTTTCTTTCTCGTTAATTACCCGTACGATCGAGTGTTTTTATTATCGGCCAAGAAATACGTCACGCTAGCTAGCTAGGAGCAAGCAATATCGTCCTGTTTCCGAGATCGGCCACAGCTCCCTCATCGGGTCCCCGTTGTCCTCCTCAATTACGATCTTTCTGATTGCATTAATTTACCTCGTGTCTCGTTCCTTTTACCGCGACTTTATTCGCCTCGCTGCTGAAATCGAATTTGTCGGAAGTGGCCACTATTTTAAATGGAATTTCTCCGGCTTTCTACACTCCGCGGTATCTCTCGTGTTTGGAGAGTAAGCGAAACGTCGGCCAAAGAAAGAAATACCATCTATTTAATCATGCTCAGTCTCTTGGTCTCTGACTCTATTTTTGCGTCCGACAATACTCGAATAACTTTGGAGTTATTTCGCGTATCTACTTTATCGAACGAACCGAGAATAGGATGCATGTAGATTAGTTCGTTGTTCCAGCAGCTGATCTCATTACTCCTGGATCGTGTGTTTGTTCTTTCTAAAACCGGATTCGCGATCCTCCGTCGTTGTGCTATACGTAACTACTATCCGGTATAAAACTTGGTCTCATCGCGATATTTGCCGAAAGTAACGCTAGTTTTGTAACCAGCATTGGCACCGTTTTTACGAGGTACGCACTGATGTACATGGACAGTGTCATTCGATAGGCGAACAGATGGTTGGGTCACGTCGACAACGCGACGGCGTCGGTCGCGTGGCCGATAATGCGATTCGACAGGTGCTCTGTTGTATATTCTTGCATTCCCAACTTTACACGATCCAGTTTCGCCAGCAATTATCGTCGTTGGCGAGGAAGCGAGGCTCTGACGCGCAACGCCGTCAGAACTGATGTAACTTGGCCGATTTTCGGCGTGAACCAGACGACCGAGGAATTTCGCGAAATAGCGCGAGATAGACGATAATGCCCGTCTGTGCGAAAATTCGATCGCGTCGCACTTCGAGAAGCTCGTCTGCTCGTTACAAACTCAGTTATACATGGATATTTTTCTGATTCGTTGATTTCGAGTTTCCTCGTAATTAACGTAAATTGCTTGCAATTATTATAAATTGTTACAAGATATCCGCTGTGTCGAACAAACATCAGGAAACACAAAGACGAGAAATGTTTGGTAGTTTTCCATCGTGGAATTGGATTAAGAGATGAAACGCAACATCGATCGAGTTGTTGGTATTTGAATACCTTTTTTAAGCGATAATTCCTAGAACGCTGCCAATTAATGTAACTAATTACGATAATTGTCCAAGCCAACAATGATGAGCGGGGAAAAAAGGAATTGATGTTAAAAATAGCCAGTGTAAGGTGTCAAGCGACCTTGTTGAAGTTTCCTTTCATCTAACACCTGATGCAATTACTGAAATACATCCTACGTATCAAGTCACGATGAATTATTCATTCCCGATACGCTAAGCGGATCCTGAGGCCTCTAATATGCGTATGCTCGTTTATGAACCAACCAACCATTCTCCCTCCGCTTCTACTCGCGAAACGGAAAATATTTTTTCGTAAATAATTCAGCAGATTGAATAATTGATCGTTAGGCGGATCGCGTGCATCGCCGTGCGTACAAATATTTTCACTGCAGCAACATTGCTCTCGCTTCCTCGATTAATACGGGATACGATATTGTCATGCGTGAATCAAAATCGCGAATTAAAATTTCCTGCCGGATAGCAGTTGCGCTTGTAATATTTTCGATTGAATTTTGCCTCGTTTCGAATTGCCTTGATTCGATCTCGTTGTAAATCGCAATTGAACGTAACTTTTTCGCTCTCTCTTTCTCCCTTTTTCCTATAAATGTACCTTTTTCATTTCGCTGCCATGATACGCATCGAGTTGGTCACGTCGTCCGATATGCACCAACATCCATTGGTTTTTCCTCGTCTCGTACTCACTTGTTTACCGACGTGTACACAATATCGTCGCCTACAAAACGATGTTGTGTTGCTAGTGAGCTTCGTGTTTTACGACACACGCGTGAAAGCTCGAACGATTCACGCGAGAACCGCGGCGGACCGCGAGCCACAGAACTTTTGCTCGCATGAATTATACGCTCGTGACAGCCGCTGCGCGGCATCGGTGATATTTTTGTTTTCTCCTTATACATAGGTTGGAGCTTCCACTTCGTGTCGCGTATTACGACACACTCGACTCAACGTGATATTTTACGGCGTGTGTATCGGTACACGTACGTTTCACAATTCTGCCATGTGTCGTGTGCATTGCCGACGACAATCTCGCTCCGTTTCTCTTTTCCATTCCCTCCACCCCTTTGATTCTGTTCCTCCTCGTCCTTTGGTCGCATTCGCTTATCTATCGAGAATTTCGTGAGAGTTTCTTTTGCACGACTTTCACCCGGACGTGTATCGCTTCCCTCGCGAGCTTCGAATTTTATAGACAAGCGCATAAATAACCGAGCGCTGCGCTGGTAGCATTGCTGCACGTGCGAGATTGAAAATTTGTTGGATTTCCTCTCGAATTATTGTGAACGTTGAATAGACGGAGGAGCGTATCGAGGAAGATATTCGTGTAACTCTATGCGTCGCGTGCTTTGCTATGTGATAAACATTCCAGTGAATCATCGCGATTGTCGTTTGCGCGATATATCTCCCTTGCTTCAATAATTCTCCGTTGAAATGGAAGGAATCATTCTTGCCATTTTCTTGTTTTGCCGCATTTTATAGATGTATTTTCCAAGTTGGAAGGTATGCGGATGATTCATTATCTCTCTGAAATCACGAACGCACGATGCCGGTCGTAACGAGGAATACAGGACGCGCGTCCTCGTGTGTGATGTGTTTTTTAACAAGGCACGAGGACTCGGAACGCATGAAAATCAGTGAAATATTCGACATGCTTCGCAGGTGCACATTACAGGATCACACGGTAATACTGTAATGAGCAACGCTTCAGAGATTCATTAATTGTATATCTCATCGCGGCTTCTTCTATTTTTACACAGCATTTAATACGGTTTCGATTTTTCCGAGCAGTCGGTAATTGCGAGAAACCTGAGGTGGTCGAGTCGGTTTCCCACTGGCTGTTCGCGATCCGTGTTTTCATCGTGAAAGCTCGAACGATAAGGTAGACGATGCGACCGTATCGAGACAACAAGGAAATAACTCTGCATATTTATTTCCCGCTTATCGTCCGAGCGAAATTCGGAAACTGGGTACGCGCGTACGCGGCTGCACACCCATATATATATATATATATACACATATATATTTTTTTTAAATAGAAAGTACCGAGATCCCCGAACGAAATGGAACGATATGCGAGTCGGTTTCATCGGTAAACAGTAGATTTTCCAAACGCGTTCCCGTTTGGATGAGGACCGGGAGTTTCGTAATACTTCGCACTCTTTCACCGTGATTTTCTCTTGATTCTCTCGGTGACTCTCGTGCGCGCGATATATTCCCGAACGCATAGAGAAAAGAGCAAATCTCCGAGCGGCTTTAAACGGCACACGACTGAGTGACTTGACCGAGTGTCGGTGTATACCGATACTCCTCTTGCAGCGTCTCCTCTGTTCCGTTCCTCTTGTTGGCATTGAAATAAGAATATCCGAACGCACAAAGGCGTTTTGGGTGAATGGGCCTGACGTAACTCTTTTGTCTCGAACACGGGCCGTTGGTACGCGAGTCTGTCCCGTTCGTATTCCAACCCCACCGCCCCCGTTTCCACCCTCGATCTCTCTTTCCCCTCTCCCTCTCCCCTCCCTTTAGGCCGCCGATGCGCGCAATGGGACGAGAAACAATGGTTTTCCCGGTACAATGGCTCGCAATGTGAGTGATGCGAAAGATGCCATTGTAGCCGTGGCTACGGAACGTGGCATTGTTAACCTTCGATGGCGCAACCTTCTTTTCTAACCACGCTAGCTGCTGCGTTTTCTTCGAGCTCGGTGTCGCTTGCCAAACTATCGTAATTTCTACGCTCCGCGCTATCGTTGCTGTTTGATAATCGATTCGAGGAACTGCGCGAGTTACCACCAGTCGATTCAATATCTCTTCCAAGTCTACCGTATTTCCCTGGGTCGTGTAACCACACACATTGGTTATCGAACAAACTCGATCGGCTGAAAAATTCGGTAGAAGCTTTACACCGTTTAGTCGCGAACGAACGTTCCCAGAGGGTCGGGCAAAATCTGCCTACCTACTCGCGATGCATGGGAAATATCGATGCGTCCCGTGAAAACCTCGAACGCAGGATGTTCTCGCGGTAGTTACGGTACAATCGCGCTTATCCCTCGTTCCTGTTCCGTTTCGTGGGGGACACGGTACGAGCGCGTTTCGTTTCAAACGAAGAGACTCGGGATAAAGCGAACCACGGTGGTTTATTTCTGAGTTTCTGTCGGTGCGCTCACTGCGATGGCACGCCACGCATTTCGCCGTTTCTCTCGCGTACCAGAATGGATCCTGTCGCTCGCGGTCGTGTTTGCGTCCCGCGACTTCTCGAGGGCGTCCTCGTTAAATCTCATTAACGCCGTGGCGCTAGGCGAGAACACCGAGTTAAAGCATTTATCAATTCGGTCAGCCTGTGTTCCCCTAATTTTATTGCGGGTCACCACAGAGTTAATCGAACTCCACCTACATAACTTATTATCGCGACGGTACGACGTTGGTAGATGCGTTGCACGATATCCGGAGTAAACGACGAAGAGAAAGGGAGTAAAATGTCGTGGCGAGACGAGAGGGAACAGGAGAGATTTGTTCGCGTTTAATCTTGCGATCCGGGTCGCGGGGGTCAGCTACGAAGTGCTGGAAACCGGAAACGCGGTAAGGGAATCGCGCGTATACGGGACAAGTACGAGAGTTTGTTTGTAGAGAGTAGATAGCAATGGAGGAGAAAGAGACAAGAGAAACGCTTGGGAAAGCCGACAGAAAAAGGCGACACAGCCGATCAAACCGGTCGGCATACACATGGTACACATAGTAGACCAGACGTTGTGGAAGGACGTTGGCCGCGTCTCGGAAATCTACGCCTCGTGTTTCTGATCGAGATGCTGCGAGGCTTTGCGTAACTCGCGGTATCCTCCAAGGCGGGGTGAACGTACGGAACTCGTATCTTCGATGACCGAACTTCTATTCGGGACGAAAGAAACAAATGAAAGTTGTAACATTCGCTTTAACATTTGAATCGAATAATTTCGATAAGGTGATTCATGTTGTGGGTGAATGACAATGAACGTACAAAATTTAATGGATGGTGGAAGTACCGTGCATTGTCTGGCCATTCTGATTCATCGAGCTTATCGTTATTAGTATATCAGACGCAATGATACAAAACGGCTGACTAGGAGACAAGCGCAGTCTCGTCGCGTGTTAATAGTTGACCATTTTGTGTCGAAGGCACAATCGGTCGAGGAAAATTTGCGTAGATAGTCACGGTCGAATTAACGTGCTTTGCGTGAACCGGCGCTTGTATCGAACTGCTGCAAGCTAAATCAACGGGGACAAGGGTGGAAGAGCGGAAAGAGGGCGGCAGCAGAGGACTGGGGCTACAAAACCGAAGAGAGAAACAAAGGACCGATAAAAACAAATTGGTCTTCCTCTCCTCGCCCCTTTATCCGTCATTCGGTCCGTCGGTTTGATCGGTCAGACAAATTTTGTGGCCGTTTTGTTCGACGTGCGCGTACATTTGCGGGGAAAAGACATATAATCCTATTAAAATTTATCAAAGCCCTTGCTCGAAATGTTCGATATTAGCGCATCAGTAGAAATGTGAGAAAAACGAAGCGATAAAAAAAAATATATTCTCTCGATTACCGATTACTCGCTTGTCGTCGAATGGTGCGATAAATTATCGAGTCTTAATTACGTCTCTTAGATAAAAAAAGCTGCTTCCGATAAAGCCGTGATAGAGCTGGTAAAACGTTCTCGTCTCGTTCGTGCCTTCCTTCTGTTTGGTTAATAAATTTTCGAAGCTCGCGTAATGCAGTCATCGACGCGATGAGTTAGTAAGTGCGATTTATTGTTTTGATCAATTAAGATTGGTCTTTGAAGAAGACAAAGAAGACAATTAGATAAGATAGCGTGACAACCAAGGCGATTACCTTTACTTTCCATGTTTATATATCTCCTTTCTTTAGTTGTAATATCGCTCGTCTCGTTATAAACCGATGTTTTAGTTTTTTTATAGCTTCTTAACCCGACTCGTTAAGCCACTTGCATGGTTGCGTTGTTAGCCGCATGTAATCAATCGTAGCGGAGATTTCTGTGGAAAAGCTATCCATTCCTTCTGTAGCTGGAAAGCAGTGCATCGTGCACAGTGGTCACGATCATTGCCTCGCCGTGTTCTATTGTTATATTGTTCCAGCCTCACTGTTCTCTTACGCATCGAACGGTAGACAACAATAGCGCGTGACAATCCCGCATACAGGACTCTCATCGTTTTATAGTTATTTTTTAACGTTTGCTTCGTCGACATTTAAACCTGTTGACAGCTGTTGATCGTTATAAACGTTGGAAACGTTGGCGCGGCTGTATCGTCCGCGATAAAACGTGCCGCGATCGATGCTCAGGAATTTTCGGGATCTTACGTCAACGTGTACTCGAAGTGATAAAATTTGTAGACGAATGCCATCGGAGACGTTCTCGGACAATTACCGTGGACTGGCTTGTAAAACAAATCGAGGTTGAAGTAATTATTTTTGAAAACGTTGACGTTTTCATTCCTCGTTGAAGGTCTTCCTCGTTTGATTTGCAACGTGCAAATATCGTGATTCCACAGCGAGCGTTAAGACACGCGTTTTAAATAAAAATGGAAATATCGGGTAGCGCGTGTAAGTAAACGTTATTAGAATCACTCTGTTACTCGATTAGCTGTTGGTTGCAAATTGCCCCTGAAAACAACACCAGTTAGACGCGCTGGCTTTACGGACAATGCATTAAAACTGATATGATTTTCAGTTTCTATTCTTTTCTTTTTTTTCTTGCCTAGCCCTGAAAAGTCAACCATTTAGCTAACATTCAAACAGAAGAAACGTAAAGAGCCGCTCAATTTCTGAGGATGGTGTACAATTTCTTGTTTACCCAAGCTACCCCACGTTAAAATTCTCGATCTCGGGGAATGTAACAGATGGTGTTTTCTAAAGGGCACGTTGTCTGGGACAATGCTTGACTTTCCAAAGCCCTATAGGGAGCGAAACATTACAAGTTAAACATTTACCGTTTTGCATGCAGCCAGGATTAGGGGATCAAAAATTTCGGATACGATAACGCTAGGTGAAATATCGAGGACTTATGATCGAAACGCGACATAGTAGCTGAAATGAAATTTTCCACGAGCCAGAAAAGAAGTGAACGCGCACTCGTCACAGTGAAATTGCGCAATTGCTGCAACGCAATAGAATGCCCGGTGCAGAACATATGCGCTCGCAGTTGCAGCGTGATGATGTTCAGCTTCGGAACATGTCAGATGGTCTTTGTTTGTTTACAGGACGACACGGTAAAGTTATTCTTAGAGCTCGGAGAACAGCGACTCGTCTAACTTTAGAATGGCGCTTTCGGGCCGTGTTTCTAAACGCGTCGTTTGCGAGTCTAGGCGGAATAATTGAAATTTCCCACGGATAACGTCCCCTGAGTTATCGAGCATGAAACATGTTCGAGGGTGTTTGGTTCATTGAAAAAAGAAAGAGAAATTTAAAACAGAAAACCGTGATGAACCTTTTACTCGCTGCTATACGTTGTTATTTCGTTGGTTACTCGGTTCTTGTTAATTCAAGGGCACTTTTTCCCTCGTAATTTCCCAAGTATTAACTACCAAAACGTCGTCAAGACTAATTGGATATCTGCTCCCGGTGATAAATGGAAGACGTGGCCGTGTTTTAAATTTGACCTTAACAGAGACACCTGTATGCCGGTGAACCTTTTTTCCAATTAGACGGGAAGCTTCGACGAGGTACTCGTAGTTGTCGCTAATTTTAGTTTCGAACGTCGATTCGTTTGGATTAAATGGATCCGTTTGATAAGCTTGAAAGACACGTTTCTATATGTATTTCAGCATCATAATCATGTTTTTTCTCTTCGTTCCGCTTGCCGCGACCGGATGTTCCCTTATAATCCGCGACGACACGATTTCACGATAAATTTGCCATCGAGAATCGATTCGAGCGGACGCATCGATAACTTGGATGGCGCGTCGAGCCGAGTGAAAATATAAATAGGAAGATGCCAGGGTACGAAACGAGCGATACCATAGCGATTTGATTGATGGACCGTGCTACGCGTAACTGGTATGATTGATAGACTCGTCTACGCAACTAGTACGTTTACCCCGAATTTTTATGATTCATTGATAAGCATTCCGGTATACGGCGTGACCGATCGATAAAACTGTTTAATTTGCACTGGATGAATCAGCATCGAGTAATCATCTTCGCTCGAATACCGTTTATTGCAGCTGCGAGTGGTCTGTATTTTACGCGAAAAAAGTCGTCGTACAAACAGTTACGCTATTTTCACGATACATAATATGTAGTCGCTCCTAATGGATGACTCAAACGCAATGACTATATCGTATAGTATCTTCTTTACTTTCGTAGCTGTTATTTTTACTTTCGTTGCGTAACCTGTCGAAACTCGATTCAATGTAATATCAAGATCATGAATATTGATGCGCCGCGACGACCGATATTTAGATTCCAGGAAATTTCGCTCGGCTTCCGGGATTAAAATCCCTCCCTCTGTTCTTTCCCTCTTCTATTCTCTTCTAGTTCTTCCCCCGATTTTCTCCGCTATCTCGTCCTCTATCTCAGTTTTATCCATCTCTGTCGCACCGGTTAAGCGGATCCACAGCGACATTTGCATCGATCTTACTCGCGAAATTTCGTCGTCGATCGGCCGGTAAGCGGATCGACGTGAAAATCCGGACGTCAAACGACAAACACGTCAGGAGAGAGGGTGAAAGAGAGAGGTAGGTGGTTGGCTTGATCGTTAGTCTCGTCTTAAGCTGTACAGAGGAACGTAACGGCGTTCTCACAGCCGGAAGCGAAACGATAAGTCGGCTGCTCGTTCAGCCAGCCAACCAGCCACGCCGTTAACAACTGGCAGACACGCGTTAATGGGTTTCAGCTCTGTAAATACATTAAGGTTGCTCGTCGCGCCGTGAATCGTCGTTACAACGCCGTGCACGCATTCCGTCCGTAGATTCGCCGGCCGTGTATCCTGTCGTCGCGAAAAAGATCGACGGTCGTCCTGGAAATTTCAAAAATTCTCGATCCGACCAGGACGTCTAAAAATTACACGCCGACCAGAGCAGCAATTTTTCTTCCGCGTAGCGACAGCTGTACCGGTAAACGCACGGCATACGTTTTATCCTCTCTTCCTCAAGATGTATTACTAGATATATTCGAGCTTTGAGTTGGCCGCGTATCTCCTTGCGGGAATAAATATAAAAGATGGAGTGTTTGCTTATTCCACAAACGGATTGTGTAAGATTCCAAGTGTTAGCTAAGAGACATTGACTCAAATTATATTAAGGAACCACTTCGAAATCGTATATTGACACTAGCTTGACAGCGCCATTGATTAATTCGATGTTTGAACGGTTGTGCCGATTTCGTTGTTTTATTCGCGGGTGTTTCTAGGAAAACCATACTTCGTTTACTCTGCATATACAACGCGGTTTGTTCTTTACGATGACTCGCTTTTGATTCGCCATCTGTTGGGTTTAACGAATATTTGTAGAACATTATTGCGTTAATTGTTACTCGGTAGTAAACGGCCATGAGTTGAATGAACTTAATTGTAGCAGTTCATTATCGCTCTACATTCAGCGACTGCAACGTGGTCTCGCCCACGCGTAGATTTTTACTGAACGAAAAAGAAGTTTAGAATTTTCGGTGCAGCATCTGTTAGCAATATTCCATGGCTGGGCATGAAACCTTTTTAACTGTTGGCCGTATAAAAATATGGTCGACAAGAGAAAGCCTGGCGGAATACATATTTCAAAGTTGTCTAAATATCTGTGCGAGTGATCTATTATTCTCTTCCTATGATCGTTGAGTGTTCCCACAGAAGGAGTCCAGTCAGTACGACGATCCGGCTCGAAATAATTGCCAATAAATTTGTTTTTCGATCGGGTTGAATTCGAGCTACTTAATCCATTAACCTTAAATCGACTGCGAGCGATCGAACGAGCCATCGCGTCACGTAACAACACTTGTTTACATCAACATGGTGGACGCAGGGAAAACTCGATCCGGCTGATCGATTTCGTATCCAATACTTGAATTTCCGTGGCGGCCACGTAGTCGACGTTGATTGGCCGACTGATGCGGTGTATGAGCGCCACTGGTCGCTCTCGAGCCATGCCACTGCGTTGTAACGGAGCATCATTGATGTTAATGAGCTAGATTGGAAAGCTGTCCTGCGTTTGAAAGTTATTGAGCTCGGAACGATCGGCTACCTCTTCTCTTATGCGTGCATAGCGATGGCGATGGCGACGGCTATGATGCCGCCGCACCAGTGATAGTGGTGGTGGCGATGCTACGTCGAAGACTCACGATCTGTACATGTGCACGCATATTATACGAGCGTGTACACACGCCCGGAGAAGCGTAATTTCATGAATGAAATCTGAATAAATCAGCGTGCCGTGTTATTACGGGGCATAGCGCGCTCGATAAATCTCGCTAATAAACAGTGACGGCGAGCGAGGAGCCGGACGATGGTGACGATCGCAGAAGACCCGCTCTTTCCTAGTCTTTGCGAAAAAACATGCAACTAGCTTCATCTTTCCTATTATCGCTGAAAAAACGCATTTGCCAATTACGCGGTCCGAGAGTTAATACGTGAACGTCATACACGACACCAATGATGTAGTATGACTCTTAAATGTTTGCGCCCTGACTGTTATTTCGACGCACGGTAGAACATATTGATTTTCTATTTCAATTTTAGATTTTTGATGAATTGTTTCGTATATTGTGGAAAGTGAAGAAAGAATTCGTTTCTTATAATTTGAGAGCCACTGGTTTGCGTGTACTTAGCTAACGCAAACAACACATTTGTCGAAGCATTATTGGATCGATCTTGTCGCGCCGCAATTCAGTCGAGCCTCGATGTCCTGGAACGATCCTGCGTAACCAGTTCCACTATACGATCGCGCGCACGTAGCAATGATTTCTCTTGTCACGCGAGATGATGGACAGCATTGTGGACTTACAACTACGAGACGAGTCTGGATATCGTGTTAAACCGTTCGACAACAGTCTCGTGCCCGGTTAGATATCGTGTCGGTGACTCGTCCCGGAGAATAAATTAAGTTTCACCAGAATCTATTAATATTTCATAAGCGCTGGCCAAATTGGGTGAAACTCGGATGAGTAATCGTTGGTCCGCTCGTGACGGTGAGGAAGTATCGACGTTGCGCGTTCGCGAGAGAAGCTATTGGCGCGAGTATCTTTCTCAGGTGTGCTCCGATACCATCTTTAAATTCGTAATTGTCGTGTTTCGCGGTTGGTCAGCTCCTTTTGCGTGCATCGTTGCGTAGGCTCGTCTCGTTGATACACGATACACAGCTTCGAACAGAATCGACGGACGATTATTTACGTTCGCGTTGCTTTCGCGAAAAGAAAGAGGAAATTTATTGTTCCGTGTATGCCACTTTCGCCGTCTGCTTGTGGTACAGATGGTAGGTGTTAAGCAGACTGATGGCGTTACCAATCCGAACGTTGGATTTACTCGGGATGTTATTTATAACTGGCGCGATACGCGAAACCGATCGTTAAGCGAATTCCAGTTCGCGCGTATCTCCGGGCCGATTTTCGGTCGACTTCTTTCTCCCTGGCAATTTCACCGGAGATATAGAAAATAGGATTGCCGGGAAGAAGGTTGTGCGCTTCGCGATTATCCTCGTTATTTTCAACGGTCGAGCACTTACGCGATGTTCCACCGCGTGGTTCGCGTTATCGAGGTCGAACGTCATTTCTTCGAATGGCTTCGATTTTTCCCATCAGAAGTTACGTCGTTACGAGATACGAACCGAAGCACACGGTTCGCGTGTATTGGTGAGCGCAGCAATGGCTGCAGACCGATGGATAGAGTGGCTGGAATCGAAACGAGAAGTTGGAAAACAGATATTGATCGCTTCCCGTGTGTACAATTCGCGAGTACTACGAGCCGGGCCCGTACACGTGCGCGTTTTCAATGACGTAAGGATTTTCCGGCGTGCATCGCGAGCCAGCCGCCACGCTGAATCGATTCTTTCCGTGCTTGTTACACCGGCGAATGAAACTAAAGGAGGATAGGCAAGGGCGAGCACTAGAGCTTTACGCAGCAACGATTTCTCAATGCGACTTGGAGTAGTTTCGTCGGTCGGCGTAACCATTTGGCAAACGAGGCACGTAACATGTCGGTACGAATTCAATTCCGTAGATTCATCAATGAAACGATGTCTCGTACGAAGTTTAATTTGTACAATAAAATCATTCACGATAGAAAAGGTGAATTCTATATACGAGACTCGTTTTATCCCGGAGCGCGAGTTCTCCTAAAATGGAAACAGCCAGGAAACAACCGCCGCGCTGTCGAGAGACAAAACAGCTGTAAGTGCCGTAATGCGAGAGGGAAAGCACTCGAGGTTTAGTTATCGTGCGCACGACGCGCTGTTGGGCTTGAAACACGACGAGCGTGCGTGCACCCGTTGTATCGTTATCCCTTTCGAAATTCGATACAACCGAGATATCGATATCGGCAAGCGTGG
Organism: Bombus vosnesenskii; assembly: GCF_011952255.1. Lineage (NCBI taxonomy): Eukaryota > Metazoa > Arthropoda > Insecta > Hymenoptera > Apidae > Bombus > Bombus vosnesenskii. The sequence goes on from NW_022882960.1 coordinate 1,640,210, forward strand.
TAGAATGCTTTCGTTGTAACGCACAGCTATCTCCTCGTTACCGCGTTGCATCTTTACTATACCGAAATTATCGTGAAAAGGCCTTTACTTTACACGTTCTTATTTGGAGTATACGTGCACAAGATACGCGAATTATACGTATCGTTAGCTTATACGTATATAAGCTGACGATAAAGAGAGAAACGCGCGAGCAGTAGGACGTCAGCCATTTTACGATCCAGTGATTTAACAAGTTGCATTCCCCGCGGATATTCCGGTATACAGGTCCACGGTATTAATTAATTCGAAAAGGTCGCTATAGGCTTGTTGGGTCAGACCTATTATGAGGTAATTCGCTGTCGCGCCGACTGATCGCGTGATACGCCGCTCTCCATCGCTCTTCCTGGCTGTCCTTCTATTGACACCGTATCCTGGGACCGCTGAATGCTTCGCAGTGATATCGTAATCGACGCATCGATGGAAACTGTAAATTACGATCAGGTTGCGACGATTCGGAGTAATTATTAACTAAGTCTAAAACTGAAGTAACTTGATTTAACTTCACATGATGTTCGAAATGTATTAAATCCAAATTTATCAAAATTTATCCTGTTAAATACACAGAATTTCAAGTTCATGATTTACATTAAACCTTACTAAAACTAAATTTAAAAAGAATGATCCTCAATACTTTTTAGCGGGTGCGTATGTCTTTCAATTATGTGACGATAAAATTTTTCGATCAACCCGATATAAGTAACATAATAATAATAATAATAATAACAATGATAATAACAATAACAATGATAAGAATGATAACGATGATAACAATTATAAGAATGATAGTAATGACAACAGTTATAAGAATGATAATGATAATAATGATAAGAGTGATAATGATAACAATGATCAGAGTGATAAGAATGATAACGATGATCATAACCGCGATAAAAATGATAACGATGGTGATAACCACGATAAGGATGATAACGATGATGATATCAGCGATAAGAATGATAACGACAATGATAAGAAAGATAACAGCGATAAGAATGATAACAGTGATAACATTGATAAGGGCGATAACACTGACAACAGGGGTAAGAATAATAACAGTGATAAGAACGACAAGAATGGTAAGGGTGATAGGAATGATAGGAATGATAGGAATGACAGGAATGACAGGAATGATAGGAATGATAGGAATGATAGGAATGATAGGAATGATAGGAATGATAGGAATGATAGGAATGATAGGAATGATAGGAATGATAGGAATGATAGGAATGACAGGAATGACAGGAATGACAGGAATGACGGGAATGACGGGAATGACGGGAATGATGGGAATGATGGGAATGGTGGGAATGATGGAAATGATAGGAATGATAGGAATGATAGGAATGATAGGAATGATAGGAATGATGGCAATGATGGGAATGATAAGAATGATAGGAATGATAATAATAACTCTCAACTATGAAGATTTACAGTAGAACGCTAATTCTGTGAATGTTCATAGGCAAGTTTGCGCCGTTTTTATTCTTTCAAAGAAAATCAAATTGATCGTTTCATCTGAAATTTGTATCAATCAATCTCGAGTTTATTGTTATTTTTTGTTATTATTGTTATTATATTTATTATATTATTATATTTATTGTTATTACATTTTTGATTATCTTCTGATTTTCTTCTATCTATTTGGTATATTCCTTTTCCTTCTTTTTTTCTTTTTTGTCATACTTGATTGTTCCACTGTTGTTATTAATTCTTTCAGCATCGATGATTATTTGAACTCTGTAGAAATTCCTTTTTGATCTGTTATTAACGATAGAAACATAGTTCTTCTGACTCTTTAGCGAAAAATATGTAGTGCATTAAAATCAGGATTAAAATTAAAACATTTATTACTTAATTAATTAGTAATTTGTTAAAGTACAGTGTTGCGTATGTCGAACGTGAAAGGTTAACATATTCTTCCAGTGCTTCTATATACAGTCCCGTTCGAAGGAACAAGCATTTTTATCGTCAAAGAGTGCAGCAAAAATCTATACAAATTACGTATCACGTCTTTAAGGGAAGATGCGAAATCAAATGTTCGATAACAGACAATTTCTCTAATAAAATTACATCATCCTTTATAGGCCACGATTTGACGATTCAAATATGCATACATAATAATAATAATAATAATGATAACAATGATAACAATGATAACAATATTTCTTCGTTATGGTCTTCGGAACGGCATTCAGTACACGTATTAATTATACAAATCGATAATAAAACAACGGGAAAATCTTTAAATTACCCGTGGCATAGATTACGCATTAATCGACGTAAAGCTTTTCACATATCTTTTTTACTTTACCTACGGACGAAGCGTACTTTCCTCTATAAACAATCCTTTAAAAGGAAACACATATTTTATCCATTTCATTGACCAGACTTAAATCGGACGATCTTCTCGTCGAACATCCTCGCGAGCGTGTAACACGAAATGCCGGTAGTATTTATTCGGTGCCACGACCACGGACACGGATGCCGCTACAAATCGTCGGAACGATCGTAACATCAGGAGCCGGGGGGAGGTTCGTTGGTAATTACGCGAATGGTGTGAGTCAGAGGAGAGCAGCATTACTTCCGTCCGATATTTTTCCATTTTCCCCAACGGTGGTGGTCGCGGCGGCTGCGTTTTTCGACGGTCCTCTCGTTTTCTTTCGCGAGATCAATAAATCGCGGGACCGTGGAAGCTGCACGGTCGTTCCTCCGTGTCTGCACCACCCCTTCGCTCCTCTCTCACCGACACTGCCTCCACCGGTCCTCGTCTCTTTCTCCTCCTCCACTTCACAGTCCCGTGGATCTCCCGAGAGCATTCGAAGCCGACCGACCGGGCGATAATAAAATAATTCTCCGCCACAATAGACAATGCTCGCCGAGATGATAGTAATTCAAACCGGATGGAGGAAAAAGAGGCCAGTCGTTTTCCGTATTTCCGCCGGCTGCGCGCGGACGCGCCGCCGTCGCGTTCCCCGTGTCTTTCCTCTTCTTCCACTTTTTCTTTCTTTTTTTCTTCCCCCCATTTGTTCGTTCCTCTCTATCGCCGTCCTCTGTATCTCATCCCCTTTCCACCCTTTCGTACCCTTTCCCCCGTTTACGCTACGGCTCTTTCACCTGCCACCTTCTCTATTCCCCCGCGACCGTCGGTTGCATTCTTTCTTCTTTCCACGTGAAATTTGTCACCAAAGTGAAATAATACGGTCCTCGTTGCTCCGCTCCATGCGCTATCCTCGTCGTAACTCACCTGAAAAGGCCAGCGCGCGAGCATGCTCACACGTGCTGTAAGAGGGTGCTCAAGTGTGTTCGAGATCGTCTGAAAATTCTGTGGTAAAAGGAATCCTCGCGGAAGATCGATCGTTGTACTTCTTGCCACCTGTCACGGTGAAGGATGATCGCTAACAAGCAGCGGATAAATCGCTTTCGGTGAGAGACTTATGGCATTCGTGGTAACGTTTCGCGTAACATATTAATGTATGCAATCGTTAAATACCTATGTTTCTGAAATTCGAATAAAGAAGGACGTTATATTAAACGATTCAGCGTTGTGTGTCTGCTGACTGATCTTCCTTGCTGGATTATGATGACCGGTGATAAAGGGCTGCTCGGTAACTGAGTGTCCCTCGTTGCCGTAATTACTTGGTCGTCGCGAAGAAGGAAGATCGTCGCTCGATTTACGGTCTTTGCTCCGAAGAGGCAGGCAACGAGTTTCTCCGCGGCAGACTTACCCTTTTCCCTTTTCTTTCCGCATCTCGTTTTCTTCCTAACTGTTCCATGCCATTTCAAGGCGTACTAGTCCGCCTTTGCTCTAAAGCGCGCCGAGCGAGTTTTAACGAGAAATTAATATCTCGAGTAAGTTGTCGACTCCTTCATAAGGAGGTCTTCGTCTTTTTCTTCGTCTACTTGTATCATTCGCTGCAGCTGCTTCTATCTTTTCATTCTTTTTTATCCTTCGTGCCTCTTTCTTTCCTATTCCTTCTATAGTTTAAAGCTTCTCTGCTACGCGTCTCTACTTTTGATTTCCTCGTCTTTTGAATCTGGCCGAATTACTCGTCACTTAACAGTGAATACGATGTCGAAACACTAGCATAGAATGGTATATTATAACATGGTGAAACCGTTCCCTTTTAATCGGATCCGTTTTTCGAGTCTTTCATACCGCGAACGCTTCCTACGCATGGTTGCGCCTTCTATTATTCTCGGAGGTGTAGTCGTTCGAAGCTTAATTAACCGCGTGTCTCGGTCAATTAGCTAATTAATGCCGGTGGAAACCGTAAGAATCACGAAAGAGAAACACACGCGCCCCTATCGTAACTGGGTTACCAGCGTGCCTCGATGTTTTTGGATCCGCCGCTGAAAAATCTGCAAGCCACGCTGTTTGAATTTCCGAGAATTCAGGCTGGTTCGCATAAATCTGTTCCCTCTTTCTCTGTCGAATGTTTACATCATTTTTAAATCGATCGCTATTCAGCTTTTATCGGATTCATAACTCTGTCCCCGACATTCGTGCCAGGAATATTTCAAGCTAAGATTTTTTGGTAATGCGCGATGATGTCACAAATTCCTGACGGTTCAACGATGCGACGGGACATGATCTCTCACGTGTATTTCCTGGAAGACGTTCCAGATACTCCACCACTGCGTTCTTTCCCAGTAGTCGCTCACCTTCCCTACCTATTTCATTCGTCGGCCAGTTAATACCAGCTGTCGCTCAGTCATCGACTTCCGAGCCGCATTGGGCCTCTGGTTAGCTCTCAGCGTACACATCCGAAACACGGCTTTGGCAGACATCTGGCAAGCATCCACGCCGGATACTCGAAAAGCCTCGTACACCTATATGCGAGACGCCACCAACCACTACGAGAAGCTGGATCTAGGTATTTCTGGGCGTATCGTGAAACTGCGCAGTTTTCCGCGCTCTTTCGCGTTACGAGGACTTTACCGTGTCTATTCTGTCAGATCTAGTTCGTAGCAAAAAATGTATAAAATATATTTCCGTATTTAAACGCGATTACTTTATGTAGAATTACAAATTCGTAGTTTTAAGGGATAATCTCGAGATTTCGAGAAGTTAATATTTTCGCGTGACAGACGACACATTGAAAGCTTATGTCGGTGGATTTTGATCAAGCTCCATCCTTCCAGTCGCTACGCTTTTCATCCACGAGGACGCGATGCCAGCTGCTAATGAATTTACACCGTCGCGTCTCCTCTAACGTCATTAGTGTCTTCGTCACGGTAAACAGAGACCCGTTCTGGCCCCTTTCATCGAGCAGATACGTATAATCGCTGAAAAAGATTCCGGTCGAAAAAGACGCGACATATCACTCTTCGACCCATGGAGCTCGTAAAACTCGTCTGGCACGCTCGTCGTTCGCTGTGTTTGTCGCGAATCAAGTCGCGGCAACTTTTGAAGCATGTGTGTCCCAATACAAGGAATGATTCTACGTAATGTCGATGTCTTTGCAAATAAATCACCTTGGTAGTGAGTTGTACAATCATTCGCACGACCTACTGCTGGATCTGCATATCAGTCGCGGTGAAAATCGACGAAATCGACGACGTATATCTCTATATATGTACGATGGAAATCCAAGTTCTCTCGACGAGGCGTGGAAGATTTGTTATGCGCGCGTACAGCGATTATAATCGCGACAATGGCATCACCAGGCGTTAAGGGGAGGATCGCAGCTATTGAATGATCATCGTCGATCGATTAAGTAATTTCGTGGAAATAGTGAAATCCTGATGCCTCCATATTTAGTCTTCTGTTAAAGTCGTTTGTTCTTCCGCACTTGCGAAACAGGCTTGTGACCGCGTGGCATATATGGAAAAACATGATGGCGTATTCGCTCCATTAGCGCGATATTGGAAGGTATTTAAAGCGAGTCGTGACCGCGGTTTCCGGAGATTTCTCGTTACAACTAGATAAACGGGAAAGTTACCATTGGGACATTGAGTCTCGGAATCGATCGTAATCGCGATGAATGGAATACGTTTTTGTATTTTCACGCGATGTTCCCGATAACCGCTTTCACTGTAACGACGCACTGTTCCGAGTGTAGACCATTAACTATTTTCTAGACGTTAAAATCTTGTTCGTAAAAAAGTACGTTGAAGGTTCCCGAATCGGTATTTTGAACTTTTTATTTTACATACATCTCCCATAACGGTAAATTGAAAATTCAAAATATAGAACAGTGGCAGGAGAATCTTTTTATCCGTGTATTACAATCTCGCTCGAAAATCTTCCTCGATAGTTAACATTTTTGTCGGTTGATCTTTCGTCCTTTCTACACGTTCCATCGTTTTCCCTTGTTCGTCCGTAGCCTACGTTTCTTCGAAGAAAAGCACGTGGCGGCTGTGAGTGGCGAAGAACGTTTTCGCCTAGAGGCCGTGGCCGCGGAGGGGGTGAATCCGCTTTAATTTTAGCCATGCTCTTCCAGCCGTGCCGTGGGCAGGCCATGGTATGCACGGTGGTGCTCTCGGCAGCAGCCTTGGCATCGCAGACGCATTATTCATACCTTAATGAATTCTCTGCTGCTCCCCTCTTCCCGCCGCCGATCTCCGCTGCTCGCCCTTGCCGCGTCCGCGCTTCCACCCTCGCTAAGAAGCCACGAAAGTCTCTCTATTTTTGCGATAACATCCCTGTTCCCTCGTCTCGCGGCGTTCCTTCCGCTCGTCGCGCGATTTCGCGAGCGTTCGCTCTTTATTTCGTATCTTTTTCAACGGTTCATCGTTCACCATCCCGCTTTTCCTCTCCCCTTGGCCCCATAGCACGGCAACAAGGGACGTTTACTATCGCGAGATGAAAAGTCCCGGAATGTTTGCTAGTCGTCGTTCCCGTTCCTGCACCCCCACCACAACGGAAGATAATATATTTCGAAACGGCTCGAATATTCTCCAGTATATTTACGTTTTACGCGGAACTGCGCGTCGCTTCGAATTTATTCCCCCCTCCGAAAAGTAATATCGGTTCATGCGTTAGAGTGTATCGGGTTATACGCGACACGATATTACATTCAGGGACGCTACATCACTGTTAATGCCGCGCTGTAGATCCCACGATGCTATACGTCACGCGTCCGCCGGCAACCAGAGGCACGATCATCTCCGCTTTCTGTCCCCTGTTTCTGCTAACTCAAGTTCAAGGTATCGATCATACCGAGACGAGACGTGTGATTATCGGTGTACCGAGTATTTCGCTCGAATATTCTTCTTTGCTCTGACCTACTATTCGCGATCGCGAATCAAATACACACGCTAAAAATTACTCGTTTCGTCAAGGAACGGTCTAATGCTGTAAAAATTTCATTATCGTTTGGTTAACAAGCGATCCGTCTCCCTCTTGGACTTTTTTTCGCAATTCTTCCCACGTCGCACTCGACCGTTTAATTGCAGTATCCTCGAATCCCCATTCGGTTCGAGATAAGCCCGAAACTTTTAATTGCTGCTTCCGAATATTTTCCCATGCGCGAACTTTCGACAAGGGTGGTTCCGCGCAACGTCTGGCCCGTAGGGTCACGCATCCTTGCATCCGCCGCTCCATTTTCCATGTAGCCTGTTCCACGCGTGCCGGGACGCCGAGCACGTGCTCGTAAATACACACCGCCCGCGTATCGTGTTGCGGTAATTTTCGTACGAAAACCAGTTCCGACCTGGCTAACTCCGAAGAGAACGAGGAAGCCGCCTCACAGCTCGTTCGTCGCGCTCGGTGTCCCGCTCCTGCACGATTTATGCGCTGTTCCTCGCGCTGAATTTCAAATTTTACCGTTTCCGCTCTGATCATCACATTGTTCTCAGCTTCACGTTCGCTTTTGTTGTCCGCGTCTAGAGTGAATTAACTTGGTCACGAGCACTTTAGTTCCCGGCTCTTGAGGACGATGCATAGAATATGCACTTACGTATACTTGGTTGCGTTACTCTCTGGGTCTTGAGATAGAAAGGAAAGATGAATTTTCGCTTCTGGTGCCACGAATGGTATAGCGACGTCGTATTAATTGTTCGGAATTTTGCTGCGTAAACTGGTCACCGTTTCCTCTATTAATTCCTTGAATAAACCTCCGGCGTTCTATTTGTTCTATTACAAAGTAAACAAATGTGTCAGATATTCCTACCTCGTTCGCTGTAAATTGGATCTATGACTCGCGAATAGTTGTTAACCAACAATATGACTTCATCCTTTCAAGCTTCAATTTTATCGTTAATAAAGCCAATACGACACGTCTTCTCTTACGTCACGCTACTTCTCTGTAAATTAATAAATTCTCTGACACATTGATACGAAGCAGAATTTGGAAAAAAAGGAGTTGTAACGGCATCGTGTTTAAACCGACCCCCCGCCTCTCCTCAGAGTATAGGAACTGGATGCACCGCGCGATAAGCATGAAAGCGGCACGAGGGATAGGAGAACGGTAGATTTCGTGCACAGCTAGTTAAGCAAGGCACGTAGAGATGCATATTAAAAGTGTTTAAATAGAGGCCGGCCGAAAAATTTCGGCCTCGCGAGATACCGCCAAATGATGTTTACGAAACAATGCGTCAGCCGTTTGCCGCTCTATCTTCTCCCCTTTCGCTCGGTCGCCGTCCCGCGCTATAGATACCACGTCGGACATTGTCGGAGTACGCGAAATGCATTGTATTGGTGCAGTCTACGATGCAGCCGGTTGGCGTATCCCCAGTCGGCGGGCCGGCGTTCGAACGCGCCCCGTTACGATGCATTTATGCGGCCAAGGCTGCAGATAAGGAATGACACTGCTCTTCCACCGCCAGCTCCAATCTTCTTGCCATCTCCGCGCCATTCCACAAGCTTTTACGTTCGATAAGATTTGCATGAAGGCACCCCTTCGCCCAGCCCTTCGGCGATGCCCCTGCTCCACATTTCGATCGTAATGACGATTTACATCCACGTGTTCTCGTCGTCTCTGCTTCTTGCATCGGTCTCCATTTATCTCGCAACGTTGTTTCGTTCTTTGTTAATGGCTTGGTAGAGCGTTCGGGCTTGTTGCGGTAATTTTGGGTGCAGGGTGAGAACGTTGGATGAGGTTAAGGTCGTTTGGCTGGTTGGCCGATGAAGGGTATAGGGGTGAAGGTACACGTCTGTTCGTGAGTATTAAGATACTTGGTAGTCTTGTATAAAGCGTAATCATTGATCCGTTCGTGGAATCATTTATAGAACACATAGAGTCAAAGAATAAAAAACACAATGGTAAATTTAATAATACGATTCAAGTTTACCTTTCTGTTAGATATATCTGAATATTTATGGACAGAGATGTATGTAGAGAATAAGCGCTCTTTCATGTGTTTAAAGGATGGATATCCTTAAGGAAAATTTCGATTTTTAATAGAAAGGGATGCTTCCGAGCATATGGGCTCTTTCTTCACACAAGAATAGACCGATAACGAGTGTCCGAGGGGAGAGTCGAGTTCGATTCGAGAAATGAATTACTTAACCTTCGAGTATACTTACCATTCAAATGTCAGCACACGTCTGAGCATATTTTCATTTGCCACGGGCTGCTCGACGTTCCGCATTAAAAGGATGACATCATCGATGAGGAGAGAGCGGTACGGGCTGCTTGTCGAGACGACGGGACCGAGAAGTTATAGCAGGCTCCTTGACCGAGATGGAGAGAGAATCGAGTTAAATCGATCTCTAAAAGGCGATCCGTTATCGAACCTTTTACTCCGGATCGCCCGTGCACACACAATGCCCGGCGAAAAGCGTTTGAACTGTAAATGCAAATGTCGATATCTTCGCTCGCGGATGTGCGAGAGTCGAGAACAATGTCGACGCATTAACTCTCGCATTTTTTCGCTTCCTTCCCCACGTTTCTGTATTTTCTTCGGAACCATCGACAAATACGAGCCTTTTATTCGTACTATATACCTCGGACAAATGGAACGGTCGAAGAAACGTGTAGTCGGAGTGGTTGGGCACGAAAACACGAAGTAAACGGTCTGTCGTATGTAACTTTATTATTTCTTACTTCATAATATGTACCGATTACGATAGCGCAATCTCTCGAACATTCGGTGACGCTAGATCCAGTTATCGCGAAATTTACATAATCGGTCAATTTCCTGATACGTATTTTCACTGTTGCGAATATCTCTTTCGCCGTAATCCGGATCATCGATTCGTCATTGTTTGGTAATCAGATGGTTGGGCAACGTTCGAGTAGGTTCACCAGTCACGAGCGTAAACGGTCGCTCGTCTTTGCTTGGGATTTCGATCAACACCGATCTCAGCATCATTAGCGGAGAGAGCTGGATCGAGACTCGTAGGATTTGTCTCCGGTGACTCGATTGGAACGTTGGAGAACGGTGAACTCACAGAACGGGAGAAAGAGAGAGAGAGAGAGAGAGAGAGAGAAAGAGAGGGACTAGCTGGAAGAACGTAGAACCGCGAAACAGGGGAAGGGAAAAGAAAATCTTTTCTTGTCACGACAGAGGACTGAAAATCGGGATATTCTCGCGGCGAGGAAGCCGAAGATTTATGATCCGACTCTTTCGAGATTCTCTTTGGCGCGGATTCGTGACTCGTACAGGGGAAAGAGAGGGCGAAACCGTTTCTCGAAGAGAAGCGGAGCTGGAACGTGGCGTGTATTTAGGTCGCGCGAGCCCTTGGGCTGGTTCGTCGCGCGGAAAGACGAATGCGTGCACACACATGCTTCGCAGGTTATTTTGCACGCGCGCAATAGCTTCAGTCTGCCCCTTTCCTCTTTCGCCCTAGCTGTAAATTTCCAAGCGCCGGTGTCGTTTTGCTTTTCCGGCTGGCTCCTGCCACCATACGTTTCTTTTGTTCCCACCGCCATCTTTTCAGGAGAAGGGAGGAGGATGAACAAAATACATCCTAAATTATTCTTACCGGGACCGCGTTGAAATTATTCAACTCGGTTGCGACGAGGTCGTCGAGAATAAACGACGTAGCGAAAACGGAACGTCTCTCGTTGTTCGTCGCGATTAATCGCCAATGATGATTCAATGGGTCGCCGACGTGACTCACCGGTCATCCAAACATCGGCGCACTCATTTCCGGCGCTATACTACGACTCTAATTACGAGCATTTTTAACAACACGAGTATTATTCACGTACCAGGAAATGATTTGTACAGAGCAACGTACGGTTTAAACGTAAAAATATTAATGAATTATTAGATGTCGCAAGCCATTTGTCAGAGCCACTTTTGTATTCATTTCGAAACACTCTGTGTATTTAATGGTCTTAAAACGTATTCGATGAGTCTAAAAGAATGTCGCAACTTCCAATAAATTTCCACTTATGTATCTTCTTATTTTTCGTTTCAGGTAAGCACCAAGTTAGATTCCATAAATCGTTGCGTGCGGAAAACCAACAACGGCTCGTCCAAAACACTTGTCAAAACACTACGTTGAAAACGATCGTGACTCTGTTCCATTCTCCGATTAACCGTCCAGTCATAGCCGATCCGAAGAAAATCAGGTAGGTATGTATAGAGTAAAATTGAAAAGGTGGTTTTATAACCGTGGATCCGCGTTCCATCGAACAATTATCCGCGCGTCTTCGATCTCTATTCGCAGCGAATCATGCACAGAGAGAACACGATGCGTTCCCTCGCGGGCAGCTTTCAAACGGCTCGTCGCGTTCGCTTATCGCGATCTTTGGACGCAGGCTCGTTGGACCGGGACGAACTTTTCACCCAAGAATATCGACGCTGGGAAACGAGCGCGTTCTGCATGTTACTTCCCTTAAGTTATGCGGAAACGCACGCGAGTATTCGATTCGCCTTGCTCCCTCGCGCTGGCCCGAGCGTTATACTTTCTGAATAATAATCAGCCACTACGATTCTGTGCCCGGCGAACGCCGGGCCCTCGGATAATCGTGGGCGAGTTCGTGGAATTTTGTGCATAGGAATTGGCTGGCATGCAGGAATTCGTGGAAATAAATGGATATGGAAACTGGCGTGGGGTGGAAGCCGGGGACAGAGAGTCTAGAGTAAAACTTGGAAGGATAAGGGAGCTTGTGACGAAGCGACGAGTTGGTATTAACAGTAATGAATAGTGACTGGGGAAGGAGAAAAAGAAGGAAAGCTAGTTGAAGGCAGTGGAGTATAGTGGAGGGTAGGAAAAAATAACAGTGACAGGGTGAATCGAGCGAAAAGAAAAAGGATAGAGGTGGAGACTAAAGCTACTGGCTGGTTGGCAAGATTACCAGTGGTGCAGAGACTGCAAGAGGTAACGCGAGTGAAACGAGAGAAGGGAGTTGTACAGGATGGAGAATCGTGTGGCATTATCATCGCTAATGAATATTCAGTTCTGCTAGGTTCGGCTATTGGCGGGCTCAGGTCGATGTCGTGACTCTAGCTGCAGGTCCCGTGACGATTATCGCCATTACTCACGATAATCGGTCCCGTTCGTCCTACTACTACACCCTCCCCCCCTCCCGCGCATATAGTTTGAAATTTCCTCTTGGCTCGCTTCTCTTTATGTTTCTCCTGTGTTCGTTTCGAATATTCACTGAATATTCTCTCTTTTTTTCCTTCTCATAAGAATAAGACTGCCTCTCTCACTCCTTTCTATTCGATCGTCACCCTTGCAACGTCGTCTTCATTCTGTGTGGCCCTCTCGAGTGTCCGACGTGCCGTGTTAAGCGGCGCGATGCTGTGGCAAAAGTGGTCGGTCCTCGGTGTGGCAATGGCATCTCTTCTCCCTTCGTGCCTCTTACTTGTCGAGCAAATCTCCCGGCGAAAGAAAAGATTTCGCCTAGGGGGTAATGTCAGCGTAAAAATTCGAGACAGGGGCAACTACTTTTTTGGGAGGGGCGGCGACTTACGACAGCTGAAATTATGTCTCGTAATTAAACTTAATTACCGGTTGGCTCGATCAGTCGTCACCAAGTGATGTGTGAACGAACGAGGAACCAGGGAAGAGTAGCGTGAGCGAGCGTTTCGCAAAAATTAGGCCGAGCTCGTTTTGCATAATTTTCCTTTTTCGTTTTTTCTCTGCTCCTTTCTGTTGCTGTAATTACGAGCGACGTGCTGTTGCACTCTCGAGACCCGTTGCGCAGTCTTGATCGCTACCGAGCCGTCTGTAATTCTGCCTTTATTTCCACTATAACCGTAACTTGAATTTTAATTAATTAGTCGTTAGCGACCACGCGGGCTTCGCGTTGGATCACGCGCATGGTTCATCGCGACCACTTTCGTTCAGTGATTTCCATCGAATTCCGGTTCTATTAGGTTGGAAACTAAGTGATTACGAATTTTGTCAATACCACCTAATGACCAAATCCGCAATCACTTATTTACCAACCCAATATTACCGAAAAATCATCCATTTGTTGGCAACGCGTTCGACGCGGGAACAATCGGCCGGTGGAACTCGACCGAAAAGATGTCGCTCGAATGGACGATAAAAGCACCGGCGAGCGACCGTCCGGGAAAACTTTATTACCGGACTGCCGAGTCGTTATTCCTGATTTGCATTTGTTATTATAATTGGGAATAATCGATGCTCCCCACAGCCCCTATAACGAGCAAACCATGCCGCCGGAAACGGATCGGGACAATTACTGTCGGAGAAACGAGCCGGCTCGATTCGACAAAGTTTTCCTCAACTTCGCAATGTCTTCCTTTTACCGTACTCTATCCTCATTCGTGGCTCATCTCTGTTCCTCTCCCGTTTCTTCTTCCTTCGTTTCCTCGATTCAATTTCTCTCCAAACGCTGCACGATTTTGGGCGCAAACTATATTCCCGCGTAACGTTTTACCAGTCATAATAAATTGAGACGGTAATTGAGGTAATAACGGAGACGCGAACACGTTAGATCGACCCGTCGCGACATTTATTTGTGTAACGCTGTGCAAATTGTTTGCGTTGATGTTCGTTTGTGATAGATTGCTTCGTGCGAACACTATAGAGTTTCTTCGTATCTCGTATCTGTTTGATATATGATTAAATTTTTAACGAAAGAAGGTAGTAACAATTTCAAAAAATAATAGCGGATATAGTAAACTAAATTAACCAATTATAAGAATAGACGGTTCCTCGCATATCATGTCCAATTCATTAGATAGTTTTTCTTCGTTTTGATGAAAAGGAATGCGCAGGCACACGCTCGTCGCACCGATACAACACAACGCAACGCAACGACGCGACGCGTCTGACAAAGTGATCTCTAAAACAGTCATTGGTCACGGATTCCACGGTACATTCGTCCCCGTCTCTCTCGTATGTGGCGTTACTTACCGTTAGTAGGCGGCGTGTGCTCGCGACGCGGTCCATATGATTCTTCATTATCCACGACGAACGTGCAAGAGCTCCGTTTATATTTATAAATCAGCGGGTGCACGTAGTCCGTTAATCCGTTCGATCGACCGCGAAATTGATGAATCGTTGGCCAACACGCGCCGCAGGGAGAACGATAAAGCGGTCCTGTGACAAATATCGAGGCATCGACTGTTTCGTTATTTCTCTTCGATCGACGACGGCGACGACGTCGACGTTCGACACTCGGCTAGACTAATTCTACGGATCGGAATTGATCGGGCAACAGACCCCTTTAAAACGGAATTTCACCGACAGCAATAACCCGATTGCTCGCTCGTGCACGGCTTTCATCTTCTTTAGGGCTGCCAATGTGGCTCGGTTAATCACCGCGCTGGATATAGACGCGTACACGGCGGGAGTAACGAGAAGAGGAGCACTCGTGTACGTGGTGTAGGTGTTGTTAGTACGCCGATACTGTAGATCGTGGAGAGGCAAGGAGCCCGGAGGGCGGTTGCTCCAGTTAACGCGGCCGAGCACTTATCGGAAATTATCAGCGAGACGTAACCTCCATTACGTAGCGAACTACAGCTCGTTAGGGCCTATCTTCGATGCAGGTTAACCGCGTACACCGTGTCTCCGTGTCTTCGTTGCTGCTGCCGTTGCACGCGGCATGCACCGACTTTCTCGCGCGAGATCGTCTCACGATTCCATCAGTCTTTCCTTGACAATCACGCTGTCACCGATTTTCCTCTTATTTCTTCTCGGACGTGTTCTTCGTTCTTCAAAAGATCGACAAAAGCGTCGTTGATGTCGCGGTGACCAATGATGTTCAGCCAGTTACGGTGAAGGACGTTGGTCTTAACGAGAAAGTCGATCTATTTTTACCAATCGAGAGAAATCGATAGCTGCAAAAAAGCTAAAAAGTTCGGGATCCCTATTCCGTGGTGGCAATTAGTAGCGAGAGCTCTTCAACGTCTCCGCCTGTCTTGCGATGTCCGTTTCGCGATCCTTGTAACTGAAATTACGAAATTTCGCGTCTCGAGCATGTTCTTTGGTAAGGCGGAAATTTTCTGGAAAGTCAGTAGATGAATAACTGGATAACTGGCAATGGGCCGGTCGAACGTTCAAACGTATTATAATTTCTGTGGACACAGCGTTAAACGAGCGAACTGGTAAATATGGAATTGTGTTTACCGTTTTCTACCAACAGGCCAGCCAGTCGGCCTAAGAATACATTCGGGCCGGTTGATATTTAACCGCCAGCACTTGGTGGCTGGTGTTATTTTCATTACCATTGCTGGCGCGAGAGCTCATCGTGGCTTTCCTCAAAGGCCGAGACCTTGAAAAATAATTACACTGGTCATTCCACGGACCATCTAGGACTGAACCAAACAGGCTTTCCCGACAAATTAGCCAATAAATCGCAATGGCTGCTCTCGTTTTTCTCTTCGTTCCTGCTCCATGTTTTCGTCTCTTTCCACTCTCGACAAACGCTTCCTCTCGTCGACGTTCGTTCCCGCAGAGGCGTGTGCACACGCATAAACAGAGAGAACTTCTTGCTCTAGTGATCCGCGCTCGGCTGATTCAAGCAGGTGCGTTAATTGGAGAGTTAAGTATCAGGAAGCCACCGAGTAGAGTGTGGGAAAACAAGTTCGCGCGCTAACTCGGTAATTGATGTCAGAGAGCACCGTCGCGGATGGATGTTCTCGTTTCGTGTGACCCGTTTTTCCGCTTACTTATGACAAGTACACGGACACAGGTGTGCACGTAGGGGAAAAAGACGACTCTCGGCCGAGCGACGAGGGTTGGATAATTTTTCTTCGTTTATGCACGCCGGTTTTTCCTCTCGCGTCCATTGAACGCGACTCGCGGTCGGCGTTTTAACGCTTTTACTCTGTTGGTAGTAGAGTGGCGTTACTTTACGACTCTACGACGAATTAGAAACAAAATTGACTGCCGCGGTGGTCCGTGAAGCGATCGAAGATTCGCTGACGGCTACCTGGCGCGTGGCCGATTACGACTCGCGATTCATTAACGTCGTTAACGCGGCGATTGAAAATGGCAGCGAGGAAGGGATCTCTTTCTATTTTCTACGCGAGCCATCGTATTCGCGCGCGTGGACTCGACACTCTGGGATCGATAAAAATAGCGTGGTGACGCGTGAAGGAAAGATACCGATGAAAGTATGTCATCGTTCGAAAGCAACGAACCAGACGATCTGTCGGTGGTTGCGTGAGCCGAGGCACGGATGGATATTACACCGTATTATTCTGCAATCAACTTGTCCTGTCGGTTAACTTCGATAACTGGATTGCGTCGTAATAAATGCTCGGTTAGGACCGACGAGGCAAGTTTTGCCCGCCTCTCTGCTCATTGTTATTCTGTTGCGTGCGTGCCCGTTCGTATTGTTCCAAGTGCCTACTCGAAAACTTGCATCCACCCGAGTCTGCGTTTCATTATTTTCTCTGTGTGACGTATATTATGTTCGAAATCAGTTGCGAGCTCAAGGACATTGCTGGTACCGTAAACGACGTTACGAGTGTTCTCGATGTTCGAAATTTCGAAACGCTTTCAAAGTTGAATCTGTAGATTCGCGTTATAGAGTCGTGTTATGGTCCAGAGTAACCAGGTAACGAGTAATATCAAATATTTTTTCTGTAATTCGGTTTATCGTACATGAAAAGAATAAAAAAAAGTCGATAGTTTCACAAAGAATGGAGTATCGTGTCATACTGTTCGCTTCTTGAATTCGTGGATCGTTAACCATGATTTTTCGTTGCGAGAGAGTAACGAGCAGAAAAATATGAAGTGTGAGAGATAAAACACCCTGTATCCAACGCTGTTTCCGTGTTTCTTTTCTCTTTGTTCTTCCAAGAACAACTGGAACCTCGTAAATCGTCGGTGAACCAGTTATAGGCTACGAGGGGAAACGAAATGTTAGTTACGCCAGTAAGGTTGAGCAACGTTCGGCAGGGTGGATCGGGTGTAACGGCGGTTGGTAGGACAGATATTCCTTCTACTTTTAGTACATCGATGGATCTCGGTCTCTAATGTCTCTGGATATACCACCGGGTCGATATGTTCCACTCGCGTCTAAATCTAGAGAGACATCGAATTATTTTCAACTCCTCGCACACATTGCACTATTAATTCTCTGATAATTGACGCTACGTTGCATCCATTATCTCTGCTCAAAAGTTCCTTCCTTATAAAAAGATTGGTGAAAAATATTTTTGTTTAACGCCGAAGTTAAAGGTTATGTAATTTACCGATAGGTTACGTTAGTGGACATTTTTTCCGATTCGACCGTTCAAAAATTGCAGCGATATTCGCAATTAAAAAGCTCGTGCTCCGAAGATGCTGCTGATATTGGCAAACGCGTCACGGCGAGATAAAACGAGTGGGGAGAACGTCGTCTCTCGAAATTGATAAAAGTTTCAACGCGACAGGGTTCTCGTCGTCGGTGGCCATAAAACCGTGGTAGCTCGCGTACAGATTTTATCCGATACGAGCGCAGCGTGCAACCGAAGACCGTTCTGGCTGGCAAGACTAAATAGAGGTCGAAGAATCTTGCAGGGAAGGTCGTGGAGAATCGCGTTGGTTTGATGGATGACCCAGGGTTTCGAACTATTTTGCCTCGTCCGAGGCTTCGGGCAAAAAGCGTTATGGATCGCGTCTAAAGGTATGGAAGTTGGCTCAGGGGTAAGTTGAGAGCCGTCGTTGGGTTAGGGGTGAGCGACGACGGTGTGGTGGTACAGTGGTGTTGGTGGTGATGGTGTGGTGGTTGGAGGTGAGAGTTCGACGAGCGATCGCAAGAAACTCTCAAAGAGAGGCTGAGGCAGACTATCGATTTTCTTCACCGTAGTCGTTGTCGTCGTCGTCTACGTCGCCGTTGTACCGCCGAGGAAGAAGGTGCACTCGTCGTGCTTCGATTCGTAAAATTCTCTTTGCCTTCCCTCCGTTGGCTTCGAGCGACGAGAGGGTAGAAAAGCGGTTGGGAGAAAGGAGGAGGAAACAGAACTGAATTTACGGTGCCACGCGTTCTGCAGGGCCCGTCCGTTTTCCCGCTTCTGACGGAATAACTCTCTCGCTTTCTCTCTTACCTTCCTTCCCTTCTTCTTTGCAGCGAGCAGTGACTAGAGAGAGATTAGAGGAATTTCGCTCTCGTCGAGCTTTGATCGAATTCCGAGAGAGACGGAGCTATCTCTCGCATAAAAGGTTGGAACAACGTTGACATACCGTTACGGAGCATGTATTTTTCATTTCGACGTCTAAACGATCCCTAAGCGATTCCCTTTTATTTAAACGAAGATAGGAGCAGGTGTGTGCGTTTCAACGTATTTCATTCGAAAGGCTGAAACGAGCGCCTACGCGCCACGAGTGGATATGACGAAAAGAAATGTACCGAAACGTTACGATGTCTCTGGGAATTTCTAAGGACAAGTATTCCCGCCATGCACAGCGTCTTAGAGCGGCGTAATGCATTCGGTCCGCGTTCCATCCCTCTTTACGAGTGTACGAATACGATAAAAATGTATTATCAATAAAATATCGAGACGTTTCCGGCGAGATAGCGTGGTTCGCGTTAGTAAATGTTATCGTCATCATTCCAGGGTATTTATCGACGCGGCGATAAGTGCGCCTTACCGACGATTACAACTGCTACTGCGATATCAGCTCGCTCGCGATTCTTTCGTCGATGAGCTGTAAATGGTCGCGTATTGCGGCAAAATATTCTTATTACAACGAGGAAAAAATAAACGCGCGCAGATCAGTCTGCGTTTTCCACGAATCGCTTTTCCTCCTTTATACGTTCGTGTTCGTTCCTTTTCTTTCTTGAATCGCCAGTTCGTCCACCAAACGATGCGCTTCTTTCCTTCCTTGAGCCGTTTCCGAGCCCTCCGGTGTCATAATACGATATTCCCCGCGAGTTCAGGGGTCTTCTAATGGAGTTTGCGTGTAAGAATGAGACAAGCTCGAACCCGGCTCGAGCGAGAGCGACGGCACCGGAGACGACGAGGGAACCGGCATAGCAGAGCAGACGAGTAGACGATGCTGCTACCAAGCAAAGGACGGAGGGAGACTCGAGCTGGCAGACAGGAACCAAGAGAGACAGTGCCAGCGGGTACCTCCGTTTCTTCCTGCTGTTGCTGCTTCTCGTCTTTTCGCGAGAGACGGGCTATATAAAACGCGGCGAAGGTTAATTTTATTTTGCTTTGCCGGGGCGAGTTTGTAACAGAAAGCTGCCGCTGTCTTCTCTTTCTTTATTCCCTTTTGTACCTTTCTCTCCCTCATGTACCGTTCATCTTGCTCTTACCTGCCTTATTCGTTTCTTATTCGTTTCTTATTCGTCGTAGGGTCGATGTAGAAAAAAAAGTTAATAAAAACAGTCTTGTCCTCCCGTTATGGACGTCTTTCTCTAGATGCGATAGGTTTCGAAGATATCGAAGAGGAGTGGAAGAAAGGCAAAGAAAGACAAAGTGTCCATATTAACACCTCCGTGCGAACAAAACGAATTATTCAGTCGTAAGTCGAGGGCAGAAGGAAACGGTACGTCGCGTCGTCTTGAGAGCATAAAAGAGCACTACGTGGCATAAAGCGTAGCGTGGGTCGGGAGTCGGGGCGCAGAAAGCTTCGTCGAAAGAAGAACATCGCACCTTCGCCATCTTAACCTCTCCCTTTTTCCACGTCCTCCTTGATCCGATGCTGAAAAGCACGTCTGAGTAATCGTGCCGGCCGTCCCTATTGCGAATATCCAATTCCTTTCTTCTCGTCTGGCGCACGTGACGTTGCTTTTCGTGACTATCGGCTTGCCGCGCTCCAACGGCACATCCTTTGACGCAGTCTTCTGTTCTTTGTACAGGTACATTTTGGACGTGGAATCGTATGGAACGGCTCGACGTGGTTTCGAAATACGCTTCTCTACGTGTTTCACCGTTTCTCGCTGCGTCGACGAGCGATGTGAAAAATCGCGAAAATCACTTATCGATTTCTCCCTCCCCTTTCTTCGTCTTTCTCGTTGAGAGAAAAATGTCGTGGAAAAATCGCATCGAATGAGAAACGGAACAACGTGAAAGATGGTCGAAGTGGTTTATCGGTAATCCAAGAACGATAATGCGACTACGATGTTCAAAGCTCGAGCGGGTATGTGTGACGCGATAAGTGGCGAAAGAAATAGCGAAACGGTTTATCAAAGATCTGGCGCCGATATCGAGCGATACTGGACGATACCGAGCCACAGCGAAAACATAACGATGTACATTTGCGATAAATAAATGATATATTTACGATAATTCATCGAGAAACATACGGAATCGCATTATCGGGAAAATTTCTCGTGACGTTCGCTAAACGAGTCGTTCGGCCAATTCGCTGAGCAATTTTGCGATCGTAAAAGGCAACAGCCAAAGGGGGTGCAGTTTCTACTCGGTCGAGGAAGCAGAGCACGATTCACGGCGGAGATCATGCGTCAAGCCACGTGCATCGAACCCCCAGCCAGAAGCTCGGCTCGATTCGCTATCCTCGCCGTGCCAAAAGTCCTTTCCTCTCGCCGTTCAGCTCTTTGCAAATGCGCTGGATGCGCATTAGAGAGAAATTTATGTGTAATTCGGGAGAGCATCGCAAAGCGTTTTTTTTTTGCAGCCAGGCCAAATGGACCGTGACGACGTGCACTTGCTGCTATTATAACCGCTGTTGAATTGTCGTTGCATCGGTCAACCGGACGAAACACAATAGACACTTTGACGAACGAACGAGTTTATGTTCCGTTTGGCGGCTGCCACATTCTTAGGAAGTCGGTTAAACGAACTTGTGATTTTCAAGAGATCGATTCACGAATATGCCTACTTGTAATACCGTCGTTTCGTAATTCTTTATCTTTTCCAGTGTCTCGTTATAAATTACCTTCGAAACTGAGTTCCTACAATGCGTCGCTTAGAAATCACAAAGATATTTCTTATTTGCAATACACACAACCATAACCAATAGAATCTGTCAAGATTCTCCGACCTCAAACGCAGTCAGAAGTGCTCCAGATGCTTCGTATGAATTTCTCATTTCTCTTTCACAGGGTAAAACTAGTCCCCTTCCCATGTACACGCTCGTGTCAGGGTAAATGCATGCACGCTCGCTTCACCGTCAGCTCCCTTTCTGTCACGCCGTGCTCCCTTTCCAACGGCGCGACCGTGTCTTCCACACCTTTTTCTTCGTCGCCTCGTCGCTCGAATTTTCCCCAACCACGTGGCCCGTAAGTAAGACCTCTTCAAGTGTTATTTTTGCCAGTCTCGGTCGGTCTCTTTGCCAGCAGCATCGGTATTTTTACGAGCAAAGTGGATGGTGTCCCGAAGCGTGGCGTTGCCTGCGCGCACCTACGACACCACCGATCTTCGTGTACGTGTAAGGAAACTCCTGTGGTGTTCGTTCTGAATTATGGCAACCGTGTAACGTTCGTACGTGCGCTGCTACGTTTCGGGGAAAATCGACGCGAAAGTGGCTGTTCCACCGCGTCCACGACTGCACTGAATTTGAGGTTGCCCGTTCCGGAAGATCGAATCCTTACTGCGAGATCAGCCATTTTCGTTTCTCTATGGTTACGATTTCGCGACGATCTCCGGTAAATTCTGTGATCTGTAGACATTGCTCTATAAAATTGCATTTCGATCTCGTTCCATGCAAATTCAGTTTCGTTCTCACGGACGACTTCTACAAGGTGAAGGAAAATACCAGTTGATACATAGATTTGAAAGTTTCGGACGCGGTCAGCGCGAAATTGATTCTTCGTAATTCATTGACTACGAAAAGCGATACTATGCATCCGTATGTAGAAATCTATACCGATCGAAAAAAATACACGCTACTTTCTCGAGTAATAGCCGCCATGAAAGTGTTAGTCGAAGTACAACTTTTACCGATGGAAAGTAAAATAAGAGCAAAGCTATTTTATTGCTCTTCGCAAACCGAAATCAAGAAGATTCAGATCTTATCTGGATTTCATCTCACCTTCCCAAATTATAAACCCTACGCATCAACGCAATTATCGAACTGGTATCAGAAGGGGAGCAATACAGGACGTACGGATTATGGCTCCGAAAGTCGTAATCTCCTCGTACGCTGTGAACTCGGCGTGCATAATCCAGCTCGTTAATCCATCTTAGCAGGCATCGGTGCCTTCTTGACACCGCACGTCCGTCCGAAGGGGGATAAATAAATAAAATATTCGTTTCTTGTCACGGGCGTACGGTAAATCCTCGTCGCCCACGTTCGTGCAGTCGCGCTCGAAATCGGATATTCGATACACGTGCACACGGCGTTATTCGTGCCAGGTAAAACCTGGGGGAAGCTGACTGGTGATTCGGCGTGGCTGGAGGGACGGTTCGGTTCGTGGTGATTCGCCTCAGGCCGCGCGAGTTTCGAAGCGGGACTGAGCGCTACTTATCGGTCACAGCGGGTCGTAACCGAGCGTTACACGTGCTCGTCCTCCTTTCTTTTCTACGTCGTCCCTCTGTTGCCTGTGTCTACGTTTCTAGTAAATACGAACGGTGTACACGAGGTTCCGATAGAAGGAACGAACGTGACGCAACGGCTGTTTGCGTAAGAAGATACAGGTTGCTTCAAGTGGAAGCCACGGCTCTCTCGAAGGTTCGTGCTTTTCCAGGGTAAATGGAAGAAACTTCTACGGCACAGATTGCTTAGAAAGTGTTTCTCTGAAGATGGAAGCCATTTCAGAGACTTAGCGGGAAAGAATATGGTGACGTTTCTGGGAATCGCTAGGATTATACTGGATTCGTAGCAATGTATATTTATTATAGAACGTATTTACGTTCTTAGTGCCTACGATCATCTATTTTTAATTCGATCCTTGAACAAAATTGAAAAAAAGAAGATCGATCTTTCGATCTACTGCAGTTATGATTCACGTCAAGTTGCCGATTCTGTAATCCTACAGATTGTAATCCTAGAACGTGATTGAGTTCTACGAAACTTGTCCCTTTCGATTACAAATTGTATTCATAAGAATCAATGACGGTCTTTAAACGAAGTTGAATTTCTTTTAAGGAAAATTTCATCGGTGCTCGTTCTAACTCGTTACAAACGAACAGCTCTATCGGATTCTGCTTTCTATAAGTTGAACTCAGCACGCGGAAGGAAAATTCTGGCGAGTTGGCGTCTTCCGTGTTTTCCTCGGAACGGGTTCGCTTAAGGGTAGAGAAGCGAAAACGAAGACTTCCATGGAAGGTAGGAGGTAAAATATCTGGCGTCGATATGGTAACCGTTTCCTGTTCTCCCGTGGTCGTTCGATTCGCTCGAACGACGACGAAGCGTTCGTTTCGCGGATACAAACACGCGAGACTCGACTTCGATAAAATCGGTGAACGATGTGAACATTTATCTGCGTGATAAGCGCGATTTCGTGCGGCGTAGAGCCTAAGTGAGAACCCGAGCTTCGATTCTGCAAAACAGAAGATAGTATCTATGGAAAAGTAGAACACGGCCTTATCGGATATAGAACTGGAAGAAACTTTCAACGGAATTCGCGTGTGTTTGTCAGCGCGCGATGATTGCTCAACGTCTCTCGGTTTTTTCGAGAAAACGTCTGACCACAATTCGCAGAGCAATCTTCTAAAGTTGTTTGTGTCACAGAGAAACTACTTCCGACTCTATCCTCGGGTGTATACCACGGGACACGGACATTTTCATAAAAAAATAGCTTCAGCTTAAAATCCCTTAGCTTAGTTCCTTCCATTCTGGGTCTCCGGCACAGAATTTCAGGATATGACGCAATTTCAGTATTCCTCACCCGTGGCTGGTTAAGAGTCTTTTGTCAGAAGAAAAATTCCCGTTACGGTAACTTTTAAACGATGGCATAGTGCAGGGAGGCGCAAGACAATGCGGCAGCTCGGCGCGAGCCCCATTATCGTCAAGATTTATACGCGCCGCGATGGCAGCGGTCTGATATGTCAGAATGTTTGAGTCGCGAAACGTAATCGCGAGGGCGTAGTAGTGATTCAGGGACGCTGCTAAGGAGTCGACTTCGCGATATCGTCCACGACGAATAAGAACGAACAAGAAGTTACCTAAAGAGGAAGAGACAGACGGTGGTACGGCCATCTTCTTACGAATTTTATTTACGAGGCCGTAAAGATCGGTGAGCTTTTTGATTGCGTTACATCGCGATGGAATGCACGTTCGCGTTCGCGTTCTCGGTAGTCAAATGTTTATTTCTGATAAAAGAGCGGGGCGCCGCTCGTAAAACTGTTGTTGAATACACGTCGACATCTAGCCCCAGTCGCTTATAGAAAACGAGCATCTCGTGTTCCAGCCAGTATATATCGGGTGTTATACGCCCGACAGAAAATCGATAACTTTACGGTTGATTTTTCAATTATCTCTTCTGGCTGCACGGATAGACTAATAACCGAAAGTCGAGCATGTAGTCGCTCCGCGATTTGTTTTGTAGCTCTCTTCCTCCTCTCTTCGTTCTTTTTCTCTTTCCTCTTTCCTTTCTTTTTTTTTTTTTACGAGCCGGCTTTATCGCAACGATTTTACGTGTCGTATCGTTTTGCATGCAAAAATCAACGGACAAAGCACTCTTCTCAAATCTTTTTGGAAGGATAGTCGGGTCTCGGTTTCATAAACCGACATCTTGCCTCAGTTTTATGGATTCCTTCCAAACGGAAGCCTGGCCGGCTTTCGCGAAACTTGTAACAGTTCGCGCTGCAAAATCTCAACGTTCTTGTTGCCCTTTGAAGAAAGCTTTAATAAAGAAAAACTGGGCAAAGAGTTTTTCCATGCGCAATTCGTTTTCAAAAACACGCTGCTTTCTCGTGTATCGCCTCTAGCGTTTGATATCTTAGGCCACTAAACTCGCTACGATTCGTTTGTTCTTCGCTTTATTACTTGCACACGTGATAGGTATTTGTTTAGCCGTTTTTCTCCAAATAGAATTTCTATCTTCACCTGCTGTCCTCGTCTATCTGTGACTCACCCAACTTTTCTCGGCGATATCGCTTCAATTACACTCGGTCGAGGTGGTCGTATTATCGAATTAGTCGTAAAGATAGGATTGCTTTCGGAGCAGGACAAATACAGATATCGTAGAAACGTCGGACGAAGAAACGTTCCGATTCTTCGGAAACCGCACGTCGAGTCATCCGTCAACGGCGCAGTTGACTGTCCTGGCCGACAAGAATAACCGTAAAACAGTCGGGGATCGTGACGAAAGAAGCAACAATGACGGGAAGTTTTTCCTGTACTTAAATCTTTTTACATTCGCGGCGCGACAGGCAGCGAAGGGAGAGGAGAATGTTGTTCAATCGTGGAGAAACGACGCGACGCCACGCCGCGCCGCGCTGTGTCGGTTAGAAAAGAGCGAGACGGTCGTAAGGATTTCGATTCTCGCGCGTTTTACACAACTTCTTGCGTCCCTTGACGCGTATTCCTTGGCTCGAGACGTCATCGAGATGAAAAGAAAGCTTATGTAAATTACGATTGTCGCAAAGTACTTCGCGATGAAAACACGCGGCTCGTTCCTGTTACCGAGCCGAATCGTTCGAGTTTCCGCGAGCGTTAGGCGAGAAATAGAAAAGAGGGAAAGGAGAAAGGGGAAAAGAGGAGGAAGGGATGCGAAGAAAGGAGTTGGAAAAAGAAAATCGAGGGATGAAATTGCCTCTCTGGCTTCACAACGCGTATTGTTTTCTTTTCGCCGTTCATTTACCTTACGTGCCTGCTTCTCGCGTTCAAGTTTATGCGCGAGACTTCTTTACGAGCTCCGACCATTAGCGCGGCTGCTGTTTTCGTCTGGAATTCGCACGCTGCCCGCTTAATTAGTCACGCTGTAAGCGTTTGATGAAACTTTAACGAGCATACGCGTGGTACTTCCTTCGAGTTCCTTTTCGCGTTGATTCACGAGCAGGACGACAGTGTGGAAGTCGCGTCGTTCGGGCTGATTCCTCGGAACGCGTGATTTCCGACCGCTTTGAAGCGTTACACCCTCGAGTGGGCCGCACCCTCGAGCTCGATCAGCAAGTTTCATCGTGGGTCGATTCTCTTCTTTTCGTTCGCCGAAGAGGCGGAATCGACAATGCGTTCGCGGCACAATGATTAACGACAAGTAGACGCTGAGAGGATAGGGTAAAAAGTGAGAGGACTGTTAAGAATAGGTAGATGGAGAAGGAGCGATTCGAGGGGTTGTTTCCCGAACGTTATCCAAGCATCCAACGGTGGTACTGTGTAAACAAAGAGCGAAGAAGGCAGACCGGAACAGCGGAAAAGAGCGGAGGAAGTGGAGGTCGAGCTTCGTCAGTCTCCTTCTCTCTCTCTCCCTCCCTCTCTCTCTCTCTCTCTCTCTCTCTCTGTATACTCGGTTATATACAAAGAAACTAGCGGGCAACCCCAAGCAGTCGCATCAAAGGCGTGCTGGAAAAGCTGCAAATGCGCGAAAGAATGGGTTAAAAACCCGAGGCGGCGGCGGGCGTCGTCGTCGTCGTCGTTTTTGATGGTAGTGGTGGTGGGCGACGTGCCGGTGTGGCTGTTCGGGAGACTCTCGAGGGGGTGAGGGAGTGCATCAGAGAAAAGAAACGGGAAGGGGCTTCCAGTGGAAAGGCTCTGAAGGACGCTGGAGGACCTTAAAATGAAAACATTCCGCCCTCAAAGCGTCCCTTCTCCGACACGCGAACTTCTTTCTCTCTTGCTGTATCTTCTTCTCTTTCTGTTTTTCTTCCTCCTTCTCGTTTTGTCTATCTCTCTCGATTGCCGCACCCTTCGTAACCTGTGTCGTCGTATCACTCCTTTTGAATGAAGCGGCACCATTGGCGTCAGAAACGCGGAACCATAGCCGGCCTTGATGAGCACTGATTCGTCGCGTACGCGTAAGCTGTAAAGCTCGTTTCGCGTCCCTGTGTGATATGCATGTGGCGAGGTGTCGGGCGCGTACGCATCGAAAAAAATTGCTCCACTTCCTTTGTAGATTCTCCACGAGAACTCAATGACGCACGGCTCTTTTCATCGCGCGGGGAAAGCCGTTTAGAGGATTCTTGATGCCGTTTCCCGGTTCTTCAACGAGTTTCAGCGATCATCGGGATTGCCTGGTCGTTAAACGCAATAGAATTTTGATTTCTTGAGTAATACCGTTCGACGAAAAATTACGTTGTACGACAGATAGCGCTATTATCTTTTAGAGAATGCCGTTTCTCGCATAACAAACCCGAACAACTCATATCGCGGCTCTAGGGAAACATACCTCTTATCTCTCTTATCGGTACTGACGTTCCTAAGATGTGGAGATCAGATAGGAGTAAGGCCACGTACAAGTTTTACTCGCGGTACAACGGAAATTTTTTATTCGAATTTTGATAGAAAAGAGTATGTAGATCGAATATAATTGTACGTGGATCGATAAATTAATTCGACAACTTTTATTAAATAGCTTTGCCAAGCCGGCAGACTCTAATTATCAAGAAACATACTTATAAATTACGTTTAATTCTTGAGAGGCTGCTTTTAAACGAAGAATGAAAAACGGGGTTTCTTCTCCATTAAATTTCCGTCCACGGTGTTCCGCGTAACGAAATACCTCGGTGATTATTCGTCGGTCGACGAGTCAACGATCCGCTTCACGATGGCACGACGTGATCGATCGCCCTCCCTTCTTCCTGTTTCATCGTCAAAGTCCCAAAGGAATCGACAGGGCTGTCCACCGTTCGATACTTGCCGAGCATGACGCTGGACACGATACGTCGTTAATCTTTCGCGCTGCGGTCTCCAGCGAAACCGGAAGTTGATCCAGAGACCGATGTCGCGCTGCCAGTCGTCATCGTTCGTTTCTCGATGTAATCTTTGAAATTGCACCGGGACCGATCTCCGTCGGAGTTCGGAATCGACTCGATTTTCTGTCCGACGGAATCACGCTCGATTCGTAGACCTTCTTTGACGCTTAATTTCATGGCTTTCATGTGACTTCAAAATAGTATCACGCGTGAAGGCATATCGTAAAGTTAGTTAGGAGAGGAAATTGTTCAAGTGGTATTTCTTAGAGCCAGCTCGTTTAACGTTTCAGGAAAAAACACGCGAACAACGGGACGCACCGAGGTGGAATATTTAAATTGCGGTATGTAAACCGCGTTATGCAATCAAGCCGAGAAAACGTGTCGCGAGCCGCGCGAGAGATAAGTTGCACGATACGGCAGGTACGATTGTGTAATGCGTCGCTGAGAGCACGGGGAGACAATATCGATTGCGAAAAAAAGGGGAGAAACCTGGACATTGCTCTTCCAACAGATATTGTTTATCCACGATGGTCTTTGAACCATTTTCGAATCGTCGTTTCCTTCTTGTACGTGAGTTAACGCGTAAGATTCTTTTAATTCAGGATATAGGTATTCATTTGGTATTTTTTGGAGACCATGATTGATTCGGATTAAAGCATCATTAGATACGCTGGAACCAGACGTCGAGTCAGCTTGAACGAAGAATCGCAACGAGGTTAATCGATCAGTTGAAGAAACGCTCGGAACGACGGGGATAGACGACCGACAATATTTCCGGCGTATTCCAGAGGGATAGCTGGAAAATCGTAGCGACTATACGACGCACATATGTACGTATCCTCGTTGGTAATGTCGCGTATCTATCGCTGGTGTTTACCTATCGCATCGATAGCAGACGCGGCAGAAGTTTAAGCGAGGCAGGAAGGGAGCTGGGAGTTTCGGCGTGCGGCAGAACGACGCTGGTGGCCGATCTCTCCTCGTTTTTCATCGGTTCCAGTCAATAAAGCTCGTGGCTGTTGTTTTGCCTTCGGCTGACCACGCCAGCGCGGTTCCGTTCTTGCGCTCCGCAACTACCTCCGTCCGTTTTTCTCGTTCCATCCGATTTCCTTCTTCCTTTTCATCCTTCCGCGTCTCTTCCTACCCCACTACACGCCCGTAATCCTGCACGATCTTTCTCCCGTATACTTTTCGGAAAAAATTCCCCGCGTTATTTACCGTTCTCCAGCGAAGAAATTGGATTTCCACGCAAAAAGGAACGCGCCATCGACTCGCGTCGCTCGATCGATCTTTCGTTGTAATTTTTGTAGGCGCTTACGCGAATATGTAGCCTGGACATATCGCGTATCGACAGTTAAAGTGTGTTATAATGGTTTTAAATTGTTAATACGGGGTGACGCAGGACTTTCTAGGTGTATTTAATATTTCGTTTGTTAAACCTTTGGATTAAATTAGAAACGATAGTATCAGAGGAATTCACGCTACTTCAACGCACGATTGACCATTAGTTGGTCCAAATACTACGAGAGAAGGTCAACGAACTCGGCGCAATTTCCACGTAGAATTTAAATTTGGCCTATTCCGAGGATCGTCAGGAAAGCGTTCACGGGACAAAGTCGCGGACCGTGTTTTCGCGTTACGAGCAGGAAGAGCGGTGTGTACACCGACTGCTACCGGATTCACAGTCGCTGCCCTCGATACAAAGGTTGCTCGTCGGCCAAACGACGACCGCACTGTGTCCATGCTTCTCCTCTCCCCTACCTCTTTTGTCGCCAGGCTTTCCCTGCTCTAAAACTGTGCTCGAAAACGACCGAAAGACCGCGCGCTGAAGCATTCTGCGCCGAGGATATCGGGCGCCGGTTCGCTGCTAGCGTTTATAACCAATCCCTCAGGAAACGAGCGCGGAAGGAAGAAAAATAGGGGATTGGTACTGAGGAGAAGGAGTTGGCCTTTTGGTCATGGGAAACGGATACGAACAAGAGGAATTGGCTAGCCGTTATGTGGTCGTTGAATCCACGTAAAACAACGTTCGTTGCAAATTGATAAAATGACAGAATAATTCAAAAGAAAATATAACAACAGAATTGTTGCTGAAAAATGTACAGAGGTTGACTCGATCGTCGTATTTACTTTTTAAGCTGACGAATTTTTTGTGTAGGCCAAACGTTTATATTCGTTCACAATAGCTTCTCCATTCATCGTTTGAAACACGCACAACTAGCTGGAGCACAGAAAATTGAAGGCAGAACACGAATTTACTGGGAACTTCGTGGCTGACGCGAGTAATGGGTCGCTCCACGAAGAAAAGGAAGCGACCAAGACTTTCACCCGTCTCGCTCTCTACCGATTTGTCTGGAGTCGTTGCAGGAGGGCTGTCGCAATGACTGATCGACCGACTTCTATCTCGCCGGGAACAGATGAGAGGAACACGACGGTGTGTCTTGTCACCCTCACCGGGCGCTAGATTTATTTGCGCGAGCCCGGAGTAGCTCCGGCAAGACTGGTAGGCTGCACGGGTGATCGAATGACTCCGGATCCGAGAGCAGTGATAATGAAATTGCCGTGAAAAACGAGCAAGACACCGGTAGCCGGCGTCACGGTACAAATGTACTTCCGGCTGTGACAGCTTATAATTCAATACGCACCGCGTGGAACCGTGTAGACTCGGTAAAAATCAAATTACGATCTCTTCGACGTTTAATTTCCACCGTACTGACTTCGATATATACATGCACGAAGATTAAATTGCACGTTGAAGAAAAAAAAGAAATTCTCTGTAATTTTTAAACGCAACGCGGAAAAGCATCCTTTTTAATTGCGCGCTACCCGTGATAAAGGAAAATACACCATGCTCGAAGGAACACGAATCACGTTTGTGTTCTCTCAGCCGAGAGAGCCCTTCATCAATATTAAATCCACGGACTCGGAGAGAGAGGCGGCAGGAAGAGGCATCGTCCTAAACGTCGCACGGACACGAGAACCACCGGGGAAAGATCCCCCGTGTTCCATCTGCGATAGAAGGACGAAAAAAGGATCGGGGTGAGATCTCGTGCGATCGTACGGGTACCTGCCAGGACGTAGGATAAGGGAAGATTAAACGAAACCTTAAGCGACCAGGTCGTTTTTAGCTTATACGGGGTGGCAAGGTTTTGGGGGAAAGACGCCGAGGGATGGCGGCGCGTTCGAGCGTCCTGTGGCACTGGGGAGGAAGGGCCTCAAGCGTTCGGAGAGACACTTCCAGCAGGGGGTGTTCTCCTCCTTCTGTCTGTGTATTGGTGCCTCCGGGCACGTGTACGTACGCACCACGACTCTGTGAGTGTCCTGTAAAATACGAGCGTGCCGGAGTTAAGCCGGCCATAGATCGTGGAAAGCGGAGAGTGAAAGAGAAAGAGTGTGAAAGCGACGGGACGAGTAGGAAGGGACGGGGCTTTCAACCTCACCTTTCGCGCCAGCTACAGGAGTCTGCTCTTTCGACTCTGCAATCTTCTTACGTTTTCCTGCCTCCGATTGTCTCCCTCTTCGATTTCCCCTCTTCGATCCCTTCGACTCTCCACGACGAACGCTAGACTATCCGCTGGAAAATTTGTGCGAATTAAAAAATGTACCAGTGATCGATATGCACGTATTTTTAGCTTGGCTGGTAAACCGATTTTCTAGCACTCTCGTCGTTTAACGATTCCAAATAAACGACCGAGCGACCTCGCTTCTCGAAAGTTTCCTAATTAGCCCATCAAATTTGCATACGAGTAACATAGAACGAACGTACGAACAGAACGGTCAATTAAACGGGTACACTCAGGAGGGAATATCGAAGAAATTAAGCGTCACGCCTTTATCGTCTCTCTATACGATAAAAGACGCCATAATACGACGCGATTGTAAGGAGTTCCATCGACGTGGTGGAAAATGAAAGCGCCTGAAGCTTCGATTTTATTCGAATAGTGATGTGTCACTCGCCCTTCGGTCCTCGATCGCCACCCTACGTGTGCACCTTGACGACGCAGTTAAATACATGCACAGGCAAGGGAGGGGACTGTGACAGTCCCTAGTGCATTCGTCTCTGCTAAAAGTGGATATTAATGCACTTAGCGTCGGGCTGCGACCTAACCTTAAATCCCGGCTTATGAATGCGTAATGCGTAATGACCAGCGGTGCAGACCTCGCAAACGCACCCGCCCCCGGCGTCCAGCGGGGTTTTAAAGCGCGGATGAAGCGGGAAAATGGAGTCAATGTTGCCATCGTGATTTAGGCAGCTTTGGTTGCATTGTCCGAGCAGGGGTTGCGTTTTGAAAGGTCGGCCGTCATTGAAATTTAATTAAATCCATGGTGAATTAATGAGTATTGATGATGGGCTCGGAAAGTTGCTGTCGTGATTTTTTTCATCGATATGTATTTAATTTGCAAACGAATTCGTTTCGAACGTTATTATATAGGCGGGCGCGGAGTTACAAATGTGATCGTTTATTAAATTTTACGAATCAAACCGACCATTAACGGTACATCGCGGAATTAGTTTCCCGACACCTCAAACAATTAACGAATTGTTACATGACGAGGATCGAAATTTGGAAAACTTGCGAGTCTTCCTTGCGACCGCAAATCGATGGACACGATATTTACGCGACGCGGTGCCGCGAAACGATTATACTGGACGCAATTTTCAGAACCGCTGGAAAAATCGAGAGATATTGAATTTCGAGCGGGTAACGGCCTGCAAAAATAATGAAATATTTTTAATTGACTTCGTCCGCCGCGAGGAACTCGATTATTGCACGCGTTTATGCCGAATGCGCATTGAAACCACCCCTTCCTCGTCGATTATCGTTTTCGACGTTCTTTATACCCTGAAATGGAGAAAATACAATACTGTCATCGAGTTTACGATTTTATTCCAAGAGTTTGAAAAACATCCGCAGCTCGTTCAGATCCAGACAGCATTTTGGCTGTGAGAAATCGCACATTACCGTTCCGAGCATACGTTATCCCAAACAGAAGGGACGATCCAACGTTCGAGGTAAAAAACACAGAATTATAAATTCGACGCTTCGTCAGGAAGACGAGACACGACACAACGCGCAAATACCTTTGAACCATGGAAAATTTACACGAACCTTTGTTTCTACCGAAGATGATCCCGGAGTCGATTCGAGCGTAACTTTTCAAGCCTTGACACTATGCTGCTGAAAGGAGAACCGAAGGTGGAATGGAAAGAGAAGAAGGGCGAGGAATTGCGTTCCGAGCAGCGAACAAACCCGTGGAATATCATTATCATGCTGCCACACGCGAGCATGCATACTTCGGCATTGAATTTCAGCGCGCGTGCACCGTTGCATCGGCGATACTACCGGCCAAACTCTTTGCCCGCGTGTGCATTCCGAGAACGTACCATGCACGCACGTGATAGGTACGTCCTGCACATGCACGCGGGCAGGAAAATACGCGTGAAAACTATACGTGGACCACCGACGAGTAAAAATTTCGATGACCAGATGTACTTCTTCCGCTCGTGCCTTAAACGAACGTGCCTCCTTCGTCGACTACGCTTCTTGAAAATAAAACGAGTGAAATTGAAGAAGAATTTCCAAAATGGCGGAATTTCGTCGCCGCCTCGAATAACACGACCTTTATGGTGTTTCGAGACAGAGGCGGCTCTGTTATTAGGAGAATGACGCGATGGAACGCGTGTCTGGAATGACCTTAATGGAGCTGTCCTTGCGGATTTTAATCGCGGCATTAGTCGATATTACGCAGAGATGTCTGTAGCTGATGTTTAATCCTCCACGTTTCGAGGATTCTCCCTCTTTTATTGGAATCTTTGTACGGCATCGTCGATGGCGGATGTGAGTTATTGGTCTGCTATGGGTGCGGCGAGCGGCCACATTTTTTTCCTGGTTCGTTTGGGTCGTTTAGAAATACATTAAGTGAATTAGTATCTAGATGGTGAAATATTTAAGAAACGAGTTTCCCTTATCCTACATTAGAAGGGCGTAATATACGGCACTCCTCGTCGAATAATTAATTCGACATTTCCTTGGAATTGTATCGGCGTTGAAACATCGATTTTATCGAGATACGTTCGAACACGGAATAATCAAATATTTTCTATATGTATATAGATCTGGAATCGCGATATCAAGCAAAATTACCTAACATTCTGTGAATCATCCGACAAGTCGATAGCGACGGATTTTAACACTTGCGAGTTTCGATAAACATGTTGAAGATTTACGAATTCCTATTTGAAGTCTTTGATAATTTATCATGAAATCATTTATCATGTACATGAATTTATCATGTACATGAAAACTATTAACCGAATTTTTTTATTCGAAAAGCTTTTAACATTTTTAAACAGCTCTGTTTTTCACGATTAAGATCGCACACTATAGTCCAATTTTATGATTATTGTATTATTATGACTATTATGATTGTTATAATATTATAATAGATGATTATTATGATAGAAAATAGAACGGTGAACGTTTATGGAAACATCGAGTTATTATTCTTATCGTGTTAACGCGATGATGCCTGTAGTATCAATCCACCATTAGCATGATTTATCGGTAAGATTGGCTGGATGTACCACAGCTTCTGACGCGTAGGATACATACGAAAAATCGGTTTCACCGTTATGACGGAGCCTTAACGCGTCGGAGCGTTCACCGTACGAGTGGTCGATCGAACTGAGAAGAAAATTCTCCCTTGAACTTTTTCCCCTATAACTGGTTGCTTCTTCGGTTCATCGATTAGATCGGGTCGCTCCGCGTTACGCGAATTCCATCGAAATAACTAGCATGTACTATCGATCGGTGTTCAACTGATAGCTTTAAACGAAAGTCTGCTGCTTCGAATCGTGAACGATATTTTCACTAGACACGGGTAACCGATCCATCAGTGATTCTTCGCGAAAGGATTCAATGTACAAGATTTTGCTGCGCGAAGAAAGAAAACGAATGAAACGACATTCGACGCCGATGGACCGTGGTTCTGGCCAATTCTCGATTAAACGGAGATACACAATTAATTACGGTCTGGGTAAAGTTTGAATAGCGTTGCTTTCGAAGGATCGTTGTTTTCACTCTGGCTCGTTTCCTTCCTTTTTTCTCTCCCTTTTCTTCCTCTCCTTTTTTCCCTCTCGCGAAGCGCGGTTATGTGTCTTTAACAGAGCTGAAAGCGGGGGTAACTGCCTCAAACGGATAACAGGAGTGGAGTAACCAGATCTACCATCCCCCCTCGCGTAGCAATTCACTCGCTCGCCAGCCCGCTCATCCGACCGTCCGTCTTTTTGGTCTTATCGACCGCAGCCTCCTATTACGCCGTCGCTTGCGTCGAGTCGCGCTCGAGTCTTCCCCCGCGTTTTTACGTCTCCCTTTCATTTTTCCTTTCTTTTTATTTTCCCTTCTCTTTTTCTTTTTTCCTCGATCGGGAGTGTGATCCATCGCGAACGCGGCCGACGAAGTTGTCGAATTTGCCAGCCGATCGAAACGGCCGTCGTTGTTTCCCTCGCTTTATTGCTTTTTCATGGTCGTTCTCCGTATGAACGTGTTCCCTGTGTTAAAACACGCGCTAGTTTTTGTTTTATTCCTCTACGATATATTTATTGGCGAGAGCTTAACCTTGTTTTCTCAAAAGTCTGTCTCGAATATAAAGTTGATTTATGATTGGCATAACTCGGTTTAGTTTCTGAAGTAATCAGTTCTCAGCTTCATAGTCTCTATGTGGACGATAATTTATAAGAAGATGGAATCGAGTTTAGTATTCGAAGAAGTACAGTTTCCTCTATTCTTAAGATTGAACGCGATCAGTATGGTTGAATTGGGGGTAATCGTTTTGTTATGATCTACAACGTGATCGTGAACTCACGAAGCTGTTGGATTTTACATAGATAATGTGAAGTCAAGGTTGTGTCTTGCTCTCGAAGTTGTCTCGTATGTGATTTCATAAAAGAAATCTCCATATGAAACATAAATTGACCTATGTCCTTTTTTGGTATTTCTCAATAGAACATAAAATGATAGTAGAGAGAAAGGGAATGATTTTGTATATCATACAATCTTCAAAAAAAAAAAAAAAAAAGGAGAACGGTAAATTTTTAAGAAAACAGTTTGTTTGGCTCTTAAGTGCAGAAATATCGAAGAAAACCGATGCGTAGGAGCTCGCGAGCCGGTCAATAATCGTTGAACGAGCACGCGATTGCCTGCCGATTACAGCGCTGACAAACTAGGAAACCTCGCGAGTAAGGCTCGTGAGTCATCGATAACGAAACCGTTGATCATTGGCAGCTATGTTTGGTTCGGATCGATATCGAATCGAGTCTTCTTTTGCGCTGTTCTCGGGCAAAAGTATCCGGCAAAGTGTATTACGATCCCCAGGCGAAAGGGTTGGTTTTCATTTCAGGGATGGTCGTAGCCTCTTTTCTTTCAGTTTACCGTGCGACGAAAATAATATTATCCCGGTCGAACGGGTAGAAGATTTCAAGGGGCGCCCGGCCTCGATTCGCAGGTCAATCTATTTAGCCGGAGAGGATCGAGTATCGAAGGATCAACCATAGGCGAGGACATACTATGGTAGATACGGCTGGCCTCTCGCGGGTCTCGCTGTCTCTTGGAAATCCCTTTTACGGCGTGTCCTTCGATCCCTGGTTGCCTGTAAACCTCACAAATTACGTCCCAGAGGGCGAGGCTAGAAACTCGGTGGGGAGCAGGTGCGTGAATTCCGTCGTGTGTTGCCCGCACACGCCGCGAGCGTATATTCACGTACACGCATATTATTACCTTAGCTGGCTCCCTTCCGCCTTTCCTCTATGCCTCTGTTCTATCCCTTTCGACCTACAGCTTCGTTGCTTCACCCAGCGTTCCCCTCCTGCCCCCTCTGTTACTCCCTCCTATCTCCATCGTGGAGGCTGTTGCCGTAGAAAAGCGGCGCGCAGGGTGAGAAGACTATTATATTAACATAAATAATATCTGCAGCCGATGCTTTTGAATACATTGCCGTGGACTCGCGGCGAACTTTATGCGACCGCTCGAAACCGCTATTTACGGTAGCCAAGCGCGAGCCAAGTTTTCACCACCGTGAACTATACTACCGATCTACCGACCAACCGCGCGTACACCCTCGTTACGTGTACGCCGGATGTCTCGCCCGCGTGCGTGCACTCGCACGCCATGACCAGGTAGAACGAGGGTAGACGTTCGCGTGTTCAACAGCGATTCATCCGAACCCTCCCCTGAAACAAGATTCTACGATCTACGCTCGTTGTACAAATTTTGGGGCTGGTAGATTCGAAACATCACCCCTTTCGAGCTCGACGTTCGCTTCGCGTATTCCTGGTCTGCGTCTGATTTATTTAATCGGAATCCACAACTCGCGTTCTACTCGATCGTTAAACTTATCACGGCGAGATGTCTGATTCGTAAACGGAGAAAAACGAAGCCTCCCACTGTTCAACGATTGGCAATTTAATGGTAATTTAACGAAAACGTTTTTCGTTGACCAGGCTCGTTAGCCCAAGTAACTTCGCATAAAGGCGATTACTCGGCAAACGAAACGACGAGAAAGAAAGCAGTTGGAACGCGCAATTCCCATGTCTCTGTCTCAGTCATTCCACGACGTTTCTTTTCTGTCCGCGAGCAATTCTCCTTTTCCGCAGTTTTCCTTTGACCGCTCGTAAACCACGAGCTCACGCTTTTTGCCATGGCAACTACGACCACAACGATGACCAGGCATCTTGTGTCTCAGTGGGCACCGCCGCAGAAACCGACGATATTTTTCGCGAATCAATCGACGTTAATTCGTCGTTGCATAAATCTAGCGGACCTGTCGTTTCCTGGTTTTCGCTAAATGGCCATTTGGTACCGCAGGGACGATCGTTTGCGCACGGGATAGGAAGTCGTTCGGTCCTGAATCGCTAGCGGAGGAAATTGTACGGTTCCCCGGATCCGGCGCGATGGTATTTATATATTTATTATTCAACGCTGGTCGAAGAGCGAAGCAGCGTGGCCGTGGTATGCGCGGAATGTTGCAAGATTACCGGGAACGCGGAGGTTTTGCTGATCGAACCGTTATTGTAGCTGCACCAGCGATTGTCGGCGTGTCATTCACCTTGCGCCGGCTGTTTTCTGCTTTGCGCGACGTATCGACATTTTCTCTCGTTTCTTGGTTTCGTACCGTTTGGTTTTGGACACGTACCGCCGATCGTTCTCGTCGACGATTAATTTCAATACCGTTTTATAGCCATACTCGGTCTCCTGATCGATATAAATCCTCGTTTAATTCGGTCGATACTCGCGTACACGCGCCTCCACGAGCCTAGCCGACTATGCGTTCCATAACTGGGAGTAATAAACGTGTTTATTAACTGTCGCGCGGACGAAAAACGAATCGGTCGAGCCGGGCGTGAATTTTAACGCTCCCGACCGTTCCTCGATACACACGGCCGCTTTCTACGAGCCATTGTGGTCGGCACCTATGCGCCCGGGTTTACGGCTGCACTTCCGTTGTGACCCATAGCCGGAACTAGCGAGTATTTGGCCACGGCTGCGTGCACAGCTCCGTTTGTTCGCGGTATTTTCCACTATTTATAATCGCGAGCCCCGTTTTCACCGGGCCAGCCCTTCCGTTTTCGCGTTAGGCACCGACACCGCAAAGTTACGCTCTTTGCTTTACTTTTTTCAAAATTACGTTCGCGATAGTGTACGGAATTTTTTCTTATAATTAGTCAGGAACAATGCCATGTCCAACGAATATAATTTATAGGATATAGAGTGCATTGTCGCGTGTAACGCAAAATTCTTAATTTACGTTCGCCCGATTAATCACAGGACAAATTCGACGGGGGTTGAAATGCACGCGCTGGGACGGCATGCCACACAACGCGAAGTCCACAGTCACAGCGCGAGGCGATGCCCATTTCACCATGCTCGAGCGAATCGACGTAATTTTCCTTTTCCGCGGGAGGGCCATATCGACGAAATAACACGCTTATCAATTACAACTTAATTACCTGGCCGTTTGGGTCTGTACATTACGAAACGACAAGGAGAGTCGAGAGGGTAGAAACGGGATAAAGAGCGGAAAAGAGACACGACAGGCGCGCTTGTGCTCGCCTAGCGACAAACAGCGTCGTTTCATTAGCCAAATTGGATTGCCTGAAATCGAGTAAATTTAAATCCAGCATCACGATCGTGCGATAAAACGTTTGCGATCCCACGATTCGAACAGTTTTTTTTTTCTTCCCTGCCCTCTTCTCCGAATCCAGCGTTCAATCGCTTTAAATGGATTTCCACGTGAAATTACAGCGCGTTCGTCCTCTGTGTTTGCCCATGGACTGTTCGCGTCCACGATTCTACGAAGGCTGTGCCATTGTAGAGACTCTTCTACTCGTACACGCGATGCAGCGATCCCCTTTAACGGCGCCGTTCGCTCGAAAAAGAAGACACACGTTCAAGTTCTCGAAATAGGCAGTATCGAAATTACGTCGAATGCGTTGGCGGAAACGACGCGGTGGAAATGAGGGAAGGTGGATTCCAGCGAAGACGCGAGAACGCGTCGGTGCACGCATGGAGAAAGTTCGCCAGCCAGTGGAACGGAAACGGAAAGACTCTTTAGAAAACGGGACACGGGTAACGAAAGTAGCGAAACGATGGAAAACGCGGAATAGAGGAAACAAGAATGAAGAAAGATGGAAGGTGGTAGGAGCAAACGAGCTGCGGTGGATGATAAAATTCGGGCGTTAATCAGAATCTTGTTTCCACGGTGGGGACGATCTCTCTAACGAGGGACCGTCGGCCATTGTACCATTTACACAATTACACGTTTCCATTCCCTCCGGACGTTTCCGCGTTTATATATCGGCGCCGGTGGCTAGGTGGGTGGTATACATTTCTGTACGTGTAATTTCTGCGTGCACCGTCGCGTGTTTCGTACGTGCGCGCGCGCACGAGCCAACGCGACCACGATCACCGTAAGAGAGGATAGAAGGGCGCTCGTAATGCGCGGGATTGCTTCGTGTCTGACGGCGAACGAGGAAGAGAAAGAGGAAGAGGCGGAGGAAGAGCTGGAAGAAGAGGACGAGAATGTATAGTGAACGGTGAATGGCAGAAAGAGAAAGGGGATAGTGCGAGGAAGACAGAAGACACGCAAAGCATTGGTTGGAGAAAGATGGTTAGGGAGGGCGGCGGTGATCGCGGTGGTGGTGGCGACGGTGGTCGTGGCGCGGTGGTTGTGGATCGGTTGGGGTGCCACCGGCACACCGGTGTTGAATGTAAAAGTGCGTGCGGCGGTGTGTGTCGGTGCGTACACACGTGTTATTGATCGCGTCGAGCGCTCGCTCGCTCGCTCGTTCCTCGCCGCTGCCTCTGGCTGCCTACCTAGCGGCCCCCGGCACCGACGTAGCTGAAACGGCAACCGCATTTTCCCGCTAACTCTATTCTTTTAGAACCACCTTTGCGCGGACTGCACGCGGATGAGCGGAACGGTCCGCGCGGTTCCCGCGTTTTCATCATCTGCGTAGAGCCTGCTTCATGGGGCGAGCTTCTATGTTTTTCGCCGATTTCGAGTAGAAATCGTCGCAGTAATTCCAGTGCGATAGCCACGTTGCTTTCCTCACGGAAAATTTGTTTCAAATTTCCTGGCGTATAAAGGAATCGGTTTGATTTTCGATCGGAATTTCTGTGTATTTATGGTTTGTTATCGAAAAATTGATATTAACATTGATAAGAACCGAAGTCGAGATAGAGGGTGGATCGTGTTTGCACGTGGAAGGGAACGCAATTAGGTAGCTTACGGGGCGCGCGGTTAAACATCATCGAACACACGTTACACACGTTACAGTGATATTATAGACGTCACCGTGCACACATTATGGAGAATGTTAAATATCAACGAACGCACGTCACGCGCAGAACACGAACAATGTCGAGGGAACGCGGCTAAATACGTGAAAATTTACACACTGAAAAATTGTAGCAATTTATCTGGAAAGGTGGCCTTTCTACCGATGTAAATTCGCGCCTAGTTCCCTAATTACAATTAACGTGTTTCTCGATGTTTCATTGCTAAAATAGCGTCGAAAAACAGAAAGGAAAAAGCTGAATTTAAGGGTCGAAAGGACAGAGTTGTATTCGCGTCGGGTGGTAAATGCGTAGATTGTCTGCGAACCGGTCGAATATGGGGGAATTATACGAAATAGGCGGATTTGCGGGGACACTGTAACCGGAACAATTATTCGTATTACTGTTCGATTCGCGAATTTTCAGGCGTTGCGTCGCTGTCCCGTCTCTGTTTGTAATATTTCCATATTTGTAATGTTCGGGCTGCAGGTAAATCCGTGGAATCCGAATAATACGAATATCCGCAACCAGTCGGCAATATCCGTGTTAGTCGAATAATGCGAATATTCGTATAAGCCGGATCATGCGGATGTCCGTCGATTTATAAATTCGCATTGTCGTGCGGCCGTATGCAAATTCTATTCTGCGAAAATAAGCGCTGCCGGATTTCCACGCTTTTTAGTTAATGTTCCTGGAGTACCTTTTATCAGTTCGAATGGTTTAACCGCTGTCGCGTTAAATTCACGCCTAGACAAGAGGGTGCGACGGTCGTAAACAGAGATCACCGTTTGTCAGTCATTTGAAAAAAGGTGTTGGGGTTTCCAGGTATCGTTATCCACGGTGTCAATGTATTACAATTACACCGTGTGCAGGAAAAATAGAAGTTTATTTTAACGCGTACGTTAAAAGCGTTCGTTCGTTAAAACATTCTGTTTACGACTACGACTTCTATTTAATTCTTAACTCTACTGTTCTCCTCTATACGACTCAAAATCGATGTTAAATTTCAGTAGATTTTATGAAAACATAGATAGTTTGTAATCTTTGATCGTGCATATTCCATTCTTTTTATAAACGAGGTATTCCAAAGGAAAGAAGATGTCTGAAGGGATTCGAACGAGATAGAAAAAGCAAAGAGAGGAGTATGGTTAAATATTTATTTTTCCAACAAGGCAAACAGCGATTCTACAAAAGACGTTCGTGATGCAGTTTCGCATACTCAGCCGAATATTTACCATTTTTCGTTCAGTAGCAGCGCGAACGAACGTTGGAAGAAACAAAACGTCGCCTTATCGAAGGCTCCATCCATCTGTAGTTAATCCGGCTTTAACTTGCATGGAATTCGATGGGAACCGGGCGTCAGGATTCCCCGTCACCACGCATCTGTCTTTCCCGCAATCGCATTTTCGCCGCCGATAAAGGGTGCAACCGCGTCGCGCGCTCGCTTTCCACCTGGAAGCCGTTGCGATTCAGTCAGAACGATACCGAGTTCAAAATCGCGCTTTTCCTTTGTCCCTCCGCATTTTTTTCAGGGCCCGAACCGTTTCTGTAGTTCGATCGCGACACGATTAACCGGTGTATCCCTTTTAAATCCCCGACTGAATTTTATTGGCCCCTGCCGCGCGTTCTCGTTTCACAAAACGCGATTTACAAAGTACTTTGTAGCGGAACCGCAACTCCCCGTGTCCCTCCCACGTTGCATTTTCATCCCTGGAACGAGTTGGTACCGTGCAAAAGTCCGTAGGGAGTGAAGCTGACGGACGAACGAAAAGAGAGAAACGGAGACGGAAGCTGTTGCCGTCAGATGCACGATGTCGCGATACCGTGACGCACACTGTAGGACAATAAGGGCCTTTGACCCTCTGCAGTCGACCTCGGCTTCGTACCTACCTTATCGCCCTTGGGGAATGTAACGGCGGTATCCGATCGAAAGGAAATGGAGCCTTTTGCATGATACATGGGTTTCAGCGTTGCACGCGATATATAATACGTTCGAGAAGCCGGAGGAGAAGTTTTCGTGCGACTCGCTATGACCATGCGAAAAACCACTCCGCTCTTTCGCCTGAAATCTTTTCTCGCCTTCTGAACCACGGAAAATTTAACTCGGACCGACAACGATTCGATGCTATTTACAACTACGTTCGTCTACAGTAGATTTGCCATTTTATTCAAGTCGTTGTATTATCTATATGCTATTGCAATTTCAATTTCTCTTATTTAACTTGATCGAAGATCGCTCGTACAAGTGTGGGACGAACAACCTGACCCTTGTACGATTATACGAGGGTGTTACGGGAAAGTTGCGAGCTGTCGTACCTGCGGCAAGAGGGGTGGCACGTTTCCCTGGAAGTCGCGTGATTCGGTCTCGAGCGTCCCTGTCTCGATGCACGCACAAAACGTGGCAGTCATTAAGGGCAGTAGCGGGGTCTGTCTTTTCTGTTGGCCGGTCTATCTGTTTCCCTCGCTCTCGCGTTCGCCAGGAAGTCGGACTCGGTAATTACAGGGGCTTCAAAGGGTCTGCTTTTGGCTTCGACGGACAGCTTCGTGGGAATTCAAAGCGACTCGAGCACTCGCGCGAGAGGGGATCGCCCCTCCTACATGTCTAAATTCGCAAGAAACGTGATTTAAAAGAGCGGTTTCGCCGGGGCGAGCATGGCTCGACAATTGCGCCGAGAACGTGGTTCGCGTCGACAGTGGCTAAACCGCACGAACACCAGATTTCACGAGAGCATATCTTTTCTCGCGCAGCACGGGTAATTACGTGAGTTTTTCTTTCACGCGGGTTCCATTTCTGTTGTATTGCC
Organism: Bombus vosnesenskii; assembly: GCF_011952255.1. Taxonomy (NCBI): domain Eukaryota; kingdom Metazoa; phylum Arthropoda; class Insecta; order Hymenoptera; family Apidae; genus Bombus; species Bombus vosnesenskii. The sequence goes on from NW_022882960.1 coordinate 1,683,897, forward strand.
CCGGCGACTAGAGATTCCTCGTTCGATTCTAATGGAACGTGAATATCGAATCGCCGTGGAACAGGCTCGAATTGCTCTATCACGGAGAAATCTGTTCCAGAGAAATTGGTTGATAACCACGGTAATTTTCCGAACCCTCCTTTCGGCATAATCCAATCGAAAATCCCGGGCACAATAGTCGCGGTTGAATAAGAAGAAACGAGAATATCGATTCGGAAAGATCGAGTCAGTGGCGTGCACCTCGTTCGACCAGATCGCCGCTTTCCTCCCCTTTTCCTGTCATTCTCGCGGGGTTTTCACGCCCCAGAAACCAGTCATCGGTATAAAGGGCAGCCACCGTTTCGTCTATACAAATACGTTCTCGTCGCATTTGCGATTTCGCCTTTTCTGCGTTATGTTGCACGCAAACGAACAGACGTTCCGTCTACATTTTGCGATGACGCGACACGACGATATTCTTTCTTCGACTTCTTTAATTAGCTCTTAAAGAAAGGATCGCGAGAACGGCTCGTTCGTTCGTTTAATTATCTCGATTCTTTCTATGAAATTTGTCCTTTTAGTGTTCTTTTATAACCTTGGAGTAGTAATTGTTCAATTTCGTTACAGAATTTAAAGCAAAAACCTTTTACTACGATACTCAGACACCACGGCGCTTATTCAACAGTGATTATTTATTTATAACTCGATTCGTTTCCTGCGTTTTCTCTCACCAATCGAGAAATGGCTAGAGGATGTTTCGAATAAATTTTCCTACAGGCATCTGACTGATTAGCAAACAAGACTTTTCCACTCCCTATACGACTTTTCGTCAGAGATGAGACTGCGAATAAACACGAGGGGGAACGTAATATATAACAGGATCAAGGAAAGATATCCAAGAGCTCCATTCGATTAGGCTTTCTTTCTAGTTTCCCCTCGTGAGTTTTTTCGCATCCTACGAAACAACCGATGGCACGAAGCTGTATCACTCGTTCCCATGCAAATACGTATGCCATTTCGCGTCTCGTCCGAGCTTGTTTTCCAGGGAAACACGACGGACGTCGTTACCAGGCCCAATAACGTCGCGTGCAATAAATGTACGTGCTGTTAACACCTATCGTCGGCAGAGATGCGTGCACGAACGTGGATTAGCTCGGGCCTGCGCACATTCTTTACGTACCTCTTTTATCACGAATAGGATTATAGTTCGACGCGCAGATAATGTTAAATACGCTTAATGGTACAAGGAATTGACGAACTCGTATTTGGATTTTGAAATTGGTGACGTTACGTATTTGATGACGTCAGTGACTGAACTCTGTTATTTCTACGAACTTTTAGCGACCTTTACTTCGATAAATTTCAATCTTCTGCAAGCATTCTTCGTGTTCGTTCCGCTTTAAGAAAGGCTCTCTCCGCGTGGTAATAAAAATCAGCGGCCAATAGGAGATAAGCGTGGAACGCAGAGCTGGAACGCGTGGACGCAATAACATCGCGATGAAATTGTCGTGGTTTACCGAGGACGAATCGTATATTCGATAAACGACCGACTGTCCCGGCGTATACACGAGCGATTTATTAATGAGATTTCGGGCTATTTGTCGTTTAGATATTACCGACGGCTTTATATTTGTTCGTGCTTGACACCCACGAATTGGTAATGAGATTTGCAGGCGCGATCGACCACGGTTTTATCGCGTAGCGGGCAAAAATCACGACGCAATCACACGGAACGCGGTAGCTATATGAAGGTATTTTTGACGAACCGTAACCGTGCATTTAAAAGTCCCACTCGAAGCATTATTAGGGCGATATTGACACTTACGATGCTGTGGCGTGGTTTCTCTCTCGTGGCTTTCGTCGACCAACTGATCGTAATTTTAGCTTCGTTTACATCGCGCGCGTGTATGAACGTTGACCGAGTTCCGGGTCGATCCCACCGACGATATAGAACGACGATGAAGTTGCTTGGAAGTTCGCTCCTAATTTTAATAACGCGAAACAGAATCGGCGAAGTAGGTTGAACAATAAACGTTGTCAGCCAACAGAAAACAAACCCGTAACTCTTCCGCCGAAGGTGGTGTTATCGATTATTTGCGTCAAGGTTACTGGCTGCTATTTCACCGCTCTTGGAAAACATCTTCAAATTCAAACTCTTTTATCTCACCCCTTCGAATGAAACGTTCAAATTCGAGTCCCTTGGCAGACTTTTGCCCCAGAGATACGACATTTACTGGGAATATTTTTCCAGGACCGGCAGCCAGATACGAGGATCGCGTAATCCGGTTCCCGTTCTAGGGACGTAGCCACGCAGAGGCAGAGGTGCGTTCGTTCACGCACACGCGCGGACATGTTTATACGCGCGTCGCGTATAAAGCAGCCCGCTCGAGTCGCCTCGCAGTCCGTTCTCGCGCGTTAAATTAATTACGGGCGTCGCTATCATTTATTTTCATTTCCCCCGCGGCGAATCGTCCCCTACCCTCTTTCCTACGTTCACGGTCGCCGCCGCGCCGGCTCGCTCTTCACCCCTCCTCAATCCCTCCCCCCTGTGTGCCCTGGCCTACACCACCCCCCGTAGCACGCCGTTGTCCATAGCCAGCCTGTTAGTCGAACGCAGCCTGCAGACTGCTTATACGAGTAGCGACTATTACCGACCGAATTATCGCCATCTGACCCCTAGCCGGCTTCTACCTTAAATGAAAATAGACACCTCGCTAATGCCCCCGGATGCATTCTCGCTTTTAGCCGCAATTCGAGCCCGACTACGCCCGCTTCTCTCGCCACCCTTTGCACGCCTACCATTCCGACCGTGATTTCGGGGGATGCTGCTGCCCTTTGCCTCGAAATTTCCAGGGAATCGAGCCTTCGTGCGTCGACCATGTAGGTAACTCACGGAATAGCGTCGACGTTCCTGATGAATGGACGACCCGTGTGAAACACAGGGTGGTTCTTAGAATTTAGTACTGGATTTTCCGTATAGAGATGGAGGATAGAGCTATAGGCTGTTGATATATTTGGAATTTTTACGTGGTTTAGATTAGTCGAACGACTCGTTACATTCTTCTTTTCATTTTCAAGGATGTTCGGTTACGCGCAGTTGCATTTGACTCATACCGATATCTTTCGAGGTTAAGCTGTTTAGAAATTGTTTTCGCTAAGTCGAACGAAGCTTTCACACTTATCTGCGACTATTACCGACTGAATTCGCGTTTCCATACGGATGTCTATCGTAGAACCACTTAACTCGATACACGGAAGCAATCAATTCGTCAGAAGGGTTTCTTTCTTATCCAATGAACAGAGCGATGATGTACGAAACTAATTATGTACTTAGGATTAGTTCCGATCAAATGTCCACCATCTGATCCCAACCGGTAATTCCAAGCAGTATCAAAATCTGTAATGGCGCTTCTCGGTTCTCACCAAATTCATCATTTGCTTACAGGAATTTGGCGTCTATACGTATTATTGACAATCACAAAAATTTATAAAATCGAGATCTTTAATGCACTATTCGTTAATAGCGCTATTCATCTTTGAACCATATAAAGTTCTTTAAATATTTTAGAATAATAATATTTTCTGTTACAATTTTCTTTGTCTATTAACTCCATCGTGATGGCTATTTTCTGTTGAATTTCATAGACTTAAAAGAGTAATAAACCTTGTCGTTAAATTTTATAGATTCTACTCAATTACTTGCAAAAACATCCATCACTGAATCCTCTTTTAGATACGATGCAACACAATTTCCTTCGACCAGCTTCTTCACCTCTAGTTCAGACTGCGCGACAACGTTGCACGCGTTGGCGCGCGTGTGCGTCGCTCGTAACACGACGCATTTACTTCTGCCTTGACGACGAAGCTCGAATGCTCCGAGAATCGTAAGGCGTTTCCACTGAACTCCACTGTCGGCTGACAATGGTCGTTACATAAAAGTTGACATTACTTCTAGGAGCTACTTTACTCCGCTATCTGCTCCGGCTCACGGTACGTTGGTGCGCCGTTTCGAACCGCGTTCCGTCCTTTTGTAACGCGGCCTCGATGGTGCCCAAGCTGCGTCGATTTCCTTGAATTTCAACTCTGAATATTTTCCTCCACTATCCACATTAACGCGCGAACGTGACAATGGCTGCAAATCGTTCGTTAAAATCGTTCGAAAGAATGAACGATTATGAGGGCCAAATTTAGAAAATTAAAGAAATTAAACCAGTGATTATGATTATGAGGGAAGGGATTTTTAAGCATGAAGTATGAAGAGTTCTATTGCGAATATTCTATTGAACAATCGAGAATTGACGTTAATGTACCGAATCATTACGAAGTTATAGAAACGAAGTTAAGAAAATAAAATGAACGATTAAGATACTGTTCGTGTGTTATCATGGAATGGATGGTTCTTCATCGCCATTTGTTTCAGAATTTAGGATCCTAGCATTAGTGATGATGTTGAACGTATATGTGAACGTATATGCGTGTATCTACATGTATAGATGAAATACATGGAAGACGAGTGACCGTAAGGGCGGTCAGTTGTTGCGAGCGAAACAACTGTCCAGTGAGTTTAGAGAGGGCCAGTTTTAGAATTACAATGTACCGGCGGACTGTTGCGTTTGTATTTATTTTGCTGTTGGCGTTTTACCCTGAAAATATGAACGCGTGCAAGTTGCTAGCGGTTTGCAACATGTCATCGCGATTACTTTCTAAACTGAATCATTCTCCTCTCTGGATTATTATTACCATCAGCTCAGAAATTATTTATAACAATCTTTAATATAAAACGACTAATTAAAGCGATCAAGGCAGTTTTTATCGATTACTAAATTTAACTCGGTAACTCCGTATCAAGTTCAAACTTTTCCCGATAATCGTTTCTCAACACGTTGTCCTCCTTTAACCCCTCTGCAACCGAGATCAAAATGTAAAGAAACGATCTTGACGAATATATATCATCGAGAAATATACATTGCATGGATGCAACGTTCCATTTGTAATATTTTTTTCAATCAATTTATATCATCGATCTTTATCTTCTGTCATTGTACATTATCCGTAAAAGGGCGAAAGGATTAAATATTCTTCTTCCATTCATACCCAGACATCAGATAATTAACAATTCACACGATACAGATCAAAAGTACTCTTATCCAGCAAATATCTAGCATCTTCGAGTAAGAAACTTCTGGAATCCCTCCTCATGACGATTTATTCCTGGAGTAATGGTCCAGGATGGGGTTTTTGCCTGGAGAAGATGAAGCCGTCGCGTAATTACGGGCCTCGTTAGGCGGACGCGGTGTCAGTGCGACTCGTATTTAATTAGCGTTATCGTTCCGCCGCGGCCGGCGGCAGCTATGACGATGGTGGTGGCGGTAGTGGCGGTGGGTGCACGCGTCGCGACGCGAGAAATGTCGACGCGACCGGTCGAAACTTTCGCCGTTCTCGCGATGGAAAGTTGAGCGACGGCGTGACGCGCGTTCCTGAATGCATATTTTATCGCACGCCAGGCACACTTTGCCGCGATTTCGCGAACTCGGCCAAGACAGCCGACCAATTACCAACCAGCTATAATTCCCCGTTCGCACCGTTTCCTTAATTGCGTTCCGCCGCCACGTGTTCTCCAAACCGAGGGGAAATTTTGCAATTGAAGTCGTCATGGGAAAAGTATAATAAGTACATTTCTGTTGATTTCCTGACTTTTGTATCACTTGGTCATGGATAAATCTCTGATGTTTTATAAGAAACTAACAATATCAATTTATCTACTTGTTGTGTTAATTTATCGTGATTAATACTATACTGCATGACTTGCGTTTTGAGTGTTCAAGAGGTAGAGATAACAACACATATTTAATACCAAAAGTTAATGCAGAAATAATTTCGATAGGATTGGTTAACGATATATTGGATTTTAAGATTGTTATTTTATTTAAAAAAAAAACGGGAAATGTGACTCGTTATGTCCTCCTCTTGTGATTTTTAATCTGGTAAATGTAGTCTCAAGGCGGTAATTATACAGAAAAGGGCACACCTCGCTGATTTCTATGAGCTTGAAATATGTTGTCAAGGTTAACATTCTGAACAACTTTTTCCTACACATGTAATAACCACCACTCGACCTTCGTTTGCGAGATATTCGTAAAAAGTTTCAGTTAAATTTAATTTCCATTAGATACACTTCATTCTGGTATATAGGTGGTCGCGTTTTTATATAGCTCCTAAACTTAACTCATTTGTATTAATCATCCTTAATATGAGTAAAAAAGAATAAATCAATGGATTATAGGTTGGGTTAGGTTGGCATCCGGCCAATTAAGTAACGTATATTAAGTAACGACTTAGATCTTATTTCATGCAATTTTCTAAGTGTATCGTAAATTTGATTACTACCATTTATTATTATTTATATATACAACAAAACATACTCAAAAACTAATACCGCGTCTGGTTATCTTTAAGTACGGAAAACATGTGTACGCATCTTCTGATTCCAATTATCGTGTACATGACGAACAGACAAATAAATTAACATATTGCGACATTTTATATATTTATCCATAGATTCATTGAAAATTATGCCACGCTTAACACCGCTGGCCGCCTGATGGCTATCACTATTCTATTCCAACCCATAATTCATCCATTTATCTTTTTCCTTTATACAATATGAAAATTTATAAAAATGCGCCTGTCTACTCCGGAGTGAATAAAAAGCTGCATTATGATGGCTGCACAACTGCCTTTTTTTGGTATTATGGCTGAAATGTTCCCAGTTAATGAATGATAGTATACAACTATACAGTTTCGTATAAGCGTTGCTTTTTACGTAGTATGTAGTAGGTTGAAACCTAATCGCAAAAAATACCAAACCTGAATATATCAAGTCTATTTTTACAAATTATCTCGAAATATAAAGGCGAACGGCGATAACACGCATGAGGAAAAGTTATTCAGAGCGTTGTCCTCTATAACGTACCTATTTGAGGGTACTGAAATCCGTGACGTGTGCCCTTTTCTACATAATCGTCATCGAAGTTTTTCGAGACAGGGTCTCGATTGTAAGAATCTTTTGACGAATCGTGAATTTCCTTGATAGCAATTCCACTGTGTTCTTTCTCGATAAGATATCTACGATTACGTGACTCGAGTAACTGGAACCGTTATCTGCTACAATTGGCGGTTCTAGCAAACGAACACCATTTTTATAATTGTCACGGTTTCTGCGTTTCTTCCGCTTACTAGTGTCCACGATATAGTTCTAGTAGCTACTACTGCGACTAATCGTAGGAAATGTCACGATTAACGAGTAACGTGACCGGTGGTCACTTTTTTTTACGATTAAACGATAGTGTAGTAATAATAATTCTTGATTCTATGACTAATCTTTGACTTATCTACGTCTGTAGTTGGCGCCATGATATATAACTCGAAGTGGATTTACGAGTACACATACCAAAACCATATACGTACTAATCCTCTATAGTGTATCCACCCTAGGATTCATTTAAGCACAAACGTTGTGCCTACCATTAAATGAATTCATTTTGTAACAAACTAAAGTTATTAGTAGATAGGCCAGAATTTATTCAGAATTTTTGAAAAACTGGAACATTAAAAAAAGTTTGAGATTTGAATGAAAAGGTGTTGCAGCCCCTTAATGCCAGAATCACACAACTTGGACATTCCTCGTCAACTTCTCACGCTTTTCGTCCTTTTATCCTCGCTCTTAGTCTTGTTGATGCAATTATTTGGTCCACGCAATCGCGTTACGTAACGGGTGCGTTCGATCCGAAACCGCTCCGTCGGCGGACGCGTAATTAATCGCGCGACTGTGTCGCAATATCGCGAGAGAGCCGTGCGGTTACATGCCACCACTTCGCAGCCATATGCAGCGCTCGAAAGAGCTGGTCCTTTTGATGTCGACCCTCTGATGTCATTAACATTGCTCCCTGCCTCTCTTTCCCTCCCTCACAGCTCCCTCTATTCCTCTTCCTATCCTTGTTTCTTCTCCCTTCCTTCGTTTATTTATTTATGCACCTGTCCCCCGCCTCCATCCTCCAACTACCCATTTCATTCTCCGCCGAGTTTACTTACCTTCGAAACTGATATTCCTATCGATAGTACGCGTTACGTTCAACTAATCCTCGAAATACTGGCTTGTTCAGCCTTCTAGTCTCTCATAACTATTAGGTAGATTGCGGATTTTGTCATTATCACCTAATGACAAAATCCGCGATCACTTAGTTGCCTACCTAATAGATATACCTACACGTATTCTCTCTCTACGACCCTCGTGTCCAGTTGTACTGTTCGTACCCGGAATCGAGATATCCGGAAGATCGAACCCATCCTCGTAGCTTTCGTCTTCGTCTTCGTATTCCGAATAATTTTCGAATTAAGTAAAGTGGATTCGATCAAGGAAGGAGAGTAAAGGAAGCTTTACGTTTCTTCCACGTTAGAGGTCCGTTCGTCTTGTTTCGACTGAAATCGGACGAGAGAATCGGCGTCGAATTGAACCTCGTATTTATCGGTTACGGCGCACTGAAACGTCGTCCACGATCGTGAAATACTGCGGCTACGGTGGGATCGCAAGACGAAAGGACGAGTCAGATCGTATATATCGACGGATCGGAGGGTTCTATCGTATATCGATTGTGGTGGAAAACGGCGCTGAGAAAGATCCGTAGAACACGGAAGGAACACGCAGAGGAGACGCAGGAAGCATGGAGTCTAGTTTTTTCACAGGGGCCGCTTCCGAGGAGGGAAGTTACGTTTCCTGGTCGTCGCATTGCGGCGAAAAGTTTGCGGGCTTCGAGGGCCTTTCTCGACGAGCACTCGTGCTCTGGCTCGAGTGCATTCGAGTTCTACGACCACCTCCCGTCGGGGCATCGATCTCTCGTCTCTATTGCACCGCTCCACGCCGCAGCCGTCGAATGTTTGGAGTCGTTTGTTCGCCGCGTCGCGCCACGCGGCCCCAGCCTCTCGATCGCGAACAATGTCGTGACGGAGGTGCAAAGGTGAAGCAGTTTATAGGTCAAGCATTAAGCACTACTCAAGTGTAATCAAGCAGTTAGTCCGCTAATAGGTCGTACGATTCGAGAAGAAAAGCACGGCGGAGAGCGCGTGGTTAACTGGCCCGTTGCTTCATTGCCACGCTACAAAGTTCGTATCATCGATTTCAACCGAGCTGGATCTCTTTTTTACTTCAACGATCTCTCTCCTGGATCACGCGAGGATTACGCGAAGAACGGAAAATTCGAGACGCTAAATAATCGTATATCGGTATATCGTATATCGATCCCTGGAATCGAACGCGAAGCGAGATACGCGTGTACTCGATACGTTCGTTGCGAAACATCGATCACCTCACCGGTAGTGTCGAGGTGAGCCATCGACGACGTTTCCCAAGAAACGTAATCGTCTTCCCTGTTTCAACAAGAGGTTCCACGAATATCTGGAGATATCCTGGGTTTATCGTAGCCCGATTGGGACGCGCCAGGAAATGGGCAACGCTTTCATTCGACGTTGTGTGTACCGTTGGTCGACGAGGGAGAGAACCGATAGCGGCAGAAACCGAGGGGGAATTAAATAATTATCCGTACGGCTGCTCGTTGCCAGCGCTTGTAAAGCTGCCGGCTAAACGAACGCCTGGAATCCAGGTTCATCGCGAAACTTTGATGAGATCAAACACGAACAAGACGATCCCGAAGGATCCTTCGTGTCTTCGAGAGACGTCTTCTTCTTGCTCCGCTCGTTCCTGCTACGCGTCGATTGCGAAACGCTAAACTCTTGGAGATAACCGTGTGTACGCCGCGAGGAAACTTTTTCCACTTTGTATCTCCGCGCGATAAGAGCACGGAATACACGACCTGGTATACGCGCACGACCGACACGTATATACGCGCGCGTGAACAATCGCGTTTTTCCACACCGCACGCTCGACGGCCACGTAACGACGTTACCGTGATCCTATCGTGACGACTTATCTGCAGGCACCTAATCGCGTAACGGGACCATTGCTATCGGTTAGCCGAGATATCGATTAAATTAGCGAAACGTACGCTCGCGGGCTGGATAAGAAGAGGGACGAGCCGAGTTACGGGCTATTTACGACGTTACGGGTCTCGTGGCTGAAAAAAGTCTCGAAATTCACGAGGGCGTCGTTTTGTTCCTGGCGTTAACAAGAAGGACTCGGAGCCGAAGTAATCCGAGAACGATTCTCCGCAAGCAAGAATCCTATCCCGTGTGCAGTTACACGGGCTACTTTTCATGTCCCCTTGACGTCGTCGTTTCACCGCACGTGTTACCCGTTCATTTTCGAGGCTTTTTATTCTCTGATGGCGTCTATAACCCATGACTATATCCATAAATTTCACGGATACCTTCCAGCCGTGTTTTAGATCCGCTAAACCACCTAATCTCCCACGTACTCGAATTACGATTTTTTTTACCGAATTACTCTATTTCCTGCTACTTATGTCCCCGCGAAATTGTCCATTTCCTCGAGCTCGCTTCCAGCGAACTTTCGTCGTAGTCAGGAATCCCAGTGGACAGGTAGGAAGGCTGGAACGATCGTTAATCCGATGACTGAGTCGGTTAAAAAATAATACGTTGGAATATTCGTGCAGACTGGGATCTTGGGCTTGCTGTGACTGTCGATGGGGATCGTTCGATGTGGAGAATCGTAAAGAATACATACACCGAGCGATGCTCGCGATCGGCCGATGACGTTCTATTAATGTCGTCGTTACGGGGTCGACCTGTGCTCTCACAAATGCTTAATTAATCCCACGGTAAGCGAGTCTCTTCGCGATCGTTCTCGGCACTCCTATAAATTAACCTCGTTTCAATTTCACTTCGATGTTCGTCGGAGCTTCGAACCGCGTTTCTCGCTCGATATCCTTCGCGTTATCGCGCGTTCGTCGTTTCTACGGATGATATGCGATTAATTCCGTCTCTTTTGGGTTTTGTTGCAGGTGAGAAACTGATCAGTAGATAAGCGAATCGATCCTTTGCGGCCAGAACCGGTTCGTTGAAAAATGAATACAAAATGGTAACGTATAAGGAAGCAGAGATTTGTATTTGAATAATTGCTCGATACGAACGGCTAGACGCTATCTTCGTGGAGCATCGAAGTAAGATTCTTCGAGTGTAGATACCGATACAGATTGGAAATTGGAAATTTGTCTAGAAGAAAATGGCGAATTATAACGATTGTCCAAACTTTGCTATTAAGAGAACGGAGATATAACGCACGATTTCAGTTTCGTCTAACCAATTCGAAACTCATTCGAATCTGAAAGGCGATATTTCATCAGTATAGTTCCGGCAAGCGTCAATTTCTCATCGGAATTAAAATCCGAGAGTCCGCTTAGTATTACCGAGTCTCGCGTTTACCCGACATCGTCGTCGTTGTCATTGTCGTCACTGATCGCTGACAGCCTTTTCGTTCGTGTTTTCGAAAGTGCGCGCGCCGGAAGAGATATATCGGCTGTTAGTCGATAGAAACTCGTTTTCCTCTCGGCGATGTATCGTGACGCGTTCCGCGAGCTCGTGTCGGCCGAACTGACGGGCCAAAAATGACGAGTCGAGCGGAAAGGAAAGGCGAACGGCGAAAAGCGCGCAACCGAGAGGCCGATGATCGATGCTCGGCCGATAGCTCGGCGTAGAACGCTCGTTTAATCGAGAGAAACCGTACGGTTGGCTCCGCGGAGGCTGAACTTCGCTATCCGCTTCTAAATCAACGCGTCGCCCTGTCCAGATCGCGTATCTCCTGAGTTTCGCGTGGATTGCTGGAATCGTATCGATGTTAGCCCGAACGGGTGGCTGTTTTCCGCGTAATTACCCGCTTGAGTATCATTGAGTGGGAAATTTCAGCGACCGCGAGTTTCGCGTGCTACGAGGCGAGTATCCAGTCTACGAAGTCGTGGCACGATTCGACATTTTTATCATGCCGGTATGCAAATCGCGCGGAGCAGAAGTTAATACGGAGGCTACATGAAGCAGCAGCGGGGTCGGATAATTTGAATTTTTCCCGAGACCCGTATCTCTTTCGGTTCCGTTGAAACGCGCAGGCAGCCAAAGAGAGCCGTGGAAGGGTGTAAGTCGTGCGGGGGGTTATTAATCACCGTTCCTCAATAAAACTGCGCGCTCTCGCGAAAAATTAATAGTCCCGACAAAGGGTTAAACGTTACTTTGTTGGAACGTCTCCTTAATGCCTTCCGCATCTTTTTAATACCCCTCTCTCTCTCTGTAGCGTATAATAATAAATTACCCCGGTCGGTCGTAACGAAAGGTATTTATTTTACGAGATTCGCCGCTTTCAAAGCGGCAAACTGCTTTCATCGAGCTACTTTATCTGCCAATATTCTCGGTCACGCTAAATCCTCCAAGAAATTTGCTCGTTCTTCCTCTTGTACGTATTCTTTCTCTCTCACCCTCTCTCTTTATTTTTGTATGTTACCACAAAGAAGACAAAGACGAACAAGGAGAAATATATCCGTAATTTTCATGCAACGCGAGTGCAAACAATAGAATTGAAACGGGGCATTGTGCTTACTGATCGCGCGACAGCGAGCGACGGAGATATGATTTTCACTCTTCGTTCTCCGGGCATAAACATACCCTGTGACCCGCTGCTTTCCTGATTTATTACACATATCGCGCCTTTGGAGGCGTGGCGTCGAGGCGGAACGAACCCCACGGCTAATTTATCGTTAAGTGTATGCGGATTTTCCTTTCGAGGCTCTTAACGTTGATGAACGATATCAACTTACCTATTACCGAACAAACGTCTTCGTCTATTCAAAGAACATCTAGTCCTTTACGTAATACAACGAGACATTCGAGCTATTATATTAAAAATTAATAAATTCTTCTAAATTCAAAAACTTTGAATTGTCGCTTCATATTGGGAGACGATGCATACTCGTTAACCGTGACAATTAGACTGTGGATTTTGACCTTTAAATTTCCCATAAATGTTAAAAACGCGCGCACGCGAAGCATCGTTGTTTAGGACGAATCGAATGGCAAGCGTTCAGCGCATACGAAGTAAAAATCTTCGGTGATTAGAAATCAATAAAGGTCCCATGGACGTTAAAATAGGAGCTACGGGAGATTTCGCGGGACATAGCCATCCGATTCACGAAGCCAGGGGACTTATCGCGTATTATCCGACGGATTACCGTGTCGTTCTCCAACTTTTAGTTGGCCCCCCATTCCTAACCGCGGTAAAACTCGGTAAATGATGTCTGGAGAAAATTTAAGTGACTTCTCAGACCGCAGAAGAACGTGCCCGAATAACGAGGGTCACTTGGGATCGATGTGCTTGTACACGGTCCAGACTATACGGTTTTATCGCTTGGATTTAGGGAAATCCTGCTTTTAAGTATTTCGTTCAGTATTTATTTGAAGAAGTTGTGCGACTTTGTCGATGTTGTGGTAGACCGCAACAGTTTACGGGTCGAGATCATGAAATCGATCAAGTGACAAAGTTTACGTGATCGTGGTATTGGGATGATCTGATTGACAGAAGCTTAAGGATCCGATACCTCCGTCAGATCCGCATGAAGCGATTTTGCGGGTGGTTCAGGCAGTAGATCTTTTTAGTATCTTTTCTGGTTTGCTTGTGCCGTTAGTTAGAATCTTATAGAAAGCAAAACTTTAACTTTGTAAAAATGTTTTGTGTTATTCATTTTAACGTTTGTGCACTGTCTCTGGAATTATTTTCGTTATACATAAGATACTAATTCTAGCTTTTTTCTTTGATAGAATTCCTTCTTTAATACCTTTCTGCTACTTTCTGCCGCTGAAATCCTTTTTTGATGCCTCGCAATACTTTTATCTTTTGCTTTATTGTCTTGGTGGAATTCTTTTTCTGATGCCTTCGTATCGTTTCTTATTGCTAAAATACCTTGGAATCTACCTTCTTTCCCAGAATCGCCCTATCTTATCAGAATTGCTTCTCCGAATATAAAAACTTTCCTAAGTCGCAATTTCGCTACAGTAACATATACCTGAGGAAAATATCGTCGAAAAAGAGTTCTTGGGGTGACAGATTATTTCCTATCGCTGATCTATGTTTCACGTTACCCATGAGAACAGTTGAAACTTTAAGGTAACCCTCGGATATACAAACCGTAGGAATGATTTTGAAGAAAATAAATCGTCATTGATGTGCACGTAATACCAGATTCCTCTTACCGATATCAAACGGCGATCAGGTACGAGTCGCCAAGTATTAAGACGATTTATAGGCGGATTATGAAGCAACGTTTCGTATCACGAACACGACTATATTCGACTCGGTCAAGTGAGCTTGGACCGAGTACTTACTTCTACCGCGAAGTAAATGTACCGATAAATTCTCTGAGAAAAATGGACATTTAAAGGTTTACGCGGTGGCGTTGCCTTATGAAAAATGGCGCAGCAGCCAGTTTCAATGGAACGACTCGATTGCTCGATCCGTATAGACGAACGCAGCAGATTCGTTTTTAGTCGATTGCTCTTCGAATTCGGAATTCGCTCGATTTGTCATACTGCACTCCTTTTCACGATAATTAATTGTTACCCTTTCATTCGTGGAACACGTGATAGCGATAAGATAATCGTGAGCTCTACGAATCTCAATGGCAATTGTTGAACGATCCAAAAGCGATTAAAGAAAAGTACAGAAAACAAAATATCGAACTCCCCTTCTCCACTAGCAACTTTAAAACACCCACTGACTTCGGACTTCTGTCTAAGCTCTAACTCGGGTAAAACCCTATGAAAATGTCTGTAAAACTTTAGTCTCAAAGATATCCACCGTTAGAGCAACGTTTCGAGGGAATCGATACTTGAATGAAATTTTTCTGTAATAAACTTTGATAGAAAATTCCTTAATAAGAAACGTGAAAGGTGCCAGCATATCGATCACTCGACCAAACTCTGCTGTAAATCGAATGGATGTTTACCTGATTAAAAGTGGTTGGTGGAAAGTCGTGACGGTAATTCTTCGTTGCATCGGTGTATTTTCGCATCTGGAGGATCTTCAACGAGGCAGAACCGAAGGCGAACTAATTAATCGCTTCTTCGTTCGGATCGTTGTGATATATTCGCGAAAAACGATTCGCCTATAGATCGAGCGAAGCCACTGCATATTCAACGGGGGGTTTGTTCTCGATGCGAGTCGGGGCCAGAGGCGATATTTTTTTAACCCGAACCGGTGACCTTGATACATGTAATTGCCCCGGAAGTCACCGTGACGACGCCGGGGCTGATTAACGCGACCATTATCGGACTCCGTTACCGGCGAAATCGATTTAGATGCGAATCTCTCTGGACACGGGCGCCATTTCGAGTTCTCGACCTGATATCGGGAAGTGAACGAGTTCCACGGCCTCGTTAATTACCCAAGTTACCGCGAAACTTTTCTACGATTCCGATGGAAAGAGCTTCGGGGCTCTCTAATGGGTCTCGTAATGGTTTTACAGCGCGGCTAAAAGTGGAACGGGGCATCCGTGAGCGAGGTCGAGACAGCTTCGATTTTTGCACCTCGATAAATAACCTGCGGTCCTGCACGCGCTACACACGAACAGTCTGGAGACGTTAATCGAAAACTTCCAGCTGATACTACATACCGATTCGACCCGTGATCCCTTCCGATCGTTATTTGCAATTAACTGCTAGGAAAATCGCTCCTGGTCCGTAGTCCGAAACTACGATATCGATCGGAGGAAACTCGTAACACGGGAATTGCCTACCCCATATATGAATTTTTACGATCTTCTAGATCTTCTCGTAATAGGTCTGAGAATTCTTATTCTTGTTCCTATCCCATTACAAACCTTTATCGAATAACGAGAGTCACGAATAAAGAGTTGATACGAGAGTGGTGAGAATTTCGTCTCGATATATTATTTTTCTTTGTTATGCGATTTTATGATCGTGCGTGTAAAAGAAGATTTTATTTAGAGAAAAGAAACGAGTCTATCAAAATATTACTTCCACTACTACGACGTTACTAAAGGTTCTAGCAAAAGCTTTTCAGAAAATTCTACATTCCACGATATGTCTAAGCGAGTCGCGTGATAAGGTGGTCAAACAGTTAGATACGAGTAATTCCGCGTAAAGGCTACGGCGGTAAAGCGGCCGGAATATCAGATAGCTTTCGGTTGAAACACGCACGCGTTCCCGCTCGTAAAGGTGGTCATAAAGCTCGCACGATGGTATCGGCCTCAAGCTCCATAAAACGGGGTAATCGAATAAGACGGAATAAATTGAATCTTCCAGCCGGTGAAATTTTACAATTCTCTGATCGCCGCTGCGACGCGATATTTCCCTCGCAAGTTCAAGGTAAACTCTCCTGATGCTCTCCATGGCTTCTGGCACCAAGGTCACGGTCCGTTTGACCCATTTGCGAGCGACGACGCGACCGATCGTAATTCCTCTCAACCGCACGGTGCACGTTGGTCAGATTTACGGAAGGGTGGAAGCCACCCCCGTAGGAGGCTGCCTCCGTGGAAGCCGAACTGCCGTCCGTCTTCCTCTTAAGATACCACGGGATCGTAAAGTCGCTTAATCGGATGAGTCCCCGTAGGGGCGGAACGTAAGCCGAGAAATTGAAACGCTCGTAAAGTCGTAATTCCGAAGGCGAGCTCGGCCCGCTAAAGCAAGCCTTGTTTGCGCGCCTCCTCTTACCTCATGCCTTCGTGGTTTGTTTCGACGCCGAAGTGTATTAGAATTCGCACGGAGACCGCATAATCTCTTCAGAGAAGCATTTGCTGGATTTTACATGTCGATGGTATCTTGCATTTAACCATTACCGATACTTTTTTCAGCGTATATTATTTGGGATAAGTGCAGTAGTGCAGCGTATTTTCTTCTGTAATCTTTTAAATACGGGTACATTTTCATAATTTATTCTCTCCAAACGCGATCAATTAATTCTGATCGTGTTAAAACTGATCGTCTCTGTTCTCGCCAATTTTTGCAACTGACCTCACAAAATGATCTTTTTCGATTGCTTTGTACATACGTAAGATAGACAAGCGTGATAAGCAATAAATATAGGTGTTCCTCGATAACGAATTTACAGGTAAAGTCTTGACTCACGACCGGATAACGCAACGTTATCGTACGTTCTTTGTCCGATTCTTAAACTTGTTCGCAAACGCACGAGGAACGAAGTGCTAAACCGCGCGGGACAGTTTGCATCAAAGTTTAATAAAGTTTACGGAACACGTCGTATGCAGGTCGTGTATACGGAAAGCATCGTCATTACCGCGAAAGAAGGCGCATAATCGATCGCGTTGATCGACAGAGTCGAGAAGAGCTTTCAACCGAGCTATCTTCGCTACTCCGTGGAAGAGGTTCGCTCGTACGGCAACGCGCTCTCGCTATCTTCCGATAAACAATGTCAAGCATCTTATTCCACGTCGAGATGCCGCTTTTACATCGCACTCGTTAAGAGGGACTTTTTAACAAGGTAGCTCGGAACCGTGGCTCGTTGCTTTTTTGTCGCGCCACACCGTTGTAAGTTTCTTCAGCCCGTGCCTCCACCCCTACGCCTTCTCTCTGTCTGTGGACGTCGCGTATTTTACCCGGGTTTCGTTTTGATAACCTTATCCGCTCGACGGATGCCCTTTGTAATAAACCGATTAAAAACTCCGCGAGCGCGGTACAAAGTAGAGTATTACGATACGCTCGATGTTCGTTATAGTGCTTAAATTTTATGCAAAAGAGTTGCGCTGCACTAGTCGATGTCGGGTCGTGTGTCTGTATTTCGCGCTAACTTCAAAAGTTTCGGAAGCATGATCTCGTCGGGCATGAGCGCGCGAAGCCAGCTCGGTGCGTTTATCTCGTAATTAATTCGTAAGTATTACGAGCGTTATCGTTACGGCAGTTTAATTACGCGCTTCCGCCTCACCGGTGCGGCAGCTCCTAATTATGACGAACGACGCAATAAACAATATCAGATTTGCCGTCAACGCGTGACGTTTTATTGCAGTCTGTCCCGTGTTACGATGCAATTAATGGTCCGTCCTCGTTGCAACGTAAACGCTACGAATCGTTACGCTTCGCCTTTGCCCGGGATTAAATAGCATCCGCGACGACGCTTCTCGAGCTTCGGTGCTCCGATCGACCAGGTGTGCTGCGTACCTATAGCATCAGGTGCGTTTGACAGGTGCGTCATTAAGATATGGGGTAGGGTACAGGGAAGCGGCTGAAATGGGTGCCGGTTCGAACAAAAGAACGCACCGGTCGAACCGGGGTGAGTTAAAACGGGACTCAATTGCGTCGTCAATCTTTGACTTGATTGACGTCTTTCGTTATATTGTAACGGTATACTTGTTTAAGGACGTAAAAGCAGGCGTACGAAAGATTAACAGAGAGAATTTTAACAGAAAGGATCGTAAAAGCTAGATTCAAAGCTAGTAGATATATCTCGATAGATTTAAGAGCAATTCGAACAGGAGACGCATTTAATTTTACGTCACGAGTAATGTCACTCACCGAGCACCCTTTAATATCTGATGCAGAACGAAAGTGCATGTCCATCGTTGATGATGCACTACAGCCTCGTAGATATCGCGTCGGATAGACGAGAGGAGTGTAGAATGAAGCCAGAGCTCAGAGGATACAGGGCGAGAAAAGCGTAGAGATAGTAGGGGAACGGTCCAGTCAGTCACTCGGACATTCACAATATGGATTTCCCTTTGGTGTAATCGCAACGTGGAAGCCCCTTGTTTCTGTGCCCCCAGCGAGAGTTCCGTCGTGCTCCCCTCCTCCTTTGACAGCCACCCCCCGCACGATCCGACAGACTCTCGCCCCATATTCTCTGTCTAATTTGCCAACCTAAGCCGTCGGGACTGGTCGGACGGTAGCTCAACTTCATTATTCTCCCATTGTATCAGCACCCCCGCGGACATAAATCATGGAGGGTCCGGCGTCCCTCGACCCGTCGCCAACCAGGGATTTAGTTTGATTCTCGTCCCTGAAATTCCGTTGTAACCACCCCCTCCGCGACGATACCGCCACCAACGACCGATTTCTACTCCAATTTCCGCTTTTTCGGCCACTTATGGCCACTGACGGATAACTTGTCCTCGGGCGGTTTAACTTGCATCCGTTCGCCCGTTAACCTTCAATATGTACCCTCTCTCCTTTTCTTTCTCTCTCTCTCTCTCTCTCTGTCATCCTTTCGTACAAATCGGTATAGCTTTTCTAGATTGTACATCCTGTCTTCGATGTTTCTAAACTGTGCATCGCGTTTGCATCATGCACTTCAAACTAGAGTCTGTAGTAGAACATTGACTTCGATGACCCATTCCCCTTTCGAAGAAAAACTATATTTCGCCCCACTTCCCACATTCGCTTTCTACGCATTAATCCACATCAACACATGAACCATAACTTACAAAATAGTTCTATGCTGTAATTCTGTAAAAAAATCTACGCTTTTTCTGTCTGTCCTCTATCGTACGAAGAATCAAAATAACGAAACAAGCATCATTGTTTGCAAGAATTTTCGAACATAATCGAGCATTACTATTAAAAGCAGACAGCGTGCGATCAACTAGCCGATACCAGACGCATCGCATTATTTATTTATCAAACAGCCGCGTCTACATCGTTGGAAACGCGGAGCTCTAACCGGAGGCCGTTTAACCGCAGATTGAACGGGGTTATAAGCGTATAGGCTAGTCGGTAAGAGGGTGAAAATCGATATTGATTCCATGCAAAGACGTAGAACCATCGGAAGAGAGAAGGGGGTGTTGTGTGGCGAGCATTGTTAAGACACGACTCGAGGCGCGCGAAACTTATAGCCGGCGATCAAATTTAACACGTGTAATAACATTGTACCGTTAATGCCGGCGGATTATATTACACACTTAAGCGTAACTTGCGCCGCTACGCGTAATTATGTCCAGGCCCCTGGCATCGCGGGGGAACGCTCACCGCGTGTACTAAGATTCACTGTTATTGACCGTTCGTGCGTTATAATCATGACCCTTGTAGGAGAACCTTCGTAACGTAGCTCGATGGAGGTATTATACAGCTGCACGGAAAAAAAACTGTACGAAAGACGCGCGCGATAGACGAAAAGCGATAAAATATTAGCGAGCCTCTCATCTCGATTGAATTTTAATGTCTTATCGGTCATTATTCATTGCTTCTCTAGATACTCGAAACGACGGCACTAAAGCAGTCATTTAATAAGAAATATGACTGGAACTATTTTGTTTGTTGCGGATCTAGCGAAAGAGGATTTTCTTCTATCCGAGAAACTCGATGATATCTTGTAAAAATGGAAATTTCGCTGGGGAGGCGATGCACGAAATCAAATGACTCGTAAACGTCCACGATCATCGTAGCACTCTCGAGTTTTTGCGAAACGTAATGGCCAGCGTAGAGAAAATCCTATTGCGACAAATGGTGGACGAATCGCAGGATCTCAGATTTGATAGTGACAGCGAAATAAAATATAGACGGCGGTTGGAGAATTGATAGGGGATGGACGAAGCTGCATTAGGGCGTAGACCAAGCGAAGAGCTGTCTTGGAGGGATAAAAATGGGCGATTCGTTCAAGTATGTTGCCTCGAAATGCACGCAATCTCCTATGGAGATTTCAAGTCTCGAATAAGATTTATACTCGACAAAATACAACTCGTCGAGAAGAAACAGTTTTGGTATTTGATGCATGAAAAATCGCGTTCCTCTGTATTGAATTCGTGTGCGCTTGAAAGCGACAGCGAGGGGCCTTTTAATCGGCACAGTCGGTTGTCCACTTAATAAACTCTTCGTTTTCATCGCGGACGCATAATTTAGTCGGCGCGAATCTGCGTTGATGACACATTAATATCGAAAATTACGCGTCGACGCAACAGGCGCGCGAGCGAGGGGTGAATTCCAACCGAGAACGGGATGAAAAGATTCATTTACGCAGCTTATTACACCGGTTGCACCTGGTGTTGTTTGTCCATGGCATTTTTTTCCTCATTCAGCCAGCGAACGCGCGGCTGTTTAATGAACTTAAGTTGGATTATCCACGTGCGAACGGTAAACTCGTCACGCGACGAACGAACGACCCCCGCGTTTTTCGCGTTTGCGGTTTTCCTCGGCGTTTTAACTTTTCGTTGAGAGCACTTTTTGTTCTGTTCGTTCATTCCCGACCATTTACACAAAACTCGATCCTTCCAGAAGATTCTACTTCGTTTCATCTCGCGTTTCGCGGCTTCTCTTCTTTTTCCTTCCTTTCTTTCTTTTTTTTTTTCTCTCTCGTCGATACGGTAAATAACAGCGTTAAGACCGGCCATTTAGCGGGATCCCGATGATGTAGAGGTCGTCGGGAGACGTACGAATTTGTCGCTGTGGAAAATGGACGACGCGGTGGAAACAATTTATTATAGAGAACCGATAGATCCCGGTCCGATAGCGAAGTTTGCTTCTATAAAGTTGGCCGTGCCACGAGTATCGATGGTAAGTTGAGAGAAAGCTATTGCACGGACCGAACTCTCGATCATCTTCCCGTTAAAATACTGAAACAGATCCGAACTTGGAGCGGTGCTACCGCCACGTTCTCGATAAACTACCCTCTCCCGTGTACGTCACCGCTTTGACTCTTTCTCCCAATCTACCTGTTCGATCGCTGCATGTATTTATTCACAATGCATTGCTCCAGGCATTACACGAACCGTAATCGTATTAAGTCGCGCGATTTAGAATTTCTACAACTGATATAAATTTTCGAGCAATACGACATTACTGAACGATGAAGAGCGAAAAGCTATAGCGAGATATAGAAAATGAAACTCGCGAGAACAAGCATTGCTGAAACAATCGCAGAAAGTGGATTGGAAGTAGATCTGAATCTAGTGAAAGTTTCATTGGATTGTTTTATTCGATTCATTCATCTAAATTATGCCTCTTTCGAAATTACAAATTAGATATTTATCGAAGATAGAAATTACATATACGGAAAATAAATCTCAGCTCGACGTCTTTCAAAAATATACGAACGATCCTCTAATTCGAACATTGAATTCAGATGCAGAATCGAAATCTCACGATCGAGAATTAACGATCCCGGAGCTCTAATTCCAGCAAGCGTTTCCATCGTATCGTTGGAAATAATCTCGGAGCCTGGAACGATCGGTCTCGAGCCCTTTATTGGAGTCAATAGTGACCGACCGTACCATATATCAGGCAACGTCAGTAATAGGTTGGCTATTGGTATCGGCACCCGGCTACGAATATGTACCTTAAATCGCATCTCCCCGTACGACAGTTTATTATCGGTAAATCCGTCCGAATCTAATGCTCTTCTGACACCGTTACACGCGCGGCACGAGCAAATATCGTTTCCACATACATGAACATCGAATACAAGGATACACACAAGGATGACCAATCTCCGCAGTTCGTTGTCAGATCACGCGCGATGCCGTGGAGCTCGGCTATATGCAACACGCTTGGACACTAGTCGTATGAACGAGAAGCTGCATACAGAAGGACGAGGCCACGCGTCGCGTGGATATTCAGTCGGTTTTACGACCGAGCTCCTAGATCCAAGCGGAACCCGTGTCGTGGATTTACACCATGTTTACATGATTTAGCAGTCTCCCCGGCGCGCGCTGGGTTACCGTCTCCGGGTACTTGGTCGAAGGTTTCGCTCGCGCGCATGCTGAGACCAGTGGTTCACTCGCACCGCGAGGTTACGTCGTCCTCGTCGACAGGAAACGTCGTGTCTACAAAGTTTCCCTGCCTCCGTGTTAGCCGTCTCTGTCTTCTCTCTATTCTCTGTCTGCGTCGTCGTCGACGTCAACGACATCGGTGTCCTTCGTGTAGCGTCTCCTTTCGAGGCTTCCTAACCCTTACTCCTCATCGGCTGTTTCTTCTTCTCTGTTCTTCGTGTACTTACGCCGTATGTTGGGTTGCGTCTCGATCGGTTCGCCGGTGTAGCTCTCCGGGACGGAGCTTTTGGTCCTCGTTTCCATGGAGACGCCGTGACGAGCGAGCAACACGGACAGAGGAAGAAAAGGTGGCTAGTGAAGAAGAGGAAGGGCGGTGAGGAAGATGGCGTGAAAGGGAAAAAGACGGGAACAACGGTTACACCGGCGTGTTCCAAGTTCGTCCTTACCGGGAGAGAAAGGAGAGCTTCTCTGGCTCGAATTCTATTGCGCGAACAATACGCTCACGGTAATGCTCGTTCGGCTTTGATTCATTGCGCCCCGCGAGAACGGGGATGAGCACGAAGCTCCGGATAGAACAGTGATGCGCTCCGTAGACCTGGTAAGTTTGCCAGGATTCTATGAATGACCGTACGTCTCGCGTCTTCGAACGTCGTTTTTCTCCTTTCCTTTTTTATTTCACCTAACGGAAATGAAAGCTTCCTGAAAACCTGCTCTTTGATTGACCTGGCAGCTTCTGTTCTTATTTTTCCCTGGTTGGTCCCAGCAAGATAGATGGACGACAAATTTTGTTGCTCGAGGAAGTCAAACTCACCTTTAATCTTTTTTTATCAGCTACGTTCAGCTGAATTTGTTAATCACATCATTGATAAGATTTTGAAATGTTTCGAGTTATCTCTTTTTGAAATATCAATTAAACGTTCTGGAAGTTGTTGTTGGATATTCACCCTCGTAAATGAATTGTTGTTGTAACTTGTTATAGAATTCCTCCATCAAATGCAGCCGAGACAAGTTTCCCTATATATATCAAAGGTCGGAGGTTATAAATCCGAAAGGTCAACACTATACACTGTTCAACATAATTTCTTAGAATGTTATTTCATTGCATCTACAGACTATTTACCGATCTAAATGAAACTTCACAAGTCGTATTTTTATTGCAATATGTTCTCGCTGACAGTTGCGCGACCTTAAAATTTCTAATCGACTAATTTACGCTACGCATCTTGAATTTTGATCCACTTTCAACTTGCGGCCTAAAATTTCCTCAAATTTCTATACTTTCGTTCAATTAGACTCGCCATGCTTCTTTTATGCACTCGAAACGTTTACCCTGAGAAGGTTGCGTCTTACGTTCCCCCCCGCGCCCCTTCTTTCGTGGATTACGCTTGCCAAAGTGGGATTGCATTAAAGCCGCGACGCGGCGGGTTCCCGCGGGAATTTGAAAGTATGGATTACGCTTACACGCGTGCGCGCGCATATTTTAGCGGACCGCGCGCGCACCGGGATGAACGAGCGACGAAAGAACTAGTGATCAGCCGAAGGCCGAAATAACCGGGGCCGAGACAATTGATAATATCTATGGTTGGATCATAGCTGTTGAATTTCATAGAACTTAATTCAAAGGGGATGTTTTCCGTTCCCTGATCATATTCGTAGGAATCGATGAAATTCGCCCCTCGCTTCGTGCCTCGATCGATTCTTCGAATGTTAGTTTAATTTTAAAAAATGATGCCTTTACAAGAGGAATAACCACTTAGAAAAACGAAACGTACTCTGCCAGAGAAATAGCTTTGTAATACGTACTGGAATATGAGTGGCAGATTCCGACTCATACGAGATATACCGTTATGTCCATGGCACAATTTGTATCGCTTGGTCCGCGTATCTTTTCATCTGAGAACGCGGATCTCGACAAGAACCTTGATTGCGAAGGTCTATTCCTAAGCATGACGGTATCACCGGTCCTCGTAAAGCATATAACTACGATTTTCATCTTTACTTCGCTTCCCTACAATTTCCATCCATAATCGGATGAATACCTAACGAGTCTATTACCGACATGTGGCTCCGTAACCGTGCTCGAGCTTGGGAAATCTCACTGATGCAAGGCATCTTACCAATTTTTCCTGCTCGAGGTAACCCATCAACCAAACGCGAAGCTTAATCCAAGATAACTCACGCTCTGCACGTTCGAAGCTTTGAAAACTCTAGAACGACTAACGCCACTCCAGGACTGATAAATCTTCCGCTAGATACCCATTCTCGACGGGAACAAAAGGATTCTCCAGGACTCGCGACTAAATCGTTTCCTTTCCACGACGATTGCTCTATCAACCGACCTACTTAGAGGCATCGACGGATTCCGACTCCCCGTTCGTAATATTCAAAGAACGCCACCCTTCTCCGCCGCTAATCCGAAGATTCCGAAACGATCGAGCGCGCAGAATGTTCGATCGGAGCATTCGGAGAAACTGCTATTCGTCGAAGATTTCTCCACGGCGGCCGGCACGCGAGCAAGGTCGAAAAGAGGCCAGACTGGTGAATGGATGGACTGTGGAAGTATTTCCTAATGACTGGCCGGGGGTTGGTGCGGCGGTCGGTCTCTCTCGACTGATGGTAGAAGGGGCCGTCAGAAACGGCGGTCGATATGCCGACGTACTAATGACCC
This sequence comes from Bombus vosnesenskii, assembly GCF_011952255.1. NCBI lineage: Eukaryota > Metazoa > Arthropoda > Insecta > Hymenoptera > Apidae > Bombus > Bombus vosnesenskii. The sequence goes on from NW_022882960.1 coordinate 1,709,220, forward strand.
GTACGGAGTCGGGCCAACAGACTGCTGGCTAGACGCGATGGCACCACTAGCGGCGGTTTTCGCTCAATTATAAATTGAATTACTTGCCGGCTCTGTGAAAATAGCCACGGTTATGTGCCATAAAAGGGGAAACCGACTGGGCGAACTGGATGATGGCACGGGAGAAACGGGGCTCATTCCGAACCAAAAGCATTCTCCCTCTCTCTTTCTCTCTCACTCTCACTCTCTTTATCTCGGTCCCTGTCGTCCCCTTCTCTGTATCGTCTTTCCCCCTTTTCTTTCTGTATTATTCGACTAACGACCGTGAAAATGTATCTGATCACTTGACCGCGTCGACTTCCGGAATTTTCCAAGGATCACGTTGACGTCGAAACGAGAACACGGAAAGAGGACGACGAATGGAACGCCGGGCTTGAAGGAACTCTGATTGGCCAGCAATGATTAAGGGTCATCGTCTGTCCGCGCTGTCATTAAGGTAATTGGAGGCTAATCGCCGCAGGAATTAACAGCGACAACAGTGCGTGTCGTGTGATGTCGCATTTTCGCTGAAACTTTGTGGTGAACGTGTATTGCACGTTTCGCAGTGTATGTCGCGTTCTTTCATGGAGGATCACGTCGGAGACACGTCAACGTTCGTTTAACCACGTTTCACGCAAGCCTCCGGAGACACGAACTTTTCCACCGACAATCGTTATTTTTATCACCGAAACTGTACCGCGAACCGACGACACGCGACGTTAAATAATAGCAGTTAGCCGACTAACGCGGTCACAGCGAACAAAGTTGTCACTGGAAACAGTATCCCGCATCGAGAAGCGACTATGCTTGCTTTATTAACTTAGCAGACCTCGTTACGTGGCGACGCTATTAGCCAGGCTAATCCGCAGGGTGTGATTTATTTGCCGGAAGTCTAACCTCTTGCTCTCTATTGCTTCCTTCGTCTTTATCTACCTCGTGCACTGTCATAGTGCGTGCATATAACGAACGATGAATCGACGATCGATCGTAGACGATCTTCGTTAGCTACTTTAACGACTGGTACTTATCGAGTCACGTCGAACACTCGGTCGATATTTCTCTTGGCTATTTACCAACCACTACAGACCATTCCAACGATTAGCTCGAGGCAAATTCCATTCGCATACACGACTGACAAAGAAAGTATACAACGCAAAGACTTGGTCGATCGTAGTCGATGCTTACGCAGTCGACGTAACACGATTGAAAATTCGGTCCCTCGTCGAGCGTGTCGATTTGCATTCGACCAATCAATCTCTGTAAAGAAAAACACTGCAGGACAAACGCGCTAACACGGCCTGTGTTTACGAGTTCGTTGGACTGGCGTAGAAAGCACGCGCCGCACGGAAAGTTCGACGATCTGGGATATCAAAAAGCAACGCCGGTCCCGATACAAATAACCAGGGTGCAGGATCGTTCATTACGCGACCATGCAAATAGCCCGGAATTCCGTGACGAGTTTCCGCGCTCACGAGAGTTCCCTACGCTTCTCCTTCCACTAACTTTTCTTAATTTGTATCGTCAAATATTTTCACGAGAAATTCCGGGGTGCATCTGCTGGAGGAGCGTAGCGAAAGATGCGAGAACTTGGGAAACCTCGCGGCGTTTCCGGCACCGTTCGAACGAAATAAAGTGTTTTGAGTATGCACCAGGACGCGGAGAGCAATTTCCCCGAGTTGTCTCCCTCTTTTCCCTCTAACCGTTCCAACGTGAATCTCGAGGCAGTAATTCCTGCGCGAATCGTACTCTGATCGCCGCTTTAATCCCAGCAGCGTGAGCTTCGATCCGTTCCAACGACGTATGAAGTGGTATTTGGCTCGGCCGTACCGAGAGAGAGCATCATCATCCCCCTTTTCTCGATCCGCCAGCCCCTCCGTCGATACCGTACGTACGGCCCCTCGTCTCCACGTAATCCACGGAAATGGGCACGGTGTCGATGGGATTCGTATTTGCGTTACGCCGACGGAAACGCGGAAAGTAACGCCATTTCGTAATTTCCGGTAAGCGAGAAAAGCCAGCCGTCTGCGAGTCGGTGGTGCGCTGCTACCGATCGGATACGACCACGCTCGATGCCCGCACTCCGGTGTACGGGGTGTCAAAATTCTCTACACCTTGGGACCTCTGACATTTCGGTACCAGCTTCTCATAAAATGTCGCGGAGAACTGAATTTGCGATTTTCGGTGGAACTGTTCGTGATAGGTAAAACTTGAATTTTTATAAAATTTGTAACTTCTGAATACGACGTGTCCGCATCTCTTTCAGAGAACAAATTACTCAGTTTCTTGAATATTAGCGTTTGTGCGTTTTTACTATCAATGGCTGTGTTTATGGAAGTTCATTGAGAAGATATTATGTATACGTGTTATTTTTATTTCGAACGTCTTATCCATACATTTATCCATACATTGAAATCTTGAAGACAGGCGATCACTCTAAAACTCCCACAGCCCAGACCTTTCCTAACGCCTGCAGTCGACAAATCCTTTCTCAACATCTTCGTATCTACGCGCTCCCCATCTTCTTCCCTCAAACAGGAGATACAAGACCGATAAGATTCACGCAAAATTCGCCGAGTACTCGGTATATACGCGAGCACGCAGGCTAATCCATGTGTTTGATCCATCTGGCTACCTACCAACCTACCGACCTAGCTTCCTCCTCACAGTCGGTGCTGGATATTCCGGAAATGACGTCACGCTCATTGTAACATCCCGTATAACGTGAGCACAGCCGTAGCGAGACGCTCTCTTTCGTGTCCCACGGATCGAGACCGTGTTTGCAACCACGTCGAGTGAAAGAGAGAGAAAGAGAGAGAGAGAGAGAGAGAGAAGGAGGGACGAGCTGTTGCGTGCTCCGTGCGTGGGTGTGCGAACACGTCAAGTCGGTACGCGGCGTACCGTGTAAATACCTAGCTGGCAGCGGCCGAGTCTGAGTCTGAGTCTGTCTGCGTGCATGGATGCACCGAGAAAAGTGGTTGCAACGGCGTATATGCATGTATACGATCAAGACGATTTCCATCGCGCCGTTTCAACGATCCGCCTGCGCTTCCTGGCGGACACCAACGCGAAGCTACGTAATCTAATCGTAACGGTGGAGTGTCTTTAATTTCGACCTCGTGCCGTGCATCCTGTGTCCCCTTTCACGCGCAATCGATATGTTTGCTCTTTCAACGAGAAGCTTCGATACGATAGAAGCGAATAAAGTTCTCAGTTGACGTTTTCTACATCGATATTCGTACGCGTGTGAAATGTTCGTTTTAAGGTACCTACCTACATAACAGCGATAGACCTGAGTACCGTAATATTGATGTTAGAGAGGAATTCCAAAGATAGCTTGTGTTCGATCACTAAAAAAAAATACACATTTCCGATTAAGGAGTAGGAAGACAAGCACTGAAACACGCTTGTGTATACGCTTTAAAAGCGGTTCAGTAGGATTATTTGTGCCCATCTGCTGCGCAGACCGTTTCGAGCATCTCTTCGACAAAGCAATGGCTTTTCATTAAGGCCGCCCGCATTTCCGACGATTCGCGAACTCGTCGAAAAATCCGTGCGACATCGAACGCTCGTAGATTTTACTGTCGATTCGTAAAAACAACGTGTAACGCGCCTAGCGTCGTTTATTACAGTGACGAAAAAGAGTGCGACGAAACGTCGAACAGGGTGTCGTTATCGGTTTGAACGGGCCACAGTCGGCTCGAAAACAAAGCCGTAACGAGGGAGTGAATTTAGCGAGCGAAAGTCGAGTCGCAACGCGGCCTCGACTGTTCGCATCCCGCAATTAGAGACACGTGGGCGTGAGGACGCATCACGTTCACGCATCGCGCGGCTTGCACGCTTAAGCTGTATCGAGGTTGCTCGCACGTTTCACGGGGGTTACGTAAACGATCGTAAAGGCTGTCGACGATGATCGCTTTCAACGTTCGCCACGTTTGCAAACCTGACATCGAACAGATGTTCTCGATTCGTGAACGCTGTGTGTCGTGATCGAGCTAAGGAGATACTGGGAAGGGAAGTTTGCTCGCTTGTCGGAGGCGACGTAACACGTATCCTCGCTTGATACGCTAATTATAATTAACAAAGGAATAGCCACGAATAGTTGTGAGTAATCGTGACCCCGTAACTAAGTCAGAATCTTTCGTTAATTCAACTCTTTGTACAGTACTTTCCTCTCTGACTTCGATCTATGATTGTTAGTAAGCGTTTATTAATAAGCGTTTCGATAACCAGGTTCATTGTTGTTCTTAGATAATTTCGTCTATCATACGAATGATTGAATTGTACCATCTGTGTTTATGCTAAGACCCACATATACGTTATACGTATTTAGATCAACCAGAAATGTACTTTAACAAAGTTTCACATTGACGATTCATTTTTCATTCTGTCATTCTCTCTTTATCATTCTCCTTACATCAACAAATTACAGCTGAAGGACATTCGCCGATTCAAATATTTCAAAGCTTCAATGTCACGACTGTAACCTTGAAGCAAGAACAACAAGAAGATGTCGTTGCTGCGAAGTACGTCACAGCACGTCGCGAAGTCGCGCACAAGTTAGTGAAATATACGTGAGATTTTGTTGGCGGAGCGCGTGATTCATCGCGCAAGCACGCGTCGGCATTAGCATTCATCACAGTCGGAAACAAAAATATAGATTATTGGCTATCGGTGGCTCGCGAGGACTTTGTAACCACGGTCATAAATATTTCCCGGTTGCCACGCCATTGATTGGCCATGCTCGCGCCGCGCATCCGTTGACCGATAACTCACATTATGTCACGTCGTAGCCAGTAATCGACGAACAAACAGCGATCGTTACCTTTCGACAGCGTCGCGGCTGTTATGAATGGTGCGTTCTCGTCGAAAGGAGCCGCCATCATTCGCGATCACGATCTCGAGAAAATTCCTGTGTGGATGAGGAGCGTGAAGGCACGATGGTCGTCGTTTCTTTTACAGAGTGATTCTAAAGTAAGAAACCATTGTGAAATATCTGTACATAGGTTAAGATCGTAACTAAGGATCAGAGAAAGACACAAGAAATCCATTTTTGTTAGTTTCCCAATTTTCATTCCGTTATTTTGATATAAAATAATAAAAGGAGAAAATAGCCTGGTAGATTCGAAGATATAAGCCAGCAAACATGCGTTGCAATTTTCAATAAGAATTGAAAAATATGACGTTGGTTTTTATATATTGTTATTATATGTAATAATACAATAGCTAATGACAGAAAGAAAACACATAAGTTTGAAAACTTGTTACCCGACTTTAGGAACGACCAGTACGCTGTGCGATCTAGTCGCAGCAGCTCCCGGTCGCCGTGCTGAGATATTCCGTCGACGTACGGGTGATTGATTAATAAATATTAAACGGTGGTATTGAGGTAGCTCATATTCTGGCTCGTCCATCAGCCGGTTTATGGCTCAGAAGCCGTTAGAGCGACGATCAAGTTTCGAGTCGTAAAAGTCGCTGACGTGATGTCTAAAGCTTTCCTAATCGGAGAACGGATTCTCACGTGACTCTCCTATAGTCAATTGAGTCTCTCAGACTATCGATCCATTTTGCTTCCTAATAAATTTCATAAAAAGAGCTGTATACATCGACGTGAAATCATAAAACGCATATATAGCATGAAACAAAGAAATTGTAAGATCTCCAAGTCTGAAACGCTTCAGTTCATGTCTATGAAATGTCGAATAATAAATATACCTCTTTCCTCTCCTAATTGCAACCCTAACTATCAGATCCATACTTATTCTATAGAAAAAATTTTACCTTTTCCTCTCCACAAAATTAACAAATCGATTCGAAGAACGTAGCATAATTAGAATCCATCTGTAACTACACTCTGACTACTCACACTAGAACAGAACTGTAGATGTATATCCGACCTAATATTCATCTCCAAAATTATAAATGATTACATTGACTATCCTGACATTCCCTTATGAAGCCTTATACTCCATTCTACTCTTTTCTCGTGTACATATCCTGCTTTGTGTTTGCATTTCACTACAGCAAAGAGTGTGTCATCTATAATAAATATTATTATCACTATTAGAATTTCTTCAACGACGAAGGAACGATGCGCATTCAGCGAGAACACACGAGTTAGCCATTTACAAGCATCTCGAACTGCAATCTCCGGCATATTCAGTCTCCTCGAATCGGCAGTAGATAGATTTCGAAGCGAATGCCACGAGTACTCGATGCTTTCCTCCTTCGCTAGACGACATAGCGGAGACACTCGAGAAAAAGTCGAAAGAACGCGTATCGATTTCGTTGCGGTAAGGAACTGCGTGTACGACGACGACGATGACGATGACGGCGACGTACACCGCGTACACGTCTGCATGCGACCTGATCGGGCACTCGTGCGTAAGTACGCGAAGCGTGCATATGGAAAAGCGTCGGGAGGTCGGCACAGCTACTTAGGTGCACGCGAGAGCCGGCTTCGCCTGGATTAAGATCGTCAAGTGCCGGAAAGAAAACGGGCTGAGAAACCGCGTCACGGATCTGGGTTACGGAATACGCGGCGCCGGTGATCACGAGCAAAAAATTGCGCGACGCGTTGCGGAACCATCCAATTCTGCCGGTAATTGGACCTCTTTTTTTGCTCCCTTTCTTCTTTCTTAATTCGATCCTAAAGAAATCCTCCGCGCATCGTTGGAATTAAATCGACGCTCGCGAGGTTGTCGAGGGTGAAACAATTTTTAGCGGTCGAATTGGGACGTTGGTAGATTGATTGGGATTACGTTTTGCTCGATTCTTGGCTCTTTTAAATGTCGAGAGTGTCAATTGCTGTTCCTATATTTAGTAGAAAGTGGAAAATCGTAGAAAAATTGTGATTCTACCCTTGTAACATAAATCTAATTTTATGTAGTAAACTCGTAACTAATAGCACGTATATGTAATTATTAAAATTAAACAGTTAGTATTTAATTTAATAATTAAATAAAATTATAAAAGAAAGTTAGAAGTTAAAATAAGAAACATCGCTAAATTTCAAACAACTTCAAACGTTGAAACATAAGTTCCGACGTAACAAGATCGCATGTTTGATCGAGAGAGGCGAAAATATAGAGCGTCAGGTTGCACGAGATCTCCGATGTTCTTGTCTTCTTTCTTTGCAATTTCCTCGGGTCATTGGTATTCTTGGACAAGCCCTGACGGTCGAACGGCGTAAACGATCGACGTTCTTTCCTTGTTGCAGGATCGAGACAAGGGTACAGAACGACGGGTCTGCCGAAAAAATTCACTGTACCGTCGAGTAGGTTCCGAATTCTCTTTTCTCTCTTCGACCCTTCTCACTCGTCCCTTCCTTAAGGGCGGAATTAAATCGAGTTTCTGAGCGAGTTCAGATAGCGGCCGGATGAAATATGTAGAACGTAAAGGGCACTTCCTGTATAAGGAGGCAAGAAACCGCGAAAGCCAGACAGCTAAATGGCGCTCGGAACTTGTGGAAAATTTCAGAATCGAAGAACGATATTTCAGCAACTACTCTGGAACTACGTCGGTAGAACTCCAACTACTATTCCGTCGAGAAAATCCTTTTTTCTCTCGTTTAGCCCAAACGAACGATTTTCCTACGACTATTTCGTCGTCATAAAAGTACGACAGAGACGATCAGTGTGTTCGTCCGCTTGTAAGAATTGATTGCGACTTCACGTTGGCAGTATACGTAATGAATCTGGTGTTTTCATCGGCGCGCATAACCTACGCGAACAGATTCCGTTAGCAAGCGCGCGCTGCATGCGACGATATAAATAACGACGGCGTGCGTTTACGAGACGAGTAAATCACTTTGTAGGCCAATTATAGGATTAATATTTATAGCGTCGACGCAACCGGCCCGTCATTGGCCGGAGGTACGCGTAACTGATGAAAAAACATCATGCATCGTGCCTTGCATACGTTCTTCGGATTCGCGCGATACTCCGTAACAAGGTGTTCTTTCATTAGAATTTGCTGATTAAATTCAGTATTGATGATCAACATTAAGTTGATTAATTTGTTCGTGCGTTCGTGCGAATATGTATTTATAAGAGTGAGAAAGATCGGGAAAGTACGGATGACTTTACAGAGTACAATAGAAGACGTAAATTCAGTTCGAAATATCTAGGTCATGTTAAACTCAAAGAAATTCTTTTTCCATTTTAAACTTCAGTCCTTTAAACCACTGCTTGCCCAATGCCTAGCAAAATAGCGGGCTTCGCCGTACAGGGGAATCGCGTTTCAGCCGAATTACCATCGTAATCAAAGCGAACGGTAAAAGCTGAGTATCATCAACGAGGTTTTCGTTCCTTCATTTGGGATCAAACGCGATCCTTCGCCTCTCGCGACGTCTCGCAATATGAAAGACGGCAAAAATATATACATGTCACTCACACGTATTCGGCTGAGTGTGTTACATCTGGTCCCTAAATAAATTCCAACCCTGAAAGCGTTTAATGAAGCCCTCGGTCGGTAATAAAACGGAGACGCGAGTCGCGATGCGAACGAAAGACGAAACGACAGAAGAAAAAGGGCTTTGTGCAGTCGCGAATCCTATTATTCCGCGGGGCTTTCCCCAGAAATTACGGCGTTCTCTCGTCTTCCTTTTTCTCGTGACGATGGAACGCGAAGCAGCACGTCGATTCACTCGAAGAACCGTGTGCCTTTCACTGACCTACGCGAGCCTTTACGGCCGACGCGTTCCCAAGAAACGACGTCTGCGTCCATTGCGTAATGTCTTAAATCGTTAGGACGCCGACTAATTGGAGCGTTGGAACTGGAATTGGACTTGAGTACAACATGCCTGCTTTTTGTATCCGAGTATCGAGGAATTTGACACGTTCTTGTATTCCTTCTAGGAATTCCTCAACCATGGAATTGCTCGATAATTGATTTATTCGTCGATCGCCAGGAATACCGGCTTCTTCTTTTCTTACCGTATCTTACCATATTGGTATTTCATATAACGAGTTTGTGTAGTAACGCATTGACTAAAGATATTGAGAAATTTGTTGCAATTGTTTATTAACAGGTACTGCGTTATTATTTTTTGCTGATCGATGGAAACGAACTAGTGGTTCGGGTTATTTAACAAAGCTATCGAGCAAATATTCCACATTCAGGTGGTATTGCGAATCTGTAATTTTACTCTTTCTTCTTTCTTCAATCTTTTTAACAAAATTTCGATAATAAACGAACAACGTGTCTCGAGACTAGTCAAGAAATGTCAAAGTGTTTGCGTTAAAAGGCCCGCGATTATTACCTCCTCGGTCGTCGTTACTGTTTACCATTTTCCTTGTTCCCTTTAACACGATTAATCGTGCTTGTTTCAATGCGATCCGAACAATAAGCCTTTATTAAGCAGACTGGGAGTTAATTAAATCACGTATGCATCGATATCCAGTTTGCTGCAGGGCTGTTCGTTCTATATATACCGGAAACGATTGGTTTTTACTCTCTGTCGAGTATCAACGTGCGGCATTATGCGTCGTCACGAAAAAATCGTCGAACGCGTAAAGAGTTAACGCGTGCGCGTTACACGAAACATTAATAAACAATAATTAACGAATCGCGCAGTGGAATTCGTGGAAGCGATTTTGTAACTCGCGACGCAATGACATAACAATGTCGATGTTTTCCGCGCGACGTTTTGAGCGCTCGTAAATTAAAGAGGCAGGAAAGACAGCAAAGCGTCCCGACAAATTGCAAATCATGTTTTCAGGTTGCGCCGCGACTCATTGCACGGCTTCACGCGCAAGAAAACCTCAATAACACGTTTGAAATTTACAAAAGAAACAAATTTACGTTTTCTGGAACAACGTTGTCAGACCTGTCATAAGTTTCTTTGGTTTATCGTTGTGTTTTCCATGCGCTGGATACAGCGTAACAGTATTTATTGTCGTAATTTTTCAACTGTCTAATTTATTTCTTTCCTTTCATCAGACACTGTCAGGAATCTGACACTAATTATTAGATCGCGAATTTTTACTGCATTCGACTAACTTTGTTCTTTTTCTGATTTCAGGTAAGAACGCGTCTCTATATCCATTCGAGATTTCTTTGCACGCGTCGTGGAACCAACAGAAGTCACCTGTCACCTTAAGAAGCCTGTTTTCCACAAAAAAGCCGAACACTAAAGAGGTGGAAGATGAACAAGCCAAGGTAAAATTTCCTCGGTGCAATTTTGCATCCGCACAGCTGCAAGTGAAGTCTTAAATCAATTGCTAGCCGAGCTCGCAGGATGAGACGGGGGTGAGATGGGCCTGCAACGGGCGGGAAATGGGCAGGGGTGGGTGTAAGGTTGTAGCAGCGAACTCCATAATTAGTTGGGAACCCGAAGCCGGCGAAGCTCTCGGATTTAATATCTTAACACCCTCCTTAACGCAGCCCGAAATTTCGTGCCACGTCGCTATTGGCAAGCCATGCCAACTAGGCTCGAGTTCTTCGTAGAAACTTCGTCCACCCTCGACGCACCCTGTCCTCCTCACCGCGTCAGGTCTGTCTGTCTGTCTGTCTGTTTTCAGTCCGTGTCTCCATTCGTGTATCCGCGTTCGTTTCGCGTTGCGGCAGGCGGTTTTCGATTTCGTCGCGGATACCGATGACGAATGAAGAGGGTGAGAGGTCGCCTCAACGAAGTTTCTTGCTTTTCGCGCGAGGCATTTTCGTCGCGACTCTACGCTGGCTGCACGCTAGCGGCGAATTGCTTTTCAGTGAAGCGTCGACCGGTGAAAATGATTAGTCGTGTGAGAGTGGAATTGCAAATGGAGACATGTTTATGATGATTATTGTTGGTTCGGAGAAGAGGAACTTGAAGAAAGTTTGCGTTGGCATGTCGTGATACGGATTGGATATCAGCCAGTGAAATGCAAACGCGTGAATTGGTTCGTTTCTAGTAACGTTGAGAAACGAAAGCGAAAAGCGCGAATCGGTAAACTTTGATCTGCTAGATAAAGGGTTGAGCTTTAAAACGCTTGTTTCCCGTTTCTATAACAAATATAAAAGGGTGCTAATGAGTATTTTTGATCGTTGATAAAATAATATTTTCTCGTTGAACGAGCTCCGTTATACTTCTGTACGTCCTCTCTTTACTTTAATAGTTCCTTTTTTGTTTCGAGTCTGTTGGGTAGCTTGTTAATTTTGAAGGTTTTTTTTTCTTCCCTCATAATTGGAATAATTCCGCTATTATCAAGTTTTCGTTCGATTCACTTTTTAGCTTAATTACGGAGAGATTTATTGCTTCAGTGATAATTAGTGGTATGTGTACCTATTCCATCAAATAGAGTTTTGTTCCTATTTGAGTAATTAACGAGTAGAAGTAAGTTTCGAACTGTCGACTCTCGTTGCGAATTTAAAATAACAGCGACCAAGCTACCAAGCTGCGAATATCACAGAACAACTAGAAATATGACCAATAGCCTTAGTTCTAGATACAATAATGAAAACAAGGTAACACGTGCGCGTGGTAGATGCCACCTTGAAATTGCAATTATAAACGCGAAGTATTGCTTAGCGGGTGCAATTGTTGCGGTAGCTGAAACACTAGATTACACAACTTCGTTCTGATAAAACGTTTACCGGTTCACCGGCGCAAGTGATATCCCTTTCTGGAAAATCCCTGTGTGAGCTTTATGCTCAGTGGCGGTGATATTACTGCAGCTAATTGAATATTATAATGCTATCGAATCGCTTCTACCTCTGTAATAAAATCTTTAGCGTTTTCATTTCAGTGAGATAAAAGCATTATGGGTCATATTATTAACTCTGAAAGCTAAGGTCGAGTCATTGATGCTTATGGTCATTCTTTGAAACTAAGGTTTAAAAGTTGTGTTAGCGATAAACAGAGTCATTTTAGGAAGCTGTAGATATCGTGTCGTCAATGATCGCGTTAATAGTAATAGCGTCATTGGTATTAAATGTTAATCGAAAGTCACATGACGGAGAAGGTTATGAAGGTTTTCCCCTGGAATTTTCAGAATAATCTGATGGATCGAGTACTCGGTGATTACACGACAAATGACCAGACGTATAAAATAAGCCGAATTCAGCTACAGATCAATACGGTAATTTCCGCGTAAAATTATTGCCATGCCGAATATCGTGCTCTTAGGGGATGATGACGTGAGTTATTAGATAACGTCGCCCTTTATCTCAGTAACGGCGCCGTACGGTGTTCGAAGTGTAGTACGAAATATTTTTTTGTCGAAAGTATGACGAAGAAATTGTAAAAGCCTGAAATGTCTGGCGTTATGATATGGTAATTTTCTGTATATTCTCTTTAAATTGGACAATTAGGTTTGGGTGGCCAATTTCGTTGAACAAGACCACGGAGACTAAAAAAGTAGGATCTATTTCCATAAATTTCTAGGTACATATATAAGAAGGATCGTTTCCTCGACACTTGCCAAGAGAAAGGTTGAACTTTTTGGGTCGCAATGGAGTCCGCGAATGAGATTTATTTAGGTAGTACTATTTATTGTTTTACCCAGAGCCGGAGTTCCCCAAAAATAGACCGACGGAGAGATCCTTCGTAGGATAAGGTCACAAAACCAAACATTTTTCTCGGAGGTTAGGGGCCGTCAAGTAGATGAAACATCTGCAAAAGCAGATGGAGGCCACGTTTTCGTTGGCTCGAAAGATAGAAGATCGAAAAAGAGAAGGAACTTGGTAGCAGATGGCACGTGCTCCCTTCTGTTATCTTATTTTCCCATGCAATTCCAAATCTTCCTTAAATTGCTAAAATCGACCAGACTCCTAACTTATCTGATGTTTAGCCACCCGATGCTAGGTGCTTTCAGAGATGTCTATCGGTCGATACTTTATTTCGCGGCTGCCATTTCCATTCTGCGTTCCTCGTTTTTAGAATCAACCATTCTCCACCGAAACTTCTACCAGAGTCATTTCTAAAATTACAAAGGAGTTTATATATGCAGTCGATCGAATTCGCAAGGGATGGCATGACGAATTTTATTTAAAAATATCGTCGGACACGAGCCACATGCCGCGGCATACCATACCCTTCTAATCACCGAGCAACGAGGTCGAATCCGAGGTCGATATCGCACGGAATTATTTGATGATCGCCGGGATAGATTGGCGAAATTTTTCAATTACGCTCTCTTTTAATTGGCACGGCAAGAATTCGATCTCGTCGAGTTGATACAAGAGAACTGGCGCGCGAGCTCCATGGCACGTAGGAATATCGAATATCACGAAATTTTCGAAGAAAAAAAAAGAAACTTTGCTTCCCCTGTAGCTACACGAATTTCACCCGGTAACGTACTACGCTTCGCACAATCGATTATTCCCGTAGACTTCGACATTTACTTTTTCGCCGTGCAATCACTTCATCTTTACCCTGTCTCTACCTACGTACATGCGAAAATCTTTCAACATTCCGCTTCGACGTTCCTCGATAAATTTGTATATTTCCCATACACGAACAGTCAGAAACATTCTCGTTCTTTTAGTTCAAAATTTTTTCAGTCCTCTCTAGGTATGAAACTTGCACGAACGTAAAGCAATGCTCGAGTACGTTCTGTTCGATTTTTAACCTGCGGCATACTCACCCCTGGATAGAAAACTGTTGTCAGGGAGGATGGATCTCGCTCGACCCTTGGTAGACCGCGAACAGCCACTCTTCCCATCGCGATTGATACTCGGATGGTCCGATGGTCGGCCGACAGTTGTATTTATAGGATTTAATCGATGACACGGTTATCCAGTGGCATCGGCGCGTGACCTGCATATTCCTGTTACAATCCGATTCGACGTTACGATGTTGCCACTTACCGTGGATGACGTGTATTGCAGTCGTCATCCTCGATTACAAAGATAGCCCCTCTGCAAGTAATCCGAGGGAGGATGATGTGGAGACGGAGAAGCACGAGAGGACAGACGCTTGTTAATTCACTCTTGAACGGCTGGGTCTATTTCCGCGATTCGACGAATCAATTATATAAACAAGCTCGTGTGAAAGATCCCGGGAGAAAGCAGATCAACCGTGTCCAGAACAAGAGAAACAAACAACTTTGAGTTTTAATTGAAACTTAAAGGCATCAGGTGCGTGACTCCTTATTTTTAATTGCGGTTATGTCTCGTCACTAGTCAAAGTCATACGTCGAAGTAAATTACGAGTAAACATGCCTGGTATGAAATTGTCATAGGAATAATGCATCAAAGAATAATCTAATTTTCTTAAAGGTATCTATGTTCCCTTTTTAACAAATTCATTCACTCTCGAAGCCTTAACTATCGATCTGTGTCAATCACAGTTTGCAAATTATTATCACGTTTCGCGAAACAGCTTACATTCCTCTTCACGCTTTAGACACATACAAGGCCAAACACGTACGATTTGCATTAGAAGGCGATCGAACGCAACGGTGTAAAAGATTTCCAAAGAACCGGTGCAAAAACAAAGCGTCCATAGAATCATTATCCATGATCATCGTCTATTATTACCCTTATTATCATGATAATGAGCAAAATAGCCTCTTAAACGGTTCGCGTATTTTAATTACCATAAATCTTGTTACGCTCTCCGTAGTCGCGAGTGCCGCAGCACCTAACACGTACGCGTGTCTCGCTGTTTAGAGTGGCGCTTACTTATTATGCTACGTTCCGCTATAAACATCGTAATCAACGTTAAACCCGACAAAGCGCCGCGATGCAGCACCCCCGTGGCTCGAGTTTCACAGTGGAAAAATTCCTCCGCACGGCGGAAACGATACGTTAACTAAACACTGTAAAATAGTAAAAATAGTCGAAAGATCAAGCCAACTGCTGTCGACAGCCGACTTGCTCGTATTTACCGAACGTTGCACAACGTTGCACAAGTTTGTGTAAAACTTTCACTCTGCCGAATGAAAACTTTATTAATTTACTAATATTAATTAAATAACGATTAATAATAATAGCTTCTTTCAATAAGTGTTCAATTGTCCACAAACGCTCTCGAAACTCATATTTATTTCCAGATACATGACGTGCATAATCCATCCATTTTTCAGAGGAATTATTCCAGTTTGCTGAATTTTGCCTAAATTTATCCTGCAGCTTTTTCTCTCTCGCGAGAAATTCAAAACATTTCTATGATAGCAACGTATTTTAAGCTGGTCGACTAGTCTGTGTCGTTAGTACTGTACGTTATAGGCATACTACACCGATATTACCCGACGACGGAGACAAGACAGCCGAGATATTGTTGCCTATCGATTTTCCGTCTGGCGTCGTTTGACTCAACGTCTTCCTCCGCTTAATTGTGTATAATGCTCGCAACGCGGATGAAACGGGAAAGTAACAGCAGGGGTGGAAGTCGAAAGGGACAAAGATAGCGTGACTGTTCAGAGAAGAATCGAACAGCGAATGTTCTACGGTCGCCTCAATCGGTGAATTATTATCGGGGAGAATGCTGCATACTGTTGACAAAACTAGGACACGGTGGTTTTTAATCCCGAGTTCTTAATCCTAAGATTACAGGTCGGAAAAGAAGATAAGTATTGAATCCTTGTAAGACACGTGGTTTCGACGTGTTTCTCCGATAAGGTTAGGGGTTGATCCAAAAGAGCAGGACAAGAAACAAAAGAATTCGAACCTTGATCTTTTATTCGGGGTGACTTCTATCGATTAACCTTTTCCAATGGATTTAAAAGAGAAATGTGTTTATAGCACGTAAGTCAGCCTGCACCAAATTTATTTACAGCAGCCGCCGATGAATTTACCACGGCACGATCGATTAATCACATCGATAAATTCTTTTTCTTTTGTCGTCGTTGTTTTTATTATAAAAAGAAGAAAGTTGATTAGAAGATTGTCATTTTTGTCTGCTTCTGTTCGTTAGAAAAAAAGTGTGGTAGAGTCAGGTTGCTTGTGTCGTGTCACGCAAAGGTTCAGACGTGCAGAACTCTTCCAAAGAAGGTTCTGGAAAAAGCTCAAAGGTTTGTTTGCAGCGGTGGCTGCGATACGAAAGTTGCAAGGACGCCATTGGCGAGAACGTGACCCCGCGTTTCCACGAAATTTTTTCACGGTGTAGACGGGGATAGCGGTAGCTCGCATTCCAGATACGTGGATGGGTAGTTCAAGAGAGGAGAGATGCGTGGAACCTGCTACGTGCTTCTCGGGAAGAATATTTTAAACGCTGCATGAAAAATCGAATCTTGCGCCACGTTGCCTAGCGAGAATAATAGCTGATACTCGACGAGTATTCCTATCATGTTTCCTATATCGTTACGCTACATAGTTGTCTCATAATTGTAGCTTCAAATGAAATTCGACAGAAGTTGTCCTAAGCAAATGCCGGCTGTCGAAATGTATGTAGGTTGTGATTCTTTCTTTTTCAGAAAGATAAACTCTGTGAACAATCTACCAACGAGAGTAGTTGCTAAACATAATATACGGCGATAAATCTCAATGAGGTGGAACTCCGTTTGGCTGTACTTTGTTTATACGAATAAGTGAACGTTCAAATACTGTTCGGATATACGAATCCATACGTATGTTTCTATCATCCAAACTATGATTGAGCGTAGTTGTAAGAACTTATTTTCTTATCGTTCTATATACTTATTTACATAATGATTCATTTGTATTCCGAATAAATTACATAATGTATCAGGAAAGGGTCGACTACACGTAACACAAAACGTAATACAATAAAATAATATAGCAGAACGTAGACAAAACGCGCAACCGTAGAACGTTCAAACTCGTTTTTCCAGTGATTAGATCCTATCATTCAGAAACTAATAAGAATAGATGAAGGATATAACTAGCGAGCCTCTATTATCAGAACCATTCGATCATCGAAATTATCATCTCCCTCTACAAGTTCAGATAAACGAAGTTCTACGGAGTACCATTAAAATTTCCATTCAAACAACAACCCCATCTAATAATCACCCTTCACCATCAACATCAAACAATCTTTCTCACTAACCACACATACACACACATTGCGCCATCGCCTGTATCCCTCTTCACCCTGTACCGTCCAACTGACCCTCGCTCTTCCACTTCCGTCAAAGTCAACGAAGCGCATTGAACTCCCAACAATGTGGGTATCGCGCGCATTTGTTGACGTCCGCGTCGGCGGTTCTCTCGTGCAGCAGTGGGCTTTACGAATGCAACAGCGCGCACGCCGGCGTAGTTGCACGCAGCGTATGCTTTTCGCATGAGAACGCAATCTACTCGCTTATATTTGTCGAAGCGCGCGCGCAAATACGCACACATATATGGATCGTCGTCTAGTTCGCGATCGAGCGGATCGATCATTCGATCGTCGGCAAACACAGCGGCACGGCGCGACGCGGCCGCCGGTTTGCCAGCGAAACTATGCTCCTTTGTCGCGCTTACACGAGGAATCTGGCGATGTTGAAACGATCCGTCGCGTAAGTTCTCCGTGTTTTGTATGATCGCGCGTTGGATCGGGGGTGCCGTGTAAGCCACCGTTGAACGACACGCAGGAACGTTTACGAGCAAGAGGAGAATAGAAAAGAGGACTTATAAGGAATTTTTCATAGGAAAAGATCTAAACATGACTAGAAAAAGATATTATTCAACACAGAAGCCAGAAGTTTTCTTAAATTAAGGAGTTGAATACTGAAACACTCCTTTTTGTCTCTTATAATAGGCACGACGTCGATTCCATTGTTTCATTATTTCGAACGCTTCGATCGACAATCTGTCCATAGGACTAATTCAATTTCAATATGATATTATATCCAGGTTAATGACAATAGATATCGAATTTTCAGACCGAATTTTTAGATCGGATGACGTTGAACGGAGCTGCTTCCTTTATGAGCAATTTTTTCGGTAAAAACGCCGATTTTCATTTCCGCCATGGGAACATATGTTTTATTTTTGATATTTACGCGCATGGGCTAGCGTTATCAATCGTACGCTGTATCATTTCCATTTGCATCAGCGCGCTTGAATTCTTTAAACGTTTTACTGCACCTCCGTGCTCGTAACCTCACCCTTTTTGACTTTACCGAAAATTATATGGACGGAGATTCCCTGAAAAACGTGCAACCGCCCTATTTTAAGAAATCATTTACCGTAGCATGGTTTGTAGCAGCTGTCGAGGGTCAGGCAGGGTCCGAGGAAAAAAAACCGCTTAAAAATTCAAGCCGCCTGCGAACACGAAGCGCAAACTAGTCGCGCCCTCGCGAAAAAGTTGCAACTGTCCGCCCTTCGACTCGCTAAATCGAAAACTAAGCGTGCCGACAGCTGCCCCGGAAGGCAAGCTCTCCAACCTGGTTTCCAGGTATCCACTGTTGGCTGGAACGACGTTGGCGAGAGGAAACTCGATAGCGATCGCGAGACTCGTAAAACAGAGGGTTTGAGAGCCGACGAGCAGAGACGCGTGGCGCGTGTACGCAGCCACGATCATCCCGCAGACTCTCGTACAGAGTGTAACCGGCCGATTACCTCGATAAATTTCATGAATGGGCCCGCGGCAGTCATTGACTCCACTTGTGTTGCTGACATGAAAGAAACGAAAAAAAGAGCCTCAATAGAAGTGGCCCCCCTGGCTTACCCCTCCAAGCCCTGCTGCAACCCTACCTCCCTTAACGACCGCCTCATTCTTCTCACTGATGTGTACCGCTCCAGTGTCTCTCAAACTCCTTCGGGTTGTAGTTGTGCCAACCCTCGCTAGTTAGATTTAAGTTACCTTTTGTTTTGCGGTATTTTTCCTCATTTTAAATTTTTCACTTCATGCGATAAATTATACGAATGGTCCCTCAGAAATTTTATAGTGCTTTCATTGCATTATACAATCATTGGTTAAATTAAATATTGAAACATTTTTTGAATTTAGGCAGGAAAAATTGAAGGGAGAAATTTTGTGAACGATCTATGGAAATTTGAGTATAAGGAATAAAAATGAGGTACTCTAGATTTATGTAACTTTACCTGAACTGTTGTTAATCACCTACGATCCAGTGATAGCATTCGGAGCTCTAGACTCTTTAGAGTCTAGATTCTTCAAAATCTCCAGCATAGTCTAGAATCTTCAATATTTTTTTGCATTCTTCCTGAACGAAAATAGGAGCAAAAGTCGCGCTGAGAAACACTGTTGTTCGGTGCGCGTTCATCAAAGAACGACGACGCACTTAGCTGCCATCGCGTACCGTTTCGCGTTACGCCATTGTGAAGGGCCCTTGTCCAACGGCACACTTGCCATTGTCACGAAGAAAAGTCGTCCCGCTCGCTTCGCGTTCGTAAACTGCGTTGTGCAACCTGTACGAGTCGTTCATTTATTTTACCGTCATATGGTCCATTTCGTTTCTTTCAAGGATTTACAAAATTTCGACTTTTGACGAGCGACCTGTTTGGAGGACGAACGTCAACCAGTCGGATGGAGTTACGTCGCTACCGCCTCCGGAGAAACGAAGCAGGAGCCAGCGAGTCGGCGTAGAAATACGGCCGCGCGCGTTCTAGGTTTACGGAAGACCGGTTTCTCTGGTGCTTGAACGTAATCGAGTCGCTCGTCTCGCTTTGCTCACCTTTTATTGCGTCGCACGGTACGCTGTCGCCGTGACGCAGAATTCTAATTCCAGGCAGTGTTTGTTGTCTAGCAAGAATGTTCGCGGTTGAAATAGAGTGCCGCGAGACGCGTGTTCCAGACCCGGGGAATTTAATATTCGTTCGCGGACACCGGTAATTGGGCATTCCAATTAATGGGCTTGCCACCAGCGTAATCCTCTTTTTTCCATTCCGTGTCTTTCTCGTCGCGCCTCTTTAGACGCATGACGCCGATGGGTGCGCGACTCGAATTCCTCGCCTCGTTCATGGCGGTACTTATTAAATTTCGCGAATTTCTTTTTTGTGGAAATTAGATGTGAATCTGACAAACCAGTTTATCTGCAAGCACGATCGATAGTTATATAAAATTGGACACACCTCACCGAATTTAATAATCTTACGGTATATATATTTGTATATGTATATCTCTGAAACTATATAATTACCGCACGGTCGAACGATCAAATCTTTTTCAGACTTGCAAGGACGAGAAGTATTATATATCCACGGATCAAAAAAACGGACCGCAGAAACGTTTGTTCTCTCTATTGTTGCCGCGTGGAGACGCTTTCTCTCGCTCTCTATTCTTCTTGTAACGAATATTTTTGGCCGCGATTTCATCGCGCTGCGTTTCACCCGGGCATTGAGACCCACCCACTGGCTTTGGCCGCGCAAAGCGTGCCAAGTAGCCACTCGCTTGAATTTTTAATAAATGTCATATTCACGTGTTTTTCTTTCGGTGCCGGAGAAACTGGGTCAGCCGCTGTGCGCTTCGCTTAGAAGTAAATTCGGTGAAATAATAGCGGAAAAGCGCGAGCATGTTTCTGCTCTATCCCTGTTCATCAGCGACTTGACAGAAACTACAGTATACAAGAAACAACGGCCATTCTTGCCTGAAATGATCATCGCGCAAGTATTGTTCGTTTGTATATAAATTGCGATGAAAGGAAACCGATGTATTACAATGAAAATTCTTAATCAGAGTTTCTCAAAACGGCTATATTAATGTCCGTGATGAATGCTGAATTTTCCTGTATCCGGTTATCGTTACTGACTTTTCCGTAGAAATCTTCTCAGAATTTTCTACAGACTTTCTTTCACGTAATCATATCTATGGTTAAGGATATCTGTACTACGCAAACGCTTTTAATGAACAAAAAAGGAACCTTTTTTTTTTTCGAGAGGAGCGAACTTGACCCTTTTCATCTACGACTTAGGTTTTTATCTATAGCCCCGAAAAAAAACTTGGTTTGCGTGACTACTCTGCTATTTAAACTTAACTCTCACGAGTCTCGCCGATGCAAAATTCAATTAACCAACCACACGCGGCCTACGCTACAATAACGTTCCATAAATTTCGCAATTCGCGAACGGATCCGGTCACATCCACGTGGGATGGTTTTTCAACGCTCGCCATCGGTCCGCCGGCAGTTAATTGAAACCTTTCGACGCGGAATCGCGCGATGTTTCACGCTGGTTCGCGACGCCAGGATAAGCGAACCCGGGCATCAGTAATTCATGCCGTAGAAGTTGCGTTATAAGATTAATGAACAAATAGCCCTCCCTGTGGCGAGAAAGCCTCGGATGAGACGCAGCCAAATACGGCGCCCTCGCCCTCCGCTCGCATGAATGATGCAACGCACGCCAGCCCGACGATTTACAATCGAGTCACTATGCAACGCGCGCAACGGGACATCGCTCTGTTTAACATCCTCCTTTTTCTCCTTTCGTTTTGGAGTACAGTGATTTTTTGCGGAGGACCATGCCGATGAAATTCAAAGCGTGATTGCGTGCGAGTAACTTTAATATGCTGGATAATTGGTTTGCCAACTGTTAAGTTTCGTCTTAGTTTCTTCTTTTTCTCCTTCGTTGTTATGTATCTTAGATCTTTGCCAAATACTCCGCCGGTAAAACATAAAATAAAATTGTGCGTAGATAATTTCAATTCATTGGATAACTGAAGAAGAATCTTTCATTTTAGAGTATTGTTAGCTTCTGTGAAGAATCTTAGCGATTAAATTTAGAACATAATTGCACGTGGATCTTGCACTTCGGTACTTTGCATAATTAGAAATTAATGGATTTCATGGAGTAAGTAAGCGGTTAACTGCTTGATTAAAATATCGTGCATTCTAAATAATTATATCGCTCCACGTCTCAATTTTATTTTATACGCTAGCGGAGTTAAAGTTTCGATCCTTCCTTGCTCTCATGACTATCGTTCATTTCCGCTAGTCAGTCGTTAAACGTAAGCCTAAGAACGTTTCTCATTGCATACGACCGTGAACAAGCATAACAACTTCGAAAGCACGCTAGTAATGCGACGCTAATAACACTTGTTTGCGACAAATTGCTTCGCTGTATACACCCGATAGTCCCATTCCTTGGCAGCGACACTCGCGAGATAACTTTTATCAGGCGTTACATTACAACCCGTGTTTACTTATTCCTTTGCATAGAAACACAAACAATATAACATATACGAGTATCATATTTTTAATGCGTTTATCTGATAGGTACATATCGCGTTATACGTATATATACAGACATGATGTCATTAACTGTAAAATCGGAAAAATCAAATTCGATTTATTTTCTCTCTACTCATTGTCGCCAACTTTCGATCATTCTTATCAATTAATGGTTTATGGCTATCGTGATCATTGTCATTGACGCTTATCCTTTTATCGTCATTGTTACGATGTTTCATTGCGGAGACGCGCATCGATTCATCGTTAATTATCTCGACAATCGCCACTAGAACAGACGTATGTGCTTATATACGAAACCGACGCTAACAGCGAGAAAATGGATCGCAAGAATCGTCGCGGAATCTGTTCGCGGTTGTCTATGTATAATCATTCGCAAACTGTTATCGTTCGTTTTAACTCATTCATAAAAAGTGTGGATTTCGTTTTCACGAATATCCCTCCGTTAGGTAAATACTCTATGTTCTGTGGTTATACAGGAATGCTTCTTTGTATCGCGGAATTTACAGTTGAAAGCAATATTGTTTGGGAAAAAATTCGAGGAAACACGAAATTTATCGAACTACGTTAAATACAGATATCACGAATAAATACCAAAGATTATATCAATAATATAAGATCCATTATTATGTCTCTGTTAATACAAATAATTATTAAATTGCGCTTTAATGTAGGAGAACGAGAGATCGGAACGGTAGCGTTTGTAAATTTTATTCACGGGTCGGAGCTGTCGAGTTCCGGGGATTTGCTCGTCAACCACAGCGTTACAATGAATTCGGGTAATTTGCCGCGTTACAAATTTCCTCGCGCGTGTCAGAGATACGCGCACACGAGTATACGACCGAGAGAGAAGTGGCAGCAGTCCAATTCTCATTGATATTTTCATACGACGGGGAATACGTGCCATAAATAATCGTCCGCTTTCTCGCGAAGCGCCATCGGATTACAACGCGATAATCAGTTTTATCATAATCGTGTAATGCAATTTTTTTAAACTGCTGCGCAAACGTATTTATTTGTGTCTCCTCGTTATTTTCGTTTCGCTCGCGTAAATTACGTACGTGTAAGCGATTATGTTACGAAATTCTTATTTGTACCGAGATTTAATTTTTATTGCTATCAGTTATGTTTTTGTTGCTGGCCTTCTACGACATACCCTTCCACAGTTTCACGATTCTCGATCGTCGCCATGGCGCTTCTTGTACGACAAATTTCGCAAACTCCCCTTCCCTCACCTTGAGGAGACATCGAAGCTTTCCTTTTGCTCGGCGTTCGCCTCCATGCGAGAATGACTTCATTCATTTCCCATACAGGCGCACGCATTCATTACACATCCGTCCAGCTCACATGCGTTTACCATACAAATAAGGTTAGTTCCAGGAGTTTCTGGTCTTCGTTAGCAGAGTCGCTTGAGTGAAAGAGGGTTCAGTGAAGGGTCGAACAGGGAAGGAGAAGTGGGAATCGTGAAACTTTCGCATTGAACACTACTGGTATTGTTTGCCTGCTGCACTCGAGAACTGAGAACAAGGCGACGTTGTAGGCTTTTGCTCCCGGATCTTTTCTCGGTCGCGAGATAACCCGTGAGGAGTTATACTTCTGGAAAATATCGAAGCACTCCATCTTCACTCTTTTCTATGACACATCTTTGGGAAACCTTTTGTATCGACTCATTTCGTTTCTCGCTCGTTAATATTTTCCTCGTCATGGAGCCCCATTTTTTATTGACGATTAGTAGGGAATTATAGTTATCGAACGAAACAGAAGATCGATGGAGGAAAGAACAGGTGCTTTTTAGTTTAGAGTTTAGAGACTCGCCTCTGTAATTCTCTTCTCAAGAGCTCGACCCAAAATGAGTTAGTGCCTTGAACTCTAGGGTGTTGTGTTTGTAGAGGTATCAAGCTACTTCTTGATATCCACTTAACCCTACTACGGTTCTTGGATTTGTACGTTCTATCATGCTCTTGTTTCAGAAAGACGAAGCTGTAACATCTAGCCAGAAACTGCTCTTACTTAACGTGAACATCTGAAGGTCATTTAATTTCTTACAATCAAATTTTCTCTAAGCTTAAGAAACTTTTCAGCGATAGAAAAACAAAATTGAATAAGAAATTTTACGTAAAGAACACGATAGGCCTGAACCAACTATTAATTGCGATTTTATCTCTCCAATCCATTCATTCTACAACTTTCTACATTAACGAAGCGTTTAATCGTGAACGCTGTTGTTCACCAGTTATATAAACATCGACGTTTGGGATACGCTCGTTATACGTTCCCAGTCGCGATTTCCGTATTATGGTTCAGTCACTCCGATAATTGCCTTTAATTCGCTATGACGATCGACAGCGTGGCACGGAATTGTTTTAACGAAAACCGTTTCGCAGTACGTTATCCCGTCTATCGGTCCGGTAAACGGTCGTTCGACGGAAAGAATGAAATTTCACCATTCCCCTTTGCGTTCGTAATTCGGATTAATTTCACGTCGCTCGGAAAATGTCCGAGAGACCGAGCGCTTTTTAAAGTGAAAAGCCCCGACTTCGACGCGGTTACGTCTCTGTCATTCTGTCTTCGAACATCGGTGCTTCCTCGGTGGTACGAACGTATTTTTTAACATGCCATTTGACTTTTCGACTTTTCGAGAGGGATCTTCCACTTTCGAGCATCGCACGAGTGTTTCGCGGTGAAGCAGTGCAGAAGCAGTCGACTATTGACGCGGGGCAGATCTCGTGGTCCTGGTCGTCAGAACGATCCTCGAGCCTGGATAGAAGACAGATGAATTTCCGGGGAATTTGACGTGTTCGTTCCTTGACTCGCTTTCTTGATGTTGAAGGTCTATTTAGTTAAAAACTTTCTCAATCACGCTGAAACGGATTAAAAATTGAGTCGTTCAGAAGTCACACCGATCAACTCTATGCATCGAAAAATACAAAAAAGTAATAGTTATAAGCATTGTGTTTCTATAATTCATTTCGGAGTTCAGGATTATTCACGTTCGCAAATCGGAAATTTGGAATATTCGAAAGAAAAATTTTCCTATTCTTTTTAGTTGTGTATTTATAGCGATGTCACCGCGACAAGATTTTCTCTTCGCATTACCATCCGCAACCGCTTGGCATTCAATTTCCTTCGTCCAATTTCCACTGGCAATCATAATTCGTCGCGCGACACTGCCATTGATCATTGAATTCCCGTCTTGCCGAGACTAACCGACAAGAACGAGGTGAACACGATGAGAAGAGAATTACGAAGGCAGTCAGGATGTCGCGTGGCCCACTTGCCGTGAAGTGTATCATCCGCAAAACACATTTTTCACGAGAACTTCATAGAGCGGCGGGAGCGGGAAACAAAGCGGAGAGCAGCAACCCTCTTGGTGCATGCACACGTGGACAGGGGCGCGTGCACAAGGGGACGCTTAGACCCGGTCGATTACACGCTTGAGCGAGCCAAGAGACGTTGTCTGACTGTACCAGACGATGTTGCAAATCTCTCGTCGCGTGTCTCCTGTGTTCGTGTGTGCACGTGCATCGGAAAGTGCAGCAGGAGGCACAGATGCGTCGAGATGCACGCCTACGATGCCTGTTGCGTCCTCGTCGCTTCGAGACGGCCCGTTTTACGTTCTCAGAATTTACAATGGAAATTACGCTCTGGAAAAAGACACTCGTCACATCGGACGCATAATCTATGTATTAGGGCTTCGTTCGCCAGGATACGGACGTTGCTCGATGAAGTTTTCTACTATAAAATTTCAACGGAAACTGGTTGAACCAACGTTGGTTCGAGCGCGACCTTTTAGGAGATTTCTACCGAATAATTAAGCCTTTGATAGCCGGTTCCAGGCCTCGAAATTAGGCTGTCGCTACGGGGAAATGAAAAAAGTTGGCGGCGACAGAGCGTGACCTAGTGCGACGTTTGCTTGACATCCCGTATATTGGTCTCGTTTCGGAACGCGATTTCGAAGTCCTTTTGAGAGGGTAGTTTCGCGAGCTGGAACAAACATGGAGTGTCAGTATGTCAGGGAAAATGTAAACGGTCTTTTATTGCTTGAAATATCTATTTTCCTGTACAATGTACACCGTTCGTCCTGTAAAGTTAATAGATTTCCCTTTAAATTAAAACCACGATTTCGCGTTTAACGTTCTCGTTTCGAAGTCTGCCGCGGATTGACTTTCCTTTCTTTTCCATTTCTTTGTCACTTCACCTACGCTATCGCAAGGTCGAGCTGAAAATATCGATCGGTATCGGATCAATTAAAGCACTCTGTTCTCTCTGATAGTCGTATCGGTGAGATGCCCCTTGGTTGGAAAGCGACAGACGTTCCTGGTACGTTTTCAAGGATAATGCCCGCTCGCGACAGGATAAAAACGGAGTGAACGGACTCCTCGAAAGAGACTCTAACGACGCTCGATCCACTTAGACGAGAATCGACAGGCAACACCACTTTGTCATGTAAATTCCGCGTTATACTCGACCCGTCTCGTATAAATCTGAAACCGCGAATTTTTGGTACATTGACGAGAAATGTATTCCGATCGATCGAAGAAGAGAAAGGAACGAGTCGAAAGGGAAAGGGAGCGATAAAAATTTCAATCACTAGCCGGCTATTACCGTCGTCCTGGAGAAGCATCGCCCTTTTATCGCCGTTACGTTTAAGGCGGGTTTCCATCAAATCAAACGAGATACTCGGCTGGGCTGTTGGAAGGGCGAGGCCCTGTTACTTACTGCGGCGAGCATGGATCTTTTAGAACGACGCCGCGTAACCTATTTAAGTGCGGTTTCCGTTCTAGCAGCTCTTTAAGAACACCACTTTTCACGAGATTCTTTAGTCACAATCGAGAAAGGAGAAAGAAAATATTTCGGGCCCTTTTTCGAATTTCTTCCTTAACTTTTCTCTCTTACGCTTCGCACGAAAGTTCCATCGGCCAGCTAAATAGTTGGCGTAACTTCCGCGATTTCATATTTTCTTCGGAATTTCTTGCCGCTTTTCATACTTTAAATTGGATCGATGCGGTTCCGCTGTTGCTTCCAGCGAAAGTATGCGACGAGCTTTTTAATTCCTTCTACCTTCTTCCTTTCAATTTTCAATAAACTCGCGCAGCTACGATTGCTGATGAAACGCTATGGAACTTCTCGTTTCCACGAAGAGGCACAGTTTACGCTAGTTGATATTAAACAGATTCGACCGCCGACGGGCATTTTTCAAATATTATACATATCTCTGATTTAAGTATGTAGCGACTCGACATACATGAAATATACATGGGCTGATTCATTCAGCGTACGGCTCTCGTCGAAAGGAAGACTATAGACGCGATCGTGTCGATCCCCAGACGTGATTAACATTCTTGGAAGATGACGAGTACATACGAGCTTGCCGAGGCTACGCTGAACCGCGGCCAATTGAAACTGGCCGTGTTTCCACGCTTTGTTGCGTACGTTTCAGCTAATTATCAGTCGGGAACGAGCGTTAATGAGCTTAATTGTAGATGAAAGGTCGCGAACGCTAGTAGACGCTGCGTCGCGTCTATAATAATCGATTCTCCGATGATCTAGATCAGTGCTGTTTATGAATAGATGCTCCCACGCGATTTGCTGTCTAACGCGGCGCTATGTTTCATTCATTTCTCCGACACTTCGTCAATTAACGTCCACGTTGGAATAATTAAAACAGTGACCCCAACCTACATTCTTAAGCTCGGTGTTCGTAATAATGGACTAAATTGTCGGGGAATCGTGAACAATGACGAAGGGGGCAACGATCGACGACCGCGGGACCGGCTGCAGAGAAACATTCCGATTCTACCACCGAGTATCTCTTGAAGCGTCGGAAAAATAGAGAGGACAGAGGGGTGAAAGAACACCAGACGGGGAATCCGACGATTTTTCATTTCAAAGGTACACTCGTGGCTTCGGTCAAACGTAAACTGGCCTCTTTGTAAATGCCGCAGAATTCTTATTTCCGAACAAACTGGCAGGAAGAGAGGTCCTTTTAATTCTCTTTTACAAGCGTTCAGGCAAAGAAGCTGCAGTTTATGAGTGTTCTTATGCCGTCGGGGTTGGCCAACACCGTTAGTCTGTAAGGATAAAGAACATTGCCGAGCAATTTAGAGTTTCGGTGGGGTTGAATCCGGCCATCGTGCGCAGGGTGGAATCGTTGCCGCGAATTCTCAACTTTGATTCGTTCGTAATCGCTGCTGATGCTCCTTGAAATTGCAACCGACTCTCCAGTTGTTTGTTTGATCGCGGACGAGGACACCTTTGTTACGGGGAAATGACGTAACGAGCCGTGTTTCCCGGTGATTGGATCTTTTTTTCAAACGAGTACGACTTCTCATTATGCAGCGTGTACAGGTATGAAGCGAGCTCGTGAAAGAATGAATGAAAGAGGTAAAAATCCTTTAATTTCATTCGTTCTACAAATATGTACACTTTCTCGAAATTACGGTTGGAATTTCCGCCTGTGTCCTAGTTTATGCGCTGATTATTTTCATCGCGTTATACAACAGAAAGACTCAGTGGAAAAGTGCTACAAGTATATTTTCCATTTTTATCTACGCAATTTTGTTACGAATTTACACATAATAACGTGCTTTAAAGTTTCAAAGCATACAGACTTTTCTATTAAAATTTCACTTTATGTTACGCAACATTTTCCAATTATCGTCGATTAAAGCGACGTTTGATCAAAAGACTACACGGTCCACGCGCATGATCGATGCCGAAAAATAAAGAATTCGCGCGAGAGATATTTCAGAAATAGTTTAGGGAGAGACGATTTAAAGTCTACGTGGATCGATCATTCATGAGCGCTGGCGTAAAGTCTGCTTGGCACGCGGACAAAGAACGGCAAAAGATCTTTCAAAATGAAGCGCCCGCGGTCCTCAGGGCCGCGTTGATCTCCTTTCAGCGTCGCCGCGCTTAATTGAATTTCGCTGGTCCAATCAGACATTCAAATTTGAAACCGGCTCTGGCCGAAGTTCCGACGCGCGCTGCTGCCATCAACTCTTTCCATTTCCCGCCGGTTTGATTTTAATTGAATGCCGGCAGTTGCACGAAATATCGGTCCGTGCGTCCACCGCGAAATCGGTCATCGATTTTTTCGATTCATTTCAAAAAGTGGCGTAGTCGGAACGTGCGGCCGCGCGCGATCCAAACGTCGAAAGAGCCTCTCGCCCACAGAGACAGACGACTGGGACGTGTCGGTATGTCCAGCGAACGTGTCCAGCGCATAATGGACGAGAAAATAGTTGTCCCATTATCGCTAATTCACTTTTCAGTTAAAAGACTCGAGTTAAATGAGTATGAGACGCGGCTACGGCGAAGTCCGCCGAGTTGGCTGGACGTTTAATTAAAATCCTGTTCATTAGAAATTACCATATCCCACAGCGTGATTATTGGAAAAGTAACTTTTGCTCTGGAACTTTCCGGCCTGCCGCGATAAATGCGACCTGGGGACCACGCTGTGTTTCGTCTCGCGTGATTTATCGTCGAATTCGCAACTACTTTCAAGAAAGGAAAAAAGGAAAGAAAGATGGAAATGTTCAGAGAGAAACGCGTTCGATTCGCAAAGGCGAAATAAAGAAGAAGACAAGAAGCAAAGTGTGCCGTGGCTCGTGGCGAATTCGAGGGAAGTGAAACTTCGCAAAGCTTCCCCTGGCTGTCCCTTCCCCCATAATCCAGCGATCTCGCTTGACGTGAACCATGGGAATCTTCCGATGAGGCTAATTTCCCTAAGGAAATTCCCGAGGATTGGGAAAATCAGTGGCCCAATCGATTTGGTGCGCCTCGCCCGAGGAGAAATTATTCATTCTCGATAAAGAGCGTAGTCGTTTGAGTGCGACCGGCACCTGTGGAATCGTTCAAACTGTTGGGTGTTCGGTTTTACCTTCGCGTTTTCATAAATTGAACATTCTCCATTTTTTAATGAAATTTGTAACCTGCTCATCCAATGCATGCGATAACTTTATAAAAAATAAAATCAACCGAATTTTATTCAGGAATGATGAACATTACATTCGATAAGAGAGAATATTCCAAAATTTATCTCCGATAACGAAACACAGTTTTTAATGATCGAATATTACTCCGATTTTCGTTAGAATATTTAAATATTCCACATACTGAACGAAGGCTACGATCTCGCCTCCGGCAATTTCAATTTAACTCAAGCATTTTGTAATCGATCGACCGATCGAGATATAATCATTAATTAAATCGACGCGGCGGATGTGCGTGAGCGTGTGAGTCACGATCGCGAGTAATCTCGAGAACTTTGGCGGACTTCGTCGTTTAACAAATGGAACTGTGACGTGTCCGCACACAGCTCCGGACGGAAATTCGCGTGGTTGTAAATCAGTCGAGTCCTGGCGGGTCACGACCAGCGGAAAATCGATGCACGTCGCGTGGGCATTAATTGGTGATTTTTGTTGGGAAGAAACGCGCCAAAAAGGGACGTTCTGCGGTTTAATTGTACGTAAATAACGACGTGGATTTATGAAATATAAAGAATATTATATTCTCGTTAAATAGTCGTTAAAACGTATAAAAAGAAAATAATATTATGTCATCTGTATAAACAGTAATATTCGAATATTTTTTATACACTTCAATTCTCCGAAAGATACCGATGAGTTATATAGATACAGATTGAGCAAAATCCAATAAAATGACATCAGAGGTAACCAAAATTATGGAAGATGGCCATGCTCCGTCAACTTATTTGAATTTAACACCGTGACAAACGTTCGACGCAACACTCGAGAAAATAAATGGAATGCGTCTCCTCTTAGCTGCGGTAGATCCGCGCAGCAATAAGGCTATTTTGGAGAAACGGCGACACGCGATACCGAATGGCCTCAAAAATAGAATACCAGCGGAGGATTGCGGGAGGCTAGAACTTGTTTGGGGTCCTTGGGTGTCCTCAACGGTTCTTAGCTGTTCTCAACGGTGCTCGGCGTTCTTCGTTGGCCCAAGGCCGTGCCACAAACGGCCGCATTCACCGGACTGCATTCAGCTCCGTACGTGTCGTCTTTTATGAACAGGCCTTGAAGAAGATCTGATAGCAACTGACTACCTTCGAGCCGTCGTTACCGCTTGCTCGGCTCGTTAACGGGAAATTTATGTTAATTTCGTTACGTACGATTGCCACGTACTCGCGCATATGCCCCTCTTCCTCTCCCTGGTTTCTACGTTTGGGATTCGAGACTGACAAATCGAACGGTTCCCCAACGAAGATTTTCTGATTCTACGATTTCCACGGAGGACTGCCAATAATTCCACTCGCCCCAGCCTTGTCGATTCTCGTTCGAACGGGTTACAGAGTGAAAAAAAGAGCGAACCGAGAATTCGATGGGCGAGATCACGAGTGTGCACACAGATACCCGTACGTCTTTCCGTGGGACGTAAGGTTCCAATAAAAATGCAAATTCCATGCCATCGTGCGGACCAGCTGGCACGACAGCACAGCTGAACCGTCCTGTTTACTCGTCAAGAGAGAAAGTTGAAAAGAGGTGGGCATACGCGCTCTCGGGACGAGGTAGACGCAGATTTACGTGGCTGTGCACGACATAGAGAGACTGGTCGGAGTTACATCATCAACACCGGTAGCCTGTACTCGTTTGACCATGGACGCGCTCGCCTCTGGAAACCGCCGGGCTCGTTTTTGACACCACTTAATTCATTTATTACCCTTTTTTCCTTAATCACGAGGATTCTCGTGATATCTCCAAAGATGATTAAAAAATTCGACCAAATAGAAACTTCAATTTGCACGACCGACTTATACGATCTTCGAATTCGCACTTTCGCACCTAGAAATCAACCGGATTACCATTTTAGCACCTGCAAGTCGACTCCGACGTGTTAAAAACCACAACAGCTTGATCTGGACGCTCAAATTATGTAAGTAACCGCTTTCAACACAAGTATATAAAATCGCGATACCAGTATCGCTCTGAGAAGTGACGCGAGCTGACAGCACGTTTCGTGATTGTCCGAACTTTCTATCGTAACATTCCGTTCTCCCCTCGATCGTACCGATACTTCGCCAATCTAAAGTCGATCTTTCGAGGTGATTCGTTTCTGCGAAGTTTTATGAAGTCGCTATGCAGAGGAAACGTATTTTATATTTTAGGACCTTCTTCCAAACAGACACCAACGTCGTATCATATTACGAGTATTTCCATCTATATGCAAAGAGAGTACGGGATAAAATCCACCGATGCTTCGATATCTTATCTGCGGCTTAATCAGTTTGCAGACTCGCAACGGTGCAACTCTCATTTTGTAACACACTTCCAGCCACGTGATTTTTCCCCAGAGATTTTGGTACCTGCCTCTGCTATTTATTTTTCTCAGTTTGATAACCGAAAGTAAGATTTTCTGCTGACAATCCAAAATAAGGTGAATTGCAATTCAAAAAATTGCCAGTTTTTGTCTCTTCTGACCAATATTCTCTGAAGTAGAATATTAAGGTAACATTCCACCAGCAGTTAATCTATTCCAATTTAATCTTTGCAAATATTTCGCACTAATTACAGCTCTCAGATACGTCATTTTCCTTATTTCGAGCAACTCTATTTTACATGACTTCCTCATTCCAGTACCCCCGAGCGCATTTGATATTTTTGGACATCTAGTCATTGCACACAAGCAGCCAATTTTATTGCGGTTTTACGATCGCCTATGATGTCAGCGGCGAAAAACTGCACGTTCGAGCGAAAGATATCTCGAAACTGCATGAACGCAATGACTTCTAGGACGAGCCAGGTCTAATGGAAGGAACCTCGCAGACGTTGCGTAATTTTACGACCATTTTTGCCGAGGGACCTTGTCGCAGCAGCTTCTTTACCTATTTTAGGAGCAACGGAGCGCGAACGAGCTCGGCTGTTGCGCGTCGTTACTCGCAGATAATGAGACCGTCCATAAAAAGCGAGCGTATCAACGCGATAAACGTTAACCGGAGCAATTAGATACGGGAGACTTTTAAAGCCTCCTTCAACTGATAACTTCGCCTTTGAAGCCCTCATCGTCGAGAAACTTAGGAAAATCTTGGCCGGTAAGCGCGCTCTTGAAATTTCCGAAAGTTTCCGTGGCTCTTAACGTTGGCTACAAAGAGTTCTCGTCTTCAAAGGGCTACTTTTCCACATCGGCTGGATCCTGTTACCGATTGTCATTGCACTGTTGCTCTTTCTGTCGAGTTTTGCAATCGATCTCCATTTTCGTTGCCTTCGTGTGTAGGATCGACCTAGTTGAAAAATAAGTCACCTAGGAACTTGCGTTTAATCCTGGAATACCACACGTTCGTTGCTATATCAGAAATTTGAATCACAAAAGGATAAAATTCAATGAAATTTAAATGGCTGAAAAATATATTTTAATAGCATAGAGTTTACTTACACGTCAAAATATTACCAGGACCCTCTTACAGAATAATTAGCCAATTAATAGTACTTGTAGCTTGTGACTCGTAAAGTTCCACTAATGATATTGGTTCAATTACTCAAAAAGTAATTGAGTATTCAAGTATTCAAGGACTCAAAAAGTATAAATAACAAAGAGCTACCATGCTTTGGGTGTAGTCAAAATGAAAATGAATAGAGAATGCAGTGTACCACTGCAGTATACTTGAGTTAGGAGAGAAACTCGCGTTTACCTCGATGTACTCGTGTTTCTCTTTCTGTGGGACAATTCGATTTCCTTTTTAGTCGTTCGCGAGAATGGCAACGTGCTTTCCCGATGGTGCGTGCGCGTTACGCCGTTTAAAGGGCAGAAACTGCATTAATTTAACAGTGGCGCGCAGCGCAACTCGGCGTTTCCCTGAACATTCCTCCACTGGGCGGCCTCTTTGCATAGAGTAACAGCCGTTCATAAATTTTCCGGCTGAGATGTCGGGGTTCCGCGTCCCATTAGACGGTTTAGTCCGTGGTGGAACGATTGGATTATGATCAAACGGCAGAAAGCAATTTCGCGGTGGGCCTGTTCTCTTATTAGCTTCGCTAGTATTCTGCCACGAGAATGCGGCATAATAATAATAATACATCTCTTGCATGCACACTCACACACACATACACTGATAAACGCTCATTCGCGTGGCAGATCATCTCCGTCCATTAAAATCAAAGTGTTAGAAATGGGAAGGAACAGAGGAACTTCAATTAATGAGATTAAACGAAGGCGTTGATAAAAATTACACGAAATGGAGGAAGATTATCGGTCCATTAGTATCAAAAGTATCGCGATTGAATATCAAATAGCGTGGTACTCTGATAGAGCAGGATACAGATTTTCCTATCGAGTTACAGATCTAAATTCGTTAATGCGATTGTGGTTAATTTCAGATTAATTCAACTATCTTAATTTAATTTTGATATCCTCAATCGAAAGAACTTCGATGGTTTCGATTAGCTATCAGCTAGCTTGTAGCTACTCTTGTAACTATAAGTCTATTTCTTTCATTCGTCTTGGTATTAGAACGAACCACGAAATTAAAAGTAGAAAGTCACCGCGCGGTTCACGTATTTTCATTCGTTTAACTCATCCGGATTAAGCAACACGAATTGAAATATGCAATCGGCAGCTAATATTTATTCGCTAGAAATGGAGATACTTTCGGCGATACCAATCTTCTGTCTCTCTCTTTTCCTCGCGAATAATCCAATTGAAATTCACATCTCGTATTATGTACCGACTCTAAAAAGATAGGATACACAGACAACTACCTCTGTCCAAGACGCTCCAGCCGAGTACTTATGTCGTTATCCATCGAGGCAAACATTTGCCAACGAAAACGAGCGCCGCAAACGAGGTTCGCTCGGTTCCATCAATCCTCCTCGCAACAATGTTTCGTTTTTTCTCCACCCACGTCCCCTTTCGAGCTGGTAGAGGTCTCTTTTTAGGGACAAAGTTTACTACTAAAGGCCAGCCTTTCATTAGCGCGTAGGTGGCCAGTCGACGAGTGTCCGGTATAATCGCGCAAACACCGCCTGGAACCGGGTCGATATTCCTCAGGTCGTTCTTCCGGTAATTTATAGCCTCGTGTTACGACTATAGAGCGCCACGAACAGAGTACGCGGTCGAATTAGCTCGAACAAGGAAGTTCGAAAATTATGTCGACCCGATCTATGTTCCTCCGCGCAACCACCGGTTACAAGGGCTAATTGCTCGCGGGGAATTTTATTATCCCGGAAAGGAAAACGGAGAAAGGGGAAACGAGGAGGAGAAGAACGAGAATGTCGGACTTTTATTACGCAACGTTGCGCGACCGGGAAAATTCCTTGGGATCGTTTGACAGATTTTTGTCATCGAAGGTATTGTAACCGTTCCTCATAGAACTTTCTTGCTTACGCGATCGAATTTCAATACTGGTATGAGGATTACTTCACTTTTATAGTGGCGTTGCGTAATTCTTGCTGTTTTATGGAGCAATTTAATTGCAAGATGGATGACGAAAGACACGTGAACAAGGCTCTTTCCTGTGCGCGAAATTAGGCTGGTTAAATATTTTCTGTCCAATTTCCGAGATAATATCAGCGTGTTTTTCAACTTATCTTTACAGCCTTGTTACGTTCTCGCAAGTCATTTCGTTTGTGCTCGTTCTTCCTGTTCCCGCTTATCTATCTCTTCCACAGATTTTCTTAAAATCCATTTACCATTACGGTCTCCTCTTCCTTCGATTTCTTTTTTACTCGACGTTTACTTCTGCTCTTTGATAATAGATTCCCCAGGTAATAATCGTATCGGTAAATCATACGAGAAAAAGCAACAATATGAAAAAGATGCCATTAAATGGCGCGACGAAAAATAATAGTCGGAGGCGGCTATCGTATTCGCATCTCTCGAGGTCGGCAAACACTTTCGTGCACCGCCATATTGCTTGTGGCAACTCCTCATGGTGGAACGAGACCGATGGTCGACCTTAATGAAAGAGATTAACTCAGTCCCGACGACGTTTACCCGGGATCAAAATTGACCGTACATCGTCGACGCAGTCGGTTTAATTCCAGCGCGAATCGGTCGCGAGCACCAGCCGGAAACTCGTTAGCGAATCGTCCTTCCGTGGTAGGTGTAATTAGTCCTTCTACTGGCTGCACGATTTGTCGAAGCTCGTTCCGCCGCCGGACGGGGAAGAGGAAACCGGGTCTGGAGCACTGGAAAACGACTAGCCAGATAACAGATTTCTAGATCGACGAGGCTCCGTTTCCCAGAGGAAACGGTGCATTAATCAAACGTACTTGACTCCATGGAAAAACTTGCGTTTCTTATTCGGTCGCGGCACCGGCTCCTCGTGAACCTCCGCGTTATCCCTTCCGATGTAACGTTCTATGATGTTCGATTAATGATGTTGCAGAATGGTTTATTGAAAAACGAATAGCGTGCAGGTGAACGCGTTATCAGATGGTGATTGATTTGTAGAAAGAGCAATTTATAGAAGTGTTTTACTAGTTCAGTGTCGACGTAATATTTCATTCTCACGCTCATTATTCTTTGGAAACACGAAGCATCAATTTCACAGAAGTACAGAGTGCAAGATCAGAACAGCACAACTGCTTGTCTCCTGATAATCATTAGGAATCTCATGTTTCGCTCTTATCATGATCGTAGCACGGGCAACACAGCTGACTCGTCCGAAAAACAGCGAAGAGACGCGGTATTTTAGTCGTTATACAACGTTGTATAGAGTTTCGGTTGCCGTGCGCATTTCTTTGGACGAGACTGGTTGCTCGAAAATGCGCATTCACGTGATCATGGAACAAACTTAACCGTGAATCAAGAGACCAGAGCGAAACCACTAATTACCGAATCCCAAAGGTTCCTTCGGCACCGAGTCACTCGAACAAAACTGGTCCGCTGCTTGAAACACTCCGGTATCCCACTCCATCTTGATCGAGAGACAACAAGTTCGAAATTCGCAAGAAGCACGGATCGGTCGAGCGATTCCGAGTTCGACAGGATCTCGATCGGTGGCCAATCTAAATATTTGGAGCGGTACTTGCCCGTAATTGGACCAATTTCCCTGGGAATTATTTCGAATACACGTTTATATCGTGGTATTCGATGCTTCGTACGTGACTTAATACGACACGTCCAATAAAATAATATCGTGGAACCATGGAGACGGTGGAGGCGGTAGGCGGAGAACGGTCGACGACTGGTATTTCTAGCATCTGCAGCGGAGCTTCTCGGCTCCCTGGAGATCCTTGGCGAGCGAGACAGTGTTTCCATAGTTGCGGCGCGAGCTCGTGAATCCAGGCTTTCGAGGGGACGAACGACGACGATGATGACAACGAGAAGAGCATAAGAGAGGAGCGGAAATACAGCGCGGCGACGAACAGCCGGCCGGCTGGAAGCCCGGCCGAGTTTCGTTCCAGTGGAACTTTCATGAACTCCGGGGCTGTATGTAACGAGGACTTAAGCCAGTGGCGTAATACGCTCTTTCGAGCCGAATCTTCCTCGTTCTCGTCATCTCGTGACTCATCGAACCGGATGAATGACGCGTTGATTTCCCCTTTCACATTGACTACGTGCTGCTAGCAGGAAGTATACTTTTTCTTTGCCGTGCTTTTTCCGAAGTAGATTTATGAACGATGGGAAACTTTATCGACTCAGACTTTAAAGACAGGTCCGTCTATTTTCTGAGCGTAAGTATGTGAAGTATAAAGTATGAAGTTACCAACGAGGTCGTACAAGTGCTTCGTAGTTGAGTTATTGATTCAATGTCGCTAAAGTTACACATCGTGTTAGTTTGGCGAAGAATTAATTTTGAAATATACTTCAAGCAATAGACGATAATAGTTCTTCACGCGACAAGAGTCTTCGTTAAGATACGTATCAAATACGATATTCTTAAAGTAGCAATACCGATAGTATACCTTCACGACTGATCTCTTTGTATTCTAATTATATTCACACAACGTTACTTCCTTTTGAAATCTATTGAAACATTTATTCTAAAGAAAGACGGTAAAAAACATTGGAATCGAGAGGAAATCCTGCTCGTATCGCGAAGTGCCATTATTATTTCCACAGCAGGAGTTTGTTTCGTATCGCGGAAAGGGAATCGATTCCAATATGAAGGAAGCCGGCTGAAATTGAATCGAAATGAAAAATACAGAAACGATATAGTCGCTGTGTTTCCAATCCGGCGTCCCTCAATGTTCACGCCTTTGTGCGACGCGGCTGGCTCGCCTAGCCTTTATGCAGAACGCGTTCTCGTCAGTTTTCTAGGTTCCTCCTCAGGCTTCTCTATGGAACTTTAAAACTTTAATCTCGACGTGGTCAGTGCCCGAAGATAATGCAACAATAGAGCTGTCGGCCAGGGGAGAAGGCGGATGTGGGCAGAAAAGCAGCGAAATCATGATTTCTCGACGCTGGCGCTGGCCATACGTTGATGCACCGTAACGAGATTCATCAACCGTAGCCGCTGCAGCTCTTCGCTTCTACGAATGATAATTGTTCCTTCTCTGCACCGAGCAATCGCATCAGCCTGGCGTCATGTTTCCTACGGAACATTAAATTTCCTTTCATCGACTTTCCTCTCTTTCTTCCGTTTTCTTTGTTCTCGATTACTTGGAATTATAAAAGAAACGAGACAATGCTTTTATTGTAGTATATAGGGTAAGATACATTTATTTGATTCAAGTTAAATAATTAGCTTTGCAATTCGCCACATTCAATTATGAACTTTCTCGTTTTGTCTCTCACAAGAAATTTGATTATTTAGTGCGTGAAGTTCAAGATTGGATTTTCAAATACCGAACCTTAGGCAATTCAAAAATAACCCTGTCTTTCTGTGAGTATTCCTTACCTTCTTCCTGTGGAATTTTCAAAATTCCGAAACTAACGAACAAGGTAGAATGCATATTATGGCACACGTGGTATCTCAATTATAAATCGATCTCGTAATGACGATTCCCAAATGAAACACGATCGCTCATCTCCATGGCAAATTTCGTAACGACCAAATGCATTTACATCGGAAACGTTTCCGGTTGCAGCGCAATCATACGGCCAAGTTACGCGTATCGAATTTATAAAATACACGCGAGTGCAGGCTGGTCGCGCGATCGTCTGCATTTTCATGTGCTCGTTAAAACCCTGAATTCCATGGCTCGTCCATATGTCAGTGGCCTCTGGCCAAACGCCGGGGAAATCTCGTCAAACTTTCCAAAACTTTCACGGATAGTTCGACTCGCGACAGTAGACGGTACGCGACATAAGTTCGAAAAATTCGTGTGCAAATAAAAGTGTGACGAACTCGTTTCCTGTTGCTTGCCTTCCCTCGGAACGCAGTTAATCGTAAAATCATCGACATGAATTAAGCTTCCTGATTTCCAAATGTCAGAGAAGAAGAAAGCGAACACGAATTTCGTGAAACTTCGACTCAAAACGAATACCAAACGCATTAATGACGCGTGAATTATTACTACCGCATCTACCTAAGGGGAGAAAACAGCGAACAATAGATTTCTTTCGTTTCCTTCGTATTCAGATCGCCAGATATGTGTATACAAATATAAAAAAGTTCACGTAGAAGTCTTAGGTCGAACAGGTGAAAGTTCAGAAAAGAACGACGACGAACTTCTAACACACTTAACACAAGAATGAACATACATAAAAGAAAGTCGCAGAAATATTCCGAAACTTTAGTAATACTACTCTAGTAAGACTATTATCTTTATACAGTCTCAAAAAGTAAATTGCAGATGGATATGTGGGGAAAATATAATAAATTCATTTCCCTTGATTTTCTACGTTGAATATCATTAGCAAAAGATGGAAACATCTATATAGATATATGTGATTTTCAAATACAAACCCGAAGATCACAAAGGAATAAAGCGCGATATTAAACATCTTCGCTTAAACAACGTGAGTTGATTCTTTCATTTAGAATCAACCATGAGCAATAGTCTTCAACGAGACCAATAATCAACCTCGAGATTTCAATTATCCGCCGATCAATCTTTCATCGGTTGACAGAAGTGGTCTCTTTCGATCAACGTCTAACTGATGTTACGTAACGAATTATCCGAATTGTTGGACGACGCGACGCGTCGCGCGTTTTGTCTCGTGGACACGAGTCGCATAGCTGGTTCGATATAACGCGCGATCGTGCCAAGTGTTACGCAACCGACCGCT
The DNA here is from genome assembly GCF_011952255.1 of Bombus vosnesenskii. NCBI lineage: Eukaryota > Metazoa > Arthropoda > Insecta > Hymenoptera > Apidae > Bombus > Bombus vosnesenskii. Next base: position 1,749,386 of record NW_022882960.1, read on the forward strand.
TATTCGAAAGGGGTCAAAAGCCTCGAACCTGCGCTTTTCTCTGGCAACGATCTTAGGCGCGGGGTTCGCGTGCGCTTAATGGACCGGCCGAACAGAGAACGGCCGTCGCGAAGACTATTCGACGCTGCGGTCTATTCATAGAACGACACCGGTTCACGCAGTCAATGAGACGTTACTATCGGCGATATGAACTTTGCATATATCCGTTTCTTCTCGCTGTTTAACTTCGGTGACATCGCTTTAGTCGACGTCGGTGATATCAGTAAAAAAGTAACGCACGCTTTGTTTTCTTTCGTTGCATGAGGCTATTCGGACAAGGTTGTGTCATGTCAACAATGAGGAAATTTTTAAATGTTGGTTTGAGTAAAATAAGGATGATGATATAAGATAATAATTCGAGTTGAATTTTAAATCCAAATTAGTAATATTAATCACATTGGGTTTTCGCGAATGTAGCTGTGATTTTTCTTGTTTCGGGATGTAGAAAATGAAATATTTCAAAGAACTACTCGGATTTTTGATATGGTGCACTTTGCTTTATTTCGCTACTCTCACCAGAAGGAAAAGGGGGAGCTTTTTTCTCTGAATAAATTGTAAAAGACAGTAACGGGTGATCGGATTCGTGAGCGCGTTTCGACTTCCAAAATAATAGCATCGATGCAACGCGACGTTCACGTTGCCGATTACGAGCGACCTTGCGTGAGAGGCATTTCGTATGTTTCACCTATCGATTAATTTCTAGAAAAGGGCTCTAAGTACTGCGCAACGGAAGGCTCGAACGCTGCGCGTATCGATCCCGTCTTGCCAGCAGCTCCTCTCCTTTCTCGGAACGACGCGTTTTTTCTCTTTCTCCTTCTCTCTCCCCTCTAACTTTCTCCCCTGTTCGTTTATCTCCCTCTCTCTCTCTCTCTCTCTCCGCCCCTCTCGTCTCCACGATCTTTCTCTTCCTTCTCCACTTCCTTCCTCTCTCCCTTTTACTCCTCCTGCCATCCCCGTGGCTCTCTCACTCTCCGCTTTTTTTCGTTACGCATGGCGGGCACGAAATCGTGTCGAGACCTACCGTGAAAGTGGACCAATGGGGTAGGGTGGGTCGAAAGCCCTGGGTCACGTGAGCTTTGACTAGCGAGCGTTACGAGGGTGGATTCGTGTACTCATAATTATTTTCTCTCTTTTGATTTTTTTAACGAGCCGCCCGCTGGAGTACGCGAGAATATGGGATGAATGGTAGGGGAGAGAACGGAACGACAGGGGTGGGTGGTGGTGGTGAGCGAACTAGACGAAAGAACCCGCGGCCACGCCGAGAAGGGAAGTATCGCGAAGTTCCGAGAGACGTTTGGAGGAAAGAAAAACGACGCCGGTTTTGCGAGACAGAGGAGGCAAACGAGACGAGGAGCGCTGCAAAACGAAGAAAGCCTTTAACGTTCTCCTCCCTTTCTCTTTTTCGTTTTTCGCGAACCGAGGACCCTTTCTTCAGGTCGTACTCGTCGTAGAGATTATGCCATGAAAAACCATGGAATGTAATTTAACAGTTAGAACAATTTGTTTCCCGTTTGTCAGAATAGTTCCCTTTGTTGGCGTTTGCTTTTGATAATCGTAAGTGTTCAGGCACTGCTGTGGAATAATATTCAAAATGGATTAGTTTGCGTTTAATTAGCGAACTATATATTCCGTCTTGCTATTTTAGTAACGAAAGTGAGCATTTGGTTAATTAACTTCGGTGGAACGATACACGAACCAATCAGAAAGAATTGTTAATTCTCATTGTGATAAATCTATCATAGCATTAACAATTCATTACCCCTATCGACCCAGCTGCCATACATTATCGAAGATACAATCTTCTCACTTGGACATCTGTTATGACCAATCAAACGCGGCTGCATTTTAAACCCACCCCAAGGGTTGAGCTGTCACTGGTAACGCATGTAACGCAAGTAACGAGCAGGCGAAGAGTGACAACGGGGCTGTTAAAGAGAGCTGGGAGACTGCAAGCGTGAAGGGTGCGTGCAACAGCTGCTTGGGTAGGTCAGTTTCGTGAATCGTGGATTGCCGGCAGCAATTACCGCGAATTTTACGAGAAAATGGTCGTGAAAGGATTGTAACTATATTTGGTGCTAATTGAAACCGTAAACTCGTAAAAGACGTTATATACAAATTAATCGGAAAGTCGATTTGTTGTGATACAAAAACTTGTCATATGACGAAAGAGAGTATTAAGATTAAATTGCGAATGCTGTTTCTTTCTAGATATTTTAAAACGTAAATAATTCTAAGCATACATCAAACACTTTTCATTCTTTCTTTTTTAATATCTAACCCTAGTAAATAGTTAACGAACAAAAACAACGCGCAAAGATATAGTAGTCGTCGGATTGTACTTTAAACGTGTTCTAAACGTGGTCGCCCCTTGTAGTGAACACGAATTTCAAGTCAGCAATAGCTGCGGTGGCATCGTAAATCCTGACGGCTGTATAGCATCGTTACTTCGTTTCCGGTGGATCGTTTCTCTCTTGATACCTTTGCGCCACGATCTGTGGAAACGAACGAGGACATGAAAAACAAGAAAGACAGAGGGAGAAAAAAAAGTGCAGTGTTATAAAAATGTCGATTTCGTGGACGCGCATCGTCGATGCGGTTTTTAGACATCGCGTATCGACATTAATGGCTCGTTCGTTCCAAGAGTTGTTGCTTTATTTTTAAAAGTACACACCCACCAAGGGGGGAAAAAGTACACAGCGAAATACGTACGTTTTTATCATTTCACGCTCATGCATATTCATCGGTCAACGACGTGGCTCTTTTGTACACAGCCACGTGTCGTGGTGTTTCTCCGCGTAACCAGCGGATGTACGGACATCGTAGGTTTGCAACGTTGCAACTGGTGGTGGCATTAACGTCCCCTCTTCTTTTTTTCTCTTGTTTTTTGTACCCTTCCACCATGCCTTTCTCGCTTTCTCGTTTTTCTGTTTGCATCGTCCCGAGTCATCCAATCTCGCTAGTCGCGGCCTGGAACGCGCGATATTTTTTGAAAAATATTCGGCTTCGCTTGACTTCATTACGTTTTTACATCTTTCTTTTATCTTGCTCCATTTCACCGCGTCGAACGAGCATCGCGAAAGAGAGTTGCATCATGTGCTCGTTATTTCACGTGGACGCTAATTTTCTCCCCGACCTAACCCTCTTGTAGCGCGTTCCGTCCTTTTCATTTGTTTTTGTCAATGAAAGCGTCAGGTTCGTAGCACGTATCCTTTGACATAACTTATTCGCGAGTCTAGTCCAAGGGGAAAAGTACGTGTGGCTAAGGTAATTTTGTTTTTTTAGCTGTAATTAAAAATTTTCGAGACGAAATCCCTATTATTGGAACGAAATTCGGTAATAGCATTGTGCAAAATTTGGTACAAAATTTAAGTGAAATTTTCTGTGAAATTTTATATGAAACTTTATGCAAAAATTTGCACGAAATTTCGTGCGAAATTAATTGTCAGCGGATAGTTGCACGTACGCTTTGGAAAAACCGTAAACGCGCGGCGAGGTCTGTATTCGTTGGAATACTTAGGTTCAGCAACATTCATTTTACGAGGCCGTGTTTACAGCGGGATCCGTAGTATCCAGTGAAATCGTCTCTGGGCCAATTACGAATTCGCATCTCGCCGGCTGGCCGTTTCAGGAAGCGACAGATTCTCAGCACGTTGTCCGCCGGACTGTTATTTCAGGACTGCCGAAAGTGACTTCCAGCCGGAGTGGTGCTCGTGCATTTCAATTGGCGTTTCTCGGTCTGGCGAAAGTTCATGGGCCGCTGCTCTGCGAAACGTGTCCAACGTTATAGGGTATCCTTCTCGTCCAGGGTGGAAAGAACGGACGCGTATTTTAGATCTTTACTGGTGTTAAGTCTTTGATGGATGTCTTCCCGTGGCTTTAGAATTCTGAGCAGGCATGGAAATTTAACGAGGATGTGTTTAGAAGCGGTTTATTAACAGGAAGTTAGAAAAAAGAAAGGTATTCATTTGAAAATGAAAATGAAATTTATTTATGAACAACTTTACTGAGAATTCAAAAGCTCTTAGCAAGTTTTCGAAATATTCAAACTCTTAATCACTTCAATAATATTATTTCAAAGCGATCAAACTTTAAATCATCCTTGAAGGAAACGATAATTGAAGGTTAGTCGATTAAGTTTTATCTAGTAACGAATAATAATGCGAAATAACGTGCAGAAAATCCATTAGAGGTAATACTAAACGTCGGCAACGTGACGGATTGTTGGTTCGTCGCGTCGTTCTTCTCAATATTATCTCGTTAACGCTGGCTTGCAACGGGAACAATAGAATTTTCGATGGCGCAACCGCGCAGCTGACGTTAGTCCGCGTGTTCCTCTTGCAGTCTCTTCTTCGAAAGCGCAAAAGTGCATTCAACTACCACGGTGCAACGTTCTCCAAGAATGGAATACAGAGCCTAATTACTCTAATTTCTAATCTAGAAATTCCTTTCCCTACTTTCTGCAGTTTCACAGCACTTGATCGTAGCAAGCGTGCCTTAGTCAGTATTGGTGAACTTAATTCATTTTCGAAATAGATGCACGCTAAATAGCTCGAACTTGAAACAATTGAATTATATACTTGAACTTTGATTAATCGAGCTTTCGAGTGGAAACTGTGCCACTGTTTCACAAAATTTTTTTCTTGGCAGTACAAGTGTAATTTTCAAATTTTGAACAATTATCCCTTTATAGAGTAGAAAAGAGTCTACTTCCAGCTCGACGCGATTTATTCTCCTTACTCTCGCTATTCTCTTCTCGCTCTTCTGAGTCAAACTTCCGACACTCGCAATTTCCGTGAGTGCAAAGTTCCTCGAATCCCACGTTACAGCAGAGAGTAAGGAGCTGGAAACATCGGCAATACGAAGAACAGCGGACAACGCTAGGTATACTTGCATACAGATGCTCGGTCGTTTCATGGCGTAAAGGTGGAATGTATCGAGCGCGGCCCGTTCCCAGGTCTCATTCACTCGAAGCACCGACGGGCACGCGTGTACACACGTACTCTCGTCGACATCTAACCTTGGACGGGAAGCTTTCCATCGCGCAGTAGGACACGCATTCCTTCGTATGCTCGGCTGGTATGCCGAGGTGAGCAGCGGCATGCAACGGCATCCAATATTCGCCGATAGGTCGCGGTTACGACCCCGTGAATTCCGGTTGCCGCATACCGCGTCTCGAGCCGCGCCAGCTGGTTTTAAGAGTGCCACGCAAGCTCCAAATCGGCTACGTAATCCACGTCGATGGCATTCCATCCCTGAAAAAATGTTTGCTCGATCGTACCGGGTCCGCCATCCTGCGAATCCAATTACGACCGATGCAACTTTTTTATTTCAATATTATACTTGAAAGAATCGTATACACAGTGACGTAAATTAACAACTCTCTAGAGGAGTGTAAGCATTATGTTTAGCATTCTGTAATCATCTCGTTTTGAGAATAGCGGTTACAGTTTTTTTTTTTATTACAATTACACAGTATCAAAATCACATTGCTTCTTTCTCGATAACACTAGCAATATTAACAAAAGTTAATCTAGTGATTCAAACAGAATTAAAAGAGGTTGGAAAAAGACAAAAAGAGGTTGACGGGATGCACTTGTAAACGAAGCTCGATTTTCTTACATTCGTAAAAATATCGCCAATCATATGTTTGAATCTTTAACTGTGTAAACTTTAGTTCCTGACAGATCGTACGATCCATCAGTCCATTTCGCCGTGATCGTCTCCATCTAGAACGAGTCGAATGATCTTTGGTGGATAAACGGATCGGATAGATTCGATTCGATTCGCGTTTCTAATTTAATTTAAAAGCCCTCCTCGTTTTTGCGACGGAGGAATATCACGGAAGGATCTTGTGCAAATGATCCGGAGAGGAGGGCGATTACGTTGCTTTGGAAACGCCCTTTCGGTGTTCTAAGACCCCCGCTTGCATACACATTTATGCGCATATTCATATCTAAGGCTTTTACCGGCGCTGCAGCCTTAAGACCCGGTCTGGATGCACGTGCGGCTGCCCGGTTATTGCGACGCTAAAAACGCCGCGCACGCGAACTTAACGTCACCACGATATGGCTCCATTAGGCTGCCAAGGATAAAGTCGCTCTCTCGACAAGCCCTGCAACGCGTTCGTAAGTATTAGCCCTTTCCTTTCAACGCCTCGGATCGGATTCTCTTGGTTTCATCGTTTTCCTCCTATTATTACTTAAATTTATAAAATCATTTCTTGTTCCGTATCCTGTTAGCCAATTACAGAGTATTAAAAATAACAATATTGCTCCTAAAACAATTTTATCTCGGAGAGAAGTAGCTGCTGCGGGAAAACGATCGACGAAACGAGTCAGTAACGTTCCGTAGAGGCGATGATCGTCAGTTAGGCCAGGCTGGTACAAGACAGGAGGCTGCGGGAGGGGGCAGTGATCCGAGGCAAAATCGAGCAGCCGAGTACGAGAGCGTCGGTGCTTGGCCGGTAACAAAGTGGTTGCTGCTCGTAATTCGTTGGCCGCCACTTACGGCGGTATTGGCCGAACCGGTAGCACGCTTGTACAGGCCGAGAGCGAAACGAGAGAACGAGAGAGCGAGGTAGGAAAGGGCAAATCCCGCACTCGTTGTAGCTATCAATTACGAAACGATAACTGTTTGCCCCGACTACGAGATAGAGAGGCGCGTTATCAGCCATCCTGCCGCATAATGGATTCATCCCGACCATCTGGATTCGTTTCTCTGTCCCTTGTTCCCTTCGACTCTCTGTGTTTTGTCCTCCCTTCGCCACCTCCGCCTGCCGCCCGCAACTCGTACCTCTTCTTTCCTCTCTGCCGTCACTGCGTTCCCTCTCTGACTCTCTGGTCTCTCTGTAGTCTACAGTCTACGCCACAAAAGCGAGCCCGACCGTGCTTGATAATGAAACGGTTTCGCGTTTCGTGCCGTTGTTCCCTGGGAACGGGGGCGGGAGAGCGAGAAAGGGAGAGAAAAAGGTGAGAAAGAGAGAGTGATACCGAGTGAGAGAACGTTGCACCGGGTGGGAGGGAGGAATACAGGCACAGAGAGAGAGAAAGTACGAATTGAGCCTTGGCACACACAGAATACTCCGAGTACTCGACGTAGAATGGCCGCCGACCACGAAGCACGGACAATTAAACCGTTCTGTCGTAAAACTCCCGTTATAACGCCCCCTACCCTGCACCAACCCCCTCCTCCTTCCACCAACCGCTTACTACTCCGTCGTTTCTCTTTTCGCGCGCGATTCTTCTCGTCGCTTGTCTTCCATTCACGGCTTTCCCGTTGCCCTCCTTCCGCCCTTTCCACCCCTTCGTTGATTTCCACTCGTTTTCCCCCCGTCACTCTCGTGCTCGATCTCTTTCTTCTTTTTCCTTTCCTCTTTCTCTTTCTTTTCCCCTCGCTCGTTCTTTCTCTCATCTCTCTTGTCTCCCTGTACGAGGTCTTTGTATCGCGGTTTATGGTAGTCGTTGAACGACACTCTCGATCGAGAGGCAATGCGACGTTACGCAAGCGTCGATGGTATAGAACAGGACGCAACGAGCATCGTTCGCGTGTGTGCACACGCAAGACCGATTCGAATCGGCGTTTAAAGCAATCGAGCAGGCACTGTGAGAACGAAATCGCAACAGAGACTTCATTATCTCTGGGAAAACACGGACGAGTCACAATCTCGCTTGACGCAACCCACGCGAACGGACGCCTTACGTAACAACTAATTATTTATCTGCGTATCGCGTAACGACCATTTGACTTCTGATTATTTTCGCTAATTGTCCGATCTCAACCAAAGTTCGCAGTCTTCAACACCTACGGTGCGTAGCATTCATTGAAGGCGATGGAAATTTTAAAGTGATTTCGTTCTACTTTATTATCCTTTCAAGTAAGAATTACTTTTGCCGTGTTTTTTCGTTGAAAAGAAAACAGTTGATGACCCAAAATAGCGTTGTTTTTCTTTTATCGAACCTTCGCGCTAACAAAGTGTTTTTGAGAAGCGCCACGAGATTGGATTAAACATTTTTACGCAATCACCCAACGATCCTCGTTTTTTAAACGAATCACATCCGAACGATGTCTCGGCGTCGTTACCGCTTTAACGTTACAAAACGAAAAAGGAGAAAAGGAAACAAACTACCAACTCCGTAACGAAATCGGCGTTTTTCGTGGAACTTTTAACGATACGACATCCCGTTCTGTAAACCTTTCCGATTTTTCATTTTCGCCAGCGCAGACACAACTTTCTCGTCCCGTATCTTTCTACCCTGAGATTGCGTTACACTGTACAACATCATACCGTGGCGTTGTTACGTTAGTCGGCCCATGTTAACGTAATGGGCGGATATCCTACAGAGATTTAGCATCAACGTTTAATTACGTGGGCTACGCTTTCGTTTAACCGTTTAACATATTTTGACGTCCTCGTCGTTCGATTAAATTACAAAAGAGTGAAACGAAAGAAGACGAATAAAACGAGTGGGGTCCCGTATAGTAGGAACAATTTATGACACTGTCTGTTGCCTCTATAATCTTCATCTATACATCAACCACAAACACAACCACGCAGATGGTATCTACACCGGAAAGCAGTGCCCTTTAAAAGAAAGAGAAGGAAATGTACCGCCATAGGGCAAGAGTTAGTACAGTCCATTAACGAGCAGCGTAAACATTTTTCTCCCCGGGATCCTTTGATCCAGCCCGTTCATAAAAGGCCGGAAAAAGAACTCGCGACTCCCGCGTGGATTCTCCGGCCGATCATGTTTAATCGAGCCCTATAAATAGCCGCTAGTCCGGTCTAGATGCTTCGTGATGGTAACGCGAGCCCGTGGGACGTGCTCGTCTCTTCGTTCCACCCACGAGCCGCTTGAAACGTTCATCTTCTTCCTATCTTCGTGCACGATCCGTCGTCGTCGTAAAGGATCGTTCACACTGAGAACTTTGAGTGAGTAACGCGTGGGCGGATGGCGGGCTGCTCGTTTCCGCGGGCCACTTGAACGGTCGTTAAGTTAATTAACGGACGACGTAACGTTCAACTGGCTCGTTACAGCTCGTCACTGAGCTGGAGGAGCGGGCCTCGTTCTTATGTGTCGCTGCCTCGACCTTGGGCGATTTTTAATTCGCGACAATAAGCCGGCGCTTTTGTATCGGCGTGTCTGATCAATCATTCCGTTAATTAATCTTCGGAAATTGTCGAGCAGTTTAACGCTCTTGTCTATCGTTCTTCTTTTTCTTTTTTCTTTTTTTTTTTTTTAGCTGTAAACGAAGGTTCTTTGATTTTTATGAGATTCGAGGATTAGACTGTTTCTACTTACGAAAGTTTGGTTTGTTTCTTTTTCTTTCGGCGATTGGTGGCATGTTTAGACAGAGGTACGTGGTAGCGTGTATTTTCACGGTTGATCGATTGGATGGAGCTAAGTAGAAATGAAAAATGAGGATTATATAGTAGATCTTCAATTAGACATCACTTGCTAATATTTCAGATCATTGTTCAAGAATCTATGTCTTACGGTGGATACGTCCTTGATCTCTGCGAAATATTTTTTTCATTCTCATTTTTTTCAAACTTAGCCGACGTAATCGTGACAGTCGAATCTCGCTATAACGCTAATCGAATTTCAAAATATTTCGTACACACAATACACTCGTAAAAGGATTTTTCCAAGGAAAAGTCCTGGATATTTTTGTCCTCTGGACCGTCTCCGACACATACCTTTTCCAGGCACGAAACGTCAATAGACACCGCAGCAGACTAGCGATCGGTTCGCGTCTTAAAATTCGTCGCGCGTTCCTTCGACGGGATCCGCGTGGATCAGCGTCAGCCCACGCCGCGAACAGCCTCGGCATTCGAAGTAACGTGCTGCAATATTTCACGAACACGTGCTTCCGCCACCGGGGGTGGTCGGTATTTCGCTGGAAGATCGAGCCGACCGAGTGCGGCAGACAAATCGACCTCGAAATGAAACGGCTGTCGTCGATTTGATTTACGCGGCCGACGGACCAGCGTTCATTATTTATGCGTCGACGGATCGAGAATTATTGAACCGCAGGTTCAAAAAAATGGCAACGACCTTTGCCGATTCGAACCAGCCGTGATATCGATCCTTCATGCTGGATTTTTCGCGCTGAATTTAGCAAATGGAGTAGGTTTTCTGGAGATCTGAGATTAGAAAATTGATTTGATTAACTTATCGAATTTACCGAGAACATGACATGTTGAATGTGTCAACGGTTAACTTTATGGACGGAAAAGTTATTTTCATGTATCGAGTAACTGGCTTATGGAGCATAACTATACCTATATATTACTTTCTACCTATGGTGACGCAACGCATCGTAATGGATGACATAGATGTATTGCAAATACGACTGCTGCCTAAATAAGACTATATTGGACAAGTCTCTTGGACAATCTCGGGAGAATCTTTATATGTCTATTTGCATATTTAACTGTTTATATCAATTGTCTAATTCTTGATAGAAAATGATACAATCTTTCTCTTTAACTTGTCAATCGATACGTATTTAAATATAGTATCAAGTAGTCTTGGCCGATTTGGTCGATACACGTGAATCCATCGGAACTAGCACTAGATTGGGTCTCGAGAATATGCGGAGAACTGGAAGAACAAGTCGCGAGATCGCCGCGATGTTTCGCTATTCGCGGTCACGATTTCGTCGAGTCGGTTGTTCAGGAAATAACCGGGGCTTTAGCATAGAGGGGGGGGGGCATAAAGGAAAGCACGGAAACGTCGATGATAAACCGTGGCTGGTGCACGCGAAAAGGCTCGCTCCTTTGAGAGAAGAAAGGGAGCAGAAAGCCAGAGAGAAAAAGTGATTCCAATGTCTGGAGTCATACTCGAATGGAAGATGCGGCTCCCCATCGATAATCGATACTCGTTATCAAAGGCAAAACCGGAACCGGAATGTCCGTCGAAAGGTAGCGTGATACGCGCGCGTGCGGCTCTTGTATATACGTATATTCAAAGGCGCAGGAAACTCTCCTTGTTCCCCATAGGCGCACAGTGGGGCTTACGATGTTCCATCTACGGCTCTGTGTATCGTGCACGCTTGCTATTTTCCTTCTTTGTTGCACCACCACGTGATATACGTCTTTTTCTTTTGCTTCTTCTTCTCCTTCTTCTGCTCCTACTCCTCCTCCGGCATCGGTCGAGACACGAAGAGCCACTTTCTAAGAGTTACGCAACGCGCGCCGTTCGTCCGTTGATTATTTTTCAAAGAGTCGTGGTTTCAGAATTTTTAAATGGCGGTTGAATGAAACCGGTTTCTCTTTGCCTCTTTATTTCTCTTTGTACTCTGTCCGTGTCCCTCGTGGGAGGCTCTCTACCATCGTAGCGGATCTCAACGCGGTACTCCAATCGTAGGTTGCATGTTTCTCCCTTTCTGTATACCTGTCCTTCTTCTTGGCTACCATTCTTCCTATTTCTCTCGCTCTCCTTCTGTTCTTGCGTTCTGTAGTCCCCTTCCATGTTTTCCATATTCATCTTTATCGCTCGCCGTTTTCGTGCTGTGGGGAGCATTCGCGAGGGCAGAAATCAACCCCTGTCGCCTTCTCGAGACGATGTCCTCCGGTATGCGTCATAATATCCATTCGTACTTGATTCTTCGAACAATAAATACCGATATTTTTATTGGGACTATGTAATTTCGAAATCTTAGGCATGAAGAATATTTTTTTCTTATTGTCTACAATACTATTAAGGAACCGAAACGGAACTATTTCTCAGCCGCACGATCTGCATTTATTGTCTGCCTTTTCCATCTTTCTTGTACTCGTCAAGAAGAGCTTACAACGTGGAAAATCGATAGAAAGCGGCAGAAGTTTAGAAACGTACCACCTAGAAATACCTGAAAATGCCGCCGCGGTATAGTCGGAAGGGTAACACCGCGATTCTCACGGAGCCCTAATAACACGTGGAACAGAAGCACGGCGTACAAACGCGCTGACACAGGGGGAAACTTGATGGAAGGGAAGAAATAACAGTCACGAGGTGCGAATTTCCTTACTGCATTGCGGAGCATTGTCGACCGTGCTGAATCTACCTGTTGGAGCCTAAACACGCCGTACCACGCCAGAATCGTTGCGATTCTGGCACTTCTCCTGCTTCAGATTTTCTTCTGCTAGCTCCCGTTTAATTCTCTTTAGAATCGTGATTCGAATTTCTTCCGCTTTCGTGTTCCTTCTCATGCAACGGGATTTTAGTCAATCGTAGGTCTGTCTTAAAGGAATTTTGCAAATAGAAATTAACGATAAGATTTTGACTTTGAATTCGAATGTAACGAATTGAAAGAGTCGAGAAGGAGACTTCGGACGACGATATTAATCAATCCGCACGAGCAGAAACTTGGAATAACACTGCTGTCTCTTGACTGCCGCTTCCGTCGAAGCTTACTTAATTTGTAAAATGACCAGAGGGCGGATAATTAGCGCAGCAATTGCTAAAGTTTAATTGGAACTCCGAACGAGGCTTTCCGTGAATTTGCCCATCGGTTGTTTAGGTTCGCGATCGGTATAATAGTTGGTAAAAAGTATATAGCTATAGTTGTAAAAAGCAACGGAGGTTGACAGAACTCGAACTTTCGCCGTTTAGTGAATTACATTTTACAGAATTGATTCAGTAATTCGCCCAACCGGAACCAACAGAGTTAGTTATGCAGAAACTAATTTAAGTTAACAAAGTTCCTGATTAAAGAATTAAAGTATTTTACAATTTTCTAATTTAAATATCCAGTAGTTCAATGCTGTAACGATCAATTATTCAGAGTTAGAAAATGCAATAGTCAAACGTTCTGCAACGTACTTCCAGAAAATTTGGAAATTAAATCAGGTTAATAACATTACGAATTCAAAAATTCGAAAGATACAAATATTTGAAATTAAAACATTTCAACGGTGAAATATTTGAAATCCAATAATTCCAACAGTCAAATATCCCGTAACGAATCCCCAAAAATTTTCACTGGCCACCCCACAAAAAACCGCGATCGTTTTACTCATCGAAGAAAAATGAGAAAAGAGATCGGCTCTACAACTCGGTTCTCGTATTCAAACGTAGAGACCACTGTCGATCTCGCGGTTGTGTAAGCACAATCGAGGAGGAGGAAGTGCCGTTTGTTATTCTCCCCAACGATTCGATGAAAAGAGAGAAAAAGGAAATTGCAAGCGAACGGCTGTCCATGGAAGGGGTTAAAAGTGCAAGGAAGAAAGCGGTAGAGGATGAAGAAGGAGAAAAAGAGGGGAACGTGAAGCACTTTTGTCGGTGAAAGTGCACGGGATCCATCGCGGAAGAATTAAGATCGATCCACTTAACTGCTCGTCGAGAATTCGGGGTGCGTTCGTGGGATTTCGTGTGGTCGAAGGGAGGTTGTATTTAGGGTGGCAGCCGCATCGGAATAAAGTTATTACAGACCGGGAGAGGATTGGAGCGGGGCTGATGGTCCCCATCGACGTTACGCGTACGAATGAGTTATTCCTTCACCTTAATTCCGCGCCATTAAGCACGGTGCTTAAGTGGCCAAGCACGAGCCACGAGGGAGGGTGTGTCATTAAAGGCGGTATAAACATGGCGGTGGCTCGCGATAATTTCATGGGATGAAACGATCGCAATCTATTCGACTAAAGCTAGATGAACGGGAAAATAACGTCCCCCAAACTGTCGCGTATTTTTCTTTTTTCGGCGCATACGAAATGAAAGGGGATAAATTACGTACGAACGGGGTTCTGCGCGAAGCATTGTAAGCGTGGACTTAAAAGCCGTTCAAGTTTTCGCGAGACCGGTAGTTTCGCGATAGCAATTAAAAGTTGCGTTAACCACGCGCGACGACTTTGGCCATTAATTAATACGTCGTTGACACGCCACGCCGAACAGAGGGGGCAACGAAGAGGTGACTTTTTAATTTCGAAAATGCATCGCATCGTTCGAGTCTCTGTACCATCTTTTCCTAATAAACCTTGCGATACTTAAGCTGCTTAAATATATCATGAAGTAGGAGGAGGTTACGAGCTACAGCTTGTCGTGCTTTTACTAGGAGAATTAACGACTTGGAAATATCGTACAACATCCTGTTCTTTGAACAACTTCGCACAACAGCTCTCGATACTATGAAAATCGCCACGGCAGTTTAATTAAATCCAGTTGTGTAATTGATATCGATTTTTCAAATCTGTGAAAGTTCTTCTTGATATTTTGATCTGATAGACTGTGATCTGAGAAAACCGGCTAACGATCATAATCGGTGCAAAACAGTAATCTTTAGCGAAATATCAATTCGCAAATCCGATTGTCCATTTTTACCGGTAACGTAACAATTTCCGCGAGTTTGAAGAGTGGTTAGAATCGGAGTATAGCTTCAGCAGAGGTGGCTGAGAGGGTCGCGTACCGGGTTGAAGGGAATTAATTCGTGGAATTACCGCAACCATAATTGCTTTAACGCCCAGACCGTGCAAAAAGGTCGAAGGTACGGGAGGCTGCAAATTAGCGATGCTTTTTAACGCGGCTCTGCCGTTTAATCGCATTGGTTGGAGCTATTCCTTCTTTTCCTGGCTACTTTTAAAAGCGGCAGACACGTGCCGACATCGATCCGTGCCATCGATCTTCCCGCTCTCTCTTTCTCTCTCTCTCTCTCTCTTTGAACGTTCTTTGATACCGACGACGTTTGCTACGAAATATGTCGCGAATGCGAGAGAAATGTGGTCGATCTTTACGAAACGATCGATGCATAGCTCGAGTAGACTGTATATAGCTGCAATATATAGCTTGGCTTAACGTCAGCTCTACATAGAAGAAACTTGGTATTAACATATTGGTATTGCGTGCTCTTCGCACGTGCATGGCAAAGCAGCAGTTGAAACGAATCCAGCCACACGCTCTCTTAAACATTTCACAATCGAGCGAACCAAATGTTGCTCGAGAGCGTGCTGCAAACCGAGGAACGACGAGTTCTGAAATTCGTTGGACGTCGTGCATGGTAATCTGTTCAACACGGCTGGGCAAACGGTGATATTAGGGGAGCACGGTATGTAGCGGTGTTAAACGATCGCGATATTAGGTTATCGAGCGAAACACGGGCTCACCCCTGGTCGAAGTTAAGGAGGGCATCGGCCAAGAAATAAGGGGACGCGCGAAACCACGCGAGAACCGGAGAAACATCGTGCAGCGTTTCGAAACACAGCTATGTGTCTCGTTCGTGTGAACTTTCGAGGGGAAACGAAAGAATTGGAGCGCGAACGAAGGTCACCCTCGACCAGCGAGTAGTATGCACCAACATAGGAATGAATAAATCAATGGAGAAATAAATATGGAAGGAGACGAGACGCGTCGAACGATGGAAACGTATAAGCGGATTTCGAGAATCCGGGGATTTTTGTCAGGAAGAATCCGACGCAATTTCTGTAAAATTTCATTCTTTCTCGCCAGCTTCTTTAATCTCTGTAATGGATGAACGTCTGAAACGTAGAGAAACCGGGCCAGAATAGTTCTAAAAAACTCCTATTAACTTTCCGACATCGTCGAGGGTATACGCGACATTTAATTTACAGCCGATCACCCAACCTTCACCCGTGTTCGAATCCGTATCAAAATTCCGAGGCAGAAACGGTGGAAAATCGCTGCGAGAATTTGAATATGAACTCTCGAAAGAACGATCCGCGAGTCTGGAATTCCCAGGCTTGATAAATCCTCGAATCACTGGATCGTGAGCACACACAGGCGACATCGACTGATTTT
Organism: Bombus vosnesenskii; assembly: GCF_011952255.1. NCBI lineage: Eukaryota > Metazoa > Arthropoda > Insecta > Hymenoptera > Apidae > Bombus > Bombus vosnesenskii. The sequence goes on from NW_022882960.1 coordinate 1,765,156, forward strand.
TCGAAAACAGCCGGAAAATCAGGGATTCGCGCGATACCGCCGGGAGAAGCCCGACCGGATGAAGACGGAAGGATTTGCTCGCAGCCCGAGAGGAATAGGATTCCCGCTCTTTCCACGCACCACCTCCTCCCTTTCTCAGTTCCTGTGTGTGCTTCAGACTCGAGACAGCGAGCCGGTAATCGATATACGCGTCTAGCGTGCCTCACCGCGCCGCCTCTCGCTCGTATTCGCCCGTTCTTCTTTGCTTCCAACTTCGCGGCGTCCCGTCACATTTCCTTCTTTGTTTCCGCAGTCCTGTTCCACGATGGAATCCCCTTTACGAGGAAATAGCCATGACCCTTTCGAACCTGTCGACCGGTTTGCTCTCTCTTTCCTTTTCTTAGTCTCTTAGTCGGCTCTACCCTTCCGGCGAGGCCGACCACACGATTGCGATCTCTCGACGTCTGCGACTGAAAGGACAGTTTTTCCGCGGCAATCCGTTATCGTGCGTATGTCGGCTCTTTCTTCGAGGCCCGGACTTCGTCTGCCTCTTTGTTCGGCCAACTTGAACTTCGGTCCGATGTTCCTGATTGCGTTCACGTGCGGAGGAATCCAGACGATTCTTTGATTAGAAGAGAGCACTATGAAAGATTGCGCACAAAAGTCGTATAAATAGAGGATGTGCATGGAATAGAAGATCCGCAATGGGAGATGAAATCTCTGTATGGAAAGAAATAAGCAATTGGGAGTAGAAGAACGTATCGATGTGAAACCTCAGCTTAGTCATCGTTCACGAATGCTAATCGTACGATATTCAATTAAGCATTTCTTAATAAATATAGTGATCCCCCATTTCATGCCAGAAAAGTTTCCCTAAATCCGATGGATCCCTCGGAAATGCTATTCTTGTGCGCAAATCAATTGGAAAACACGTTGTCGACTGGACAATGCTTATTACCATAATTCGTGACAGATGTGACCGTATGAATTACGCAGGGAAACAGCTTCTGGTCGTTGTCGTTCGATCGGTCATACGACTCGCAACTCGAGCGAATTCCGGACAAGTTGACGGATCGACGGTTCGACCCGAGCGTGGTCGAGGCGTCTGTTACGATTGCCACCCCTGGTCGCCGTATAAATAGCCGCGGGGATGCCTCGTGTTTGCTCGCTACACGCTCGCGTAAAAACGATCGCTTTATAGCGACATATGCTGGGATCACGATAGAAATTTAATAAGAAGGCTGTGGCTTGCCTTCATCTCCTCCAGCCAGGCCCTCGTAACATCGATGAATGTTTCAGCGCAAACCGAACAACAACTGAAACCGAAACGCGACCGGCCAAATGGAATTTGAAGAATTAAGCATATCGAATGAATGAGTGAAGCTGGCGTTTTGTTGTTTTCTATCCCCCCGATATTTTGTTCACCTAGAAACGAACAAAGCGAAACTAGAGAACTAAAACGCTGCAGCTGAAATATAAAAGTTTTAGAATTTATTGAGTTATTAATTCGACTATTTCTTTGCAACAAAATTGTGAATATTACTGAATTATACGTGAAATTTCTTAGGAAAAAAAAGTTAGAGATGGTCTAAAACGTGACTTGTAGTAAAATATCACTTTAAGAAATTCGAAGCAGCAATTCACAACCGCTACAATGTAAAATTGGTATCTTTGTTGTCAGTTTTTGAGTTCTATGCATCGTATGTGTTAAGTTTCCAAGAATAAAGCTCTCGAGGGATTGGTTGATTCGATGTATAGCATGCAGTTTCAATCGTTCAAAAGACGCTGCGAATTGCGGAGTCGCCGTTACTTTGAAAAAGAAGAGCGGTCTTGCAGGAAGTTGTAACACGGTTCGCTTGTAGAAGACATCGCAAGCCACGGTTCCGCGACGACGTGGCTCGCGGCAAAGACTGCAACTGCAGCTTCGTGGGAAACTCGCGCCAAAGTTTCAGCTATAGGCGAGCGTACAAACGTCCCTCGAGGAGAGCTTCGAGGGACAAAGCATATGTCCTTGCCCGTTTCTGGGTAAGAAAACGAGGAAAACTTTAAATATCTTCTCACGATGCCCTCTATGTTTCTATGTATATCTCCACTGCGGAAACCATCTTGGCTTAAAACTTGTTTCTTTCTTTTAACAAATAACACCCGCTCCTCTGCGTCGCTTTTTCATAAATGCTGGAATGTACATATTTAATTCTAAACTACTTTTCTTTTTATTTAAAACGTATGCTGCGACAGTTATTTGTAAGAGGTATAGAAAGTTAATTAATTAATGATTATATTATTGATACGAAATCGTTTCATTTAAACTTCATTTAAAATGTCTTGAATAAATTAGGTAGGAAATTCAGGAAAGTCGGTGTCGCTCGTGGAATGCATGCGTGGAATGTTATGTAGATATAAAATTGGCATCGTGTGGGCGTTATTTGTGCAATGTCAAACGCGATGGAAATAGGTGAAAACTATCGGTACAGAGAACTTATTGGAAAATGATGTGATTGACATATCAGACTTTACATGACGTAATCCTTGTCAAAAAATGGTCATACCTTTTTCGATTGTGTATAACCATCGTTCGAATTTTTCAATTTTTACTCAACGAAATATATGTCTCGAATTAGAAGTTAATTCGTTTTCTCTTTTTCTTCCAGGTATGTACATAATCTTTTACTAGAGAGAGCGGAATCGACGCTGAAGCAAGCCAAGAGAAAGAAACGTCTCGATGGTAACGTATCCAGGAGCGCTTTGATGAAAGTTTTACTAGAGCGGCGGTAGCTCTCCCTCGGCTCGTCCAACTCGTATCTCAGCCCATTTAATCTTTCACGCCCGTCCTCTTGACTCAGTTTCCCGGAGGTCGAGTGCACGAGGAAATCGAATCCACCTGCGAGAGCTCACCGTATGTCCACCGCTACTATTCACGTTCTAATCTGGGCCAATGAAGCGCTCGTTGCCGGCATGAATGAAGAGAGCTACCTCGCAGCTCTCGTTTCCTCTCTCTCTCTCTCTCCCTAGCCGCTGCTCTCTCGGCTCTCTTCCTCCGTTCGTCGAGAACCGCTCGTGAACGACACGACACGTCCCCGCTACGCCGCACGGAAACGATGACGATGACACGCTTACTCGAAATAGAAGCTCGCGTAAGGCCCATAACGGTGCACACAGTATGCGTTTGTTCCCGACGATTCGCATAATCACGCCCTCGTTCAGAAATAGACCTCGGAAATAGCGAACGATCAGCGTGTCTCATCCGTGACGTTTTCACCCGATTTGTCACCGGTCTTGATTCGGTTAAATCACTCGAGAAGCAAACGTTGACTCATGGGTATTGTGCGGTCGCGTAACTTTCTTGAATCTTGGTCGCTCGCGTTGACGAAGCACGACAACCGACTCCCTGAGATACCGGTTGTAAGTGCAAGTAGGTTAAATAAGAGCGGAGTTTCTGAATACGAGTTAGGCTGGTTTCGGAGCGAAGTTTCCCCCGAATTTGAATGAGACTTCACGGGGGCTTGAAATAACACCTCTCGAGTTCTCGGATGAAATTAATTCTACTTTCAAAAAGATCTCGAGTGTCTTTTATGCTAAATTCTATGCAACGATCGGTATGAGATCTAATAAACCTTTCTCTATGCCATACTGGAAAAACGGAGGGACAGAGAGAAAGAGAGAGAGAGAGAGGGGAGAAGAAAGAAAAAAATATCTATTCGCAGCTCTCGTGAAAAAGAATAATTCCACGGTTTCACAGGGGTCGGGAGAAAGCGAGGGAAAAGGAATAACCGAATACGGTCGTCCCCTCTTCTCTCTTCCTTTTTTCCTTCTTTCATTCGAAGCGCGAATTAGTATGCTCGAGGAAAGCAGCGCGCGTGATGATGCGATATATTCGCCGTGGAAAATGAGAGCGCATTAAAGCCCTTGGCTCCGCTATGCTGCGCGTCGGTGCGCGTATATATCTGTCCGTGTTTATTGCGTGGATGAAATACCCCAAGGCGAGCAGGAGCCGGTATATGCGCACCACAGCCAGACAATGTCCGTGTAGAGGCCGTAATCTTGCCAAAGTTCGAGCTAGTAACGGGAAACTCCTCGGGATTGCTTTGCAGAGCGTCCTCTCAGCTATTCACCATACACGGGGACTCGCGCGCACTAGTGCACACCCGCTTGATTAAGAAATTACAATTCGTCTCGTCGTCGTGCCACTGGCAATCAGTGACTGTGCGTGCCACGAGTCATAGCTATGCCCGTAACGATCGACCACGGAAGGGGCCAAAGCTGGTTACAATTTACTGCAGGGGAACCATGAATTTTTCTCCTACGGAATATTCGATGGATTTTTCCAAGTTTAGAAGCACGAGAATTGCTTACTCCCGATTGTATTTTCGGCCTTACTCCGGTTTCGCAATGCGGAAGTCTGCTGGTATAAACTGATTTTCGAAGCATTCCCCTTCTAAACGGAATAACTTAAGCAGTCCGTGCAAAGCGTCGGTTATATACGACTACGAAATCATGCAAATGCTGTACTCGCGACCATATATCCGGCTGAAAGCGCGTCGCAATCCAGGAACGGACTCTTGTATCGCGGTGGATTCGTATCAAGGGAACGGAAACGCATTTCGTCGAGGAGGGCCGAAAATGCGGTGGGTTGGTCGATCTTTGCGATTACCCCGGGAACTGGGTCGATTTTAAATACAACTCCGCCGCATTGCGACGTCGTGAATAGCGGCGCGTTTGTCGCGACGACTTCTGTCATCTTCCGGTGTCGTCGACCTTTCTTGTTTCCCAATCTTCTACCGCAATACGCAGAGTAGTTCGTAGAAGTATTCGAATGCTTATAGCATATAACGCTTTTACGTACATTTTACGTGTGTTCCATAAAACATTTTGAAATTTAATTAGCGCTGGGACGAGACACGGTTACCATCTACAAATCTGAAATCGATCTAACAATGTACCATATTGAAGCTACAACGTATTAAAGTTACAAACTACAAATATTTTCGTGAGCTATCTTATATTCTGAGCGTCTTCTTTTAATTTAAGTTAAGAATTCTATTTGTATATTATTTATATGGTTTAACGGAGTGTTATATCGTAAACCGAAAAATCGATTCGTAGTCGGTGGGAAAGGAGGTTGTTCACTGGCGCGGTATGAATCTTCAAACGACTGTAGTAAACGATTCCCTGACTGTCTCCCTGGCGACTGCATTTGCGACGCGTCAGACGAACATATATTGGAGCCGTATGGTGGAAGGCAATCGACAGGGAGGGAGCTCGCGAGATCCGTTTATCGTCCGTTTCTGTTTCCGCGTCGCTCGTTCCGTAATCCCGTGGCCCGTGTCGCGACCGAGTGTCACCGATTCGTACGATGCATCGCTTCCACCCTTATTCGAGCGATGAAGTATGCGCGGAATGCTATTGGCCCGACCACTTGATCGTTCCACGGAATGTGTTTGCAAACTTGTACGAATGCAGCAATACGGATTTCTCGATAAAAGAAAAAAAGAAACGGGGGAGAAGTAAGAAATAAAAAGAAAGACGAATCACAGAATTTTTATGATCGTGGTCTTCACAGAGTTAGGTGATGTTACTCTTCAATAACTGGATCGAAGGTATAAATATCTGCAAATAGGGTTTATGAGGATTTTATAGAATGTAATATATTTTATGCTACATGCGACATGATAGGATTTCAAGGATTGCGAAGCGATTACTTCCACTACGTGGTTAAAACTGACCTCGCTTTCCCACAGAAAAAACGCCGATAATACAAATATAACAAGATATTCGACCCTAATCCCTGTACAGCGAGCTTTCATCGATGGTTTTCAGTCACCCAAGCTAACACATTCGTCCATACGAGATTTTTATTCCTTGTTTTTCGATGTTTAATTGAATTCACGCTTGTGCTCGATATTACAATTATACAGAAAATACATTCTTTTCTTTGAATCTTATGCCACTTTCGATTAATTCTAAATCGAAACGATTCATACCCTAAATCGAACTATCGCGGACGACGTCACAGAATCCGTTGGCGACCAAGTCACCCCTTATTCCCCCTAATTAGCGTAGCTTGGAGCGAATCCAAGAACACCGTAGGTGAACTAGACCCAGGGCAGACGGTCGAACCGCAAACGTTTCGCATTCCAGGCAGCCGCACAAATCTCGGGGACGCGCGTGTGACGTTCTGATCGAGGAGAACATTCGGCGCGGACAACGATGGTCGCATCACTGACGAGGGATGTTCGAAGCCAGGATGGCGGTTTCGGACCTCGATTCCCTCCGCTGGCCCTTTACGGATCGACAAACGCGTCTCCGACACTCACATTGCACGATCTTGCTTCTTGCATGCTTGTCTGCGTATAATATCCCTGGACCGGGCAAATTTTCATGGAAATTAATGGTCGACGATAGGGCTGCTCGAGGTCTTTTTGCAGTTGGAACGTTATTGCTACGGTCGGTAAAAAATATCGTACGAGTATTTGTAAAATTGGTGAACTCCAATTTCATTTTTTAAGTAACTGTTATTTAAAATTTTATTTATTGGTGAATATAAAACTGAAAACAAAAATAAAACACACGTCGAACGTGGTAGTAAAGCTCTGTTCAATTTTTTAATGTACACAGAGGGATTGTACCAATATGATTTAGGTATATGCACAATAATAGTTATACCCTCCATCAAATAGAAACGTAACTCGTTTATTGTAAATAACAGGAGTGAACCCGAATTTCCAGTCAGCAGAACGGCTGACGCGTATAGTTGATGGTTTTATGTATCGAAATTGAACGCGCTCTATTGGCAAAAATTTACGAAACTGTTATCAACAGCTATTTCCGTTTCGAAAGAGAAAATAGAAATTGCGCCTACCAATAAATCCGATCCCATTGCGCGAAACAATTTTTTGTTACAAATCGCTATAAAACTCTTTAGTGAAGGAAGAAAAAAGATAATACAGCATCCCGCTTCTCCTTCCTCTATCGCTCTGACATCCGTTCGTTCGTTCGATCGAGAGAGAGAGAGAGAAAGAGAAAGAGAGAGAGAAAGAAAGAGAGAGAGAGAGAGAGAGAGAGAACTCGTACATGCGTAACAGGAATAATTTAGTTTTCCGGGAAGTTAGAAGCAAACTGGCACCCTTTCTTCTTCCATTTTGCTCTCGAGGCGAGCCCTCTTGAGAGAGAAGTGGGAGGACGGTTACCAAAGGGCCGCCTACGGGGTTTACGACCCTCGAAAGGCCCTTGGCTAACGACGTTACGCGTCCACCGACGCGCCCGGTATACTTTAGGAGCTCTCCAATTAATTATTCCGCGGGATTTTGCTCCGATTTAATTACGGTTCTTACCATTTCGGTCCCCTTTTCTCTCTCGCTGTCTACTCTTCTCGTTCGCTCATTCTAGACCTGTCTCACTTTCTTCGTTCCTCTCATTTCGCTCCTCTCTTGTCGCAGCCAAGTCTTATCTTCGTCGTTTTCAGTTGCGGCGCTGCTGCTTCGATCTTGAAAGGCGAAGATGTGGATGGATTTCTTAATTAGGCGAGGCGACTCCTCAGCTCACACTTTAATTTTCTCAAGAACCGCCGAGTCGAGACCGTTCTTCTCGCGTTCTCGTAATTACTTCCCTCAAAATTATAACGTGTCCCACTCTCTGAATAACCGCGCGCTGCCCACCAAACGCATTTCCTCCCCTTCTCTAATTTCATCTCTGATAGTAGTCAGCGCTATCCTGACAGGAACGTCGATAAAAGTTGGAAGAACGGCATTAAATCGGACGTGCTTCTTGATGGCAGAATGGAAATTAGGGTGACTCGACGCACGAGTTATTGGCGTGTAATAGAATCGGGACAAGAGGGCGTACAGTTCTCCTTTTTATCGATCGTCCACCGTCGATTTTTGCCCTCTGATGTTCGGCCATCGTATCGTCTGAATTCGAGCGGTAGTCGTATAAATAATTCGCGAGGGAAAACGTTTCCTACCCCTCGGTTCGTCCCGCTGGACGCGACACCGAGACGTCTCTCGATTATTACCGTCGTGCCTGGAACCAGCGGCCACAGTTAATTCACCGTGAATTCTGCAGCTGCTGACGATCGAGCAAGAAGTATCGCGTCGCGTACCCTTTTGTCCTGGATCGTTGATTCGTCGCGAAACACGAGGAAGAGAAACGGAGATAGAAATGCGACTGTCGAACGTCGATTTCTCGATCTTTGACAAGGTCGTCGTTTTATTAATAGTTATGTGTGAAATATTTATAGAGGTAAGGACTGGATGGAAAGCCGATACGTGCACGTCGATTCGTGACACCCGAGCTCGTTATCTGACCAGTATCGAACGGTTGTGGGTGTCGCAGGAAATCGAAGGCTCGTGGAACTCTTAGAAGGACGTTGAATTCTGCTGTGTCGATTCTATCCTGTCTTCGAGAAACGGGCTTTCGTATCAAGGTTACCATAACTGTCGAGAACGTGAAAAATTAGAAAATCGAATAGGACTTTGAAAGTTTGGATCTTTTTATCGAGTCAATTTTCGTCTAGATGATAGAAGTTATCTTGTCCCTGGGGATAGAACCGCAGGCGAGCGTGTGTTACGAAGAAAAACGGCAAACTAAATAGCCGAGCGCGTCGGCGGTCGCTCGTACGGAAACGCTGGTAGAAAATCACGCGTCAGCTCCAACAATTTTGCGGTCGCGGCCGACTACGCGGTAGGCAGGCAGAGAGGCAGACAGGGCCGTATTACTTGGCGATAGAGGGTCCGTTTGCTGGGGAACGGGCTTTCCCACTGACGCGGCATAAAATTCCAACGATCTCCGCCCTCCCCGGGGTAATTTCTCCCTCCCTCTTTCTCTCTCTCTCTCTCTCTCTCTTTCTCTCTGTCTACCTCTCTTTGTCCTTCTCCAAATGTCTTCTTCCGTGGCCTCTATAAGCGCGTGCCCCTAAAATGAATTCAGAGACTTGGTGGCCCGGTAGTTCGTCCCTTTTTGAAATTTTTCGCCCGTAACATCCCATTCTGACGCGCGAAATTTAATCTGCCGCTTGCAGTTCGTTGAATTAAAATATATGTGCAGAATGTACATGTGGGTATACAAACCATAGAGAGAGTGAGATGGTGCGAGAGGGGGGTGAGAGTAGGGCAGGTTGGTTGCGTAATGAGAACGGAGGATTGTTCCGTCCTGTACACGCCTCAAACGGTGTTTCAATTTAATAATGGCGTTTCATTACGCGGCCAGAGCAACGCTGGCCACCGTCGAGGACGATGTATCGCTTTTGACCGAACAACCGTAACGAGACGCCGTACAAGAACGCGTTTTTATGTATATTTCCCCTTTGCGCTTCCTTCTGAAAGTTCGCAATTACGTCGCCGGACAACGTTTCCGTCTGGCGAATCTGCACCGCCTGCAAACTTTCGCGGCATCGTTATTGCGTTCTACAACCCCTACCTCTTTCCCCTCCCGCGAACCGGGAAATTATTTACAGCGGCGAACGAACGGAAAGAGGAAGAGACTTCGGAATGATCGAGACGAGGCAGTCGTTGCTCTCTGTTCGATGGAACGAATGGAGTCTGTCGAAGCTCGTTACCACGAGAATTAGTCAAGCAACCGGTTTACATTGATAGCCGCAGGCCATCCGGATAACGTGCACAGGAAGATTCAGATATCTCTGTGTGCACCAAATTAATGTTCTCGGAAAGTAAAAATAAATCTTCTGATATAACACAAACATATTCGCAGCAAAATTTCTTTTAATTTTTCAAAATAAAAGAACGGTGTATATTTAAATCGAAAACTCAATTATGTGAATAAAATAGCAATTTAACAAATAATACATTCAACTTTCTCTGTACAATGAAGTTGTTCTGAAATAACTCGAGCGAATCAGAGTATTTGCAACTACAACGAGCCACCTAAGCGTCCTTCCGTCGAATCCCCGGGGTAGAAAATGTATCCACCTGAATTTGCGGCCTCGCGAGATGTTTAGTATGCCGAGACACGCGGCGTATTCGAGGTACATTAGCGACCTCCCCCAGGAACCGATGACTTCGGTGGCGAGAGGTTGGTGGTTGCAGAGGGATAGACAAATCTGAGGAAACTCTCTCTCCCTCTGTCGACAGGATGGGAAGACGTCCCTTCGTTCGATAATCGACGCAAAAAAAGGACGAAGAGCTAATGGTGGGCGCGATGCTGGTGATTCGGAAAATTGTGGATCGAACGTCGTATAATCGAGCTAATATCATCGACCCTATTCTCGCTTACCCACGACACCACCTACCTACTTGCCTTTCCCTCATTCTACCCTGTCTCCGTCTTCATCACATCCCTAACGTTCCTCTCGCGCCCCCTTCCAACCTCCGACGATTCGTTCGTTCCTCTTTCTCAGATACAGAGAGCGAAGATCTGAAGGAAATTTCACTAGGAAGCTTCATTTTCCAGAATGATGCCTCCGCTTAAAGCCCGCATCCCTCCTGTCACGCTTGTCCTCCAGGAATCCGCAAAAGAACTTCTCTTTCGACCTGATCGTCGAATTCGCACGTGCAATTTTGACGTTTCGGAGTCCAGAAGGAAACTGGCCGCTTTGAAGCGTACTCCGTTTCGAGATTGCTTATGCGTCGTTGATTTTATCCGATATCTTCCACAAGCTTTATGGTATCGAAGACAAACGTTAACTTTACGATGAAATATAAATAAAGGATCATGAAATAAAAATTAACATATTAAATACCAGATCTTAGCAAATATAGAGATATATTAACGACAATGACGACACGGTTTAATTCGATTCACGCGTGTGCTAGTAGCGGCACGATCGAAAAGCTCGGACACGACACACCGGTTGAGTCATCGCTCTTCCCGTTCTCGGAACGTCTACGTTTCAGGAAGCACTCGAACGTAGAGCGTAGGCGTTATCTACGAGCCTCGTAGGGCCTGTACTAGCCGTGGTGTAGTCGGTCGATCTTCCGCCATGGCTCAGCTCTTTCCAGATCGAAAGTCGAGTCATGGAAATTAATCCCAGCCGAAGCTGTCCCGCTATTCGTCCTCGTTCCCTTTACGTCCACTTTCTCAAAATTTTTCCTGCCGTTTGACACCATCTAATGGGAAAGCGCTACGAATATGATATCGTATTCTCTTTCTCTCATTCCCCATCCGCCCCTCCCTTTATCCGTCCCATTCTCCTTCGTTGGAGCCATTTCGAATTCGCCGGACGACGCTCGGCGTCAGCGTTTCTTGCACCCCGGTGATTTCTCGCAACCATCGCCTTCCCTCGTTTCCGAACGACAACGTCTGCAACGACGTGAAGGAAGACGACTACAACGACGACGACGGAAGCAACGACAATGAGAACGAGGACGTTTGACATTCTCGAGGCACGAAGGGTACACTTGTTCGTTCGACTGTTTTCACGAGTAGAGCGAAGGATAGTGTACGTATCTACTCTTACCTGGCAAGCGATCTCGATTCTGTCAACGATCGAGCAATCTTCCACTCTCAAACTCTTCTTCGTATCTCTTCGTTATCTGTGAACTTTTGCTCGATCAATATCCGTGTGCGGTCGGTCAGCTCTTTCAGGTTCGATGACGAGAACGAAACGATTCGTCGGATCGAGAGTACGGCAAGAATCGTTTGAAAAGAAGATAGATGCTGGAGATAGAAGGAAGATGCAGCCTCTTACTCCTTGCGCTTGCGGAAGGCGTCCGCGTTCGTAAGGAGTTATATGTCGGGATACACGATGCATCTGGACGATGTTCGTACCATTTGGTAGCCGAGTCTTACCACCCTCTTGGGCGCCATCTATCTACTCTCGCTCTTCTGCCGCCCATCCCACAGGAGTAATTTTCTTGACTCCCTCCCTCGTTTCTTTCCCGCCGGGTACTTTCCTCTTTTCATTTTTCCTACCCACCACCGCCTCTTCTCGTCGTCCGTTTCACTCGCTCGTGAGTACTTACGTCTTCTTCCGCTTGGCTCGCTCGTAGCTCGCTCTCGGTGTTCTCATCCGCGCTCACCCCGGGTATCCCTGGTGCATATACGATCGCCACAGCCGCGAGAATTGCGAGGAACGTTCGTTGCGCTGCGGGCGAACCACCACCGCATCGAATGTCCCGCGGGAACCTCAATCTACTCCATCCTCTTACTCGCGAAGTTTATCTTTCATCCTCGTGGTTCTCGTCACCGGTTCTCTGGCTGCTCTCCACGCTGCTCTACCGCTGCGTCGAGTTAATTGTCTCTTTATGTACCTTTCGACGATGCCTCTAATGCTTTCGAGGATCCCTCGCGTGCGTTTACTCGACTCAGCAGGGTTATCATCGTCCCATGGTTACACGCTCGCGCATCGTTGTCATCGTCATCGACTCTCGTAGCCTTAACGAAGGATACACCTCTATTTACAAACTCTTGGTCCCTTTCAACCGAATAATCGTGTTAATGATCGATTCGTTGTCGCGTTCGTGTTTTCCAAAAACTCACCAATTACCGCGTTGATTGCCGAAAGCCTCCAGTGAATCATAACGCGTGATTCATGGGCGTACGTGTTACGGCGATGGACATGAAATACGTCGGGAAGGCGGACGCTCACGTGCGAGCCACGGTCATTCACGGGGGTTCGAACGTAAGTAAAAGGGACCCCCACGACTTCGACGACCCCCCAAGATCAAGATAACGAGCTTACGCCCCTAAAGCCGGCTTAATTAAAGGCCATTCGACTGAAATCGTGAGCACCGGAATGGTAACTCCGAAAGCACCGATGCTATCGTATGGACCCGTGTGCGCACCTGTTCCACAAAGCGGTGCTCCCACGCTTCGAACTCGTTTCTGGCGTTCATTCTCCGGTCCTGTTATTTCTCCATAGCTTAGCCTAATAACCGTATCCTCGAAAAATTGCGCAATTTCCTGATATAGTTAGACGCGTACAAGAAGATTCTTTTATAAACGTAGTAAAGGGAAGGTTACTGTTAGAGTCTGTTTGGAATCAATCGACCATTCAAGTTCAACGAGTAGCGCTTTCCCACCACTGAACGATCTTCTTTCTTCAGAGACTATTCGATATCTCATCTTTTTTAAATCACAAGGTTCGTCTTGAATTTTTCTCGCTAAATATCGCGTGCTAGCTACTCGGAAGCGATAATGGCGAATTAATTTGTGATTAATAGTTATTCCTCCGGTCAAGGCAGCTGCTTATATACGCGCACGAAGCGTAAATGGATATGAGCCACGGTAGCGTGCACGCTCGTGTAGGAACGTGTTTGTAGGCCATTGTGGAAGGGCTCGATGGCTCTCGGTTTAATTGAGGAAACACGTGACCGACTCGTTAAAAAAAGAGACGGAAAACAGAGGCAGCCGGTGTCTTTCTCGTGGCTCTTCTAATACTTCATCGTGCAGTGTCCATCGAGCACGCCAGCCCTTTCCCTCTTGGCATTCGGACGGGTCCGAGTACTCGAGCCTGTTTCACCCCCTGAACGCTTGTCTGTTCGCTCGTTCCGCGTGCGCGCAGCACGCGTTCGTGTAAACAACGCGATCCAGGGGAAGATGAAAGAGAAAGATGGGAGTGGAACAGAGATAGGTACAGGAAGGGGAACAAGAGAAGTGATAAATGGAGTTAAGGTATGTTGACCGTGGACCGTGGTGGGGAGAGAATAAAAGAACGAACGAGATAGGTGTGCAGCTAAGAGTGGAAGGAGATGGACGAAGCAAATGGAGAAAGACGAGAGCAAAAATGGTCGGGATCGACGAGCGGAAAAATTTCATTATCCTCGCATTGAATCGGGATCGAGCGATAGGTCGGGCCGCGTCCCTGAAAAATCTGTCGTCCCCGTCGATTCAGCCCGGTCGCCTGCTGGAGTGGCGCCGCCGATGCTCGTTGAACTTCCGTGAGGGACTCATTTAACTTCTTTCGTTTCAGGAGCAATTATTTCGCTCGGGGATCGTTGAACGGTGAAATCATTTCTCTTAGATCGAACGTTCCGAACAAGTCGTTCACTCGGAACTAGAAATTTCTATAAATTACCGTTAAAAAGCCAGAGAACTTTAATTTCAAAATTGTACACATGCCATCGTCGGTAAAATTTTCGCAGCTATGAAAGTGCAAGAATTTGCAGTAAACGAAAGGGAACGAAACCTGAACTATCTATTAGAAATAAGTGAGTTATCTATTAGAAATAATAAAATAAGAGAAGTGGAAGACGAAGTGAAACTCACTATTATGGGTAATAATTATTCTTGGTAGACAAACTGTAAGAAGATTCACGTGCACATAAACAGAATTACTTGGAGTTAATTAAACCTAAGCTTCTTAAACGCCATTCTTACGTCATCTTAATCAGGGAACCGTATTTTTTCACATGGCTGGCATTAACGTCGCTTACTTGCGTCTCTTACGCGCCGTTGGGAAACGCTTATTAGTATTCCCGGCACGCGCGTGGATAACGAAAGGGTGCTCGCGCGTTAATAAAACTTTCAAAACGGAGCCAGTCAGACATCGAATCGGTTACGGGATTAACCCCTTTAACGAATGCTCACTTGACTTTTAATAACGGTTCGCGTTGTCACCGCGTTACGTTCCGACGGTTGCGGGGGCGCAAAATGAAATTTATGACGCGTCCTCCTCGCGTCGCTTCTCCGCAACACCAGCTTCCGCTTCACGAAGCGACGACCATTCTTTTTCATATTACGAACTAATATTGTCACGCCGGAGAGATGAGTAAAACGCTCGCGTATAAACACGCGACTTAACCGTGGGAGGAGCGAAGGAACGAGCAACACGGAACATGCGGTTCTTTATTAAAAGTGCAACTTTCCCCTTCGCTCGTACCATGTACTTCTTTATGGCTGGTAACCACGACCCTCGCGCGTCTCGTCGCGTCGCCATGTAAGGATTCACCGATCCCTGGTCCGATTGCTCGATACCAACTTAATCGTAGCCCTTCTCCGCTCGTGCTGAGTCATGCCTTTTACCGTTGTTGGGAGTGATTCATCTTTGAGATTGATGCTCAGTGGAGACTCATGGAAAGTGTAATTATAATTCTTTTACTGGAGTCTCATTATGAATTTCGTAACATTAATAAGATTATATCGTAGGTGTAACTAATGTCTGGATCGTCAATATTCACGAACTTGTCTATCTGAATATTTAATTTGAATTTTATATTTAATTTATTGACAGTCGATACTGTCAGATTTCTCAGACACTTTGAATGGAAATATACTGCCATGAACTCAGTTAGTATCGTCGAGTCGATACAGAACAAATCGGGGACCAGATACTGCTTACTTAATCATGTGTCTTAGCTTTAAAATTGTCTCCTCCGTTCTCTTCCATACTTTCGTACATTCGAGAATGAGAATGAGAAAAGATTTTAAATAACGGAAATAGGGTAAAAGTAGTTCAGAAGTTTAAGAAATCAACGATCCTATATCGAATGTACTTAAATAGTATCACCATTTTCGATCTAAGCAGAAAAGTTAGAAGCATCCCGATTTCTTCGAATGAACATGGATCACCATGTCACCAGAATGTACAATGAATTGCCAACCGCAGCAACTCAAGTTTTCGAGGAACTTCCGCAGAGCATGGCGAAACATTTCGGACTCACGAGGCGCGTGTTGCGCTTAATTGTCGCTGTTGTCTGCAAGGTTTCCCTTTACCATCGAATCACGAGAATAAACGTTCAAATTAGTTAATTATATGGAATAGTAAATGAATTTATTTACGAAACTTTAATAATCACCGCTCATTGTCATCGATTCTGCGAGATTCGCCTTAAAACGCGTCAAGGTTTCCATCGCCGAGCTCCAACAATTTTTCGGGTGGCGCGTTCTCGCAGACACGCTCAAGAGGGTGGCAATCCCATGACGACGAGAGGATGAGGGACAGGCGAGTTTACGAAGGAGAAGGAAGGTTGTCTCTGAAAGAGACTAATTCGCGAATTTCGAGCGGGAATGACGGCGAGAAACGAAGGTGAAAGACCGAAGAAAACGGGCGGCGAAGGCGAAGACGGAAGCGGAGCGCGGAGCCGGAAGGGGCGAAGGAAGGGAGGCGGGCTTTCAAGTCGAGGGTGCAAGAGTCGGGGAGATAGCGTCGCCTTTGAGAGGGTTGCGAGTTTCCGGGCGGCAAGGACCATGGAGAGAAGGATCCTTATATTTCAAATTAAAGGGAAATTCGAAATACCGACCACTTTCACAAAGCCCCCGTGCTTCTCGCTCTTTCTCGCAATTCCCTGTCCTCCATTCTCTGTCGGCCGCTTTCGTTCCGTTCTATCTCTTTCCAGCCTCACAAGCGTACACGCTGTCCTCCTCCACCACTAACCCCCTCCCCCACCTCCTGGTCGGGGTATTTAAACTTTTCAAATTGAAATTGTTTTCGATATCCAAGCGAGTGCTCTCGAAAGAGAGAAAGGGAGAGAACTAGAAAAGGAGGAAGAAGAAGAGCAGAGTTCGAAGGACAGCAAGTGCGCACGCCTCCGTTCGATGAATTTTCCGGTGGCTTTAGACGGCTGGGCGATTCTTCAGCATGCTCTTTACGTTTTTCAACCCCATTGCAAACCTCTTCTATCCTACGGTCCTTTATTTCAACTGTAGTTTGAACGTTTTGAATACTTTACTCAATCCATGACCCACGGTATATTATGTCCCGCACTAATTACGACGTAATTCGGAAAGTTACCGCGAACGGGATTTTTGCCACTCGGGCCGCGCGTATCTACGTGTTGTTAGCCACTTCGAAATTCCAGCAATTTGCTGCATCCACGGACCGGTTATCTCCCACCGAGAAAGTCGACGCTTCGCGGCTGGCTTTCGTCGCCGAACAAGTCGAGTGCCGCTCGTTTCGCGGTCGAGTGTCTCCGTTCGAATTAAAATCCCTGTAAAACTGCCTGTCTCCGTCTCCCTCTCCCCCTCTCACTGATTCCCCATGGCCGACCTCTTCCTAATTGACGTCATAAAGACTGACTTCTGTCCGTTCGTCGAGTACCCTCGCGATTTCATTGTCGCCGTTAACGCGATTACTTTACGCAACTGCTTGACGCCCTATCCTACCACTAATTTCTCTATTTGGACCGTCTGTAACCATCTCCACGAATTTTTGAAATTGCACAAATTTACAAGATATTACCCTGGTTCTCTCTTTTACTCGGGTCTTAATCATTGCAATGCGCATTTATCATACAGATAAGAAACGTGAATGGCTCCATTTCGATTTGACTATAGAAAGAAAAACAACGAAAAATGAAAAAAGGGATAAGATTGGGTAGCAAACTCAGTTAGCCTGACAGCCACGTAGCACGCGCTCTTTTCGCCCAGCGATAAATTCCAAGTCTGTTGAATCCTAATTAGAATCTGGCGCTTATCTCCGGCGCCAGCGTAAAATGCATAGGAATGCTTGATCCTAAAAACAACGAACCGGTCACGTTCGCGCGATAAACTCGATCCACGTGGTTGTCCTTTTGTAGCCGTGTGTTCCCGTGCCGCTCGTCCATCTTGCCACCGCGAAACGTTTTTGCCACGCGACGACTTATTTTCCAATTGCACGGATATACCGAGCGCGGACGGCGTCATTGTGCCCGATGTAGGTTGTCAGGTTGGCGACGTTCCCTCGGTGCACGGTCGACCGGCAGTCGCATAACAAAGTAGCGTAAAACAATAGTGCGTGTTTTCTCTCCCCTCCAATGTCTCTGTTCCGCAGGCATTCCTGTGTTCTCGCTTTTCTCCGCGACGTATCTCCTAGATATTCCCGTCCCTATTTTTTCCCTCCTTTATCCTATCAACGTGTTTTCATCTTTCTCTTTCAGTTGTTTCTTTTACCTTTGCCCCGATGCGAGACAACACACAGTCGACACAATGGTATCACACGATAATGGCGTACACCGCTTCTCTCGCAATAATACCCGCGCTGTCTGACCGCGTTAGGCTGAAACTACTGACATTCCAATCTCTGCAGCAAGCTGACTAATAGGGATTATATGGGTACTTTCCTGCAACTTTCCTGTACTTTTCCTATTATAATGTTTAATTTACTAATCGAAAGCAGAACGCACTGACAGCTGCGCGGTTTCTGTATCTGAAAATCGGTATTCATCGCGTTTCGGATTTTCAAAGAAAAAGTTACGGGTGGGAATATTGTGGGGTACGTCAGAATGAGCGTAGTTGCTTCTGCAATATTGATTCATTATAACATAGTGAAATATGTATACATACAAACAAGCGAAATACATTTCAAAGCTACAGACTGAAACAAAATTTCAATATGAATAATATACAATTGAATGTGAAATTGAATAAAAACTGCATCAAATTAATTTGTATTATTCCAATTTCCTTTTATTTTTATTATTTGTTTCTATTAATTTCCAATCTTTCGCTCAGAATTACGACAATAGCCATTGACACATCACGAAGCAAAAATGAGTATTCCATCCTCATTCAACCACCCCATTCCAGTCACCATCCTATAGACCAAAGCATCGTCGTCATTTTCTTTCTTTAGATGCGGCGTATAAATAACTAATTTGAAATCCTGTCGTATCGAGAAAACTTTGATCAGTTTCTGGTTGCGCACAGCATCTGTATGATGGAAAGTCGAATGCGGCTCAGACGCGGTGCCCAGCCGCGTTCGATCGCGCAAACCATGCATACTTCATGACTCGTGTTTACAAAGTTTCCTTAAACGTAAGCCGCGAGATCACGTTTGAAATTGGTACTTTGTGCCTTCCCGTTTCACGCCGTTCCCTAACGTAGAGTGTGTTCCAGCCCGTGCGTTGAATATTTCCACCGACTGAATATTCCGTGCGAAAAATCGCGCGCTCGCCTTCTTCCTCGAGCGCAAACCCTAAGTTTTCCCACTGATCATCGAACAAAGTTGCAGCGATACGGAACTCTATCGCGATGGCGGCTGTAAACGACGATTAAGAAACGGAGCGGAGAAGCAGAGTCGTGGCCAGGACGCATTTAAATTCCGTGGACGTCCAAAGTTGGCGCGGAAACGATCCGACTGGACTTCAGCCCCATATCTTTGCGCGTTAACGCGACCCAGCTCGCCGCTTACGTACGAACGTGCACGCCAAGAAGTTACTCAACTTTTGATACGCGACGTTTCGGGGACTTCCTTAATTTCCGGCTACGCGGACTCTTCCGGATGGCGTTTTACTCGACAGCAGACAAGAGTTCATTAAGGTTTTAAGGGCCGACGTATATTCTGCGAAGAGACGGGACACGGCGGGTCGTCTCCCAGCATTGCTGAAACCGACGTTGGATCTTCTGGATAACGTCGCCCGGGCGCGGAAAATATTCCAGTTGCGACAAGAGGGATAGTCTAAGTTTAATCTTTCCGAGTTAAAAATCTGTGTTTTATCTTCGTCCCAACAGAGGTTCAAAAATAGCTTGTAATTTTCCTTTGTCTGGTGGACGCTTTTGATAGATCGCTGATTGTCTAAAGACAGTAAGTTTTCTATGCACTACTTAATTCTCTTATTTTTTTGAAATAAAAAACGTGGAAACCGGTCGATCAAATTAGATCGAAAGCGACGTTTCAGCGACGATATCGCAAAACAGTGAATACCGTGACACTTCAAAGACGAAAATTAGCTCTTTGATCGGGCTTGGAAACGCCGGACCGAGGTTCCTCGTTGGTTTGTTCGTTCGCTCGCGACACGATTTTCGAGCGTCTCGCCGTCGACTGGTAAAAGAGGTCGAGGCGAGAGAGTATCGAAGAGAGGCAGCGTGTGGCTCGAAAAACCGCAGCCTGTGAAATTCGACGCTGAGGTAATTTGAGAGCCGTGAGAGGGTTGTCGGGCCAAGGGATAAGCAGGGGACCAGGTTTGACGGTGGTTGGTGGCAACGGCAGCGGCAGCGACGGCGGTTGGGGGTGGAATTTCGGATAGACTGGTGGGTTTGCCGCTCGGGTTTCTAAGTTTATTAAGTCCTACCGCGACTCGCCTTATCTAGCTCTCGGAGACTTCGTCGTCATCCACGCTGCTTCCTCTCCCTAACCTTCCACCGGTGTTCGTAACCCTGTCCCTTTTTCCCCTCTTTCTGGTTCGTGCTTCTTTCGTTCTATAGCCCAGCACCAACCGTAAATTCATATCTCGAATAATTTTCACCCGGACGCAGAGCGGGCGACCTGGCTAACGGCCAGGATTTCTCGTAAACTCTACTGGCTACCCCGTAGCTCTCTCGCTTCTCCCGTTTTTTCACGACGCTTCACCTCTACAAACCCTCGAGTTTTCCACGTTTCTCTCCTTTGTTCTTCTCCGCCGATCTTACCTCACGCGGAGAAAAAGCGCTCTTATTCTTTACCTCGCCTCCCACCGATTCCAACCGGATATCGGTTCGCTCGGTTCAATCGTATTTCACCCGCAGACACCACTGGAACACCCGGCCGAGAGAGCCAAACGTAATGCCTTCCTTTGAGACTTTTCTTTCGGCTAACTCTCGCGCGTCCTTCGCGATAATTTTCCCCCATCGTTCGTCGTGCGAGTTATCGTTCCTAGCCACCTGGTTTTCTCCTAGAAAAAGCCAAATTGTTTTCTTTCGTTTCTCTCTCTTTTCGTAGCTCCGGGCAATATATCGATATATACGATAATTCCCAAAACTAAAGTGTATCATCATGAAACGGTTGCGAATTAAAGAGGGCTGCTGCACTCGGGAGAGCCGTGGTCGGATAACAGCGGCAGTTAGGCGAATTAAAACCGCGCGACCGGCTAAGCTCCTTATCGTCCGGTATTAATTCCGTGTACACGCGCATATTTCAAGTTGATCGTGGTAACGAGCTTCGGAGGTAGATCGAACGAACGAATCGAACCGCGCGCGTGGCTCTGGAAACGCGTTGGTTCTGCGCCGGAATAATCGCGATACTTCCGCTTGTCGCACGGCCGAAGGGGGAAGCTGCGTTCTGCCTCTCCTCTCCGCTGCAATCTCTGCTAACGATGTTAGTCGAAGGACGCGCTCGTTAGCGTGACACGATTGTACATGCCGCCTCGATTGTCCTCGCCCTGTTCGGGGAAAGCATTACGTCAACCTGGACATCTTCGAAGACGGAGGCGGAAACGCCTCACAGCCCACCCCGTAATGCGTCCCTCGAGCAGTTTCCTTACGCTCGACCGAGAGGAAACGGACGATAAGGCGGACGATTCGCGTCGATCTGAAGACCCATTCGTGTTCCCTTTGGTTTACAAGGATACCATTCTTTGAAAGTTCTTTGCAACCTTGACTTCTCGATGTCTGAAGTTATTTACTCCAATTTATATTTTACTTAGTTTTGTCTTGTAAGAAGAGGATGTTTCGGATACTAAAGTTCTTTTGTTTTTACAAGGGTAGGTTTAAAGGAACACAAGGACGACAGGCTGTTGCCTAGGATACTATACCCTAGAATTTTATGCCTTCGCAGAATTCCCTGTACGGTGTTACACTGCGGAAGACTATTTCCTAAAACGTTACCCTCTGGAATACCGTTCCGTAGAATACTTAAGCCCTCAGGGTATCATCCCTCGAGTACTGTTCTCTGGGATACTGCTTCCTAACGTTGCTCTTCCTAGATGAGTATCCTCTGGAATAATAACCCCTAGAATGTCCCTAGAATATTATGTAAATCCTGCTTTTCCTTACAAATCGACGTATCGTTTAACTTCCAAGGTGCATTGTATCTTTCGACGTTTCCTCAGCTCGGCATCGTCATGCAACATGCGCCATGGAAAAGGATCACGCATACGTCATCATTAGTGATTCCAGAGCTGAAAGAGCGCTTCTCGAAAGAAGTAGTAGCTTCCGTGGGTCTCATCCGATCGGCAATATGCCACAGGAATAGCACCCTCGGGATTGATAAGCATTAGTATTCCGTGAACACCATGGTCTACCGTACCTCCTGCTGTTTTCCGGTTCGAATTTGCGCGTGCGTGTTCCGTTCATGTAATGGCAAAGACCCGATCTCTGGTGCGGTGGTAAAATATAAAACATTTTACCTCTGGCCTTTGCGACCTGGCTTGGCCTCCCAAAAGCAAATACAGGCTCAAAGGGAGATTGTATAACAACCGGGCTTGAAAAAGAAAAAATTGGGAAATATTTATGGCCGCCGGCCGTTCGTCGCAACGCGAGAAATCTTTCTCTGTCCCCGCTGTCTTAACGATGTCTCTTGAATGGCAGCGAGACGTTGATAGATGGAATTTTAAATACTCTTAGTGGAAACAATAAAGTTCACTCGCGTGTACTATGTTCCTCTTTATATCGTGCTGAAGGTTCGATAATAGTTGTTGAAGTATACATTGTATTTAGTAGTTGCTTAGAAGTAGGTTAAGGGGCCTCGATCTCTAAGTTCCAACAGGGTTGAATTTCGAATTAATTTATCTTCATTACGATCCCTATTATATTTCGATAATCTGTTGTACTGGGAAGTTCTTAAATATACTCCGTTTAGGCTTAACCTAAACATTAACTAAAACAAAATGAATGGAACAAACTATAAAACTATAAAACGAAGAAGATATTATAGACAAAATATTCTAACTATGTTTCCAACAACAACAATAAAATTTCAATGACTCCAAGAAGACAAATTTCAAGAATTCAAATAGCTCAACCAGAAAGTATAGTCGTCTTTCAATTTCGAAGTCGCCATAGGTCGAAGAGGATCGTGGCAGAGGGTGTATCAAGCATACGCATCTCCTAATCCTACTCTGCATATTAAGCGATCCTCGGTGCCACCCCGTAGTCCCGATATCAAGTATTCCGTCCCGGATAGACAGCGTCGGCACGTCACTCATGAACTCCATGCCGTGGCATATGCCGATGATTGGCCGCCGACCGTCAAACTCATCCCTCGCGTTTCGATCCTCGACCATGTGTGCGCACCCTTCCGTGTTCCAGACGTGTGTAGGTGGCACGCGAGCGCGCACACGTCACCAAGTCGAACGAGCGTCGTCAAACATTTTGATTTCTCGCAGCTCGATGATTTCTCGCCCCGTTGAGCATAACGATCCGTCGACGTATAACAAGTTTGCATCAAGAGCGTCCAGCAAAAACCGGTAATGTCTCCCCGGAAGTCACGGTACGGCTGGTACGACGTGGTCGAGTTTCTTCTAACCGTTTTTCCGCTAGCTTGTTTCCAAGTCCAAATTTGTCGGTTCTTGTCGGGTGTTTTAGAAGCAAGTAGGGCAGATGCATTTTGGAAATTTACTATAGCAACGGCGAATTGTGTGTAACTTGGGGAACGTTGGAGTATTTTAGAGCGAAGCCTCGTTCTGATTAGTCAAGGATTTACTTCGAGCAAGTTGAATCAGAGTAACTGGGCTATTGATTAATCAGGAGAAAATTCTAAAAAAAATATTGCGTTAATACGTTGCCGAGTTTTAAGATCACATAGATATATTCTTATAATCAGTCGAATCGGAATCTTAAAGGAGTTTGAATGAAAATCGATAGTACGTTAATCCGAGTTATTAAATCGTTCGAAATTGCGTCGTTCCTGAAATCTCACGCAAAGACAGATTCTCGACTTTATCGGAAAATCTCCGCACGATCGTTACACGGCTTCGTCAATCGCGCGTGACTCTCGCAAAATATTACCAGTTACTTGGCCGACTTCAAAGGACTGCGCTTTAATGAAAATCCCGAAGCTCGCCGGTGCGGCAATTGCGCGTTCCCCTTTTTATCCGTGTACCAGCGCTAACATTGACATCCCTTCCACCGGTTTTCGATATCAGAATTCTCACCGTTAAGTAGCTCGCCTCATTACGCAACGTCTTTACCTTCGACTTAATAAGCTTGCCGGGGGTAGTCTGACGCGCAATTACGTTCTTCCGCGTAGTTTGCTCGCGTACTGCTCGTAATTCACGCTACAGCCTCAGCTCGCCGGGCGTCCCGCGGAAATTTCGCGTTTTCACGTTTCGCTCGTCCCCGATCGATTATAGCCCCGTCGAGTCCCCATCCTCACGTTCTCCTCCCCCACCCCGTCCCAGCCGCGAGGGGAGAGCCGGGTCCCGTGTGCCAACCAACGACGACGATTATTTATTTATTTTGTCCTCCATCGACCCTCTGTTTTCCCTTTTCCCCCCATTCGGGCCACTCTTGAAGCGCACTTCGTGCAGCAGAATGGGACACGGTCCGTGTTCGCAATTTGATGGCACACGGTCACCCACGCGGTCGTGACACGTCCAGCCTAATGAACCTCGCATGATAGAGTGTGACCACGAAGCAGCTAGCTAACCAACCTGACTGAATAAAAAAAAAAGTAGAGGAAGGTAAAAAGAGAAGAAAAATGTACGCGAAGAGGGGTGGGATGGAAAGGTGGAAGAAGGGAGGACGGCGGTGAAAAAGAGAGAAAGATAGTCGATCCGAGCGAATCAAAGAGAACGAGGGCGATAAGGAGGGAATGACACGATGAAGAGAGAATAGAGGGACAGATGGGGACAAGAAAAATGAAAAGCCGTCGACAGTGATTAATTGCATCGCGCCGCGCGACGTAACGAGCAATTAATTATTATCGGGTAATCAAATTGGCTGCTCTACTCTCTTCGCGTACCCCACCTCTGATTTACCGTTTCCTTCTCTTCTCCTCTCTCTCTCTCTCTCTCTCTCTCCTACTATCTCTGTGAAAGCGGCACGCTTTTTCACGCTGATCTCGTACGCGTCTCGTATTCGTGATTTTTAATTAGTCGCGTGCATCGAGCCGATATCTCGCTTCGAGCGCGAGGATACCGGGCGCGTTTTCACACGCGAGCTGATCCTTTCATCTACCCCAGCGGGGTAGATAAAGTTGGTCACGCTGAACTTTTCCACCCTGCTCTGTCGCTTATCGCCGATCTCTCGATTCGAGCCTTCTCGAGCCTTCCATCTCTATCTACTCCCTCGTTACGTCGACGAACCGTGATCTTCTTATCGGCGAAGAAATCGCCGATAAATATTATGCAAACGAACGATCGACTCTTCCCTCTTCTCGATTCTAACTACTCGGTTCTCTCTTATATCGGTTCGCGAACAATCCACCGCGGCTCCTTTGATTCCGATCTTTCCTCGCTTTCTCGCGATTAGATCTTTTAAAACGATATTGACTAATTTTTGTACTTGCTCTCCTTTCTCCCTCGCGTCGATGCGATCGACGAGGCACGTTGTTTCAACGTGTGTACGTGCACGGGTGCACGGTGCTCCCAGTTTTCTGCATGACGCGTGCCCCTTAGGGTGGACTTGCGACACGCAAGCATGCAAACGAACCTTATGAGTCAGCAGATCGCAGGGGTGCAGCGCGCGCGCGCGCTCGCATAAATTATCCACAAAAATTGCAAAGACCCGGTGAAGAAACGACTGTTTGCCGAATCGAATCGATCGCGTGTATGAAGCGACTCGACGAAACCAGGTTCGACCAGTGTCGAAATTATGCTTGTAATTCCGCGCGGATTTTCGTGCCGCACGAATGCCTCGTAATTCTGCCGCGTTAAGTGTAATTGCGCCGGTATGCGGGGAACAGTAGTGGTTGTGCAGGTGCAGCTCTTTGTACGAGATCGTCGAACGCTGTGTGCACGAACAAGCCTCGGATCGTTTGACGAGATTTTCCTGTTCCTCTGCCGCGTTTACACAGTGGAACTCTGCGCATTATAAAATGATGGCCTGTTAATCGAGACCTGCTCGTCCTATATTCGTTAAAAATTCCTCCCTTAAAATTGGAATTTCATTTGTCTAACCAAATCGCTAAAAAAAAAAAAAAAAAAAGAAAAAAATGTGAAATGGCTTTTTGGCAAAATTTTATAGCAGTGAGCTTTCTAGGGAAATTCTCTAAAAATTCTTTCGTGTGGAATTATCGCATGAGAATGTATAATATAACCGTTAAAGGAAACCCTCGTTTCCGAAGCTTTGACTTCGCGATAGCACCATTTCAAATTTTACGCTCCCCGTCCTTTCTCCGCTTCCTTGTTTGGTCCGAGGTAGAAGCCGCGGTCGAATGCGCTCGGTGGTTGCCCGGCCGGCCTGAAATCGGGGAGGAGAAGGAGGCGACGAATTCAAAACGAGCTTGCCGGAAATGGAGAACGAGCTTGCCGGAGAATGAATCACGTTTGCACACAGTCACAGGAACGCGTGGTCGCGCGCGCGAATTGTCGGCGTCTCTCGGTCCCGTTCCAGACAAATCCAATTATTCGAAACGAGACCGCAAGCTTTTACGGTCTCGTTCAAGCCTATCTATTTATACGGTACGCTCGGACCCATGGGTTGGGGTGGAAATGTACGGAGGGCTAGCGGTTCCCTCCCTCTTCTTATCCTTCCCGTCGACGCTCAGGGGGTGGTGGAACACACGCTCGAAACACACGTCCGTTTCCCTTTCTTCTCGTCCCCCACCGATTCCTCGTTTTCAGCTGTTCCACCAACGCGTGCTGTCTCTTCTTCTCTCTTTCCCTTCCGTGAAATTTGGACAGTGTTCGCGTGTACGAGAGAATGATTCGTTTTGTAGATCGGAAGACACGAGGATGAAACGTGAAATATTGCCTTTGGAAACGTTGATGGATGAGCTGTTTTCTTTTTTTTTTTTTTTAATCTAATAAATAAAATAATATGAAGTACGTCAAAATTATTTGGACATTTAAATGGAAGAGACATTTACGATTTGAATCGTTTCCTATTGTTTTCTATAATGTCAATATAAGTTTGACATGTCCTATATTTTTTGAAACACGTTCGAGGTGTATGTATAAAACATTCTTGTTTTATCTTCCCCGATTCCCCTTATCGAACGTGACGCTTTCACCTCGAAGAGCAAACGAACGAGTCGTAGTTCCATGGCCAGTCTATCTAGTATTCGCTGGCTGATCCAGCGTGCTCTTGGTGCACGTGTAACGCTAGCCGGTGTAGTGGTCGACGGAGAAGGGGCTCGTGGCAGCGGAGCGAATGCACTTAGCTGTAATCGCGACTGCGGGCGAACTGCAAGCGGCGCGTTAAGCCGACGACGGCCTCAATAGCTCGCTTCCGTGCAGGCCAGCCGGCGTTATTGCCGCCTAATGGCGGCTGCCTACCGGCTGCTAGCTCGCGGACCCCAGGACGCCTTTAAATGGCCAGGTTCTCCGGCTAAACGAGGATAAATGTCGCCAGTCGCTGGAACCTTAATCATCCAGGGAAACAGCGTTCGCGTAGTACCTGCGCTCTTCATCCTATCGGTCTTGTATCGGGTCGAAAGAAGCGACAGGAAGTCGTTACATGTTGCGATTCTCGTTCGCGCTCACTAAGGATAAATACGATAACGTACTCGTAAACTATGAGCACTTAGTGGTATCAGTTTTTGCAGTTTGGTGATTATTTCTGTATTAGCAATTCCTGTCATGTCAGCAGAGTTGTATCTTTTGCATTTTGTAATATATTAGAAGTAGAAGTGATGAGTGATCGAAGACAGATAAGACCGTGTAGGTTATATCATTGATTGTAAGTGAATAGAGATTCAAAGAACACACGTGAAGATTTTCGAAACATGATATCGTATGAAGATTTAGCTGCGCGTAATAAAAATACGTATTGCGCGCGTGAGATCATCAGAAATGAACAGTTTTTAATCGTAATCAAATGCTCACCATTTCGACACTCACTTTTTACAGCGCTATCGATTTTTTCTTTACGATCCTCGTCCCTGGAAATTTCGTGGCACGATCCATTTAGGCTAGTACACTGCTGGTTCCAGGATCGATAACTAGTCGGCGAAAGTTTCCCGAAGGGTCGAACGTTTCCCGCTGCTATCGCGTTAATATTTCAGCCGTGTGTTTGCGATCGCCAAACAGTCGTGCGGGTTTGGCAAGCAACGTGCCGGCGCGCGTTCGATCGAGCAAGCTCCGACGCCCGTTTGTCGTGCCTCGCGTCATTTAATGAGCCAGGAATTCCGAGGATTTTATCGCCGCTACAGCCAACGTCCCTCCGCTCGCGACGCCCTCGTACACAAACACGTGCTCGCATTTTAATGCAAGCGTGCCTACCGCGTTTTGCATCGACTCGATCAATTGTTCATTTCACCGAGACTTACTTTCTTTTCAACATGAATCTTGACAGTCGCGTTCCTTGGATTGTTGACCTATTTTTATTATCAATTCTAATTCTAATTAAATCAATTTTCTGTTCCATGGCTTCTCTAAATATCTATTCCCATCCACAAATTATGTATACGCAAAATGCTCAGACGTTTGTACTATTTGCAATAAAGCAAACAGAATATACTGAAACGACAATCGTAATCGATAGAAAACAAAGCGAGGATCCAATGTTCCTTTTTCTATCTATATTCGTTCATCCTAACAGGACTACGCTATCGTAACAGTACTACCGTATCCACACAAAAGTACATTCAGCTCTCTCAACCCACCTCCTTTCACCCTACAAACCCATGCCTCTTCCCAGCTACCTCCATTTTCTCTACTCTGGAATCCCCAGGCTCCATAAAAAAGGGAGAAGGAAACGTCTCTAACCAACTCGCTCTATGAATGCAATCTTCGTGGAACAGGTAAGACGCAACCAAATAGCATAACGCGTGGCTCTGTATACACGCGTCCCGCTGTTTTAACGGAGCGGATGCAATATGGTCCCGATGGGATTGCTCATGGGGGTTGCATCAGCCTTCACCAAGTATGTGTGCACCCTGGTGTTCGTGGGTGGAAAAAGAAGGATCAAAGGTAAGGCCAGCGGCCTCTCGTAATCCTGAAGTATATACGAGGTTATGTACACGAAGAATAAGGGACCACCAAGCGAGTTCGCCTCCATTTGGCCGGCTGGCCGATTGTCCAGCCTGCCGTTATTACGGATACACCGGATAATGTATCTGGATTTCTACCTCCCACAGACCCTCTCGCGCTCGTACGCACGTGCCTCTATATCAGTAGTCGTAATAACGCGGCTCGACCCGGTACATCGATCTTGATTTGCCCTGCTCCCGAACGCCGTGATATTTGCTTTTAATTCTACCGTACAGCAGGACACGCTTGTTTCTCAGCATGTTTCGCGAATGATGATTGCCAAACGAGATTTGGAATGGATGATTATGTTTGAAAATGTATGTTTGGTTTGATGATGTTGAAGGTGGAGGAAATGTGTGAAGAATTTTGTTAGATGAGGTTAGATGGTGTGACGCGTGATTGGAATGATAGATTATTAGAATGGAAATGTAATTTCTAAGGCTATTAGATAATGAATTGTATTGCTTGAAGTTGCACAATTCCTAGCAATCTATATCAGAATCGTGTCAAACGAAAAATATGCAAGTGGAAAAGGTTGCGAATATTTTGTTCGTGAAATTGGCAAAAGTCGTCTCTAATCGAGGAATTAGATTTTGTATTCAGTGTAAATACATGTTTCTAATGGTCGAGTCTGATTTGATCTATCTTCTTGCAATTGTCGTGAACTCGGAACAGTTTCATTCTGGGACGTAAAGCGCAAAGTGGAACCGCAAGCGTCCGTTGTGTTGTTTAATTAAAAAAGAAACGTTTGAACTGAGCCCTTGACCGAACCAACCGCTATTGGTTTATCTCTTCCATTCCTCGGTTTCGCACCGGTGTACACAGAACGGAAGGAGAGAAGGCGCCACGGAGTCGAAGAGTTAACTAAACATGGGGAAAGTTGGCTCTCGCCTCGATTTCGAACGTGAGCTGGTGTAAATACCAGCCACTGGTGGTATTCATTAAGAATTTCCAGGCTCGTCCTTCTTTCGAACGGAACTTGCGAATTAAAGCCCTCCTTCTGATGGAAATCCTGCAAAAGAAAACGAACAATTTATAACAACTTCTTGTCTCTTACTAGAACGGGTATTCTCTCACCATGATCAGAAATTGGAGCAACGAGAAAAAGGAAACAATATGCAGAAGCTAATTTACAAAATTGCTAGAATTAGTAAAAGATAATTTATAAAATATCCAATAAATTGAAAGAACTCTCAATTTCTGAAAAGGAAGAGAAGATAATGTAAATACAAAAGCGTATGACGAGAACGTGGTTGAGCGCTGATCCACGAGGATTTTCTTGTACGCGTAGAATCGCGCGTTATAAATTTTCCCTCCGTCTAAGAAGAGAGCCACGCGAGACGGTCTCTGGTCGCGTTCCATTCGGCTCAAACTTTCTTTTCGCGCTCGAGAAAGGGCATGAAACGGCAGTCTCTCATTCTCCCGGGCTACCAGCGAGCACTCGGTCAGACACCCCCGGGATTTCAGAATATGTGTACAGAAAACGCGCCACCCCCTCGTTCGCCCTGCTTCAACCCCCGAGGCCGGAGGTCTCTGGGCTTCTCTCCGTTCTGGCTGAAATGGCCGGCGTGACAAGGCGCGGCACAAAGGAAAACTTTCATCTACCACCCGCTACGGAAACAGGGTCGCCGGTCGTGGCGACGCAACGCGCGCGCCAAGAAAGGAACGAAAGGTTTATTTTTCAGAAGGGAGCAAGAGCCTAAGATTTATGTATACTCTCACCTGCTGACGCTGCCACGGTTTTTCTTCGGATTTCATAGCAGGCTAGAACCTGGCCCGATCACGCAGACACCATTCTTAGCCCGGGATCGATGGACGACCGGTTTGGGAAATAAATTTTTCGAATAACGGACGTTGGTTTAATGTGATCCGTGTTTAGGAGAGATAGATGTATGGGATGGTTTTAGTGTCGTGTAATATTGGCTGGATTGTGACGGTTGGATATGTGAGAGTAGGATGCTAAATGGGAGTGATAATAAAGATGGATTGCTATGCAGGAATCTTGCGGACGAAGCATGATGGAATTTTTGTGTTGGAAGAAATAAAGGGATATTGCAATTATATAGAAATATAGGGGACGTATTTAGGTTTGTTGGCGCTTGTTTCACTTTGCTCGTTATTTTCGTTTGTTTATCCTATTGCTTATATTTGATGGAAATTGCGGTGAAGAAATATTTTGTGTAACATCAGCGTTTTTATCGCTGATGTCTGTAATGAAAATTATCGTGAAAATATTTTCTAAAACTTCAACCATCGTCGTACGTGCTTCCTTGCCATCTGCAAATAACACAGCAACGTTGAAGTTAATCCGTTCCAAAAAAGCAATCTTCCACTCACTTACGAAGAAACGGGAAACAACTTGAAAGTCGAGAAACTTCGTGAGGTTTTTCGATGGTTCGCATCGAATCTCTCGGCGGGAAACGGCGATTTAAAGAGACGACGTGGACCGATTTCCGCGTGGAAAGTCCGTACACGGACACGTAAGAACGGTTTGCGGTCTTCGACTAGTCCTCACTGCTTGTATGTTTCGTTTGATGCCCGCTCACGGGTAAACTACGCCGAACAAATCGCGAAACGGCTTCTCGACGACTTTTCCTGCTATCGACAACGCTAAAAATGGAGCTAGCCGACTGAGAAGTTTCCTTTAAGGTCGCGCCGCTGTGTCGCCCTTCCGGATGCCATTCGACGTGACTGCTTAATATCTCTCCGATCGCATTTTGATCGGATACGTGTGCGTTTTACCGATCGAGAGGCTGACTCGTTGCCGAACAGATGTATAAATAAAAATGGACGTTGTTCGAATTGTTGGTTAAACCGCGCTGGGTTTCTTTTCGCTGAAAATTCGGATAGAGAGACTGAAAGTCTTTTAAAAATTGTTCCTTTTACGTTCGTACAAACGTATTTACACGAGTGAAAACCGGTTAGGTGAGCCATGGATTTCGTCAGAAAAATTCTGTAATTTTGCTTTGCGCCGGAATCAAAGGATGGCAAAATGTGAAACCAGACAGAAGAATCTTTTAAATTCCATTTCCAGGAAAGCTATAGTTGATGTACATTGTGATCATTATTCGCATCGAAATTATACTGTTTAAAATTTTTTAAATACTTTCGTGAGTCACAGTAATTTAAAAAATATATAATAGAAAAAGAAGATAATAAGCAACAATAAATCCAGGACAGTCAGTAATACTTTCCATTTTCAATACAATATTTCCTCGGTGTAATAAACTTTCAAAACGTACGCTGAAATGTTCCATAAAATGTAACCATAACATTCTCAATAATACAGTTTACGTTCTTTGAATTCACTTCCAAATCCTTCCGTTTTCGCCGGCTCTTCGTGGGAAAACTAACAATTCCAAGCGAGGATATTAAAATTCCGGCACGCCGGTGTTTATTAATGCATCTGCATATTTATAGATATCGTAAATGCGCGCTGAGAGCAGCTTGTTCAACGCCGGCGGCACGATACCCCTGGGCTCGGCGTGCTAAGCAATAGGTCGAAGCTTCTAATTAAAGGTAAATAATCGCGCGGCCAGCTAGCGCATGAATACGAGGCCGTAGGGAGCTCGTTTGCACCCTGCTACGGCCTGGTTTGACACTGGCCGGAGGGTGAACACACAACCGATGACGGGTGACTGTGTTCCGTGGAAACGCGAGCAACGCCAGGAAAGTTCCTATTCTCTTCCTCCACAAGTCATCCTCTCGTGTCCCTTCGTTCTACGATTTGTTTTATATCACTATAAAAAAAGAAACGCCACGCTAAATATACTATGTGTTTCAGGAAAAAAATATTCGATCTTCAACTAGATCGCATTACTCCAATTTGCAACCAGTATTTGACATTGATTCGTTCCATTCTCAAAACGAAAAAGACCGATCGTTCGGTGGACAGAGATGGAGGGAGAAACGGTACGAAATTACGAGGCTCGGTGTTTTCCCCTACCGGAAACGTGCGACGTTATCGCGACGAGTGGGAACCTTGTTCCGGGACCGCGTATTGAAATATTTATTCAGAGTGGCAGTCGGTTCGTTAGACACCGTCGAGCGACACATTGACGCGCCGGCCTCGTTATTAAATTTTCATGAATCTGTGAAATGAACTTACAAATGGAAGAAGCAAAAATTCGTTAATTGAGACAAATCGCTGAACAAACCCCTTTACCCCGAAACACATCGGAAACGAAAAATTCGACAAACAATCGAAGAATCGCCGGACGCGAAACGAACGAACGCTGGTATACGAGTACCAAGTATGATATTCACGTGTATGTACACATACGTATGTATAGAGATACATGAACGTAAAATCCAGCTCGTTCGCAGCCTTCGGGTGGCGCTTATTTTTCCGGGACGCTTTGGGGCGGTCGTCAGCTGGCAGTCGACCGGTTATCGGTGGTCGGGCCGCTTCGAGTGGCGACGACCGGTTTCAATTTGCAGGTCAGGTTATTTCGTAGGTTCGAAATGGCGGGCGCACAGCCGCGGTCCGGACCGGCTCTCGCCGGCAATTTGCAATTTCCTGCCAATTCTGCTATCTCGCCCCGATGTACGCGTGTAGCGAGCCGCGTATGGCAACACACACCATATTTCGCCAAGCCTTAATTTAGGAGCGCCGAACTCGCGTTATCCGTGCGCATCGGCCGCTTGCATTACCGGGCCCGGTGTAACCTAATCTCGGTAACGAATTCGGTGAACGTATTTCCCATCCACGATTCCGAATTCGTAGCCGACTACGGGGCTAGAGGTTTTCAACGTGTCCACCCGGCGCCAACGAATTGTCTCTCCTGTAATCAGTCAGAGAGACGAATAAAAGGACGTTAATATATGCAAAACGCGTAATGTTCGGATACTCGAATCCAACGAGTTTCGCGGTCGCAAAGAAACGTGATTTGCTGTTCCATGGAAGGACAAACATTTGTAGAGATTTCGAAGTAATCAGCGATCCTCTGGTTGGAAGAAATATGTGGAAGTAAATCAATGGACTTTACCCAGTTTTACGATTTCTTTTTGCTTTTTGGAAGAAGAAAAGCGTGATTGTGGCTATGAACGGAATACGGAGTGTTACATTTGTTTTTAACATCAGAGGAATAGTTTGGATAAAAATTGAAAGATGTAGAGAATCTGCCAAACCAATGTGAAATATTTACAGCAGCGACGTTAATGTATTCACATCGGAAATCGCAAAATTTTCGTTGCGAGTATTTGACAATCGTTTGACAGATCAAGTATTCATGCGTCACAAAGTAACGGCAGCGAAATGACATTTTGAAACACGAAATAAATCCATCACGGTAGAAGAGTACATAAATTCGCAGTCTTAGAGAAAATTTGTCGCGTCAATGCGAATGAAAGCATAGAGAATTGTATTTATTCGCTATAGCGCTATTAATCTGTCATCGTGAAATTTTCAATGACCATCGCGAATATTTCACACGGGGCTAGGGAGTTGTTCGAATACATTAGGAAGTTAAGAAAATTCAAGACGTCATACTTTTAAATTGGGAATCATTTGCATAGAATTCTGTGTAAGTCGCGGAATATAGGTTCGCAGAGGAAAATCTTCCGTGAGCACGTACAAATGGTTAAAGACTAACTCGAAATGCATTTGTGCCGTTTCTCTGAGCAATATCGTGCGAGGATACGTACCGCACGCCATGGTCCACTAAATTCAGAACAATTGGAAATAATTATAGGTCGTTAATGTCGAGAGAATAATAGCGACTGTATTACGGAATCGCGGGAGAGAGAGAGAGAGAGAGAGGGAGTGGTTGGAGAAGAAAAAAGGGGAGGGAGGAAGGAACTGCAGCGCGGAATTACCTGAAAATGGTTGCCATTGTGTTGAACAACGTTGTAGCATAGTTTTGTTGTGGATCCTCGGCTTAATTCTACGCCGTGCGTTAAGTTCAGATAACAATGTGTTGGTGTGGAAATTCGTATTGGAGATCGTTCATGTGGATGAAAGCACGAGTCGTGATTTATTTCAAGCTTGATGGGATATAGAATGTATTTTCACGCGTGATATTCAAAGGATGGTGTTCCAAAAAGCTAAAAAATCCATAGAACAAACGAATAAGAAAAATATCCGTTTCTTGGTCGATCACATTTCATTTACATGAAATCGCATTTTATGAAATCGAATGTTGATTACATAGTAAACGATATCGTTTGAAAATAACCGTTTGGTGAATGTAACGCAAGACTCATTCATTACCGGTGCAATCAAGGGCGGAACGATATGAGAGAAGCCGGAAGACACGGAGTAGAGTCAGTCCGATCAAAAGCCATGAGCCACTCCGGTCGGATATGAGATTCGATCCCCCTATTCTTCTCCCCTTCTGCGTAGTTCGTCCTCACGGCTCGACGATCAAAATAATAATTACTCGACGTGTCGTTACTTTCGATTTTGTCGCTCGGCTGGACAGCTTTGCGTCGCGTTCGGCGTTGATTATTCGACGCACGAAAGAGCACCTTTGCGCCGGAACTGACCGAGCGTACGCCTCTTTTTAGCCAGTCGATATTAATTAGAACGTTCCGTCGCGAGTGACTGTTCGTTTTCTCGCATCTACGCAAGCGACAGCACTTGATAATAATTACCGCCTCGTCGATCGATCGGTCGAATGATCGATAAAATCTTCGTCAAGCGAGACGATTGTTTCGAACTTCCATGGTCAATTTCTTTACTTTGATATGCGAGAATGGTAATTAAATATATTTATGATAAATAGTTCACAATTAAACTATATAAATACTCGAATTTTCTAAACGTTAAGTTAATAAAGTAAAAGCTTTTTCTCTATTTTACCTAACCATTTTTGCACACCCAACTTTACTTTTTATCAGTTGAAGTTACAACGTGCGAGAAACGAGCGTGAAGCAAAATTTAATCGTTTTTCTCTGTCTTTTTTTTTTAGGTAAGCGCTAATTTTCACCGGTTTGGCTATTCTCTGCCAGTGTTTTCCGCAATGGCCGCCCCAGGGAGTTGGTCAGGCAACGAGGAGTAGCGGATAAGAGGACGGCGAGAATCGCAGGTATTCTAGCAAGCTCCTTTATTTCTAATTGCATTTCGAGTTAATGGAATACGCATAATCGTCCACCAAGTTCGTGGAATTCGAGCGAGATTCTACAAAATTAAGCGCGGTTTTCGCGTGCCCTCTTCCGCCTACGGATCACCAACCCATCCCTAACGTAACGTGCACATACGAGACGCATTCCTCAGGATACGTACGCGTACACGATCTTTACGCTTGAGTTTGTCTTGCTTTGTGTACGTTTGTACGTTTTGATCTATTAGATGGTGCATGCTGAATAGTTAGATCGTAGGAAAAAAGCACATACTCAGGGGTTGGAAAGAGTTAAAGAACTTACTATATACGTTTGAAAACAGTCTCTGCTTTGTACATTCTATGTGTAAGGCTAAGATTCTCAGGAAAATGAAATAGAGTTCACAAATTTATCTATTAAGCTCGCTATATACGTAGTTGAAACGATCTTTCGTAAATTGCAAGCGACAGGGTGACTCTTTTTCGGAAACAAAAGCGCGATGCTCGAGCCTCGTTTCAATTAGCACCAGTTGCAAAATCGCTCTTTGAAGAGCGTGTAACTTGGAGACTTCGTACCGAATTGTTGCTTTCACAAGGCTCGAGAATATTCCGTGAGCTTCTGGTTTCAACACGGGCATGAATAATAACTGCGAAGATCAATGGGATGCTGCAATTTTGATATTTCAGGGAGACTGTAATCTTCACGGAACGCTATAAGTGTTTTCGTTAATGCGATGATTAGTACGAATCGCGACTGGAGTAAGACCTCCAGAACCTGACTGAAACGCGAGTTTCTATAGGTTACGAACTTTCCAACATTACGATTCGAGTTAGTTTAATAATTAGATGGAATGTCGGGAACATTTGAAAAATGTACGAAAGTCTCCCATGGAAAAGGTGAAATTTTTTGAAAATCAGCAAGCACGGGAGAACTATGATTTCGCGACACACGGTTATGAAAGAGTCATGACATGGATAAAATGTGACGCTGGAATTCGATCCGCGAAGTGTGAAATTAGTCGTTGGCCGCTTGACGCTTGTCTACCGCGAAATTTACATTCCTCCATTATCACGTGTCTAAATTTTCAGACTACGTTCGAAGTTCATAGCGACGTCTCATTAGAGTCAGTCATTCCAAAATTAAACGTTCCAAAAACGAATAAACTTTTGCATTTAATTCTAGTGCCCGTCATATACAGATCACGTTTGTCCCAGTAGCGTGTATTTGATTCTGATTTAACGTAATTATAAACGTAACGATATTTCATGTAAACTCTATAATTCATTCGATATTGTTTATCGAAATCCATTAACAATAACCAACGAAAAGGTCCAAACCTTCGAACGCGATTTGCATACTCCGGATGCGCGGATCCATTGTTGTTTCGAAACAAGTATATGGAAGCTATCACATGACCATGCACTTCCAAACACGTAGCTGGCCTTTTCCGGTTCGTAACGATGGCTACTTGTGCGGCCATTTTCCGACAGATTCGTATTTCATTGGTGCGCACCGAATTTCGATGTTCCTTTTCAGCTGTGCTATAAATACACTCCCCAAGGGGAACAAAGAAACATGGCGTCGCTTCCGGCGCGTCCTTCGCGAACCCTATTAGAAAAGTCACAAACGATAAATTTTCAAGGCTGCATCGAGTGCAAATTTTCTTCTTCCTTCGTCGGTTTATACAATTTATCTTTCTCTCTTTATACTTGCATATTTCTGTAGAGTATTTTGTGATCTTTCGCTACTTCGTATCGTTCTTATCGTAAAAAAGAAAAAGGCAGATTTTTATTATTCGAAGAACCATGGCGATTCGATCTGATGGTACGCAAATATAGTGGTACGCACAATGGTATACGCAATGATACATGGCAGAGATTCTACGATCGAGCGTGAGAGAAGATAAACCGAGTCTAAGAGCACCTTTCCTTTCAGCGGATGTGTTTAACGTACAAACGGCGAATCCACGTTATCTTTCGCCCCCTTTTCTTCCAAGTTAAACATTTACAACCGGAGAAGGAACGCAAACGACCATGGATGAACGCCTGCTCATTTCTTTGCCACTCTCGTATCGACGAGCGCACGTGGCCATGACTAAGAATCGCCTCCTTTCCAAGATTTTCATTGCTGTGTATCAGTGCGAAACTGTAATTTTCCTCTTCGTATGTTGCTACACGGGTATTAAGGGCGATAACGGGTGTTCCGCCGGATAAAAGGAACGATCGTTCGCTTTGATACTGAGCCAAGCCTGTATCTGAATCAAAGATCATTCGTGCATTGGTTTTACCAATGGGTCTTTGGACGAGGACTTACAAATGATTCTAATTTTAACTTCACCGCTTTCTACGTCATTTAAATTGAAACGGTAATTGATTTTACCCCGGAATATCGAAAATCGATCGATTAACCTTTCAGTGGCGGACGCTTAATTTTATTTCGATCGTGGCATTTCTTGCAGTAGCTAAAATGTATTGACCAACGGATAATGTACAAAAGTAATTTATAGCAGATCAGTGGCCAAGCTCGATGCAAAATTAACCGCGTTTAAAGAAAAACTTCATCGATTTCAGCATTAAAACGATAGCATCACGGATTCACTGATCCATAAAACATGCAGGTGCGCATCAAAAAATTACGACACGCCTCTCTATGAATTCGCATCTCTCGCGTACCATTTATATTCATCGAATCGTTCTTACGGACTCGCTATGTCCCCAGATATCCTATATATCGCGCTACGTAACCTGCAAAAACACGGAAAGAAAGAAACGGAAAGAGGGGGGAAGAAAAAAAAAAAGAAACGATCGGTCTTCGGAAAAAACGCGGAAACTGCACCACATTTTTTGCAGCGGCGTTATGCAACGATACTGCGAACAGATTGGTGAGCATTTGCAGGCCTTGCCAAGCAGCTTCTTCCTCGCAGGAAAAACGAGCACAAATTACTCGCCACTTTTGCATAAGCGTAGACGTTTCGCCGCGCTGTTTGCTCGCTAGGACCATTTGGTTAAAAGCACACGGTGCGGCCACGTGCACACCCCTGAATTTCAACTTAATTGCGTTAAAGGTTACAGAATATACGGCGCTCTCCTTTGAATTTACCGTGCTTTCCCATATTCCGACTGCACGCACCCGATCCAGGTTTCCCCGGGACTCGGCTGCTTTACCGTATCCGGAGATTTACAGCGGTCAGTCGAGGGATTAAACAAGGACAATGTTGTTTTTCCTTCGTCCGAGAATCGTGGACTGGTTCCACGTATTTTCGCCGGTTCTCAACGAGTTATGGCTCGCGCGATGTTTCTTGTGGCCGAGGCGGGAAATTTGGAATTTATGCGACGCAAGATAGCTGCTGGTTACGCATATTCCGTGGATTACGTCGAGGAAAAAGGGAATTTTTGCGATAACGCTTGGATTTGGATAGAAATTAGACAGCCAAAGCTGGCAGACACGCGCGAAATGAACCGTAAGCACTCTCGTTCTCTCTGGATCGGAGGAAATTGTTCCTGGGCACCTTCGCGTGAGTTTCTTCTAAGGATTTTCGGTGAACACGAGAGGAAACTGGAACGAGGAGGTGGGGAAACGAAATGGTCCAGAAAGCCATGACTTCGTGCCGCCCTTTCAAAAGTGGCTGCTGAAAGTGGCACTCTTTCAGTAGAAGTTTAGCGGTACTTCCTCTCGAGTCTCCGGTACTTTCTCGTTCGATTTAGGAAGAATCGTTTTTAATTAAACTCGACAAAATGTGTATGAACTGGTTCTACAGTGATTTCGTAGCGCGAAAAACCGTGACAAAGTTGAATTTAGCGAGGCTAATCGATGCTAACGATGCTTTAATCGCGCGACCGTCGACGCGCGTTTTCCTCTCTCGCTTTTTGCCGCTTCCATCGGCTGACGGAGAATTTTGGCACGGTGAACGAGAATCGGCGAAGCTGGATCCGGCGGATACATTGATCCGACGATGTTCCAAATAACGGGTCGGAAGCGCGCGAGATCGTCCTCTATTTTTCCACCGGGAACGATAAATTAAAATTAGCACGCGAGATCGTTTGGTAGGCCAGAATACGGTAAAAAGGAGGGTCGGAACCGACACGGTGTTATTTATGCCTCGACGTGCACACTCGATCGTTCCGCTTTTTTCCCCCCACCTCTGGAACCGAAGGGGTCAATCAGTGCTTATCGATCGATTTAATTCAGTCGACGAGCGGAAGTCGGCCGCTGGAATCGCTGTTTATTAAATTATCGTCGAATTAAACGGTCCATCCAGTGGAACAAGCTACAAACGTGTAAATTGTTGGAAATTAATCAAAGTGTCAAAGAGTAGTTTGAAAATTAATTTTCATATGTTAATTTTTTTATGTAAAATGTAGCCTGTGCTTTCTAAGTAGAACTTCAGTTACTCTATAAATAATTAAAATAAACCTCTATCGAAATTTTAAATTCTTAATACAAGAGAAAGGCAAAATAGTAGCTGTTTTTCTTTTTTTATGCACTAGATGATAATTATCAGCAGCGATTAATTTTTTCTCATTTTGTACAATTTTTTATTTTTTTCTATTAAATTAGATGCACCATTAGCTCGTTTGCCATTCATAAAGTGTATAAACAATTTCATATTCTAAACTCACGGCGCAGGAGTTGAGCCCCGAGGTGTCTGATTATGGGTTTCCCATTCTACTGGCGGGCTGACGCCTCGATGTAACAACAATTAGCGCGCACGTATTCCATCGTCTTTCTTGCTCGAGTTCGCAAATTTAACGTCGTCTTAGGAGGAGCCGCTCTCAAACATATTAGAAAATTAGCGTGCCCTGGCTGGCAACGGCTTTTCATTTTCCTCTCATTAAGCTCGCATAATTACGCGAGGACGGCGGCAATCTTGTCTTCCGTGTGCACACGGAAACCCGCTTAAGGATACCGCGTGCTTGCGAGTCGTAATAACACAAGGAATTAGAAGTTAATAGCCACGGACGTTCTTACGACATTTTAAATTGCACAGTACTTTTTTCGTGGTTGGTTAATTGCATCGAATCTCCGTGACAAACTGAAAATTCTTGGAATCTTTATTCATCCACCGATTTAAGTTTCCATGAATGGTTAATTTGAAGCAAATGAGGGTTTCATTGAAAACAAGTGATTTTACAGGGAAGTATGCTCTGAGATTAGATTATGAAAATGTAAATGGTTCCAGAATCTCAGAATCCATTGTTTTTACATTTGGAATTATAACAGTGAAATTTCTGAAATTAAATCACAAGATCTTTCTTACCCGTAGAAAGCAGTCGTGCGCAAATTTTATTCTCTATTATTCGTCGTTTCTGTATTACATGTAACTCGCCAATTCTGCAACACCATATCAGAAATACACGCCAATCCTGCGTAAAGCCAGTAAACAAGCCTGTGTATACGCATAAAGGCTCGACAAATGTACAAGATCATAGACACGGTGCAGTGTCGCAGACAGTGTAATCTCAGTGCGTTTCGTTCTCAGCGAAGCTGAACACTCGTAAACATTCTCGACAGCCGGTCCGCTCGCAGCGAGCGCGCGAAATACGCGTCGACCCTTGCGGCATAAAGCACCGTTGCGTTGTCTCGGCAAGGCTGCCGGGCCAACGTAATTTTTCTCACTTTGCAACTTGCCCCGTAAATAATAGCGACGCGCGACTCGACCGCCTCCACGGCGACTCCAC
This sequence comes from Bombus vosnesenskii, assembly GCF_011952255.1. Lineage (NCBI taxonomy): Eukaryota > Metazoa > Arthropoda > Insecta > Hymenoptera > Apidae > Bombus > Bombus vosnesenskii. The sequence goes on from NW_022882960.1 coordinate 1,806,491, forward strand.
CTCTCTTACTCTTTCTCGTTCTCTCCTTCCATCTTTCACCCTCTTGTTCTTCTCGGTTCACCCTCCAGCTCTCAAGCCCTCCGTCTTGGCGCACTCGTAGAAACTGCATCGTAATCCCGGCGTACTCGTAAGTTGGCAACTCGAAGCGAGAACTCCTACGTTCTACGTTACAATTTGCCCTTCGGCGACCGTTCCATTCCGAGCAGCAGTCCTGCCTTTGATATTTATGGTAATGCGACGCCGGGGCCTATCAGTCCCGATATTCCGGCGAAATCGGGTGACCGCGATGGACCGGGACGCGCTTCCGATCCGGAAAAGAGATAACTTCGGTTATCGAGCGAAATGAAATGCGAGCCGACGAATTTCGAACTCCACCGGACGCGTTTCACCCTCCACCCTCGTTCCGATCACCGTTCTTAGTTCCTCTCGTGTTCTGTTTTCTTTTGTATTCGTTTTACTGCCTGCCAACGTGACAGGGGTGAAACTCGAATTTGCATCGACCAGGGGAAACGGCAACCTGCAGGGCTCGCGGATTCACCGAAGGGAACAGTGACTGGTGGGTGTACCGCGTTATTTCTGATGGATTCGCCTTGTGAAAGGAGTGACTTGGCTTGTTCGATCGAAAGGAACTTCCGATTTCTTTCATCTCTTCGATATCGCGTGATTTGCATCAGGACATAACGATGGATTTAAGATATTTGAATTATTTCTGCTTAGTTTCTTCGTATCTAAAATGGATACAATTTTCAATAATTTTTATGTTAACAACTACGACTTTCTATCTTTCATTAGTTACGTGTCGTAAAATCTAGATGGTTTTTTTATAAAATTGGTCCAGGAAACGCGTTCAGAATCCGAATTATATCTATTAAAATTGATCCATGGAGTCTAATAAAAATATCAGAAACACCGCTTTGGAATGTAAGGCGATCCTTATGTAACAAGTTTGACAAACGATAACACAGGTAACATTACGTTGCCCGATCGCATACACGGGTCAGGGGTTATGTTTAACCGTAAGTCAATTCTCAGACGCGGGACTGGCTCGAACGTAGCCAGATGCACGTAATAGCGGCATTTCCGCTGAAATTGTGCTGTGGATAGCGTCGACGGTGCAGATCTAAGCGGCCATTAAAGCCGGTGCCGCCGGTCAAAGATTGTCGCGACGAAAGACGAATCGAAGATCGAAGAAGCAATAACTTTGTATTATGGAGTTTCGTTGTATGAAGTAGTCGTAAGAATTTTCTATATAGCGAAATCGTAACCATTGTTCGGAAATGAAAGGCAGCTCCACTATAACATTTCAGAATTAATAAATTCGATAAAATCGTTCTTGAAATTTGCGAGTTCCCCGCGAAGAAAATAACGCACCATTCGAAACATATCTAAATATACGTATAAACTTTCTCGTCGAGAGGAAAATAACCGAAAAAGATGTACGGAAATGCAGCAGACATGCAAAAAAAAAAGAAACCGACTAGATGGCGAGAAGCCGGCCGATAGGCGTGAAAATTCGACGCGAAGGGTGGCGAGAACGAGGATAAGCCAATGCCGGATAAATCCGCGAAAACGCCGGCTTCGCGCGTCAATTACCCGTGCGTTTATAAAATATTTTTCGTTCGGGAGAACTGGCGGAACACGGAGGATGCCAATCAAGCCGGTCGGACGTTGGCATTCATCTGTCAGCGGCGGATAATCCAGAGACCGCAGAACTCCACGGTGCTCGAAGCCTCTCATCGGTACCACCCTTCGTCCACTCCCGCCTCCGTGTTTGTCAGCAGGCCTTCGTTGCCATGAAAAATGCATTTGGCGCAAGGGGTTCACCCTGTGTGTGCGCGGACCGCTCGCTGTCTCGCGTGTACTCGAACAGCTGATTGAAATTACACGCGAACGATCGCACCGCCTCTTCCGCTTGAATTCTCTGGCTAGTAAGGGTGAAACCACCGATGGGTTCTAGGAATTCTGCACGAAAAGGCGGGCCAACTGTGTTATTCTACGTTGTACTATACAGATCTTAAGAGAAAGATATCGCAGGGATACTAGTTTTATTTGTTAGGATACATAATTAGTAGACTGCGGATATTTATGAAAATTCCTATTTTTATTAACGCGAATAAAGAGGTGAAACCTAAACAGAGATTCGTTTCAACTACCAAATATTATCAAGTACTGGGTCTTGGACATTTTACGGACCATAAATCGTTGGAAGTTACAATCGATCGTTTTCTCTCTAGCTGTGCACTATGCAGAAGTCAAGCGTGATTTTTTATACATGTTCGTGCAAAGTTTCTTTGTCCATAAAAGCCTCCTTCGAATGTTCTTCTCTTGGGAGACTTGCATTTGGAAGGGTGAAAACATCGAGCGGATTTCTCCTGGAACGATATTGTTGCAGATACTTCGGCTCGTTCCGTATGTGCATATTTATTTATCGTTACGTCGCGCTCGTGACTAGTAAATGATTCGCACGGTATGCAATTTTTATTGCACTCACGTTGGATACTTATGGAAATCGAAGTTTACATGGTATTTCGGAAAAGTGTGCGTTCGAACTTGAATTTTAAACTGCAATTACATTATTCAAATGTTCCACGAAATCAGTTTCCTGTCTTTGAGGCAGGAACCAGTTGAACTGGTAGAATTCAGGCCGCCACGCGCAGCTCGCTACATTGGCTGAAGTAATTCGTAGCCAAGCGGATATCCGAGGGATCTCGTGAGAGCAGCGGCGTTCGTACGATTCTCCACGAGGTGAAATGCGAGTGTTTCAGCCCGTACATACGGAAGGAACGATTCACGCGTGAAAATAGCCCAGAGTGGCTCCTTCAGAGCCGTTCCTGCGCTTTTGTTCTCAGCCGATCCCGCTTTTCCACGAGCCTTTCCGCGCCGCGGAAGACGAAGTGCTCGTTGCCAAGTGAGCTCCTTCTCTCTGGCTCCGACCCGCTTTCTCCACGATCCCGAAACGTCCCGGGTACGGTCTCTCTCTCTCTCTCTCTCTCTCTCTCTCTCTCTCCCTCTCTCTCTCTTTCCCTTTCTCTCGCTCTGTGCTTAGCGGTGGTAAAGAAGGATCTGGAAGTCCCGCGGGAACTGGCGAATTTCCGGGTCAAGGAAGCCAGAATTGCTATCGTCTTAGGGACAGAAAGGGCCCGGGATTATAGGTTCAACGGATCCGACTGAATCTCCCGGTCGTCTACTGCCGGTTGAAACTTTAAAGACAAGAGGCTCCGATGGTCTGGAGTAATTCGACGTTTGATTTACCGGCGGATGCTTCCGGTTTTTTCGCGAGTCGATTGCTCATTTTCAGTTTCTTCGGTGGAATTTTACATTGGGATCCAGCAGTCAAGAGGACTTGGAATTCTTAATTGAGGAAACTGAAGGAAGGAGAAAAGAAAAGGAACGTTCACATTATCGAAAATTAATGCAAGAACCTTTTCTTTGGGGAATGGGATTTCTTTGTTCAGCCAGAATGGCACGAAGGAGAAGAATAACATTAGATACCGTAGGGCTCTTTTATTTTAGATCCACGACCCCTAGACTCGCTAGATATAGAAGTTTCCCGCGATTTATTTCACTTCCAGGTCAGAAGAGCTGAAACTATCTTAGGGGCTCTTGAGGGTTCGGGATTAGATTTAATAGATCCAGGCGAACTGGCGCTTTCTCTATACGGGGTTATGTCCAAAGATAGACACCAGTGACGCAGAGAATCGCGAGATTGCCAATATGGTCGTCCACCGCTCTGTTCTTCGTAGTCTAAGGTACAATCAGAACGACGAATCTCGTGCTGTTCTCGCGTCATTTATTCCTCGGGCAAAGCGTTCTTCTCTGATCCTTCTTGATCCCCGACAGTTCCCGTTCTTTTCTTGGAAACTTCGATATTAAACGCGGTCAAGTGTGGATAACGAGACTATCAGCAGGATGGTACAACGATCATTTTCATTAGCGTCGCTCAGGTGCTTCGCCGAAATTTTTTTAATTTAGAAATTCCCTTGAGATTGCAACGAGAGGAACGAGATAGACGTTAAAGTAATCGTTTCGTGGAAAACGTTCGAGTTTCACCGTTAACTTATAGCTTAACTTAGTCAAGCTATGAAGTTGCAAGTGACTGGCAGGGAAGATTCGCGGCTTAGAAGGGTGCGAAATCTCCTTGATCTTATTATGCCACGGAGCTTATGTAAATAGTTTTAATGAGGAATGTTTGGTATCCGAGCGAATCCGCTTTCCGACACGTCGATGCAACTGCATGCGACATCATCCACCTCGTTCACGTCACGATCCACGACGCTGAGAACAATCTTTTGTTCCAGCGTTCCGCCCTGAAAATACTATCTAGAATACTTCACTTCAACCATACTTTTCAATAACCATTTATCAAACTCCTCCAAAAATTATCGAATAAAAATCTGTGACTGCTGACAAACGACTATTCACATCGAAAAACAAAGGAATCACTAAATACGACACATTTTGCGCGGATATTTCACAGACGAGTTTCGGATTCTTTCTCTCTGGTGAAGGATAAATTGGACGATATCGGGAACGTTCACATTTCACGGTTCCAGGGGTACAGACAGGGGCGAGTGGTATTTTCCAGCGTTATCTACGAACGGTCGAAGGCAGGATTAAAAAGTCAGAGCTGCCACGAGAAGAATCCTTCCATCGAATTCCGCGAGACAGGCCCTCCGGCATGGGTTTCGCTCCTTCTTTCTCTTTTCGCCTCGTTTTTTACCTTTTTTACAACTCTTCAACGTCACCGACGCCCGATAAACATTCCCCGACGCGATTCTACAATCGCATTGAGCGTAAGAAATGGAAAGTCATAAGTCTACAGGAAAGCGATCGATCGTGCCGACTGTTTCCCGCGGCATTCAGCCGCTGTCGTATCCAGAAACCGACGAATCGACCAAGTCGACCCCGCGAAATTGTCGACCGTGGGCGACATTCGAAGTAGTCCTGGCTCGCGTGAATATGGAACAGGAACGCGGAGGGTCGAACTTTGCTAAAGCACGCCGCCATGCATATGCATGTCGCGAGTTTTATTAATTGTCCGCGGAAGTCGAATTGGTGAAGTTCGGCCGAATTTATGCTGGCGTTCGTTTTTTCGTTTTCGATGAAACAAGTTTAATATTGGATAAGATATTTAGAAAATAAAGCTACATCGTACATAGATGAGAATGTGTCGTGCTGAGTTTTCATGTTATTCGGGTGAAAGAGCGGATACGTTTAGGAATATTTCTCCTAAGAATTGGTAATTAAGCGTCTCGAAAGTTTGATAGTTTAGAGTTACGATTCCTTTAATGGTTTAGCTAAATCTTACGTATGGATCGTAAGTTATGGAATACAACCGTTATGGCACAGGTTACAGCTCGTTGCGGTAGGTCATACGGTTCCATTTGCCGACCGTTCGAACGCTTTGCATCGTTACTGTACGTTCCACGTAACCGTATATGATGAACTAATCCTCGAACAGATTAACCTGAACTCAAGTACTCTGCTATTATGATAGATTTTCCCATGGAAACCCGTTTTTATCGTTCAGAACCAGGAAATTGCATTTACATTGCAGGGTTGTTGCCTCAAGTATAATGGATTGATCGCAGCTCAGGAATTTTCATCGCGACTTGCTCATTATTTATATTCAAAACTTCGCATTTGAATTAAATATCGAAGTCTTAAATCTTTAATTTTTTAAATTTTGGAACATTTGAAGTTTCAAATTGTTTAGTTTTTAAATGTTCAAAATTTCAATTTTTCAAATACAAAAGGTGTTAAACTACTTAATTTCAACAGTTTGAACTTAAATAAGCAGTTAATGGTTCTTTACCGTTTCTTTCCCTGATAATATCTCTCGCGCAACTTTCTCATACATTTTCGCTAAATTTCAAAAAGGCTAGTTGCCTTCCGACCGTCGATATAAAACACATTTCAAGGTTGCTCCTCGCCGAGAAGCCGATGAAACTTCCGGCGTCAGAGCATTGTTCGAACAAGTTTCTCATCCGATTAGTCACAAGTCAATTCACATCGTGAAATTTCTAGAGGAAGATAAACTTTTAATATAAGCGCTGTGCCGCCGGCTACGATGCTATATATCATTTATAAGTTGGAATACCCTAATAGGGGGGGGGGGGGGAAGTCACAGAGTGCAACGTGGTGCTGTACAAGGGGCTACTTAAAACTTTTTAAAACGTTCTCCAGGTGACGTTATGGTTCAATTATTTCTGTTTCCTCTTTCCAAACCGCCGATAGAAATTGCACCGGAGAATATTTTGTGACTTTCCTATCTTTTTTAACAAATATACTTTAAATATACTTGAAACTTTAAACACTCGACATTTTTAAATTAACCAAAGCTCTCTAGTCGAACAATTTCCATTCGAACATTCTCTCACTCATTGAAATAACATGGGGGTCTGTCTTCTTTTTATCCATAGACCGCCACGAAGTAAAAACTAAAATAAACACGACGAAATCCTACGAAGCAAATTGGTTTAACGGCAATACCCCGCTCTTTTTCTAACTGTTCTCCAAGAAACAGGGAAACGAGAGAGAAAAAAAGAACGATTGAAACACGACGAGTCCACGTGAAACTTCTCCTCGGTTGAAAGTTTTCAAGGGAGAGCGACGCGTAACACGCGAGAAACATGGGAACGAGTCGCGTTACGCGCGAGGGGTTGCTCGAAACGTCCGCAGTTCTGCGATTCCATCGCGTGTACGCCGAGGGGTTCGCTTAAACTAACCTGGGAATTGGATTAGAGCCGGGCCTGGACGGTCGTAATTCCCGGAAAAACAACCAACGACTCGAAGCTTTCGTGGCTCGATCGTTTAGCTCGTAACCGTGGCTTGCCTGTGATTAATGCAATAAATATCTGTAACTGGACGTATCCGCGTAACGCGAGCTTCTTCCTTGCGATGGAACGTCTTCCTTCACGTAGTGCACGACCATTTCTTTCCTTTTCTTCTAACTTTTCTTCCCTTTTTTCTTCGGAACGCGGAAGTTACCATCGTCGAGATTTATCGACGCGTTAATTTTGACAAATGGATACATTATTTTGTGATAAATTCCTCGTACACTGGCGTGTACGCGCACGTATTCGCGATACATAGATACAACATGTTTGTTTTCGAAAAATTTTTCTGTCAAACGAACAGGGCGATCCTTCATAACGGGCGACACCGGCGAAGATAAATGCGATTACTGACAGGTACAAATGTCCCTTACGTTTACACACTAGACGCTATATTTTTCTTCTCTCTTTCTCTCTCTCTCTCTCTCCCTGTTTCTATTTTTTGGTTTTTCATCTAGGAAGGGCACTCCTTCTCGACCCTGCCCCTCGTTATTTGTCGTTACGTCGCTGAAATTTCATTGCCGCGTAATTTATGACGTTCGTCTGGCTATTAACCGCCTTTACCACTGCACGCGTCGCTAATTTCAAGCATGAAAAGATTTCAGTCGAAGACTAATTTTCGCGGAACAGAAAACGACTTGAAGCATTTTGATGGTTTAATAAGAAGAGCGATATAACTAAGAATACTAAATTTTCTTTCTTTTCAAGTTAGCTATTAGTCTTATAAAATAGTAATATGCTAATCTTAATAAATGACTCATTCTTATACTGAATTTTTGCGGACACTCTAGATTTGAAAGTTTTAAGATACATTTCTCGTCTTCCATTTAATTTCTTTAAAAAAAGCATAAATTCTTCTTACTTAAGATGCTGAGAGACGTCAATTCTACGCGTCTCCGCTAGGATTTATCTTCCTCTGGCAACGAGCAGTCGCTAAACTCGGTTGAGGTCTAACGTACATGCCCTTCGGGCACTACGAAAGGGTTTCGACTCGAGGCTGTCGCAATCGATCGTCCGAATTACGAGGGATATATCGATAAGGACGAAGAAAGGGGAGCCTGGTCGGCGCCAGATCTTCTGCAGCCGGCAGGTGGATAATGCCGCGTGTACACGCGATTCTATCGATTTCATATTCGCACAATGGCGGCGACGGTGGCGGCGGCAGCGACGCCGGTGTAAGAGGCGGCGCGCCATTCACCGGCGCTGATGAGAACAAGCGGCCTCGTAAGGGCTGGAAAGTAAAAGTCCACGACTGCGCGGTCTACTCGCGTACGCGCCAGCCGGCTGAAAGCCGAACGACTTTCGACGTGCCAGCTCGTCGTGAATGAGCCGACCTAACCTCGAAACCACAGGGACGCGATCGGGATATTCCGTTCGTCTTCGTTTCTCCCAGTTTTCCTTCCGTAATATCACCGCACCTGCCATCCCGTTTACGCTACGATTATCAATAAATATACTTTCTATAATTTTATTATTTTTAGGAATATTTGGGGATATTAACTAAAATAAAATTTTTCGTAATTTATTTTATTTATCAGGACAACAGTAGTGAAAAGCATTTAATTTACAATATGTACAAAAAATATTACCATTTTAGCATTACTTCGTAATGCTTCAGTAACATTTTCACAACATAGAAAATTCTCCCAGCAGTAAAAGATGAATTAATCAACCGTTTGCCGGATATCAAAAGATGAGAGGGTCAACTTAAATATCTCTGTAAGAAACTGCACGTGCGGTGAAGCGCGAGAGCCGCGCTTCTAACGGGAATAATTGATGGAGCGAGCTGGGCAAAGGAGAACGACGAGAAGCCTGGATACGTGTTTTTCTTCAGGGAAAGTTAAACGATTGCGCGTACTCGTTACTCGAGGTAAAGAACGAAAGGAAGGAATACGTTGGTGGATACCCTTCCTCTCTCTGTTTCCCTTACCTCAGATCAGCTTTGCTGGATCCATACCCGCCACCGAATGCTTCGCGAGTAATTTCTTCGATCGTTTCTTCTGTCTGTCTGTCCGTTTTCTTTTAGCGCGTTTCGACGTCGATCCTATGCAGATGCAGAGGCTGGATTGCGGTCGGTCGAAAATTTCTACGCTCCGAGTTTGAGTAAATAGAGCTCCGAACGAAAGTCTGTATTTGACCAAAAAACGCAAACGTGACGCCGCCGCGCGCTTTCCTTGAATCGCCGACAAAAACAATTCTTCGTTCAACCGGCAGGTTTTTCGAGCCAGTAGATCTACTGAAGCGTCGTGAATATTCGATTGAATGTTTAGTCTAGTGCGATTTATATTTAGTTTAAACGCTGCTCGATCTAATGTTGAGACTCAGTTCACTAAATTGTGAAATTACTATCATCTGTCGAAGAAATTTGTATTATTTTTCTCAATTTTTTGATTTAGTATCACCATAAAAGGCGATATCAATCTTGTCGTCGTTCGCAGTACACATTTTAGCTTCCTTGAACCCATAAATAAGAGAAAATAGGTTAACTTATCATTCAAATCACTCGCTTGGACATCAGCCAGTTCTCCAACATCTTATGTAAGAATTTCCTACCACTACATACTGTTTCATTTGTCTTACAAATAAATTATATCATATTTACATTCGTAAAAGCCAAAATCAATCTACTTAAAATTGATTTGGACCTATTACAGAAGCTTTTGGTCAACAGTTAACCCAGTAAACAAGTCAAAAACGCAATCTCCCTGCAAAGAAAGGCTACACGGTGACCATATTCGTTCCGCAGTTCAATGTCTGACTCCCTCCGTTTGTCAACAAGAGAACCAATTTCTAGTGAGTCGGTGTTACCCGCGCATTGGCGGTAATGCAATCGGCATGTCTTAACCCGTCCACGAGTTCCCTTCTCGTCGAGGCTCTGCACGTGCTCCAAAGCAATATCGCGGCGTGTGTAGCTTCGTGAACGGGGGATGCCTGTCGCAGACGCGAGATTCGTAAATTTCAGCAGCCGTGACGTCGTTGATATAACGAGGAGCAGCGCATTCCGGATGGTGAGCTTGTTCGTGCGGAGGTGGACCGTCCATTTCTCCACTCTATTCCGCCAGAATATCCATTAGTTACAGCAGCACTGTTGACGAAGCATGTTATTTCCCTTGTGTACAACGTCTGGCTTCTCCTCCGCCTCTTTCTCCGCTCTTCCCATCTCCCATTCGATCTCGTAGGGTTTTCGCATCCGCCTTCGTCGGTCATTCGTAGTTTCGAAGGATCCGATACCGTGTCAGATTCGTCGGTGATCCGATTTTGCGACCAGCGTTCGATTTATGATCTCTTAGGAAACGTATTCCTAGTCCTGTAAATATTTGAATCTGCTGAACAACAATTTGCCGAAATATACAAACTTTTCGGTATTCTAAGAACGTAAGGACGCGGATAGCGAAGATCGTGTATATTGAAAAGAGCAAACAAATTATTTATTGGCCAAATGTGCTTTGAATTATTAGTACGGGTTTGGTGAATTAGGCAGTTGGAATTTTATTGCCTAACATTTCCAAAGTAGAAACACGTGTGGATTAAGCAGAGTCGATTGATTCGGTTGAGTCATCGCATTTACCTGCGAGGCATAACTGCCAGCAAAGCACTGGAGGCAACGTGACACTGCGTCTTCAAGTAGTCGAGGCGGTATTTATGATTAATGCATACACAGCTATAGAGCAACGACACTCGCGCTCGGAAGGCAACAGTATATTACTTTGGATAGCTGTCTGATACGTTTGCGCGAAATTAGATAAGATTCTACACTTTACGAATGGCTCATATTTTAAATAAATATCATATATAATACCGAATAAAAAATAATTTCCAGAGGAATAGATTAAAATTTGCTATGTGTAAAGTGCTTATTTCGCACAAAGTGAAATTAATTGTTAAGGAAACTCGAAGAACTCATTGTAGTTAATAAGAATAAGACCATTCATCAACGTTGAACTAGTATCAACGAGAACACGGATAGTTCACAAACTTCTTGTATAATATTTCATAACAGACTCGTAGTCCTCGTCTCTTGTAAATCCACGGAACTCGGTAATCGTTTCTTTACCAACTCTTGCACCACGAAAGAAAATAGAACACATCATCCTTCACTGACGAAACATGTTGGAGAAGAAGATTAAATAAACATTTTCAATGTTTTCGAATATAGACCGTTAAAAAATTGTTTTTAACCAAATTTGGCGAATTACAAAGTAAATTAGTTGGCTCGCGAATATCCTTCTGACGTAAATAACCTTATCGTGCCTTAGCTTTTATAACCAAAAATGGAAAAATCTAGAGAAAGAAGGAGAAATGTCTCTGGTTCCCTAGTTCAATGATCTTAATGATGATTGTGTTACATTAGTCGAACGACAATGCTCGACGAGGGTTGTTCGGGAATAGGAAGAGATCTCGCGAACGATTTCCTGTTCGCGTCTTTGTTCGCGTTCGAGCAGCGTGTAAACGCAGTGCGGATCGGTTCAAGGGACAGGGAAATCCGGAAACGAGGCAAAAGGGTTCCCGTTGTTTCCCCAGCTGCCGAAATCGTCGGCTCTCTCGTATTTACGTGCTTTGTACGTGACCGACACGTGCGTACGCTTAGCCTGCGCACCGTAATCGTTGCTCTCCATCTTTCACGATCCGTCGCTTTCCATCCGGTGCGCCTCGGCTTAGCCCGGAAGTTAAATAAATGATGGAAGTCGACGGGGTCACGGCGTTGGGGGAAGGAAGCTAAATAAAAGAGCTACACGATCATTCGAATGTCGGAAATTTGTTTTGCCACCCCACTGGATAGGGAGAATGTTACTTTAGCTCGAATTTGGATTCAATTGAAAGATATGCGATTCTTTGGACTACTTTTTTATAGACGAGGCATATGGTTTAAAATAATTCAGACGTAGAAATTACTTAATTCTTCCGAATTAGGTTTTCTTTTAACGATAAGTGCAATTATATTCAAGTTTGAAAAAGGATAAATTAACCACTATTTTTAAAACCGGTTACGTACTTGGCTTTATAATAGCATGCTATGTCTCAATAGGACTCAGTGATGTGAGAATACTTATAACAATTCAGCCATTTTTCTCAAAATTATGACATATTGTACTATTTTTCTCATAAGAATGAAACATCTTTCCCCGTGGTTTCTCTTAACCTTGGAGTCCTATAACAACGTACAGCATCCTCCACTTATGTTTGTTTTAGTTATTCCTACAAGATGATAGCTCTTTGTTATTTATGTTCCCAGATAATTTTCTGGTACAGAAATACCAAGACAATTTAGTAGCAGATCCTAACTTGTTTGGAGCGGTTGTTATGTCAATAAAATCATATTTTCCTTTACTTATTTTCATGATTACCGGACGTAGACAGTTCTCCACTACATTATTATAGGGGATTATGTATAGATACGATATAACAGAGTTAAGAATGATTATAACATCGTTCTATTAAAGTCAAACTCGTTGAAATCGCGTTCCCTCTTGGCCATCGTCGTACAACACCGTCGTCAAAATCAACGGCACATTCTCATGGTAATACCGGCGCCCAAAATAATTTCCAGCTTACTGGGCGCGGCTGTTTCCGTTTTCAGAAGCGGCGGGGTCCGCGTACGCGTATAATGCACGTGCGCAACGTGGCATGGAGAGGAATCACTGACGGAAGAAATAAATTCGCCCGGCAATGGCAGGCAAGTACAGCGCAGGGGGGAACACGTAGAGCTAGAGAGAGAAAGGAAAAGGGGTAGCGCGGGGGTGGCACAGCGTCGCGAATGGATCGGGGGCGACGTATCGGACGAAAATCCCGACAGTGTTAATTTTCCAGTGGACGGTTTCCCCTGGCGGAAGCTCCTGGACGTAGGTCCACAGGGAACAGAGAGAAAACGTAACGCGGACCTCGATCGTACACCCACCTCTATTCGCCTCCCAACTCGCTCCCTCCCCCTTGAAATCCCTCGCCGGGACCCTCCATGTGCGTAGAATTATTGTTGATTAAAGGCATTGTCGAACGTCTCGTTGAAAGGCCTCGCTGTGCACCAACGATGCATCCGATGAAATTGCACTTAGCGGTTTTACACGCGGTTCCGTGCTGCTGCGCCACAAGACTTGAAGGGGCTCTTTTGGTTTTCTAGTTTCCTGTACGAATTTGTCGATTCTTTATCTACGACTGAAATTTTTTTCTTAATCCGACACAGAAGCTAATTAAGGTAAAAATATGTGTCATATACATTTATGACATATAAAACATATAACAGGTGTTTTATTTCGTTCAACCCCTGTCTTAGAGAATTTTCTGAAAAGATTAAGAGAGAGGTTCTAGGGTTGTATATCGACTGTTCGATGACGACAATTACCAAGGCAAATATCCTTCGGCCATGATGCACGAAGATTCGTTACATGGACGTTGCGATCGACCATGCAACCGGTAGTCGTAATTTCGCTAATTAACATTCATCATCGATACGTGATCAGCACATTACGGCGGCGATTCCGGCGTAGTCGGGATGGACGGGTGTTCTCCCCAACGGCAGCTCCGAAAATCATACGCAATGGCGGTTCGCATTCCCGTGACCAGACTTTTGCTGTTGTCGGTTGACCTGTAACATTCCCCTGTGGCTCTGACAGAGTCAGCCGCACGCATATAGAGGAGGGCGAGCGACGGCCGGATAGATATTTTATTTCGAAGTCTGGCTGGCCATAAATCGCGTTAATGGGGCGATTCTTTAGGGTCGGTTCACAGTGGAGAACGGGTCGTACGGGACTGCAGATCGAGTCCAGTCGTCGGAGAAAAGAGGACCAAGAGCGCTAGGTATGCAGGAGCTCGACTTATAAACTGGCAACCCTCGATATATCCACGCGTCACTGTGCTATAATCGCGAGACCAGTGAGGGGTGGGGGTAAAATGAACGTACTCGAGGCCAAGACGTCTGTATATCTCAGGAACGACGTCGTTACGACGTCGTTCGTTACCGGTGGTGCGCAAAAGACTATCCTCATCGGCGGTGACCTCGACCTCGGTCGTCGTCTATCCATGGCACGCCCAAAAAGAAGGAGTTTTCAATGGAATGCAAACTACTGACGGTACTTACTTACTCGGAGATAAACGTAGAACGTACTAGCGAAATGATTGCGTCGTTTGCGCGGGAATGGGGAATGATTTCTTAGCGCGATAGGGAACGTAGGGTGTTCATTCGTCGAAAGGTGAAAGATAAGAGGGTGGCATAGTTTTTATACTTACAGAACTGAATATAGAATAAAAGGTTGGTGAATAGAAACGCGTAAAATATTTGTAGTTCGAAAGACCAAAGAGTTCTCGTTTGCTTTTGCGCTTTTGAAAGCTATTGCGATTCTTGCTGTTATTCCTAGACGGAGGTAACCTCTTGTTCCATACATACTTGCGGTTATTCATAGTCTAAGTTTCACGCATTTCAGAGTCTATAATCGTGAATTCTGCCACGCGGCTTGGAAGTATATAAATAGACAGCATGTGGGGAACAGCGTAATCTTCGAATATTCAATAAATTTCAAACGCAACCTTAGACATTTGCATCGATCCGATCTAATGCTTACGCAACTTATGGAAATCACGTAAATTCATAAAGTCGCCGAAGAATCTGAGTCATAAACCTAATCATGTTTTACCATTGTCTTTGTGCCTTTTTCCACAACGTTCACTAAATCTTTCGTTGAATTTGCTAACAAAAAAAAAAAAAAAAAAAGACGGCAAGAAATTAACGATCTTTCCGCAAGAAGCTGTGGCGATCGCGCAAAAAATCCTCGTGCGAAGATCTTTTATCCTATCCACCGTAAACGTTCCCAGCTTTTTCCTTGTCGCGCGTCCTTACAGAGACACGACCTCTATTTAAAGATACCATCTGAAGCGAATTACCGATGAATACCCTGGAGAGACGCGACGCTGATAGCCGAGGCGAAAGGCGGAAGATTTCATTAGCCATGCGGTTGGAACAACAGCGTAACCGCGAGCGAAGAACGACCACAGAAATTAAGGGCTACTTCCCTGATATAGCCCAAATTTTCTACTCCCTGCGATCCAACATCGTACACAGTTTCTACGCTTCGATAAACATCACATCTTACGCCTGTTATCGAGATTTGAGTTTCCCGACTTTAAACACCGATTGTGTTCAACGTATTTATCGATAAGTATGTATGTAAAGGCTGGAAATAAATTTCACCAGCAATAATATTGATTTCGGTTTATTTTCGCAGCGGGCCAGTACTATTATTTGCTGTCAAAGACTCGGTCGAAAGACGCGAATTCGATTCTGCCGACTGTTCGAACGATATGTAAATACACGTTGGAATCGATGAGATTCGCTCGGAACAAGCGCGTAGCGAACGCGTCCCGCTCGAATATGATTCCGTAGGTATCCAATTTTTTCCCCCGGTTTGCATCTCGTTTTATTTTTTCTATTCCTCTTTTTTTTTCTTTATTTGTACGTTCCCATTGTTTCCACACGCGAGATGCGTGCTCGAAACGAGTATCGACGCACTTGAAAAACGCATTGCATCGATACACCATTATTCGGATTGATGTGCGATAAACTCGGTCGTGCACGCGTGCACGCGCGCGCACACAGCCACCGTCACCGCCAGGAAAGCGGGGTGAACTGCAATTTCTCTAATTGCATGCTTTTATCCTCTGTGTGCAATACTTTCGGCGACTCGTGACGCAGCCCGTGCCGAGGGTACTTGATTTCCATCGATTGAGTTTTATCGCCGCTGGAAATATTGAAAACATTTTCGTTTACCGCGCCCGCGCGCTTCCGAAAACTCACTCCCCTCCGGCGTGGCCGCCGGTTTCAAGAGTGGCTCGCATTCCCCCGTTATATTTTAACGTTTTAACGTTTCGCTATTATTATTCCTCTTTCCTTCGTTCCTCTCTCTTCTATTTTTTTCTCTTTTTTTTTCTTTTTTTAATCGATGATATTGTTTCAATCGCGGCACATCATTTCCCAAAGTTCTCCAACGAGACGGGCCGATATTAAGAAAGATGTTCATACGCGAGAACGCACTTTTCGAACAATTTTCGCGAATAATAACGTCACACGATCCAGTTGTCGTGTCCCTCTAAAGTTCTATGCAAAGGATGATATGGATGATAATGTCATGTAAAATTTGACCCCTTGAAAGACACGATACCTTAGTATAACTTGGTATAACACAGTTAAAAAGAGGAATAATCTTTTCGGTCTTAAGATATATCTAAACATTCTAACAATAGATGAAAAAACGATAATAAAGATGAAGTAAGATCTTCCTGTATATAAAGGAAAGATAATTTCATAATATAGAATCACCAAAGAGTGACCCTTTTTCACAAAGCCTGAACTTCGTTCTTATCTCCACGTACGATAGACTCTGTCGCAAGAAGTCTCGATCTCTTTTTCATCCCTCGAATCAGAGGTCGGAGCACAGGTCTGAAATCGTCGAAGCACGTTTATCTGTTAGCGGATCGTGCGTGACACTGCTCGCTCCCTAGCACACGGCTCTCTTTCGAGGCTGTTCCGTGGAAAAAAAACAGGACCGCGAAAAATCGATCATTCCGTAATGTTTCCGTAATGCCGGCTGATGCGTATCTGGTGCAGTATATATGGTTTCATCACGACCGAGCGTGCTCCATGGATTTCGAAATAAAGTTTCGTTCGGTCTGGATCAGGCGGAAGGGAACTAGAAAGAAAGGAAGGCAACTGGCGGAGGGAATGGAAAAGAAGGGAAAAGAGAGAAAGAACTCGGCACTCTTAATCTCGAAGGTTTATCGAGGCAGACGTAAATCTGTCCGAACGCTAGGCGTTCTTCTTTGCCTTATCGACCGAGTCTCGATAATCGACTTACCCTCCCTCTGCGTGCCTTCGATCCTGACACTGCTGCCTCTCTTGCAGATCCTGGAGGAATCAATTACAATAATACAGCGAGAGAGCTTCTTCCGTTCGAGTAAATGTCAGGCGAGATAATGTGATTCCTTGTTGCAGCCGTTGTCGCGTACGCCCTGAAAAATGAAACTAATTCCTGCGAACGGTAGACAACGACGCCAACGGTGTCCCCGAGGGGCAGCGCTGAGAGGGTCGGGTTAATTAAACGGAAGTTTGAAATATCTTCGAGTGAAAGTTGCCGCGTGGCAGAAAGACTCAAAAAGTATCAGGAATGAGAGTAATTAAAACGCGATTCGCGTCGCTTTGTCCGCGTTGCAGCTGCCGGGGATGGCAGTCCGAGGATCGAATTGCAGTTCTTGTTGAATTTTTTTACAGCTTTTCGTCCGGGCCATGAAGTTATTTCGGTATCGAACACGGTGAAATCGACGAGGGTGGACAGAGAGCTGGTTTGAGCGTAAAGCAACGGTGTGGAGTGGCACGGCTCGACTTTCGAACGAAAAGGGGACGGCTATTACGCGATACAGCGTCCGTTCATGGCGTTTCTTGGTAATTTTTGCCGCAGCGTGTTCGGACGAAAGTGGAAGATCAATGGCAAACGGCCTGCGAAAAATGTTGGAAACAAAAGTAGTAGAAGTGTAAAGTAAATAGTAGTATATTACACTCGAGTCTATCGGGGTTTAGTGTTGTTTTCTGTTTTGCTGCCTGGTGAACGAAGGTTCGGAGAAATGTAGGGTTTCTTTCGAGTAGGAGATGCACGAAGGCACCTAGGACATTAATTTCTAAACGCATTTGCGGACGCTTTCAGTGGCGTACGCGTGCGTCCATAAATGCGGTGGTATATACACGCATTCGGTAAACGACAGTCGACCGACAATGACCAACATAAATTAATGCTCGCAATATTAATAGGATGTTAAATTAATATTGTCAGACGGAGACAAATAGAATCCCGACAAATAATATCGGTCCACGTAACGATGAGCAACGACGTGGAAGTGTCATCGATCAGCCGCCGATATCGCTTATAAATTACCAACAACCGCATAACTCTTCATTACTTGGAAATATCTCGTGTTTCTCGTTATTATTTCATCAACCATAGAAAAGTACTGGCGAGCACTCTCGTCCTGGCAATCCGTAATCTCTGTAAAAATTGATTTTAATATGTATTTTTTATCGCGAACCATCCCCGGGAAACCGGGGCCGATGTTTTCCAATTAAAATCAACGTTTTTCCATCGGACGCGAGATTATTCGATTTCGCGTACCACGCGTCGAATAATTTCAATCCATTATTTCCGACTCGTAACTCGTTGATTCGCTTCTTCATCCCTTTCGAAAAAAACGGTTCAACGAGATCCCATTAGCAGTGTCTGATAAAAGCCACTCGATGCTCACTGGCGAAGTCTCGACTCGATTTCGGGTCGAATTCTAATCCCCCAAGCGTGCCACGATTCTCGATAAACTCTGGCTACTTAGGAATGCCAACGAAATAGAAAAAGGCTCCCCCTTTCTGACGAGGAACGTTGGTCCACCCTCTCACGATCCCGTTAGTAGCAATCGTAAGATAGGAAAAAGTGACTTTCGGTGTCTCTGATCGCAATCCAGGTCAACCGGGGTCTGTCCTCGAGCCGTGACACCGTCCTCGTGGAGACGGTGCCCGTAAATAATTCAGAAGGAAAGGCGCCGAGAGGCTTTGCCCGCGTCGCCATGACGACAGATTACACAGTCTGAGGATGTGCACGGCCTACTACGGTCCTCTCCTCTCTTCTTCAACCGGTTCACGTTCGTTGCTCGAAGATACCTCGATGTCTTCCCTTTCTCGTGTGCGTTTCTCTATACGTTCGCCGTCGATAGCCTTCACGGAACCGGCTAACAGGAGGGTAGATCGAACTAGGGGACTGTAATTTCGTTCTTACAATTTGTTGGACATCGTTTGCCAGCTCGTTCCTTCGTTGTGTCACAGATTTCAGGGTGTTGATGAGGAATTTTGCAATTTAATCAAATTTCATTCTCACTTCGAACTTTTCGACTAGGACATTTTGAAAGATTCGCGCCAAGAAATAATATTTCGTCTTGCATTATTTTGACTCGTCGCGAATATACTCGAATTATTTATACACTCCCTTTCCGAGAATTCTCAAGAAATTCGCGATACTCGGTAAGTCGGTTAATAAGAATAAATTGCTGGGTAGAACGTCGATGTAATTCATTTTCTTCGAGCCATGAACATGGCGAAGAAAGACTGCAAACACGGGAAGAAAAGGGGCGCCGACGGGGCCAAGGATACCGTGCACGGGCGCAACAAGCCGTTCTTTCTTCAGCAGTCTCCTAATCAAAGTAGGCTGGCATGCATTCACGGCCTAATTCGAGAAAACACGCGGCCCCTTTCAAGCCTTTGATCGCGCGTTACCATCGCATTAGGTGCGTGTACACGGGCAACAGCAGCCGGGGCCAGCGGGCTTTTCACGGCCTTCCTTTTCACAGGGCACTCGTTATTTCTCTTCGTGAAAGGAACTCGAGAACGGAGAAAGAAGTTCGCTTCGCTCTTTCGTTACCTTTACCCAGCTCCGAGCGTAAATTATTTTTGCCGCTTTCTCGAACGATCGACTCGGGCAGCCGCGCCACACGATTAATAGATGGCCAGCTAACCGTTCAACGTGAAATGTTAATTAATAATTAGAGGAAGCTCGGCACGGACTATGATTACGCTCTGATACTGATAAGCGGACGGGTCTTCGACCAGTTTGCACCTCGGGCGAAACGAGAGATCGCGTCTCAAAGTAGCTGCTCGCACCATGTACTGATAAAATGTTTGAAAGCGCAGTCAAACTTTGGCTTCCCCTCCACAGTCGCCAGTTTGACCGCGTAATGAGTATGAAAGAAATTTTGCTTGAATTAAGTCCCGATTAATTTCGCAAATAGTTTGTCATCTGATGAATTCAGAGAAATAGTGTTCTATCGTACAATAGTAGTAAAACTTTGAACGAGGCTATAATTAGTTTTATAGTTATTTGATACGAGACGTATCGGTATTTTGACAGAGTTGATAAGTGAAAGTGGGAAAGGAGTGATTAGAGTGCAATGTGTTAGACACTTTAATTGATCTTGGAAGGAAAATGTAGATCATGGCCTACTGACCAAGTCAACTACGTCAGTGTGAAATTCAAGCTAGCTAATGGTGTTTCTAATTCTGCGAGGAGAGTCATGTGCGATTCGCGAGAGGAGTAAAACAACATTAGTCGGTTGGTCACGTCCGAGATTCCATCAGCCGCGTTTCAATCTTCAACTGGAATCTCGATAAACATACTCGCCTTTTTCTTCCTTCTACGCGGTTCAATTTGTTTCCTTTTCTGTGCTTGGTATAACACAGTCGTTACACAAGCCAAATAAAATGGTAAGAATATACTTGTTTACTGTGAATATTCCTAACGACGAACGAGCATCGTCTAAAAGAAATATCCAGAATTTAAATAAAGAAAGATCAAAAGATACTGTAGATTTTTTATGTCATAATTTAAATTTCATTTCCGAAAGATTATATTTTTCCATATTACAAACAAAATTATTTATATCGAGAAAAAGGAAGGACAACGAAAATCTGCTTTGAAAGAAGAATCGCGATGTGAATTCCTTTTTGCCAACTTGGCGTTTCAAGGCGAAGAGATAATTTCTAATAACGCCGGATAACAATAGAAAAGATACCATTGACCCTGCACAATCGAATAGTGTATTCTATATTGGAAATATTATATTGATATTCCTTGGTCGTGGCTCGGCTAGGAGAAACGACTGCGAGAAATGAAATTGTATTGTAAAGAAGAAGCCAACGGATCCCTTTTCACATTTGCATTAACTGTAAATGTATCACGAGACACGGAAGACTGCAGGAAAGAATTGTGGGAAAAAGGAAAGTTATTCAGTTAAAGCGGCGAAATGTAAACGCGAGGGAGTGAAAAGAACAGGGTAACGCGGCGGAAAGTTTATTTTAATTCATACATCGCGCTCTGCTGGTATCTTCTGTAAGAATCGATTACATACTTTTTTAAAGAAAAGAATACAATGCAATTCCATGGAAGAACTATTCAACAATTTCTGAACAAAATATATTCAACTCGAACATCTATATTTTCTACGCGATTTCCCATTAAGTTACATGCTATGTTTATTATTATGTTTTACTATTACGTCAAATATTAATATAATTTTCAAACTTTGATTAATACCAAGTAGAATACGGATTTAATTTTATTGCAATATCCGATACTGCGTCAAAAATTCGCGATTTCATCCATATCGCGCGTTTTTAGGAATTCTGTTATCACCTCAACTGGAAAAAGGATCCTTATGGCGGTGACCTGGCAAAGTGAAGTGTTAAATCGCATCATTTTCATCCGAAACGTTCATCCGTCCACGCCGGTGTTGACAGTAATGACAGTAATGTGATCGACACGCACCAAACTGCATTTGTTCGATGATCGAACGTCATCAGCTCGAAGCTTTCACGAAAACCTGTCATTATTCCATTCAGTAGTCGCGACGCGAAGCGAAAAGGATTTCGGAATTTTAAAATTAAGATGCCATCGAAATTTAAATTGAAATTTTGTAATTCGTAGCGAAACGTTTGGTAATATAGAATTTCTCATCTTTAAAGTATCTTTTTTACTTTCACATACAACTATTATTCACCTTGAGTTATTGCAATTAAAAAGATACAATCGGTAGTATTAACTAGTAGTTCATACGTTACTGGATAATAACATTGTAGTCATAATGTTGCTATAATAGTAGGTTTAATAGTAGCGACTATTATTACCACACTTCTCAGTGCGAGTTGCGTAATTACATGTTTAACGATAAGAATTACTGCCTTCGGCTTATTCAATTTTCATTTTGTTTCACCGATTACGCTGATCATCTGCAAACATTGAACGTTATATCAGTTTACCATTCTTCGCTTAATGTTATTGACCGGTCTCGAGTGCACTCATGCTTGTATATGAATCAATTTACGCAATTATTAAAGTATAAAATTGTTTATATTACTCAGCTGCATGGAATTTTGGCAAGTTAATCAGAATTTTAATATCGTTAAATTCTGCGAAATAACGTGTTGGAAATTCTTTAATGAGGAATTTTTGGAATTATCTACTTATAACATACCGAAAAAACAGAAAATGTAAGTAATTATTAGACCGTGGATTTTTATACATTTATGGGAAATTTAAGCGCCCGAAAAAACACAGAATGTATGTAATCTACAAAAATATATGAAATATCCCAAGTATAATTAATTCCATTTTTTAATTGTACTCATAAAAGTATAAATTTGCATGAATATTTGCAGTGTACACAAGCTGCCACGCTCAAAATAAGCATTAACACTCATATTTTAGCGAATACACCAAGTTTATGGAAATAAATTATGTACAAATGAGATTATTAAAATTTATTTAGATTTAAGCATATGTTCTTGTTGGATTAT
Source organism: Bombus vosnesenskii (assembly GCF_011952255.1). Lineage (NCBI taxonomy): Eukaryota > Metazoa > Arthropoda > Insecta > Hymenoptera > Apidae > Bombus > Bombus vosnesenskii. The sequence goes on from NW_022882960.1 coordinate 1,828,688, forward strand.
GAAAATAGCCGGTGAGACGTGTTAGTTTTCGCATAAAATAGTCGGTGAACAGCGTGTTAAGGACACGGGACGGTGAATTTCGAGGCGAAACCAGGACGCGAATTTTTTCCCATGTTGAAAAAGCGGATTCTGCTGCGAAGATAGAGGAGGAGAGAGTGGAAGAACAGCGCGCCACGCGAATGGAGCACATCGTCGCCGACCCCTTTTGATCCCTCTTGGCCCTCTAACAAGCGAATTAAAATAAGCACGCGTATAACATACGTTGCGCGCCACGTATTCACCGGGTCTGCAGGCTCGTGCTGCCTTTCATGCCTCGCATCTTTCTCGATCCTCCTCTTTTTTTAACCTCCGTCGTTCCTTCTTGCTGAAACCGACGCAGCCGGTTCGCTGACCGCGTATCTCTCGTGCATTTCCTTGAGAAATGCACCGCGTCCTTCGTCTTTGCTCGCATTCACCTCCACTGCGACCGCGTTTGTTCTATTTCAGCAGTCTCGGCACCAACGAATTACCTCCATGAACCCAAGATCTTGAATTTATGGCTCCTTTTCCATTTTCTTACTTCGTCGAAAACCATCGTTCCTGAAAGATGTAGGCTTTTGTGCAACATTGTATATGGTATTTCTTGACTTGAAAGTTCTATTACATACCCACTTGAAGTCATCTTTCCTAAATTCAAACCACTTCTACTAAGTAGTTTTTTTTTTGTACGAATACAAGCTTTTCCAATCCAAACAAAACTTTACGACCTTCCGATACCGTGAATGGTTAGTGTATTGCATAGGTTAAAGAATCTTAAACGCGTATAACGTACCCGATACGTAACTGTACTCTCTTGAACCTGTTCTTAACCTGAATTCTACCTTCCGACGAACGATAGAGACTCGTGGTTGAATTAAATTAATTCCGTATATTAATAAATCTTGTGTACCGGTTTGACTTCGAGGGAAAAATTCCACTCGCCGAGAGAAATTTCGATTCACAAGATTGCCGACTGCCGTGCAACAAAGTAATTTTCCCTGCTTAAAGACATCCTCTTACGTGCGTAATTCAACCGTCTCGCCAATCACCTGGAACCACTTTGTTGCATCGCGTGTCTCTAATCCAGCGATTATAAAGCAACCGTTTCGAAGTTGATTATCCATCCGGTGGCAATAAATAAGCGTATACACGAACATGGTTGCAAGGACGCTTCCGCGAGCGTAACAATCAAACGATTTCTTTCTTTCCGTGAACTGGTTATCCGTTGTGCACACGGTCTGGCTAAGTAAATGGTTGGGAACAGGCGGCGGTGGCGAGCCAGCCGTAATTTCGCGTATTTCCTGCCGCTGGCAACGACATGAAAATGCAAACATGCCCTCTCACCTCGGCCGCCGTTTGTTCTCGTTTATCCTCATTGTGCGCGATGACAACGCGCCGCGCCGGTATCACATCCAGCTTCCGGCGTGCACAGTCACTGAATTAGATGTGTCACCTGCGAATATCATTAACGGCCCTTAGGATGCAGCTGCGTTTCTACTACGGCCTTCACCCTCCTGCCCCTCTCTTTAATCCCCCGGACCAGAGGGACGTGTCGCGTGATGTTTAAACAGGCGCGGAAACGCGCGATAACGCCCGGCTCCCGCCAACTACGATAATGGCCGGAAGGACAAACGATCGCGAACGCTGCTTTCCTCGATTTTTACGGCCGCTGCACGCGAAACCGGAGATAATTTGCAGGGCTTGAACGGAAAATACGCGGCTCGGATTGTTGCCAGTATAGTTCGCGTGGTTAAATTTTGCGCGAGTATTCCTTCTGATCGATCTATTGTTTCTTTTATCACCTCGTCGATAGAGATTTATCAAGTTTACAATTCTTAGCTATTGAATTACGACAGGTACACTCCTGTTCATAGATATTATCTAGGAAACTTATTGATCATATACAAAACTCATACCATATTCGTGTAAGATAAGTAACAAATTGGGTTTGATTGCCAAAGAAAATGAAGAACATTGAGATTTTTTACCCCACTTCCAAGATTACTTTTAAAATATTCATTCTCCCAATGTAATTTCATGACCTACGTCAAAATAAGATGTAAAAATTCCTGTGAACCGTCGTCGTAAAACGAAACTTAACGTAATGGTTGGAAACGGTGGTGAAATCATAGAGAGTACGTATCGAGGTGGTTGGATGGCTCGTATCGGTGGTTGACGACGAGAAGAAAAAAGTCTGGTAGGGGTTGTCGCTCGAGAGTCGTTAAGGCGCTATCGCGTGATTAATCTCCCCGTTGCAACGCGAGAGCGTCAGTAATTCTCACGGCAGGCATCGAGTGCGTTACTTGGAAGCGTCATATACGCGAGGTTGAAACAAAGTGTGCGCACGATCGTTTCCATGCGACTGCCTTCACTGCGTCGACGACGATGTGTGACAGACTGGTGACAAACCGTGCTTGCTTTCGATAAGTGCGACCACGTATCGCGTCTATCTACCGAGGGAAATTGCGACGACGACGAGTCGTGCCGTTTCCGACCACTTCCGTTTCGTTTTCTTCCGTGAAGAAATTACAGGCGCCAGGATTATCGATTTTTAGAACTTGTTTCTAGAACTGAATATTTCTGACGTGATCCTTTCATCCAGGAAATTAATCTGTACTTGTAAAATTATTGTAAATTACTTTAAATTATTGTACATATTACACATATCAGGAAATTATTTCCTGCATTTATTCAGCACTAGTATAGGAGTACCATGAATGAATTCTTGTTCTTCATTTCATAATTATTACTCATCCAAGCGCTATATCTCAGAATAAATTTTTTATTAAGTTCAACCATCTTTCACTAGTAACAAACCTACCAATTAACATTGAAATAAAATAGTAGCAAGTGGAGTGTGAAGAATGTAGTACAGACACTATAGAACTCATGTTGGTTCCGTTCAATGGCCACCTAACGTTACATCTCACCTGCAATAAACTACATAATTTCAAACATCATTCAGTTATCACCGATATAATGGAACAGAACTGGCAAGAACGTAACTTCAGAAATCGAGCAACAAGGAACGGCATTCCGGGCGTGTCCACATGACAGGTGGGTCTCGATCTCACGCTAGAAAACGCGCATTCTGAGTCTATCGCTTCTATCGACCCTATGATCCCTCGGTCCCGTTAACTAGCCGTGCCACCGATAATAGTTTTATGCCGCTTCCTTGATTAAATCGTAGCCGGAGTAATAGAGGCCACGAGACGGGGAGGAGCTTGCGTGCAATTACGTTTGTTTGCTCTGACCAGAGATGAGAACTGATCCTCCCCTCGCGTAGACCTGCTTATCCTCCGACTCCATTAAGATTCCTAGGTACAAGGTTCGACCTCTCGCTGGAACGTATTCAGAACATAACGTCAATGTTACGCAGTTTAGAAGAGGAAAGAAAAACAGAAGACAACTTTGACGAGCACGGCAATCACGTATCAGGAAATTTTGCTAGAAGGTTTTGCCGGGCGATGTGACGTTTACGAGCACGTAACGTACAAGAAATCAGAGGAAAAATAACGCGTAAGCTGAGCACGGTTCAAGAAGAAGTTCCTGTTCTAGAGTTTAAAACATTGTACATACTTCTTTGCTATTTTACAAAACGAATTGGATGAAGTTCTTATGCTGCGTAGGATGTAAGCAATACGATCAACCTTAGCATGATAAATACGAATGAGACAGTTAAAAGATAGACCGCCTCTAGCACTGGTGCTTTTAACATTCTTTCACGATACTTTCTCTTCTGAACTCGGGAATATATTCTTTCGCCTTTCACATGACAATCAACCTGTCATACTCATCATCCTTCAATGTAACGCTCTCTTCTTCGTACGTCTATAATTTATCCTTCTTTCCAAAGAACATTCCCGACTAGTTAAACCAACATAAAGCGTCCACAACTTATCCAAGTAAAACGTTCTTCTTACCGTGCACTCGGTATTATTTTAAAGGACTCGATAATCATTCGCATCTGTGCGAATTGCGTCGATTACGAAAATTCAGGAAGTAGAGCCAGCCGACGTTCTCGCGCTATTAATTGTCTGAGTCATCCGGCAGACAGGGTATTCATTGTTCTACGACCGACGCAACCGACCTACAAATGGCCATTGTTTTTCAACGCGTAATCAACAAATCGCTCGTCTTCGGTGCTGCATAATTCAACAGGACGGATGAGTGGATTTGTTCGTTCGAGGATCGCGATACACAGCCGTACAACGCGGTCAATTAAACGATCATTATAATCGCGGCTGCTCGAAATAACAACGTTGGCCGAAGGTGAAACGCGACTCGAGCCACCTATCGATTTTATCGTCTCTCGTTTCGGTCAGGGGATAAGAAGTCAGGTAGCACTCGGTACAATATGCTATAAAATTTTCTAGTTAACCCACAACCGTTCTGAGATAACCGGTTCTCCATCGGGTGCACAGGGTACCATAACGAACGAAGATAAGAAGTTGATCTCTTATCGTACGGAGTCTTATTAATCTCTGAACTTCTTGTCTTCATATTCTCTGTGTCTATTCTTTTGCTTGCCACGCATAGATTTCCCTGTTATCTTCTTAAAGTTGTTCTTTTTGCGAAACATTGTTTAATTGAAAGCAATGAAATTGCAAATATTTGCTTCTATCGTGAAAGAAGTACTGGTAATCTAACACGCTATTAGTCAACGTTTTCTTTATTGCGATAAGCAGAAGCTTACGCTGAATAGTACGAATACATAAATGAAACGCAGTATCATCGACTCTTTCAACACCACCTGGTCGCAATCGATTGAACGATTAAACACGAGTATCGGTTCCTCCGCTTATTGACGCAACGTTCTCGAAATTTACACTCATCGATCGAACCCGATACTCTACATACAGCTATACATAATAGGCTCGTAGTACAAAGTTTTGTATAGCAGTTTCGTTAATTAATGGTTCTATATAACAGACTACGCTTCGACATCTTCTGGTAAATTCATTCTTGCTTCAAAGAATACAAAAGTTATAATTTTTTTATAATATTTAAAATATGAAATTTACAGTACGAAAGATAAGTAACATATGAAACTTACAAAAAGGATTATAAAGTATTACCATTAGTCTCGATGTTTCAAGCTTTATTATCATGTGAAAAATCTATTAAATGATCAGATTTACACCTGGAGATCTCTTCTCGTAAGAGTATTTATTAATATCTAGACCTCGACAGAGGTGGATCAGTATCGATCAGTGAAGAAACTCTCTAGGGTTTCATGTATCTAGAGAAACGGCAATTCCTTTCCTCGATCAGCGCTTAATACGTTGATAGTCTAATACTATCGGCTGGCCGTGATAGACCTTTGCACCTTCGTCTTCATTATCCATCAACCACGCCTTGGTTCCGCTAGATCGTTGATCTCTGCAAAGGCCACGGACGATTCTATCTCGCTTGGTTGGGTAACTGTATTTAATGTAGCCGTGCTCAGGTACGCGATGCGTCTTCCAAGGGATTTACTGGCCCGATGGATTTAATTTGTTGCGGTTCTACACGGGATTAATGCGTACATTGCGGTAGAACCATTCGATAATGTATCTTTCGGAAACGTTAGAAAGTCGAATGACCTGCGTGGACCTGGTCCAGACCAATTATTTCAGATTTAATTGCCCTGACTGGTGGGTGTATTGGTCGAGTCCATCGTCGTTTCTAATCGATCTGTGATCGTGAAAAATGTATTCGATATAAAGTATCATTTAGAAGCAATTATAGGTGCAATGACCACTGTTATTAAAATAATTCGTAAATTGTTATACACATATAGCAGCAAAATTTTTTGTAGAATTATACAGTCTTTGTTTGGCCCGTTATCTCTGAACTGATAACTACTTGAACATATTTAGAAGCGGTTTAAATGCCTCGCCGGAGCTTTGAACGAAGAGCGCGGCGATTAAAGCATCCATCGAATCTTTCGATATTTCAATCGGTCGAAGAAAATCGAATTTACCTCGTCGTTCCATTACAAGGGACGCGAACGCTACGTTGCTCGATGGAAGAACAAACGAATTACATGGTGGAACGAAATATCGAAAAGGGCGAGCCCGGAGAAGCAATAACGTCGAACGATGACCGATCGCCGATTACCCGCCGGGATGAAGAAAGAAAAGTAACGTGCCGTTCGTTACAGGATCGAGCAACGAGGATTCAATTACGATCAGGGAAAATTAGAACGGACGTATAGTTGTGTGTGCCTTTTATCGAGCCACGAGACGGGACTAGACCAAACCAGACACGATCGAAAGAATTTTCAGCCCTGGCGGTCCGCCATCGTCGTCGCGCGGAAACTTTTGACGGCTGTCGTCTTCGGTCCGGGAATTAATGAGATTCCTTTCTTCTCCACCGTCATCCTGATGGTTGGAAAAATATTCCCGACGCTGCTTCAACAACGGTGCATCTAACGTCCCCACTTACCGAGTCCTCGGTGTCCGGTGAAGAAAGAAACTTTTTCGCAGCTGACTCGAACGCTCGCAGTCCCGTGGATTACGCGGCAATTTTAAACTTATTTCGACGTGGGATTTATGTTTACCTAGAAAACAACGGACCTTCGTGTTCCGTATCTTCCTCCTCCTCTTCTTCTACCTCTCGAGCCTCTGTTTTTCAACATCCCCCTTGCTTTTTTTTTCGCCTTCAGCTCCTCCATCGACGCTTTTACCTCTTCTTCGCTCCTCTTAGGTTCAAGGAAACTTCCTACATATTTTATATTCGATGCGCGGCCCCGTTACGCGTCAACCACGTCGCTCCAACTTTCCGGGATTAACTGAGCATTAGTGTCTCGCCGTGAAGATCAAAATTCCTTGATTTATCGTCTCGTTGCCTTAACCTATCTTCTTCTTCCTCCGTTCTTCATTTCCTTTGTCCTGGTCGTGTTTTACGTTCACATTTTCTTTGACCGTCTTCAGAGGTCCGGACACGATCTTTGGGATTCGAGCGAAACAACGAGCCCGTAAATTTGGTAGTAAATTCGTTACGCCTTTCGGATCCCAAAGAGACGTTTCGCAGCTATGTCGGCCATTGCGCGCCTCATCGGATTACATACTTTAGTTGGCAGACGTCTTTGTGCCTTTGTCGATGTGGTGTAACGGGGCGTTTCACAGTGACGGATAACAGTCGGAGGAATAATGGGAAACCATCGTGGAGCTTCGCTAAATCAGGAATCAATTTTCGGGAAGAATCTCTTCTTTGAAGGAAACATGGACAGAAAAAAGGAACCGTGACTGTGAAATGAGATTCGTTTCTAGCGAGCCCGCAAAAACAGAGCACCAAGGAAACGAGGTTATTAAATTGAACCGGCAAAGAGAGATGAATTTTACGTTATTTTCATTGAGTTTCCAAGATTTAAGAACAGATACGCGAAATTAAACTGTGTTCTTTAACCAACAGTTTTTAACGAAGCATTCGTCGATTATTCAGCTTACACAGAAAACGATCTCTCAGAGGTCTTTTCTTTTATTCGAGGTTTTCGCGTACGCAGAGCCGTCGAACATTCGACAAAAGGATGAACTCGAGGTGTATAAACACAGGCTATATAAACTCTCTACATATCGACGATATTCTCCCTCGTGCATGTATGCGTTCTTACTTACGGGCCAAGGCTGCAATTAGTCGGTAGTCGATCTATGAAGAACTATTTTCGGTATTTCTAATTCTAGTCGATCGGGGAGTGGCAGAGAACTCCGGGGCGGGCAAGGGAACTTTTAAATTGGAGTTTTGACTGGACGCATTGAGACGGACTTAATGTGATTTCGAATTGGCCGGAGGCGCGCGCGTACAAGGGAAAGAGAAATCGAACGGTTTCAGGAGGAGGAGTAGGGTGAATTCGACATCCGCCGACGCTGACGCCGGGCTTGCGAGACCTGTCCGTTCTTCCAACACCCTTCCACCCTTACTACCTCCTGCCTTCCATTCCTGATCGTCTCACCCTCCCCCATCCCCCTTCATTCTTCCTCCTCCTCGAGGCAACAACGGGGAATCCGTTGAATGAGACCGATTGACTTCACCGCTTCGACAAAAGGTCCGTCGAATCGCACCGGGAAATTCAGCCGCCACGTTTTTCCTGCCTTCGAATCAAAAGGGCGTTCGTAGGATCCGGTACTGGAACGCGAAGGGAGTTCGTAGAACGTGTATACGCAGCAAAGTCCCGTACGTTTTAACTGTATGGAAAAAAGTTATATTTCACGTAGATTCATTGCAGTTAAAGACGGCTTCAGTTGATAATTCTTGTTCTGTTTCTAGAGGGACATAACCTTATATCACTAAGCTTTATTGTAGATTTTAAGATAAAATTATATTTTTATATAGTCGAAATATATGTAGTTTCACATAAATATTTGTTTCATATATATATATTGCACGTATATATCGAAGTGTACGTAGTCTCATAATTCGTCGAATTTTTATCATGATACAAAGAGCAAGAGAGAAGAGATGAGAAGAAGGAAAGCTTGAGTAGCACTAGAGATCTCGCGATAACTTAACGACAGTTCCTTAAAGGCTAGTCATATCGAGACTGTGCATCTCGGTACCGTGCACACGATCCATAGATAGTTGATCTTTTTTACAAAAAAGTTGTTGCTCATCACGAACGAGAATCGCGCGTAATTCGCGAACTGTCGATAGCTACAAATTAATCGGCCTGATAATTAGCGGTGGAATCGTCGAGCGGCGCATTACAAGGTGATAGTAATATTGATTGATACGAAAGTACACCATGCATCAGAGAAAACAAATACTTGATGAGGTACACAAACGTTATTATTACCGGGACATTTATCGTTCGAGCAAACATCGATCCGGCGTCGGTCTGCAATCGGGAAGTTTATTCATATTTTTAACGTTAATCGCACGAACACCGCCGGCGAAAACCAATTTTGGCAATGAAAATAATTTCCTGGCCAATTCGGGTTAGCTATCGAACAGCGCTGTAGCGAGAACGTTCCATCACCGTGTACACTTTTCGCGATCGCGAAACAATGGGACCGTCTAATCTACGCTGCCGAATCTCTCGCCGCGACAGCACCCATCCGTGCACTAGCTGTACCACGGAGATAACGCGCTCTTTTTCTGTCATCGTCATTATCGAACGATTTTGGCACCCTGTTCAGCGGAAGTGCTAGGTGCATGGGGTGAATAAAGAACATGGCGCCATGTAGATTGGATACACCGTGCGATTGTAGAAAATGTAAATTTATTTATTAATCGATATATATATATATATAAAATTTAATTTATCAAATATAGTAAATGGTATTTATAAATATAGTAAATGGTTATATTTCCTATGTTAAATGAATTCTTTCCGATATTGATAAATATTCTAACTGAAGATGACATTTTTATTGGATTTGATCTTACTTCGACATTCAATATGACATAATTGAAAATAAAACTAATCTGTTAATCAAAAATCACCCGTGTTAAACATGTGTAACATGTACATATGTATATACTCATGTTATCGGAAGGAAGTACTAAAAACGACTGTATTCGCTGGAAGGATTTGTACACGATAGGATAAAGAGGTGAACGAAAACAAGCAAACGAGCAACGGCAGCGTGTTACCTGTACTTTCGCACAGCGATTCCATTCATCCTGGTAACACCGACCGCCGCCACCACTATTAACCCCAACCCCCTCTGGTCTAGCAATTAACCCAAGTGCGGGATTCGCAAAAACGGATTTCCCGAAAGCGTGGCGTTAAATTAACGTTTGCCGGCTCTGATTGTCGGACCGTGGCTCGTGTCGCCCGACCGGAAATCGCAGCTTGAAAGGGTCGATTAAACGACCGCTCGTTGATGACGCTGACTATCTTGTATCCTCACCCGATTGTTCTTACGTGTCCAAACGAGAATCGCGTTTCGAAATCGAACAATACTTCCTATGTTAATAGCATGTTCTGTAATGAAATTTTCAGAGGAATATTTGTATGTTACACGTATCGACATCGTATCCTATTTCATCGCCTTCATCTATAAACACGTCATTTTTCTGACGTATAAAAATTTGATACCATCAACGAACTTTTCTACGAATAAAAAAGAAATATATTCGGACAAAATAAAATCCTTGAATTTTGATGATCGATCAATGAACAATCCATGTTAAGGGTAAACCATAAGCGATCGCGTGCGTGCCTGTGAGATCGTAGGCGAACACACGCACATCTGTGCGCACGTGCGCTCGCATAGATAGAAAGAGCAGAAGGGTGTCATACTATAAAGGTTGATTCGATAACGAGCTCTTTTTTCGAGTACGGAGTGGTTGCATCCGAATTGGTCGGATTTGTTTCGGAATGGGACTGGGTCTCGAGAGTCGGCGGATAAAAAAATATGGAGGGTGGCTGGCCGAAATGAAGGGACGGAAGAAAAAGAAGGATTTAATATCACAACGCCGCATAAGGCAAAAGAAATGCTCGAATACAACGGCCGATGCAAAAATAAATCCTTTTTATTCAAGTACCCTTTTTCATCCCTCTTTACTCTTCCCTTCACTTTACATCATCGTTCTCTGTATGATGCTATGAGAAGATCCAGTCTGTGACACCCCTCGAGATCGAATCCGTGAAAGAATACGGGTTGGGTAAATTTTATACTCAATAAACGGTATGATTATATGGTTTTATCGAAAGATTTTGTTGTGCCTAATCTATAAAGGTTGTAGATGCAATCTAAACGCGGTTTTGATCGATCTCGTTCTTTTACCTTTCTCGAAATCAACACTTGCCGATTACTCGTCCTCGGTCTACGTAACATTTTCATCAATTTTATTTAAGCATTTCTAGACCAGCGATTCCTTGACTATCTTCTTGCGTATAGTCTCACGTCCTTGGATAACTATGCCGTATAAGTTTTGCATTCCACCAGCGAATAGAATCTTGGCACAAGTTCCACTGCTGCAGCAGTCTAGATCTCGCTAGCGATTCCTCCGTTCTTGAATTCAAAAGTACTCATTGATCGTGGCTCGTTAACATTCAGCATCGACTCTGGTCTGTCCCATTTAAGCATCCATCAGCGACGTTCGATTTCTCGTGCTATTTCTAGACACAAACGGTGTGTCTGCGCGATGTTATCTCCTTGTAGTGTCACACATGGTCGCTACAAAGCAAATGGCCACTAGAAACCGCGTTGTTTCACGAGAGGAACGTGTCGCAACTGCAGATGGCGCTTCCAGTGCGTTTCGATCGATCCATTGGACACGGTGATCTTTCATTGTACGTTCTGTCGGATACTTGATCCTTCTCGCAGCCAGGTGTAGGTATTGCGCATGATCAATGTGGGTCGATCAGGATCGCCCTGACCCGGCTCGTCGCAGTTATTCTTTTTCTCGGAACGACCGTTCGATCGCGTACAAATTGCGAATCCTGCTACCGTACACGAAGCCCGCTATTTTTCTTTGGGACATTTGCATGAATTGGATCGGCGTTTCCCGGCCAAGGGACGATTGTTTAGCCTGACACGACGATAATCTATAGAAGGCCGTGGGAATATACTTTGTTTCGTTCTTCAGTTTCTTCTTTGCGAAATGGGGTCGCCATTAATAGTTTTGTTGACTTGATCGGCTACTCGATTGAGAGAGAAAAATAAAGAAAAAGAACGAACGCATGATAGGAAGGAAAATAGATAAGGAAAATCTTTCTGTATACTATTCCTGTAATTTTCATACAATAATTGGAATAGATTAAAGCGATATACACAAGTAATTTCCCACGAAATGTCCCACGATCTTTGACACTTTTACACGGAACATTTTAACGAAACTGTTCACGTGGTTTCACGTGGACATCGACCGGCATTGTATTCCAATTCCATTTGAATTTCAGCAAGTAACACGAGCGTTTGGTTGCGCGCTGGTATCGTACACCTACGCGGACATCCGCTCGTAGAGAACGCGCGCGCACGGTCGAGCTACTTACAGAACGCTCGCGATGCCCGCTATGCATCCATATAGAACGTACACGCACGCGGGACGCGCGAGCTGCTCCGTGATGTACCATGAAGCGCGCGCGTTGCACACATGCCTCGTGCTCACGGGATGCCCAAGATGCTATGTCGAGGGACACGATTGTCCGTTCGGCGTCGAGTCTCGATATCGAGCGTGCACGCGTGCAGTTTCTTTCCTGGTGGTGTGTAACAATGAGGATGGGGGTTGCACGAAGGCATCCGTACATGGAATTTTATGTGGTTGAGGGGTTACAGCTCTGTTGTGAGGTAGGTAATAGCATTAGTGCTGTCTCATGTGGAATTTAGACAAAAGTAAAATTTTTTTGTGGATGAGTACCTTTTTTTTTATTATTCGTTCATTTTGTGCTAGTTATTTTTGGTATACTAGATAAATGACGCAGTGTGATATATAAAACTTATTGTTATGGAAATATTGGAATTCGACGCCTTTTTTTCGTATTATTAAGTTCTTTTGTATTGTCCAATTATAAAATTGTATTAAAATATACAATTAGAGATCATTGTAATATTGGTTAATATCTCTACTCGCGAGTAGATATAACAAAATAAAACTACTATGTTATATACTGGTGAAGAAAAAGATTACGAACGTAGAGGATCAGTAATTCCGTCTATAATTCCATGGTACGACTTTCGAACGTGTTTCGACAACCGTATGCGTATTGCCTGGATGTAGAGATCGTAGTTCAATCGTTCCCGCGATTCGTAGTCACGATAGTCGGGGAGGGGAACTATTCGTTGACAGTCTAGTCGTGGTTCGAGCGGAACGCGTCCCTGACGTCCGGATTTATCCGCGACAGAGCCGGGATTCATGGAACGTCTGTCCGTTCTCGTAAATTTGCCAGATAAAACTCGCGCGTCTCGAGTGAGAATTGCGCTCCTTCGACCGCAGTATTTCACCGGGGCTCGTTCAACCGTACCGATAGTCGTCGATTTAAAGGGAACAGAAACGTTGAATTCGGTGCCCTGATGGTCATTTGTGATATTACGCTTTGAGTGGAACTCGTAAAGAACACTTTAACGAAAAATACCAAGCAATAAATATATAGAATTGCAAACGTAAAAAAAAGAAAAATAGTCGGCCATCTTCAAAGACATCTGCAAAGTATTCAATTTGCAAATCATACTCTAAAATCTATAAGGAACACTTTAACAAAAAATATCAGCCGATAAAAATATTAGATCACTCGTCTTCTTCCCGTTTCATTTTTCCGCTACCCGCGACACAGAAAACTCCAAACTCAAAAATATTCAATTCAGGCTTCATACATAGAAACGTGTTTCTTAGTCGCCGTTTCTTCAAGTTCACCCCGCATGAACAAAGGACTACAAAGAAGACGAGTAACAGTAACGATATTACACAAAGAGATAAGTCACGTTTAGAGTTGCGAAAGGTTCGTGAGAGGGTTAGACTATATGGTGGTTGTATACTCCCATTCGTCGACCTAGCATTCTCATCGAGAAATATTCAGTTCGGCAGAAGCGTAAGGGATGAGAAAAAGGAAAAACCTTATCGGCGTTTGTTCTTCGCGATTTTCACCTTTCGTTCTATAAAACCAAACGCTGTAACGAATTACGACGCGATTCCACGCTCGTCTTTCTCGTTTTACTCTTGCCTGCCTCATTCTCGCTGTCTGTCTTCAAACGGAGTTAGTCCGCTTTAAAAATCCGCCGCTCCTCGACTCTCTCAAGCGTGCTCGAGTTACGGGCCAAGCTGCGACCTTTTTCACAGTGGATAGTCTGAGAAACGAGTCGTTCGAGCCACGACGAGCGCGTTGCGCGCACTGCCGCGGCTGCTACATGTTGATAAATGAGTATAAAAGGAAATATTCCGATGAATATTTATTTACACAGTTTAATTGGAAAATCGTTTTAACATTAATTTCAATATCGATGGAGAACTATAATTAACGGTAATTGGTTTACACTTTGGTCCATTTTACGAAGAAGTTAACAATTAATTCATGTAAATGTTAGCGTAGTTAGCGCGGTAGTATTACTCAACTAACTCTGAAACGCATTGAAATTCCAATATCCTGAATTAACTACGTCTCGTGAAAAATTCCACAGAAGCATCGTACATTGAGAATTATAGTAACCAATAAACGGAAAGTATTCTAGAATTCGCAGCTTGAAAGGCTGTACTCTCCCCGTGGAACCGATCTGTTTGTCGTGTTACGGTAAATTATGATCCCATATTAATATCACGAAACGCTTGCTGCGCTATCGGCGAGTGGTTCCACCAACCGGTTCGTGAATTAATCTTTTATCGGACACGGCGTTTTAATTGGTGCGGATTTGTGTGTCAGATTAATCGCGCGATCGCTATCGGCGCGACTGGAAGGGATGGGGTCACGTTGCGCCGGAAATACGCCACGACCCGCGTGATACCAAATGAAGATAAATGGTCCCTGGCCACGGAAGGCGACGGGTAATTGAAACGTATAACGAGATTCTTTGTCCCGTTACGGTTGTATCTTTCTGGCATCGTGAAAGTAGACAAGAATGGGGCGAAATGCTTCCACGTTGTAATTCGTGATTTGGCAGCTCATGCTCGTATTCACATGTTAAAGGAGACAGCAGAGGATTTCGTGATGATACCCAAGTTTAGATTGAATACTAAGCCTTCGTATTTTATAAACATTTATAACTCTTTTCTTTTCGAAGATATTAGAATTTACTATAGAAAACTTAAATATATGTCCATATTGTAGATATGTTTAGCATTTTGAAATTTCATCGTATTGTAAATATTAAATATTGTTACACGGAATACTAAGGTTTATATTTTGTAGCCTGTGCAGGTTTCGTAATTATGCATAGATTTACAAAACAGAAAATTCAGGAACCTTTCCTCTGAGATCTCCTCTTATTTGTTAAAAACTTTGAAACATGGACAGATGCATAAATTAGATGCTTGAACATCTCTTACTCCATCTTTATACTCCGCTATATCGAAGAAAACTTCTTTTCAACGAGCACTTGGATCCTTGTAGCGTAGCTGCTCGAAAGTTTCTATATTCCATCGGTCGTCAATGACTTCGGTTCGCCTGATTGGTCATTCAGAAGTATTCGATGTACGTTTTTAACGAACTCATTCAACCGACGCGCGTTCGTCGCTCTACGAACCTTTATTTTTCATCCGCCAACTTTCTAGAATTCCTTTCGATCTGCTGTTCCCGCGTCGATACGCCGCAATCAACCGCCATTATCTTCCTGGAGATTCTTCGATTCTTCGACTCTGCGACCGTAATGAGGACTGTTTTCGTGGAGAGGTTAATGCCTCGAAAGACTTTCTCGCCCACGATCGAAATCGTCAAATTCGATTATCAGACCCTCGTATTGTCGAAATTCCGCATCTCCACGATGAAACGATTGGGGATCCTTCGAGGCGGCTCGTAAAAACGAACGGTCGAGCTGTAGGGTCAAGGGAAAAAAGCGTAGCGTGGAACGGGAGGGAGCAGAGGGCGTAACGTCGTTTACGAAGTTGTCGGTGGATCGTCGTCGATTGACAGCGAAGGAACAGCAAAAACCACCAGCAGCTGCCCTATGAGTTTTTCCTCTTCATCCCCCCTGCGCGTTTCTTTGGAAAGGGGAAGAAGAGGAGGAGAAAGATCGAAAAATGTGAAGGGAAGGTTCGAGAAGAAAGAGGGAAACGAATTTAAAGGGAAGGTGCTGCGATGCGATGACGAGGACGTCTCTAGTCTTGAAGCGACGGGATCGTTCTTGCCCCCATCTTGAACTGTCCGCTTTCTTTTTAACTCGAAGAATAAACGAATAAATCGACGTTTCTTTATGCAAACTTGCGTTTAATTCGGGGCGAAATAGAAAGGCATTAATTTCGCATGCAAATACCGGCGGCTGTGCAATTCGCGCGTCGGAGCTTGAAGCGCGGGCGTTGCAGAGGGAATCGGAGAAGGAAGAGAAAGGGACACGGAAATGAGCGTGGAGAGGGAAGGGGTCGTCTACGGAGGGTAGGATAAGGGGATGAGGAGGCAGAAAGCCGGTAAACGTGAGAAGGTAGGCAAAGACGGAAGATGGAGATAAATAGAGCGAAAGTGGAAGCGCGACAGAAGGGACGTAACGAATGGAAATAGAAGAAAGGTGTAAAACAGAGAAAACGAAGCGGGATAAACACGCAGATGGATAGGGAGAGATCCCGCATGACGGACAGAGATGGATAGACCTAGGAAAAGGGAATGCGAACGAGGACAGTGTTAAGAAACGTGGAAAGCATGGAGAGAGCTTTTCGAGGCCGAGGGAGAAGGGAAAAGTAAAGTCGAGCTTCCAGTCAGGATTCGGAGTAGAGGCGGCTTTCACGGTATAATCAAGATGTTTGTTGACGTCGACGGCGCAGGGGTTGGTCGAGGGAAGGGTGGCTGAAATAAACGTAAGAACCGAAGCGGGGAAATGAAGGGGTGGCGGAGGGAAACATGGAGGAAGGGGGAAAGACACGGACGTAGGCAGAACCTGTAGAGAAAGTAAGTGTCGCTGGGGAGAAGGGTCGGGAATGGGGAAACGGAAATGCGATTCGAAAGAAACGCGAACGTGCGAGAAGTTCATAAACAATGAGACGTGATGAACAAGGGTGGACAGGGTATAAAAGTGAAAGGGATTGAATGAATTGTGACTGTCACCTCTGGTTAATAACCTTCTCTGATTATGCACAACCTTTTATTAATTTATACGTCCTTTTTCTGTTACAGGTAGGGGCGCTAAACATTAAAATTCTTTTCACTCAGACAGTTATGTACGTAAGTAAAAATAAATCACTATAAGTGGCAATAGTATCATTCCATTTTCCAAACGGCACAAATTTATCTCGTTGTAAAATGTGTCGCGATTCAAGCGGAAGCGCGCGGCGCGTGGAGGCCGCTTAATTAAAACACGATTTCTAGTTCGTATTCCGGCCGCGTGCCGGTGGAAAACTTTCCAGCCAGCTCACGGACGCCCGGTGAATCCCCGACGGGAGCTGTGAGGGGAAAGGCATCACGAGGTCTTAAAGATGCTTCGCCAGAACAGAGAGGAGTGGTTTACGGTATTTTCAGCTAGCGTACGGAGATAGTAACTATCCCTCCGGTGGTGTGGCGGTTTGTGTTCCGGAAGACGGTTTACGGCCCCGCCAGCTGGGAAGCTCTTTACGTACCAGGTGTTAGACCACGGCCAACCGCGAATAGGGTCGAATAAAACGCGTATGATTTACGATCGAGCGCCGCGGCTTCGATTAATTCGCCAGTTCGAGGAGATGGTTCAAGGTCGTTTACAGCTAAGGCGCAGCGCTTCCTCCGAGGGAAGCAGTCGTAGATGTTAGATGTGATCGCGCGTTTTCCTTTCATTGCCTCTCAATATCGAGCTGTTTATAACTGGATCGTAAAACTTGATCTGGCAATTTGTTTGTTTACAACCGGTACGCGGATTGAACGGACGTTACGGAGAAGAGGTCATCCTTCGTTTCCACCCGTGAGGAATATCGACGTTAAGACGTTCTACGACGTTGTTACTCATCTCATAAAAATCTGTTACTATCGGCGATATTTCTGTTTTCTTTCTTAGCGAAGGGAAACGCATGGATAGGTTAAAAATTGGCGAACGTTATATAAACAGGGATCCTTTAATTTGGAAGAAAACAACTGGTTTCTACGAAAGACTATGGAGAAATTGAGTCTAACGGCTCGGGGCAATCAAAAATTTCTCTCTCGATAACGGTTTCAGCGAAAGGAATTCCACGCGAGATGACCTCCTCCAAATTTCACAGCTCATTATGTACCATAGGAATGCGGCAATATCTTCCGTCGGACCCTCGAGACCGCCAGTATTCGTCCTTTCCTCCCGTTCTCGTTCGCAGCCGTCTCGGTCGCGCGGGATGTTCTTAAAAGAATTTGATATCGAATTCTTCCCTTCGGGCGGCTGCCACCAGGCGAGAGAGCCCTGCTTTCCAGGGAAGGAAAGGGGGAGAAGGAAACAGCGGCGAAGATGGAGGTGAGTGCATTATCTGGAAGTTGAACGGACTCCAGCCGCACCCCTACCACAGGGAAGTTGGTTTCCACGCCGACAGGAACGCCAGGCTCGACTCACGGGAGCTTACGATCGGTACCGCGGAATTACGTCGCCGGATAATAACGTTTTATGCCGATTTTAATACGCGACTTCGTTTTCTACCACCTCCCTGCCCCGCTCCAACCTTACAAATCACCTTCGATTGATTCGAGTCGAGTTACGGGGTTCCGAATCCGTCGACTTCTTGATATCAACGATTCTTTTCTGGGAACAGAAGAGATCCTCTTGTGGGTTTCTCGATCACTGCCCTTTGGCCTTATTCTTCCATTGTTTGCCTCGGTAATTTCACTTCTTCGATTTTTATTTCGGGATGAACGACAATCTCAGTCATAATCGTGGTGGCTAGCCATTTTTGAAGAGTCTTCTTACGTAGTTGAATAACAGAACGTAGAAGTATCCCTCTCTTTCATCCTTTCGTTCAGTTACTTCCCAAGCAACAACACGCCCGTCGCATCAAGAATTCCGCGCAATTAATATCTCCACGGCGAGGCGCTTCGCCTGAAAAATTAGAAGCTCCGCGTGATTGATCATCCAATTACGTAATTACACGCTCGACGCCCGTTGTTAACCAAACTCCACCGTCCTCCATCTTTCCTTGGAGCGACCGTGGAAGGATGAAAGGAGTAAAGTAGTCGATAAATCTTAGCATGGCTTCCCTGATAATAATCGCCAACGAGAAGCACGTCGAAACTCCCGTATCGCGTAACGCGATAAACCGCACGGCGATGAGTCTGCTATGTCCAGCAAAGTTCTCCCATAAAACCGGCAGTCTGGGATAATCTCAGTCGCGAGAGACCATCAGTGCGACGCGCGTCGACGCCACCAAGCGACGCGTTTAACGGCGACGGTTAATTAAATTGAATAATTGCGCGTAAATGTCAGCCGGTATTGGGCAACTCGAGACATTTTCAAGCGCTGCACGTGTCGATTTACGAGTGGTCGCGATTCGCGTTTCTATTGCCACACATGGACATCGGTCTGCGGTCGAGCACAACGTTGAACGAGCATCGAAATTACCTGAGACACGAAACGCGTCATCATAAAGTTGTTTATGGGAAAGTGGGGATTTCACCGTCTGGCGAAATTCTGACGCGATACACGAATCGATAGTTTGCAGTGTTAATTTGTGTATCAGTGGTTGGAACTCCGGCAATCTCTTTAAAGCATTTCTGTTTTCGAGGTAGCTTAATCTTCCTCTATTGGGTTATTCCATAATTACTGCAATTTCATATTTTTTCATTTTGAATTTATTGAAATGAAATCGAAATTCACTTATTTAAATACTATTAATATAGAATATAGATCACATAGGGCTAATGTAGGGAAATTGTTATTAATAAAATGACGAATTGAATGCAAATCATTTCAATACGATAAATATAGATTGGATGTTCTAGTAAATACCATTTTGAATTTTTGAGATGAAATCGAAATTTAAATACTATTAGTATAGAACATAGATTATATAGGATTAATATAGGAAAATTACAATTAATAAAATCATTGATTGGACGTGAATCGTTTCAATATCGGTAAACATAGATTGGATATTCCAGTAGTACCAATTTCTTTCCCCTTCCTATTTAACCTTTATCTTTGTTTTACTTCATGCGGTATTGATTGAGGTTTACGAGGGTACGCGGGTGACTGTATTGTCGCGCGGGGCACGATGCTGCTAGCATTAAAACGAACCTGCAAGGTGTATCACTAATAAATTTTATGGAAGCAAGAAAAATGTTATCTCGAATAGATCGAGGTGCTCGTGAAACTCTTCGAGGATCACGAGAATGAATTAATCCATCGATCGCTTGCTTCTTCATTTTACGAAATGAAATACATAAAAAGAAAATGAAAAGAAAAGAATGATAAAGAATAAAGTGAAAAGGAATCGCGTCTAATACAGTTAATCCTAAATAGAAGCGAATTAACATGAACGATTATGAATATGCAGGCAATCACACGTGAACGCGAGCACAACGAACCGCTATCGCGGTGTTACATGCGTGTAGATAATGAAGTTTCGTAATTAACCAAGTAGATTAAGCGATGGCTTTGGTAACGCGTACGCGAGGATAGAATATTACTAATATCCTACATCATTAATTGCTCATCAAATAGTACGCCTACGTTAAATTACACCGTGTTCGCCGATCGCTGCTCCCATTAGCATTTAGAATAATTATTTAATTGTCCCCTTTTTCAGCGACTCTTGCTCTGTATCTGATAAAATAACGTAAACCTTTCGTATCACTGTAACGATTCATAAAAAAATTAGAACCGTACGAATTTAACAACCCGTAATAATAACGTGCAATAATGTTTCACGGTTATCATTGTCGATTTACAAACGGTCGTAATTAGCCAGTTACATCTCGCTCCCGTTTTCGAGCCGCTTGTCGACAGACGTTTCATTTCCTCGGCCAATGAAATCATCCGGTAATGAATTTAACTTCCCGTCGACCGACTTACGATCTCGCGGAGCATCGCTCTCCCGGGTCGCTTTGATGTCTGCCAGCCAACCCGACGGAACTCCACGATGCAACTTTACTCCGGGCTACGTTTAACGCGACACGAGCATTACGCCGATATTAAAAGTACATCAAACGCGATGTACGGCCTCGTGTGGCGAGAATCTACGCGGCGGCGCGATCTTTATTTGCTCCTCCGTGTTTCGACTCGGTCAAAGGAACGAGGTACGCTAGGTCCGTCGCGGAACTACGCTTCAAACGAAGTTAGACTAGACTAGCGGTGGCGTCGTCTTTTTTTTCTTGACTGGTACCTAAGGAATATTGCGTATTTCGTGTTCAGTTTATTCTAATTTGAACCGGGTGGTAAAGGGCATGTTACAACTTGAATAGGCGTCCAACCGTTGAAACCCGATGACAAATGGCTCTTCGCTGCACTAGTTTGAATTAGCTAGATCCTTTTGAAAGGCAAACAGATCGCACAGCTTACCATCGTTTTCTCCTATTTGCGTCGTTTCTCTTGAACGGCACAGCCCCGGGACTATGTTGATCTTTATGTTAATGCAACGTATATACGAACGTATACACGAACCTTTTATGAATATTACGTATTATATGAAATGTTTTGAAATTTCATTAGCATTCGAGATGGCCATTCATATTGTATGCTAATTGTTTACTAAATAGGTATAGCTTTGCAATAAATATCTTTTTACGGTGAGTGGTGGAATACTTTCGCAAACAATTGTACGTCTGGCAAAGTTTACGAGCGCTCGTGGCCTTCCATCGTTATACATTGTACGTTACGCGAAGTTGCGGTCAGGGACTCGCGCGCACAACGAGATACCGACGCGCGCTGTGCGCAAGATGTATCTATAAAAAACTTTATGGGCCAAAGAGATGCCTGTATACGAGTCGTGGCGAACATATACGGTGCTACGTATATGGATGTAACGCGGGACGGTAATGAAAGTAACGAGATCGCGTCTCGGAATGGCAGTCATTAGCTGGGAACTTTCGATTCGCGACGAAAGCTCCGTGAACGGGGTGGACGGGATAAATTATTGGTCGTTCGTTCGAGTTGCTTTTTCTAGTGCGTCCGGCCTAGTCGATGAAACGCTTTGAGGCCAAAGCCGACGATTCTCGTAACGCGGTCGGATGTAAAATGGTTTTAGCGATGTTCCGTGTAAGCAAACACTCGGCTGTTGAGGCGCGCCAGATTCACGGATAAAAATTCCACGGTAAAGAAGAACAAATACCCGAGCAATTAGTGCTTCCTCCCTATTATTTGTGCTACCTACATCGTTTCAATGCGTTTAGGTTTCTCGTTCGTTGCTACTAATAACTTCGACGAATGTTTCGGTTTCATCTTGTCCCGTTTCGTTCGTTCTTGTTTCCTTTTAATTACCATTGTTATTCTCGAACGAATTATCGATTATCTCGAGTACTAATTATCTTGCGACACTGCTATAAACCGCTTCTCTTTAAAGTACCATTGTATTTGCATGATGGAGAATCAATCACGCTGAATTGACATAAATGGAGCACGGTGTCAGGATTTCTTGAAAATTTTTATCGTGGCTTCTTGTTTGATCATATTCACGCATTGTTGATGTGTTTGCACATACATCAATTCATGTAATTATTGAAATATAAGATGGATAGTTTGTCAAATATTTGTTAAATTACTTATCATGGTTATTCAATTCAGTAACCTGTGTTAGTTTCTGCGTAAAGTAGACAATCAACAATGCGTTAATATGACCTATTGCAAACGCCTACTTTTTAACTCATAATTGAGCTATAGTATCGCGTATCCTCGATAATTTGACAATTAATTTCACGTCCATGGTTCCGCTAAACAACTATGTACATCGTGATTCCAACCGCTAGGTTACGAACAGATAAAAAATTGCCGTGTTTTCCGATCATCGGAGCAAGACACGCGGACGTTATGAGTCCGGGTCACGACAACGTAATTTCCATACGCTGGAAACTATTGGACACGATCGTTGGAGAAAATAATAACGAGATGGCAATCGGATAATGCGATCGTCGCACGGGAAAATTAAAGTACCACTTTAGGGCGACGTAGGGTGGCGCGCGCGACGACTAAGAACGATACAATTTGACGCCGGCAATTAATTCGCTTTCCAGGAACGTCGTTGCCGGATGAAACGACTTCCTCGTACTCGCGTAAGACGCAACAAGTGAAGGGGAGATTCCACGGCGTTCCAGTGACACGTTACACGTATACACACGAGCGCGCTCTCCTCCCTCTCGTTTTTCGTTCTGTAACGAAGAAATTGCAACAAGCGCGAGAACCACCGGCGTTTCTCTTTATTTCAGATGACCACGCTGGAACCGGTCTGACATCGGACCACGCGTAAATTTTTCTGGTATCCCGGCGAGTCGCCGGTCCTCTCTATGTAAATTCAGTTTAATGGTGGTGCATGAATGAAGATTGGGTGACAGGGATCGTTCTGAGATTGCGAATCGTTGTTCCACGCTCGTTCCCTGGACTTCTCGTAAAATTCGCTGGTTCTTTATTAACGGACATGCCTCGGAGAGGAAGATTTCAGAATTTTGGTACACCGAAAACCGTTTCATTCAGAGCCATCTTCCTTTTCCTTCATTCAATTAAAAATGTTCATATATAATTATATATTGAAAAATATTTATACATTATTTCGCAATTTTCTATATAATTTCAATATATCTTGAAAATTGAATAAATTTAGTATTTTCACTAAGAAGGGCAGTGTATGCACACAGTAAAATACGTACAGTGTAACACACGCATTTTTTTAATGCTAATACGACACACAGGGTTTTGACGATATTCGTCCTTTTGATAAAATAATTTTTTAACAATACGCTACGTTGTTTCCCGGGGATCCAGTTACGAAAGACATGGCGGGTTATTCAGGATGGACAGATTGCGGAACGGTCCGCTTTATATCGAGATCGGCGCATACGGAGGTCGCAGGTGTTCCATACGAGGCAGGCAAGCTAAAAGCCGTCCCGAACAAATTACCTTTATATCCCGGCTGTCGCGGATCTCGTCGTCGATGCGTTGCGCCCGTAACGAAATTTGTGGACTCGGTCGGTGACCACTATTGAAAGAGTGGATCCGATTGTCTGTTAGGGATAAACGTTTTCGAATATCTGTACCGGGGACAGGTGTTTCTTATTTCAAGGAAAATACATCGTTGACCGGTCGATCGTGTAAAACTGATTGTGAGATTACATGGTGCAGCCTGGCTGACTATTTCTTGAGCGACAAATGGTGGCAGCCTCCTACGATATTTCGTCATTGATGAATACATTGAACTAATTGGACGATGCGTACCTCGTGGTCGTTTAACTTTTCTGCCACTATTCGCCAAGCCTATAGGATTGCAAGTTTAAGTTAAGCTTGTCGACGCTTTCAAAGAATGAAACTATGACACGAGTAAATATAGGTTATTCAGACTTTAGATTCTAGGTTGTCATAAATTAAACAAGACGTTTCTGCGGCCGAAGTTCAATCTATATTCGTGCTTTTAATGAACATCGTCTTTATATACGTAGAACAGACTTAAATAACTGACTTTCGATCTATTTCTGGTGTGCTTACGTACGTCTAAAAACAGAACTGTAGGCTTTTAGCCTTTAAGTAAAAAACTATGATAGTTTGGCGTAAATTTAAAACTCCTACAAGTATTCCGTTAATTTCTTTACCACATTCTAGAAATGCGACTCGAAACGTCGCTGTCGTTTCGTCTTACCGCAAAACCGTAGCCAATTGCAACGCAACGAGGGAACGTTGTTCCACTTTTTCCTTTCATCCTTGCGTGTTTCGCAGCAGCCACGAAGAATCACCTCCCACCGTCAGCCGTTCGTCAGAGAGCAGAGGTTTACACATGACTACGCGTCCACGGGCCGGAAACCAGAGGCTGTAGACTGGAGCAAACACACTTCTATCCGCGTATAAATATGCGTCTGCTTCGTGTATACCTACGCTCGCGCGTACAAATACACATACGCAACAAAACTACACGTCAGCTCGTACGACAAACGTAATCTGTCGTGTGTGTGCGTGTGTATGTGTGTGTGTAGCAGGTCGTAAGGGGTTGTCGTAGCTCGAAGGGTTCGCGAGGAGGCGGCAGCGAGACGGGAGGGACATCAAAGCGAGATTGGCCGTGTAAACCTTCGAGCAACAAAGTCGATTCCTCCCCTCTCACTCCTGTTCCTCCGCCTTCGCTGTCGCTCGTCCTACCCGCTGTTTGCGACCGTCAAGACTCTCTCTCTCTCTCTCTCTCAACATCTTTCTGTCTCTCTCTCCTTGCGCGTCTGAAACCTGCCCAGGATGAACACCAGGAAACGACGAGAAGGATCCATCTGGGACGAAGGCACGAGGACTCTCCACCTCGACTCTTCTCCGCTACATGTACGCGTTGTCAATAAAATCTCCAAGCTACGCTGGAGTTTTGAAAGAACCCGTTTCTCCCTCTCGTCTTTCACCAGGGAGACTTCAGGTTTTCTGAGCGATTGAAGAATTACGCGGAAGATTGGACGCGATTCGGACTCTATATATAGCAATCGATAAAACGCACGAAACTTACCTTTTCAATCTTGACGCAATACACAGGACAGTAGTGATGCATTAACATGATTTTCATGGATCATTAAAATGAAACACTGTTCGGTAATCTTTATTAGCGAATCCGATAGTTTGTTTCTTTTATGGTTTACTATGGTTATATGGAAAAGATTTAACACTGGACACAATCTGAATTTGATCACCAGACCAAAATTACCGAGCAATCGACGTCAGAGATGGTGCTATCTCGTTAACGAACAGCGACGTTCCTCTATAAACGAAATAATGACTCTGATCACAGTCACTGTTCGATTGGATGATATTAAAACCGTCGCGGTATTAATTCTTATCGACAGAATGAATTAAAATGAGGTAAATTCGCCGCGTGCCCGGAGAAATCCGCGGTGACAGCAATTTTTTCACGTTGGGGGTAGAAGCTGATCGTGCAACCATTAGTTAACTCGTAACCGTACTCACGATTTTTACGTAGTCCGGCTTAATTGCTGCCTTTCTTGGCGTGTGCTCAGCGCAACGATCGCGCGCATACTTTATGTCCGATGCAAACAACCATTAACGGGCAACGCAAAGCGTTAGAAGTAGTTTGCCTTAGAGCAGACAGCGGCCTAAGCGGTCGAATCGATCGCGCTCTGCCTCACAGCGGCCCATATAACGCTTGAATTATGCATCGACCGGCGAGCAAGAGGGAAAACGAAGGCAGAGGGAAATGGACGAGCACGTGAGCTAATCGAGTCGTTAACGAGGCAATGTCAGCCTGCTATAGGGGTGGCGATGCAGAAACGCTGAAAGTTGAATTTATCGTCGAACTTTTTCACGGGGAATAAATTACGCTAGGGTGAGAAAAAAGGAGAAAAAGTGGAGCGAGCGTGTCCGGTCGCGAGCCCGCAGAAAGATGGAAAACCAAGCGACGCGGTCTGGAACGAGAGGTAACTCCTATAAATAAAGAGGTCGCGTGCGCGACTTCGTGGCAACATTCGTTACCTCGTTAGAGAGTTTTTAGACTCTTAGTTTCTTTTTCTTTGGAAAATTTTATGTAGTTTTACTATTAATCTTCTTTGACGGGGTACCGCTTGTTATTTAATGCGAAAGTAGGTCCAAACACGAGTGAAAGAATAATGATTTTGTGTACGAAAGATTTATGGACAAATCGTGCGTATATTTTACGTACAAAGTTCACGTTTTTGCCGATATATCCCAAAAGCAACGTGTATATGTATATTCGCTCCACTTTCATCTCGTTCCGAGACCGTTCCGTTGCCCGTTTTTGGGTCCGCAATCGGGGGAATGATCGATTTCTTCTCGGAGGGTTTCTCAAGGTTGGCCCCACGCTTCCAACCGGTTTCTTACGTAACATCGAATTATGACATACCTGGGGAAGTTTCGTTTGTACCACGCCACGAACTACAGCGAATGCCTTTTTACGAAGATTTATAATTTTTCTTTTCCGTGTCTCAACGTCCCTCTACAGATAAAACACGGAAACTTGCAGAAAAGTAGAATACGGTCAACAGTAGTCAGCCGAGATTAAACGATAAAATACTGGCGCGTGCAGTATAAAACTCTACGTCCCATTATTTACTCTTCCATATACATGGCTGGTCTCTGGTACCAAAAATTTCCAGGCCAGAGGAGAGCAAGAAAGGTGACCGAAATCTCCACCGATTTCGGCCATTATCCCCAGAAATATGACCCGGAGTCGTCGTGAGAAAACATAACTTTCCTTTTCAAGAGGTGGCAGGACTACGTCCATTGTGTTACAACGAAGGGACCGGAGCCGAGAGACCGGGGTCTCATTGTGCGCGCGCGTCGTGTAGAATTCTACCTGGCCCCATTATATCAGCGCGTTGAAAGTGGCACGAAGGCTTCGTCGTGCACGTGCGTGGTCGGTCGCCGCGCGATTCAACTCAGCCCGGGACAATGAACGAGCCACCGAGAGTAGAGGATGAAAGCCCACGGTTACACGAGCGGGCCCTCGCGGAATAATCACCGGGATCGATGTAATCGGTGCCATCGTCCCCGATACACCACGACATTCCCGACTTTCACGCACGCCCTACCGTAAATGGTCGGGCCACGAAAGTGAACGGGCCGCGTCACGATTGCGTAGCGCTATACACGTGCTGGTCACGAAGTGCGCCGCCACTTTATGTCGTGGACTCTTGTGGTTTTTCAGACCACCCGAAGGGATTCTGGATCGAAGATTCGTAATTGAAAGGATTGGTTGAGTGAGGTGGTTGATTTTGCAGTTAGATTACGATAGGAGAAACAAAGAAAGAGCTGTGAAAAATAGCGAAGCATTGGAATTGTAATTCTATGGTTCGTACTTTCGTTGTTATCGACGTTTGTATATAGTACTCATTTCCAGTCATACATTCTGTATATGAAATTGTATAAACGATGAAAGCTCCTGATACTGCAAAATATATTCTGGACAATTTCTCCAATTGAGTAAAGAATTTATCAAGACAAGAACGCCATCCTCGTCAATTAACTCATTGTCAGATCCTTCCAAGAATACTAGAAAAGATTCCAAGGAGGTAGCGAGTGATAAATCTGCCAAGTCGTGTTCATGGAACGAGTTCTCCTGGCACGAGCCACGGTAGCAGTTGTCCGTTTCACGCGCGCCTCGAGTAAATGGAACACCGGAACCGTGTGGGAAAGTCGAGCTCGTGTCTCGATTCCTCCGTTCCATCCTCGTCCTCGTCCTCGTGGATGTCGTCGTCGTAGAGCAAGTCGAGCGGCTTAAAGTTATGGCCTCCGGCTTCGTCGCTGAACCGGAGTAACAGACCCGAACTTTTCCCTCGCGGTTCCGTGCGCGGTGATTTACGCGTTCGTACATTCGCGGGCGAGTTTCTGCTTCTTTGTGCGTTGGCCCGGGGCCCATCATGGTTTCTTTCCTTCCACCTCGCTGGATTCACGAACCTCCGGGGCCAGAAATCCAGAGAAAGGTTGGCGGTTCGTATGAACGTTGTTCGATCGTACGACGAAATCGTTACAGAAACGGAAATCTTTCGCGAAAGTTTTCGACGTAATTAGATTTTCCTTGTTATTTGATAGCATCTATGAAAGCTGCTCAGTACGCGGATAAAATACCGGCTATTAATCTAATTCAGTCTATCTTAATTCAAATCGGAATTGAAATTCGCACTCGAACCAACGTTGTTCTCCGTATCTCGTCTAACAGTTAAATTTCGCGTCATTCAAGACTGTTTCTAGTCACGGTTTACTTAATTCAATAGAAAGATGATGAAACGGTTGGCGCGAGCTTATGGACTGGTAACGAATGAGGAAGAGATCGATATCGTCGATGATTCACGTACCGGCGATTTATCCTCCGTTTTGGCTACGGGTGTGAGGATTCGCCAGCATTCGCCGCGCGTTCGACGAAATGGCCTTTCCGGCGGGTACTTTATGAATGATAGACTTCGGAAGAGGTGTTCCAGCAACGTATATCCTTGTATAAAAAAAGAGGATGATTTAACAACTATCCTTTCGATCTTGTAAAAAATTCTAACGAGAAATCCTCCCCTTTCCTTCCTATTCCATATTAAAAGAAAATACACGATGATTCTAATTTAACCTATCTAGAATTAAATAATCCTGTTTAATCCGTTAGATAATCCTGTTAGATCAACTGCCTGTGAAAAGGAAATTGCCATTTTCGCACACACGTTGATTCCAATAAGAACCAGATTGCGCACACCCGACCTCCTCTTTCGAACAGCAAATCCAGCTGCCAAGTCCAGCAATTCGATCACTCCACGCCCTTTCGTTCCGTAAAAACGCAACGGAGCGGTATCGCGTTTTTCAAGCTCCCTTTCAGCCACGTTCATCCGCAAAACACCGGCGGTTCATCCTAGTAACGATCGAATGACCGGCGCGCGCCTGGATTAAAAGCCGAAGACAGGGTGTCGCGTTTTTCGCGGCACGTTTCCGCGCAACCGCGCAATAAACGGCGGATGTAAAATGCAGGTAGCCTCGTTCGACGGTTACCGGAGAAGTTTCGGAACCGCTTGTTACATGCGGCGCGTGTTCTCGAATAGGATGTCACGTCACGATGGAACGTGCAATGCAGTTTCTCTCCTCTCTATCCGTCTCTCTCTTTCTTTCGCTCTGTGCTCCCTCGTTTCTGCATCCGCTCTTCCTATCCTGCTCTCCTCTCTACGTCGTACCCGTTCTTTCGTCGTGTTTATCCGTCCCTGTCGCGGCTCGTACAGCCATACGAGCGTGAACCATACGCGAAACGTACGTTCCCATACGTCGCGCGTCCCTCTCTCGCTTCGCGCCACTCCTGCTTCCGTATGACATCCATAATGTCTATCTATTCAGTCGACCGAGCGCTGCCTCTGACAGCGTATGAATTCCAACTTGAATATGTATTGTCGGCAGCAAATTAATATATACAGCCGCGAGCGCGCGCCGGCCCTCTTTGTCCCTACTCCGTCACTTTTCCTCCTCCGACACCCCCGCTCCACGCTTCTAAATGTAATTTAATAATGTCTACCGGTGCCGCCGCCGCCTCCGTTGTTGCTTCGGGATCCGCGCTATTCAACCGCGTGGAACCAAGATTTTTGCAGGGATCCTCTTCCTCGATACCCTTCTCCAGGACGCCGCGTTCGTGGAAGCATTTTTAATGAATTAACCGACCCTTTCTTCTCACTGACGAGGAATCAATTGTCCACGGTCTGAAGCGAAATGATTACGGTCGTCTGCTAGACGCGGAAACCGAAGTTCGGATTGTGTATGCTTCTAGTTGGGATTGATGTTCGATCACTAGAGACTCGAATAATGGAAATTTTCTTTCGCGAGTTTAGATTGGCATAATAACAAACTCTTTAAAGGTGCTTTCGAGACGCAACTTTTCCCTGATCCCAACTAGCCGCGAATTTTTTCGACGATGTAACTTCGGCTCCTATAGTCGTTCGACTATATTTTCCTGTATCATCGATACTATCGTTAAATTAACTCTGGTTGGTAACGCGCGCGCAATAAAATTTCCATTCGGGGGCCATCTGGCCACGGTCCCGTTGCCGCAGGCTAATGAAAATTCCTCCGCAGCTTGGATGAAAACCTCCGGGATAATTGTAGAAATAACGAGGAACGAGGCAGGAGGCGGAGGAGATAGGTTCGACGCCCGACGAGAAAGGAAGGATATTGAAAGAATCTTCGGTGAATGTGGAGAGCATGAAAGAGGCTGAACCAATCGTCAGTTGGTGGCATTATAGTTCATCTAGTAAGCTGCCTTTCGACACGCCTCATTACGCAGATTTACGACGAGCGAACGACCAAGTTGGTTCGTTCGCCGGTTCGCCAGGCGAAGAAGAAGCCGATAGTCCCGTACGCGAACGCTCCGATTCTCGCGACCGAAGAATGAAGCAAGGAAGAGGATAATGAGAGAAAAAGAAGCACACCACGGAATAGAGCGAAGGAGGGAAGGAAGAAATCGCGTTTTCAATGGCGATCTCCCTAAGGGAGACTGGCTGGCGAACGAGAAGGCCGAATGGAGCGCGATGGAAAAAAGAAAAAGACGATCCAGAAACGACGGCTGTTCGTGCTCTGTTCCGCTTCGTCTCGACGGTTTCTGATGCTCCTGCCACGTCCAACAAGCCTTCGCAATTTACACAGTCACCTTCTACTTTCCAGCCTCCTTTCCTACAGCATATCTTCTCCGCTAACTTTAGTTAGACGCTCGACGTCGTCTCCGGTTTCCTCGTTCTCTTCTCCGGCTCTCGGTATGGTCTATTTCCCTTCCGCTTTTCATGCGTACCGGTACTAGGTCCACGTACGATACACGTAAACCAATTAGATGCGCGATAGACGTTCGTTCCGGCGACGTTGCGCCGCGATTTATTATGCAATTTATATCGTGCTCGTGAATACAGATAAGGCCGATATCGCTCGCGGTTCCCGGCCTACCGTAAATATCGTTACATTGAACACTCGCGAACACGAAGTTGCACGACTCGCCAGGTCCGGGTCTATATGGATCGTCAGGAATCCCCACGAACGAGAACAGAGTTATCGTCGTAATCGGACCGAGGTAGCTTTTAAAATTTCCACAGGCCATTACTGTCCGGTTCTAGCTTGATTTTTATCGTCCTCGATCTTTATGGTTCAAACTTTTACTACCCGTTTTCTGGTACCGTGATCGAACTGGAGTTTTTCTTTTTTTTTTTTTCCTGAAGCTTTTATTCAGATCCCTTAAGCCTTCTTAGGCGGATAAGTCCTCCGTTAAGTCCATCTTGCTGCCGTTACTTTTTCGAAAAGACACAAAAACTCCAATTAACAGCAGTGTAAGAGAAGAGAAATATTCTCAAAAAATTCTGTTATAAATATCGTGGTCGATCAGGAGATCGATATCTTCTTTTCATATCGAGCAACCGCGCTTCTGCTGTTCGAAGCCGCAAACCATGACGTATCGACACCTGTACGCGCTCGTTGCGGCCATTCATCGTGAATAGAGAAGTTCCTTTCGCGACGGTGAGAGCAACAGACGCACGACGGAAGCGTATTTCACAACGAATGAACCGTCCACCGCGCATTTTACCCCATTCCACCGATTCGTTTCCGGCCGGTGCTGTCGAATTCGATGAAAGCGGCATGGTCGAACGGCCCCGCACGCATGGTCGACAGATTCGCGTTGCGTTCGCGAGCGTGACTTGTGATTTGTTTATCTCCATTCCCGAGAGATTTAATTTCTTTAATTTCTCGCCGCGATCGTGCTTCGACTTTTGATTCGTTGATACTTCAATAGCGATTATTCA
The DNA here is from genome assembly GCF_011952255.1 of Bombus vosnesenskii. Lineage (NCBI taxonomy): Eukaryota > Metazoa > Arthropoda > Insecta > Hymenoptera > Apidae > Bombus > Bombus vosnesenskii. The sequence goes on from NW_022882960.1 coordinate 1,860,570, forward strand.
ACGACCACGATGAAAATAGAGTATTATTCTTCGCGAATTATTGTTCATGAATTATTAAAATATTCTAGTTAGTTAATTTTGCAGTGTATGAATATAACGATGAGGATATAAATTTTGCAATTTTATTACTTTCTCGATGCAGAAACTCTTTATCTGAAGTATACATGTAGTAATGGATTGCGTGAAAGATGGTAAGTCTTCATAGCTCCATTAACGATCTACAAAATAACGACCTCATTGTGTCTCTCCCAATAAATTAATGTTCATGAAGAATATTAGAGCTATTGCGATAAAGTAACCGTAGTAATAAATTGCTTGTAGTCATGTCCTAAGGCAAGAAACGCTTTCAAGATTGATATCTCGATAAACAATTTCTCAGTTCTTTTTTTTATCATCAAAATTACCAAAAACTCATTATTCCAAGAGATACCTGTACGAAGCACCTATAATGCCAAAGTGGAAAGAGCACGCAACCAGAGTGGCGAAGAGACGAAATCCCTAGACGGTAGTTGGGGTGGAAACGTATAAAATAGGTGGACGATCACGGCGTAGCGGAAGGGGTGGGAGCCACCGTAAAAGAATCTGAAGGAATGCAAGAACGATCTCGGGGAAAGTCAGAGCTACGATGGTTTCAAGGGCGACGACGAGTTTTTGCTCGATTTGCTCCGGAGCAGAGAAGATTGCGTGGCATGACGGTAAGAGCGCCTTCGGGAACGAGCAGCTCGCGTAGAAAAGAAGCCTCCAGTTCGGATCGAGGTTATATACCGCCTAGACGAGGCGAGCATGCGTCCCCTGTGGTGACGGCTGGAAATCTTTTTGATCTCGGTTGTACAACGAAAAGCCAGTTAGTTTGCGGTTCTTCCGAGAATTTGAACCCTATGATCCTTGGCACTGATCCCTCTCGTCGTGTCCCCGAATCTTCGTAAGGGCTGATGCCGAGGCTTTGAAACGTTCCTTCTGGAAGACGAGAAGAGAGGTCGGAGGATAGGACGAGACAATGACAAGGAGATCGACGGAGGAGAGGACGAACGCAAGAGTATTCCTCCTTGACGATAAGCTCCTCCGTTCACAAAGGGACCACGAAGGCTAATAAAAATCGGCTGTTTGCTTAGCCAACGCTATTACCTGCCCCCTCTGATACCACGATAAAACGGCCTGTCGCCGGAATTGATGCTGCTTGTACGTACCGTGCTTGATTGCGTTCGCTGTTAGAAACGTGTGTTATAGTTAATTGGTTGGACGTTGGGGCTGTCGGATCGATCGTCTCGATAGAGCGTCTTCGAATCGAATCTCCGAAAACTTTTGGAAACCATTTATCTTTCCTGCCACGGTGGACTCGTAACTTGTATGTGCATTTCCAGTTTTAACAAATGTGATCGTGTCAGTGGTGTTTCCTCGCAGAACTAATGAATTTCAGGAACTTTTGTATAACGTGTATGGTATATTCATAATAATATCCTGATAAATGTTGCTAGAGTGACGGTATTCGATTTTTGATCTAGGCATGAACGTAATAATTGTCAAAATATATCGCTGCAAAATCTTACAGGAGCAAGATGGATCGTTTAAAGTGTTCGACGGTTTGCTGCGAGACACGAAATCCAGGATCTACGATCTACCGGCGCATTCATCCCCCTTTTTCCGCCATTCCATCCATCATCGACCGTAACACCGTCAACGCAAAAGGGTCCCGAATCAATTTAGCTCCATCAAGCATCCACGGAGGAATTCGTCGAGCGCTCGAATCTCACAGAGCGAATTCAACCGCATTCCAGCTCGGTTTCCCGCGTTTCCCAATCGCGGCCCTCGCGCGGAGGGTTACAAATGACCGTCTAACGAGAGTAGACGCGCGGCCGCTCTTAACGAGGTGACGTCACAACAATAACAAACAATTGCAGCCTTTCGCAGGACCGCACCTTAACGAGACCAAAGCTAGCACAACCCGCATCGCGTTCCATCGACGAAACGAGGCTTGTGCCTGGCATCTGTTCGTGGACGAGGGAACGGTTGAATTAGTCGTAAGTCAGTCAGTCACGGCTTGTTAGCGTCGTTAACCCTGACCCTGGGTCACGCTACACGCACGACAACGTCCCGTTGCATTTTCAATTGGAAGGAAAGCTTCGAGCTTCGGTGAAATTTCACGTTAGTCCAAGTGCATATAAACTGTGTCTTCGAGCGATTGTCTCGCTTTGTCTCGAAGTCTAATCCTAACGCCGTCCACGCGGAAGCGCTTCTGAAGGCCGCTCGATCGAGTTCAAACAGGGGAGTTTCGACGTTCACTCGAATATTCATAATCGAATTAGGAGACTGAGCCTCTGAATGGAACGCTGATGCTCTCCAGAGACAGTCGGGGGCGCAGGGGCTTAGGGCGCGTCGTTGAAATGTAGTCGTGTATTGGTACAAACGTCGCGAACGCTTCAGGGGCAAGGAATGTCGTTCGATTAACGAGACTATGTATGTGCGATGCAATTTAGGGGATTTGGAAGTAAATTGACGCCGTTTTCATGCTAATTCGCTCTGTTGACGTTATAGCCGGTTACGTTTAATTATATGCGGACTAGAGATAATTATGAAAAGTCTGAAGTAACTTTATAGTACGTTGATCATTTTATTTCTGCGAATAGACTTTCAACATTCGAGCGCATTAAATATTTCGTACAAATTCAACGTTGACTACGAAATGATGGAAATGCATTAGCCTATGAATATAGCCCGAAAACGCAGCAATCATCCCTCGCAATCGTTAATCACTAAACTCTCGGATCTCCATGGTGCGAGCGCGATAAATCTGGCAATGGTCGTTTCAACCGATGTACGCGCACGTATGTACACGTGTAAAGAAGGAAACTTGGCATGGCGTCTGGTGATTCGACGGTTCTCTCGATTTCGTAAAATCGAGACAGTAATTCAAACGCCTAAAGGGCCGTGATCGTAAATCCTGTCCGGCGCGCGACAAAGTGTCGCCGTGCGGTTTCGTATCTCCTGCGATTGTAGCGTACGTGTACGTGGCACGGAACCAGGACACGATATATTCCATTTAATCAGTTCCACCGACCGAAATCCTGATATCCGTGGAATGCACCTGACTCCGCCCCTTCTTCGTCCTTCTCTCTCTCTCTCTCCCTCGCTTAACCAAGAGAAACAAACGAGAGTGCACAGAGGCGACAAGAAAAAGGGCCGTGCGATGCTTTCGTCGAAATTTTGCGAAAGAGAAGGGGATGTCCATTGGTATGAAGTCGAGAAAGTAGGAGGAAAGGACGAGATAAATTCGCAGGTTTACGGCACCCTTAAAGTTGCGGGAATCTCTTTAACGACTTGGCAGCCTGCCACCGTGTTGGCCTCCGCAGGAGGGCTGAACAGCATTGATGGTTCTGCGCGCCAGACCGGCCCGGGTTATCATTCATTTTCTCTCGACCGGGCCACGGATTCTGTTAATGACAGCGCTGCGAAATTACTGCGGAACTTCGCGTCCACCATGTGCAACCGGACATAAAAGAAGCCCGTAGACCAGTCACAGGGACGCTATGTTTCCGATCGTCATTTAAGGCAGACGATAGCCTAACTGCGAGTTCGAAGAACTTTATCTCGAGGAACTTTGCTCGTGGGTGGTGTCTGAGGAATTTAAGGATACTGGAATAGTGATAATCTCGGATGCACTCGGTTGTTGTAGGTTTTCAACCTTTGTGAATCATAATGACTAGATATTGTAGGTCCATTTGAACTTTTGGAATCCATTTGAACACTTAGGAATACTTTGAATATCTTAAAATTTTATAACTACGAAGTGTTCTTATTCTGTTTCTCAATCTTGCAACCATTCGTATACACTTTTCGTGAATCATGGCGACGCTGTAGGTCCACTCAAACTTTTTGAATCTCAATATTCCGAATATTCTGAAACTGTAACTTTAAAATATCTTTCTCGAATTTATCAAATTATATCTATCAAATTAGAAACTCTTGGTATACAGTCCTAATATTTAATATTAGGTTAGGGGTTTATATTAGATTATCCATGTGTGGACTGTTCACGTCAATATCGCCGTGTTTAGGATCATCCGTATTAGGTCCCCTAGAGCCCAGCTCCGTCACTAACCCCCGTGCATCCGGTGAGTTTAAAGTTCGGTTCCACGAGTTTGAGGTCTCCACATCGAATCTGATCAGTCGAAAATCGTCGCCGTCAAATCCTATCGTGGTATCAAAGTCCAACGGTATTTCTTGGTATTCTATCCATCCGACAAAGTGGATCATCTTCTTTCAAGACCAGAACGCGTCCAAATATTTCAACAGCGTAAACGTTAAACTCTGTCCTGCGTTTATTCGGTTTCCAAAGCCCGAAGCCGATTTTCCTAACCCCTTCCCTCGCCCATCACGATCTCTAATGTCTGTTCTGCCTCTTCAACCCCGCGTTTCCAATGTTTTCACCGTCTGAGACGCGTTCTCTCGAGAGTGGTTTATTTTACTGTTACTGCCAAGTCCCCCAGGTTCTCTGATCATTACCGTCAAAGCGTCACCGCAGGCTGAGTAACGCGAGATTCCAAGTTCTGGAGAACGAGGAGGATCGAAAAGAGGCTGAATTGCGTCGGAGAGAAAGTTCAGTCGGATCTACGAGTGCCTCGATAACGGGATCCTGGGAACGCGAGTCATTTTCCACGTGTTCTTCGTCTAGCTCGTAGTGACGATCATTCTTTTCCCTCCGTTACAACGCTAGTTTCCCCTCTTTTTATCTTTTCCTTGCTTGTTTGTTGCTGCCTGTGTTTCGACACGAATTGACCATTTTGTTACGTGGATTCTTCGCTGATACCGTTATCGCCAAAGTCTCTCGTAAATCGTACGTCGTTTGGGATCCTTGATCTCAGCTGATTCTTTTCCCCTCTTTCGGTCAGATGGCACCATAGATTGAAAGCTTCGAGGTTAGAAAGGGACATTTTGTAATCTGTATGTCTTTGTTTATTGCGTTCTTTGCTCTTTTCTGTCGTTTATAGAATGGGGATCTCTGACAGTTATATTTATAGTATATTTCGATAAATGTTTTTGTTATAACGTAGACTCAGAGGAACGAAGTTACACGTAACTCTCAAGCTAAACTGTAATTTTGGGAGATATGGTATCCACGAGGGATGTGTATCTACGCCTATAATTAGCCCTTATGAACATCCTGGTTGTATATTCAGGTAACAAACACGCTGGTGACATGTAATATGTTTTGGCCCAGCTCAACGATTTAGTTTCCCCTATATGAGAGGAAGATAACAGAAAGCTTGTTATCCAAGCATGCTTTTTCTAGACTATAATTTGGAACAATAAATGTAATAACGAAAACTGAAATTCCTGAGATACTACGATAATACGAACAAGGCGCATCTTTACGTCGAAAAGGTACTTTTATACGTAGAAGAGGGAACCAGAGAATACCTCAAATTCGCCGCCAGCGGGATAGCCAGAAAATAAGTGCGCGGAGAAGATGGCAAAGCGAAGCATTAGCACGAAGGAAGCGAATTTCTCTTCAAGTTTTCCTCTGGTTATGAATGAGCACAGGGAAGTTGGCTTTGTGCTTCCCGGAATCGGGCTCGTTACAACGGTAACCAAGTCTGCGGAGAATCGCGTCACGTACAACCACTCGTTTACACAGCGCTTCAGTCATGCGTCACACATCTTTCCTAGATCCTCTGTTTTCGCGTGCTTTGTCCCACTACGATCAGTTCGCATCCGATTCGAGAGATTTGGAGACGTAGAACAACACGAGGATATTATCGACTCGCGCCACGTCTCGCCTGTGTGTTCCAGTTCCCTGATTTTCCTCCATAATCCGTCCGATTCTCGAGCGTGCATTAGAGCGGCTCTCCTGGAAAAGCGTCGTATCGATGAAGGCCAGGGATACTAGAGAGAGGATCAAACGTAGATGTTTCTACTGATAGACGTCCAACGATCGATAGCAGTTTCGTATGGGTTGTTTGGCGAAAGGATATATTCGTGAGGGGATAGAGCAATAGGGGTTTGTCACAAATTTATGTTTCTCGCCATTCGATTGGACATGTTTTATAGGATCTGTAGGTTATGGAAGGAAATATGGACGTCTTACGATTGTGAATACATATATTGTATCATGCGTATTTGTTGAAGTTGGTTTGAAATCAACGAACGTACGAGCGAAGCATGAATCTGGATCGTTTGAATGAAAGTATAGTCATAATTAGCGATCTCGTAGACCTCACACTAAACGCGTAATATATGCAATAACGATAATTCCATGTCAAAACCAGATGTTTTTTTAATTATTATTCATCTATTTTGCATAAGAAGTGCCGCGTAGATTCCAACAGATGTGACATTCAAGTCGAAACAATCCAGTTCTTTGATGGAAGTTCTATGAAACTTAACGTCACGTGCACGTGGAATTATATTAGCAGTCTTTTCAATGCGGAGGAATGAACGTTGTTTACCTTATGCATAGTAATGACCTCGGTGTTGGATTCACATCAGGAGGATCGCTGTTTAATCATCAAACGAACGCGTTTTCATCCGGCAAATACACAACGGTGTATGCCTCGTAAATCCAACGGCGACGGCTTATGGGGTTATCACTGTTATCGGTAAAAGCGTAATGGAGCATTTCGTGATTCGGTCGCTTATGTTTCTGTCCAATGGAAAATCATTATGGTAACGATTGTGTAATCCACCAATCTATAGATCTTGCAGTATATTCTGGAATTATTATACAGTATTTTGAATCAGATAGAGTTAATGATATCTTTCTTCAATTCCTTTTCGTCCTGCAATTGCTTACGACGGGGACTATCGTGAACATCGGCGTACCTTCTCGTATTTCACGGTCACGTATGCCTCAGACCATTGTCTGACTGCAAACCTCAGCGTCACGTATGAAAGTGTCACGTTGTGGATAATGTTGAATAAAACTTTTTAAACATACCTGTTTAGCTTGGAATGCAGTAAAGTTTCGTAAGAAGATGGTCTGAATATTTGCTTAAAGTTTTATTGATTTTCATTGATATCTACTTTTGGTCGAATTCGATCGATCAGCATGAAACAGCGTTATAATGGCCCAATGTCGATTAGTGGCGAGTCGAGTAACCGGGAGAAGGAACGATTCCGGAGTTGGTGATAAAATTCTTTTCCCAAGTTATATTAACGCCGTTACTCGCTTCCGCGAACTTCCTGGACGAACTTTAATCGTGAATAATGAAGGAGCCTGAGAATGATTATTTTTCTTGCCGAAGGGAGCAACGATATTAGACGGAGCCCTGTAACTTCGTCCTGTCGCCATTTTTCCCGCTTTCCGAAAAATCCCTACACGTCAACTTGACAAACTTCCATCTGGTTTAATTTCAACCCGAAGCAACGTGAATGCCATCCGGGCGATTAGTCTCCGAGCAAACTAGCCATCTTCTTAAATCTTCCTGAACTTTATTGAACTGTGCTATTACCTTGCTACAATTTAGGTACAGGTTCAGAACATACTCTTCTCTATCTCGTCTATAATTCTTAATCTTAATACAGGTATCAAATAAATGGTAACAAAACTTCATTAATACTGGATATTTCTCATCAGATTAAGAGATAATAACGACGAGTTGCTTTAACCGATTAACCGCGAGAACGTTTCTTGCAATTGACGAGCGTCGATTCGATGCTAATTTCGCCGAATGTCATTCGACTGCGATAATTCCATCGAACGTAACGAGATCAAGAGTCGGCTGGCCGGTAATTGTAACGGGACTACTATTTGTAATTCATCGGATCCGCGTGTCAAATTTTACAATGCAGGCTTCTCATTATATTTACAACATGCGCGCGCAAGAGTAGCTCACCTCTTGCCCGTCAATTCGCTCCAGCAATTTATGGTCACGGCTCTCTCGGTATATACATGCAGATTCATAGAACGATTATTACCGTTGGCCATCAAAATGCAACGACGATGTTGCAACCGCGACCTGCGTGCCGTCTCTCCGCTTTAATTAGCGTTACAATGATCGGGAAATCCCCGGTATCATAGTGATCGGTCGGTACAGCGTGGATAATTACAGCGCGCCAACCTTCCCGCCCTTGTATCGTGACTGCAATTTCTGAATTTCCTCTGTGGCTCACGCTGCAAGGAAGAAAAACCGGTAATGGACGTTGTTCGCTGATTAATCGAATTTCCTGATTTTCGTGTGCCACCAGGAACGAGAATTTCATTCGTCCGCGCGTGTCAAGCATTTCGAATGGTCAATCGGTGGTCGTAAATAGTCAGAGGGGCTCACAACGAAAATTACACTTTGTCAATTTTTGTCATGTCCGATATTCTTAATACATTACAGATCTAACACATTATAGATTCTTTTTATCTGTTAAATAACTAAATAAATAATTCATTGTTACGAGTCTTTGGTAAAATTATTCGAGATACGTAGAAGATAAAAAAGTGATAATCTGTGTATTATTAAGGAATTCGACAGTAATTGATCGCTCTAATAGTTTGACTATCAAGTTATCAATACTCGAGGAGATTCCACGGTGTAAATTGTCGGAAAGAGTAGGGTCTGGTTCGATGCAGCTGGAATAAAATAGCTTCCAATCCTCGTTCTCCCGCGTCTTTGTTACCATTATCGGCTGGCCCTAAAGTGGGCTTATAGAAAAGAGGAATTATTGCACGGCGGTGATGGAGATAAGTGGTTTCATCCGTGAAACCGTCGGACAAAACCGTCGCCGTCGCTGCTAACCGTTAGCTGCGGTAATAAATTGGCAGAGAATGCCCGAAGGAAGACGCGGTCTGGTACACGGGGAACGGTTAGCAGTTATCGCGGCGCAGCCTGTGGCAAGTAAGGAGAGTAAAACGTCTCGCTTCGTGTCGACCGCATAATTCAACCGCTGTTGGAAGATCGCGTTGCCAATAATTAATACCCCTCGCCCGGTAATAGAGCAGCGTGAAAATCTCACGACAGCGAAATACTCGGTGCCGTTTCCTTGCGTCTTCCTGGAATCGTCTTGTCGACTCGACTTCGAGGGTGGCTGAATAATTCTAGCGGAGAGAACACAACCACGCTGACAGCGGTTGTAATGAAAATTCACCTTGAAGATCAACGAAACTTTTATTAAAACCACCGAGCTTCAATATACAAAGGACATTCATCTTGAGCGTTGATAGAGTCCATCTATTTTGGTCTATTCTTCATTAGATCTTGAGCGTTTCTATTAAAATTTCCCGCCATCGAGGTCGCATGAAACATCTATCGCGACCTCGAGAATTCTTGGGAAATTTATTAAAATATTAAAACGGAAATGGAAGGGGGAGAGATCCATTAAAGTAACCGGACAAGCAGGACCTGAGGGGACAGAGGATTCGCGCAGAAGCAAGTCATCGGCGACGTAATCTCATTGCGGAGCATAGCTCGCGCACAATTCCTCATGCAGACCGAAGTAGCATAACTTTGCACTTCGTCTCCGAGGAATTGTAGGAAACTGGCACAGCCTACGGGGGAAGGAGAGAGAGAGAAAGCAGGCGGAGGGAGGGAAGTTCGGTAACTCGCGAGTAGCTGTTTCGACGACGATGAAGACGTCGATGTGTTTTCGCGTACACGACCGCTTGGCTGCTGCAGATAATTTCGCCGCTGTCTCGAGAAGTTCGCATCGCCGCAGGTGTTTGCTTCGCGATCGGATCGAAAGGTTTCGCCAGACTTCCGATACGTCCACGACGCTCGAAAGATAGTTCGCATCGCACCTTCCACGATTTCGAGACGTGCGGTTTGTCACGCCCTTCGTTAGAACCGCGTTCCTTTGTACACCGAATTTTAGGGAAAATTCGCTGTTGTTGTCTGGCTGTTAATAATAATAACTTTATAATCCTTCTTTTTATTCAACATCGCGTAAGGTTATTCGTAATCTTCAACGTGTAATGAATTTCAGCCTTTATAATAATTATGCAAGGAAAGGACTGTAGTAATAACCACAACTTTTTAATTTAGTTTGAAACATACACAGAAATTAATGATCGTCATAAGTAAATAAAGTAAATATATAGAAATATAGGCAGCCGAGGATTTGATTTCACAGTTATGTGCCACTATAGTAGATTAATCAAAGCTTTCGAGTATTTCAAAGTAACTAACTCCTGATGTATTATTCCAGACATGCTACGAGATGGAGAGGTACCTGAAGGACGAGCCGAAGCTGCAGTCGTACAAAAAGTTGCCCACAGAGTTAGATACGGCACCCTGGAACCTCTTCAGGGCGCCGCCTATCTCGTGGACAGCGTCCACCGGCACCACCAACGCACAATTCGAATCACCAATCAAAATGGAGGTGAGTATCCGTATCGAAGCCATAAAATGCCTCCACATAGGATCGTCCGCCAAGTTCCACTCGCTTCGAGTATGTCTGGAGCCACGTGTCAAAGTCGTTTCTTTCTTCTTAACCTCGGTGTTCGCGTGACACAGGTGACGACGTCGTCGGAAGACAGGGAAACGCTCTGTCTGGACGATATAAAGTTCAGTCCAGGCGATCACAACCACAACGGCCGCGATAGGGATCTCCTGGACCGGCACCTTGATTCCTTGTCGATGTCGTCATCGAGTTCGGCGTGTTCGGCACTGTCCTGGGATAGTTCGCCCTCCGTTTCGTGCACGGCGTTTATTCTCAAGAAAGAACCCAGCGAGGACCTCGAAGAGGACGAGGAACACGAGGTGCGTCCCAGCCGGATATGCATGCGAATCTTTCGAATTTTCTGTTCGCAATGATGTGTTCTTTTATCTTGAATTTATGATGTATGTATGTAGGCTATAGTTACAATGGATGCGTTTTCTGGCGACTCAATGTTCTATTAAATACCTTAAAATATCAATTACGCAAAGATCCCAGAAGAAAGATACGATAGGTCACTGTTTTTGTTTTTCGTATAAGAGCAAGCTTAGAATTCATTATCTTCTCTAATTAATCACATATTACTAAGGCTTTGGATCGAATAGATCGTTCCTCGTTTTAACTATATTGTTAACTATATATTAAGTTCTACTTATGTATATTTCTTCGCCTGTATTCTTCGTATACACAGATTTTTGTTGCACTGGCTACCTCATTCCTCGGTTGCTTCATTCATCAGAACGACAGTTCGTCAGAACATGCAGCCATCGTAACCACAGCATTATATGTCGCTTCTTTTGTTTTTCTTTTGTTCCATCTGCCAACGAGTTTCGACCATCGAGTTTTGAGCGAGGCGATTAATACGGCGCGAATGCCACGAAAGGAACGATCAAACGAAATTAATTATCGCGGCTGGTGCGTATGCCGCGACAAGAACACCTGCGTTTACAGGTTCGGTTGTATCGCCCCCACCCTTTTTCGTGCGGTATCGTTCCGACGTATCGCGCGCACAATGCCCGTCAAATTTCAATTACCGTCAAACACCGGCTGTTATACAAATAACGATTCTTCCTATTTTCTACCGGCTATGTGAACCTGTGTAATTCGTGCACACGTGCATGCGGCACGCGTTTACGTACGCACAGCTATGTGTAATCCGTTTACGGGGTCATTTGGCACTGATCGATTCACGCGCGAGGCCGCGGTACCGATATCGATGTTCGATACCGTTTTAACCAGTTGCTTGCACTTTAATCAGAGGCCTCCACCCGTTGTCGTAATCCCGTTGCGTAATGAATTATGTTACCCGGCACCAGGAAATCGAGGAGGAAGAGGATAGCGGCTGCGAAAGCGAAGGTCAAATCCTGACACCACCGTCGAGCCCGGGCTCGGGTCAAGGTCATTCCAACTCCAGTCACTCGTCGAGCGGGAGTTCGATGCTCGATGTGCAGAACCTCAACCTTCATGGGACGGGCGGCAGGAGCGCCATCGTCAGGGTTACCACCAGCAACGCGCAGGGTGTCGCAAGGTAACTGATTTTTCACTAAAAATTTTTGCAATTTACCAAGAACTTTGAGAGATATTTAGAATTAAGAAGTAGTTGAATTAAGGATAATAATTATGGAGGAGGGTAGATAGAAGAGGATAATTAAGGATAACGAAGGTAGAACATTTCAGTTTTGTAGAGCAACGAAGTTGTTTAACTTTAATTTCGAGTTACTTTTACATCGACGAAATTTTCTTGGAAGATTGGCCGAATGATTAACGACAGTTCTATACGAATTCGCCAACTTTTTCTATTTCGTCGAAATGTATGCGCCCGTCTTGGTTGATGATGCATCGTAAAACCGCGCGGCAAGTAAATAAAGAGGCGGCCTTTTAGCATTTACGTGAACTTCGATAATATGTAAATCCTGGAAATCGATGACCTGGAAACTATACCTTCGCTACAATTTCTATTTTCACAAATTCCACTATCGGTGCTAGCCACATCAAACAAATTCTGGAAAATATCTGTTAAAATAACCCAGTCATCAAACAGGAGCGGTTGCACGCAAAACCCTCGAATAAAAAGTTCGAGACAGTTTTATGGTCAATTTAAACTTGAGATGCAAGAAGCATGATTCTGATATGACTCTGTTTTTCTTACAGACTGATCTCCGTCACAGCGAATGGTTACCCCGCAGTTGCTGGCACGCAACATGCACACGCAGGGACAACTGCAGCTGCGAGCACCGTAGCTAACAGGCACCACGCGAGGAGCCACGAGCACAGTCCACCTGATACGAAGCGCAGGATACACAAATGCCAATTTCCGGGTTGCAAGAAGGTATATACCAAGAGCTCGCATCTGAAAGCCCATCAGAGGACGCACACAGGTGAGTGATCCTTCCTAACCGCGTTTTTCACGGCACCTACCAGTTGCGAGCGATCGATTAGTTTGCGATTAGAGTCGAAGAGAGAGGTTTAATGGGGCAAAAAGTTTGACCGGAACAGAGCGATCGATGGGGTCGAGTATTGCGCTGGAAACAGAGCGTTCAGACTTCGATTAACATTCCCTCGAGAGTTTCTTTGAGAGATGGTTTTAACTTTCCTTTCGGCTGTATTTATTAAGCTGTTATTAGCGAATGAAGAATTATAGAAGAATTCTTAAAACGAATACCGTTAGATTATTCTCTTTCGTGTCACTTCGTAGTATTTGTACCATCGGTTGAATGGTAGAGCTTGCGATAATGATCGAGTGTAGTCACTGATCATCGAATTAGAAACATATGTAAAAATTTCATTTTTGACGCTCAATCACAAATGACAGAGTTTCTTCCATCAGAAGATATTTAATAGTCATACAAATGATTCGATTTCTATTGCCACTGAAAATGCTTAGAATCCATTCAAATCACACGTGCACCCATCCCAGATCATTTAACATTGTCATAATGAAAACATAAATTACACAGCACATCATTGCGCGTTAGAAAGTACATAATCAAGGCAAATAGAAGAAAACACAAAGTGTTAAGACGTGTATAACACTTTAGTACTTAATACATTTCGCTATTATAGAGTTCATTCGTTCCTTTCAGTTTGACAAAAAAGAAAATGAAAAATGTTGGAAAGTTTTTAGCGATTCTAATTCGATGACCAAGCAGCGTAAAGTATTCCTTCGGTTCTTACGAACATTCATCACGCTTTCTGTAATTAAGGTGACGCGCGTTACCAATTATCAAATGTACCGATGCTGGCCATTAATAAACGTTACAGAACGCGTCTGTCTTTGTACGATACCGTGCGGTCGCTCGATAATTTTGCGCGTTTCACGCGACACCGCGCGCCCTTTCTTCGCGATTCAGTTAATCGTTAGTCACGCGATTATCCCTGGCGTCTGACGGTGGGGAACGGACGGGAAACAATCGCGGACGTATCTCGGTGAGCAACCAGGGATAAATTCCCCGACGCGTTCCCTGTCTCCCTTATCGCGGTAAATAACAATGCATAATTAATTACGAAGCCGAATTAAGGGAGCCTGTTCGGCTTGTACGACGGCTCTGGGGTACTCGAATCGTGTACGCGAACCGGATGAATGCGAGGCCCATGTGCGCGAAACCGGATGATACATGTTTAATACCATCGAACCAGTCTACCTGTGTGTTTTCTTCGATCGATAGAGAGAATAACCGTTCTTTGCATTTCGCGGTACAACTTAAATTACGCTTATCTCCTAATGAGAATGTAACAAGGCGGCTTGCTTCGTGGTAAAGATTTTCGTTTAATCGGATTTTGATATAGCTATCGCGATTATTTATCGTACGAGATATTCGAGTGAAAAGATGGTTTTCAAAAATTGGATATGATTTTGTACTTATGATAAAATGTAAACAAGGAAACTCGATCTACGCTTTTGGTTTTCTACGATTCCTCTTTTAGAATTTATTCAAAATCAAATACTTAATATTTACTACCCTGAACCATCTTTATTCGTTCGTTTGCTTATTTAGGCATACTGAGTATGCAAAGATAATTTTCGAAAAAGCATGCTTCTCCGTTTCATCTATGATAAACATTCATCACGAGGAAACGAACGAAACATGTGAAACATGAATAATCTTCCAACATCCCCGTCACTTCGGTAAGTTGCGTTACTTTGTGCGAGGAACTGACCGAACATGTTATTATCATGCAGATACCGCTTCTCTCTTCTTCGTCTCGCGGTTATTCCCCGTTGGTTGCGGCAGCAGGTGATGGCGGAGGACTGTAATTAACGAGGATTCTCCTCTTTCTCGTTCCGCTTGCAACCCCCTTCATCCCTTCTCTTTTCATGCTTTTTGTCTCTTTACGCTTCAAATCCCTTCGGCGGGAGTAGATACGCGTTCAGGTGTACACGCGCGTAATTATCTGCGTACGTTGATTCTACGTCTACAAAATCACTCTTGGTGTTCTTACATATACATATGTAGAAGCATCGGTTATTTTTTTTTTGTGTTTCTGATGACGGGAATGCAAGTGCAGTACTAAATTACAACAGTATCGCATTGTTCGTTTGCACTAGACTTTAAACCCGTTGGCCTGGCCAGTTCAGTTCACATTCTACTTACGTTTCGTAACTACCTCTAATGCTCTGTAAAATGTTTCGTTTTGAAATGCCACTCAAATTACCATGTTCCGAATTTCAAAATGTAGTTTGACGTGAAATGCAAGTCGAATTGATCGAATTCGATTCGATGTAAATTTTTCAACGGTAAAATACATCGTTGACCTGGCGGGTAGCCGTCAAATATTTAATCACGCGATTCATTTCACATGCATCGTGTCTTTCATAAATTTATCTGAAAATCCGCTCCATCATTACATCGGATCCCGGAGTGTTTCGCCGCGAGTACACGCGCCCTCGTCCCTGTAATATTGTACGTACAAGTGATTAAACGTGTATACGCGTCCACATATATTTACGCACGTGAATAGTTACACGTGCGCGCACGGCCGCCTTCATATGTGTTTATTTACCTATCCGCGTGTGCACATCTGCATCCATACACGTTGCTTCGTGTCTACAGGAAAGCGCACAGATGTGTAATTTTAGCCTCTGTATTAGGGAGGATGAGCTTAGCGAGAGTATTCCTAGAGAAGCGAATAGGTATGGGACAGGTTGATGGAAGAAGAGAATTACAGAGAAACAGGAACAAAAGGGGACAAGGAAGGGGAAACGCTAGAGCAGTACAAGGTGAACGCAAACCAAGGTGGAAGAATTTGGATCTGTACAGTATATTTCTATGCAACCATTTCTATTCGAATCATCCTAAATACAATTACACAGTGATAAAAAAAAAAGTATTTCCACCGAGTAGTTTTCTTCTAAAATATCGTGTAAACTTCAGTCACCTCGTTTATAAATTTATACAAGTTTTTAACGAACATCTGTCGATAATTTCGTTCATCGTTTGTTTCGAAAGTTAAAACAAGTAAATAGGAAATGAATAAAAGCAGAGTAATGTTAGCAAGACGAAGAAAATAAGAAAACAGAAAGAACTAGCGAAAAGTAGCGAGAAGGGAATAGGTAGGTGAAAAGAACGGGGCGAAAAGGGAAAGAAATAGAAATAAAAGAGAAGAGACAGACAGAGGGTGAGAGGGTTGGCAATAAGAGAGAGGTTGGCTGGGATACCTTCATCCTGCAGCGTGGCAGGTACGTCGGGATTGCTTCTCGCGGATCGTTAAGCAGAACTGCTAACTACGGGATTATGCATACTGTGGGGCCCCGTCCCGCAATTATGACTCTGTTATGAATTCGTCCTGACGCAAGGATCTCCCTTCGTGCTTGGAACGCGCTGCACCAGACGATGTCTGCGCACGTATCGTACTACGGTCGAACGTTTATTTCGCTGAAAACGTTGGTCGGGGAGAACTGGCTGAAAAGGACGCCACGCGTGTCCTGCCCCCTAGCCGGCTATTACCTCCGTCGTAATTGGTTTCCCGGTGACGGATGTTCCCGCTGACGGATCCCCGGGATTTTCCAGTTAATCGTTCGCCCCGCGGACTCGTGTAACGCTTCGACGTTCACAGGGTTTCGCTTAATCCAATCCGATATTGTTTCCTTTTCGAGTAACCAGTTTTCGATGTCCCATTGTGTTTGCTAGTCCGTCTGCTGTACACGATTGTGCCGAGTACAGGTTCTTGATAGAATATACTTTTATCGTTTGTGTTATGTCGTTCTATAAGTAGCTGTTTTTCTGAGAGTACAAATTTATTTCATTCGATTTTCAAACTTTCAAAGCTAAATAAATATTTGTTTTATCTCCGAAATATAATAACGTGTACTTTACTCTGTATATTTTATATGTTTTTACATAGTATATAATCCTTTAGAGTTTTGCATCTTTGAACTCTCCGTAAATATATAAACATCTATATGAGCGATTTAGCAATTTTGTAAAAGAGGAGTAGAAAAGCTGGTGTAGGAATAACAAACAATATGCGGAAATATCCAGATAGCTGTTTATTTTCAACGAGCAATCCCTACCGAGAATAATCTTATTACTTATGAAAATAGTTCAATATTTTAGACACTTCAACCACCGTTCTTTTATTTCTCGAATCAAATTTTATCATCGAAATCAAGTACGAACCTTCAATGCTAGGCACGCGTATGGTTATCCACCGTCGATGTTGCTTTCTCAGATTCCAACGAATTCGAAGAGACGAGGATAGAAAGAGAGAAGAAAAGGTAGTGCTGGTAAGAGACGCAAACGAAAAAGTTGGCTGAAGGCGGGCGGAGAAAAGTCCGCGAGCAACTTTCTTCCAGAGATGGAAATACCGGTATACTTTGATCTCGGTCGGCGAATCTAATTACTGCCGGCTTGGAAGGAGCGTTCGCGAGGACCGGGACGCGAAACGAGGCGAATCGTCGAATCACGGAGTACGGGCGATCGTGTGGCCGAGTCAACATGAAGGCTCGTTACGAATTCCATCGGCGAACTTTCCTTTCGAGGATCTTTCGGCATGTAGATATCCGCCGGGCCAGCAGGAGGTCGTTCATCCCTGACCCAGCTCTCCTTGGGATCTCCCTCTCACTACGTTTCAAGACTCTCGTCTTAACGACGAATCGATCCGATTAGACGATTTAACAGTCAAAGCCATCGTCCAGGGTCCTGTTAATTCCCTTCTAACGAGCCGATAAGATGTTAACTCTAAACAGCGGAGCCAAGTTGATGAGATCGACCGCGGCGTTATGGTCTCGCTGTGAAGCACGGGTTTTCTCTAACTCCGATTTCGTCGTTCACGATATATATCGCAGAATGGAAACGTTGCATTTTTGTTTTCGGCGTTTTGTTTCATTCAGTTGGCGAAATGGAATAGGCACACAACGATTGCATCGACGTCGAGATGGATTTGTCGAGACGTTTAACGGGACACGATTGTTCGAACGAAAAGTATTGCCAGGAGAGCGTTAAACATTTTCGAGGAAACAGGATTTGTTCCTTGTTTATCCACTTTGCCCGTCAATATCGCGTTTCAGTGATTTCTCCGTTTTTACGCTGGCAAAGCCTTTCTATACGATTTCCTCGTGGGAATCGAGGAACTATCGATCCGATGGTCCAACCAGTCTCCCAGCAACTATACGCCCGAAGAAGAAGACGAAGATGGGAAAGAAGAAGGGAAAAAGAGAGAGATTTCCAATTACAGAGACTTTCTGTTCCGGAATTCCATTCCAAACACCATTGTTCTCGCGTCTCGAGCTGTGGACAGGACTTTGATCCCTCTACGGAGTCCAATCGTTTCGTTGGAAACTTTTCGCAATCGTTCCCTTAGTGCTCGTTGATGGAATGTCAATATATTTGGAAAATTAAGGAACGACAGATTCGTTATCCCGTGGATTTGTCCGGCATTGATCGAACGTCCTCGCGTCGAGTTCATGGGAAAAGAAAAATCAGAGAGAAGGAAAACTCTATACGTTCAAACCACTTCGATCGTGTCACTGAATTTTTAATAAACTTCGACAAAGGTCTTGACGAAAATATTTTCACGTTATCATCGCGTTTTTGCGAATCATTTCCAAGATGAGTCGTATTATGATAACGTCATTCGCGTCTCATCGATCTCTCCTGATCGGATTCGCGGAACCAATAACCAGTTTCGATCGTCCCGTTTTTAATTACAACTTCGTGTAACAACTCGATGATCGAGTACACGGTTTTCCTCGATCATCGGATATCGGTCAAAGTAACGTACTGATTGTCGTTCGAGCGAATAATATTACGCAGCGAGAGGCAACAGCCGCAAATAGGTCAACCAAGGCGCGATAATTTACGCCTTAGAAATAGGATGGCGTTCGAACGCGCTTAAATCAAACGAAGGATGAGGAAAATAATAAAAGGCTGCGGAGAGCGCGACCGATACACACAGACCCTGGAAAATTATTTATCGCTACGTGACTGCTCGCGATGCGTTCTAGCCATTCGGAAGAGGCCGTTCTGCACATTACCAGAGCGTTTCCTCTTTGCATTCACCGCGAGGGATGTATTGAAACCTTTCAAATTTCGCGTCGAGTCGGCGGCTATTGTTCCCACGCGAAAAATAAGGAAAGCACGACCAGATAATTTATCGAGCTAGCGAGGGGACCAGAACGCGTTATTCTCTTCGAAAACAAACAACGCGAGGAGTTATTGCGTTATCGGACCTGGGATTTGGAAATCAACTTCTCCAGTCGTTTCCAACTTGCTCTTGAACGCCTCGGTTGTTCGTGTAGGAGGTTGAATAATGAGACTACCAGTAGGTGAAATCGTTAATGTATTTAAAAAAGTCCTAGTCGCGAAAGTGTGTATATATTCATTTGGTCACAGTTTATAATGATCCGTTTGCGATCGCGTCCGTTTATTTATAATAGACGGGGGGAAGTCGGAAGATTCAAATTTGTCTTGTTTTACGGTTACATGTAGCGGCGGCATTGTTTTGCTCGGAGTTCATTACTCCTTACAATACCTGTGACCTTGATACTCCGAAGCAAAAGAACAACATGATTTGAATCGAATTCTAACTCTTGTGCCGCTACATTCGTTTCTGACTCTAGTTTGAAAGGATTCTGACTACGAAATTTAATCGACGTGGACGTCGCATGTGCTCCTCTGTGTCGAATCAAACGTAAATTCCAGATGAAAAAGACTCAAGGTTTTAAATTACTTTATAATCGTTTATTCTGCCATTTTTGCTTTCCCCAAATTCTTGTTATAATATGAAATACCTGAGGACACGCAGAATGAGCAGACTAAAATGATAGGTTTTTGTATGTTTATTATTCCGTCTGATTAAATTATTCTGAAATTATCTGCATGAGCTGTTTACAAGTGAACGTTATTTACCTAACTAAACAAAGTAAAATATGGTGAGCGTACTTAAAATGTTTTAGTTCTCTAAAATAAGACAAGACTGGTGTTTCTCTGCAATCAAATCGATCGACTTTAATCCAATAATTTTCAGCCGTGAGCCTCCCAAAGCAACATTACATCAGTCAAGGTGTTCGAAAGTTTTCTTTCTGCAATATAAATGGCCACTCGGGGAAACGAGAAATCCTGCGGTCGGCTTTGGAATAAATCTTCGTTCCCTACTTGAGTATAATCCAAAATTTCTCCACACGTCGATATGAGAGGGGTGGCCCCGCATTGTTATCAGGAATTTCAAGCCACGACACATTGCAGTAATACGATTCTTAAATAAAATAGCGGGAGAAACCGAACTCGGGCCACTGGTTTCCCACCCTTTTCGCGTATTTCTGCCTTTAGGCGAATGTATCCGCAAGATTGAAAGCGTTTACTCTTACGCTTAAACCTCAAACACGAAGCCTCTCGCGTATTTTCCTCGATACGCGTCGATTGATCGTGGCGTGGGTCGATTTTTGTTTCCACCGTTGCTTGCTTCGTTCGTTGTTTGAATGATAGAATGCGATAGAATTATTTGAATCAAAACGACATTTGAGTGCAGCTAAATAATTTGCCTTGTAATTCACCAAATTCGATTACGAACAATTTCTAGATGATCTACATTTGAAAATAGATTGCTTACTTAAAGACTAATGGTATCCATAATATACAACAAGTTTGATTATTCTGTGCAATGTTCAAGATTGAATTTTAAGATGTTGAAGATTAGGTGATTCAAATAACTCTATTTATTATATTTCAAACGATATAAGAGTCAATAGGAACTTCTGAGAGGCGATTTTGCAGAAGAGAGATTCCTCGGTAGGACTAGGTGGTTTGTACAAACTAATTAGCAGCTTGCCGAATCTCGAGTCTTCGACATTAAGTGCGATTTAACCCGGACCTAACCCCGGAGCCTGTGTGTTTTACCCTGGGCGATCCTGATCAGTTCAGACTAGACACAACTCTATAGCTCCTCCTTTAAGTGTTCAGCGCTAAGCTGTCTAACTTGTTCACCGCGGCAAAGCGGCTGGAAACTCTTAAACCTGAAGCTTTTGTCGTGCATCAATTCCCAAATGATACTCTGATTAATTCACTGCTCGATTATTCGCATTCCCACGCGCGTACTTGCAACCGGGGCAATCGGTGAATACTTAAAATTCTTATCAACGGCTGCTGCATTATTCCCGAAATAATCTTCCCGACCCTTGTATTATTTACAGGAAAGTTCGTTCGGTTACAGATTATACCTTACACACCTCCACTCATAAGTATTAGAATATTTTTAGAAAATGAAGTGAGTCTCAAATAGGCGTTATTATTGAAACCTTTGAGAATTATTATCTCGTTTAAAATCTTAGGCGAAGAAGCTTAACTTTATAATAAGATTAAATTCTTGCATGAATGCAAAATGCTGGTCGATTATCGCTTCCTTGGTAATTTGGACCAATTATCACATCTTGCGTAAAATCAGAATATGTTCTGATACTATATAATGAACGAGGGCGTACATGTATGCATGTAACCCTCTCTTGCTTTGTCTTGCGCGGATACGCGTGTGCACATGCATACAGACACGTGAGACACGGGTGATCTCCGCGTACGTACATATCGATTCGTACCTCGGGCACTGTTCGAAATACGTTCGAAACACGCAGCGAAGTTAGAAGCCGCCGTCGTCCCTCGTTCGCCACTGCCGATCCCCGGTACCCTGGCACCGCAAACAATTGGAAACGTCGTCAAAGTTCTCGCTACAGTTGACAGCGAAACCGCAGTTCACAACACGAGGAACGTGCTATCTCTAACCGTAGTCGATACCGCTGGGACGGAAACAGGCAGCCAAGAACCCGGGTGTACTCGCACACACCGTTGCACACTACGGGGAAAACCACGCGCCCTGTCATCGATCTTCAACGATCGACCGTTTCAACTTTCCGTTACAACTTACTCCGAGACGCTAAGAAGTTTTACGCGTGTGACGTTTCGCACCGAATCTCTTACGCGACTCTATGGTTAATTAGAGGGAGTACTTTCATCTTTGAAATGACTAAATTTAATGTTACAGGGTAGGAAATAGTAGCTGGAAGTAGTAGATCGCATATAGTTTTTAGTTTGTGTTTTTGGAAAGTCCGAATATTTGGTGCGCTGCATTGTGGAATTATTGCCAGTAGAGTAGGCCAGTTATAGTGACGCACGTTGTTCTGATAAAAGAATACAATTTCTTTGCAAAATATTTCTTTCCAAAGGGAGGACGGTTGGTTATACGTAAATAGAAAAAATCTTTGGCTTTGTAGTAGTTTCATAAAATTCAACACGATAACACTTCTGCTTTTGGTTGCTATCTACGAAATACAAGTAGAATATTCCATATATGCTCAGACACGCTGCATTTACAGGAGATCAAATCCTTCTTAAGTATGTTACAACCTGCGACTTTTCCTGTTATTTCTGACGTAAATCCTGTCCACGAAATGTCGCGAACACTTTGCTTTACACAAGTTTATGAAATTATTTCCCGAAACATAAACAACGCGAAGTCCATAATTAGAAAGTCGAAGGATGCTGAGTGAGTAAAAGTTCCGCGTGAAAGTTAGTTCTTTACGGAAGTACTTCTTTCTTTCCCTCGAAACACGTGATTTTATCCCCATTCTTCTTTTGAGATCCTGTTTTATATCCGCCGAAACGTTTCCGTTTCCGAAATAAATGCCGCGACCTTCCGAAACAAACACCTCATACGCTTCTCTTTCGGGGCGCACGATATTTCTTTACGGGAAATCCCGTTTCATTTTTCATTTCTATCGTGCTTCATCCTATTTTAGTATACGACCGCGCGCCGCAGTGCCGCCGTCCCGGCGCAAAATTTGTCCCTCGAAAAAGCAACGACTTGCCAACCCGATTCCCTAGCAAAATTTTCCTGAACCGCCCCTGTCTAGGGGTGGGGTTTGACAACGTCGTTCCTCAAGTGGAACGGCGGGAAAAAATATAAAACATCGTACCCGGGAACCCTTCGTATCGTGCGAACGTAAATTCGCCACCACCGCGAACAATCTATCAAGCAACCTTACAAGACAGTCTCTTGCAATTCCAGCTAAACGTATTCTAGAACGTGATGAGTTTTATTAATTCTTACGGAAAGAACGTTGGATATGTCGTTCCGTTATTCGTTAGATATTCTTCGATATTCGTGGATCAGTGGAAAAATTTATTACAGTTCGAAGAGTCTTCGAACTTTGATTAAAATACCGATAGGAAATTGTATCGTCCGGTTGTAAAATTGTCACGCGATCGTAACGGTAGGAATAGCGTCCTTTAAAACCAGCTAAATGCGGAAAAATAAAAAAGAGTTGTACAGCGTCCGCTACAATGGTTCTCGTAGAACAATGTAGAATCTTCTTTTGTGGTTTGCGAAGTTTCGCCCTTTGTTACGCGGACTGGAAATTTTTCGCGCGGTTCGTAATATTTTGCTCGAATTCTTCTTTTCTATTTCCTCTTTTCTTCTCTTTTTTTTTTTTTTTTTTTTGTTTCACAATTCACCTTTTCTCCCTTAAACGATCAACCGGCTTTACTTTATCGAATTTTTGTCGCGGACAATCTTGAAAGAAGTTAAATTTAACGAGACAGTCCTCAGGGTCGAGTAATTTTCACGATCCTTTCTTCGTATTAATACAACGCTGCAGCGGCGGGGGGTTAAACGTTCGCAGCTGTAGAAAATCATGTCTCGCTTTGTGGGACGCGCAATTCTTTGCAGGAAGAAAGCTGTTACCGCTTTACAGTCTACGATATTTCTACGAAAGAAAATGAAGAAAATCCGGTTCTCCGCCGTTCCGACTTCCGCGCAAGTGGAACGGATCAAGATTTTTTCGAACGCCGATCCTCGATTTTTGCTTCGTTGGAAATTGAAGTGCTCCGCTTCGCGAAGGAAATTAAACTTTTTTCTCAATTTTTTATCGTATTTAGCCCGCAGTATTATGTCTGTTTGGTTATGGAGCTTTAATAAAAAAAAAAAAAAAAAAAAGAAAAGAAAGAAATGATAGACTTTTAATGGAGGATACATACAGATCGGAGTTAATTAAATTTTCATTTCCGCCGACACGTAATTTTAGAAAATATTCGCTCGCAAAATTTTCATCGTAATTTGACATTTTCCATCGACACGAGTGACGAAAGAAATATCGTATCTCTCCCCGGAAAGTGCAACGTAAAACCGTTTCGCGAAAGCTTGCGATACTAACGTTCAACGAAATTTTACTTTGCGACCTGCGTTTACTGACTAACAGCGATTTACTGGCAATCAAATCGTGAAGGAAAACTTCGCAGATATTTCCATGTTATAAATTTCATGCATCGTCGAGAATCATTCAAATTTTCACGATCGAAATTCGCAATTCACATTTGAAGTCCGTGAAGAATTTCAAGAAAAATACAGGACACGGTCAGAGCAGTAGCTATAAATATTTATTTAAATATAAATAAACATAAACAAATATCTTTCGGTATTCTCCAGCCATCTCTCAACTTCCTGTACATGAAAGAATTTCAATGCTGTCAGGAAAAATTCTCTCCGCGAGGAAGAACATGCATAAAGTTATTCCCAGATTCCTGATCGATCTTTTCCGTCAGGATATCGCTGCTGGTTCGTCTGAATATCCTATGCTGGACAACCAGAATCTCTAGCATGTCGAAACTGTAAAAAATTTTACTTCCATCGACCTGGCGGATTCTCGTCTCTCAGAATCTCTCGATGGTGCACGCGCGCACACTAGAAACGAGAAAGAAAAAGAATCTTCCACGTCCACCTATCTGTCATGCGGATCCACGAAACGTCCTTCGGTATTAGGCGCGTTTCTCTCGTCGAAACGTTTCTCGCGCGGAACGTGTTCGGATGTAAAGGACAGAGGACAGGAAAGAAATAGAAAGAAAAGGAGTAGAAGAGAGACAGGACTAGGGATGGAATCCTTGGTCATAAATTCCGGTTGTCCTATCCCTGGGCGACATGACGGAAGGTAGCCTATACATCGTCGCCGACGACGGACTTAATAAAATGCAAAGACGACGAACACACATTGCCAGGGACGGTCTGACATATCGACGCAATACCGACCCACTCAGACCTCTCGAGGAACGTCAGATGGAGGGAAGGACATAGAAAAATCGTTTCTACGCCGAACGGGACGAACGTCATCGAGGACTACGTGAAACCAGCCACTTCTAGCTTTCCTCGCCGCCGCGACTGTCCTCGCATCCCTCTTCCTCTATCATGTTCTATTTGTACCGGGTCTGGTTTGCATGGAATATACGCGGAATTTAAGGACGATGTGCGTAAAATACAGTTAGGACGGTGAACGAGAATTCGTTATAATGGTAAGTGCGTTGGGAAGTTTCGTTCTCCATGGGTCACATGGATTTCATAAAAATCGCTCGAAGAATATCGAATAAGCGTTATTCGAAGCATCAGTATCTCGAAACGCCTGCGAAACCATCGAAGCGTTTTAACTTATTGTTAATAAAACCTTAATCCTATTTTTCCCCGGCATCCGAGGGCTCGGGTAACGCACGACTATGCGACCAAGGGAAACACTACCCTCGGTACCATCGAACAATAACAGCACCCCTTCTTCGGAGGGCAGGAAGAAATTACCCAATCTCCCGAACTGTGCACGCACATCAACAAAGGAGATAAACAGACGACTGATACTCGTACGGAACAAAGCTGGTGGTACGGGATAGGGGGTTGCGCGGGGCTGACGTATCGCGTCGTTTAGCAACGTTCGTTACGGGCTCGAAACGAGCGCAGAACAGAGGCGGGACGTCGAGAGGGTAGAGCAGGTTAACACTTTAAGCCGTCCTGTTTAATATGGCTTTATTACGTAGGTGGTAACGAACCGCCGGGAGGCCATTATGCGGCGATAAAATGCGCAATGCACGATGCACCTACACATCGTTCCGCCCCGTCCACCTGGCGCGCGTCTCCGCCGCGGCCGTGACACGCACACTCACACGAGTCCAAGTTGACTGACCCGCACACGCTTCTGTTCGACGCATAATACACGCGCGCGTGTCTCTCGCGGGCGACACACACTGACTGCGGTCGTTCGCCACGTTACGCAGTCACCATGGTTACTCGAAATTCAATTTGCCTTTTCGATGGGGCCTATGCACGCACGCGACACGTCGCACGTTGATTTTTTCCTGCTTTTTCTCCCTTTCTTTTTTCGCCTTCTCTCTCTATTTGTTTTTCGTTCTTTCTCTGCTTTTTCCTTCTCTCTCCCTTCCCTTTTTTTTTGGTTCGTTTAATTGCACGTGTAATGGCCCCGTTGATTTTTTCTGTAATTCTGTTCGCGGCCGGGGATTTTAGGTTGTAGGGGGGAAGGGTGCGATTCCACGGTAGAACGAGGCAAAGGTGAAATGGAAGGTGCATTATTGATCGAGAGGGACTAATGTCCTGATAATGAGAGGGCATAGAGATAGGGGATCGGTGTACAGAGATAAAGTTAGAGGGTGTAGATACGGCCAGAGGGTTATAATGATGAGAGGGTAATGGGATTATGATTGTTTGACGTTTCGTTGTTTTACAGAAAAAAAGAAAGAAGAAAGGGGGATGTTTTAAAGTGCACACTTAAAAATTGCTATTCCAACATCATGAATATTCGAATACGTAAATTTACAGAATGTCTCCATATAATTCTTCGAAATGGTGCGCATTATTCATATAAAACACGAGAATCCATTTTTCGATGGCTTTGCTCCACTGTTCTATTTACTCTACTCCGAAACGCAGCTGCATATTGCAGTTGCATCGAGAAAGGAGCTGTATTACAGATATAAATGCTGTTGCACTAAGCATTCAACCTCTAGCTCTATCGATATTCCTTATGCATATTCGGAAAAGATCTATAGCACATTCCAGTTTTATTAAAATTTTTCTGAGTCATCTTGTATTTACATGTTATTTCAAGTATACAAAATTAGTTCTATTCCGCGCAAAATAACGTCGAATCAAACAACTATCCTGAATCTAAATCAGGAATGCCGCTTTCATCGATACATCGCAAAGCAATAGCAAACTCGACACAAGTCACGTCGCCGTTCCTAGAACGGAAGCGCGAGACTCAAGTTCTGCCCTTATGCAGTCACCAATTTTTCCTTCCGCCACTCAAGCGCCGGGAATGTATTCGCAGCAGCCTCGCGAATATATTGCTTCGCCACCTCCGAACAGTTTATCCTTATCGTTCACGAAATTCTTGCTGCCAGCCTTGGCTGCGGCAATTTCTAGTCGTGCACGGGAAGATGACGCTCATCCCCCATCTCACGGATGCCCGCGCGAGGGTAGTTCAACCGAACGCACACGGAAGGATACACGAGGACGTGAGCGTCGTTTTTTCTATAGAAAGTCGCGGCTATCTCTGACAAAGCAACCAACCAGCGTGACACGAGGTGTGAGAGAATCGGATTTGGTTATGCGTCGCCACGTTCGCGCTGGATTTGTCGTCGTTACTTCCCACGATGGGGTGGAACTCGTGGAAAAAGCGAATCTCGTCGCGGAACAATTTCGAGGCTAGGAATTGGATGCTGTGTAAATTTTTCCAACCTCCGTGCATCGATGTTGAGTAAACGTCAGTCGTAACTCTGTCTTGTCTTCCGGCGCACGGCATCGAGTAGAATTTTCTCCTCGTCAATTCGTTTGCAGGAATTGATCCTCCCGTGGAAGAGGAAGGGAATATTAAGGAAATCGTAACGAATGGCTTCACGGATGTCTTCGGTGATAGCTCGACACGATGGGGATTGCGTGCGTTTAAAAAAAGCGGGCGGAGCGTGTTACTGGAATTGAATGAAGTAGGGTGCCCGCGTTGGTGCGTCGTTAGGTAGGTCCCTGGGCTTGTAAAGTGGTTGCACGATCGTGGAGAACGTTGAAAGGGAGAAAGTTTTGCTTCTTGCTGCGGTGAGAGGATTCGCAGAGAGGATTAGTGAAACGTTACAACCTTTTTCTCTACTATGTTCGAGTTTAGCTTGCTTTGCGTAAAGAAAGAAGGTTGATGAATTATTCCAGGAAAACATTATTATTGCGAAAAAAAATCGCGATCAAAGATTACATTAAATTTCGTTCGCCAATTTCTTTGAGCGATTAGTGGTATGATACGACGCGAGGGAGAACAATATTACGGTGACGCGAATTTTTTTAAGATCACGCGTTCGCGGTACGACCACGACATTACCGCGTCTAAATTACACGCGAAGCGTTCGCAGCCGCGCGCAAACAAGCACGCGATAATAAAAACAGCACATCACGCGAATGTCGACTGCGTTAAAGGCTTCTTCTCTCTCCTGCTCCTTTTCTCGTGATTCTCCCTGTCAGTACCTCTCTTTTTTTCTTTTTTAATTCATTAAGTTTAGGGTCGCACGATGTAGATGTCAAAACGTTTTACTTCGCGGTTTCATACGCGCGTTTATATCGCCTTTTCCACGCGGTCGCCATTACGCGCTCCCCCATTCTTTCGTTTTTATGAAGGAATAGCGTATACACTTCGTTTTGATTAGAGACGCGACAAACATTGGACGAGGAGAATCACCTTCCGTCGAAGACAAAAACTTGCTTTCGATTCTGCTACTTTTCTGAAAAGCCACGATGAAGCGTCTCTGAAACTTTAACGACAATCATCGAAGCCCCCGGAGTTGCTTCAATCTTCCTAGCTGCCTTTCAAACTGCTAGCGCCTTGCTAAATCCACCAAGACAAAGTCTTTCCAAGTTTTTCAACCTTTAATAGCGGGCTTTAAGGTCTTTGAGAGTTCTTCCAGTGTTTCCACTATGCTTTCCCCATTTTCTACGATATTTTATTTAACAAAAATCCCCTAATCTCAAATCGAGACAATTCTCTCTTTACATGCAACGATCAAATGCTTACCCGCATTCTTATCAATTGGTCTTTATCTTTTTTCCGATATTTTGCTTTTTATTTTTTAATTTTCACTCTCTCCTCCTTTTACACGACACGAAGTCCTAACAGTTTGTTAAACACAACAGCAAAGCGCCACAGGTGGCGCGTCCGCATTTCCTGTCCTGTAATGCGGTCTCATCAACGTCAGCCTCTTTCTATATTACCAAATAGATTATTTACGTGTTAATAATGTGCCAGCCGTTCCATGATCGTCCCTTGTCGCGGCACACGTGCTACCAGAGGATCCATTCCTCCTTCAGTCGCCCGCCACTTTATTGTCGATCCACCAGCCGGCAGCGTTTTATACGTGGAATTTTATATACCGTCCTCGGTTTTAGTAATTTTAAGGGACGCGCGTGGCCGGGACAATAAAACCCCTTTCGTCGTGTGCACGTCTATTGTGTCGCGGAATATCGGAAAGTTATGGAGGTTAGTACATATGTGAAGCTTATTAAAATTTTCACGATCAGGATAAGTTGCGTGTTACTAGTTTTAGTATGGTAATTATGTTTCCGATTTCCACGCCTGGAATAATTTAGTTCCTCGAATCTAAACGGAAGTCATCTAACTCTCGATTCTTGAAGCGTAGCTCGCTCGCTTTTCCTAAATTTTATCAAGGGATTAATCCTTAGTGTCTTCTAGATACAAGAATTTATTCCAAAATTTGCTTATATGCTCTTGTATAACCTGTAACAGTTGCTACAATGAAGAAATTTCTTCAAAGTAAGGTAAATCATCGTAACTAATATATCGATTCTATTTCGTTCCAGGAGAGAAGCCGTATAAGTGCAGCTGGGAGGGTTGCGAGTGGCGATTCGCGCGTTCCGACGAGCTGACACGCCACTATCGCAAGCACACTGGCGCGAAACCGTTCAAGTGTCGGCATTGCGACCGATGCTTCTCTCGCAGCGATCATCTAGCCCTCCATATGAAGAGACACGTGTAATCGATCGTCATAGAGAACGGTCCTCAACGCGCGGAACAGTCCAGGACCGGCAGACGAAGCTCCTTCCTTCCCGAGGATTCCCGAGGCCGTCGAGCAACACGGCCTCCACGTGATTGCGTTTTTTCCACAGATACCTGACGATTCACATCGAACTCGATCACCGACGATCGACCGCTACGATGGCCCTCATTTTGGTCACGATTTTCGTCGGAGTAATACGATCGCAAGATATTCTGCAGGCTTTGATACTGTCTATAAGAGGGAATCGATGATGAGCGAGACGATCGGTGAAGAACGGCCACTTCTGGTGGCGATTATCCATTAGAACGGACAACAATCGATCGACGAACGATAAACGATCGGTTTTGAACCGTGTCGTTGAGATTATAGATTCAAGACACTTCGTAGGTTGACGATTGCAATTGGAAATCGCAATCGGAAAAACAGGTAGACGCGCGTTCCTCTGTTCTTCGAGGCAATTCGTTTAGACTAAAAGGCGAGGAGTAGAGACAGGAAAAAGGTCTGATGACATTTACTACGCGAGAAACGCTTGCACTAGAGACAGCAGGTGGGTCGACAACGATCAGATGCGGATTAGACTGGTATTGTTGATGCGATTAGACGGAGCCACCGGGGCGAGCAGCTGGAAGACAACGCGCTACGAGTCTCGTCCCGGGAAGTTAATCACTGCCAATTCATTAAATTGTAAGATCGGCGCGTGTACCGTCGGAGATATAGCCTACGCGAATGGCTGCTTCGGAGTCAGAGGAAGTTTATCGAACGAGCGAAATTGTCCGGCGACAGCGGTGTACAGTTCGTGTGTGAACCCTTGTAAGCCGTCTGCCTTCCGTAAAACGGTCGAATTCCAGAAACCGAAACTTTAACTAACGCAAAAAAAGAGAAAGAAGAAACGATGATTAAGATAAACTAAAATAGTAAAAGAATAATGATAAAAGAAACCTGATAAAAGGATGAAACGTAGCGCACACAGTTTGAGAAACACCGATCTGACGATGTTTCAAAGGCGTCGCGTTTAGATTCGAACGAAAGTCAAGGAAACCCGGTTCGCGAGGACAATAATACGCTGTCTATCGGTGCCAAAACGTTATTTCCTTTCTCTTTCATTTACCCTCTTCTTTCTTACACGTATACACAGAGAAAACCATATATATTACACGTATACACGCGTACTATGCTTCTCCCTCTTATATCCCAATGAATGGGGGCCACGGGAAAAGCAGTTGGTGGGTGGGAAACGTGCACGACGCTTTTGAGCTTCGATCCTTCGACGGGTGGCAATAATCGAAATTGTATTCGCGACCCGGTGGAACGCGGAACCGTGTCACACGGAGGTGTGTTGTAAGGGGGCGGCGGATGAGGGCACGAAGCGAGAGGACGAACCGTAATTGAATACGTGATTTCGGCCAGTTTCGACGGAGGCAAAGTTTACCCGTGCCGTGCGCTAATCCCAAATTTACAGTGCGAATTATAGCGCGAGGCACCTCCATTCGACCGATGATCCGGTCCGCCGCCCTTTCGTCCTTTTACCATAGCCTCGTTTCCACCGGGAGCTTGTGCGAATGATACCGATATATACGATAGACGAGAAAAAAAAAAGAACACTAGAATGATCCTATTCAACGATAGATTCGACCGTTTTACTCATCGAGAATATTCACGAGTGATTTTTAAGGAAGAAAGAATCTCGTACAACCCTCGAACACCGGTTCGAGGGTACTTTTTTCCTTAAAAAAGAATTCGACCGAACGGGGCTTCTTTCGTAGTGGCGCGCGTCCTATGGTTTTTAACGAAAATAAGTGGAGAAAAAAAAGTATATACGGAATCTGACTTTGTACTTTTGTACGATTGCTTTCTAGGTAACGTTCTCCTGTTTTGTTTCACGCGTAACCGCGCGACGTATGGACGGGGGTGGCGACGCGTCCCGGCGCGGCGGGCAAGATTCTTGTCGGAGGCTCAACAGAAATAAATGATATATATATATTTTTTAATATTCTCGTCTTACTCACTGAAACAATATATTGTTATACATAAGGGATTATACAAAGTATAAACGGGCAACATTCCGCACAAAGCTCTAGAACCGTTTCCACGCGTCAGACTCACCCGCCGAGCACGCCACCCCCTCTCGTACGCACGCAAAACCCGGATGGCAGACGGCGCTCGCAGTTCACCTCGACTATGCGTGTCCCGGGAACACTATGATCTTCCGGTCGATATGCAACGTTGTCTCGCTAATCATCGATTTCCGTGCGGACAAACGGGATCGAAATCACGTAGGGAAATGACAGTGGAGGGGAATATAAATGGAAACGAAAAAAGGAGGAACGAGAAAAAAGAGGGGAAAGAGAAACTAGAGAAACGTAACGAAAAATGAAAGAAAAGAAAAACGTTGACGAGGGGTAACGCAAATTAGTTACTTGAAATAAAAATGTGAATTGTATCCGTGGACTGAACGAACGAAGGATCGCAGATCGCTCATCGAACGAATGATGAACAAAATAGAGTAGTAAAAGCGATTAAGAAAGAAATTAAAAAAGAAAATAGAGTAATAACGTAAAACGATTAAATATGAATGGAGTAAGAGAAACAGAACGTGAGGGCAAGGAGTATACCGCTTAAGAAGACTAATCTTACCTGAAAGCGCGGAACGGCGCAAAGAGCGGCCGAACTGGCGGGCGAAACGAAGATTTAAAGGGAAAGAATAAAAAAAAAAGAAACTAAATTTTAAATGTTCAGTGGCCAAATAAATTAACTGATAACGCACGTAGAACGTAACGATACCGTACCTACCAAGTAAGCCTGACTGATATGAGAGCGTCGACGCGGTTCGCGCGCGTGTGGTTGCGTATGTATGTATGCGCGTTATTCGATGTCTGTGGCACCTGTGTATTTCTTCTTTTCTCTATAATATTTTTTTCCTTCTTTCTTTGCGTCAATTTGCGTGAGTGTGTCAAGGAGGTGTGTACGCTTGAGTGACCACATTTCTTTTTCCTCGCGAGAATGTGTTCCAAAAACGATTTCGGGGGTTGTAGAAAGGTATAAGCTGTGACGTGGATTTTCAAAGAAAACGAACATGCATAGGGAAAGAGAGTGAGAAAGAGCGAGAGAAAGACACAAACGAATCCAACACAGGGAGAAAGCATAAAAAAAAGTAAAGAGAAGAAAAGGTAGAGTATGCGTGTGAGAGAGAAAGTGTGAGAAAAAGAGTGTGAGAGCAGAACACTAAGTTTGTATATTGTGCAATTTTTGTCAGTGTTTCATTATTTGTTACCATGTTCACGGATAATTATAAATAAAGTAAATATATATATGCAGCATTTACAAGGACTTAGGATAAACGAAGATAAACGAGAAGCCAGATGTCTTTTTGATAGCCATATACTGCGAGGTATCGCGCGGCGCCCCGATACAGAGGACGCCCCGACCGCTCTTTTTTCTCGATACACATTTTTTCTTTTTCCTTTGTCTCTGATAGGGCGAGAGTGGCGAGAACGAGGATACGAAAAACGGTGCTCGTCGTTCGGTCACGACGCTCCTCTCGTTACATACACGAACCCGTCGTCCGGATCGTTCGCAACCCCCCAACGATCAAACGAGCCCGCGTTTCGCTCGATCCTCTCGCTCCTCGAGATCGGAAAATCTCGAAACGATTCGTACCATCTTCTCTCTTCGCGGGCTCTCCGCTTCGTGTATCTAGCGCGACTGAGAAGCTTTCTCAACCTGCGACCGACGGCGACTTTAACCACGAGGAGTAGAGGAAAAAGATGGGGTAGGAGACGGAACGATCGAGTCGTAATGATCGGACCTCGCGATCGCGACGAGCGTTTCGCGCGTTTCCATCCCGGCGACCAACGAAACACTGTAGATATAAATACACGTACATTAATATAATACGTAACGAAGGATCGCACGCGAATGAAAAGATCCGCGTTTGTTTCAAACTCGAGCAATGCGAAGCAAGCGTGTAATGGATGAAAAGGGTCGATATAGAGAAGATTAGGAAAGACAGATGATACAGGTGTAATTAAAAGAGAGAAACGATAAGTCGAGCGAGTGAAGATAAGGCGAGAGAAAGCGGGCACCTTAAGAAAACTAATAAATGGTAGTTAGAAGTTTAGATAGATGGATAGCTAGAACGTTAGATAGACACCTTAGATAGGCAGATAAATAGTTCGACGAAGAGAGGAAAGGCGGAACGAAAAAGAAAGAATGAAAGATCGGGGTGAATTGGGGACGGGTGGGAGGGGGGATTTAAAAGAGTTATTATATATAAATGAATAAAAAAAATCTATAAATATAGATAGGTGGATATACATAGATAGAGATGTAAGTACCTAAGAGAAACTCTAAGGAATCTTTTAGAAGATACTGTATCGTTGTACGAGGTACAATAGATGGACATAAGTGTTTTATGATACTTGCGTACAATAAGGTCGAGACGAAGCGTGAGGAATATAGTGTATAAGAAGATGGTGAAAACGGTGAAGAAAAAAGAAATATTCCAACGAGCATGGGCACGAAGAGCGTACATGAATACCGAGCAGTTCACGAAAAGAAAGAAGAATAGGGAAGAAAGGGGAAGAAAGGCAGACAGATGCGGCACGATTCGTAATTGTCTTAATTGTGGTCTGAAATATTTTCAGTCATGTTGTATAGTAACTCTGTGAATTGCAGGATTTTACGTGAAAGCGAGGAAGACCGTGAGTGACAGAGAGCCGGCGTGAATGGATGAGTGTCGGGGGAGAAAGCGTTCGAATGAAAATGGAAGGTAGAAAAGAGAAACGACGTGAGAAACAGACGCGACCGAAGGACGTAAGGGATAAAAAAGGAACAGCACGAACAAAATGGGATAAGATCTATTTTAGGAAGAAACAGGCGAGGACTCTTCGTTTAAATTCAATTCGACGCGTTCGATTTTTACCGTTCGTGTCGTCGAACAGGTATCGTAAAATAGGAGAAGAGAAAAAACGGGAAGAATACGATGAAAAATAGGGCATGTGTAACATTCAATACACTAAGAAACGAACTGATTAAAGAACTAACGTTATTTTTAGGAAATTACAGCTTTAGAAGAGATTTAAGTAAATAGCGAGGGAAAAGGTGGTTAGGCTAAGTGCTAAGGGTAATTTAGTTTCGCGTGTTGAAGCTTTTCTGTGTGAGTATAGAAGCGAAAGAGCGGGAGAGAGAGCGAGAGAAAGAGAGATAGGGAAGGGGAAGCACAAGGGGCAAAAATTGCGAGAAAGAAGAAGAGAAAGTGTTGAAAGAAGAAAGACGAAATAAAACTAAGCAGAGAAATGTGGGAGGGATCGAAGCATGCTTATGAGAGGGTGGGGAAGAGAGATACCTATATTTTAAAAAAGTGACCTTTGGCATTTAAAGACTTGTAAAAATCATGCAACGAGTTAATTGAAACAAAGAACAATATCAAAGAAAACAAAGAAAAATATCACAGGGGGCGCAGCGTATTAAGGGGCGTCCGTCCTTCTCCGCGTCTCTAATTTCATCTAACACGAATATGCACCCATACATTAAGATATCACACACGTACGAACTAATACAAACGTAAGCACATCTGCAAGGAGAATATATCCTAAGAATCAGCCAAAGTTCAACGCGAACAAGGCGATCGGATAAACGTTTATCTCTTCGTATACCGACAGAAAAACGACAAGACGCGGTTCATGAC
The DNA here is from genome assembly GCF_011952255.1 of Bombus vosnesenskii. NCBI lineage: Eukaryota > Metazoa > Arthropoda > Insecta > Hymenoptera > Apidae > Bombus > Bombus vosnesenskii. Next base: position 1,895,916 of record NW_022882960.1, read on the forward strand.
ACACTAATAGCGACACGAGTCTCTCGATACCGCCGATAACACACGGTGCACACCGATGAAAAAAAGGTAACAACGGAAAACGCAAATTTACACATGCACATACCAGAAAACACAAACACACACGCTCATGGAAATATTGGGAAAGGAAAGAATAGCATCGTTGTCTACCCACTACACGTTATGTACGTACGCGTGTCTCGATCTCGATGCGACACAAGTGCGGGAAAAAAACAGAAGGGTAAAGAAGGACGGAAAAGGAACGCGGAAAGGGATAACATACCAACAAGAGTTCTTGGCGAAAAAAAAAAAAAAGGCGAGAGCAAAGAAATTCGGTTACAACGCATAGGGTATATGAGAGGGAAAACATGGGATGGTAGGGAGGCGAACAATGCATTCCGATAAAAAAATCGCTTTTCACGAGGTACACGAGAACCGACGAATCACAGGAAAGTCGGGCTGCCTCCAGGCCTAACTGAAAAGGAACCGAACGATTTCGGTCATGACTCTATCTTCGAGGTACTCGCCGCGAGAACGAATCGCCTCTCGTCCATTGGGACGCGATTCCCCTGGAACAGCCTGGTTGTTTAATCTCCAACGAGCCGTAGAAAAAAAAATAGAAAAGAATAAAACTGCAGAATGGGAAAGGAAAGAAAAAGAAACAGGTAGTGGCTCGACGGTTGTTCCCTAAGGGGTAGAAGAAGGTGTGTCTCGTGGCGCGAGCCAGAAATTGACTTCGAAAATGGAAAACAGTCACTGCATAGTCACTATCGTCATCCAACACAATTCATGGTAGGGTATAATAGTATTTTTAGGGATTTTATACAGACATGCGACCGTGCTCTATGTTTTAATCACGATTAACTGTCGATCATTGACGTTTCTTCTTGTACGTAAAACGAACACGGTGTTTCTAGATGTATTAATAATTGCATTATACATTGCAGTGAAGAGTGAAAGGCGAACGCTTGAACGAATAAATATATCTTACGTGAAATTGTGCGATTCTATTGTGACGAAAGGGGATCGAGCGAAAGACCGAGAATTTTCGTGCGAGCGAGTCTAATTTTTTTCTGGAATTCTGTACCTCGTTGTGTATACATCTCTATTTGTATAATTGTGAATATTAACATATTAGGATAATGTGATTTATTACGTGTGATCCTGCGCGTAAAAAGACGTGGAGAAACTTTAAGCGAGTATTTTGTATTACGACAAAGCGGAACGCAAACTAAAGATACAAAAAAAAAAAAAGAGGAGAAAAATTGCGAAACTAATGCGTGCGATAGAGAGGCAGAGGGCAAGTAAATCGAAGACAGATAGAGAGAACGGGATTAAGCGAATAAAGAGTCTTGTAATCGCAGCTTTTTTTGCCGCTGGGGAATATAATTGTAATAAACGAAGAATGCGCTTGCGCAGCCGTCGCTCCTTTCTCTCAGCGTTATTTCTTCCTGTTTGTCTTCTTCTTCTTCTTCATCTTCTTCTATTAACGCTGTGTTGTGTACTAATTCTTCGTTCCCTCACCGAGGTGATAGATAATTCCGGAACCACGAAATTATTCTACAGATCGCTAAGAACTGAAAGAATAGAAAAAAATTTCGCTGTACGATATTAAAATATAACATTTTGCAATTGATATCCAAGGATATTCGAAATATCGAAATATTTCGTCAACTCGAGGACTTTCGAACGAAAACAGGCAGTAGTCTGGCTCTATATCAGCTCGTTCCGGAGGCTATCGATCACCTCGTTGAGAAAATATCCCTCGACACCGCTCTTCTTGAGGCTGTCCAGCGAAGTTTGATGCAGGGATACGTCAAGCTACCCCCAAGGCCCGTGAAAACATCCGCTCTTGTATTTCATGGGCTGCCGTATAAACAACGCATACGAGCGTGCACCAAAGCGCGCTACGATTCGAGCAGGCTGCGTGTGGACGCTCGGGAGAACGTATAGATGCGCGTGTTTCGATCGAAGCGCGATTAAGCGCGCTACACGATTTTTAAATTTAGGCGGGATCGACGAGTATAGAGGTCGGCCAGAAAGGAGTCTCGTCGTTCGAACAGTCTCGACGATCGTTCGAGGATTAAATACCGAGCGAGTTGTATTGTATACGATTATTAAGAATCTATCCTACGATGACTCGTTAAAAGAAAGATAAAATAAAAGAATACAGAATATAAAAAGAAAAAGAAGGAAAAGCGAGCGAGAGTAATGCAGAGAAAAACAGAAAAAACCAAAAAAAAAGAAAGGAAAAGAAAATTTAGATAAACAAATATAACGGACTAAAATAGTAAGAAAACCAAGTAAGACGAGGAAAATAAAAGAAAAAAGAAGCAGAGAACATCCTTCCAAAGTACCGGGACTAATTTACACGCCACGACTTCCAACAGTCGAGAGCTTCGCGCTGACTTGAAAAACTCTCGAAGGCTCGACTCGTCTTGTACAACGGAATTAGCGAGTACTCGTGTAACGAGACTAGTAGGTGATCACATGTGATATTTGTATTGGTTATTATTATATATAAATATATTATATATATTATAAATATAAATGTAAATGTATAATTAGAGTATTCCGTTAGGATTACCGCTAGTAGTTAGGCGGGAAGGAAAGGAGGAGCGTGAAACGAACGATCGAGAAAAGAAGAAAAAGGGAAAGAAAGCGTACAGGATAACGAACGATGCGCAAAACGTGAAAACAATCTCCTTTCGAGAATCAACGCCTAATTGCTCTTTACGCAGGCCTACTTGCCGATTCTAAAGGAACACTCGAGATTCGACGAGGAAATAGAGCTACGGCACAAAAACCTCGCGATCGTTCGCGGGAGTAACGAACAGAGAGACTCGCCTCGAAACCCTTCGACACGAGATTTTGTAATTTTCCATCACGTCCGACAGCAACTCGAGATTTCGTCGAGAAAAGAATCGAAATTGTGCACCGTGTACCGGATCGTTCGAGAAGGTCACAGAGGAATACCGATCAGTTGCGTCCTACAATCGACTGACATCTACTCGTGTTTCCCTGAAATTCTCCTTTTAAGAGTTACTACTTCTCCGTCGATCCCTGTGTAATAGTATTCATAGAGGTTTGATTTCTTGTCTCCGAAAGATTGTCGAACTTGAATTCTGAATTCAGGTGGTTGGAACGATCCTCGGACTTCTATTGATATCGATAAAATTGTATCTGGAAATGAATTTGAAAATTGCTACTTTTTAGTGTCGTTGTCTGATAGACATTTACATGCTAAAAGCGTGCTGTGGTAGATGTAAAGGTAGCACTTTTCATATGATGATTCTGAGTAACCTGGAAGGTTTGAAGCGAACATCTATGGATACTAGAGACCCTATCAAAATAGGAAGCTCCACAGATTGGGTACGAAAACAAGCCACAAAGGACTGGTCGAAAGATAAAACGAGCCAAACTGCTAGCTTGTCCTTTGTGCGTTTAATTCTTTCCTTTCTTCTTCTTCTGCTTCTTCTTATTGTTGGTCTTCTTGGTTCTCTCTGGTCGTTTTTAGCTTTGAGATAAAAAAGCAGATACTGTGAAAAAGATGAAATTATTATTCGAACCCTCAATTTCGTAGAAAAACCTTCGATGATTGATCGTTGAGACAAACGAACAGAGAGCTGGGGAGACTCGTGTACGAGAGAAAGATCGCGACTGCGTGCACGTGCGTGAAGAACAAAGATGTACAAAGAAGCTAAAGACCGCGAAGATGTATGGTGTACCGAATGCATGAGTGAACAAAGTGTAATGTCTCGTGAAGGCGACGTGCCGTGAATCGAGGTAGATTATCGAGTCGATGGATTATCGGGTGGGGTAGTGTACGAAAAGCTGAAAATCGAAAGAGAAAAAAGAACGCGATGAATGTACGTGCGAATTGCAAATTCTTAGGAATCACTTCGCGCAGAAATTTTTATGTGAATTATTTAATCTAATCGCAGAGAGCCTTAATTGCTATCCTTATATCATTGATATCGCCGCTATGATTAATATCGTAAGAGCTGTACTACCGCATTGTTCTTGATCTTTTAACGTTACCCTTGATTTTATTCCTTCATCATGTACAAAGGCGAAACCAAGAGCAAACCGCGAGCGAGCTGAACGAGCAAAAAAGTTCCATGAATCGCTAACTTCGGGAGGAACTCGGAGTGCATCGATTCGTAAAACGAGGCACACTATGTAAAGCGATCCATATCCATCGATCGAGAAACGAATATTGGTGGATGCGGAGGATGGCTCGACGAGCGTCGACGAGATAACGTTCTTCCTGCGTACCTTTGCGATCGGAACCTTTTAACTCGATGTGTGCACGAAATTGCTGCGACGATCGATGGGAAACGCGACAGGGAATCATAGGATGCGTGTCGATCGAGCCGAGAGGGGCTGAGAAAATATTTACGGAAGCGCTTTCAATGCTACCGTTGCCCGGTCGACCAGGACGCAACTTTACTTTTATTATTTTCACAAACCTTCTGGGTTCGTTTCGCGCGCTCTTCGCCCCTTCGGAACTTGTCTAACATACTTTCCTCGATCGTTCTCGATCGCAAACGTATCTTGTTTAATGCGATTCCCATCGATTTATAATTGTTGTCTACCTAGAGATGATTTTTTGCGTTAACGAACGATTAACGCATGCTTCTTTATTCGGCTAACGGAGCGACCGGGCCGGCCGCGCTTTGTAAATAATTCAATTAATAAACAAATTTCTCATCGTGTGCTTGAGTGAGCTTGCTTTCAACACAGATGTCCTCCTAATGAGATATTAAACCGATTCCTGGTGGTCATTTACGATGAAAGATCGTAAAATGTGATGTTGCGAGGAAAAATGAGCAAGAAAATGTTTAAGAAGAGTATCTTTAATAGAGGCTCGATTTTAGTCGAATTTGTTAACTCTGTTTATCGATCCTATGGTTCATTAGGATCTTAGCGTAATGAGTTGGTCTTGATACGTCTTTGTAGACTCGACTGGCAATATATTTATCGATTTAGTAGGATCGTAATTAGTATGAATTAGCGTTTATGCTGGCCCATTCGCTCTCAAATGGTGGCCGTTTCTTTCGTGAATTAAGAAATTAGCTTTTATGTGATAGTCACTATTCGACGGATATAGCAAATGCTTCTTGTGCGGATATTCGTTGCAACGCCGAGGTTGGTCATAGAAAAATTCGGAAGAATGGAGATAATTTAGAGGTAGAGAATTCGTAATTCGACCTATCCTCATGAAAGTGAAGGGCTGAGAGGAAAAGTGAGAAAATTTTTAATCTGGAATAATTCTGATAAAGAAATCTGTATGCTTCTAAACATCAAAATACAATACTACTAATATTTATAAATGTTTATATTTGGAATGGAATATTGGTATTAATATTTGGAAATTGGTAATAAAATTTTTTACACAAATAAATATCTTATTTCGTCTTCTGTACTTAATTTAGTTTTACACAAATGCAATCAGATCACTCGAGGGAGAACTCGTGCGAGTATTGACCTGTCTGCAAATTCTCACAAATCGTTTCACAGTAAAGGAAAGAAATTAATCTAATTACTCTGTGAAAGTATCGTGAAGAATATCGATCGATGATCAACGATAACTGGTCGGCTTGAAGATATCACTGGTTTTTGTTAGGGGAAGCCGTGACTCGAAATTATCTTCGTCCCTTTTGCGCTGGGGTGGACGATGGTCACCTCGAAACAGTTAGTAAAAATTGATAGGAAGAAGGATTGGTGAATGGGAAGGGAACAAGGTATAAGAGCGCAAGAGTAAAAATAGAGGAGTGGAAAAATGCTTAGGGCTGATATGATTGGGAAGCTTAAGGGAAGGTGCAAGAGAATGAATGAGAAAATTGAATGGGTTAGACGTATGCAAAAGGGAGAAGGGAAGATTTTTCTTTTTTCGAAAGCGTCTTGCGTCTGTACGTGTGCGCGCGCGAGTATGTGTGTTTGTGTTTTTGCGTAATTCCTATGCACGTGTATACTGTGCGCTGCTTGCGGATATATACGTATACATAAATATATAAGTATAAATATACATATACGAAGCGTGCGTGTGCGTGTATGCGAGAAAGAGAGAGAAAGAAGCACTTTATTCCTCTTCATTCTTTTCTTTCCTCTCTTGGTGGCTCTTATTATAAAGAAAAAAAAACACCGTTAGCGTACTTTAAATATCGTTATTTTTTAAGGAGAATTACACGAAGATGAAATAAAAAAAATGATATTGAAATATATATATATATATAAATATATATATATTTATTTTCTAAGATATAATATATATCATCTATATATGTATATTAAATTATGATAATGCACAAAAATGTAATTATATGTACATGTATGATAATTAATAATCTTGCTCTACGTTCGGGCGGTGCGGTGGTAAGAAAACGCAAAGCGATTAAGAATAGTGAAAAAAAGAAAGGAAAATGAAAAAAGAAAGACAAGAGTACACTCGACTACGGGCGGGAAGGGGAGGTGAAGGGGAAGCAGGTGAGGCGAGAGGGAGAGAGAAGAAAGAGTTGCTTTGCGCGCGTTTATCCGGAGGATAAAAGTGTCTGTTCGAGTTTGACGAACGCAGGGGTGCAGAGAGGAAAAAAGGGCGGGGGAGTGGGGGGGCTTGCGGCCGCTGTAACCTCATCTTTCATGAATAGCTTGTATTTCTGCTCAGTGCAAATAAACGTACGTTCCTGTTGAAAAAAATGACAAAAAAATACAAAACACGATCACTTGTCTCGTATTCTTCATCCGACCCTAACAGTATCTCGCGTGGCAGTTCAAATGCTGTGGTTTGATCGGAGCTACCGAATTTTCAGACGATCCAACAAGGTGAGTATCGCGTAGAATACGTAAAATCGATCGAACTTTGAACTCTTTATAGTCAAGGAAGGCTGCTTCATAGAGATTGTTGAGAAATTTACGAAGTAACGGAGAACGAAGTTTCAAAGCGCTCGACATCTCTTTACGGGGATCCTAGTGCCTAGACTTACCTTCTTGAAGCCTTAGCTTTATTTCTATCGGATATCTCGTTTGTTCTTATCACGAATAAACTCCACGACTCGTCTATGTCTCAATTTTCCTCTCAGTCGTGAGTCAAGTCAATAATAATCGCTACGATACGAAAGACTATTATAGTTCTTACATAAAAAGCGATATTATAAACCTGAAACGTGATGAACCTTCCGTCCGATGACGAAAGCATCTCGTCGGAAGAGATCAGCGAGCAAACAGCCAATTTTCTCGTTCACGTGCATTCATCAAAGACTCGATGCACTCGTAATATTCATAGCCAACAGGAATAAACGCTTTGACGCGTGTCACAGGAAGGGACAAAAGGACAACGATCAGCCGTTTCGTTGCGTTACATGTCGCACAGGTTGTACGGTTTACTGCGCGTTCCTCTCTGAAACTATAACCATCGCCGATGGTCGTCGCAGGAAGAGGGTTCACGGCGTTTTGTCATCATAAAACGTTTTATGGGAAATTATAATGTGCCCTTTCTCTACGGGGGTTCCCAACCAGTGTCCAGATACGAAGCCATTCTCGACGAAATATAAAGAGGGCGTTCGCCGCGTTTTTCATTCAATCGGCCCATAAACGACGTTTTACTATCTCTACACATCCTTATCCTTCGTTTCATCTCTCTCTCTCTTTCTTATTGGTTCTCTCCCTTCGTTGACCCTGTTCCATGGAATTGCCATTCTAGAGGGCACGGATCGGCTGGCAGCATTCGAATCGTCGTTTCAACGACCAATGCGAAGGAACCACGTCGCTTGGCGTGCTTATCGCGCTTACGTTTTTTCTCGGCTGATTTAATTAAGACCGAATTTAATCGTCCCTTGGACAAACTACCTTCGCAATATTAATTTTCTTCCGTTGATGGTGGTTCTGTTATCGAAAGATATCGTCGTGCTTCGTCGAAATTAGTGCAATAACGAGCGTTTCAGATTGAAAATTTAATGTTATGGCTATGATTAAATTTTTATCGTTTCATGTTGTTTATCGAGTTAAACTTTGCGCTGTTAGTACGTTCAAGCACGAGATGCAACGTCGCCAAAAATTAAATTGTATTACAGTCAAAGGAGGAGCATTTATAGTAACTTAACGCAGTCACGCGATGATTACATACTCTGTCGGTACAGCCGATTTGAAGTCACTTACAAACTTCATTCGTATAGATTAGACTGAAATACAGTTGAAAGAACTAATAAGCGAAGAAAGTACAAAGATTATCTTTAGCGTTATGAATCGCGTACAAGCTGTCGACGTTATTTATACACGAGGGGACCGCCAATTAGGCAATTGCGCGCCGCTTAATTGCTTCCGCCCTAATAACCTCCTATATACGTGGGATCCAGAAAAGTGTTTGCGACTGTTGTATGCGTTCACGAATTGCGTTAAAGCAACTTTCGTATTCGGGCCTGCAAAGAACGGTTCACGAATTTCCGCCGACCAAAATTTGGTTTAGCATTCGCTCCAGGGATGAGAGAAGTTTCCTGGGCAACGATACATAGCCGTCTGAGGAGAGACAAAGGGCAATGGGCAATTTCGAAAGCGGAAACCAGTCACTTTGTAACACGGATACTGTGTAATCCTGATGTAAAACGTTCTTCGTTGGAAAATTTACAACTGTTCGTAATCAACGCGAAATTTCTCTCTCTTCCTCACATTCTCTCTGCTTATTCCTTTGCACGAGGAACAAGAGAAACTCTCGTTACAAATTTTTGCTAAACAGTGATAGATCATTGTATGATCGAATCAGGCAAATCAAATCAGGCTACATGTACATTCGATTTCGAAATTCAATGTGCTGTGTTATTTCTATTAAGTTGAAATTTATGATTATTTCTTAGGGTAACACAATATCGAACCACTCTGCACCTGTTATAAATCGCTCGAAGGCAGAATACCGTCGAACTAAATGCCTCCAAGCTGTAGAAAAATACGTTGCCGCTATAACACTGTGATCTTTGAAATATCTAACCAAGAATCATTGTTCTCGTTGGGAAGAACCGTAAAACGTAGGTATCCAATTAATCTGTCTGGAGCACGGAAGAGTTGCGATTGCGGCTAATGTTCGGATCGTCCGAAAATTTTCGGCCGGTGAATACGCGCCACGGAACCGGACGCGAGCAGCGAGCTGTAAGAAAAATATAGCCCCTAGACTTGGCAAAGAGGTAAAACCTTTAAACGTTTTCCTTCCTTGAAAGGAGAAGAAATAGGTGCGGCTTGCATCTAGCGAGCCGGATTCGCTTAATCCGAGCTACTTCAGACCAATCCGGAGACCCTGAAACTAAAGAACTACCGCTCAAGAGGATACGGCGAATAACCGAGAATTGGCTAACGGGATAACTCCAGGCTGCTTTCTATCGCTGGACTTCAAACGGGGTTCGGTGATTTCAATGTTGCGAGCTATAATCTCGTTAAAAGAGCTTTCGAAATCTTTAACAGGCATAATTGTTTAAATAATTTATTCAATCCTGCCTGGGGGCATTCTTATCCGTTATGTAACATTTGTATATCTTCTATAATTATTTATGGTACATACGTATAAATGGAAAAATGACTCTGTGCTTTTAGTAAATAATCACTTAATACTCTCTCTTGATGATGGAGGGTTTGAAGAACTAGAAAATTATTTCTGATATATTATCTCTTACAAAGTATAGTACATACTTAAACATAGATAATACAAATAAATAACTATACGAATTCGCAGAGTAAAATATAAATGCATAGATATTTAATATAAAACTCCGCCGTTTCTAAGTAGAAAATAATAATATTTAGTCAGACACATTCAATCGTTTCTCTGAAGATCTTTCCTCTCATAATAGTTTATAGCAAAACCATTACAGTAATAAATAAACAAATGGAATGCAATAAAATTCATCGACTTTCCGTATCAGACATGTTCTTTTTCGGCAAAAGGACAGTGCAGTCCTATCGAAAGCATTATACCGACGATACTTACAGAAGCACGGAGCGGCATTCGGCTCGCACTGTCCTCTGTCTGTCGAAGACGAGTGGGCAGAGAGAGACGAGGTCCAGAAAGATTTGAATGGGATGAGTTTTGAATGCCACAAACTCGCAGACGACCAAATCCCCGAGAACGTTCTCAAGCCCTCGGCCCAGCAGAATGAAATCGCAGAGACCTACCCTTTCGTGTGACCCCTCCACGAGCAAGTCACCGCTCTCTCAAGTGTCTCGATGGAATTTAATTCTGTCCGGGGCCAGGACTCACCTACTATGCAGTTATTTGATACCCGATATTTTCTTTTCCCGCTCTGAGCGAGCTTCGATCCTTGAATTACGAGCCGGATTTCTTTGTCGATTTGAACGCATTTGATCCTTCGGCTCGAAGAGACCAACGCAGGGATCAGAAGACGAAATAAACGGGCGCTGCTTCGTACTCAAAATCAATTGATCGTCGATGGCTTTTTCGTGTCACCCGATACATCTTGTATATGGGTTGCAGATGCAAATTTAAACTCAACGATAGGGTTGCACGCAGAAAAAGACTGTGTTATTTGAACATTCTAAAAAGGCAACGAACTTTTTGAACAATCCAATAGCAAGTGAGAAGATAGCGAATCAAAATGAATACATATAAATTTGTTTAAGCGAGTATCGACCTTAATGGTTCAATTGATTGTAATTTAAATGTTCACAGAAGCCTCAACAAATTTACAAGCCACAGAAGCTATATAAATACATCGTAATAAATTAAAAGTCCCAAGAACTGAAATTAACTCGAAGACTTATAATCAATTTTACGCGACGAATCCAGCAAGCTGTCGCGGTTTGTAAGTAGCGCGACGTGGAGAATTTTCCAATTGCGTTTCCAGCGCGTCCAATGGAATGAGAGAGGTCTGCGATGGAGAATGGGACCGCCAAATTGTTAACCCAGTTACACGGCGCAAGATACGGCTGGCGAAACTAATGGACCTCTTCCCCTTCGTCCGCAATCTTGTTGTTCGGCCACCCATAATCTAATAGCGAGAGCCCTCGTGTTTCCGCCCCTCGTCGCCGGCTTCGGGACTCGTATTTTATCTTGAACGCCGTGTCCACTTATTCCTAACAATTGTTCGTACTCGCGCTCGTTCCTTTCTGCTCTGCGGTCTCGCCGTCGGGATACGCGTGTGCATTTTCGTTCCTGCACCGTGCTCGATAAATGTTCGGATACACAGACTGGTTTGTGTGCAAATGAGAGTTTCTAACTGGTTCCATAAAAATACTGTTGGTGGATAATGTGGAATTAAACAGCAGTCACTGAGAGAAGGGTAAATTACGTGGATTAAGTTGCGGTTAAGCGTTCTTGTCTTGCATGTATACAGGATAAGGAGAATGATATCGCGCGTAGTCAGCCACGCGTGGCGCCTGAATAATGCTGTACTCCGAACGTATTAGTTTAACGTACAGTAGCTGTTCGGCGGGCATATACTAAGCATCGATATATTATATTAAGCTCCCATATACACAATTCTAAAATATTAAATCAATTACATACATAAGTCATAAGACGCATATATACATATAGATATACTTTATTTCACTTGCTTCTATCTCTAAATAACTTGTTTAGAAGGAAATATTTGTGAAAACTGAGTCATCATTACAATTTCTATTAATTTTTCAATTATAACGATTCGGATTTTTACATCTACGTAACAAAAGTACCACTGTAAATAACATAATAATATTCGCTTTAATTTCACTGACTTCAAATCGCGTGTACACACTCGCAGGCAAAGCTGTCTATATTCCCGCGTTCTTCAGGAACAAAATCTCTGTGCGTGGACCAGTCACGTATCCGTGGATGTATAGTAAACGCACGTATAGCCTTCGTACTACCTCATTCACCCTCTCCACACATCCCCTGATCATTCTAAAGGATGAGACATACCGACTGTGTGGCCGGTTCCATCGCCCGTATTAACGCCCACTGCAAATAGAGTCGGTGCTGGAAGAGGTTGCAGCGTCTGTGCTGGCCGCGAATCACAATAGGGGCTGATCAGTCCCCGGTACGGGAACAGAGCGAGATAGCGGGGCCACGGGGGTAGAATATGGTGCGAGAACTTGCCTGGGTTCGATGTATCAAGCCGAAAGTTTGATAGCCCCGAAGGCTTTGCTAGCCAAGTTACTTCCATGGAACGTGACCCCGCCTCGGTATCCTCCGGTTCGTCGAAAACCGCGCTTCTCCGTCTCTACTCATCCTTTCTCTCCCACGTCCGTTCGAGCACCCTCGAACAACCTTCCCTCCACGGGTCTACGTGATCGACTCCGTTTCCTTCTCTCTTCCACACCGTGGAATCACTTCGTTCGATGCTAGACCGCACGTATACAGTTACATGTGCACACACACATATATATATATAGGATCTAGACTCCTGGCGCTTCGTTGCCCCGGAAAATATTATCGCCATCCGTTTCAGGATACGAAATCCGCTTGCTTCGTGACTATTGGCCGCTCTTTTCGCGTGTGTTTGTTTTAAAATCCTCTATTCTGGAACGATGCATGGATCACAATATGCAGTAGCCTTTCATTCACGAGATGGAGTTTTTGGAAATTAGTTGAAGGTATTTGGGTAACTGTGCTTCTGTTCCGTGTGTGAAGTCGGATAAGAGAAATTCCACGCTCTCCAGAATATTTCGTTCCACAACGTTACGAAGCGCCCCTGGAGGAAACATTCACCGTCTTTTCCTTAATATAATTGCCAACAAGGGTTCCTCGTATATTCATAATGCAGCTTGGGTGGTCGAGTCACATAAAATATCCGAAAAAAACTGCTCCCGCAGCACTTTCCGTTGTTTCACGAGGATAGTGCACGCACGACCAACTCTGTTGTTAGTATTCGAATTTACAGCCTCGGTTGCTCAGCCTTGTATGTTTCTCTATCCAAAAGATCGCAAAACAACTGTAATTTTCTTGCTGTACTTTTCTTTGCCGCACTTTCGATATAATTCATGTTCTTCGTAAATATATACCGTGAAAGAAAATCACACTTCAGAACGACCATTTCCATTCGGTAACGCAAACACATGAATCTTCTTCTGCATCTTTCTGGCATTCTAAAATTATGACTTCGTCCCAATGTAAGACACTAAAGGTGTATACATCGAGTCATAAAGTTCTCAATAACTTCGGTGACGAAACACAGCTCGAGACACACAGACAATTACTAGCCATAAAACGTTATCGTGATTCCACATCGCGGGAAAATTCAAACAATGCTCGAGCGTCTAGTCGCGAAACTTTTCAGTGGAAGCAAGAATTCATTCTCCAGACATTGTAAAACACGAAACGTTCGTGGATGAAGCGGAAATCAGGAAGAGCGTGAATCGATCAGGAAGGATGCGGAGACGATGCTGTTGGCGAATTTATGCGACTTGGAATGCGATCACCAGCCAACAAATATAATTTTACTAATCTGAATTTCGATTGTTCACAAATCTACGATTTAATGTAGCGGAAGTATCAGACAAACGAACTTTGGCGCATCCTCACTTTGAGCATCGTTATCGTTGATGGATGATCGAACGAGATGCTAGGTTATGTGAGAATTTCTTCCTCTTTCGTCGTATATTTCACATGGAACAGTCAATATCTTCATGTAATCCACCATTCGTTCGATCAAGACAGGAAAGGAATAGGGCTACTTCAAACTGGAATAAGCAGCGAATAGGCCCAATTTCCAACATCTCGAGCAAACTATCCCCTGAGAGTTTAATCATTTTCGAAGTTTCTTTGAATATGCATACGATGTCACATTAAATTGAATATTTTGTTGCTTATCTCATTTTAGCATGAAAAACGAGGCTTTGTCGTAAAACAAGAGATGCAGGAGAGAATATTTGACTAGAAATTTCGATGTTTTAATCAAGCTCTTCCCATCAAGTCACTTCATGAATTCTTAATGCATCAAACACTGTCGTCCATTCAGCTGGATCTGTTGTCAGACGATCTCCCTTCCTTTGCTAAATAAAGCGCTGGAAATCCGTTTTTTGCAAACAGACACCTGACCGCGATTGATAAGACCACGAGCCGCTAATTTGTTAACAAATGGTCAATTTGTTTATTGAATTTATAATTCTATCAAATCTAGAACCTTATATTCTACGCTCTATTCTTCTCTATAATCGTACATTTATCCTGAGCTACCAGTCTGCGAATGTTTACGAAAATTTATATCTTTACGAACGCATTCAAACACGGATTTGTTTCACATTCGAAACTGTTAAGGTATAGAGAGGCTTCGGAGATACAAATAGTTTACTTTATTCACACACAACAGCTATACATATATATTACGCTCTGAAGACTCGGATAACCTTCTTGCACGCACACTTGTTGTCGACCGACTCTTCTAGATTCTTCTAACAGCTTCCAATCGTCTTTTGTCTCAACTGAGACCTGGACGCCCTCCGACGCTTACCCACACATTCACATGTACAGTGTAAATGTATCATCTGCCTAACAGAAACATTATAACGACTATATATGTACTTTATTTTGAATATTCAATATACTTTTGCATATTACACGCGTTATGCACATTGTTCCACATTAAACTTTCCCGTAAACCCGTAAACATCCGCGATCTATAAATAACGGGTTTAATGAGTTAAGAGCCCTTGTACAAAGCTGGGCAACAGAATTACACGGAATAATTCCTATCAAAGCCGGGGCTAAATACCCCCGTGGTCCCTTCTAAACTCTGAAATCTGATTTACGCCGGTTAAGCTCAGATGTGGTACCGAACAAATTCGAAGCAGTCGAACCGCGAAAGTAATGGAGGCCCAGGCGGCTAGGTAGATCGCGCGCGCTCCTACCTCGGAACGCAACGCGATTTAATGGCGGAAGGCGGCGCGGCGTCGCGCGTCGATCCATCACGACACCGATGTTCGTTACTCAAGACGTTGGGCCACGATGGAAGGTATGCTGACGGAAAGGCTGAGGGAATTGGAAGCGGACGGGGGACGCGGATCGGGGGCTTAGATTGGCTTTGCATAGTTTCGCGTGTCGGGAGTTGAGTTATAATTACCTTAGCGCCTGTAACAGGAGCGCTGGTATAGCGATGGCTAACGCGACTACAGGATAATAAATTAATGCGGCACGTCGCGTAAATGTAATACGAGCCTAACTACCTACTCCGCCTAAGAGCGTGTCGTTGTAAATGATGATCCGCTGCGAAGGTGCAATCGCATCGGCCGCTGCTACAATTTTCATCTGTCTTAGCTCCTACGACTCCCACTTGCTCGCCAGTTTGAGTCCGCTTTGCTGTTCGACGCGAAACTGATATATGCTGTACGGAGCTAGAAAGATATGGAAATTTAGTTAGTTATTTTTGATAGATCGAATATAGTTAGAAGAAGAGGGTCGTTTGTTGATCGAGAGTTTGACATTTGAAAATAAAATAATTTAATTATTGTTTATGGAAAATATCTATTAGGATGTACATAATATTCCAGTATACAGTATATACATATATAATATACAGTATGAAGAGAAAGATATAAATATTTAGAAAGAGTTAATGAGGAAATCCGGTGACAAAGTATTTTAGACCACAACGAATTTAAAAATTCGATGAAGCATCAAAGAACATTGAGGAAGAAGAATGCATTAGAAGTTTAGAAAAGCTGCAGCTTTTAAAGTAAGGTATTTCTGAACAATGTAAGATTAGACGAGATCTTTGCTAAATTTTTTGTTACCTAAAATTCGTAGCATCCAGAAGTTCTCCGAGGCACTTGGTATCAAAGTAAAACGTTAAGAGGATGATTAATGATTTACAGTGTCTCAAGGAATGTTAGGTCGAAGTTGGAGAGAGATGTGACACGGCGGCTCTCATTATTCCCTCTCTATTTGACCCTTTAATCATTCAGTTGCACACACCGTTTCAACGAGTCCCTTTCAAGTCTTCCTCGCATCGTCAAGTACTTAAGAGCTTTTAATTAGAATCGTCGCACTGCTCTACTTTTTCGAGCGTGCAGCTACGAAACATTCTAGCTACTGTTTATACTGTTTTATTATAGTTTCTCCTCGTATCAAGGTTACAATACCAGGACTACACTGAGAATCAAACATTTTCGTTCGAAATACGCATTCTTCTCGGTACACGTATATATTTTAAACAACCTACAGATGAGGTATGACTTATCGTATTTTTTCCCTGTAGTCTTCATATGCAAAAGCATTGTTATCAGAGAACTTATCAAATCAGATTAAGAGATCAGTCCTGAACCAGTCTTTTTTTCTAAGCGTAGAATAGTCACTGATTAAATACAAAACCAAAGAATATAATGTTATTAATCGAAGGACTACTTCAACCAATTCACATCTGCACCCTCTAAAAACGCGAGCGCTCTCGCGATATGTTATTACATGTAGAACAGACGGAATTAACGTAGGTTCAGAGTCAGAGACACCCGATTCTACGTTCGTATCTAGCGTTTCGAAGTATGCAAAAGGCCGGCGCGGCGTCCCTAAGCTCGCATGCAAATGCGCTCGCGGGAGCGTATAAATACACGCCGTGCGTGGAGGAGAGTTCGTATAAATTATACGAACGTTTACGAACTGGCTTCCCAGCGCGCTCTAAACTCTCTCTTTCTACCTCTGTCCTTCTCTTTCTGTCTATGAAAACGAATCTAAGCGTTCGTCACGAAGTAGAAACCCACCCCTGGACCGAACACCCCCTTCCATCCGTAGTATTATTATGTTTATGAGCGAGTACAACGATGTAAATGCAAATCCGAATGGGGCAAGGATACGAAGTCGTTAGCAAAAGATTTCCGGCCTCTTTAACCCGCGGTGATATCTAATTTGTTATTCGTTGCCGCGATATCGTCGCGCGATTCACTCCCTCGTCTGGATTCACGTCGAAGTTAATGCCCCTGAACATCAGGAGTCATCCTCGCAGCGTTTATGTCTGTCCCGGACAGATTCACCCCTCGTAAATTATAGTTCCTCCGTGATACCGTGCCGCAGCGTTTTCTGTCCTGGCGATCCTCGAAATAAGGAGGTGGAGATCGAAACGTGACGAATATCGAAATCTTTCGCTAGTCAATTCGAAATCACTCTTTCTTTATGTAGAATCGTTCCTGAATAAGGCGTTGTGAACAACATGAAAAATGCAAACAGTTGTAGCAGTCTGATAAGTTGTTCAGTTCTTTTTTAGTTGATTTTAAAATGACAAATGCATAGTGCTACGGAATGCCGTGTCTCTAAAATCTATTATAATTTATTTACGATATATCACGATAATTAAATTTGACTAGGAATAATACATAGACTAATGAAGTCACAGAGTGGGAGAAACTGTTTTTTTTTTCTACTTAAGCCAGATGTTTGCAAAATCCGACAATCTTCTTGATTTCGCTGCGACAAACCGTGATATGCTAAAACCTAGACACCGAATGCACGTGACATTATATATTTTTTTGTCATTATTATGGAGTGTTTATATCGACCAAACGATTAAGAGGTAAAAGATGTTTCTTACTTACGTAGCAAGTTACGTTCGAAGACTGAATAATCTTCGGAATAACAGTTTTATTATGAATTTTATCATCTATCAAGATGGCAAATTTACGCGAATTTTATAACTTACCAATATCGTTATTTCTATGTCATTCTCCTACATATAACCCCTCTAAAGATAATTAGAATGAAATATCCTCACAAAGACGAGATTAACTTCGTTTAAGCTTAATGAAATTGCTATGAGATACCCAAGTATGTTTTACATTGTCCCCTAGTTCTATCATATTGGTATTTGCAAGTTGAGAACACTTTAGGCTAACTTTTCAAAGGAAATAAAGCGACGTATTGAAAAGACCGCGACAGGAGTGAAGAAAAGTAGATACTCGTGATGCAATAAAGTTTATGCAATATATTATAGCTTGTTGCTTGCGGGTTAAAAACAGGGTCCTATTATCGTGAAACTCGCACGTTCCGTTTACTCGCAAACATTCATTACGTTACACGTACGTGCTGCTAAAATATCCGAAATTATCTAAATCGCTGTGTCTGAGTCATGAATTGTAGAAAACTGGCAAATACGGAATTGTGTGATTCTTCTGTGTATAAGATTTACACGTCATTTGTATTTTTATGTATTTTTGCATGATCATGAGCCGGCAGAAATCGAAAAAAAGCAAAAATCACAAGATGATTAATATAAAGAGAAGTTCATTAACCTTATCGGAATTACGAAAGCACTTCTCAGAGATCGGATCAATAAACTTCTAATCACATCGAATTCCATTTGCGGAAAGAAGATCGATTAATCTAGTTGTGAAGATGATCAGAATGATCGTAATGTACTTTCCAATTGTTAACTTCAAGTAGTCATCTAGAAAGTTCTTTTGAGTATTCTGGAAAATATTCCTAACTTTGACCTTCCTATTTGGAAGCTGAGAGTTTCGTTGGAAATTTGGAAGAAGCGTGAAATTTATGCCAGCTCGTCGCTATCGATCATAGACGTGAAATCGCGATTCCACGCGAGCAGACAGAACTGCGAATAGCGAAAACCGTTTCTCCAGTTTCCAGGACACTGCACCAGCTAGTTTTCCTTTATCCTCCCCGGTTGAATACACGAGCCGTGCGTGTGTTGTGCTCGCGAAACGCGTTCGATAAGCGGTGGAAACTGACAAGAGAAAAGAAAGAGAATCTGCAAAAGAAGAGATGTCTGCTAGCGAGATAGGCTCGAAGCGAACTCGAAAATCTAGAAATCCTGATGAATTATGGGAATCGAAGTCTGTTTGCAAAGTTTGCTCTAGAGAGTGAAACGTGATGAATAGATATTGGACGTTAATATATGCGTGTAAATTTGTTCCTAGCTATCGAATCGTCCGGATTATGATGACAAATCGATGGCAACCTTTTCAAGATAGGTGCTCGGATAAAAAAGAAAAATTGGTAAATGCTGTGATTCGGAGCTACTGATTAGAAACTTATCTACATCGATACCCATTTTCGAGAATAGGCCAAAGAGGATGTTAATGCTCCGAACCTTATCCTTCGATCTATAATCGATAGTTCGATTTTATTTTTATACTTGTGTTGGAAAAATAGTACGAAGCACAGTTGTTCTGTTTTTGATTTGTTGAAAATTCACATGGAAAAGTCGCACAAATACGTCCAGAACTTGTTTACCAAGTTATTATTCCTTTTCTCTGAATGCAGATTTTTCAAGCTTACAGAAACATAGTGAGAACCAGAGTTAATTTGGCAACAATCTTATTTACTTATCAATTGATTTAATTTTTCTCGAATTCTTTTTGTCTTTCTGGGAAGTTCAGATTTCTCGTTCAATCAAAGCTAATTCTTCGAACGAGACATTGACGATTGCTACCAAGAACTTTATCAGCATTGTACTCGATGTTGTTTACGTAATGAATAGTTAGTCATTTACTTAGTAATCAATCTCTCGATTAACACGAATTACTTTTATCGATACATTTATTGTCTATGCAGGTGTTACCATTTGATTGAACGATAGCAAGTAATTAAACTCGATTTACGTTCCTAGAACGTGTTAAATGATTCATATGACTCCATATTTTGACAACGCTCGTTCTTCGAGCAGTTTAACTGTATGGCGTTCTTGAATTTGCAAGCGCTCTGTCCCTGCAGCTTCGTCGATTCTCCGCGGTCCTTGACATCGCCGAAAATCCATTCTCGCGATTTGACTTGCAAAGCCCGGATTACTAGCCGCAAGATGGCGGTCCCATGACGTCGATGTAAGTCCTTCCAAGATTATTTGGAGAAGAAACTTCCTGATGTCGTTAAGCCATGCCGCGTGACACGTGGCGCCCTGTCAATTTCTGGGTAGCTTTGGCAGCTTCCGCTGATCTTAACCTCTTAGATATGGTTGAATTTTGTGCGGGGCTGTTTCTCTGTATGGCTTGACGCGAATTACGCGTAAACGATACAGCACTGCAATGTGTGACGGATAATGCTGTTCTCTACGCAAGCACATTGGAATGAAGTTTTTGATAGTTAAATTATAATTTTTTCGTTTAATTAATTAATTAATTAATTTTCGTTTTCTATTTTAAAGCGACATTTTGAGGTTGAAGATTCTAAAAAATTACAAGGATACTTTTGACATTTTGAATTTTCCCCAGAACAGAAACCGTTTACTAGAATCTTTCGTATTCCGTACGAGTGCATGGAACCCCGATATAAGTCGCCGGGATACCATGTACTCGCAAAATAAATATTTCACTCCGAGAAACCTCGTAATTGTAGGAAGACAAAAGACCTATATCATATGACTTCCTCTTTCGCAAACTTAAGTCGTCTCAAATAAAACATTAACTATTTATCACATTAGATTTCAGTTACGCCGAATGCATATTACGTGTTGAGAATTGTGGATCGTAATCGCCGAAATAAATATGTAGGTACATATTACATGTAAAAATGACAAAATAAAAAAATTTTTGTATTTATTTAACATGTGATTACAAGATGTACATAAATAATAATATTACATGTATTTCACCTACTCTTCTAGTCTCACACTTCTTGCCAAGTGACATCTTTTTTTGTTCCAGGGATGCTGGCACGTACACATTCACAGACACACACTACCAACACTATATGTATATTACACTGCACAGTCAATCTGGTGTACTTCACACATACACATGTTCATGGAACACTTCACGACTTTGCGTGTCTCCTTGGCGCAGGGGCCACGGTAACACTCTCCTTTGCATAGTTGCAATTTTAGTATATGTACTACCGAAGGAAGTACGTTAGTTACGTTCCGTTTCCCGTATATACAGTAATGTACTATCTTTGAGACAATTAGCGAGAAAGTAAATATCTCATAGGCCACCTAGCGGCGCGCCGATGTACTACAAATGCAACAGTATCCTCCTGCACTTGTATCCTACTAAAAACTATCTAATGATAAAATGACCGGTACTGATAAATAAATAGACAGTCAAAAATAAGATGACCAATTTCAGAATATCGTTACGAAAATGATAACTTGCTAATTGCTGTGAAATAAGCTGTAGAAACGCTTGCTTACAAGCATTCAAAGGATTGTAGGGATGAGAATGTTTGAATTTAACAAAAGTGGTAAGGCAGAAAAGTAAGAAGGGGAAAATAGCAAAATCGCGATCAGACACATTAAATGTCTTGTAAGAAATGTTAGACTGCATATATAGGGGAGAGAGTTGTACGTTAGGGAAGACAGTAAAATGCCAGAAGATTAGAATCGACCTTGGAACCCGGTACTCGTAAAATCTTGAGAGTCGCAAATTTATGTACACGCGTGTACGCTGTGGTTGCTCGAATTATCTTGAATCGCCGTACACAAACTTTATTGCCGACGAGAACGCAACAGAGGGCGGAAATCGCCGAATCGTTAAACCATCGTGTTAAGAATTAATTACCGAGGTTCGCGAGCCTTCTGATTCATTATCACGCCCTTCGGAATGGGTTCCCGCGAGAAAAAGGAAAATAAAAATGACGCTTCGAGGAGGATCGAAAGTACGAAGTCGATAAGAAAATGAAACGAACACTAACGCTTTTTCATTACATGGTTATAGAAGGAAAAGTCCTTCTGTTTCCCTTGTAGCACGTTCTTGTTATCCTTTATAATCATTTCTTTCGAAGGATATTAGCAGCGGAATATCAGTAATTTGCCCTTAAACGACGTTCAGTCGTTCCGATGAAAAATTTCTCGGTTCGAAATTCCACGGATACTCTCGACTAGGGGAATTTGTTTATAGCACTCTATTAGAAAATTGAGTTCCGGCTGACAATAGGTAATCACGTACTTCGACGCGAGTTTCCAACGGACAGATATTATCGTTAATCGATATTCGAGGAGGAGAGCACTTCATCTTTCCGAGGCTCGCGGAACTTGTGAATTTCATCAACGCGATCGAACGCGGCGAATCGACTCGTCTTAATTCCGCAATTAACCCTCTGTACTCGATCGTAACTTCGATCCATCTTGTCCTGTATACGGCCATGATAGCCGCGTCCATTGATCGTCGTATTAGAACAGCATCGAAAACAGCTATTCTAATTGCTATTGGATTTGAATGAAATTAGAATCAAAGCACCTTTGAATAAACCAAATTCGAATCAATTCCATTTTTATGCCAATTGACCTAATACCGAGAAAATTATTAGAATGTAAGTGATTCTTTGATCAGAAACGGGATATCACGTCTTTTTTATCCCAATTCCTGGACTTAAAGCATGTCCAAAATTGTAGTAAACGTTTCTATGAAAATAAAATGGATCGATTAAAATATGTTTAACTATCTAAGATCTATGCAAGGACATTGAAGGTCGTTCAAGGGAATTCAAAATTTATTCAAGGTTGTTTCGGGTCATTTAAAATCATTCGCAATCGTTCAGAGTAAAACAAGTTTTATAATATTAAAACAAGTCGAGAGGTCATCATAGAAAACATTCGTTAGCTAGATATTCTCCATAAGACCAAATTACGCTTCCCTTTTGCAAAAACCTCATTAACTGACCATGGCCATCGTAAAGGTTCGTCGTTGCCCCGAGAATCATCCTCTTATGCATACCGGGTGTAATGAGCTGCGCCGCTGCAACGTCGAGTCTACGATGGGCAACGAATATTATTCTAAGCTTACGCAAGCTCGACTGATCGCATGCTCTCGTTCTATCGTTGATACAGGATCACAAACTACCAAGGTATGTATTCGTTAACGAAGGTATTTTTAACGTAATAGCCTTCCTTTATCTTTTCTCTTTTCCTATAAATTTTGTCGAAAAAAGCCTTCGTCAGTTTATGAAGAAAATAAGGAACGTTTAAGGCTCTCGGTGCGGAAATAAGGAGGAAACTTCGTTTCTATTCAAGAGAAACGTCAATATTGTGAAAATTTGTAGTTAAAAACTTTCTTAATTTTTGTTCTTGAGGAAGATTATTCTTAAAGAAAGTCGCGTGTTTTCTTTTATAATGCAATTTGATATTTCCATTTCATAAATTTTTAAAATAACTTTTTAATACTTCAAATTCCATCTTTTCATTCTTTCAAAGATAATTCAATAAAAAATTTCCGCGCTGTTGTCATTCTCGTAAAACAGAAGCTTTTCACCGAAAAGAATGGACGTAAAAGTAGACTCGGTCAACGATCGAAGCATTCACGTCGGCGAAAGTAAAACCGAACTTATTATCGGTCCGATACAGCTTGCTCATGAACGGTGCGTATAATACCGTTAAAATACACACGCACTCAATCAGTGCGATACGTGCAAATCGGTGATTTCGCACTCACGGATTATCAGGATCCAATGGGCTTCAGGATATTGCGGCGGAAACACGGAAGCGCGTAAACGTATCGACGTTATCCCTCACTTCGATTCGCCTCGTTCGCCACCGAATAAACGGCGTGCCACAATTCCCATCAACCCTCTATCGCGCCAGGACGATCGTTCATCCATGTCATTTTGTCTGCTAAGTCTAGCCAGAGGCGATCGTCGATCGATCATTGATCGGATCGATCCGAAATCCTCCTGTTGCCTAAGATTCGATCGAACATTCCTTCCCGCCGTGTCACAGCAATATGTTGTGAATTTTTTATAGCTCGCAAGAAACGACCAAGCTCAGGGACATTACTCCATCGTACCGCTTTTTTAGTTTCCTCTTTGTTGTAAAATAGTTTGCTCTTAATAGTTTCATTTTTAAAAGCGTTGCTCGTGAGAAATATTCTGACGCTTGAAAATTTATTGGAAGTTCCCATCCTGAGGATAGAAACATTCTTATTATAACATTAATGCTTTGATCAGATTAATTAGGTTACTAAATTCCAGTTTACTAAATTCCAGACTACGATCTTTTTTTTTAAGTTATGAAAGCAGTTATAATAGTAGCTGATAGATTGTAATACATTTGAAACTCTCTCCTCTTAACTTTTTTGAGGAAACATAGGAAAATGATTTGTCGTTTCACGTTTCAATGGCATCAGAAAAATTGTAGCAATACAACCATTGGCCTTATAAGGATTGAAAATACAGCCTTCGAATCAGAATAGCACATTTTGCTGTCAGTGACAGTATTCTAGCGCGAGACATCATGAGACAGAGGCATTTTCTCTCGGTCCATAGGAAGCATAACTGGCGCAAAGAGTCCGTCAAACGATCGGCGTTTCGCGGAATCGAAGGCTTGTCGAAAGGCCGATAAATGGTCGTGGACCTTTCGCTTCGTGCACGCGGGCTGACAGTTGTTTTCCCAAAAGCATCGACGTCCGGCGCGGACGGGAAATTGAATTTCTAGCGGCGCGTGACGCGCGGCCGCCGCTTTCATTCGGCGCCGCGACGCTTCCCCCGTCGCGTCGGAAGCCTGGGGAAAAAGTAGCCGAAGAAGTCGCGGAATACGCGGGAGGCCGGGAACTACCGGAAAGGGCAACGGTGGAACGGGGAATGAGAGAAAGCGGCGACGCGCGCGTACAATTTCCTCCGAGCGTTGCGCTGTTATTAACGCGTTGAAAATTTCACGTTGCTTATGGAGCTTTCCTCCTCAGCTCGATGCCTCCCGGCTAACCGCCGCTCCTCGTTATTTTTTTATTACTGGATAGTGCTTCTTCTGCTTTCTGTTTGAACTCGAATACATGCTGAACCTTTGTTTTCAGAAATGGCTAATGGAAAGTTGATTGGTCTGGTTATTGCTGGAATTTAAGACTAATTAAATATTTATTTTATGAAAGACAGAAAATTGTTTATGAAAATTCGATTAAGCGATTACACGTGCCAGTTACAATAGCTGATCTACTCTCCTTTCTATAAATTTCATTATATACACAATTAAAGTTAAACTTCTCGAAAAATAAATTACTCCTATGTATAACAAGAAAATAGCACAAATAAATTCCAAAATGAAACGTAGAAAATATATTTATAATGTTAACCAGTATACTTCTTGTATATTGTAATTATTAAGCATTGAAAAACTACCACGCGATTAACAACATCATACCTAACTTAACTATCAACGACAGATCGTAAAATGACTTCATATCCTCGACTTTATGGACTAATTTGTTTCACGACTTACGTTTGCTAATAATCGAGCCACGTTAAACCGAGCATCGTAACTAGATTGTTTCAGTAGAAACAGACAGAAACGGGTCAGACACAAGAAGCGTCGTTAAAACTCAATTCGTGTTCTCGATTTTACGCTCCCCTTTGCACACCGTTCCGAGCAGTTTCGGTCGGTTAACTGTGTTTAACTCGAACAAAAATCGATGTTCACGTGGACCGGAAGACGCCATTTCTGTCCTTCGAGTCCTCGCGAACTTAGAGAACTCTACGCGGTATATGCAGACGTTCTACGTAGATTTCCGAATTTCCTCTCGCTTCTCTCTCTCTCTCTCTCTTTCCCTCTCTCACGCGCACTCACACACACTCCTCTTCGTCTATCACCACTAGTTGCACCTTGCGCATGGTACTCGATGTAAACGACCAAACTTGTTGGCAGCGACGCTGCAGTTGCGTAAACTCGAAGATACGTCCCACGAGCAACTGTTAACTCGGTTACGTGTATCTGCACGAAGAAAAATTCTGTTTGCTTAATCGACGTCATGAACTCGATTTGGTAATTCTGGCGGAGTTCCGACCAAGGTTATGCGCCGATTACACTTCGATGTTCATTAATTTCGCGATATTAGGAGTCGGTGCATGCAAAGCAGCGAGAACCAAATAGTTTCGAGGGTGGTAGCGTAGAATGATTTACAGGAAGATCGAAGTCTCCAGGTTTGGAAGCGAAACTTCTAAAGGTGTTGCTCGATGTTCAATTTCCATGAGACTGGGCGCTACACTGAGGCGCGTCGAGACGGTTCAATAGACTAGCAATGGAAATTCGAACTGGACGCCTACGGTGCTTGCGGATGCTCGTGACTTGCCGCAGATGTTGAGTGTTATTGGACGATGATCGAGTTATTGAACATATTTAATTATGTAATTACGTTTAATGCAACGTTGAGTCACTTTATTACCGCGAAAAATAATTAGAATCGCTATAAGAGATAGACAGACAAACTGCAAATCAACTATCATGGTACTTGGAAATCATACAAACTATTCTCTTAACAAACAGATAAAAATGTAGCTTGCTCGTAATCGTTAACGTATTTTATGCGGTTTGATAAAACTTATACTTCTATCAGCAGAAAAATAATTCGAGCCGGAATTGCCATGAATTCACAGGAAACTCGAATAATCCCTTTAACAGATGTTTGGCAGTTACGCGTCACTAAAACGCGTAATTGGTCTGGAAGCGTGTTTGTACTCTTGGTACCGGAAGAATCGTGCACCGAAAGATCGGCCGGTCGTACGAAGTTAACCCACTTTCTTGGTTTGCGGATGCAACGCGCGATAAAACGGGGCGATCGGTTGCAAATAACAAGACATTTCCGCGAGAAACTTTACGGTATAACGCTTTTAGTAACTAAGTTACTACTGTTCGAAAACCAAAACCGTAGTCACAATAGGTAACAAATGTCGATTAAGTTACACGATGAATTAAATTATCGATTAAAATCGTTTAAAATCGCATTGATATTTTGTTAATTTTTCTCTCTGATAATTTCACCGAGAAAGATACTTTTTTAAACAAATAAACAATCACCGATACCGTAGACACCGGAGGATACAAAACCAAGATCAATGGACCAAATAGAAACGACGGTCGAAGCTAGAATCGGAACGCGAGACTTCATTAAGAGGATCGGCTCGAGGCAATCGATTCGGCTGCCATTTACAAATTAATTATCCGCTCCCGAGGCCGCTACGAAATTACAGCGAGCATACACGACTAATGGTGATCGAAGTATCGCGTATTAGCGGCCGGAAATGCAAATGCACGCTATCGCCTGCCTTCACTGTTGCGCATAAATCTCTCGATCGTTTCAAGAACGATGTATTCATCACCTAGTGAACGTTTCTGCTTCTATTTCGATGGGACGATGTTAACGAACTTTTCGCCGGAAAGTTTATCCTCCTCGGTCGACACTACCCACGACGACGACGCGGATTTAATTAGTTTAAGAATGTTCACTGTCGAACCGTCACGACATTGACGATGACAAATAACGCGTTTCGACCCTCTCTAAAAGAAATGTACCATAGAAAATGGGTCAGGCTTGTCACGTCAAGATGTTTTCCTATCCTTTTTTCTTTCTTTTTTTTTTTGTAAATTCATCTTTGTATCGCTACTGATCCAGCGGATAAGAAGCAAGCTTTGAGGTAAATAAGTTTCAAGCTTCCGATGTTTCTTCCAAGAAATTTCTTCGAGTTCTTCACTCGAGATGCACGCAAGTTCCGTTACGTTTTTAATGTAACAAATTCTGTTTGGAAAGTTGGGGAAAGTCGGGAGAAGCAGAACAATTTAATAATTAAAAGAAAGAATAAAGAGTGGAGAGATGAGAAAATGTTCGTTGCATTTTGTTTAGTATTCTTTTCTTTTTTTTTTTTTTTTTTTTGTTCGATAGCGAGTATACAATGAAGTTGTTTGATCTTTTCAAAAGCATCATCAGATCCATTCGGCATGGTGGATGGTACTTTTGAAACAATGACAAACGTTAGGCGTGATTGGTCTCGCATCTCGAAAAATTGTACCGCAGCTTGTGTTTTCGGGAGAGGAAAAATAATAACTGGAGTTGCGCTGCATGCGAAATAAAAGAGAAATAAAAATAAAAAATAAAAAATCCCTAACCGGTATTTACAGAAAGGTTCGATTGCACTTGTAGGCCGTGTCATCGAATATTAAAGCGTATGTCAATAGCAGAACAACGGCAGGCATGGATGAAACGATTCTGTCCCGTGATTTCATACTCTCCCCCATTTGCGATCCAATATAAATAAACGAATACTCTAACCGCACAATTGTCACGATTCAATGTCGGTTGTTTGCTCCGCGATCGTCTGATCCGAACTCGATCTTCCCAGTCGATTATTTCGAATCTCCCCTGTTTTGATCATCATGTTCACAATTAAGAGCAGAGATTGCAACCCGGCGAAAAACGTTTTCCATAATATATTTTGCTTGTCTGAAATATTTTCTAAGTTCGAGACACTTGTACGTGGCTTAAAAGAGACGCAACATTTTATTTGATTAACGAACATTTGTAAAGGCAAACGGAGGCAGATCAAGAACCCTTTGATCTCGTTCGTTTTCAATTTCTGACTCGTGTATGCATTTCACTCTACTGAATACATTCATTTCACATATTTCTTTCAGCGAATTTTACGTATTTACGTAATTCTTCGAACTGAATGAAAGGAGAATCGTTCCTGAATGAACTCTCCTTCTTCTCGCGTATTCTCATCTATACTCCATCGAACGGGCGTTTCAATTCGTTTCATTAATAAAGTTTGATGTCTTGTTAAAATACGTACTCTAAATTCCAATCGTATTGATCGTAATTCAAAGAAGGACCACGAGTTCCCAATGCGTAAAAGTTGCAAGTTCGTAACGGAATCAGAATCAGAGATTCCTAGAAAGACACCGACACGTAGATATTTATTTATCGTCCACGTCGATTTTTCTCTATCTCCGAGGGTGTCTGCTCTATAACGAGGGTACGATAACATCGGACCGTGAAAAATTAAAGGGCGTTGTACGTTGTTCCACTGATCGTACACCGATCCCCCTTGACAGACGCAGACAGATATACAATAGTGCGCCAGATGGAGGGGGCGTATAGACGAGGAGAAATAAACGAAATCGGGAAAAGATGGAAAAGAAGGGGAAGAAAAAGGAAACGAAAGGCAAAGGAAAGAAAAATATTCGATTGCATCCGGGGGCGAAATAAAGAGAACGCCGCTTGTTTGGCCCGCCTTTCCTCCCTTTAACGAACTTTCCTGCGTTCTCTGTTTGCGCGCGCTTATTTAATTTCTACGGCACTCGTCCAATCGCGAGGCCGCGCAGCAATTGAAACCAGAAAGGAGGAAAGGCGGCCGGCCGCCTTCTGATCCGACCGTAATTCGATTTTGTCGAACGTCGAAGAAAATACATTGTCCTCGGACGGTTATCTTGTCGACAGTACAAGTATTATATTTGTTTCACTATTTCTTTTTTCTATCTCTGTTGCTCACGTTGCATCACAGGCGTATCGGTTTTTCGTGGCCCGTTCAGATTTCACGGCAGATCGTCGAGAAAAGTGACTCGGATCAAGAGATTCAAAACTGCGATTAGCTAGATCGAGGAATCTACTTTTAGCTGACAAGAGATACAGTGTCTTAAACACTTGTGCCGTTTCTTCTTTACCTCATGTTGGATGGAAATAACAGATAAATACAATATTTTAATTTATGTGAAATTAAAATTTATATAAAGTAAGGCATAGCTGATGCGTTATTAAGACACGCGAAATGCACTAAAATATAGAAAAATATAAAACAAATTCCGCATAACTTAGGAAATTAATGGCTTGTCATAGCGTTATAAATACCTCAACCTATTCAAATTTCTTAAAATTATAAGATCTAGGAAAAAAAAAAGAATAACGGCGAAAAAGAAATATCTAACAAATCTGCAAAACTGAATTTAATATTGTAAATTAACTGAAAGAATTTGCAAGTGAAATAACACAGCATTAGCCTTTAATGGATTAAAGTGCATTTCACTGCAATGAAACTACAACATACATTTTATGCATCCGTTGTCCGCCACCCTTAACGAACTTTTTACGTGAGAAAGGTACTTAACTTCGACATTTAACAGGGCGGCTAGATCACGCATCATGTGACTTATTTTCTTCCGCAGACCACCGCGTAACTGAAACCAGTCTCGCACAAGGGATCAACGTAACATCGATTCTTGGTTTTGTTTCGGTGCAATCACAAAAACAAAGGGATCGGAGGTTTGTTGTTTTATTCTTATTCTTTTTTTTTTTGTGAAACGCACGTACAATGGAAATCGATGATATCGGGGCGACGTCTTCTTCCATTGTAGAAAAAAACCAGGAAGAGGGAGAAAGGCACGATAAGCCAGCTTTACCGAACTTCGCCGTCTCGCTTGCTGCAGGAAAAATCCAGATAATATTCTGTTATCGATCTTGCTGTCAAGAAGTCGTCGAAATACTTCGATATTTTCGTTCGTGGAGTTTCCAGCAAATACAGAGGAATAGCAAGCAGTATTGTTGACTATAACAAGGGAAAAAAGCGGGCAGCATAAAGAGAAACGAATTAAGTAACTTTGTTGAAAATCAACAGGAAGTTGCACGCGGCTGCCTTTGAACCTGAGAATAGTGTAAATTAAAAGTTGAGGGTATTTACCTACCATATTTTTTATGCTAACGCGCTACATTATTTGTCGTACATTTTTAAACGTGAAATTAAACTATGGAACCAAGCTGCTCGAAATAATTGTTTATCCACGCTTAATAACATTAGATATTCGATCGTGACACACAGTATTCTTGCTATAACATGGCAAACGCGTTATTCTCTCGAATCATAGTTTAGCTACGGAGTAGCTAAGTTTAAGTTAAGCTACGGAGCTTAAAATGGCAACTAATGGCTAAGTAATAATAATCTATGATCTCTAGATCTACCTCTGTGCGATGCCCATAGAGTTTCCTTAATTATTTTCATGAATACTAAAAGTTCCTTACAAGAATTCATAGAAATAACGATCTTAGATCTTATCATCGTTAATTTATTTACAATAAATTACTTTCAAAGGCTGTTCATAATTAGGATATATATTTTCATACTTTAATAATCAGTAACTATGATACAAATAAATATATGTACCGTATATATATATTATATCTCTGAATTATATGAATTATATATATCTCTGAAATTACGAAAAGAAGAATTCAAAGACTCTGAGAGTCTAACACGATTTATTACCGCGAAGGATTAAAGCCCTGCAATTCTTCGACTTCTCCGAAGAAATACATCGTCGTATGACGTTTCGATTCGAGCCGCCTAAGAGTCAGGTATAAAATTCCGCGGCAATCCAAAGGATCGGCCCCTAAATCAAAGTGGAACGTCTCTAAATGCCTTTTGATAGCGACTGGCATGAATTTCTTATTCGCATCGGCATCGAGCTACGTGGACCTTTGCGAACGATACCCTGGCAGAACTCCTTCAGCGGACAATTAGCGCGATATTAGCAACTCTTTAATCCTCTGGCCCGTCTGAGGCTCGCGCTACCGCCACTCGGTCTCGCCGAGACGCGCTGCTTAATAATGCAACCGAGACTCGCTCCTGCCACTTGCCCTTCTTGCCTTCGAAACTTTGTCCTCCGATCTCTTCCAGGCTCGTCAACCCGGCCATTAATTATGCTCTGACGACTTCCGTTTATTGCTTTACTGTCGAAAAAAAAAAGAAAAAGCAGGAGGAAAGAAGGAGCAAGAGAAGCTAGCTTTGGCAGCCGTGATTTTACTTGACGTAAAAGTCGCAGATCCTACTACAACTTAAGAGACAGTAAAACGCGTTATTCGGAAAGTTCGTAGCAAAATTTAAGATCGATTTAAAGCAGCTTCTGCGGAATTGGTGTTCTATTAAATTATTTATGTCGTAATGTGTAAACATTCTAGTTAAAATTTCGAATCTCCTATTTTTAATGTCAAATACACAAAGCGTTAAAAAAGTTAAAAACAAACCTTCGAATAATTTAACAGAAAACGTGTTGCTTGAAAACCGTGATTTATTCTCAATATTATATCAAAACCTTCTTGGTAACAAAATCTGAAATGAGCACTCGATTATGTATACATGTTCTTCGATTAGCAGTACCAATCTCCAATCTCAGCACGATTATCGCGTTTCAAGAGGATCAGCGTTACCTTATCGTTATATGATTCGATAATAGCCCGCTCCCCTTAAAAACATGTTAAAAACCACTGAATTACATTATCAATATGCGATGGTCACGAAAAATAAGATGACTTAACTAAATCTGAGACAGTTTATTCTTTGTGTTACTTGCTTCGTCGAATGCAAGAAAGCTAATCGAACGTATAGGTGTATATTCGAGTCAAACGCGAGGCGGCGAGGCTTCATTGAAAAACAAAGTGGCAATTCCGCAGAGTAGAAGGCGCGAAATGAAAAGGGTTGGTGCAGGCTTTTCGTGGTGCCTCGTTGAAAATTCTTCAGCGTCTCATTACGCCAGGCTTTCCATGTGATAGAACATTACACAAAGTGGCCAGCTTCTGAACGGGTTTTATCAGAACTCCGTATCGCGGAAAGCAAAATTCGACGCGATTCGAAGCAAATACGATTCGTAGTTGACAAAAATTTGGATGAAGACGGATCTTCTGCCTCCTTTTTCACAGCCCATCAAATATAAACGCGTTGCGGGATAGTAGGTTATTTGGAATATTAGCCGTAAATGCTTGACTCGGTTAGTCTAAATTAAAGCTCAAATTATTGATCTGCGCATGTCATGAGGGCGAGAAAAGTAGCATTTAGCGAAAGGAAACGCAATTTTAGTTTTTTCTCCTTTCGAATTTAGTTTTTTCTGTTGGAAATAAAAATTTTAACGTAAAATATTTTATCATTTTTTAAATATCTTTCCAGTATTCTAAACATTTTCCAACATAAAATATGAATATTAGGACACACTAAATCACATAGACAAAAAAATTGCGAGGTAATAAAAAAGGAACGATTAGAAATTTTAGAAATGATAAAAATGGAAGAAATTTTCGAAAGAGCTTTTATTTACGATTTAGACTTGTTTCTCCGGAAGAAAAACACAAGTTCTCTTCGTATTGGCGACGAGAATGGACGAAAAACTATCGCACAAGATTTGTCCCACGGGTCAGGAAGCCTGCGAGACGCCTAACTCGAGACTTTTGCATCCTAATTGAATGATCCGAGTTGAAAAGTTTCATCGATGCTAACGGAAGACACAGTAACAGTTTGTATCTTCCTCAAGCTCTTGTCAGATGGATCTCGATGTTCGACTCGGAACTTTTCGATTTAGTTTAAAGGAAATAAAACCACTGTCGCTTCACTTGTACCTTTTATATGTATAGTGAATTCTATAGAGCTGGATGAAACATCCTGTTATTTCTTATTATTATTCCTTTAAGTGCGTTTGTAAAAATATGAGTATCCATAAACATGTACAGCTTAGTCATTATGCAAAAATTGACACTATAGCATAGATCTTTTTCAGATTCCAATAAAACCACATCGAAACAGATAAATAGCATAATCTACCAATTTTCCATTTTCGAATTAGCTTTCTCGATTTACACTTCTCCCTAGGAAAATTCAGTCTTGCGACGGTCGATAGAGGGTGGAAAACGTATGAAACGAGGAAGAGAATGTCCAGGTTCATCAGCGGGTGTATCGTGTTGCGTGTTTCACCTTTCAGCTGGAACATTCGCACGTGTCACCATGATGGCACGGACTCTACATGCTTATTCCGGTTCCAGCTTATAACGTACCGCGTTGCTTCGCGGCCTTATACACATGTACACGTCGTACCGGGATTGTCTTTGTGTATAGGACCACCGTACACGACTGTTCCTGATTTGCATAACACGTGGCTGTTTACCGATTCGCGAACTCCTCCTCTTTCGTCATCGAGCAAGAATTGCGAAGGACATGTTAAACGGATTACGTAATTATTAATAACGCGACCTGGACTAGTTTCACGTTAATTTAATTTGACCCATCGATGATTCTGTGATATCGAGAGAAACGTGATTAACTTTTGCACTTCATTAGTGCTGCTTTAGCGATGTCGATAGCATGCAAATTGTTTTGTTTTATTTTTACCAATAAAAATTAGGAAGGCAAAGAAGATTATCGTGTATAAATAAGAACTAGGAGGAGAATGACTCTGAGTAGGCAACGTCTGAGCATCAATCGTAGAGAGAACGGAACCGCGTAACGTTCTAAGTGTCTGAAAAGTTTTAAATTGGACGATCCTGGCGGATTTGAATCCAAACTAAGTACCTCGTTTGCGCGTCTCCCGTGATGTAGCCGAAGTCTGTGTAACGATTTAGCGATCATCGTAAAAAAAACTTCATCCTTCAATCGATCTCTTCTATTCAGCACCAAGCTCGCGTGCAGAGAAACGGTATAATATGAGACAATTAAACGAACATGCTTTATGGTTTATCGTTATTCATGTGAATGTACATTGCCCACTGTGTATACTTTGCAGAATATTTATTTCGTGTTATACGTACCTTCACGTTAACAATTTCATTGACCGAATCTCACTTTTTATTGGTCTCCAAAGTTCCATGCTATTATAAATTTACTTGAGAAAGATAAATAAAGTAACTTACATATTACTTTGTTAAGATATAAAAATTCATTGAAACAATATATACTTAGAAGGTACAATAGAAACTCATTACGAAAGTTAAACATCTAAAAAGAATTTCGTAACCTTATGAATACTGAAGTTTCTTCAAAATGTATAGAATTGTGCTGTCTAATCTATAGAGTAGAATATTAATAAACAAAACTTAGAAAAGATTAAAAACTCAGCAATAAAAAATTTTCTGATTTTTCTAGCAGCAGTTCTCGCAATTTGTTGCAGGCACGAAGTGGTTGTGCGGGAAGCGGTCAGAGGATGATCGCGGCCATCGTCCATACTTATCACGTGCAAGCACTTCCGGCGGATTTAAAAGGCGGCTCGCGCGCGTCGCGTAAATTTCACCGGAAGATTAGCGCGGCTTTTCGCGCGTAAAACCAGAGATTAAAATCTTACCGCTGGCTCTCGCGCGCACACGCCTACACACGATCAACGTGGCCTCACACGCTGCAACCATTTCGCGGTTTCAGAACGGAGCTGCATTCTAGGAAGGTTCTATTCTATTCAGCGGAACTATATTCGTGTGTTGCTCTATGGGGAGTCGTAAACAGGTCGCAGAGTTATGATCAACTCGGACTAGGAATAACTAAAGATGCGGAATCGTCTAAGGCGTTTGTGTCTTGAAATGTAATTGAGCTTTTGGGGCTAGGGCAAATGCGAGCTGCAATTAAGCTCGGTTATTTTTTAATACTTCAGAGCTTGAAGCCTCCATAACGTTTATCATGTATTAATCTTTAAAATAGTAAAGTCTCCGCTAATACGTATCGTTTAATTTTGATAAAAGTTATCGTAATATCACGTTGCAATTATATAATAACACTTATTTAATCATGTCCACGCAAAAGTATTTGGAATTGTGCAAGGTTACAAATTCTCGAAATTAGAAACCAGTAAACAGAACGATTTACTGTTACTGAACGAGTTATCATTTTTCCGAGATACTATCACAATTTCTTCGAATAGTAAAAATATTCCACAGGCTGGTATCCATTTTTGAGATTGGAATTCTCGAGACAAGTTTTTGATTGAAAGTACGAAGGGCGCCAGTTGTTGATTGAAAGATTTCCAATGGTAAACTTCGGAAAAAACAGGGACGCTCGAGGAAAAGCACGTAATTTGCAATACAACGGTTCTGCTTCTCGGAACTGTTTCAAAGAGCCGTTACACTAAACAAGTTCGAAAGAAGCGAAGTTGGCAAATACACAGAGACTACTCGCAGTTGCAGTAATGGTGATCGAAGCTGTGCGAAATATTATCGTTAGAAAGTGCTGTATGAAGATTCCTCCGCGAGAAACCGAAAACATGTTTTGGTCGAGTTCTCGAAAAGTGTGGAACAACGAAGTGTTTGCTTCCGTAAGGTGGAAGGAATAAGGCAGTCGTTTGTCGATATCGATAGCATTGCTATTTGATGCCAAAACGATGCAGAAGTAAAGTAAAGTTCTTGGGAAGTGAAGACTTGAAAGGGTCGATGTTTGCTCGCTGCAACCCCTATTAGCGAAAGAAGAAAATTTTAATAATTCAAATAAGACGGTAGAGAAATTGCATTAAAATGAGAGAATATAATGGAAAGCAAGGAGGCGAAAATTGAAGAGTAGTTAAAAAAGTATAGGCAAAAGGAGAGAATCGGAGGAAGGGAGGAGAAAGATGAGTTGAGAGAGAAGGGCAGGGGAGCCTCGAAGGGAGGTTCAGAATCCGAGAACAAGGGGGCAGCTTCCTAATCAGCTTACTTCCGTGGCTCACACCTTTTGTGCCCTGCACCAGTCCCTGGATTAAAGCATTGTCGCTGCTGGTTATTATATCACGAGATACGAACGAGCGGTGCACGAACGTAGGCAAAGTACACAACAATAACATGTGGTTCCATGCAGATAAACTGCATCGTCCAAAACAATGCTCTTACAAAAGGACAGGACGGAGTCTCTCGGGGTCATTCTAAAGATATAAGCGGTTTACTCGAACGAAAATTATACTCCCGACCTAATGGCATCTAACCGAGGAATGACGAATGCTATTTGCATAAGAAATATATTCGAAGATATAACTTTCGAGGACTTATAGCGAATATTTATTCTTATAATCGACAATTGAACGGGATACCCATAAGGTGACAGGTTTGTTTCTTAGTAATTTCAGTAAAGCAATAAAAACAAATTCAAAATAAAGTACTTCGTTAATAGTGCTATGAATTTATATAAATTCATGAAAATTCCTAAACAGAATTGTCAACAGTTCACGATGATACGAGATAAGAGGTGAAAGACATCCCCTTACGAAGGGACAGAAGCGTGAGCAATGTAGGAAACGACAAATTCGAAGGTTTTTCGACGCAAAAGAAAAGACGACCCTGTTTGAAAACAAAATATTCGAAAAGTAATGTCCTGTAATATCTATATGTGATCGCGAAGCGGGAACTCTGGGAAAAGGCTTGCACTGGAAGGATCACGATACGCGCCGCCCGGTGGATCGATCGAAATTTCATTTCATCGGCAAAGACCTGGGAGGACTTTCGACCTTGTACACAGGAAGTGGCGTGCACTGGCTTCTTGCGAACCCGTTCAAACTTTAATGCATGCGAGAAGGTCTGCTTGTTTGCTCTCGAGAAAATTGCTCCCGTAGAAGCGGGTGTATCGAGGTGAAATGTGATTTCGCTTGGTGACCCAAGAGATTCCCCCCACTGTTGGCTCTTGGTGTCGGACGCCACGACGAAAGACCGTCTCACCTGTGTGTATGTCACAAGATACCAGCTGTCCCGTTAAATTCGGTAAAGACCGCGCTCCACACCTCATGGTTTATTGCCTTCGAAATGCTGCTGCAAAGCAAATATGCCTTTGTATCG
Source organism: Bombus vosnesenskii (assembly GCF_011952255.1). Taxonomy (NCBI): domain Eukaryota; kingdom Metazoa; phylum Arthropoda; class Insecta; order Hymenoptera; family Apidae; genus Bombus; species Bombus vosnesenskii. The sequence goes on from NW_022882960.1 coordinate 1,933,044, forward strand.
TTCTTACAAGATCGAAGATATCATTGCGATCAATGACAAGATGTCTACAGGCTGAAATACAGAGTCATTTGAAGTATCTTCTGCAAATATATTCACTAGACTAAGGATGTCTATGTAAATTCACACTTTTATTAGTTTAATTAGAAAAGTGTAGTGTAAATAGAAATTTGCTTCATCTATCTTCATCTTTTGCTTCATCTATCTTCATCTTTTGCTTCATCTAAGTTTTATAATGGGTATTTTTATATTTATGATATTCCATATATTTTCCCCGTATGTGCAATAAAAATTTGCAGTCTAGTAACCAGATAACAATTGAGGAAACAAAATTCGGAACAAAAGACATGCTTAGATGGACATTTTTTATTGTTTTCAAGCGTGCGATCAATTCCTGAGATGATTGTCGTATAACGCGGGACGTTTTGTATATTCGGTTACATTTAACTATGCGTGTTAAACCTTCGTCTTACGTTACTCGGGATTCTTCAGTATACACGAGGATAGTCACCCCTTGGAAAGGTCTTCGCGAGCAGCCGACGTCGCTTCCGTCATGACCGCAGCCGACGTTAATTAATGTAACTCGACGAGGAATACGAGCATAATTACTTTGCTCGAGTGGCCGGAGCGAAAAGTTTGCTCGTTATCACAGCGGCGCGTAGGTGCACGCACACGATGCAAACGCCGCATCTATAATGGTGCCTTAACAGAGAGGATTGTTGTATATTATCGTTAACCCGCGCCACAAGGTCAAAGTCGAATTGTCTTCTGACTTTTGAGAATCATGTGATATTGACAATAGAGATATCGAAGATTTTTTGGATAATATTATGCTCGAAAATCGATAGACATGAAACAATCGCATGATTCCATTCTGATTCAGATCTTTGGAATATTTCTGTTTTATACGTGATCGCAAATCTTTTTATGTTTTCAAGGTTTATTTAACTAGTATTTTATATTCCAGAGATATCTTATAGAAAAATTTCATAACTTAATTCTGACCCAAGTTAGATATTTTGTTAAAACGCATAAAATTTTTATTTCCGCAGTGTTAGTTACGAACGTTTCTATACGGTGTTATTTTCATTATTTCTACACGTAAGCAGAAATAAAACGATGCAATCATAGTTTGTTCACTGTTCAAATATTCGTCAATAATAATTGACCGGTAGCTGGAATACGATGTTTCCCAGTATTTTACCGTATTTCACTTAAATCAGCAATTCGACTTTACGCTTATACACTTGCGTTGACATTTGCGCAGAGTCTGTTGAATCTCATTTGTATCTAGTTTCGATAACAATTTACATTATCTCCATGCTTACCAAGCTAAAAGCCGTGCCATCAGCAGACAACCCTTTTAATTTTTACGAAACCTCCCTAACCCAGTTCAACGAAACCTCTCTTAAAGAAAAACTTCAAACAGCACTCAAAGGTTTCAAAACGTACAAATGTTCCATATCGCGTAAAAGGTATGAAAAATATCGATTTCTCCTCGACATATATGGATAGTTGCAACATTTTCATCGTATGTTTGCTCTCATCCGAACTAATAACGTTGACAAAAATACATTTGGAAAATATGTCCCCAAAAACGATGTTTCTGATGTTCGATTGACGAGAATCGAATGCAAATGTACATTTTTCTGCACGTTTTTCTGTCGCATATCTTCTTGAGGACTAGCAGGAAGATTTGTACGAGAGGAACGATCGTGACGGTCATGTCGGGTCAAGGAAAGTTGAAACGGTGCAAACAGACAACGAGAGCACTGGCCGTGCTCTGTTTGGCGACCGCCGGATGCACGAGGATAGCAGACCACATCACTCGTCGACCCAACCGGATGCGTCGACATTGAAATACAAGCGAGCACTCGGTTTCGCTGGGCTCGCTTCGCTCTCTCATGCTCGCTTCTGTTGATATGACCCGTTCGTTCTGGAAACTCGCTTCTTTCTGATTGGTCAAATCTTCCTGAATGTTTGTCAAATCGATATCAACCAAAAATTGAACTATTAACGGGCTTATGAATTACGTGACCTATCTAATCTAATTAATATCGTAATTTGAGGTTCAAGTGAAGAACAAAAGATTGTTTTGTTTCATATAATGTTTATCGGAGAGCAATGGAAATATTCTGCAACTTCATTTTTTTGGAAAGTGATAGATAAAATTCGTATTTCTTTAGTAGAATTTATTGCGAACTTTCAGACATCTTTTATAAGTAGTAATTTAATTTGAAAGCATGTAGACTACTGTAAAATCGGAAAATAAAGATATACATTTTTTCCCGATTGCTTACAATTTATTAATATTAAATTGAATACACAAATATAAATTTGACAGAAACGATGTTTGTTTAACGGAAACTAAATGCAATACTCGTATCTATATCAAATAACTTTACAGTTATTTGGCCACTCTCGTCACAACGAATCTAACACACACACACTCTCTCTCTCTCTCTAGCAACTCGATCAATTCTCTCGACTCTACTCTTCGGTGTCTCGATTAATTCTAACGACTCTACTCTTCGACGACTCGATTAGCTCTGACTCTCGCAACACACACACTTTTCGACTCGCACACTCTGACCTTTCGATCGTCTCACCTTGAAACACGAAACCGTCCTTCTGATCTAACGTTGTCTATTGTTTTTCTCATACCTATGTAAGAACTAGGTGACTTTAGTCACATAGGCGCTCTTAAATGTAAACGAACCACAGAAGGACGACGTACACGGTTTTTTCTATTTTCAACCGATCTCTAGTTCAAACTACTTTACGATATTACACTACTATCGCTTCTCTATTAACAAATGTTCCAAATATATTAAGAATTAATCTCAACCAAAGAATCCTATGTGGTATAGGTATCGAATAAACGAACCAGTGAAAGTAGCCAGACATCTGTAATTCCAAGCAAACTTTAACCTAAGAGACTCGGAAAGACAAAGAGCTGGGAGTTCTCGAAGAAATTCTCGAGGTTAGGATAAAATCAATGTGTTTCGCGATGGTGGAAAGTGTGACTAGAATATTGCGATTGCGAACTTCTCAGATTCAGCACTGAGCAGCAATATAGTCTTGCATGATCAGCCACGTTCTCTGAACCGCATCCCCTTTATACCTTGATGTCCAGAGTTTCTTGAAACCCTCGTGTTCCCTGGCAATTACTGATATCCCTTGGATCCCACGATTCACAGATTCTAAGACGTTTATATTAGACTCGATGTGTCCAGACCCGGAATCGTATCTTACGAATTCACAGATGAATTTTGCACGGAAAGTTCATTGTCATTTGTTGCAAATCACACATACAGACTCTTCTTTTCTTGATGAATATAAGGTTATTTGCGTGGAAACTTACGATCTTTCATAGCATCGACAAATTTTCTACGATCATCTGCTTATTAATTAATTGTAGCAAACGAGAATTTGATCCTGGTCATCCAATGTCACAATCTGTGTATCTATCTTTGTGTAGCTTGACCTTCGTAGTCATCCGTTAACGTTATCCGAAATTTGTAAGTAGAAGATGCCGATAACTCGCTACTTATCAACATGATACTGATTATTCACAAATATTATTACCTTGTTACTCGATTTCGATATTATCGCTTTTCAATTCGGCGTCCGAAGGTTCTCTAAGAAATCAGTTCTCTAAATCGGAGGTCTTCAGAACTTCGATGATATCCGCTTATCAAGAAAGTATTAAAAATATATTATTATAGGGTCAACCAAATCTCACCATTTTTCAAGGTTTAACTGGAGAAAGAAAATTCTTTAAATAGAATCTCGGCTTAATGTGACACTAACGATGGAAAAATTAAGCAAACGAAGAAAATTCGAGCATACCTAGCTTACGTTAACCCCTTAACCTACGGGCATAGCCCGTAGTACGATGATCGGTCAAACGTAAATATAACGGGCATAGCCCGTAGTACGATGATTGGGCCAAATATAATATATAATATAATATATAATAGCTTGTTCACGTTTTCGGTCCAAAATTCTCTAACGTAAATCGTAGGTTAAGGGGTTAAATGAACCCTCGGTTTAACTTTTACGAGACGCTGTATCTTACCCATAAGAAAGCTTCGACGAGCTTCATACGATCCATCCGTCCAGTATCGAAGTTCGTGGATGGAAGGATAGGTCTCGTTCGTCCCTTCGGAGCATTTTATCGCGTCGCTTGCAATAAGATTTTTGTTTGCAAGAAACCAGCCAACCAGTCGTGGGCGTGGATCTTGAAAGGACGAAGGAGAATGAGAGCTCGTTGTTCGAAAGAGAAACGAAACAGAGGAAGAGGATCAAGGAGCGGAACAGGAAGCTCGCGCACGGGAGAGAACTGCCGGGGAATCCAATCTCAATAGAGTTAAGTGTTTGAGAGTAAAACCTGGCCAAGACACGACCTCGATTACTCGCCGAGGATTTGTTACGGCCACCTCTTCCGCCGCATTTCTTACCCTCGATCCCTTCGAATCGTCCGAGACTCCTTCTTCGTTTTCGATTCCGCTGAAAGCTGCGTCGCGCAGTCCCTAACGAGGAACGAGCGACCGAACTTTGTCTCTCTCCTTCGACCCTGTTCCATCGACCTCTTTTTTTCGTCCATCAAACCAAGGGGATTTCCAATTGGCCATCGCGTTTGCTTCGCTACCGGTCTTCCTCATCAGATTACACCTGTTTCAACAGATTTCTTTGCGAGTTATAGCAGCAAACTCGCGAATCTTCCGAACAGGAGTTTGAAATATATTGTAGAGGACATCGTCCTGATCGTCTTTTAAAAGGTTTTAGACGTTGCGTATTGTTTGTTAGAAAATTGTTAACGTTATTATAGATGCCCTTCTATAAATGAAAAGTGAATTTTCTTGCAGTGAAAGATTCACGATAAGTGGTACACGAATGTTTTCTAGTTCGAGTATTTGCAACGTTACTTTTTAGAAGCTATTTTTGATAATTACGTTATTCGGAATAAAGATGTTTACAGGAGATTACTCGTCATACGAGTGAAAGTAAAAACAAAGATTCCCAAAGTACAGGGTCAAGAAGCGAATTGATTTTCTGATTTAATGAATAACAAGTTTAAAAAACAACAAACAGATTGACAGATGTAATAAGAATGTAATTGACAAGGATAGCTAAATGTGAATGTGTCTCGAAATTTTATCGATTACCGCCAAAATCGGTAATCTCCAAAATCGATCGGTCAAATAACATATTCAAATGTTCTCGATAATGGCCCATTATGCGCTTATCTTGTTCAAACACAAACAGATAAGCGTGTAGGACACTCACTTGATGTTATCGGCCCATGCATGCTCAAACATCGAAACGATTAATTTTCTATGCGATAGTTAAGTGCAATAGTAACACGAAAATTTCTTTTATGCAATGTTAATTGTATGTATTCTTTATTGATTGAATAAAAATTTTTAATTAAACTTCGATTAAGTCATTCTTCTGTCATTCTACAACCTAATTCGTTTTCTAAATGCATCTACTTTTTACTAAAAGTAACCAAACACTTATTTGATGCTTTTTAGAAAACTCATCTTTTACGATTCAAGTTCGATTTCAGAAAGGAGTTTTGCTACTAATATCGAGATCGCCAATCAGAAACGGGTGGATCCTTAACTGCGAACACATTTTCCTTAGTTGTTCCCTGTTTCGTCGTGAAAATCCTCGAGACCGTTATGCCAGTAACGATGAGCCCACCATGGAAGGCTGTTACCACCACGTGCTGCCATAATATCGAGCAAAAGTTTGCCTGGCCAGTAGTAGAAAATAATTTGATACGACTCACCGTTGCAACTTGAACGCAGGTGGAATGTCGAACCTTTTGTTGTCCTTTTGGAGAACAATTACGATGCCGTTTTTGTGGCATACTGCAATTAAATACCTCAGAGTCTTCCGTTATTGCTGGTTTCTGAAACCGTGTAATGATGAATTTGTGCCTTTTTATTTTTCTAGCAAGCTATGTTATAAAGTTTTGTTTGTAATTAGCTCTCTTACGTAATATAATTCTGAAAACGAACGACATCAAAATGGTTACTGGACAAAGATGATATTTTATATCAATATCGTAATAGATAAATTCTTCTGAAATTATTAATCAGATTACAAAAAAAAATTATGCCATGACTTGATAGGAATAGATCGAATCGTCATATTGAAAGATAAATATCACTAAAATGTTTCGTCTTATCAACATCTCACATATCTGTGTTTGATCTGTCCCAAAAGAATAAAAAATATTTATGAGTATTAATTGATATAATCTAATCGTAATGGAGAATAGATCAGTAGTTAAATGTGTATATAAATGACTGGCAGTCTACAGTGATGATATACTTAATTGACTCTGTTCACTTAAGCAACATGGTGAGTAATGCACAAAACGATTTAATATAACATCGAAAAAGATATTCTAAATATTATACAAGTACATGTAACATAAATATTACAGACATTAATTTGATATTACTATTCAGCTCTGAAAGATTTATTTTCATCTGTTTCTCTATATTAAAAGTTACTTGCCTTTTAATTTGCCATCTAATCGAATTTATTTTAAATTTGTATCTCGAATAATTTTAATTTCATCCATAATTATTCGCGAATATTTCACATACATTTACAGATGAAATTCGCCGCTGTCTTGGCTGTTCTGGCCTTCGCCAGTCCCCTGAATGCCTATGTAGTCCCACGCACCGGAAACGGTGCTCTCGCCGCTGAGCTCCAGGACTTCGTCAACATTATTCCTCTTGACGATATAGTCGCGCTCCTTCACGAATACATGAACCAAGACTCAGAAATGCAAGCATGGTTAAACTATTTGCAAACAAACGAATTCAGGAACCTCGTATCTGGTCTTGAAAGCATCCCTGAATTCCGGGACCTCCTCAACTACCAGCAAAATGCCGGTCTCGATGCGTACTACCTGGCGAACAAAGTCAATGATTTCCTGCATCTGGCAAAACTCGTCCCACCAAACCGCGCTAGGAGAGCCGTCACCGGTGGAATCCGCGGTTACCTCGATCAAGTTGAAGCAATGCTGCCTATGGAACAGCTCCGAGCTTTGTTCAGGCAGAAGCTGGCCAACTCCAAAGTGTTCGCCGACTTCATACATTTCTTGGGATCCCCCACCTCTCAAAGACTCGTCGACGCTGTGTGCGCCAATCCTGTCTTTAATAACTTCTTAGTGAAGCTTCAGAGCTACGGTGTCAACCTCAACAAGGGCAGAGATTTCATGGAAAACCAATTGGGTCTCCATGTCTCCTGTTCCGTTTAAATTTTTATAGTTCTTTTCTATATTCCGATATCATTTTAATTTTAATCAATAAATAAGCGTATATATAAATACGTCGCCAAATGTTGTTCCCTCAAAGTGCCCTTTGCTCCAATCTTTCATTTTCAACCTTCAGGAACTTTAAGGTGTTCGTTAAAGAAGATCAGTATCTTCTGGCACGATAATTTTGTAAATAATGATATTAGTAACTTAGTAAGTTGCAAGTTTAGATTTCTCTTTTTGTATCTTTATAGTTTTTCGTTGAATAGAATAATCAAAAGATTGATAAGATTTTATTAATACTAGTAATTTGTAAACTATAACTTGACAAATTTCGCTAATATCATTAGTGATATTAGTTCAATTGTGTAAAACGGCACAGGTATTAATCCTCAATTAGAATCGTAGGATGAAAATCATTAGTCTTTGTCGTATAAAGTATAGAATATAAAATAAAATGAAATATTCTTTTATCAAGCAATCTGATGTCCAAATTGTTAATTATAGATTTGCAATATGACTTAAAAGTTACAAAGGAGAACCTATTAGAGACGAAATTTTAGACGAAGAACTAAGATTCTATTTGCGACTAAATTCTTAACTTCATCTTCATTAATATCATGCCTTGTATCTTAAGTCGTAATGTTACAATAGAACACTATGTGCTGGGAAACTTCATAATTCTTTTCACGACATTTATAACATTCCTGGTAAATCGAGATCCACTTATTTGTACAATATCCCGAAATAAACAGTTTTAATTAGAAATATGTTTCAGAATATTACGAGACAAATTAATTAATATAATAACGAGAAGGGGGATATAGCTTTAAATATTTTGTATTTCAAATGGAAAATATAATTATGAGTGCGTAAGCTATCTACAATTTAAAAGCACAAAAATGTACGAGTATAAGTGATTCCACAGAAGTGGAAATTTTTTACGGTTCTCACTTTTTAAAGCCCTTAAAAACGTTAAACGTTAAAACCCTTAAACATTAAATTATATTTGCATGAGAGAGAAAGATAATAATTGTGATTTTAAATACAAATTATGAAGTACTATCAATTAAGTTTATTTATATCAAAAATTACCTTTTCTTCATGCAATTCTCAGTCCTCTGTCATGTCAGAACTACAAAATTTACTCTACATCTTATGTTCAGTGAATAAATTTGAGATTATTTACTTTATTATTATTTTCCTTTTTATATTTACTTTACAATGGTCGTATTTATCATTCACATTTATTTTTACTTTAATCGACTTCATTTTATTGACAAAAGTCATCGGCATGCAACTTTTTTCATCATTTTTACATCTCGGTTCCCTGTCTGCAAAATTATTTCTAAAAAAATCCATGTCTATGGTACTAACAATGAAATCACGCGAAGTAAATCAAAAGTAATCAAAACAAGTTAGTGCACCTATTACGTTTTGTAACAAGTGGTCATTTTTGATTACCTAAAATTGACAATCACCTGTTGCTGCCAGCCACCTTTTCAATTCCCTGGTACGTATTATATTCCAATTTTGTTATCTTTTCTAAGTATTATTTAACATCAAAATTGAATAGTAATTCGCTTGAAAATTTATAACATTTTACTTTAAAATTCCCAATCACCTGATCTCAGTCTCCTGTTAAACAATATGATAGGTGACATAAAGAAGCATCCGCGTGCTTGAGAAAAATGTGTGTTGAGTGCATTTATATTAAACTTAGAAAATGCCTTGCATTGTTTAGGTAATGTCATAATTCAGTCCTGAACGTTAGAGTATAAAGTGCACAATTTATTTACTTTAGTTTACAAGAAAGAACGCGGATTGATCACCAGTTTGTTTATCTAAGGAATAAATATTCGTTAGTTTTAAAAATGCTCTCGGGTCCTGTACGGGGCTCCAGTGTGGGCAGAGGATCTGATGAAAAGTCGACGTAGTTTACTCTTGCTGAGGAGGCTTCATAGGACAACCGCCATCAGGATCGTAAGGGAATACCGGACGATATCACATGCGTCGACAACTATCCTGGCGGTGTTTCCTCCGTTCGAGATCCAGGCCTTGGCGTTCCGACAAGTGTACGAAGACCAGAGGAACCAAAGCTCAGGCGGGGACTGTCCCCCCACCGTGCAGGCGGCCCGAGATGTTCGGGGGGAAGTTAGACGTGAGGTGTGGGAGCGGTGGCGCTTCCATCTACTCCTGCCGAACTGGGAGACTTGGAGAGACCACGGAGGGTTTCCACTATCCTTCCGGATGACGCTGGTGCTCGCAAGACATGGAGTATTCGCTGACGAGCACCTGTCACCACTGCGGCGAGGGCAAAGACACGGACCAGTACACGTTAGAATTTTATCCGGCGTGGGAGGCCTCTACGGCTGACAATTGGCGAAAGATTAGACCCCTCGTCAGTTGTGAAAGCGATGCTGAGGGAGCGACAAGAGCTCCTCGCAGTACGCTCATATTGCGAAAGCGTAATGCTCGTAAAGGAACGAACAGAGCGGGAGAGGGTGAGAACATCCCACCCTTGCAGGGTTCCGCGCCGAAGGACGGCCCTACGTCGTTCTAGGTGGTCATAGAGACCGACACGCCAAGGAGGATCTGGACCTCTTCAGACTTGCACGACAGCCCAGGGAATAGCGTAGAGAGGGGTGGCCCCTCCCAATGCCCGAACTAACCAAGGAACGACTCCCTCAGACAGGAGAAGACGCAGGAGTGCTCCAGCAGTAATCTGAAAATTTTCTGGGTCCCGGCCATTCCAACTAAGCGTCCGGCGATCCACCGTGGAGTTTTAGTCGGTATAGTCCGACACTATCCCGCCGCTTCCTAGCGGGGATCCATGAAGATTTCCCCACGTATAAAAAAAAAAGAAAGAAAGAAAAGAAAAGTTTTAAAAATGCAATAATTTTGTTTTTGAATTTAACTGACAATTTGTCAAGATTGATGATTCATTTATGATTAATAAGTATTGATTGTTTTTTAGATTTAATTATTTTTGTTTCCACTTTTAAATTTAGCTGACAATTATCAGGACTGGTAATTAGTCCATTTATAATCTAGGCGATTACAAATTATTATTGACGTGTGATATTGGATGTCCAAATTTTGTAAATAATCCTTCTGAAAAGTAATTATCTTTTAATTAATTCTTTGTGATAGAAAGTGTGAGAAAAGATCATCTCTTTTTATTAAATAAAATATTTAAATACAGTTAATTACATGAGACTATTAACGATATCTCAGTCGCCAGTAGATAGTTTCTAAAAAAGTAAAATTACATGTATGATAGTTATTCGTTTGTCCGACCGTTTTTGTAGCAATGTTCTCTGTCACACCTTAAACTTGTTGCAATTCATAAATTAAATGAAAAAGTATGTGGATAAAATCACTGCTAAATAAATCCCGCCTTTGCAGAATCGCTCTTATATAGGTTAAATGAGTGTAGATAAATTAATTCTATGATGATTAATACTAATTGAATTAGGGTCACTATTATATCCGTGTCATATTGAATCTGATTGCTGCTAGCGTTAGTAACAGAGCATAAAACAACAACAAATAGATATTTTCAGAAATATGAAGATAAGATACTCTCGATACATGATAATTAAAAGCAGTACATCTAATTTTGATATCAGTTGATAATCAGCACTGCTTTCTATTTTGAAATAAAAACATGTTATCATAGAGATAATACTCTTTATGTCACCACTTTTTCTTATTTTTAGTCATCAATAGGACAGTTTCTCTAGTTTCTAGCAGGTTGTCCAGATACATCTTTACTTGCCTACAGTTTAGTTGTGGATAAAAGATTCACATCAATAGAATTCTTTTTATGTCAAAAAGAATTGCTGGTGACAAGATGGAATATCCTGCAAAAATTCTTAACGATCATTTCGACTGGTATGTATAATGAGTTGTCTACTATCGTCATAGAAATTATAAGCTCGAATAAATATAACAGAGATAAAATTTGTCAATGCCAGCGATAACATTTTGATCCTAATTACGTACTCAAAGATAAAGCTAAACGATGTTTCCCGCACAATAGTCACCGTCAAAAAGAAAAAAGGAATCTTTAATCCTTTAAATGAGTGCAACCCCAGATACTTAAACTAAATAATTTATGTTACGAAAAGTTAAGTTACATTTTGTAATATAATGAACAAATGCATCAAGGGTCTGAAAACGAATGCATTTGTAGTTCGTTGGATGCTGCGTTTAACAACAGAATGCATTGTGTAGAAATTTGACCGCAAAGTCAAGAAAAATGAAATTTACAAATACGATGCGTCTACTTTGTTGCCATAAATGTGCAGATGCAAAGCAAAAGCTATGAAAGAAACAAAATTGCATTATCCAGACTGCAATGTTATTTTATGGGTTCATGCTATGATGTTTTGAAGTGCATTATATAAAAGCTAAATATGTAAAAAGAAATTACATATGAAAAAATTAAAATGTGGATGCAAGGTGTATGAAGATTACAGAAAATCGAAGTGATTTTAAAATACAATAATCAATTCCATGTTAAATACATTGTACCTTCATTAGATTGTGGGATTTCCTTTCCAATTATCTTAGCTACCAAGGGGCATAAAAGTCATGAAATTATCAAAAATAATTTCGTCATGTTCTTTCCGCGCAAACTTTATATATTTCCATGTTGCTTATGGTAGATGCAAATAATACAGATAGTAAAAAAGTGGAAAATTTTTCCCTATATTTCTATATTTCATCAATAATAATTATAGTATAGATAGTAAATAAGATTAATGATTAGTCACTTATTGCGAAAAATGTAATCCCGAATGAAAATAAAAATCGCGCGATGTTGATACTGTAAATACTACTGATCTGTAAATGTTACACTGATAATCAATTACAATAAGACACTAATCTCTGCAAGTGCTGAGACACAGGTGCACGTATAATGAAATCTTATCATTCTTTCAGGTATCTCGATATCTCCATTTATTTATTTGAATACGTTCCAGTATATATAAAGCAGTCTAGCCGATAGAAAATTCATGAGGTACTACAGTTTTCCCACAGAACTACGGTGAGTTCACAGATCGTTGTAAAATAAAATTTTATATTATAATTATTTATGCTTAAAAACTATTAAATACCTGTTGTCTAAATGAGTTTCTCAACAAGTTTGTTTTATATTTATTGGCTTCTGAGCAATTTTAAACAATTTCTGAGCAAGCAAATTTTAACGCGATCAATTAATCCAACCTCATTAAATGGGTTAAAGTTTCGTCTCGATTTATACCATCGAAAATGCTTCTATTTTCATTGCGTTTCATTTACTATTGAATTATCTATGTACCGTCCGTTTTGCAGATGAAGGTCCCAGTGGTACTGTTCACGGCGATATTTGCGTTCGCAACTGTGAACTCTCATTATCTCCCAGATTTCGGCAAGGGACCGCTCCATGAAGATATACAATACTTCCTGGACTTGATCCCGATGGACAAGGTTGCTTCTGTCGTCCTAGAATATGCCGCTGAAGATTCCGAATTCCAAGAGCTACTTCAATACTTCAGCTCATCAGAGTTCAAGACAATGATCTCGGAGATCGAGACTCTTTACGAGTTCCATAAGTTCGCAGACTATCTAGAAAAAAATGGTGTCTACATTTACGCCGAACTGAATAAATTAAACAAAATAATTGGCATTCCACCGTTCCAGCAGTTTAGCAAAAAACAAATCACTGGTGGAGTGAAAGGTTTGTTCGAAGACGTGAAGCAACTCATCTCTTATGACGCAATCATTCGTGGTTACGTGTACAAGATGAGAACATCGGACGCTTGGCGTGATTTCGTAGCCCAACTGAAGTCAGAGGATAACCAAAAATTTGTGGACGCTCTCTACGAAAACAGTAATTACCTCAGATTCCGTGCAATGCTGGTGAAGAAAGGAATTGACATAATTTTAATCGAAGACATCATCTACACCGTTCTTGGTATTGAATTCCCAATCTTCGAAATGCCTAAGTCGGAAACCGTCGCCTCTGACGAACTATCTAGGGACATTCATGACTTCCTGAACCTGGTCGACGAGAACAAAATAATGAACATCGTTATGTCCTACCTGGAAGACGACGAAGTGCAGAGGGCAATCGAATACATGTACAGCGAAGCATTCCACGATTTGGTCCGCAAGGTCGAAGCTATGCCAGAATATCAAAATTTGGTGAGGTACATGGAAGACTCTGGCTTGGACATGAAAAAGGTGATCAGCAAAATCCACAAATTGTTCGGTATGGAAGACTACGTACCACCCATGGAATTCTCATCGATGAATACATTATCAAACCTTGGTGGATTGAAAGCTCTGTTCAACGCTGTAGAGGCTGCCCTCCCTTTAGACAAATTCACGGCCATGTACAATGAAAAGATGCACACCTCCCCTGCTTTCCAGAACTTCATGCAAAGACTGCACTCCGACGAATTCCAGAGAATCGTCAACACGGTTTACCAATCACCAATCTTCCTGGAAATGAGACAGAAGGTCATCAACGACGGAGTGGACCTTGTCCCTATCAGGGATTTCATCGAAAAAGTGCTTGGCATTCATCTTCCCAGAGTCAACTTCTTGATATTTCAACTTCTAAAAGGAACCTATCACTGAATAATGCTTGACCTTCTAAAACTCGATTTTTTTGTGACTATTTTAGAATTTAACAAATTGTAGTCGTTTAATTTCCATTAAATCTCGAAAACTTACTTTGTGGTATGTTCATTTTCCTGTTGTGAAGCAAAAATTCATCGACTTATAGAGCAAATATACATATATACATATTTTAATTTGAACATATTTCAAAGATTTCGCTTAATCTTGGCAAAAACAAAAATAGGTTAGGATTTATGTCTGGTAGAGTACTACTCTTACTGGTTGCATTATTTTATTTTCTCTGCTTGTTTATTTCTTATTCTTCATATTGCTAGGTCACTTCAATTTTACTAAATTGTGTCTGTTTCTCTTCGTGCAAATCATCTTTATTCGTGTTTTCCTATCGCGTTCAGCCACATCGTCTTTTCTTTTTAGAACTTTCTTTTCTCCCTTTTTCTCCCAATCGTTGTTCGCCTTCCATTCCTCAAGCTTCGTGGATTCAAGTGTCATTTCCCTTCTTTCTCACTTGCCCCTCTTATGACTTCCTGCTTCATCCTAACGCGCCAATGGCAAGTTTCGAGGCTTATTAAATTGTAACAATTTTAATTAGAGAAGTAGCGTGCACCAGCTTGTTCCTCCCCTTGTTCGTCCTTCTGTTAGTTCTCACCAGAGAAGGACAGAGTGAAAGGGTGGCTAAACCCCGCGGCAACCGAGAAGACGCGTCGGTTAAGACACCCCATACTTTCCTTTTAAAAGTTAGCGCCACGTGCTCGAACACGGTCCTCTTTTATTTATCGAATAGCTACCGTTGCTACTTGAGGCCATTCGCTGCACCCGGTGCCCTTTTGCTTTTCTGTTTGATCAGCAAAATACGGCGTTAACGAATAACTATTTTCGACGAGGGGTGAAATTGATCATTATTCAACAAATCGATCTTAAACTTACCAAGACAGGCAGTTAATGATGGAACGCGATTTTTTGGGATTAATTCTAAGTCTTAGAAAAAATAGTAATATGAGCGAGAGAATTTTTAGAGTCAAATTAATGTTCTAATATAGAAATTTCTGTGGTGCTTGATATTAAAACATTTTAGTGACCTTTGGGAAAGAAGCACTTATATGTATAATTGTATCTATCTATTGAATCGCTCTATATAAATAAAGAGGTGAGGATTTTAATGATACAAATATGGTGCGTTATTCTACTTATTTTAAGGAAATATACTATCTTAGTAAGATAAGTTATTTAACGAACAAGAAAGTGGTGTTTCATTTTTATTGGAATGTGTATACAAAAATTTGTGGTATGCATAAGCCATTTTTGATGTGATTAATGGTTGGGGATCCATCTTTGAAAAACTAATTCTTACTTAATGTTACGATAAGTATACTACTCAAGCTCTTTAGAATAGAAATTAAATTCTTTTTTCACGTTTTAGCATTTTTTTCAACTAAGTAATATTGCACAATGTAGTAGCTTCGCCATTTCCAATTAAACCAATATTGATTCGGGACTTAAAAATATAATCGGCAATTTCTATATCGGATGTTATCTTGTCTGAATTATCGAAGAACATTATTACCGATTTACTAGATTGTCTACTTACCTGTTTCGATAATTTACACTCTGCTATACCTACACATTAGTTAAGTGTTTAATAAGTTATCATTAAGTATATGATACATACGGTTTCTTACGTTTGTCGGTAATTATCCATTAATTTAGAAAAGAAATAGATGCAAAGTAGGTACGATTAATGAAAATGTATATTTCGAAATAATATATATATAAGCATATATATATATATATATATATAATATAATATAATATAATATATAATATAATATATATAATATATATAATATATATATATTGTTTTAAATAATTAACAATTCACATCTAATAATTAATTTAACGGTGATGAAGGACCTGAAACTAAATATATTCTGTCATTATTAACTTCGGTTCGAATTTACTTTCAACGTTAATTTGGTATACAATCTATGTTTTCGCACAGTTGGCTGGTACTGTACAATAGCGATGTTTACATTGATTGTCACGTCCGATTTGCAAAGTTTTACAACCGTAATGAGTTCGTGATTCATAAGCGTCGACATAGAGGACGCCACATAAATGTTTATAACAGCAGTCTGATAGTTAGGTGATCATTTCTTATCATTTTCAAAAAAATTACTGCACTAATTGCGTCGACTTAAAGTGGGTATGTCATAGATCTCATTCAGCAATTAACATTTTATTTGCCTTAAACTTCATATAAAGCTGTAATCGATATAATATAATTAATTATGATATCCATTAATTTTGCAAATTTTTAAAGCATTAACTTCGTTCAAGCTGGAGCGTATAAACGATACGATGCCTTCAGTGTTTCAATTATTTTGATTATATTTTTAAAAAATAATTATCCATTAAAAATGATGAGTTTTACTTTTCGTGATGAAAATTTTTTGTGATATAATATTAACACGTAATAATAACAAAAATGTGTTTTACATTACATTCCGTATATTCCATGTATGATACAATATAAAATACAGATAATAAATAATAGATGCTAGATAATAGATAGATGATAGATAATGTAAAATAAAAATATTTCATATTTTACAATCCATATTACATCCAAACGTTCTCTTGATTCTGGCTGCAAAAAAGTGAAAAATATTTAATCGAACAATTTTTCCATTGATAAGTAGCATTAAAAAGCTTATAATTCCTAAAAATATCGACATACATGTATCGATAAAATAGCAGTACTATACTCTTGTTACTTGTTATTTTTTACACATCCTAAAATTGAGTTATAGTTTCATTTGGATTAATTATCTATTTGACGAATCAGATTTGGGAACGTCATTATTCGTGTCTCATATATTAGTGACCTTTTTAATAATGACTAATTCAAATAATCTTATCAGAATGAGTAAGTCAAATTCACCGTGATATATAAGACGGAATGAAAAATTGATGGGCGTTATAATTCTCCCGGCATTAATGAGAAAAAAACCAGGTCCTACAGTAAGTAGCATATAGTTTTAAGTATAATTGCAGTCATTCACAATTTAAGAATTAATGGATTAACTGTAATTCATAACTGTAACTGTAATTAGAACCATTCATATATTATTCTGAAATTAATTAAAGATTTTTATTCCTATATCATTTGAGTACATTGTACAATAACATATACATACCAATTTCTGTTAATTAACATAAATTCTATTAACGACACTGTATAAATACATTGATAATTCCATAATGATCGAACGCTAAATCATTTCAATAAATTTCATCGTGATTTTCCATTTTTTCATAATTCATCTCAATTTTCAGATGAAATTCGCTCTCACAGTATTGTCTATCCTGGCCACAGCCAGCCATCTCAACGCTTACATGTTGCCAAGCGTTGGCACAGGTGCCCTGGCCAAGGAATTGCAGGATTTCGTGAACTTGGTGCCCATCGACAAAGTACTGGAGCTCACGCAAGTATATCAAGCCAGAGACAAGGAATTCCAATGGATTATGACTTTCTTGCAATCCGATGATATGAAGGGCTTCGTCGAAGACGTGGAAGATTTACCTGAATACAAAACCCTCATGAAGTATTTGCTAAACCAAGGTCTTGACGGTTACACTTTAATGAAAGACGTAAAAGAATCCATGGCAGCGAATATCGAAAAAACTAATGTGAATTCTAATCTCAGAATTACCGGAGGAATCGCAGGTTATGTAAAAGACGTTTCAGAAGTCATATCTGTGTACAATATGTTGAATCTGTTCGAATACAAGGTCGCAACTTCTGAGGTTTTCAAAAATTTCTTGCACGAAATTCTATCTCTTCAATACGAGAACCTTTACACAAGTACCTTCACGAATCCTCATTTCCAAAGAATACTAGTACAGCTTAACTACCTCTATGTCGACAGCAATACGTTCCATACGAATTTCTTCACGTTTCTCATAGCTAAAGCGTTGATATATAAATATCTTTAAGCATTACAGATAAGAATGCGCGTATAGACCGTTTGTATGTACATATAATTGACTTAAAATTGTGACTTGTAACATGTAAAATTATTTCATATATATGTATGCTAAATTTAGAACAATATTTAATAAATATATTAAGTTAATTGACATTAGTAAAATAATGCTGTTCTTTCTTTTTTACACTTTTTAGTGTTTTTACATTTTTTTATAACATAGAAAATATTTGAAATTAATGTTAAAATATTAAATACATGGTAAACACAATGGTGAAATATTAAATACAATATTAAAGAAAATATTAAATGTTAAATATTTGTAGAAAAAGAAGTAACATTATATAATCTACGGATTAAAGTTTTATTTCCATGAGAAATTTTGAATAGAAAACTCCTGCTTTTTAAAGTGAAATTGAGCCGAATGAATAATTCGCATGACAGGAAAATCTGTGTGGGAATTGTTTAAAAGTTAAAATTATTTAATTTCGCGTTGTTAATTTTGCTGCTGTTTCCTAACGAACATTACATCATAATCAAAAACTGTAAAATGATATCTGTGGCTATCAATCATATCGATATAATCAAAATTACGAAACAGTAGTAGCCAATGTAATTCTGTTTCTATCAGATAATAGAGTTGGGATAACAACTACAAGTCTTTCTTAATTTATAATTTTTCCCTAAATTTGTTAACTTCCATTCAGTCATAACAAGATGTTACCATACAATAAAATATAAACTAAATTTCTCACCATTTATAGATAAATGAATGGAAAAATATGAAAAAAAAACAATATACAAATATAGACACTAAAAATTTCCTATATGTCAAATCAATTGATCTGAAAAATTCCTAATATATCTATAGTATAATAAGGATGAATAAGCCTATATACAAGCCTATACAGTCAAACATCATTTATTGATTAGTGGCGAAGAATAATAGCGAATTTTATTGTTATCACCACTTGCTATTCAATATGATAAGTCCAGTTTAAAATAATGCCTGAGAAAGATCGGTTCATACATAGAAATCATTCGATGTTTGGAGTTTTCAATTGTGTACACCAATCAAATTTATATATGAAGTTAATAGTTCGCTTAAAACATATTTTGGAGGTATCGTTTGCTTTTATCACGCAGAAATAGCATTTTGAGTGTACGATAGGAAATAATAATTGAAATTAAACATTGCGACACAATTGTACTCGATAGATTACGATTACTTCTTCAAGGAATTTATCATTATTGACATTATCTTGGCTCATGATAATCTGTAATGTTATATAACTAATAGCCTACCTATTTTTTGTAATAGATAAGGAATGTGTGTATGTTTCACGTTTTTTTATCGATGATTATTGTTTACAAGAAATCGTAGGTATATTACGAGTGTTCAAAATAATCTGTTTTGTAATGTATGCTATTACGCAAAGGATGCGGCTGGTTGAAATTGAGCACCAATTTATTGTTTTCTAAATACCTATTTCCTGAAAAGTTATCCCGGTAAATAGCACTGATGCATCCACATTATTTATGTGGTTTCATGTCACGTTACAATTATGATGACTTTCTACGGTGTAAAAAATCTTGCAACCATTCAGCTATCAAGCTTTTTGTAAGCTAGAATATATGTATACTCCAACTATATATATATTTATATTATATTTAAAAATATTTATATATTTAAAAATAGCGCTTAAGAAAGGTACTTTAAAATCTTAATGAAACCACCCCTGACATAAGGGTCCGTCGCAAAATATATTCCTATGCAATAAAGTACCTACAAAGGAAATTTCTAAATGAAAAGAAATTATATGGTAATAAGATAAACTATAAATGAAGTAGTCAAATATATCCGTATGTCATATATTTAGACGTTCCTTGCGCAACATGTAAAAATGTATGAAATATGTAAAAGTTTGTGTATCAAACATCAAATAATTTCAAAGTATATTAAGTACAATATATAATGTGCGCACATGCGTTATTTACTAGAAAAAATGAGTAGATTTATTAATTATGTAATTATGTGTTGGTGGATTAGGTGACAATATGATAACGTAAAGAATCCTCGAAATATAACCATAATCTGTCGAATACAATTGTATTGCAACCATTCATTTTACTATATTACGTTTCATTTTAACTATCATCGCGTATCGTGCACGTATTGTGACGTAGCTCGCTTGCATGATAAAATATTGACGATATCTTTGAAATGCATCTTAAGAAGACCATCACGCCAGACGATGCGAATTTGATTATTAAGTGAAACGTTTAAAAATGTCAATGTCACGACTCTTCTCGAAATGATGATAGAATCATGCGAAAGGAAAATTGCGGAAATGATAGGAAACATGTACTATATTTCTCAATTAAAAAATATTACAGACCTACACTTGTAACTCTTCAATAATCTATGTAGCTCGAAGTCTTTGCGTTTAAACAATTATTATAAGTTTATATGAAATGATTGCATTAAATAATATTAGACTGGTGCATAGTAAGAATCGTTTTGTCAAATGAAATATTGAACGCATGTAGTTTGCGCAGAAAATAATATTTTCGTGATTTGCTCATCTGACAGGATGATTAGCTATGAAATTCTATTATTCTCTATTATTCAGAGATAGTTTATTCATTAAAAAGTTAGCTAGGTTTCATTGGATAATAATAGCAGTTTAATTTAATAGTAGATAGAAGGATAAATAATAGTTTTAAAAATTATCTATTATCTTCCTTATTTCGTTCAACGACATATGTGAAGGTAGTTTCGCGCAACCACTACATTTAGATTCATGAAACTCCGCTGACTTCGCGAACTTTCAGCGCAAATAAAAATGTAGTATCGCAGGTGCATGCTAATCTTCGCAATGGCTTGCCCTGTTAAATTCGCGGAATAAAGAAAACTTAAATTTCTTGTCGTAACTGCTGCACAAATCCACTAGCTTAATAAATCTCGTGTCAAAAAGAGGATATCTCGACCAATAGAAGTTTAACCGTCATAATTTGCTTTCGTCTCGTGTGTTCTTTAAGGAACGCGTCAAACGTTAACCTAGCAAAGGGATGTCTATCATCGTACGATGGCCTGGCGAATCTACTCGGCCACTTTGAACAAGGTCTTTCTCTCTTCCGTATCTTAAGTGTGCAAACTTTCGTCGTAAGTTTCTGAAGGGTTAAACTTTGCGCAGTTGCAACATTGTTCGCAACTCTAACCTCTTATCCCGTTTTTTACATGTTGTGCCAGACCAGTGGATTTACATTAACAAACCCTGTCGATAATTGGTCAAGAATTTTGCACTTGAAACGAATCATCTGGTACAATGATTTCTTATTAAATCAACATTAAGAATCAACTTTAATCTTCTGAAAGACATGAACCCTCAAATTATGATTGTTACCATGGTAGCCGCAGCTTCGGTTGCTTTTTTCGGATTCCTTGCCTATCGGATCAGAGTTCGATCGAACGATCCAGATTTATTAAGCGTACTCCCATTGGAAGACAACAGCTCCCTCGACGAAGATCTCAAAGACATTTTGGCGTTCGTCCCTATAAAAGAAGTACAACGAATCATTGAAAGATACATGGAATACGACCCCCAGATCGGAGATACCGTGAGCTTCGTGAACGACCAGAAGAGATTCATATTGCGCGAGTTCCAGAACATGCCTGAAGCAAACAAATTGATCAATTTTCTGCGACAGAATGGTTTGGACGTGGATTCCTGGCAAGAGAAGATACGATGCTTTTGGAAGATGTCTCCCAAGTTCATCAAATACGATCCGAGTATGGCAGCCGGAGGCCTGACCGTGATGATCAATAAAATCCTGGAGACCATGCCACTGGACGAGCTGCACGAACTGTTGCGACAAAAGGTGAAATACTCGGCAAGCTTCCGCAGATTTCTGTATACGTTGAGGTCCAAAGACTACCTGGAGCTTTGCAACGCGATTGAGACTAACGATGTGCTACATCATCACTATTTCTGGGCGAAAGAGGGTGGACTAGAGATCACGTTCGCGATCGAACTATTCAATGAGCTGCACGCCTACCTAACGCAGGCATTAGTCACCTAAGAATTGTCATGAACCATTAATAATCATTATTGAGTAATAAACTGCAGTGGAATGTAAACATAATACATTTCAGATTTTTTATTTTTACACATTTGGTTTTAGTAACGTAGAATTTAGCTTATAATTTGCAAAATATCCGCACATATGCACAATTGCGACAGAAACAGAATTTTCAAAAGAACGTTCAAATGTTATTCATATGATTGTATCATTTAAATATGTACTTGGTCAATTATAAGTGGATAAGACACGTGCTCTGCATTTTACTACAATAAAAAGATATGGCCGAATGAGAGGGGGCAGTAGATGAGTTTGACAGCTGAAAGATAGCGAATAATCGGTAAAGGGGCTCCTTCCGTTTGATAATATCTCGTTATCGTCACTCGTAATACATAAGAAAAATGGTGCTTCGTAATACATAAGAAAAATGCTTGCGTACGCTGCAATACACGTACTGCCTTGTCATTTTGTGCTATTTTTTCACGTATCCATAATTACGGATAAAGTGTTCATACCTGGAATTGCATATGCATTCCTATACTATATTATTTGCAAGATTTTGATGATAATGTTTCACGCTTTCCCAAAATTATCCCTAAACATATAAACATATTCCTAAAATTATTCTCTAAAAACACTACCTTTTCGAAATTTTACAATTTTTGAGTAAATGCAGATTATCGCAGATTTTCTAATAACTTCTTAACAAAATTTTTTCTTCTATAAAAATCGAACTTTTTGTGTAGTGCAAAGATAAAAGGGACATAACATGAAAAAGATGATATTTTAATTCATCATAATATATTTTATTCCTTATTCCGGGAAGCTGCAATAAATACCATTGAAATATCAAATATACATGCTTTTTTAATATGTAAAACTTTAAATTGCAATGGAAATTATAAGTAAAAATGGGGACAAGGCTTGGAAAATTGTTCTATCCATGTTGAAACCAACGTCTACGACCTGTTGTGCCACTTCCAGGAAGTTCTTGTTCGAGAAAATGGACATGTAGAATGTTAAGTACTTGTTCAAGACCACTTCATACACCAAGTCTCTAAACACCTTGGCGTGCTCAATTTTGTCTTCGTAGAGACGCGACAGGTCATCCATATAGCCATTGATTCCACCGGTGACCTTGTAAGGAATCAAGTAAGCTGTTATCTTAGAGGTCAGAGGTCGGATACTAAGGGCTTTGTTGAAATTGTTCACCACCAAGTTTACATCAAAACCATTGCCCTGCGTATAGTTCAGCAGCACCTTGAATTCAGGCGCCTGTTCCAAGTTTTGTACACATTGTTTCGACTCGTTGCTGTTCATCAACTTCATGGCTGTTTGGAAATGTTCGTCCTGGGCCAGGTATGCTTTCGATATTTCGAGGAGCTCCTCGATCGAGATCAAGTCGACAAATTACTGGAGCTCCCTGGCGAGATCCAAACCCGTGAATGGGGCTTGGAGGGCGTTCAGAGAATTGACCGCAATCAGAACAACCAAGAACGCTATGATGTCTGTCATCTGCAAAAAATGAATTCGTTGAATATGACTGATACACGTTTATGTTTTGAGGAAGGAATTCTACTGCTTTATTACGCTATGGGTATAATGAATGCACGTTGTGAACTATAAAGTATCTGAAAAATGATGTAGCTACTCTCATCATAAAATTCTAGTTCGTGAGTATCCAATGTATCATAGTCTAAGGTACTGTTCTGTGACAAATCGGATAGAGGATCGATGTACAAAATTTAACGGAATCAGGATTAAAAATGCTTCATGTATGTAAAAGTCAACAATTTTCTCTTCTTCTTTGACTTCTTTTAGTTAATCATATTTCGCCTCTTGATATGAACTACCTCCAGGTTGTGTCCCGTTGCATTTTACGTACGAATAGGGCAGATCGTAAATGCATTTCGATAAGCTTAATCAATTTCATTGTGTACTTGTAAAATACGTTATATCGTACTCCGATTGCAAATGACTTAGCCTAGCTTCATATAACTATGCAATTTCCAATTAAGTAGTATTAATGTTATGAACTTGTCCATTTGTGAAAATGTTTCGAAGACGTGCGATGTTACCTGTGACACCAGCGTGTCAATTCCACATGACTGTTACGTCATGGAACAGATCGAAAATAATTTTAGGTTTGTGATATACAGCTATATATTGGTATGAAGCTATATATTGTACCAGCTTGTTATATCAGTTCCAAGAAGACGTTTCCTTGACCTCCATAGCCTCCTTTGGGAGCTTCGTTAAGAGTGACACAAAAACATCGTTCACATAGGAAATGTTTATTGACGTATGATGGCTATTTTCCCAACTCCATCGAGACCTCGCGCCATTCATTCACAAACATCTATGGCAGGAAAGGAATGCGTTTCTTCTGCTAAAAAAATGTCTAGATGTTACACAACTTGTTTAATTACAAGCGGATCAAGCAAGTGTTTTGTATTAACACGGTAGAAATGCATGATAAAAAGAGGGAGCAATAGGTATATAAGAAGCCCACCCTCCCGGTTGATAATAATCTCGTCAACAACACTCGAGTTGCTACTTCATAGTAGATAAGAGATATGTTTGTATACAATTCCTTGATATTCTGCGGTAACATCTATTTTCTGATACAATTGCGCAAAAAATGTTTACTCCTCAACTGTATATTACTCATAGCGAGATTTCCTCAATAATGTTTTACATTTCTTACATTTCCAAAAAGTATTATCTGTCTTGTTAAATGTTACTTTATATTGGTATACGCATGTGGTTACCAACAATGTTTTAATAAAATTTTTTCTTATGTAAAATTCAGACTACTTAATAGTGCAATGGTAACAAGGATGTAGACGAAGAAGGTGATATTTCAATGCAATATAATTATACTTTATTCTTTAAGAGATAAATGAAGAATAAGCATTATGGAACTGAGTTCTTAAAACCTAATACTTTCAACTTTAAATTACAGTGGAAGTTACAAGTAGTAAGGGAGCGAAAACGTGGAAATAGTTTCTATCGATGCCAGAGTTTGCGGCCTGTTGTTCCAAATTTTGGAAGTGCTTATTCGAGAAAACGGATAGGTAGAAATGTAAGTATTTGGCGGAGATCACTTCGTGCACGAAATCCCTGAATGCCTTGGAGTTCGCTATCCTGTCTTCGTAGATCTGCGAAAATTTATCCATCGAAAGAAGTCTACCGATATCGTAGATGTAGCCTTGGATTCCACCGGTGATATTGCGGTAAGGGGTCGAATAAGCTCGTATTCTAGAGACCAGAGGTGGGATACCAAGGGCTTTGTTGAAGTTGTTTGTCACCAATTTTATATCAAAACCACGTTCCTGTATAAAGTCCAGCAGCATTTTGTATTCCGGTGCCTTTTCGACATCCTGTACCCATTGTTTCGATTCACTGCTCCTGACCAACTTTATAGCTGTTTGGAATTGTTTGTCCTGGGCCAGATAGGCTTTCGATACTGCGAGAATTTCATCGATCGGGGTTATGTCCACGAACTGCTGGAAATCTCTGGCGAGGTCGCCCGAACCCGTGGCTGGGACTTTGAGGGCATTCAGAGGACTGGCCGCGACCAGGACGACCAAGAGAGCTGCGATGGCTTTCATCTGCGAAGAAACGAAATCTCTGAATATCGTTGATACACGTACACATGGGTTCAGAGGAAAAAGTTTATATTGATCTGTGATTGATTATATTATGTTTGTAATTAACTCTACTCCTATTTTATCCGCAGCACAAATAGAATGCTTTCTTACGTTATGGTTATAGAAGATGCGCGTTCTGACTAATAAAGTATCGAAAAAAATGACGGGAAATTCAATAGAATAAGCAAAAACGATTATGTTTCGTATGTAAAAATACAAAATTTGTTCGTATAGATTAGTCACCAATGAAAATGGTGCATGTTTAGCACACGTTTAATTTAATGAAATTGTATGGGTAGGTACCTACCTTTGATACTTCTCTTCTCTTTTGACTTGCTTTAATCGTTTGTAGTTTTCTCCTCGACCTGTTGTAACAGCAGGTCGTGTCCTGGTGCATTTTATATACAGGTGAAGCAAGCGATAATTGTAGTTCGATAAGATTAATAGATTTCTAGATACCCTTGTAAAATGCGTCATCTCATATTCTATTGGCATATAACTTATTTCAGTGCTATATCTCTCCTTCGTTATCCACTGTATCGTGTTAACTGTAAGAACATGTATCGATTCCTAAAAATGTTTTGATAAACTTTTTATGTCTCCTGCATGCTAGTTTCACAATGGTAATCATACAGATTATCGATCAATTCGAAAGAAGCTTTCTTGATAAAGGAATCTGTATAATGTACGAGCTTATTCTATCAAGAAAAAGTTTCTTCGACTTCTTTAGCCTGCTTTGGGAGCTTCATAAAAAAAGGCATACAAACATAACACCACATAGGATATATTTATCTATCGACATATGGTGGCTACTTTCATAGCTTCATCGAGACCTTTCCCCTTCCCGAACATAAGCACGAAAACATCCTTCACACAACTTTAATCGAATATGAATTAAGGCATAGATTAAAATTTCCATTGTTTCGTTACTGTTTCGCCGCGTGAATCCACTAGAGGCATTGAAGAAGCCACGTCAAATACTACTCGAAAGAGATCTTAGATGAATTAAACAATTTTTTATAACAAGAACTATGATACAAAAGTACCATTAATATTCTCATAATATTTCACACTAGAAATTGTAAAGGACACTTTCAATTGCACGAATGTTCAAGGTATAACATATGACGTTGATGGTTCATGTAACTGTGCAAAGTCTGCCTCTTCCTTACGAAAAAAGATATAAAATTCATTGCGGTCAATGTTCCATTTCTATGGGTGGAAAAAGTCATGCCATTTTGGAAGGAATGGGTGCCATACGGTGCGGCACGGCGATGTAAATACGAGTAACGCTCGCGATCAAGCTGTTAAATAAATTTATGTAGATATTGATCGCCTAAAGATTGTCATAAATAGTTAATAATCATTACTGAGAAATAAATTGCAATGAAATGTCAACGTGACAAATTCCAAATTTCTTACTCTTATACATTTGGTTTTGGTATTGTAAAATCTATCTTAGAATTTGCAAAATATCCGCAAACATGTTCGATAGCAATAGAATACGATATATTCCTAAAATTTTTGTAATGTTCTTCAACTTGTTTAATTACGAACGAGTGAATCAACAGGCATATATTAACACAGGAACATGATAGAAAGAGAGAGAGAGGGGGGGGAGCATAAGTATAATTATATGATTGTAAGATTACAGGTAATTTTTTAAGGGGGAGCTTCCGCTTAATAGTATTTTGTCAACAACATTCGAATTGCCACCTCATAGTAGATAAGAAAAATGTTTGTACACAATTTCTTGATATTCCTTGATGGTAACATTTCTTTTTGCATACAATTGCGCAAAAAATGCTCACTCGTGGAGCTGTATATTACTCATTGCGAGGTTTTCTCGATAATGTTTTACATTCTTATCAGTAAAATAATTATCGGTCTTATTAAATGTTCCTTTATATTGGTATAAATATGTAGTTGACAAAATTTTTTAATAAAATTTTTTTCTTATGTAAAAATTGGACTACTTAATAGTGTAGTGGTAACAAGGATGTAGATTAAAGAAAGATTAAACAAATATTTCAATGCACCATAATTATATTTTATTTATTACGAAACAAATGAACAATAAGCATTGTCGAATTGAATTCCTAAAACTTAATACTTTCAACTTTAAATTACAGTGGAAAGTATAAGTATTAAAGGAGCGGAAACTTGGAAATAGTTTCTATTGATGCCGACGTTTGCGGCCTGTTGTTCCAAATTTTGGTAGTGCTTATTCGAGAAAATGGACACGTACAAGGATATGTGTTCGGCGGAGCTCATTTCGTGCACGAAATCCTTGAATACCTTGGAGTTCGCTATCTTCTCTTCGTACAGTTGCTCAAACTCATCTATCGAAATAAGACTACCGATATCGTAGACGTAACCTTCGATTCCACCGGTGATCATGATATGAGGAGCGAAGAAGGTTTTTATCCTAGAAATCACAGATGGGATACCAAGAGCTTTGTTGAAGCGGTTCACCAGCAATTTTATATCCAAACCGCTGTTCTGCATATAGTCCAGCATCTTTTTGAATTCAAAGTTCTGTTCGATATCTTGTACCCATTGTTTCGATTCGTTGGACCTGAATAACTCAACGGCTATTTGGAATTCTCTATCCTGAGCCAGGTAGGCTTTCGATATTTCGAGAATCTTTCCAATCGGGATCACGTCGAGGAAAGGCTGGAGCTCCCTTGCTAGAGCGCCCGAACCCGTGGCTGGGAGTTGGGTAGCATTCAGAGGACTGGCCGAAACCAGGACAACCAAGAGTGCTACAATAACTTTCATCTGTAAAAAAATTAGTTCTTTATTTTTGTTGATGACCGCTTATGTTTAGAGGAAGAAGTTTAGACTACTTTAATAGGGTATGGTTACAGTGGATGCGCATTCCGATGAATAAAATATTTGCAAGATGTAGCTAGTCTTATAACGAATTTGTTAAAACTTCAGTTGGTGAGCATCCAGTGTATCATAGCCTTCAAGGCAAAGAGGAAAATTCTATACTTCATGTCTATGAAAAGCAACAATTTTTGCAAATAGCTTATTGATCATTAAAATGATGCATGCTTGGCAGTCGTCTAATTCAAAGAAATTTGTATCGGTACTTACTTTCGATGCTTTTCTTCTCCTTTGACTTTTTTTAGTCGCGTTTCGATGTAAACTACTGCCAAGTTGTATCCCATCGTATTTTATATACAAGTTGCGGAGATGATAATGTTATTTCGATAAGATTTATCAATTTGAAGATATACTTGTGAACTGCGTTATCTCGTATTCTCCTTGCAAATTACTCTAGTTTCATATCTCTGTCTCATGTTCGGAATCGTAATAATTATAAAAACATATCGATCCATGGAAATGTTTTGATGATATGTGACGTGACACCTGAGTGCGAGTTTCATATTGATAGTCAAACAATTAGAAAAATATCTTGGTTTCATGATAAACGAAACTGTATGAAGTACCAGCTTATTTCACTAAATCAAAGGAGAATACATTAGCTGACAAATTTCCTCTACCTTTGTGACCTGCTTTGGGAGCTTCATTAAGCGAAATGTAAAAATGTTTGCACATAGAAAATATTCATTGACGTATGATAGCTACTTTCCACTCGCCCACCCGATTTTTATTAAGTACGTAATCTTCCTGTATAGAACTATTACCGAATTGCATAAAATTAAAGTTTGCCCAAAATTGCAGTTTCGTTTCTATTTTGTCGCGTGAATCAACCGTATGCTTCGGTAAAGGCACATCAACGAAAGGAATCTTAGACGAACTAAACAATTTTTCATAAAGGCAACTGTAATGCAAATATACTCTTAGTATTTTCATAATATTTCGCACCCTTAATTGAAGATACGCACGTGCACCTTCGTTTACGTAACTATTCAAAACTCATCCATATCGTATCAGAACTTGGTTCCTAAAGATGTTCGATCGGTATTCATCGATCGGTATTCATCCCTAAACACATGCCCAGTACCGTATTCTCAAAGCGGTCAGCGCTTCATTTCTCGGGGTGGAAATTTAAGTCACGCCGTCGCGGAAGGAATTAATTCCGTTGAAGACGTCGCTTAGTCGTATGAACGAAACATACCGGTGTGAGTTCGACGAGGACGAGGTCGAAGGGTGTACGGATGACGGGGGGAGATACAGGGCTCGGGGCTGTGCTAAGGCAAGCGGCTCGCGGTGTCTGCGGCAAACAATTCCAATTAACTCGCTGGAATTGGAATAGGACTCCTCTCGTCGACGCTTTCTCGACCGAGAGATCGTCTCCTGGGTGCACGAACGTCGACGACGACGTGGGGAACGCGCGCGCGTTCCTCGCCTGGCCTTTCTCACCCTCTTTCATCCACGTTCTTCGATATCTTCCTCTCCGTCCACGCGCAGAAATTAGCTGTCCATCTAAAAAGTTGGCGAAAACACGCTCCACTGACAAGGAGAACGAGAGATTACGCAACTCACGCTTACTGAAATGAAAAAACTTGGTGGATCTTCCAAGTTTCCTCATTGATATTTACATTTCAATTGAGAATCCTCGATCGAAAGGACGGAACAGCGTATTTTCGAAAACAAATATTCACACGATCAGAACATCGGTGCATAATTTCTTGATCCTCGTCCTAACATCCGTCTCTCTATCTGTCCTACTCGAAAGGCGGAGCTGGTTGGTAGCCGGGGAGGTATAATTCAATCAGGCTTTGGTAGGGGATGTTTGTCAAGTACGGTTTCTTTGCACGTGCACCGTGGGCGAGTGAATAGCTACCCGTTGGACCATTATCCGGCGCATAATGCTCGTCATCGTCGTCATCGTCGGCCAGGGATAGAGCAAGACAAGGAAGAAGAAGAAGAGAGACACACACAGAGAGAGAGAGAGAGAGAGAGAGAATCATAAAGCACAGGGTTGGGCCGTCGCCCTAGACAATGCGGTTCTTGAGCTGCTCAGATATTGAAGACGCCCGAAAGCGGTGTGTACCAATCTCGGTGTGTACCTAGCGTCTAGCCCGCTACTCTACATTATTAAATCTCACCCGTGTGGACCGGCCACACAGGACGATGGTGTTCTTTCGTCGCTTTCGAGATGCCGTCGACCGACGTGCGTCGAATTTTCAACGGGACAGAACGCCCGGCTAACATGGTGGGACGTTATCACGCGTTATCGTCCCACACTGTGGTGTGTAGAAAAATTTAAAGGGTATCTTGGACGATAGTGGTAGCGATTAACGGTAATAATCGGTGGTTACGTAGAAAATGCTGAAACGATATTCTTTTCGAAACTCTTTCGACGCGTAATATTTTTCGTTACACCAACTTAACCTCCCACCCTTTGTTCCAATCAATCGACGCACGCAGCCAACATCAGGTATACCTACGTAAGTCGCACTTCTCAATTATCGATACTTATCCTCAAGGTTTGTTGTCCAATGGTATTATTTAGTATGATTTTTATTGTTCACGTGAAATTCTATCATTCCACTCGAAACACTTCAAGTGTTTTCGTGGAATTTACTACAGGTATCGATTTTCCTAGCAATTAAATAGAATTTCATCAAGGATTTTTAAACAGCGTTAAGTAATTGTTCCTTTGTTTCTGATAACTGGAAAAGGAAAGAATGAGATTGTTACTCATTTCAAGAGATTTTGATCATTTTTTTAATCAAAGTTTAATTTTTAAAATCTGCATTTTTGGGATAAAATCTTTATTGCGATAAAGATGCGGAATAAGAAGTAAGAAAAGTAATTGATTCTAGAAACTAGTGTATTAAATTTTCGAAATTATACTCCTAATCAAATAACGTAAGCAATATCATGCAACGAAATTTTCCCTATTCGTTCCATTTCAAACATTCCTTCTTTTACTCAATAATCGCATAAAACGTCGTAAAATTTCTTTGTGTGTGAACGGGGCAAAAGCATGATTCGCGTGGTGGTTGAAAATAATTCAGAAAGCACTAGTCCATGTGGCTCGTCTTAAGCAGCAATAACCGGGTCCAATTAGCCGGTGAGAACTACATATTCCGTCTCCCATTTACGACGGCATAATGCTACCTGTTTCACGCAGAGCCACGTATAATTACAGACTAATGCCGGAGCGTCCGCAATCGTGGCAGGTGGCACATAATCGCGGCCTCGTAACCCTCGAACGAGTTAATCCGTGAGACGTCGCGCCGTTTGCCGCGACGCCTGCAACCAGTGTCATCTCGTCGTCGCCGTTAGACGTCGTCGACGTCGACGGCTCTGCGTGGTTGTCGTCGCCGGTGAAATCGTCGGGCAAGAGACGACATTTAAAAGTAGCTATATAGCGGGACTTGATCCGCTTACCGGGTTTAAAAGTCAAGTGCTAAAAGCGCAATTCATCCCATCCAGCCGGGATATAGTGGGGAGAAGGTGGAGATCGGAGGAAATCGGCCGTGGAGAAGCTTCTAGGAGGACGATAGAGGAAACATAGTTGGCTGTTCTCGCTCTGGTGTCTCTGCTCGTCGTCGTTCTGACCACTTCGTTCAACGGCTCATTTTATTTTCCGACGCGAGAAGGTATCGTTCGTCCCGTATGAAAGTCTGCCTGCCTTCTTTCTCCCTTTTCTTTTTTCTTTTCTTTCTTTCGTACCGGCTTCGTTCGTTTCGTTCGTCCGTCTCGCGCTCTTGTTTCTAGTTTCTGTGTTTCTATTTTCTGCCTCTTCCAAGATTGGAGGGTCGACGGAGCGGAAACAAGGGGTGACTGCGTCCTTTCTCTGCCACACGGTTTTTTTTCTCTTCTTTCCGTTTGCGTGCCGCTCGAGTGGCACCGTTTACCGAAGCTGAAGGTACGTAGTACGTATTATTGCGACGGCAATCGTTCCCGGGATAAGCAATGAAATTTCAAAGTCTAGAATCAACCCTCTAAGGACTTGTGCATATTGCTTCGTCCAAGTCTTGTATATTGACATTTGCGGTTTTGAAATATTTCATGTTTCGTGTGTTCTTTTCTTTGACTGTGTTGTTAAGTATTAGGATCTAGGAATCTGCTTTTACAATTTGTTGAAGTGGTTACCACTTCTAAGAAAACTCTATATCTGGTTTTTTTAGTTTTTTCAAGCACTGAAGCCATCGACAGCGCGTAGACAAAAGACTGCGACGAAGACAGGCCATAAACAGTAGACAGGCAACGTTGGCTTCGGGGTTTTCAGTTATTGGGTAACACAGCTAGCGTACGGATCTGGACCAGCTCAAATTATATTCTTACTTATAATTACACTTCTATTTAAATATATTTTCTGCCTTGCAATTTATCCACGAGCTTTCTCTGTTTACACGTCGAATAACCTCAACACAATTGTCTGTCTGCAATAACCAAAACGGTAGAATTCACACAAGTAATTCATTTTTCATTACTTCTAACAGTAAGAGTTACTTCTATAAAATTTGTCCCCTTTATCTAATTACTCCTAGATAATTATTCTTGGGTAAAGCATTCACTTAAATGATCGTTAACTGTTCCCTATTAATTTTCCTAACTACCTATCATGCCGTAACTACATAACATCCAAACTATTGTAACGTTACATTATATATGTCTGTCTGTCATTTCTGCCTGATGGTCCTTAGTCTGTGAAACGTGGAAACTAAAATCGAGGTTCAAACCCGACTATGTTGCAATTAAAATCTGTTTATTGAATGCATACCATTATCAATACCGTAAATATGATTCGACATCATAAAGCAAACGATTTCCTATAAAGCAGACGATTATTTTGCAATTTAGCCATTTTCTACATTTTAGTACTAGAATATACAATCAGCGCTCACATTTTCAGAAATTAAACCATTGAAAGTTAATCGATTTGGCTTTTGTACGATTCGATTATAAAAGTAAGCGAACAAAGGTAACATAGCGTTTCCACTGAAGTCCTGTCGTGATATTGCGATATTCGTGGATAGGCTACCATCTGTTTCGTAAACTCCTCCTCTCGCAGTTATTTATCAGCTTCGCAACTTATTGAGTGTACGTAATCGGCCACGATAAACAATTATTCCAAACATTTTAGAACTATAACAAGTTGATGTATCGATTAATAAATGTTTTTAGATAAAGTAATGCGAAATACTAATTTAAAATATCGAGAAGCTCCGATAACAGGGTCATTTCCGCGAAGACTTGGGCGGAGCAAATTCGCACGTTCTCTGATAAGACTGTTACAAAGTATGTATATGTGTAAAGTCTTAAAGCTATTTTGCAATGTTTCTGCGAATACAATTTACAACAAGACCATTGATCGTATGATTATCTGCAATTTGAACGAAGTCCTAATAATGATAATTTTCGTTGTAGAATGATTATTGAGGACTGTATTGAATAATTTTATACGTGATGTAAAAAAATAGGATTAGATTCAAGAAAGTTTTACTCGAGGAATGAGTGATTCGCCTTGGTTACTTGTCAAAAGGATTTGAAGATTTTCATAGTAAGTAAATTTGATATTCAGTGTGACTTAATTATACAATATTTTACTGACACAAATTTTATTTTATTTTAGGATAATACATAAAGAAAAGCATAAAGTCTCTGAGCATAGAATTGACAAAAAGGGGAGAACGAATTTTTCTTCATTTCTTGGAACTATTTCTTGATTCGAGGATCGAAAGCAGGATTTAAGCCTAATTTAATCCTCTATATAATATATTCTGCCTTATTTTATCAATAACTTTCTTAAACATAATCAGGTATTTCATGAAACTTTTCATATTCCCCAGCTCATCATCGAACTACTAGGTATCCAACTCTCATACAATTGTTGGGCGAATCCACTACTGCAGTTTCTACGATTCGTACTCAATTAAGTTGTTTACTGTTTATCAGAGCTTCAGCACACGATCGTGTGCAAAATTTCGTTCGATGTGAGCGAAGCTTAAAGCATGAAACGGCTGCTTTGAGTCAACGACACCTGTGTGTTGGTAGCGTTGCAGCGAGAACGTGAGACAGGCAGCAAGAAATAGAGGAGACAGAGGGTACATCGGGTGGGATGAGGGTTGCCAGGGTGAGTTACATCCACAGGGAGAGCACCAATGTTATTAGAATGCTTGGGAGTAGGTCCGTAATCAGCAGTACTCGCTGGCTCTCCAATTCGAGTCGAATTCACAGCCGAATCACGTCGTTATTTAACGAGATTATGTCGTTAACCGGCAGGATGCAGCCTCGGCCGATGTCGATCGCGATATGAAATTAAACTCGTACATTTTTTCCTGATTAACGAGCGCCGGATACGTAATTGCGTTTACGCTTTGCACGCTCGCCGTTCCGACTATCTCGTCGGGATGTTCCGTTGTTTGTCCGCTGTTCGATCGATCGATCCACAATGATATAGCCTTCTTGTACCCTTCAAGAAATAGAATTTCGTCGAGCCGTAATTGTCAAATCGCGGAAATCAATCGTGGAAAGTTACCTTCATAAGCTTCTGGTAACTTATTGTTTGTCAGACAATCATAAATTCTCTGTATGGTCCCTACACTTTAGAATTATTCACAATGTACTTAACTATAAATTTTATTTCATACTAAAATTATCTTATAATGCTTCTCTTATGTTTCTGTCTTAAAAACAGTGCATTAAAAATTCTTACGAAATATTTCTCCAAAATTTCTAGTGCAGATCCAAATCTTCGAACAATTTATGAAGAGAATAACCACCTGTCAACCTATTCTACCCTAGACAAAATCGAGTCGAAGCCTTTACTCTACCCTTTCCAAAGGTAACACGAGCCTACGCTATTCACGCGATCTTCGAAATAGCACACATCGACCGATCGCTTTCCCAGCCGGGCCATTAACACGTTCACCCTCTTCCTTGCCTCCTCCATTCACTCCATCGATTTCCACCAGCAATGTAGTGTCCGGAATAAGTCGTAATAAGAGGCGCGTGAAACATATCCAAGATTCCAAGGGGTTTCCCTTCGATTGGGTCAGGCTTCTAATGAACTCAACAGCCGAGTCTGATGGTTCCCGACGAATGAATGAATTTCGTGCGTGCCTCCTCCGTTTCGTCGATCGGAATGTCGTAATGGAGGCTGTCTGTGGAATATCGGAACGACATCGTTGGAACCGTAATGGGGCTGAGACGAAGGCAAACGGTTTTAAAGACCCTCGAATGGAGACCAGCATAAATTTTGATTGTCAAATAATAGAGCAACGAGGCTGTTACGCTCCAACGATAGTTTATTTTCCAATCTACATACCAATAACTATAATAATCGTTCTTTATATGTATATTATAGACCAATCTCAACACGAAGCAGAGTTTTCAAGCCACTTCACCACGCCAGGCTTGTAACATACACTCAACTTCCTTCCATTATCATAATTCATGACGTAACCAGTAGATATTCAGAGAAATTTACAAATTATCGGCCATAAACAATCCACCGATGGCTGATTCCCAGAGGGTGAAATAAGAGGGTGACGAGAATCAGGAAAATTAGATGCATCCTTCGAAGATTGAATATAGGAATTACGCGGCGGAATCGACGTGGTGTAATTTACGTAATGGAATAGAAAGACGCAAAGGAGAAGAATGCAAAAACGCGATAGACGTCCCATTTAAATGGCTCCATTTCTTGTTTACCCTCGGCTTTAGCCTCTGGCAGCCAGCGTAGATTCGTACACGACTCTCGTTGACTCGTCGGCCGATTTAAGCGGCGAATTTATCGTGACCAGCTGGTCCACGTAACGAGAGGGTAGAATGCACGGGGTACTTCTTGCGGTGTGGTAGATTGGATACGCGGAATGGGTTTTAATGAGACGGTATTGCTGTTGGGACCATTCAGATCGCTCTGGAATGAAGATGTGTCTTTGGTTCGGAAGAATAATTGTATCGGTACGATAGATCCTCAGGCAAATTTGTCGTGGTTTCAGAAGAAACCGCAGAGTTTATAATTGTATAACACAGAAACTATGTACGTATATCCAGAAATAATTTTTCCAAATATCTTTAAATAGGACATTTCTTCCTCGTTCATTCCTTAGATTCCTTCTTCACAAGAACACGGTGAATATTTGGCAAATAAGAAAATATCCGGTGAAAAGAATAGCCGTTTAACAGAAAGAAAAAATTCCATAGAATAAGCGTATAGTAGAAGAAAAGTCTCATAGAATAGTCGTCTTGAATATACGTAAAATGAACGTACGATTGGGCTGTTACGTTTTGTAGTTTTAAAAAAGAACCTGAAAATTTCGTAATTGAAATACAACACAGATTATCTATTCCATTCTCTACTCACCATAAGAAACACCCTGTACACAGTGAATATTTAGGAAGGAAGGAAAAAATCCTGAAGGATAGGACGAAAAAATGTTTATCGGCCGGTTGTTTTGGGTAGCGGGTGTGCGTATGACTGGCTGGTAGGAAAGCTTGGGGCATTGTGCACAGAATTTCCACGGGGGAGGAGAATTCATGGGGTAATTCCGTGTTCGATACACCGTGTGCGCTTAAGGCTGCGATGTTACCGGCGTCACATAAGCGTAATACCGGATAAGCCGCAATAATGCAGACCCGCTGTGCGTGCATGCGAAAGTGGAATGGATCCTGCTGCTCGGGGAGCTTCAGTGGCCAAATGTCTGTAGAGCGTAATCATCGCAGTGAAACGGGTGCCACTCTATCTTTACCAATCCGCGAAAACTTCTTATCTTTCTATCATGACGAATTCGTTGCTTCTGTCAGTTGTTAGTGACATCGTCAACCGCGTGGTTCTACCGCATTGATTTTACAAACTAAAACATCTTTAAATGAACCAGTTATTGCACAACATCCATAACAACTCCATCTAGAACAAAATCCATCCACAATAAATTTTCTAAATATCTTTGTACCTGATTATAATATTACATAAGATTCGATTTAATGATATTCGAAAAATTAATAATATTATTGGTTAACCTTTTTTTGAGGATATCTAGATTATACCATAAGATGTTTAGTCTTAAAACATAGGTACCTATATAAAGTGAATCTCTTCAAAACATTCTGCGATGTCTATATACAAGTTAATGACATGATCCTAAAAAGAAATTGTCAGATGCGACCTCGTCGGAGAGGATCTCTGGGAATAACAGAAAAAACGTACGAGCGAAATAGCTAGCAGTTATTATACAGGAAGGTTCCTTGAGGACTAGGCTTCCAAGAATTAGGAGCTTCAAGACATTTTTCACGAAGACGACGTTAGCTTCCACCGTCAGGTTAATGAATCAAGGGAACGCCCCAGAGAATGCGAAAACAATTTGCGGGAAGCTCGACGTTCCCGATTCGGACTCTCGGCTATTAACCCCCTGGAACTTGGACAAGCGGCGTAGAGAGTCTACTTCGGTAGACCCGGAAAGAAAAAGAAAACGGAAAGAAAGACACGAGTCCGTGGCCGTGCCATAACTTAGCACGGTATTACGAGATACTAAATTCCCGGTTACTTTATCTCCCGGGGAGCTTTCTTAAAGAATGTTTACGATAAAGGGGTGAGCCTTTGTCTCCGCGTTTCCGACATTACTTGGAAATTACCGCGACGCCTCGGCCAGATTCCCGTCCTTCCTTTGTCCCCTTTTCCCGAGGTGTATTTAAAACAATACCGAGTAATCGCCGGTGTTTCCACCCCCTTTCGCTGCAAGCGCAGAGGGCTGGAACAGGGAATTCTGAAGACGCTTTAAAGGTATATCGTCCGAAATTAAATCGTAAAAACGTGGAAGGAGACGGAGGGGAACGAGCGTTCGAGCGAGCTGCCGCGACAAAACCGCGACGTAAAATGACGAGAACAATGAAAGAATAAAATCCCTCCGTGGGAGTAATTAGCGCGAGGAGCATTAAGGAGACATGGGGCAATTTCGACCGGCCATTTTTCATGGTAATCTCCGGTATTCGCGCTCGCCGACCAACCTCGGATCGATGTCTTCCATTCGCCTTGGCGATCGATCGTGAAAATCGTCAAAGATATCAGTCAGCTCGAACCGACGGATTGAGGAGTGTGAGAAAAATTCCTCGGGAAGCGTTCAAGGACTACTGACTGGAAAGTTTGGGGAAATTCAACGACTAATGTAGAAACTATTTATCGCGTTGCCTGTACGGAAATATCACATAGATGGAAGAATTACTAGAATTATATCAAGATGAATTGTTCTTAGTTATTCGTATTTGTGTAAGGGGTGACGTATGAATCTCAACGATGTCGGCACGGTACAGTTAATTGAAAGCCGACACAGCGGAAAGATCAAAGACCTTACAAAAGGCTTGGCAAAACTGCGTTAGGTCGTCCTGGGAACCATTCCAACAAATTAAATTAAACGGCCGTTTGTAGTGTTTTCACGGTGAATTTATTTTTCGATTGAATCGCATATTCGATAGACCGGAATTAAAATAACGCGTCACTCGTAGCGCGGTTCCTCGCGTTTCAATCGAATTTAACGAATATCGTTGGCGCGTGGTCGTCACAGTTCAGCGTTTCCGCGCAGATTTCAGCCACCAAGGAAATTTCTAGAGGACTTCCGGTCCCGTCAATTGTTCCCCGGTTTTCTCGGACAAGGGGCTTGACGAGGGAAACGAGCGCATAAATTTCGCCTGAACGGCATCAGCCCGGGAACGATTTTCAGTATTATCCGCGCAAGCGAAGGATAATCCGGATTTGTGCAATCGGCCCTCAGCTGCAACGGTTCGGCAACCGGATGTGCAAACCGGCTCGGATAATAACTAGCTGCTTATCGGACATTTAAGACGATTTCGCTACGCTACTCCAGGCGTCTCTGAAACGACGCCAGAAATCGGGAATGATCCAGACTGCATCGAGATCTTGAATTCGATCTGCGGTTGTTAACGCTCCGTCTATCCCACACTTTCATTCAAAGAAAACTGATGCACCGTGATCGCTGATTTAATGGTGATGTTGTAGCTATAAGATAAGTTGTTGTATCCAATAAGTTTGTACTTTGTATTAACAGTGAGATTATATATTTAATCTTTTTCGCAGGATTTTTTCAAACGGTTCCTGATAGACAAAGAAAACAGTTTCCTTTTAATGAAAATATTTAAGTTGGAATATTTCAGTTGAAATACTTGATTCTGAAATAATTTAAAATCTTGAAAAAATAATTTAAAATCAAAATTAAAATCAGAATATTTGAATTACAGCCCCCAAACTTCCAGTTATGAATTAATAAGTATCGTCTGGAATATCCTCGAAGTGAGTTTTCATTGTTTTGAACGTGATCTAGGACGGATCAGCTAACACAAGGTAAAATTGTTTTGCGATACAATAACGGGAAACGATCGTTTAGACCGGATGAAATCGCAAAGCTTCTTTCATGATTGTTCACACATTTGCGAACAATGTGGTTGCAATTCAGTGTGGGAATTAGCGGTCGTTAGCATGCGTAATTAACGCAGCCGTTTCGAATGCAGAGGAAATTCGTTGATGAAAGTCCGCGGGAAAGTATCGTTAAAAATTGAAGCGATGCTCCGGAAGCAATTTCAAATGTAAATTACAGTCAGTCAGTGGAAAACGCGGCTGTGTGCTCTGCTTGTCAGTTGATATAATCATTCTGTTCAACTCCTTTCCCTGAAATCGGTTTTTCCGAATTGCCTTTCTCTCTTCTTTCTTCTCTTCTGCTTTTCGATTCAAATCGAAACAATAATGATAATAAATGAACCTTCTTTCGCAGAGTTAACACACTAAAAGATCAGATTAAACGCACTAAAGTAGCTATATCGGATGTTTCGTTTGTCAGAGCACGTATTCATTGCAACATAGAAGTAAAGGAACGAGATTACTACAACGAACTACGCGATGCCCCCATATGGTCTCAGACTTCACGGCGCGATATTTAACGAAAC
This sequence comes from Bombus vosnesenskii, assembly GCF_011952255.1. Taxonomy (NCBI): domain Eukaryota; kingdom Metazoa; phylum Arthropoda; class Insecta; order Hymenoptera; family Apidae; genus Bombus; species Bombus vosnesenskii. The sequence goes on from NW_022882960.1 coordinate 1,973,510, forward strand.
CTATGTCGAAGTCTTGAACGGTGGATACCGCAAACTGCATTCAAAGTCCTTCAATAATATCAAGTATAAAGGACAGAATTAATTCACCTTCGAAATTACGATCGACGGTAAGATTAGGACGGCTTAGAACTCCGGTCGAAGAACTTGGACTCGTTAAACTTGCGCGTCTCGGCAGCATCAATATTTGCAAGTGTAACTAGGTAAACGTTCGGAATCTTTCAGAGTTGGTTGAACCTCGTCGCGCGTTAAAACTTCGTTAAGCTCCATTAATGTATACGTCGAGCTAACCCTAGCACTCTCGCCATCCTTGCAGTCACATACCAACATCGGAACTTCCGAGTCCCGATAGAATTAATTACAATTACCATGCCACGTCGTACTCGCTCGACGCGTCTTCCGTTTCGCACCTGCGTCCTACCCGTCTCTCGCTTGAAAGACGTCGAAGACGCACAGGATCAGCGCTCGATCATGGTCTACTCGCAAACAGGATCATCGTTTCATCCCAGTTTCTCAGCCAGGAAGAAATTTATCGACGATAGCGAGTGGCAAAGTCTTCCCGGAAGGAAACCGGGATACAAACTACCATTGGTGTAAGAGAAGAAGCAGGCAACACAGAGGGAGTAATTAATCGCCAGAGGGGGTAACACGCTCGATTTCCTCTGAGCGTGGAAAAAGGGCCGAAGGAAACAATTCGTGTTGTCGCGGATCGCGTTTAATTAATTATATCCGGAAGGTAAAAAATAATCGGACGTCGGAGTCCGCGTCTATGTTTGTTTTTCGTCGATTAATTAATATTTCAGCGAACATCTCTTGGACGGGGGTGAATCGTGCGACGTCACGTCTGGATACGACGACATCAAAGCCGGCTCGAAATTCACCCTATTACATCCGACCTCAATTTCATTAACCAAAAGTACCGCGACTACATCTCACTCACCTTACGCCTTCGGCTTCATTTATTTCGATCTCAATATGTATACTTATTTTACTGAATATATTTGCAACTATGCTCAAAGACAGATAATCGTCAGATGATCGCGAACTCGAGGTACTGTAATTACGAATGATGTTAAGAAGTTGGCAATGATCAATTTTTGGAGATTTCTGCACTGTTGAATTTGGTACATTGGTATAACATTGTTAAGAAAATTCTGTGAAATATTAATCGTAGGTACCTTACCAAAAGAAGTGTTCGGAAATGAACGCGAATATAATGGCTTGCTTGGGATACATATCGCGAAGAAGGGCAAGAGGAAACGTTATATAAAAAAATTTCGCGAACGACGAAGGGCCGGAAGACGTTGCCAAGTAATCCTATGGGCGGAAACGGCTATTTATTATACGTGGTCGTAACACCGAATTCATTGAACAGCGGATTCATTCGGTTGACTCTTTTATGCGGAGATAAAGCTTCAGAAAAGCGTAATACGAGCGAGGGTATAAAATCGGTGTTGGGTCGCAGGCCTCGTATTTCGTATTCACCCTTGCACGAATAGAAACTTCTCATCGGCGTGGTGTAGGAAAAAAGAAATGGAAGTGGAAACGGGAGGAAATCGGAATGAAAAAATATAAAGAAAGAAAGGAAACTAAGAAGATGCAACGAAAGAAAGCCGAAGGCAGGCAAGAAAAAAAGTACGCGACTAGACGTAAAAAGAAAGCATTATCCCAGTGACCCGGTTATCTTAGAAGAATGACAACAAAAAAGTTGCCCCGTCCCGGAAACAATCAAACCGGACGCGTATATAGCCATGTATTTCAGATACTTTTTGGCCTGGAGGACAGAACCACGCGCTTTACCCGTGGTGAGAGTGTACGACCTAAGGGTTTGAACGCACTACCATTCGCGTGTATACGGAGCTGTGTCGCGTATATTCGGGACATGCTTTTGCAAAATATAAAAAGAGATTGCATGGCTGATTTATGTAAATATCCTTGGCCCGCGGATAAACGAGTTCCTGCCGAAGCGTACTGGAAGAGGCCTTGGCGAGGAGAAGAAGCCTCGGACGGGTAAAGACGGGAAAGACGGGAGCGACGACGGAGGAGAACGAGGGGGTAAAGGCTTAGGAAAGAGGAACGCCCGACGGGCATTCGAGGAGTAAATATTTTTCGACGTCGTCACTCGCGAGGGATTCGCGAGAGTTTATCGCATTTCGCGCCCAGCTGCCTCGACTGCCGTGAATCAGGCAAGAAGGTTGCCTTTCAGACGAGACGAGCTGCCATATAGAATAACGGAGAGAAAAAGAGAGGGAGTTAAAGCTCGAGAGTTGGGAAGAGGCTGCAAACCCTGGTACACGCTCATCCGGAGAACCATATTTTACCAGTACGGTCAGGACTCAGTCAATTTGCGAGTCGACTACCTATGCGCGGCTTTTCTACCGTTACAGGAACTTTAAATAATTTTTGACGCGTATACTACGATGTTTCCATACGTCCTTTTCACTGATTCTGACAACACTTTTAACGTTGGAATGGTACATATATTTCAAAAGTGTCACGATTCAAAATAATTCCGTTTGTTTTTGTTTTGTTTTTTTTTTTTTTTTTTTTTGTTAAAACATCGAGTTGCATTACCTTTGAAATACGTGTGAATCATACGTTATTTTTATGGATCTTTGGATATTTATCTCGACAAGGAAGAATTATATTTGTTGGTAGAAACGATCAGTGATTGATAATGACAAATTTTACCATTAGGATCGCGATGACAAATTTCTTTCCGGCAATACAATTTTAATCTACCGGTTCGTTTACATCGATCTGTATATTAGCAACTTGGTACGTTACCATACATTATTCCATTTTCTGTATCGAGCTACCGTGTATTCGATCCGTGACATTTCATTAAAACGATGTCGGCGGAATATCGTTATTTCCGTGATTATTTTCAGCAGGGAAATTAATACAGTGAAGAGTGACGCGGGAACGATCGAGCGTCGCAGTTCATCAGTTGTTGAAGAGATTTAATAAAATTCGGTTTGTATCCATGTGTATTCTGTCATAATTCTTTTTTGCAGTAAGTTTCTCTCGATTTTTCGAGCAAAATACGAGCGAATCATTGAGTTTTCATTACGTAAGTGTTATACAATTCAAAACATTGCATCGCAATGTAATGAGCTGCTTAACTGTAATTACGTGACCACCGATAAAGCGAAATTATAACGGTCATGTGTTATATACTTTTTACGTATTATCAGTTTTAACTTTTCATATTCCCAGGAAGAGACCAATGTAATAAAAATGTGATTTATTATATTTGATAAACTTACGTATTACTTAGGTATTAATTATACGTCACCCATTTTATCTTATCGCATAAACATAAACTAATATAAGACTGTGTTGCGGGCATTTGAACCGATAACAGACTATAGAACTGCAGCAATTACAAGATTAGAGCAAACGTGAGCGATAATATAATTTACATGTGATATCTCATACTCAATTATAGTTTCGAAATACTTTTTATCTAACAAGTACACACTCTCTCTCTCTCTCTCTTTCTCTTTAACAGCTTTTATCAATATAAAATTTTTATCAATTAAATTAATTGAAGAGGAAATGACAAAACTGTAAGGTTATACTAATAAAAGTGATAGAGACATTGTAAAAAATATAACCAACTAAAAATCAAGTACTTTTTCAAGTATGTTTTAAATTCATAGTCAACTAACATTCTCTTAGTAATATAATCGGGGGTTAACTAGAAATCTATGTTATATAATTTTCTTAAAAACGAATCTTTTCGAAGAACTTCGAAATTGTATCAATTTACCAAAAGACGTTTCGATGAAACGCAATCGAGCATTGCAAACACTAGCGTAAAGCAGCGTCCCGACGCCAAGTAATTACGACTGGTATCCAAGGCAGCGACAGACGAAACAGCGTCGGTCCGTTCGCGCCGATTGGAGCACGCACGACGACGTAAACGTCGTCGCGACGGTCGTGTAGGTGCCCGCGTCTGTATATGTGTGTGCGTTAACATAATGCATCGAGCAGACGTTGCTTTGATGTCAAGTATGAATTCCGAAGCTAGGATGCGTGCAAACATCCTCGGAGGGACGCGGCTGCTTCCGGCAGCGAGCTTCGACGACGTACTATGCGGATTCCTGCGGGTGCGTCGCGACGCCGGCGTTTCAACGTCATGGGAACCACGGAATTGCGACGAACAGCTTTCACGTGCGTGAACTAATACCTCTTCGCGTCTCCGTCGCCGGAAGGGCGGCGCGGTTGCTTCTCTAAAGGCCTCTAGCTTCTCCGGAAGTTGATGGAACATTCAGTTTGTCGAACTCTCTGTGGAATCTTCGATCTTTATTGGCATATTTGAACAATTAAGCTTCAATTTAATGGAGTGAAAGGGCTGAATGAGCCAAATTGATAGAAATATGACCAGAACTTTTTTGCACAATTGAATTAAAATTGTTAGTAAACTTTTGCAAGTCATGAGTCGAGATTAGCTGAAATTTTGAGAACAATCTTACAAATTACGAAAAGTTATAAAATTGTAAAAGAGAAATTTATAATCTACGATCTGTAACTTGTCAATATCACTAGTTGGTAAATTACTACACAAGAGGGGCTGTTTTTAATGTGAATCGTCGCTACCTCGAACGTTATAGATAATACGTATTTTATATAACGCTAGTTCGATGCAAAGAAATTAAATTCCGTACTACGTCCACTTATCCTTTAATACCGTTCCGCGCAAACGTTCGTAAGATCTCTGACGACCGGTAGAAAATTCCGTCAGATTGGGTCTGAGCTGCAAGATGCAGATCTTATTCAAGATTTACTCTGAAACTCGAGACACGCGAAGAGAGGCGTCAAAGCGGAGTGCCGATTGCGCCATTAAACTGTGTCGTAGAGGCGCCATGAAGGAGACTCTCTCGTTCAAAGTGCACCGAGCTGATCGAATTATGCACCTTGTGAACATTTTAACCGTACCATTTGTCTCTGCTTAAAATGCAACCAGAGAATTTCCCATTCAAACTGCCCGTTAATTTTTCTATAGATATAAAAAAGAAACGAAAATCGTAAACGATCATTCGTAGAAGCAGCGCGAAAATATTCGCCTCTTCAAGCAACCGTCCTTTTGGTCAGCCATTATCATGCTTTAACCTGTGCGCTACCTAGCCAGCCACGCTTCCTTTCAGCGTTCTGACTCCATTTCGCTCGACGTAATTACATCAGTCTCTTCGGTTCTCGGACGAGCGGCAAAGATCGTGCCACAGATAGGACGACATCGTTCCCTCCACAGACCGCGTGAAAAAGGCTTAATCATATTTCCAGCCAGCCAGAGTCCTTCATTTTTCGCGTTCATCTTTTCCATTAACTAATAAGCTCGCGTGGCCAACGGCCGCGGTGAAAGAAGTACCAGGGAGCATTGAAAAATTTCACCAGTCACTGATTATCGAATTCCCGATGTGGTCGGGGCGAAGTCTTAATCCGAAATTGATGTCTGCTTGATGGTTGAGGAAAGATCTTTCCGGTACGGTGCTCCTCGACCTTGTATATAAGATGGACTAAAGGAGAAATTTTAATTTTTCGGAGGACAGCATTAGGAATATTGGAGGACCATCTTTTACTTCAAATGGTGATTATCATATGGCTGGATGACGCATATTATTTATACAATAGTCTCGTGTACATATTTATGTGCATGGTCGATAATTTATTTATGAAAAGAGTGCCGGAAATGCCCAAAGGAGCTTCTTTGCAGGCTGCAATCTGTGGATATGCATCGCATGCACACGCGAATCTCTGAGGTGGTCCACATCAAAGCGTATCAGCTCTGAGAGGGTGCAAATTCGAGTGCAAAGAGAATTCAGGATTGTGACTATTTTCGACAAATTACTGAAGCTACTACATTGAAGTTCAGAAACTTTCGTTTAGGCAAATCTAATTCGAACTATACCGAAGGGATACTCCCTCCCCCCGAAAAAAGGAGAAAAATTACAACGAAGTCTTCTGAAGCTACGATTAAACAAAATGTATTACCACCTCCTAGTCAGCTCCTCTTGAAGGAACCAGAAACTCCGAACCGCGTTCTAGCACATCGAGTCGCAACCGAGAAGAATTCAGAAGCTAACAATTATTCACATTTTCCAGACGATTCCATGGCTTTCATAAAATCAAATCTGTCTGCCGCAGACGGTGCAAGGAGCGATGGAACCACGTGAAAGTCCACGAGCAAGGACAAGAGAAAAGGAGATAGAGAGAGAAAGAGAGAGAGAGAGAGAGAGAAAGTACGAGAAGGTAAGGTGAGCGAGATTCCACCTCTTTCTTAAGCCTCCTCCTCAGCAGGTTGCGCAAGATGCGAAAGTTTCTTCCGAGAGGAAAGTTTTGAATATTCAATACTCGCCGCGGCAGCACGAGCGTACCGGCGCCGTTCGCCCGTCGGGGGTGGTCCGATAGAAGGCAGAAGGGGGTGGAGAGACAGACGGTGGCGGGTACACGGAGGAATTTCATTTTTCCTATTTTCTACCCGCGTGCCGCGATTCGTTGAGGGCGGTGGGTGCAGCCTAGCGAATCAAGGGTCGAGAGGGGAAGAAAGAAGGAAGGAAAAGACCCGGTAGGACGAAGAGAATTTCCTATTCGCGATGCGGCTTGGTTCCAACCCCCGATACCCTTCCTCACCTCTCTGGCGACCTTCCTGCCGAGTCCTCCCACGAGACGCGCCGAGCGGCCCTTCAAGAGGGTTAGATGTTTTCGATGAATCGATTCGAGGGTACTTCCGCTATGCAAACTCCCTTCCCACCTGGGGAACGCTTCGTCTGTTGCACACCATCGCTACACCAATCCTCTTTCTCTCTCTCTCTCTCTCTCTTTACGTTGGCCAAGCCCGTTGACTCGACTTCAGCCTGGCGACGAATCAACGTAGTTAAGGCTGCACCCTTGCGACCTTCGTCGCGTTACTTTGGCGGCGAAGTAAGCGGAGTACCGCGGTCCCTCGGACGACGAACTTTCAGTAACGAGGTTGCTCGCAAATTGCTACCAACCATTCCCCCGGCGTGTGATCTCCGGCTGCGATGCTTCTCAGCGAAGACACCACGCGGCGCAATAAGAAATTCGATACCCCCGATCTTAAATTGTTCGTGGAAAAGAGTAGAAATGTTTGAACACGAATATGACCGCGCAACAAGCTTGAATTTTTTGAATGTAGAGTAGAGAGTTGGCAAAAATCGCCGTTAACAGTTAGACATAAATAATTTATGATCGTGCGTATCATGGTAATCTACAAAGTCTCTTATGCTAAGACAAAATTATTCTATACACTGAATCCATATCTACAGAAGATGGCATAGAAACATAATAATGATACAGCTTTCGTCAGTTTCAAAATGATAGACAGAATATTTCATGTAAAGAGGGCGGAAATCGTATCACGAGTCTCACGCATAAATCATTTCGTGTAAACTAACGAAATTATTCCACGGGAATATCCGCTCGAGGAAGAGATCAGTCTCACTGAATCGATGTCTCATTGCAGTGAGAATTGAAAAATCGATCGGCACAGAATATCATTACTCTCTGTACATCGTTTGCGATACGAAGGTGAACAGTGTGTTTGCACGGATTAACTTTGATCTAACCGTGTAGTGGGCCAGCTACTGTAATGTCACACCCCAATGGTTTTCCTCGAGTTCGCGAGGAGAAACACAGAGGGTTAACTTCGGTTTGAATTAATAAACGAGGCTTTGCTTCTAATACCAGGCTTAACTCAGTTTAGTTTGTCGATCGGGGCCGTGTAGCGCCAAACTGTAATCGGATTTTGCAGATTGTGCCCAATACGATACACCGTGCATTAGTTCGTCGCGACATATTTGTGCGCCTTCGTGAATCAATCAACGACCTCTTTCATAAGTGAAACCAACACTTGCGACCCGTCAATTATCCCCGATAATCGAATTAATCGTACCTGTTACAGAGTAATACGACTGTCATTGCGTTTTTCTTTTCCGCTTGACTTCTAGGTAATCTTTTGATTTTTATAGAAAGAAGAGAAATTTCTCATTTCTGTTTAAGTAAAATTCGTGAAAGAGAAATTTTGTAGACTTGTTCAAGCGAAGTTGTTATCTTCTATTACTATAAGCTTCAATTTCGAAATGTTTGAAGTGATCGTGTTTACATCAATTGACCTAATTTCAAATGTATATGCATAGATTGCACTATGCTTATTGATTTTGCATAACTCTCTGAACCAATTTAAGTGCCAGTCGCTGATATTAATTACAGTATGCACTGAATCGTATAAAGTTCATGGATTTTCAAGGACTACTCATCACATGATAGGAAATTGTTTGTTAGAACAGAATAAGAAGGATATAAATGAGATTAAATACTTCCAAAAATCTAAATATCTGAATCCCGAGAAATCTAACATTGACAAGATATCTCAGAATAAAACAATTCTTTTACAGTTTCTGAAAATTGTTACATTTACAGCATATCCTTGTTAATACTCGTTCACGGCAGAAACCAAGATGCTGCTCCCTCATAACAATTCCTAACACCTCATTGAATAATACTCTGGGAAAGTTTCGGCCAGCGTCCGTGGTCTACTACGATTTCCTCGCGGTTTTGAAGAACCAGTCGAAGGGGGAAAGTTTGCAAGCCTTCCGAGGCGGTCGATTGCATTTAGGGAACAATGCGGAAGGAGGAATTTGCCGGGGGATTGCGACTGCAGGGGCAGCCCCTTTGGAATAACTGATTAAGATCGGAACGACGGAACTTTACATTTCAAGGATAAACCGACGCGATATCGTTTCCTACATTGTGAGATCACGCACTTATCTCCGTCGTTACCGCAACAGTTGTATCGTCAGAGGGGCGATTTACCGATTCAATTGTCCAACTTCGGTACCGCTGCGAGATCTGTGCGTTGATAAGAATTTTTGTAGTAAAATAGTTCGATAAAATAGGAGATTTTGCAATTTTTATGTTGTTCAACGCATTCGTTGCTGTTTTCGTTAAAGAGATCTCTGGTTTAAATAGTAGTATCTGTCTTAACAATTCAATCACCGTTTTTTGTTTTTCTGAATCTCTTTGTAAAAATGCGCAAAAGCATAATGATTTCAAGTGAGATAATTGTACAAAAATGCGATAATTCATAGACTTTGCGTCTATATTTTCAAGGAATATAAAATTGCTTAGAATTATTTGCGTTTCAATGTCTCAGACTTGCACTCGGAATACGACAATTAAAAGCAAACGCTCTTTTTCCACTAATGATTAGCTCCATCGGGAGAAACAGAGGAAAGTGTGGAATGAGGGAGGCGATTGGGGATACAGGTACCGAGGTTTCGCGAGGGAGACCGTTAGGGATTGTTTCTGAGGCTTATCGTGGTCGCGCAGCAAGAGCGGGAAAGCAAGGAGGATTCGAGCCATTCAATTGTCGCGATAACGTCGGGATCCGAGTGAAGGCGCATCAGACTCGACCGGAAACGACCTCGTCGAATAGCTTCCTGCCCGTTTAGTCTTCCCTCCGTCGACCATTCGTCGACTCTGCCTTCCCAGTTTGCGCTACTGCCAAACTTTCGGTCTGAAACGACAATTCGTCGGGTAAGAACGATGAAAACTCTAGGCGAATAGCTCAGTCGATGACTCTCGTATTTCTTCTTCGCGATATTTTGCTTCAATTTAGATTCGAAGTTCAAATCTTTAATTTTTTCGAAGATTCATCTGAGAGATATCTTTTGTTTCTTTATCACCTTTTGGCCTAATGATTTTTATGAACGGAGCAAATGAAACACAATGTAACTAAAAATTTTTAATAAAATAAACTTCGCAATGTAATTACAAAATTATGAAATGTGGAATCTAAATATAACAGAATTGAGAAATTTCAAAATTCATCGGTACCTAACAAAAACGTCCTTCTACAAAATGCTTGTTTAATTTCCTTGCTATCTAAAACATCCTTCTACAATAGCAACAATTACATATTGCAGCAATAAGAGACCGCTACGCGTACAGGTGGTGGGAATGAATCGAAGAAACAGCGAAATCGTTAAACGTGCGAAGACGACGCCACAAAGTTGCAATCTCGCGCAACATTGTGCCATCCACGCTTCAAAATCTTTGACACGTAGCGATCCTCCCTCGATCGAAGACCTCGGTTAATGACCGGATCAATTAAACACTGATAAAACACAACGTTCACGCGGAGTATAGAATCTTGCACAAGAAGCAGGAAAATTCAAGCAGGCAAAGGGGCGAACTGTAGGGCATCGATTTCCGTTTTGGCCCAATAACTCTGCTTCCATTTTCACTGTTACCAAGTTCCGCTCCGAAAGGACAGAGACTCGATCCCCGTTCCTCCCACTGTCCATCCCTCTGTAGCGCGTCATGTGTCCGTGACAATGGCATCTCGCGCTGCTTCATACATAAATGCGACGTAACAATAAACAGAGAGAGGCCAGGGGATGAGAACGAAGCGAGTGTGGGTGCGGGCAACGGGGTAGCGGCAAGGAGAGACGCTTCAAAGGCCGTCATAGCCGGAGGATCAGAAACCGATATGAGATTTGGCTATGTATGAATGATGTATCCCACGACCACCGCTACTTGCAATCTCTGCCGCCCTCTCGCTCGGCTATGCGACCACGGAGAAAGGGATAAAGGGAGACAGAGAGGCGGGAATGTGTTCTCTGTTTGTCCACGGATATGTACCGGTATATTGCATATACGTATATCCCAGTTTAGCGACGGGAAAGGCGTCCGGAATAGGGACGCGAGACTCAACCCCGGGTTACTCGCCCTCTATATCGATAGGGTAATTGCTTTCAATGGGACAACGGCCGAGATATTTTTGCCTCGCCGATTCGATTCGTGATGGGCGATTGTTTTCGCGAACGAGGCTTCGAGGATTTTTAGCATCGACGTAGTGTGCTAATTGCGAGTGCAAATGTTTGTAGCAGATAGGCTCGCGTGTTTGCACTCGACGATGAGCTTTGGCCATCAATAGGACGAGGTGTTAAGAACGCTTTCCTGGAAAAAATTCGAATGACGTCAAATCGCACTTTCAGATATTCATTCCATTCTACGTCATACGAAAAACTCGATGGAAAAATGACAGGTGGGATAAAATGTACAATTGGCCAGATACCGTGGACGTAGTGAAATTTCTATAGAGAAATCTTTATGTTTCTAGATATACAGTAATACGAATGAGCTGGTAGGACGTGAAGCATGCCAAAGAAATACTCCGCGGATTAATTTATTATGATATTAATATTAATGATACGAGGAAGACCTGACAGACTTACTAGCGCGTGTTACCTGGACCGTACTCGGACTGTTCCTCTCGTATTCACCGTCGACTCGATTTGACTGATCACTTGCAACTCTCTCTCTCTCTCTCTCTTTATCTCGAGCTTTCTTCGTTTCCTCTTATATAGGGGGCCGAGGTCTCTGAAAGAGGAAGTTTTCTTCCGGGGTAGGGGAACAGTTCATTCTTGTCGAAGGCCCAAGTCTTTTTCGTAAGTCCCGGGGTTTATTCTTTCACGACGTCCTGGTCAGGGCTTTTTTCTACAATGTCCTGGCTCGGACGTCGTTTCACAGGCGATGTGGCTAACACATGTGCTTAAAGCCTGGAACTTTCTTTATGGTTATGGGCTACCACACGTATGAATTATATCCACTTGTTCAATTTGTTCTCTAGAGTATCAGATGTTATGTACCGTTCTGAAAAAATGTACATCAGTTTCCTACTGAAATTCTCGCGGAATTCTACCGTGTATCCATTTAAAAACTTTGTAATTTCAGTATTATAAATCTTAATATTATAAATTTGATATTCCACGGATCCAAGCTTTCCATAGCAGGAATCGGGGCAATAATCGTAACACGAATTTCTCTGGCGTCGTCCAATTTCAGCGAAAGATACGGACGATTATCAGCACGCCTGGGAAGGCAGACGCGCGCGAATCTGAGACGGTAACCTTGAGGGGCGGAACGATGCAGATGTCGGAAGCAAGTGCAGTGTAATAGTTTATGAGAGAGGGCGTAATCACGGTAATGCTTAGACGAAGATCCAGACTCCTTTACGTTTTTCCATTTTTCCGTACGCTCGTCCCTTCTTTTTCCTTCTTTCACAGTAATTCCGTTTTATTTCGCATCTGCGGGGAGATAATCGGCCGTGAAAGAAAAGAGAGACAAAATTAAAAGGCGGATCCAACCATGAAGAAAGAATTGTTTAATGTTTTATAATACTTTCTAGATCGTATGATCGACGATGGTTAACGCATTTATGAAAATTCATAATGGAAAAAAGGCAAAGTCGTGGGCAGGATCGATTTTACCGATACAACGATGCGATAGTTTCATCGAACTGTCTTTTGGCCCGATTTGTCTCTTTTTCCCCCAGCGAACTTCTGCACAATTTTATTGCGCGCGCTTTATATTGCTATGAATCATCGTTACACAATCGGGAATTCGTGTTTCGCTTTGTGCAACTTCAACGATAAATCATCGGAAGAACGGGCCGCTGTTTTTCGTGCTATTTTCGCGACGTATGATGCTCGTTCCTTGATTTTCTCTCTTTTTTTTTTTGTTCTGCATTGGTGAGAAACTCTAGCAAATCCAGAAAGAAAAGTCCAAAATGAGCACTGTCTTTTGCAATCCTATTTCTACAGGATACTCGAATTAATGCACATACTGGAGAAAAACTCATAAAATAAAATCAATGTTACTGGAAAATTTGAAATACCGTAAAAAAGGAAGTCTCCCTTTGGCTTGAGAATTTAAATCAACTTTTCGTCCCAATTTCATTTACTTAAACACAAACGTTCAAGCCTGTACGAGTAACATAAACGGCACGTTTCACCCCAAATTTTCCCGGGTTTCTCCCTTTTCTATCCGCGGCAAGCTTACATGCTGGGGATGAACGTAACTCGTTCATCGGATTAGGCCATCGTAAACTCTCACAGGTGACGAGGAAGCGTAGGGTGTGTGACACTTAAGGCTGTTGAACGAAGCGAAGGTAAGAGGCTGATGGCACGCAGGAACCGAGTCGAGTGCCGTAAGGACTGCAGCCTCCTTTCATGTAAGGTAATTAACTACCGAGAACCGTTGACAAACACCTAACCCTCTCGCGTACAGCCCTCGCCTCGTAGCCGCCTCCTTTCCTCCAACCGGTCGTCCACGCCTTCCGTCCTTCTATTTATCTTTCAAGCGGCCGACCTCTTATTCCCCTCGGTTTTACGCGATTTAAACTTTAAGCAGAAACAGTTCCGGTCGAAGGGAGTGTAACGTTAGAAATTTAACAAAAGAGTGGAGTTTCTGGAGGTCGACACACACGGTATTTTCTAGAAAAGAACGCGTCTACGAAATTTTCTTCGAATTCTTTGTCACGTAAAGTTGCAGGATTCTAATATCTGTTTGTGAACTGCGTCCGATGTGCTTTGTTGAAATACCACGATATTTTAAACAATTATATAGGAAACTTCCAACACTTTTAATTCATAATTTAAAAAAAAAAGAAAAACTTGGGCAAGGAGGAATGTGTGAACGAAGCAATTTCAACAAAACCACAGCTATTATAGTCGTCGGTTTACTGAAACGATGTAGCGGCGGCGACAATATTTCCCGCGTTAACTTTGTCGGTGTTCGCGAAACGATAAAGGCTCTGGAGGGTACTTACCGCGAATCAACAATTTTGCAGCGCATTTGTTTACGCGACCCGGGCAGGCCTCTCCCTCGTAATATCAGGGATTCCGCGTGGACGTCAAATAAAAGCTTCGCCCATGAATTATTTTGCCGGCTAATTTCCCCGGTGGCGCATCGCTTGGACGCTGGCCTGAGGGACGCACCGGCTGTTTGAACACGTCGCCGTCAAACTGACTTTATCAGAGTTAGGCTTGACAATCGCTATATAAAACTGTTAATCATGATTAAAGTTATAATGCCGCGTTCGATTGCGAGCCGCTGGGCAAACGAGAGAGCTGCCGGAAACCCGTCGAATCGTCACACGGTACACCTGCTATTACCGAAAAAGACCAGTAGCTATTTACGTTTGTCGTTACGATTGGCAACATGATTTTTAAAATCGGACTACGATCACTTGGATGACCGTATTAATACTCGTTCTAAAAGTTCTGACAATTTTAAACTTTGATAATTTGAACCTTGTTTACCAATGACATGTCTCTAATAATACCTATATGGCCTTGAAATTATTTTGACAGCGATAATGACACAAACTGATACCTCAAATAGCCTTCGAATGTAAATAATCTGTTATTGATGTTAAACATCCAATTTCCTTTAATAGTTTGCTTAAGTTAAATGTTTAACTTTTTAGACAAAAATGACGGAGCGTTTAACATAACAAAAATTTCGTTCTCGCGTTCAAAAGAAGTTTAAATATCTACGTTCTGTGTACCGTTTAAGCATACTTACATCTAAAAATGAGGTAAGTATGTACCATGGTTTGATTACCTATGATGACGATTATGGCTATTCAATTGACTACGCGTAGTTTAAGATTCTAGCTATATAAGGCCGAGAGTCAACAGGCAAACGTTTGTTCTTCTAATTCGACTATCGACTCGTCCTCGCGTGGAATACGTTCGATCAACAAAATTGTTTAAGTAACCTTCGCTTTGTCGTGTAGCGATACGCTGATGATTTACTGCTCTCCGTTACCAATACATGAATGACAAAGTGTAATTTTAGCATTTTGCTAAATTGGATAATAAAATGTAAACTGCAGGCTGCTTCTCGAAACTTGTCAATCTTATTTCCACAAATATTGTACAAAAGCTTCGATATAAAACAGATAGTACAAAATATTCTAATGTAGGTAGTACAGAAAAGTTTATACAAATATTCGAGAGTAATTATTTACAGATTGTCTTATGGCGCATCTAATACTGCTTTAGGACTGCAGTATATTACATTTAATTATAAAATAGATCGTGTGTAATGTATTAAAAAAAGAACGCTCTAAGGAAACGTTGAACCTTAAACAAAGGACTTAAACGTATGTTACTTCCAGAAATACGCGTAAATATCGCACTTATTAGCCGGTGAATTGAACGATGAAAGTATGCACAATAGATGACGTACGAGTTACAGGACTGGAATTTTTTTCTTTGCGCGACAATCGCGTCCTAATTACACCTGCAATGCGACGAAGAATTACACTGTGATAATGCTTACTCTAGATTCAGTCTAAATCGAGAACACGTCGCGCTAGATCGTTATACGTTTTATCGTCATCTTCCAAGAATCCTTGGCTAGCCACGCCAAAGATGTTTGTCCATAATAAATCGCACCAGCAACGACAAGACCATGAGGAAAATGATCACCGCTCCACCGACCAAAATGGCGCCGTATTCTGAAAAATAATAGTCATTGTGTTTCGTATCCGAATAGATTGCGATAAAAGCACGTTAAACATGTTCTATGACATTTTGATTACTCGAATCTTTCAGCGAGAATACAAAAACACGAAAAAATTTAAATTTCAAATCGTCACATTGTAACATTTATTCCTTATTTTCATTTTTACTCCTGGTAAAAATGACATTTGTATGCCGACGAGTATAAAAAACAAATTTAATTTTACGTTGGAACAGGGAGGTAACGACGAAGTGAAACGACCGTGCTTTTCTGCAAAAGCAAAAAGAGGAGAAAAAAATATCAGAAAATGGAGGTGATGTCACTACAAAGGCAGACCGCGTGCATTTTGCCGTGTTACATTCAGTGATTACAATAAAAAATTGATGGTAATGAATCTTCAGCAGGTCGAATTATGCATGCTGGAAACCGAGCACCATTAAAGATCTCGTTACACGCGACATGCGTGCTCCAAACGATGGAAAATTTCACGGCAAAGAGTCGCGTTCTCCCCGCTCCCTTCCTCCTCCTCACTTTGCATTCAAACGAATTTATTCCCCGTCGCAGCGTGACAATTCCAAGTACAAAACACTGAACATACAATTACGAATCACAAGACAAATAGGGCTGCGATTTTCAATGCAATTAAAAATAATTATCGCACTTCTGAATCATACGTTTAGGCGGCGTTACGACCACTTTGTAAACAAAATCTCTCACGCTATTTAACATGCGTTGATAAGCAGCAGAAATTAAAATAAAAATTTATTCTACGAAAACCGTGTAATAACGAATTGGGATAAGGTACAAGGACAAAAAAAAACATTAATCTCAGATTTGAAAAGAAACGAATACATAAATACATAAATCTCCCATAAAAAGTGACTGGAACACACAATTCCTAATAAAAATACTTACTTCGTGTCCTTCCACCTGTATCCTTGATTATGGAGATGTTATCCGTGGAACTTTCTCTCGCGAACAAAGATCTGCGGGAGCCGAACATGAACAGCCTGCAAGGCATTGATGGCACCGAGATTGACGCGTGTTGACCGTCGGTTCTCCTGGGATGGGAACCAAAACCTGGCGACGTCAGACCTGGTTGGAAGCCAGCCAACGGAGTCGCGTCCGTCCTGCAGGATGTTGTATTGCACGCGGAATACCGATTTCCTGAAAAGTTGTACGGCCAACCGACGTGATTCGGTGGAACAATCGCGCTGTAAGGCGGAGGATCGTCATCGTTTCTCTCAACGTCTTCGACGGCGATCGTTGTCTGCGTGGTGGGTCCGTTTGTTGAAGTCCTGGAGGTGGTGGTTGCGTTGGCAAGCTCTGGCGGATCGTCCTGGAGCAACTTCGACGATGGCAACATGATTCAATGTATTCTTGATAGAGAGATTCTTTTAAAGATTGGTTGAAGTTAAAAAATGTATGCGTTCATTGGCGATCTGAAAGGAAATGGAAAAATATATTTTTAGGACTATTACGTGTTAACGCTTTAACTGAAACGCAATTCCTACTAGTGTTCCAGTGTATCGTGACAAATGATCATGCACGCTACTAAAATTATGTATCTAAATGACGGCTGACGTTAGTAATGCAAGTATTAATGCCTTGAATAAAGTCTGAAAATACTGCACCGATGTTTGAGACTATACTTGTCTAAAGCTATGCCACCATTATCATTAAATAAGAGGTCGACGATAATTTATTACCGCGTAATAATTCGCGTTTACGCTTGCAAATAGATTACAACTAAAGAAAATGTTAATACAGAAACTACGTTATCGCCACATGCCACGGATAGAAAAAAATATTTTTACCGTTGTGCATTTTCATTAAAATCTCAACATCCACAACATTATTTTCATACTGCGATTTTATATTTATTCGTGTCAAGGAAACTTCAAAATACCGAGAGAGTTTCTTTTGCCAGACGATCTTTTACCCTAATCTTTCCTTCTGCTCTGATTCGATCGTGATTCACAAACAGGTTTTAATTATTGATCACATACCAGTAATCCTTGAAACGAGCTACTGCTTTCCTCGCGTTCGGACACTGGATTGGATGAATGATCGACCTCTATATCGACGTGTGTGATTTACGAAGCGAAGACGAAAAGGAATGACGTAATTTCGAATTATCTCGAAACGTCGCAACCAAAGAAAATAGAATTCCGATCTGTTCTGAAGGAAAACTAGAGCCCAATATAATATGCTGAGATGGAAGAAATAAGAAGAATTTTCACCATCAGTCGAGGAACGAGTTCCAAATGTAACGAGACGTTTATATTCCTGAGAGAGCGATTCGAAGATTTCGTAGTAGCTCTTTCATTCTGTAGTTTGCGTAATTCGTTTCTATGGTCTACTTTAGCGGTTTCAATGTCAAGGATAAGTTGAATAACCCCGAAAGTATGGACGAGCAAACAGCCAAGGCAACTGCTTTTCTCTTCGAAGACAGTCGTCGGTTCGATGAGTCAATGGGGATCCCGAATGTGTTTTGATTCCTTTGGATATAAAATGCCTGAAGCTACTTGTTAATTTGAAACGTAATAAAAGTGAAAGTAATTTTATCGATAATTACAAGATAAAGCGTGATGGGAACAAAATTGATTTTTAATTATTCCGATATAATTTTTAATGTAATACGAGTAAACGTTGAAATTGACCTAAAAGTATTTATGTAACTGAAAACATATCGTATCGGATTAACAAACATTGTTGACGTCAAAATTAATGAAACATCTATGTACGATTCCGTGTACTCAAATTTCGCTAAATTTCCACTCCAAACACGTAGATTCTCTCGAACAAGTGGCAATCCAAAACGAAAGTGGTACTTTCTCTAATTAATACACGAATCAAATACACTTTTCACGAATATCGATAAATTACAACCACCGTCTTTCATTTCAAAGAAACATAACTCTGATCAAAATCATATGAATAACGTATCTATCACCACGAACAATTCCCAACTTAAAGCAACTGGATCATGGCCTACCTTTCACACTGCACTTGTTCCGAAGTAAAAACCACAAGCGTCGTCTCAGTCACAAATTCACGATCCGACGAACATCAGGACGTGTCCAGCAACTTGTCAACGGTCCTCACTGTACCACTACCGCAGCACGTCTGCCCACAACAGTCGACAAAATCAGCCGACTACAACCGATGCTCGCGATTTGTACATTTCGCAATGGTCGAGTGTAGACGACACGATCAACAGGTAGCAATCGCAAGACCGCGATACTGTAGACCGGAAACTGTCTTATTGACCGTACGAAAGTACGCGAATACTCGAGAACTCGTTAGATACACGAGGCGTGAGATGCTCCTTGGATCCTTAATCACACAGAACCAACGAGGGAAGCGTGCAAACGCCTTTTTCAGTGTCGTTTGAGACATTTCTTCATGCTCAATGCGCGGACAATTGTCGAAGGCCCTGGTAATATTCCTTGTTTGTTACCCGAGTCACGATGGACGATATTTTTTAATTTATAGTATTGACGATGATACACGTTGCGAGTAACTGCAGATTCGGAGACACATGAACAAGAGACGAAGATTCTAATATTGCTTTGTAACTCAGGTTGTCGTCTATGATACCTTTATGATTTTATAGCGTCCAGAAGAATAGCTGGCGTCAGGTGCGAGTAGTTGCAGGTCCAAAGACACGCGAACAATCGACAAAGATCCCGATAATATTCTTCGTTCATGAACCAAGTCACGATCAACACTCTTATAGTTTTTTAACACCCAGAAGAATGGTTTGCGTTGGCTGTAGATAGTTGCAGGTTCGAAGACACACGAGCGTCCAGTGACGATGATAACGGAGTGGCGGTTGTCTGTCGACAGACCATCGGACCAATCGCGCACTCTACCACGGCCAATCCTGCGTCCATCGTTGCCCACCTCCGTGTCTATCCTACGGGAATGTCGAGGACGTTGCCGGTGATCAAGGTCACAACCACATCGCCTTTCGTGGTGGTCGCCGACTAACTGTAGAATGAATGTGACTAAAGGAGACCGATTTGTGTTTAGCTATCTTTCGAATAGCTTGCGTCAAATATGGGAGTGGTGCCGGCAGAGGAGGTATGGTGAGGTCATGAAATTGGTCAGAGTTTAGAGAGTTGTAACAGGAATTTGAGTAGGTGGATACATAAGCTAAAAGAAATACAGTAGGTGGATACGATTTCAGGTAAAATATGTTCTTCTTCTTCTTCTTGTTCTTCTTCTTTTGCAGTATCTATATTTTTAAAAATTCACCTAGCGAAAACCTATTTTCTAGAAAAATATCAGCGGACTGATTTACAGTCTGTCATTCGTTAGAGATTAAGAAGAAAGATTTGAATGATTAACAATTCGACTTCCAAAGGTGATCAGATAGGATCGAATGTTCGGAAAACTTTCCCTGCGCATGGTAAGTTTTTGCCATTTACTCGAAGTCACGAGGCAAAGTACAAGATACCTGTTTCTCTTAAATGATTTGCAAATTACGTGTCATTGCAAGAACAACTCGTTTCTGTCCTAAACCTCGATTTTATTTTAAATTTTAAACGTCTCGTTAAAAAGAGGAAAACCTTCATGTGAATTAAGAGAAAGCGAACGTAGTTTTGTCGAGTGAAGCATATTTTTATTTATTTACATTGCGCCTCGTCAATGATTGGCCTGTTACGCGGTGTTACGAGTTACACTGCTTTCGCTGTGACAGCAGTTAGGAAACCTCGAATTATGTAACTACGGCGATACGTCAACATGATCGAATACGATTAGGCACGTATCAATTTATGGATGTCGCTGCAAAATAGTTTGCAGCTAATTTTACACGCATTCGTACGATTTGACACATCGGAAGAAAAACGCTCGTGATGTAACGCAGAATTTTGCACGTATCATCTAATAATGTAAGAAAACATCAAGATCGTTGTGATAATTTTACGACCTATAACTTGTATCCTTTATCTCAATAACGACTGAGATTATTTTTGTCAAGAGCGCTTGCATGTTTTCCTGTGACTTCAATATTTCTGATATAAAAAAAATCACGATTTGAATCCATAAATATTAATGACTGCAATAAGCGAATGACAACAAAATAAAGTGTGTATCGTAAACAGCGACTAATTACATTAAGTGATCAGGTTAAGGTCAGGTTTTTTTCCTCTCCTCTTTATCTATCTTTCCATATTCTCTCTTCCATTCTCTAAACTGAAGATACACTCTTGAGAACAAATTCTCACCTAGAATCCAGCACACCTACTTATACCACTCTAGGACAGATTGTTCCTCCTATGCTCTGCGAGCAAAGATCCCAGCTTAAACTAACGCAACGTAATTACACAAGAATCTGTGAGCAACTGCGGCGAGACAACCTCTGAACAATCAACCAAAGGTTACGCAAACTTCATTCGTATTGCAATAAGACGCAGTACAAGTACATATTCACCTCATCACCAGCAAAACGCATCCGATTAAATGCGTTCAACGGTTCGCACGATGACGCTTTTTGCCGGCAAACCTCGTTGTCATTCACCGTACAGGCGATGCTTGAGAAACAGCAGATACGTCTGCTAGGTTGTTTTAATTTTCAATGCAGTGAGAGCACATTTTCGTTGCGGACTCGATCGCACGAGTCGTGTTCCGCATACGTTCGCGCGAACGCCAAACCTCCGTAAACACGCACGCACACCTGTAGGCGTGAATTACGTGCTTGGCATACTTTCCACGGTGTCAGTGAGGAGAGAGAAAGAAAGGAAAAATACACCACAAAAACGTGCGAAAATGGACAACAGCAGTAGCGTAGCTCGCTATCGTCGCCGCGAATCGTGATTTATGCGCACAAGTTAACTACCGAATCGACAGAGCGATATGATGAAAGATCAAAGTTGATCGGAGTCCTATTGGTCTCGCGGTCGTTCGGGATTTCATAGAAAACAACGCGGAAGCGCGACCACCTTCCTGAATAAAACGGAATTTTTCTATAATAAGAAAAGCTTTATTACCAGGATCATTTGTTATCCACGCTTAATGTATCTCGACAAACAAGTTTGTTTTGCAACAGCAAAGCCATGTTAGATGGAATAAAGATATGTAATACGTGATAATAAAACATGTAAATGAAGAAGTGAGAAAAACGCTTGAAGTGAACGATGTGGGTTAATAATATCAATTTAATATCATGCTTGTAATTCCAATAATACATTTAGATTATTCGCTTTCCTTTTTGCTTTCTTTTTCCCGTAACCCCGTTTGGATCTTCAAGTGGTAAGTTATTGTATATTATTTGTTCGATGATCTTTACAATATCATATAGAATTGATATAAGAATTTATTCATCGACAAGCTTCAACTTCTACTGTGTGATTGATTCTAATTTATTAGATGTATTAACAGCAATTCGTTGTCGTTTATAATTTGTAATTTGTAACTTGTGAAATGTTGCTAACAGTGTTAATTCATTTCTCTGCGGAATGCAGCAAAACAACAGAAACCCACCGAATCCAACAAATATGATGAAAAATTGAACTTACCTTCTTTCGTTTCCATTTCAATAGGAATATCCACGAAGCACACAAACTTTGGTCCCGGGTACGAGCAGAAACGAAAGAGATATCATCGTTTCCGTATATCCAGGGGTAACGACCCTATAACGAGTCGCGGCGCGAAACGAAGCCGGCAAGTCGAACGTATGCGCGCTGTTATTGAAACTTGGATGGTGAAGGTGGTACGAGGCGATTTCTCGGTTGCACTGCGATCGCGCGATAGCCTGCACGCTCGTGTTACGTGAGAGGAGAAGGGAAAACGCACTCGCGAGATCGTCGGTCATAAAGGTAGGTTACTACTGGATCTACGGCGACTACGACACGACGGTTCGTTCGCGCGAGTAACACGCAGCTCCAACGTGTTATGTGCGCCAGAGATGCATTTTTTGCGTTCACATTCGAAAACACCGGCCACGCTTCTCTTCATCGTGCTGAACGACTACCTACTGAATCGTGGCCGAGTCGCGGAAGCTGTCGGAGCCTAAGGAATCCGGCAACGTGTTCGAACGCGTTACGCAAGAATTTTATGTAACACGTTACAAAATGATGCTGAAATCTTTCGAACGATCTCATTCAGTCGGCCGGCGAAAAACCTCGCTGTTACTCGAGGTTCGTGGTATTTCGCGATAACCAGAGTGGCAAGAATTTTTGGTTTAGATTAAGGTGATTTTTGCTTCGGATATCAAGTTATGGAAATTCGTTACAGACATAATATGTATTCTATTGGTAAGTAACGGCGTCAAGCACTGACGCAAACAAATTAATTGTTTGTAAATATATTCATTTTTATTCTATTATCTTGACCCCCTACGACCTGGATAGATATTCCGATCGTAATAGGTTATAATCGATGTTATTCATATTCTATTCATACTCTTGTACATATCGATATTGTTATTACGAGAGAAAATTCTAGAAATAGCGCTAATACGACCAATAAGATAAATCATTTATTGCATTCACTTATGCATTCATATATTACCTTCGTAATAATTAATTACGTATTGTAATCATCTTGGTAACGAGATCTTTCTTCAATTAAAAAGATACAACATAATGACATGGATTTTGCTAAATATTTGAAAAAATCATATATTTATAGACTGGAGAAAATCGATAATCTCCCCTCTTCTTGTACGGCCTCGAGATAAGAACTAAAAATACCGACGAATTTCTTCGCGAATTTCAGTCTCGTAGTCATGGACCCTGCAATGTCATCGAAGCGACACCTAATCAAACCTATTCGACACCTAAATCACGTCTAGCGGGAACGACCTACACGTTTCCTCCGAAACCCAGGCAATTCGAGCTGCCAGTTAGGTCTGGAGTCCGCGATAACGTTGCCATCGTCGTTGCAAAAGCGAGTCAGTCGGTCTTAGTTGCCAGAAAGTCCCGTTAGAGGAATCTCTGCCGGGAACGTTGGGGATCGTCTTTGTGCCAGTGGAAATCGTAAGATTGGTATCGCGTTCCTCCCCCTGATATTGCGTCTCACCGGTGGCGTCGTCGTCGTCATTGTCGTCTTTTATTTCAAGGGAAATTAACGACGACCGGGCGAGTAATTGTCGGCTGTTAAGCCGCCGCGGAACGTAATTACGCGAGGACAAAGCGACGTAGCAGGAGTAAATACGGAAACGCGGTAGCGAGGAAAACGAATTTGTCACGGCGGTTTTCGGGGAGGGTGGTACGAATGGGGTAGAAGCGGCGAAAACTTCTTCTGCCGCTTTCATCGGACCTAGCGAGTTTTCCAAAGTTCCCCGGTCGGTTCTGTCGGTGATAGGCGTGCGATAACGAGCACAATGGACGTTGCATAATTTTAATTGGACGCTTTGTCCGACCCCTGTCTCCTTTACCCGCCTGGTAACGGGATTACGTGTCAAGAATGATTTTAGCCGAACGCCCGTCGCATCCTTCTCGGACGGTTCGATTTTATAATGAGTTCGATCGTGGTCGGTCCCCTTTTGTCCACAGCCAACGAGGAAATCCGGTGCATTCGAAGAATTTCATTAGAAGTCGGGAGTCACTCTACGGAACTTTCAGACACCACCCTATTTCAACTTCGGTTTGCCTTTCCTGATTGACAGCTATTAACTGATACTGTCTTTCCTGATACTTTTCTCGTTCTTTCTTTGTGAAAAAACTCGAAAAAGATACAGGAGATTATTTACACTAATGGAGGACAAAGCTAAGCGATTTTTCGGATAATCGACCTGGCAAAATTAAATTTATGAATGGCATAAAACAATTGGAAATGAAACAATTTTCATGCATGGATTTATTAGTTCCATCGAGTAGTTTATTATAAGACATTAAACTTGGATACTTGAAACAGGAAGGACAAGTGTACACATTTTTACGCAATTTAATGATTCACACTGTGTTTGAAAAGAACTATCAATTTTTTATATCTTTTTGTCCTTGTTCTCGTTTGTTTTTCAGTCTAAAAAAAAACGCATTTATCCTTGATTCTGAGAAAAATATACTTTTCATCGTCCGATTCTTGTACTTGTTTATTTGTTGACTCTAATAAAAATATATCCTTTTTCATTTCTGCGAGAATTTTTACTTAGCGGAATGAGATAATGCGATTACAACAACAACTGATAAAGCGCGTTTCTATGGATTTAAATGTTCCACGTGGAGTACAGTACGATAACGGTTCTAGTTGGAATGTAACGTTACGCACAATACCGTTCATTGCGTAACAATGGCGATTCGAAACTACATCTTCCGCGCTTTCAACGCGTAATTTAATTCGTAATGTAACGTCTGGCTTTCACCGACGTCTGAAAGTACACGAAAAGATAATTCTTCCGCAAGACGGTATCTTAATGCCGCGAAACTCAGCCGTCAGATAATGCCTGTTATTAATTTGCAAGGACGGTAATGCGACTTCTGCGCTGAATAAGGTCGCACACTGCGTAACTAAAGACGTTGCTTAATTAAATTAGCAGTTACAGCTAACGTTAACGTAAGAGAATCTCTCCCTTTCCACTTGTTCCAAAAGCATCATCGAAACGTTGTGTCTCCTTCCTTGGTATACAAATTTCTCTCTAACTATGACATCTTATATTTCAACTTAACATATTATACACCTTTCTCCCTAGTACACTCGTATTTCGAAATATGAACGATTTCTCGACGCGTACAGTGCCTACAGTATCATTATTTAATTCCTTAATATCCAAATTTATTTCTAATTTACAAGGAATGTACAAAGAATAGCGATCTATAACAAAATATTTTTACATACAGTCAGCTACAATAAGTATTTGTTCACCTACTTAACGTTTTTAACATATTATGTTTTTTTTATAATTTTTTGTTGCTGTATGATAATCATGAATATGAAACAGTTGACAATATTACCTTCTTCTAAATTCTGTCGTTTTAATTGTAACCTTGTGTACATATCTATATGCTGTATGGATGTTCTGTATTCGTTGATCCACCTACATGCGAATCGAGTATGGTAAATGGACGAATACTTCTGCGACTGTGATCCTACCATAAAATATACTTTAGCTTCGATAATGTCAGTAGTCCAGTTAAATAAACAGTTAAGTGACAAGTTGACTCTGCCCACGAACATTACGTCTTGTATAGCTTGTATGTTCCTACTTCTGTGCCCACACACGTCATAAGCGTAAGCGTTGTGAACTTAATCACTGCTCTTATTTATACGTATGTTCCAAATTCATTAAAACATACGTATATTCCTAATTCATAATTCCTACACATATTTTGTCTCAAAGTAATACTCAACAAATGATAACGAAGTAGTACCACCATTCAGCATCACAAAAGCACACTTAATCACGATCACTTAGCTCGGAACCAACAAATCGTAACCAACAAACCGAATTCCACCATACGTATGTCCGTATTAGCCATGAGTATTTGCATTACAGGCATTAGAGGGAGGAAATGGACTACAGCGTTGCACAAACGTTAAGAAACACTCTGTGTACGTTGTAATTAAGCGACGAGCAATTACTTCTTGTCCCTTGAATATGACGAAACGGATAGTGGCGCAAGGTATGTACATGGACCCGAAAGTCCCGGTGATCGCGCGATGCACTTATTTCGGGGGAATTAACGAGCGTGGGTTGGCGTTGGACGGAAGGGTCGAAGGGCGGAATGGAACGCCGAACGTGCGAGGGAAGGGGTCGTGCAATTTAATCGTCGTGAATTAAGCGCCAGGGGACGTAATTACGCGTAGAACAAAGCACTGACCCCGCGGTCCACGCGGCCAAGTAAATACGGAAATATAATGGTACAAATTTGTCGCGAGTGCACGGCACTGCATCCGTTATCGGCGACCATTGCGAGGGCCCGCTCCCACCGACTACAGGTGGGGGTCGCGAGTGCAATTTAAAAGTCCATTTGTTTCTGGATAACGTCAGGAGACGCCGACGCCAACGATACACGCATTTCATCCGAAAAATATTGTACCTGAAAATGGTGTACCGGGGTAATACGTAATGGTTACGCACGGCTTCTGTGGACGATGAGTTAAAAATAGGTGGCAGAGGGATGAAGAAGCGGCGGGATAAATTTACCGATAGCGAGACTGCCGTTTTGGCCAAGGATTTTTATAGAGATATGAATACGACACTACGTGATAGATAAGCACATTTATATTTTGAAATACTCAGAGATTGCAAGGAAGTTTGTTGAAGATGGAAGATTGTCCCAATCGCATATGTCACGATATTTTAGGAAACAGTTTAACAAAAAATTGATTAGCAATGAACGTGCTAAAAATGGTAATAGCGATATTAGCAATTTTGCAAAAATACTACTACGTGTAAATTCGATTTTGCATATCATTTTACGAGCATCCATAGCTATCATGTAAGTCACAACTATCATGATTCGCCTCGCCCAATTATATTACTCGTTGATCGAAGAAACCTGTTTCTATGAAATACCTCTCATTCCTCCGCTGCAGTTTGCACCATTAAAGTTAATGCCCCTATACATCACAGGTCACGGCGTCGCGTGTTTGCGGTTTGTCGCAAACAGTCGATGATTAAGTTAACGACGCATTCATTCTGCGAAACGAAGGAACATTGTGTCCCCCTCATGCATGCGTCTGTGTCCTTGGCAAATTGCGTTAAACAGTCCGTTTCTCGTGCGCGTTTTGTGTCGCGTGTCTTTCACAGTTTAACGATGATTCGCGCAATTAATTCTTCGCTTCGCGTTTTCGAACTCCCGGAAGAGTTATTGATCGGTTCGATTATCATCGAGGTCGTTGACTCGCGCTGTCGCGCTCCCTACGCCTATGCGTGTTACAAACTATGTGACAGTGAATTGTGAACGAAACTTAAATCATCGTCGTTCGAATTTCGCCTCGTATTTTTCAACTTCCCATTTCGACGACTGTCACCGATCGATTACAGACGGTTCACAGCGTGTTTCGCGTACAAAGCGCAACGGTCGACGCCGGCTTGTGTGTTTTCAATGTTCACGGTCACGGTAGCGAACGTTTGCGCAATGGATTCGAGAAATCGTGTCGAAAGCTAGAACGAAGTTTCAAACACACGACTTCAGTTATTCGAGACACGTTTGGTAAACGGTACTCTGTTTCGAAATGACTTCGATCCTAATACATCGTTGAAAAACGAGTATATGGATAAAATGCGGGATTTACACGAATCGCGTTTTGACTAGCTAAAACCTGAATTACGGTATTTTTTAGATTTTGAATACAGTTTTTAGGACTATGATAGACACAAGAATATGCAATTATTTGTTACAGCAAGAGACACATACAAAATATCGCCAATTACAGAACGTATTTCTTTTTTACATTGACAGTTCTTCAATATATACCTGTAAATTTTGTTTTGAAGAAACAATGTAAGTAAAACACGAACTGACGTATTATTCTATATCTAACAGTATTAAACATTTCACGTCACGTCTATACAAAATACGATTCGTCTTATTTTCTGTTGATCCTAAGATATACATATTTTATGAGCAAATTAAAAATTCCCGCAAGTATGTTGTAAATTTGCGTAGCGAAA
Source organism: Bombus vosnesenskii (assembly GCF_011952255.1). NCBI lineage: Eukaryota > Metazoa > Arthropoda > Insecta > Hymenoptera > Apidae > Bombus > Bombus vosnesenskii. Next base: position 2,001,420 of record NW_022882960.1, read on the forward strand.
TACGCGATGGAGGAAAGATAGAGGCCCGTGCGAAACAAGGTTTAGTTAGCCAAGGACGTGCATTAGGATTGGACAAAGGAGCCAGGAGGTTAGTGATATAATTTATTCGTAGTGTAGATGCGTGCGCTCGTGAAGAACAAGAGACACGGTGGCAACAGTATTACGGCGAACGAGGATAAACGAGTGTCATAATTAAGAACGTTCCACGGAAAAGCTCGTTTTCACGATACTTCGAGCCTCTCGTCGCTTTATCGTCGCTTCGTGTGTCGCTTCAAGTGAGGATATTGCGCGTGCACGTGTGCTACGCCATCGCATAGACGCGCTTACACACGCGTTTGCCATTTTACTCGCGAGCCTCCAGAAGCTGGCTTCGCTCCCGGAAATTGCACGGCGTGAATTTAGCGCTTTGCCCTTCGACAGCTTGACTGAGTACACTTTCCGCCGCAGCGTGTTAGACGACAGGTTCGCTGACGCGCGGCCGCCTGTTCGCTCGTGTGCGTCCCTGTACGTCGTATTTAGGTTATACGGGGTGTTCCACAAAGTAATCGAGCAACGAGAAACTCGTGGCGAAAGTAAGATGGCCATTAACGCTTTCGCGTTGAACCTCGTCTAACGAACACTCGAGTGCGCCCGTGGTGAAATTTGAACGCGCTGGTGCCACCGTTTAGTTCAAATGCTCGTAGTGTACGCTACTGGTGCGAGCATGCGCGCGTCGCGTTGCTTTTACGCGTCGAGTACCATTGAACGAGTTAAGGAAGTTAAAGTTGTTAAAGAAGCGCTGCTGCGAATGAATCTGCGAAAAATTGCCGAGAAATGCTTCCACGAGACCGTAACACGCGATTAGGGTACCATCAAATCTTTAGAATTTTTTGGATGGAAATGTAAAAGATGACGAGCTGCTTGATCGTATTGTAGTTCGGTTAATACAAACGCGAAACCTTGTCACGGGACGATTATGTTACAATCGTTAGTTGTAAAATTGTGTTATGTTAATATCGTTTCGATCTTTAGAATGTTGCCAAATTCTTGATTAAACGAACGATTAATTTAGCAATGAAATAAATCTTCGTTGAGGAAAGAATACACCAAGGAAAATATTATCTACTTATTATCTTAATGATATTCAGTTGTCAGGATGTTTGTCGTCCACGGTGTCAATAGATCGTATAAACTCAGATTGTTTCGTTTATCTTACATCTGTGGCTGTACAGTACGTTATGTTTAATGTATGAATGAGCCTAGAAAGCGATACGTGGAATACAAATGGTTCTCGTTAGAGTCGCGAACGATCGAAAGAATTTTGCGACGCGTTACATCTCGAGTCATGGATTAATTTGACTCGGATGACGAGCGGTCACTTTTCATTGTTAAACGATCGTCAGATTTAATCACTAATGATATTTAATCAGGAAAGCAAAGTTACTATTTTCATTTATTTGCGCCTTAATGTTAATGGTCGAGGACTGGAATAATTTAGTTTCTGGCTAAATATAGACGCGATAGACCAGGATAGAACCTGATGCGGTTATGAATAATTACAAACTGAACGGTCTTCTATTATTAAAACTGCTCTTATCGAAGACTTCGTGACTAAAGCATAAACCTATTGACAAGCTTGCTAACTAAATTTAGTAACATTTCCTTAGGTCCATCTTCTTTCCTTCCTTCTAATGTTCAATTTTTACCATGTTTTGGCCATCACAATATGAAATGTCTCGAAATACAAACGTGTCTCTGTTTGTATCGTTCGAAATTAACATAATTATAATTGTCAGGAACTAGAATACGCCTTGAAGGATTCGATCCATTGTATAGTTTACCGTATAAAGTATGATTGTGTTCTTTGTAATATTAAAATCAGTTGACTAACCTTTCGATGTATTCGAACTAACACCTATCCAGAATCAACTCGGTACAAAGTACAAGTATCTTTGTCACTCGGTGGAACTATGACACATTACACACATACGTCAAACGAAGGAAGTACAAACTGAAGGATTTTCAACGAACAGCATCGTTAATTACAACCAATGACACTTAAGAAATGTCCACTTAAGAGATCATCTAGCAAACATCGACGTCAGATCAAACGCGGAAACGGTGGTAACTCGTACTGGCTTCGCCACTTTAACCTACCATCTCCCGCGATGATCAAGGATTTCGAGTGCGCTTCTGCGCCCGAATTTTCGCGGAGTCGTGAACAAAAACGCGGTCCAGCCGACCAACCATCCAGTTAGCCGCGTTTTTTTTTTTCTTGTTCGCTGAAGCGAAGTTTGATTCGACCGCGATGACATCGTTGACACGACATCACACTAATCCTTTTTTTCCTGTCGCGTTTGCGGTGAGTCAGCGAGCGTCACACTTGGTGCACGCTGGAAAACCAAAAAAATGAGACAAAAACCAGCAAGAGCATGGAAAAATAGGAACTGACGTGAAAACAAGGGAAACAGAGAAGCAAAAAAAGGGGGGGGGGATAACCGTAAAACAAACCGCGTATACGAAATGATACAATGGTTCTCACGCGAGTATTCGAATCGTGGATTGTTCGCGACCAAGACGATGGCGCATAGTCGGTGTACAACGGAACGACAATTCGAATTTCCATCGTGTTCGCTGGGTAGCCGCGCATTTTTTACAGAAACGCGCCCCGTCGCCCAGTTGGCGCCGAAACCATTGATTAAAGTCCGGCGCCGACCCATTTTTCCCCGCTTCTCTGCCCCTTTCTCTCAGCCCCTATATATTTCTCTATCCTCGCTCCTCGGTTCCTCTCTTTTTCTATTTCGTTGGTCCTCGCTATATTTCGCCCTCGTTCATGCTCTTACCCCTTCCATTTTTGTTTCCGAGCACGGCGCGTACGCGCGAACTTTTTGGCACGGAGATGTGAGCGCGTTAGTACCGCCCCGATTGAGAATCACCGACACCACTTGGCTCCGACTGATCTATAAACCTGTGATGTCTCTGTGAAGCATCGCCAGCTAGTCTGCCTCGCGTGTTTCGGGTATATCGCTTGTGATAAAGCATGTTCACGGACGATATTGCAGTCTCGATCTCTTTCCGCGATCGTTCATTGCTTGTTTTAAATGTCTAATGCTACGTTGCCAGTGGAAGATTTTTCGAGAGCACGGGATATTACTAATATGTAATATGTACTTTCTCGTGAAATCAATTAATCAACTAACGATGAGAAACTTAAGAAAGGTTCAAAACAATTATAAACGATAAACTAATTTTGGAGTTCCGAGAGATTCTTGGAATCTCAGACCCCTTTGGGTTCTGTATGACTTTCCTTTCCAAGAAATCCTCGGAATTCCTGAGGTCCTCGGAAGATTTAGTTCCTTGATGTCCTTGGCATTTTGGAAGCCTTGATGTTTTGGGGGCCTTGAGCTTTCCAAAATCTTCAAAACTTTCTCTCAAGGCTTCTGTCATCTCTCCAAAGATTTCGAAATTTTCTGGAATGTCTTATTCGCCTAAAATATAAATTACATTTAATGCGTATTCTAGCGTATTACACAGTCATCGTTATATTTAATTGCTGCTCTCGTCACCATGTTGACCTCCATTACATATGTAGTAGAAAAGTAATAGAAAAAATTCTACCAAGAATTGCGATATTTACATACATCTCTGAAACAAGGCTATGAATTCGCAACAAGACTCTAAAAAGACCTTGGCGCAGAAGATATTTCTTAATCCAGCCTTTGCCAGAGTCGACATAAGTTAATGAAACTTATGTTTTAGCTACCAAATAAACATAACAGATCCACAAAGCGAAATTATAATTACACACATACATACATTTTTATATTTTTCTTACGCGAAAAAGCTTCATATAAATTGTAGTTTCTCTTAATATCGTTTTAACTTGAAATATTAGAACAAGAATAGGGTACAATAGAACGATACATTTTCAGAATGGTATCGATTCCGAATTTGTACCGCTACATTTAACAAGCACCAGCGAGCCGAAGATACATTGCACAGTGATGTATGGCATGCTTGATAAACAGTCTATTGAAGTCGCTGTTTCTGAAAATACCTGTATTATTCAATACTTTTTTTGCGATTTAACTGACCATAAGCGCCCTTCGATTCCTTTTTCATGTGCCTCTAACCCGTACAAACATTTCGGATGAATTTTAGAAAAATGTTCTCTCACAGAAATTCTACATGTATAACAATGTTAACTTGGTTTAACGCATTTCAAGCTTCAGCAAGATTGTAAAACAGATAAAACACCATCAGAGGAACGAAATCGTTTGGAATATTCGTATTGTTTCAATTCGAGTGAGCAGCACGTGATCGAGTTATTTGATTTACTGCGCGTTTCCCAGATTCGTCGGAATTTGTCGTCGATTTGCGAGATCGCGCAACCGAACTGATAAAGGCTTAAATCGTAGTGAACCGATAAGATCGTTACCGGCGTCATTATCATACGTGGCGTCGTTCGACGCATTATCATACGTTGCCTCGCGTTTATTGAACAAAACAACGATCGAGCTGAAATTGATTGCTATCGTCCGCGAGAAGCATTAATAAATGAAACCTATTAATATCTATACACGCGACATTTTCCCGTATGGTATATTAATTTTATTAAATAACGGTCACGCTCGGAATTTTGGAACTCAAAAACGCAGGAAGAAGGCACGGATTGTAATAGAAATTTATTCTAGCAACAAAATGAAAATACAACACGTAAATGCGGTAATATAATATTATGGAAAATACGAGGCGTGTATTTACGTGATTTATTCGATAACGAAGTTCGAAATCGAAATTTATATTACGCCCGGGGTGTTCCGATTGCAATTGATTAACGTATCACGTGCATCGTGCACGCTATCCATTACAGCTTGCTCGCTGCTTGATACGACCACAATGACTGACCGTGAGCACCCGCCTATCGTTTAGCGGTGACGTCTCGCCAAATTACTACTCAACATGGTAACTCTTTCGAAGAATTCATTGGCCAAAATTCTACGTAACTAGAACACAGATCCTCTAATTTATAACGATAATTCACAATTCATTTCTCGAGTAGAAGCCGATATAAAGTCAGAGTATGAATAAAGATTAAAACGTAGCTATTAACTTTTCAAATATATTTTTTAAAGTATTTATAAGTCTATAGTATTTTCAAGGCTAAAAAACCCCATTGGAATAACCAATTTAATACGTGCCATAACTACTGAAAGATAATTAAAAAATACGTTTACATTCTTTTTTCGCCTGTAAAAAAAATACAAGAATCTATCTTTATTGGTTCACTTTCGTCGTAAAAAGGAAAAAAACAATAACTAATTAAATTTTCTGTATTTTTATTTTTACTTTCAATAATTGTAATTTTTATTCCCGCTTATTAATCGTCGAAAAGAATTTCGCGACTCCGCGCCGATGGGCGCGTTCGTCACGCGAGTGAACACGGGCGCAAGCAATTAACGGATTTAAATGGGGAGGTTTGCCCGTGCAGAACTCGCCGTTGTTTTGCGTTACAATTTGTAAATTGTAAATTCGATCCACGCGAACCCACGTACACTGTCGCGACCGTAAAACGAGATAATTAATGAACGCGATGAAACGGTAACATCGGAGGATTCAGCCTGACGATATTCCACGGAATATTTCGAATATCGCCGACTATCTTGCAATCAAGATACCCGATACGTTGACGAGTGCAACATGGCCAGAAACAGTTTTCGATGTAATCGTGATACCATGTCGGAAAACGATTAATCGCTCGAACTAAATTCGTGATAATGCGCGTTAAAATTTATACAACGATCTTACGATGAAACGGTTATGTTTTCATGTCTCGAACGATCGATGTTCAGAAACAATGTCGCTATTGGCGTAGATTTTACGAACGTCAGTTTTAACGGATTGGATTCGATAAGGGAGCTTTTGATGGACGATTACTCTGAGGGCGCAAATAAATCTTGATTACAAAGTCACTCTGCAGCACTCGGATTTATCACTTGCAGTCAATCTCGGTTTACAATTTGTTTTCGTTTCTTGAACCACTTGCACGTTGTGTTTTTAACAACGCCGATATTCTGGCTGCTATGGTGTCGATTTAAACATTGAATCTCTTTAGTGAGAAATTCATAAACGAGGAAGATAATTATTTCTTATCTTTCTGCAAGAATAGAAACCATTTGTAACAGAATTATTTATTAGTAATATTATTTATTTTGTATGGTTGAATTAAAGAAAACCTAAACATTTAAATACATATATGTATACCAGTATTTTCTAAAAAATTAAAAAATGAAACTCTCAAGAAAAAATCTCTCTTAACTCAGTATCAAATTCCATACGACGAACGCTCGTAAAGCATTGTCGAACACGAACACTCGCAGCTTTATTGTCGACGAGTTCCAAATAATTTAAAATCGAAACATCCAGATTCGCTATCGCCCGAATCGTATATTCCTGATATGAACTTGGTACAGTGTATTTGAAGAACGTGCGCGAAGTTAAACGGGGCAGCACTCGTCAGCTATCTTCACCGCTGGTGCAGGACTTAAATCCGCACAGCGTAGTACGTGCAAGCGCTAAAGACGCTCAATGGAGGCATTGGAGACGTGGTGTAAGTAACGATCATATTTTGCTGCCATAACGGAACGTCACACACACACGGGCCCCTGAGTAGGAGCGAAGGTGGTGGCGATATCGCTGCCTTTTATTATTGGCGCAATAAAACCCCCGTAACCGAGTAATAATTTAAGAGTCGAGCGCCGTTCAGCTAGAGCACCTACGGCGCCGCTGTCGACTCTACGCTCCGACTAGACGAGCTGCCAATAAGCGAGCCTGTGAATCCTTTCGGCTTGTATAACGCGAGCTACAGTGACTTTTTACGAGCTTCCTGGAAACGATTTAAAGTCGAACGACAGGGCTCGAACGTGAGCTTTGAGAGCTCGATCGTTGCAACGTGTTTGACTCATAAGGCGGGTGTAAGAGAAGGTTTACTGAAACGGTGACGACAGCGTTGAGCTACGTCGTAAGAAGGTTTCGTTCATTGAAAGTTTCGAGTGGAATAATTCAAAATTGGAAGGAGGATAAAGTTCTAAAATTATTAGCGAAGGAAAGTTCTGTGTATCGATTTCCAATGTCAACGATATAATATCGCACATTGTAAGAGAGCAAAGTTGTGTTAATCGATGAATAGCAACATGAAATCAATATGCTTAGTTCTACGAGCTTACCCTGATATTCCTTCATAAATTTTACTATCTTCCAATACTCTACTCTTCTCACACCGTTTTATCTCGGGAAACTTTAAAAGCATGAAATATTTGCTTTCTACAGTTCACGTAAACGCACTTTTATTTTTCATAAAACTATTCGAACCATATCAAGCAACATAACATTGTGAGTTTAATTTTTTGTTCGTGTCATTCATATATGAGTCAGAGTCTAGATCGTTGTACGCTATATCTGATGAGTTTAAAGGTTGAATGAAGCTTGTAGATCTATTTTCGATTAACCTCGGTCTCTCTCGCCAGTCAAATTACCACAACGCTGTTCAAGTCACGCATCTTGAACTTTTGAAAAATGATTAATCGTGGACCACGACGACACTCGTCAAAGGAGATCGGAAGTCACCGTGTCTTTGTTCCGTTCCGCCGCGAAGGAGCTTGCTCATAAGTTTTCTGGGACGTAGCGAAAATCGATCCGCGACGACGAACGTCTGAATAAGCGCGGGCGACGTATTGTCGAACGCTGGAAGAATAAGGGAATTGTCGTTAGTCCGTCGGTAACACGGTTGAATTGTGCGCTGGAGAGATCGAGAATAGATATCAGGTCAGACGTTCGGTGTAACGAGGTTTTCTGTTATCGAGCCTGAGATACCCCTGTCTACCTAGCGGAGGCAGACAGTCGGTGAAAAACGTCGGTGAATACCGGTCGCGATGCATTTCCGTGTAACCGTGTCGGATGGGGACAGAAGCAAGGAAAACAGAGTCACTCGGGGAAAAGTGGATCCTTTCTTCTTCGGTTCTGTCCTGCGCGATTCCAATTTTCTTTTCTTCATGTAGCAATTGGTATTTCGGTTAGTATTTGCGAATCTCTTGAACAGTCGAGGTTTTATTGCGTTTTCTCTTATTCCTTCTGGAGAGTAACGATATGTCTGACTGCATGGTCAAACCAACCTCAGCCATAAACCACATCATCTTCTTACCATACATAGGATGCTACAAACAATTTAATTTTACGCTAGAAATATACCAGTATCAATAAATTAATGGACCAACTTTTCTCTTTGTGTTATTCACATTCCATGTTTCTTACTTTAGAAATCCTATATAGATCCTATAGTATTTGTTTCAGTTCCAAAACTTCGTAACCACATCTTTGAAATATCTAACCATATAAAACCAAGTAAAAGTACGAGAATGCATTGAAACAAACCCGTCGCCGTATAATAAATGCAAGTGGAAACTGGAACGAAACAAATAAAACACAGCGGTGAAAACGATTTTTTATCTCCATCGAGGAAAAAATCGTCTTTGCACCTTTTTCCGCATCCAGATCGGAGTTTGCAATGCCTGCGAACCACTTTCGCGCGATATCGTCGATGGACCGACGTTTTTGCAGCTCCTTTTTCCGATAATTAATGTTCGCCGGTGCAGGCCGAAGAACGTGGATGGAGGACAAATGCGAAAGAGGAGGCGAGGCCAGATTAATGATAGTTTTACTTGCAGCCATTGTAAGAACGATGGATTTGACGCTATCAGGGGTGCTAAGGATACCAGCTGGAGGAAAGAAGCGAAATTTATTAGTCGAACGTATCCTGCCTGAAACCAAGATTTAATATATTCAACTCTGCCAGAACGAATTCCAACTGAAATTTTATTCGTTGTTTTAACGCGACGCTAATGTTTTTTGCGATCAACGATTCCAATGCAATCTCGACTGTTTTACCAGAGAGTAGTAAAATCGCTTTCGGTTCCAGAATTCAGAGCCGACACAACCAAATAGAACTAAGTTGAAAGGATTTTTTTATAGTCTTGTAAAATCGGGCCAGATCTAATCGCGTGGAAGAGAATAACAGTAAATTGGAACGAACATTTGACTCGATTTTGACCTGATTAAAGTCCATCTAAGACCTTGTACAATCACGCCGTTCTGGATCGATGTACATACTTTCGATACGTGACTGTTTTCTGTGCAATAAAGCAAGACCTTTCTATGAAACTCATCGTTACTCTTCGCTTTTCGGTCAGATAATCCTGTTTCTCTATCGATCGCGAGGACCGGCTAGTTTCGTTGCAAAGTTTTCTAAATAATTTTACTTACAATTCACAAAGAGTAACGTGCAACAATTATCAAAGAAAAATGCATTTATCTGTAATTCTCGTCGATTTCTTTTCACAAGATTCTATACGTAGGATATACCAAATAATTTCACTTCAGACTATGACCAATCTCTGGCGCGAAGCTCAACGACCCTAACATTATTCTCACAATTGGCTCGTATCCCGCGTCTCATATAATATAAACAACCATTTAGAAAATCGTTTAGGGGGCCCATACATAGCAGCTACGGCCGCGAAAATTACATCTCGGGGTTAGAGGAACAAGGAACAGAGAGTAGCCACGTCGATACATCCGAGGGAGACTTAATCCAACGCGAACCGACATAAACCACGGAACTTATATACGTCGTAACGTCGTGCACCCGGCACCCTCTGGAGCTGAAAGGACGAGAGTCGACGCGGGATCGTGCCGGCAGGAAAAGGACTGGTTCTCTCGGAAACGTGCTCGTCGTGACGAGCTGCTTTTCTTTTCTCGCGTTTCCATTTTCCTCTCGTTGTCCCTTTTCCTTTCCACTCCGACCTTCCCTCTTCTCGTTGTTCCACGTCTTTTCACAGCAACGATACAACGCAGTTACGACATCGAGTCGAAGGAGCATTTCTCGATCGATACCTGGCACTGTTTATTCTTGCCTTACCTCCGACACGCGGGAAAAAGCAACTGGGTGACGTGAGATGCAGCCCGACCGAGGGGTGGAGGACGTCGAGGCTCATGACGCGGTAACGACAATATGGGAAGACTGGTTAAAATCGGGAACGCGAGGGAATCACGATGACTTTCGCGTTGTAGACCGACGCGTCCTCGTCGCGGTGAATCGGAGGCGACGTGGCCTCGTCGAAGAAACGCATTTCCGTCGAGTTCGAGGACCCTTCTTGTCGAGGGATTTTAGCGTGGCCTGACGCGCGGAGAGAAAAACGAGCCTCGGCCTCTCGGTGGCTTTTTCGAGGACTATATAGCTCGTTATTTATTGCCCCGTCGCGTTCGGTAAATTATTTTCACAGATCTCCCCACGAAGGAACGGGCAGCCGAACACTGTGGAAATTGAGCGGAGAGATGTGGAATTTCAGAGAAACTCGTCAACGAACTCGAGCTAGTCGTAAACCGGGATTCAAAATTTTGCAGCTAAGGGTGGGAGCGTGTTGAAAATTGTTACGTTGTGTTGGAAAGTTTCGGATGAACGTTGGGGAATTTTGGAATAATTGTGCGGGCGATTTTGTGCAACGCATTTGTTGGGAAAGTACGGGTTTAACAAGTAAGGCAATTTGTTCGCGATGTTACATGTGTTTCTGTGAACTGTTTGATCCCTGTTAAAGTCGCAATTGATTTGCTGGATACTACACGCGAAATTTTTCCTAAATATTTTTTTATTGCTGAGATAGAATAATTGTTATTTCAGCCATAATTTTTGTGCAAAAATTGCCATCAATTGTTATATCAAAACATTTAACAATTTTTAGAAAAGCATCTCTACAGGTTTAACAATTCCGCTATTAAATATTATAGGGGGAAAACATGATAGGATTGATAAGTACATTTGGTTGATTAAACAATAGAATTTTGATACGACAATACGAGTAAATATCAAATAAATATCAATACGAGACTGAATTTGTAAACGACAATACCTTAAAGGAGCCAATATTCGCTCTTATTTGCATTTGAAGCGGGAACTCAATAAGCTTCGTGATAATCGGGATTAGAACCGAAACGGGCTCTGGAGGTACGAATACGGCTACTAGAAACTTGGGAACGATACTTACGCGGCATCTCGATTTTCACGATATTCACGTCGATTTGCATTCGTTTCAATTAAGTAACCTTTGCCAAACTATTTGAAATCGGCTCGATTCTAATCCAGCTTCACTAGATGGTTTCGTTTGCATAACCCTGCCATTGTTCCGCGCTTTACATGTATAATAAGAATATTATAAAAAGGAGAGGAATAAGTCGGATGGAAAGAGTCGACGGCGAAAGTGGAGTGGAAAGCAGAAATAATGTGTTCGAATAAAATTTGCAAACGAATCAAGACTGCCGCTCGTTTATGTTCCCGGCTGTGCGCGAGACACGGAAAAATCGCAAGATCCAGGAGGAAATATTTGGCTGCGAGACAATCAAGAAAGAAAGTCTACTTGGTGGAACTAAGGGACGAGGGAATAATAATTTAATTTGACTCTATGTTTTAAACACGCTACTGATTTCAAGTTGAAACATCCAAGAAACTCTTCAAATATTCTTTATCGCGAATTAAGCAAATCGTCAAGCAGTTAATTATTAATCTTCGAATAATATACTTACAGGCAAACTGTTTTAAAATTGCGCGAATTACGGCGATCGAGATCCCCGCGCCTCGTGAAACTGCTCTCGATACTTCTCATAAATATGTAATTTACCCTGCTCCCGTGAGAAATACTTCGTTTAACATTGATTCGACCAAGCAGCGAAGATAATGTACCAAGAAAATCGTCGACTTTTCAACACCTTTCGACCTCATCGTTTATTCAATTCCTTCGTGGGTTAAAACGAAGGAAAAAAGACAAGGAAGGCATACAAGAAAAACGAACAGAAAAGTACACAGACTTGCTTTACATTATTCAGGAAAACCGTTCATCCGTCCGGTATACTTTGACATTTTTCATTGCGTTTCCGTTATATTCTCCTGCTGAAAAGGACAAATTATTCGCACGACGAATTCTTACACAGGAACCACGAGTTGCGAACTACGTAATTTCTCGTTGACGAAACGTTCGACGCGGTGACGCAAATTGCAAGACGTGCTTGCAACACACTCTCCTTGTCTCGCGTCGAACTCGAACACGTGCTTCTTGTGGATTGCATTCGAAGCACATAAAGATGGCCCGTTGCGAAAAGCCGACGCGATGTCTCCTTAAACGTCGAAGTAAGTCGTTGCGAGAACATGGCGGCTCGAAATGCACACTTTCTCTAATTACGTTCTCGAATGATCGATTTTAGCTGCGAAAGTAGTCACGTATCGCGTAAAACGGTATTCGATATGTTTCAACGATGATTGGATCGCGAGAAACGCTTGCCGATTAGGTGCCGCGAAAATTGTCGAGAATGATATCATTTTAATGGCGTGCTATTCGCACATACGATTAATCGGAGATATCGTGAATCGAGCGTGTCATTAGGTTGTTTGGTAATTTATTATGCAGATCGTTTGGCTGCGACGCTGCTTTCGCCAATGAAATTAGAGACTGTTCTTTGGAGTGAAATTGGAAAGGGTCATATGCATTTCATACTCGTACAAGAGACCTATTATAGAAGTATCATGAAGCTATCGTGATGGCATTGTTATGTAAATAATCTCCGTTGTTTTCCATTCTGAGAGAGGAAATACCAGGAAGAAACGAACTTGGAATATCACAACGCGATATTGAAATCTATTAGTAGAAACTAATAATGAAAGAATATGTATTAGTGAGTCACGTATATAAACATAAAAATATTTATTCCGTACAAGCTAGTGTCATTGCATTCACATACTACTTCCGTCATTTATCATTTTTGTATTTTTCAAAACGTGTTGAAATGTTTGAGGTTTCCTGCGTTTTCCATTTTTTAAGTTAAGTTATATTACACAATTACGAAGCAACGACTAAATATTTTAAGATGAACGGAGAAAAACATAGATGGGACAATGAAAACGAGAAAATTTGTTCAATTTCAGAATGGTAGATAAGACGGTTAAAAAAGGACAGCATAGCAAACGTAAACGTAAATATAACAGAAAAGTTCCTTGAAAATACAATTTTAATCGCGGAGCGGAAACGTGAACGCTGGTCATTCTTCGAGCAAGTAAAGGCTTGAACTAGAAGCGATTGTCGCGTGACAAACTAAGGGTGACAAACGTCGAGTACCCGTGTGCTGGCAACTCGAATTTTGCGAACTTGCCGACAACTAGTCCCGCGAAATTAATTGTTGGTTCGTGGCAGGGCACGTTTATGAAAGCGCCGGACATTTCCAGAAAATTTACGTTCTTAAGAATCGATCAGCGGTTATGGCCGCAACGAGTGGTGTAACGCTGCCAACAAACTTCCTCGGGAACGTTTTAGCCGTTCCCTTTATTTGGACGATCGTTCCGCGACGCATCGATTTCGTATTAGGGACGCGTTAACGCGTTGCTTAACGTTTTTCCGATCATGAGACCGTTTTGCTGCGGTAAAAGTTGCTCGAGCGCGAAGCGTTTCGTGAGTTATAGCTGCCATAGTATGTCATTTGTAGTGTGTATAGTTCGTTTAAAATTATTAAATCCATAGGTGAACATAGTGTAAGGAATCGAAATAAATGCAAGGGACGTTCCGATTCCCGACTCTTTTTGCACGATTGAATTAACATTCAATTTTACAAGTTACAAGTTCCAGAAGAGTTACTAAATATCCTTGCTTAACATTAACAAACTTGATAACGGTACAAATGTTACTTTAAAAATAATGTCATTTAATCAAACGATAAGGCTAATCAGCCTATTTTATTTTGTTTTCTAATTGAACACTTCTTCTTCTACTAAATAAAGAGAACGAAGAAAGATACAATCACGGAGTAACATAGAACAGAGACGAGAAATCACGGGTATTCAAGGTCAAGTTAATCCGTTTCACTAAATTGCAATCTTCAATTGTCTAATTTAATAGAATCGTGCCACGTATCGCAACTATTTCGTGGTCACGTTGTAGGACCCTAAATGGCATTGTCCAGAGTCACGCGTGACCATCTGTTTGGTGAATGCGGCGCAACATAATTTCTACGGCATGCAGTACGCCATAAGCGTCGTCGAATTCTCGTGCGGTAAGCGTATTATCATAAGCCATAAGGCGCTTATCCAATTGCCAGCCGATGCAATTACATACATCACGATTACCGCGTTCGATGCAGCTCGTTAATGTCTGCTTCGTGACACGTCGAAGACGATGACGAGGAAAGGGAAACGACTGCGGAATGAAGTAAGATCGACAGAAAAAAAGATGGATAAGGGTACTTGAAACTGAGGGAAATGAAAAGTAGACGGACGAGAGACACGATTCCAGAGAAAGGGAGAGAAGGCTCGATAAAGAGCGAGGATGAAATAAGAAACATTTCGAGCGCGAAGACGAGCAGACAAGGCGTAGCGTTTCGTTCGTTTGACGGAGTGGAGCAAAAGGGGGCGAAAGGGAGGGGGGTCTTCATTACGTCCTGAAAGGCTGCCGTTTTAAGAGCAAACGAATAGGAATAGTTAACAATGAAACAGAGGTGCCTGGGAACGGAAGCTGAAAAGGAAGAAAATTTGCACTTGATACTGGTCGGAAAGAAAGGGTCACAAATTAGAACATCCTACGTTTAATTTAATGACTTCTAGAGCACCGATCGTGGCTCTCTTTTCTCTCAGACGGAAAGTCAAATCGATTTTGGAATTGGTCACCAGCGGCGCGATCGATATTACGGTTACATTCACGACAATGAAATTGTACGAAATTGTACAATCTATAAGAATCACTGTTTATGCATCTTTTATTATACGATATATAAAAAAAATCATATACCAAAAGAAGTTCATTCGAGAAAACAAGATTTCCCCCTAAGTCCCCTAAACGTCTCCATTTAAAAACATTCTACCCTCCAGATCTACGTAATAGTGGAGCTAACCATTTTTCGTAAAGCACGTTTGTTTGACAAAATAATAAGATCTGTGTAAATCGAGGCGGCGATTCGAAGCGTTCCATCCAGTCCAATATTCAGGACATTTTTGCTCGCAACGATATTCCACCGTGAAGATTATTCCGGCGGCAATCGCGCGAGATTTCCATCCATAGAATAACGTTTATACCGTGGAAGGCGAAGGAAGGGAGGATGGAATAGTGGGGCACCCCTTCGACCATCATCCCTCTGCGAATCCACTGAACGAACGACACTAACGAAAGGGAGAACGGACGACCGTTTCAACCAACTCGCTTCTATTCCTCCTTCGAGACAAGCCGACGAGCGCCAGTTGAATCGTGAAATTTCATTCCCGTGCACATCCTCCACCGGTCGAGTCGTGAAATTTCAGTGGTCGACACTGGCGGACAGTTTCGCCACGGCACAGACGGGAAATCTCCGTTCAAGTAGCGTGTCGCGCTTACGTTCGTCCTCGTCGCGAACCTCGTCGTGAACGTTTCCATGCAAATTGCCGCGAAACAGTGTAATCCAAAATGGAGAAGAAGGATAAGCGGGCCGTTGTAAAACGACGCTGCGACGTGGTCGAAATGCTGCGCGTATGTGAATGCTCGCCACAGGGTGTCACAATAATCATGGAACGATGAGCAAGGAATGATTCTACGTGGAAGGATAAATGGAAAATATATAGAACGTAGTTTTTCAGACGATGCTTCGTTTTTAGGAAAGTCAAGCTGGAAAATTTGTTACGGACGAGTGAACTTGGCTAATTCCTGTTTGAGCGGTGCGTACAAGTGAACAACTAGCAAGATATTCCACTTCTGTGAAAATAAATCAAAATTGTAAAATAACGTCTCTTCGATTGATGCTTCGTTTTCAAGTAAATGGGGATCGACATGCTTAATCGATAATTAGCTTGGTACACGCATTCGATTTTCTCGAAAACGAAGCTTCAAATGAATAGAGATTCGATTCTACACTTTCGGCTTGTTGTTCACATAGAATTTTGCCGATTGTATTATGGTTACGGAAACACCCTGTATATTCACCTACACGCCGATACTGAGGCCTCCAGCGGGGACTGTCCTGTTCGATAATGGGGGAAACTTCAGCATTTTTACCTTATGCATTATGGAGAAGTCAGTTATTAGACGCAAGGCGAAGATAAAGAGAGACAAAATCCATTTTCTATATCCCTTCTTTTGCAGCGTGTAACCCTCGATCGGACCGTGGGCTTTTGTTTCATTCTCTTTCTTCCTCCGAAGGAAGGAAGAGATCAACCGGTGTTCACGAGGGCATACGTGATACGGGGAATACCAACGAAACATTCTCCGTCTCTATCTCGCCTCGGCTAGATATGGATTTCCAATTCAGCCAGATATTTTCAATATCGTTGTCGCGTCTATGGTATCCAACGTTCTCTCCACCAACGATGTCCTCTCTTGTATCCTGGCCCGGGACTTCGAACGAATCGTGACTTTGTAAAATACTCGAATGACTTCGAGACTCTTGACTTTTCAGCAACGCGTGAATCGTAATTTTATGTTCTGTTTTTTGATCGATCGTTGAGCTTATTTGTAAGAAAACGTACAAGATTCTCTTTCGAAGACAAAACAAGACGATACGAAAGTTCGATGAAAAGAACGCTAATGGCGCCGTGAAACTCTGCAATCTTTGGAACTCGAGCGAAAGACATTTTTTGCCAGATAGACGACAGGCAAGATGAAATTTCTACATGAACTTAACCTGTTCTAACTCACTTCGGCGGATCCAATGGACTGGAAAACGACGACAAGAGAAACCGTACAAAAATACTCATATCGGAACGGATGGTCGATCCCCCCAACAAAGTCGAGGGTTGCGAGCAAATCAAGCATGAAGTTCTCTCATTGCAAACGAGAAACACGAATATCCTTCTCGTGGTCAAAAGTTCTTGCATTATTGATAATTCGATTAAACTCTACAACCGCGCGACTCTAAAACACGAAACAAAAATCCGTACGCTGAACGAACGCCCTCGAATTTAACCGTGAAATCAAAAAGAGAAACAGGGTAGAGAATGTGGTAAAAAATTGTCCGGGGGAGTACACGAGTCAGTCGGTGGAAAAGACGCAATCAGCGACGTCGTCGAATCGAAGCTATCCTATCGTCGAGACAGAATTAACGTTCTCGTGCAGCTAGATGGGCTTTAACCCGGCCAACAGAATAGACGAAAAACGAAGAAAGGGAAAAAGGTAGGAGAAACGAGGAGGAATGAACGGGAAGGTAGAGAAAGGAGGAACACGTCGAGGGTGAGAGGAAGCGAGAAATTAGAGGAGGTCGCGAGCGCGAGGAAAGTGAGGGGAAACTGCGAGATACCTCATCCCCGTGAGCTTTCCAGTGCTTTTCGAGTGCTTTACGACGTCTGCCGGATAAGTACGTAGAGCGGCGCAGCCGGGCGTTCGCTATACCAAAAGTATATATCGTAAAGAGAGCGCTTTCAGGGAGTTAGATGTCCTCGACCAGTTCAATCAACTGTACGCCAGGCAACAAACCACTGCCGTTAATTGGATCGCAGCTCCGAGTCCTGGCTTTACGAGGCCCAATCGCGCCAAATTATCCGACCTGCATTTCTGGATCGGCCGCAACCGACGTCCTTCCCTTCCATCGTTTCTTCTCTTGTCCCCTTCGCCTGCCAGTCGACATGGATCACGGAACCTCGGAGTGATGTTGGATCTTTTGAAAAAAAAGAGACAGAACGAAGAGACGCGGAAGATACGCGTGTTGAATTGGTGTAAAAGGCGATAACGCGTACTATCATCGCGTAATATCATCTTGATCGTTTTTTATTTAATACAATTTATGTATTTGGTTTGCAGACGTATACAAGAGCGCGTGATACAGTAATTTTAGAGAAGGGAAAAAGAGAAAGAAAAATGGAAAAAGGAGAGAGGGTGAGTAGCAGACTAAGAGGGTGCTAATGGACTCGTCGGTAAGACTGCCTACAAGTTGCGTACCTTAAACATCAGAATAGCAAAAATAAAACCAGAGAATGTATTTATAGCAGAAAGTAGTGGGGAAAGTATTTTCAAAAATGTATATTTCCATAGAAGTATCAAGTTCGTTTTAAAGTCAACTCCATTTTCTCAATAACGAATCATACTATCGAGCGTTTGAACTATGATGACAAACGAATGAACCGAAACCACCGATCGGGATACAGTTTACGAACGATAGTCGGCGACAGGGTAAACAGTTCTCGCGGCAATCGGGTCTAATAGATTGAATTCCTGTCGGGGTTGTGCTATCTCATCGATCGATCAAAACGAGCAAGCGAATCACGTTAGCGTCTTCGAATCAGAACAGGCGCCAGTTCTCCGTTTCTCTTCCGCTTTGCTTCTTTTTTTTTCTCGCGGCATTCGAGTAGACGCAGTACGAAAGCGTTTAAGTCGAAATGTTTATTACAAGAGTTCATAATAGACTCGCTACAAGTTACAGTTTATACATTAGATTCTTGTAGCACGGCTGCGTGGTCATTAAACGTCAGTTAAATGAGCTTTTGCGAAGTTACGTCTGCTCGCGCCGCTTTCGAATCATTTTTTTTCCGCGTCCAGACTGGATGGAATGGGCTAGATGAACGTAGAACGCCTAATTATGCCGGCGGAGAATTAAAATATTCTCAGTAAACATTTAAAAAAGTAAAATAAAGAAGTTTCCATCGAGCAGCAGCCTTTAATTACAACTTAGTTCGCTCTTGCTTCGCGCTGATGCACACCGCGTCTTCCGCCCATCCGCCATTAATTTCTTCCTGTTTCCCTCCCGTGATCTTCTCTTCGCTTACGTTAATAAACGTTTCTTTTCCTACTCTCCGCGTTCACTTTGACTTCCTACCTTTTACCGCCGCGTCGTTTACTTCATCGTTAAAAACGTTTCCTCGCAATATCACGTATAAACGTCGCACGCTCGTTTACTCGAAAGCCTGTCATCCTCTTCGTTCTACTGGATTGCCCGATACCAGCGCATGGACAAAATTAAGTTTCAGAGGTGGAATCGAAATGATTAGCTAGACGTTGGAGATTTAGATTTAACGAAAACTAGACATCAATCGAGAAACACATGATTTTTTAGGTTTTGCAATTAAACAGAGTCTTTGTACCATCTTTATGAATTTGTGAACCTTTCCCTTTGACCGTATCAATGAATGGAAACTAACATTTCACATTCAAGAATAAATTCTACTTCGGGAAATGGAATGATCGATATCTGTAAAATGTTGTAGCTCACGATAATTACGAAAGAATGTATTTCGTGTCGTTTCATTTAAACTGTGTTTCCTCACAATGCAACCACTGAACTTACTTTTTTGTAACGGGACTGTACTTCTTTGCGCTGCTTCTATAGTTTCTTAAAATTTATCGTGTCATCGACCGAGCATTTTACGGGCTGACTGCTATAAGTCAGCGTCGCTGTGAACGCGAAAGGCAGCCCTAACTCCGCTTTAAAAAGCATTCGCAAGCTGCAATAAACGGGAGATGGTATTCGCGAAACGACCATTGGGCACACGACGAGTACACGATTATTTGAAAAATTGTTGAATCCCGCCACGCTGTACTATTCATTCCGAAAGCCATCGTTCCTCCAATCGTGACATCGTGATATCGCGATAACCGGTTTATCCGATGTCTTTGGTACGTATAATCATCAAAACCACTTGATGATAAAGATAAATATTCAATTCGTCCTCATTTTTATCCAATTTCAAATTTTATTTATTTTGTTCAATCAAAAACGTTATAATACGTTGTTCTTTACTTTGGAAATTTTATATGTATTTATATATATTTCTTTTCTGCGAATTTCATACGAATTTCATACGATTCTACAACATCAATAGTCTAGTCACTAACGTTTCAGCAAGTTCTAAGAGCAAATCGGAAAGCAGAGGAAACGAGAGAAGAAGAAAAAATTCCAGGACTTTATAATTCTCTGCATTAAGCCCGTTTTGGTTGGCTGTCCGAACGTAGTCACTGTTATTTCCCCTCGTTCCAGGAGAAAAAGTAAAACGCGTAGCGCGGAGTTCATAAGCCATCTCCCGGAGGCACGGTGTAAGCGTAAAGCGGAATAAACGTTGCCGCTACGTGTCCGTCCATGTGCACTGTTATATCGTGCTAACTTCGTCCCAGCGAACGTCCTTTATGGTCGTGCCGGCGAAAAGAATAAGCCGTTTCTGTTGATGCGACCACGGTGTCGTCTTAACGTTCTCGTACCCGCCGTTTCCCCCAGGTTTCCTGGCTAAGCTCGTAAAAGCTCCCACCGTGAATCGTGACTTCGTTGTTGCGACGTGAGGGAAACGCCTGAGAAATCTCGCAACGCCATTGACATCGTTATGTACAGGAAAGAGTGATTGGGAAAGTTCGTTTTATATTAGGTATAACTGACTTTTTGATGGGTAGTTAATGATGAAAATGTGGCTTTGGAGTGGAACAACTGTTATCTAGTATTCGATGAATATAAATCGAGATACTACTCCCATGTTGATACCAACATTTGAGGATATCTATATTCCTCAAACAATTTTAAAATCAGCACAATGATGATTAAAACCTTCAATTTTTGCAGATCGACTTTCCTACTTCTTCGGTGTAACCCAAAGCCGATTCTTCCATTGAATCCTTCAAAGATGAATTTCTTAACACCATTAACATGAAACTAGTATATACATGCTATATAATTACCTCATAAATTATGCGATACTGATAAAAACAGTTCGACTTGATACGAGCATCAGTTTTTCCCCATAGATACATGAAGATCCATTAAAAATCGATGCGTAACACTTGGTACGGTCTGATAAGTGTCGATCGTGGCGTGGCAGACGAAGAAGAGCGGCGCCGTCTAGTGTTTCAACAGGACCGTTCGTCGGTTGGGTAAAAGGGGTTAGGCTAAGTGGCAAATACTGGATAGCGACGAGGTTCGAGTGGCGTCTCGTTTTTCTTGCCTGGCTGCCGCGATCGTCAAGGTGAAGGGGCCTCTCTATAGGTTTTCGGAAATGGAGGCTCGGTCACGATGGCGATATCACGCACGTTTCGAACCGCTTTCGAGCGTTTAGCTTCGACTGGAGAGGTGGCTGCCGGATTCCGCGGAAGAAATAAAACGAGACCTCCGTCTGAAATCATACGGGGAGCACCGGAAATTTCAACTCCCATTCGATTTCCGCCGCGTTTACGGCCAACCTGGCTCGTTATCCCCCGCGTTTTTATCTAACACGGCACGAGGCGGGTTTGATTTATTGCTAAATACGCGAGGGTCGTTCGGTGGCCGCTGCTGACTTTCGCTTCAACGACCCTTGCGACGATTGTATCACTCCTCCCCATTTTATAACACTTGCTTTATCGTGTATAATATATATTGAGTATTTAATTCAACGAAATTCTCTAACGATATTATTGTAAATGTATGGAGTACACGAAAATTTATACGGAAAATTTTTGTGAATGTATTATGTGAATTGTACGAGACTTTTTGAAATTTCGGTAGTACTATAACGAAATACGATTGTCGAAATATATTGATAACATTTTTAATCGATCTCGATGATAGACATTCACGTTCACTTTACTCTACTTATTCTAAATCATTTTCCTTTTACAGTAAACGGCAACGAATGGCAGTAATTGCGACCAAACGCGACTCATGTAATGGAACGAGAGTGGAATCGCGTAAAATTACGATTAAATGGTTATAAGACTGGTTTATGTGACCGATACCGTGGACCTGTCCGTTCCCTTTCGCGGCAATTGATTGCGAACGCTGTCGGCCGATCGGTATCGTTTTTATTTATGAATCAGGAGCCCGTTACCAGGGCGCAATGTAATGAAGCAATTGCCGCGTTCGATTTGCAATTTGTTCCCATTGCGATTTTAATCTAGATCAAGTACAATCTGAACCCGTTCACGCGGATACGAGAAGCGTTACTGACATCTCGAATATACTCGATTGCGCAGAAGAAGCAAAACGAGACGATAACGAAATCGTCTACTTTTATATCGGCCTCGAGAATCGAAAAATGAAAAGTTTTTCAGAAAGAATTCATTTGAAATTGTAGATAGAATACTCCAGAAACCGATTATCAATGATTTCATTTTATCCATTCCATATAATCTAGATCACTATCACGCGTTATTCATATCTAATCTTTTGAGTGACGAACTTCGAAGGTGGATAAATTAACAAACCACACGTTAGTGTCTTCTCCTTCACTTCGTTGAAATTATAAGAATAAGAATTGAAGGTAGATAAAACTCGTCTAATGGACGCATTGTATCTAACCTGGCTCCCAATGTCAGCCGCCAGAGATACGGTAAGTGACAGAATACAAACACGCTCGCACGAGCATCTAGATAACGCCATTTTCAGAGGAAACCTGGCCATTTGGAAGGAAGACACGGTCAATGTTAGCACACGTCACGTCCTCTGTCGCATTGCCGCCAGTTCCGCTCGTATCATGAACTGTCACGCCGGCTCTCCCGGTTATAAACACTTGGTGCGTAACTGCACACTTTAAAGCTGCAATATTCGAGGGAGGTAACAAGCGACTGAATAAACATCGACCACCTTGCTTCGCGTGCCATCCTTGTTTCAATTCTACTCCGGTAGTTTACCGCTATTCAACATCTTAATTTAATCCAGAACCGCGACATGTAACACGTGTCATGGGAAGTTCACGGCTGCAAATGTTTGCTTACATCGAGAATAATGGAACAATTTCAATTGGTAATATGTTTCAAGATTATCGTTTACGATAAAACAAAATGATGATCGGTAAAAATAAAATTAATAGTAATTGATAATCGTGATAAAAATACAACGACAAAATATAGTCATACAAATTTACACTGTCCGCAACTTAATCGTCAAGCGTAAGAGAATCGATAGTTTCTGTATACCACGAAGATCGAATCGTACTTCGCAACACGGAAGTTAGTATTCAAGGTCACAGGGGCTGGGTAACTTCAATGGTCGAGGTAGAGAAACGCGTGACTCGATCCACGGGGCTCGAGAACGTAATCCCATAGCAATGTTTGCCGTCCGTGACGCGATACCGATCGCGTCGTGCAGCCTGATGGAACGAGAAGGGAAAAGCGGATCGCGCGATGTTCGACTGTTTATCGTTGTTATTGTTTTTCGACCCTATCTCAGCCCAGCCACCCCCATCCCGGCGGAATCCGATTTGTAATGGAAATGCAATGTTCAATGCCGGTTTAATCCTTCGTCCGCCGTAGGAGCCTTTTGTAACGCGCTGCTTCCAGGGAAAAAGCGGAGGAAACGGACGGCTTTAGAGATCCGTCATAATCGTTCTAGGGCGATCTTTATTTTTCGTACAAACGTCGCTGCTTGAGAGAGAGAAAGAGAGAGAGAGAGAGAGTCAACGAGATTTTTTGCGATAGATTACGTCCGAGTATTCGATAGCGCACACGGAGCGTCAATGACAAACTACATAAATGGTCACGTTTCCAAAAGCATTATCTCGTTCGTTGCTCGTGAACTCGCTCTCGCGGATGCAAAACTAACCCCCGTAGAAAAAACGACCAGAGCAGTTTCCCACTTAACAAACGAAAACTTCCAACCAACCCGAAAATGTGCAAAAACGGGAAAACCACAAACGCGAATCTCCTCTCTACGCCCGTACCTTTTACTTTTTGCCAACAATTAAAAGAACGTAAGTATCGCCAGAGGGGTTGTTAAGCAACGGTTAGGAGTTCCTTCGCGAAGTAAGGGAAGTTCGGTCGAAATAGCGACTCGGAGTCAGAGTGGAGAGAGGCGGCGAGCGGAAGGGTGACAAATCAATGGCGGATGGTAGGGTAGGTAGCGGCATATGAGCGCTGGGCTCCTATCTTATCAACGCATTATTCAACGGCGGAGGCTGCTCGGGACTCTAACTGCCTGCATTTGCATAAATCCATAGATCTCCCGGACCTGCTCGGCTGCCCGGCCGTGTCTATCCATCTCTGGATGCATGCATACAGCAAATTACAGTGCCCGCAAGCGGAATTGTGGGTGGCGGACCCGTGTCCTTCCCCCTCTGCCTGCCCCCCCCCCTTTCACGAAAGGACCCCGAAGGGAGCCAACACGCTTGCCGGCTAGGTAAGGCCAATGGAAGGGGCTCGGTAACATTCACTTTGCCGGTGGCTTTGTATTGGATCGTTAACGACACCCCTTCCTGTGTACCTTCTGTTATCACCCTACGCTATCTCTCTTATTGTGCGCCCTTCCTTTTCTATGGGTCTACTAGGACTGGAAAAAATTTCGTGCACATCTCCAGGATTCTGGGAGATAGATAATCGGTTACGTGTTTAATGGTTGATGACTGAGTCGAAGAATGGTAAAAAATACCGCGTAGAATCGTTTTATAGTTATACACTATCGATCTAAAATTCCGTCACGTTAAAAAACTGTTCAGGGAAATATCGAACGAGGTAAAGACTGTTGCTGCGAGAATTAAACGATAGTAGTGGAACGATGTTGAAGATCGACCATACGTTTTTGCTCGAATGATAGTTTTAAGATTATTGGTCGTCGTGACCCAGTATGGAATCGATGCAAACTTTATCCTGTTTGCAGATCAATTTTACGCCGATATAAGAAACTTCGCAAAAATCCAGTAACCCGTAACAAAAAGTACTCGCTGAACCATTCACGCACTGAAATTGGTCGGTTACATCCGTTGAAAATTTCTCCACGAAAGTGATCCGCACGCTCAAATACGCGCGGGAGATCCTCGTTTATCGAATCCATTTGCGAGATCACGCGAACGACGTATCCGCGGTAAGACGAGTCTAACGGATCGCTAATCAGCAAGTGAAACAAAAGGATTTCCACGGCACAGAGGTGGCGGGTTTCCACGCGGATCTAAGGTCTCTCTCTCTCCCTCTCTCTCTATTCGTCTCTGGAGAGGATTGCCGGGCCACTCAGCTACGGAATGGTTCGTTAGCAAAAGGAGACGAAACTGTAAGTCCCGGTGCAAATACCGTCGATTACGTGCTCGCCTGTACGATTCGGTCTTCGTTGAATTTCTCCGCGAACGGTATCACGGCAACACGGTAATATTTGCAAAGCTTTGTTATCCGACCGACTCACAAAACCGGCGATCGTATGCATTGCGATTCGAAAATTTATTCGTTCGATGAATAATTTAACTCCGGTTATCCCTATATCCTGTATGAATTATCGCGTCCTCGCTCTGTCATACGCGAATACCGTCGAAATTTCGTTTGGAAAACAACGCGAAGAAAAACGTTGTTTCCAGGCATAACTCACGTGGATAACGTTCTCGATAATGCCTTAGCAATCGAAAATTCAGATTACCTTTTTCATCGAGAATTCGAAGCGTTCAATTTCGTAAAACGAGGCCAGCTTTCAACGAACTTTTTAATAAATCGACTGACCCAATTTCTCTTCTGACCCGTGTACGCAGGAAACGGAACAATAAGCAGTATCATAGAACCGATCGCGTTGAAATCGCGCGGTAAAACCCACGGCACGGAACGAGACGGAATTTTTGACAAGGCTTTTTCGCCCGACCGATAAAATATATTCATTTTCCTATTGAATTCGCAGATAATTGGTGCGAGTCTGAGAGTGTCTGATACCGATCCCCGAGTTCTCACGAGTCGGGTGCAACGGACGCGTAATAAATTCCAGGTTTACCTATTCTGCTTGCGACAGGAATTATTCGGCGAGCTCGTAGGTGCACGATCGATTTAACCGGGCGAGGATGAAATACGAGAGACGCGCCAATTCGTTGCACCGATTCAGTCGTTCCTGTACCATTACCTGTCGATCCTCTGCCGATTGTTTCACCGACTTTTTTCCTGCCCCCGATTAAAAATTTCGAAAAATATTCCGCTAACGACCACACAAACTCTACTAATTCTTCGAGATCGAAAGACTTTTTATACAAAAGGAAAGAATCTATTGCGAGGAAATTTTGAAAAATTTGCATTTCTTTATGATGTAAAGATATGTAGTACGACGTACTACATATTTGGCGACATTTACAAAACCTATGACTAAATCATGGCAATCCACTGAACCGATCTTATGAACTTGGGTTTAGGAAACATTACGCTTTACCATCTTCAGCCACAATCAGCAACGAGTTTCGTCCGTAAGTCCACTTATAATCTAAAAGCAGGACTCCGGTGCTACCCGTACATCGATACAACAGCCTGAACGAGTTTATTCCGGAGGAGCCAGCTGCTCACCCTTAAAAACACCGTTGTCCTCTTGAGCGGTGCATCACGGACGCGTTATCTGCCGGCTGCTCGAACAACGATAGGGCAGTACGAGGGTGGAGAGTGCGAAGTTAAGTCGAGCCCTTGCTCGAATGTCTCTGACGGCAGCGAGACGAGTAGTTAATTAACACCTCCCGTTACCCATACCCTTCTTCATCCCTTGCATCCGGTGGAGGCTAGCTTTTCCGCAGAACAGGCGCGGTGGCAGCCGCCTTTTTCACGGTGGAGCAACGGTCTCCTTCGCAGAATTCGCCCGCGTGGTTGGCTTTTTCAAAGCTGCCGTAACCCCGGCGAGAAGTTGGAAAAGGATCTCCTTCCTTCGTAATTTTTTCCGTTCTCCTCCCGTCGACCACGAAGACCGGTTGGTAATTAAGACATTCTGTGGTAGAAAGGAAGTCACCGGCAAGTCCCTGGATCTCATGTATTTTTAATTTAGATAGCGACCGAGAAGGATCTAGAGGAGGAGGATCCACCGTTTTGGAACTGGCGCAAAAGACTCCGACGATGGGGTTTGATCGTTCAAGTGGTTGGTTCTTACATTGTCAGCGTTCTCTTCTTCTCCAAACTGTCGATGGAGCAATTTTCTGCGATTGTGGCAAAGTGGTGGAATTGGGAGCAGATCGTGTGATGTCGGTAAATGGAGCGTTTGTTTTGTCGTTTGATTTAAACGAATGATGTAACACACAGTAAACGTTTCAATATATTATACATATACACACGATAAGTAACATTTATACCTAACAAAATTCAGTAATATTTTTTACGAAGTCTATCTATCTACTTTCTCATATAGAGCGGATGGTGTTCTCGCGAGGACTAGAAAGTCATCAAAGAGGGAAATAAACGACGTTACGGCGAACACAGAGCATGCGCTCGGTAATATCTCAGTTGGATACAGCGAAATTTTCGTCGTTGTTGACCACTACGCCGAAGGATCCAGTATCGCGAATGCCTCGAGGTACGTCAGGTTATGTGATACCGGTAATAATTCTATGAATTACGAGCTTAACCCGGGCTGACCTCTCATTTTCATCAAGCTTCCACTCGCAGGGAGCTGTGTCATCTCGACAGGACGTGTAATGCAAAGGTAATGATAGCGGTTTGGAAACGGACGTTCAGATGTATACATCCAGTTTGTTTCGTGAATTTTGTGGTCAGTGTTACTAGTGTTTCAAACAACATTAATACTCATAAAGCGTTACGAAGTTTTCAATTTCCCTGTAGATCTTCTCATAACGAAATATAAATAGAAAATTCGCTAAAACAATTCACTGCGATATTATATACTCGAAGATTACACGTCGAATAAGCTGAATCTATTTCCTTCAAAGGCTTTTCACTCTGTTGCGGAACAAACTTCCAACCATCCTAAAAATTCCTCATATATTTGCATATGTCACATCAAGTAGGATAATCCTTCCATCTTACCGTTTATAACTCCACTATACCAAACCAAACGTCGGCGATTGAATCGATCTTTAACTATTCTCATCTTTACATCAACCCCAAGACCCCATAAGTTGACGACAAATATCGATCAAGACATGACAGAAATAGTATCCAAAGGGTATCAATGTAGGAAACGGAAATGGATTTGGTGTTCATTGGTAATCAGCGATACGGTCGATCAATCATCAACCTATGGAGGGGTGGCAGCCAATGGATAGTCATTAATTAAAAGCGGAATTCGCGCGAATGAACCGGCAATGAACACTTGACCGGTCGACTGGATTCGCGGAACATCGTCCCGATTGAAGTGGCCCTCCTTCCCCCGATTTCGGCGATGCAGCGCGGTAGGTCGGCCAAGGGTGAACCTGGAAGGTAGTGTCGGCAAGGGGTTACCACGATCGGCCCCCTTTCGGCTTGCAACGATCCGAAAACCAGCCGGACAGCTCTGCAATTTCGATGCTAGCCCTGTAATTTGATCAATTAACGCTGTACGGCCCTGTTCGCTTGAGAGTGTGGCTAGCTCCTCCCCTGGTTCGTTCTACGTGGTCAGGGGATGCTGCGAGTTCCAGGTATCGACTGTGTTCAGGAAGTTCGATTATGGTCGCCGGTTGTGATCCAGTGTTACTTAGATGTCATTGAGAAATGTGAATTTTGTAAAACATATTTTGGGTAACGTTAAAAATAGCTGTTTCGACTTATGGAAAAATGAAAGCTAGTTTTCATAGAAAGTAAAGATTTCTAGAAACAAAGGTAGTTTCATATATATAATATATATGATATATTTAGCTACATGGTGTCGAGGCTGGATTCGATAGAAAATGAAGATTGCTAGAGTTAGGGCTGTAAGTTGTAGTTCGAGAGCTGCTTCGAAGACTACAAATTGGGTTTGGGTTGCGAGAGAGTTAAGAAGTGGGAGTTGGTAATTTTGTTAGAAACGCTGAGAGGGAAAATTATAACGAATCAGTTTAAATTCACAGAATAAATGAATATTTAAAAGAGGTAATTTTATCGAAAAGTGTGTTCGCTTCTTAATGGCGTTCCTTTCGCCATTGTTAACGCTGTAATTTGCTTCTGAAGGAACGGTGAAAAGTAAAAATACGCCAAACGTATTTAAAAGGAAGTTCATTAAAAGCCTGAAGCAGTCGTTGAACATTAGAGGTGGCGATTTTGGCAGGTTCGTTGGGAGCAACGTGCAAAGAAAAAATTAGCAAGATGAAAATTATTTTTACAGCACGGAACGAGTGTAAAACAGAAACGCGCGGGCGCGCAAAGGTAAAAAATTAAGCGGGACAACTGGCGTTTCAGTGGAATATCTAGTTTAAAGGCCGAAAGCAACGCAGGCACAAATATGTGCGAATTTAATGGCAAAGGGATATGCGAATTCCCAATTAGCTACGTTAATTAACCGTCCATATCCGAGCGTCCGAGCCAAAAATGTTGCTTATTAACCTTGTCGAACTGACATTTTTCAGAAATTTCATTCCCTATGAAACGAGATCAAAATTAAATTTAAATAAAAGATTCAACGACGAAGATCCGAATTCTTTGTGAATGATAAGCGATTCATGAAACGGAGCGGCCATTAATAACGTCGGTATTCAAATTACGGAACGACATTCGCTCTTCGAAAATTCCATCGATCGATCATCGCTGAAACCGAAGGAGCGCGTCGCCGGCTCGGTTGAATACACAAATCTCGTAGTTAATAATCGATCGGCATAGCGTTAACTCGCCAGAATCCGAGGTAATTCACGAGATTTGTAATGTTCGGCTTTTCAAGCATTGTACACAGGCCGCGCATTACCGTCTCGTCGTTAGCAGGACGTACATGACGTCATTAGAACGAAGTGCTGCTTAACGGGTAGTTAACACATAATTACTGTGTACAACGCGCGCACGCGCGTTGCAGTGGTTTACTTATGACGTCGTCATGCACTCCGCGCGCGCGACCGTCCAAACTAGCGCCTCGATATCAATCTCTCTCTGTCTGTGGAACGTTGATTACGCGAATGATTTCCAACTCCAAATTGAATAACGCCGCAACAGCTAAGAGCACCTTCGTGTTAGAAGACTGAGATTCGTTCATACGAAATGATCGTAACGAAAAGGTATCGCGCAGATAAAGGTAAATTGTTAAATATTGGTAGCGAAGTCATTGCAAGATTAACTTAATGGACTGGGAAACTTAGTAGGAAGTTGTTGGTAACTAAGAGAAGAATGAATCGTAATTGAGATATATTCATGTTAATTAAGTGTTTGGGTATAGCGACGTGGACGGTCGCGACATTAAATTTGAACATAAAATTACATTTCGGAAACATATTGTCGGCCACTGATATTACAAGCGAAACTCATTAAGTAGAACTTTTGGCAAAACCAAGGCAAACATTAGTAAAATGCTCGATTCTCCATCTGGATTAGAAGCAGTTATTAAGTGGAATTTCCTCGGCCGCGCGGGAAGTTCTGGAGGGTGAGAAACCACCATCGTGCAACGTTACGTTTCGAACACGAAATTCAAGAGTTATTCAGTTAATCGCGGCAGTTGCAAAATTCTGAAATTGCGGCTCTCCGCTCGTTTTCGTTCCGTCCGATGAGGATACGAGTATTTACTTGCCACAAGAATTAATTGTTTGTGCAATTTAGCCATTCACATCGACAATACCGAATGACGATCTCTCTACGAGGAACGAAAAAAAACCGGCTGGTAGAGAGAAGAGAAGAAACAATAGGAACGTTAAATTCGAAAGTGCATTTCACGGAACGATCGTCACGATGTTGAAGTCTATTTAAAAGCCGGTTTCACGCATTTCCGAAACGTTCAATATATATCCGGCGTAGACAGATTCGCAGATTTTCGTGTCCCTCTTTTCTAAGTAAATTTACGTTCGAAGCGGAAAGATAGCAATAATTTAATGTTTTCGCACAACTATTTGAGCTGATAATTGGTTGCATCGAAGTATCTGTGTATGAGGGCCGGACACTGTAGGATGAGTGACATGGTTTCAAGCAGATCGAAATACTCACGACCTCGTGCATGAAAGCGATTTCAAATTCTGTCGAATTTTTGTGTCGATTTAATTCGGTAGTTCAGGTGATTGAACTATAATGGTATTAAGGATTGCTTCTCCGCGCTTGCAACATCTTTTTGCAGTACATTTTCGGAATATCTATTTTCGCGAATTGAACCTTAATAGCTAATCTCGTGGTAATTAACTTCAACCCTCGAAGCGCAAGCTATATAAAAAAGTTTATTTAACCGACACTTGCTTCTCCGTTTAAATGTTTAGCAACACTTTACGTTCGTCGAAGAAGCCATGCTATTAAACATAAAACGTTTCGCCAGTCTTGCAATTCGTTTTATCCTCCAGCCGCCAGCAAATTCCTCTAATTATACCGGGCGGTTTATTACCATTTTTTGCACCATTTTTTCCCATGAAAACTATAAAAACGCTTTAACCAAGAAAACAGAATCGTAGGTTACCAGGGAAAAATAGTTTCTACATCGTCGAGTTGTCTTCAGCGATGTTGCCGAAATTTGCAACGACCAACAACCTCCGTAAAGAGTCCCAGATTGGAGAGGAACGAAAGCGCTTCTTTTTGATATCCAGCGACACGTGAAATTCCTACGATAACTTCCCGTTTGTTTTCGTCAGCGATGCAAGGAACGATCAAACGCGGGGAGAAATAAAAAGCAACAAAGCTCGTCGGCTTAGATTGATTTTTGCACACATGGAACAGTCTGTATCTTAGCTGTTGCTCCGCAAACGGTAGTTTGCGCCTTTATTTGCCAGCTGCATTCCGTTTGGACGAGTGTATACGAGTTTTAGGTTCTCAACAAAGGAAACACGCTCGTCTATGTGAAAAAACGTGCAAAAGAAATGGCGAGAGAAAAGCGACGAAAGGGGACGGAGACGAAGAAACAGACGAAGAAGACTAGGATAAAAGAGTAGAAGGGGACGAAGCCTGGAAATCTTTGGGAAGAAATCGAAATTGCAGGTTTTCGTCGAAACGCTGGACTGGTAAGACGTGACCGAATTGCCAGAATAAGGGACGGCGCGTGTTCCAGCACCAAGATAAATAGGATATTCCGGATAAATGCTTACCTACGTGCTTTCAAATGGTATCGAGTGTTCTCTACGAGCCGGCCAGGTACTCTTCCGCGACGTTTCAGGAATTTCCCTACAAAGCCTTCCGACGGTGACACACCTTCTCCTGGTGCTGGCGTATCCCTGGTTGCGGCCGCTGCACAAGACCGGCATTACTCAGGCGACATACCGTGAGCTAAATGAACCGAATAATTGCAGCTACCGACTAGGGCTCGCAAAGCTCGTGAATCTCTTTTGCTTTTCGTCGTTCTCCTTTATACCCTTCCGGCAGTGATTATGCCTTGGTTCAACGATCGAAACTCTGCACGAATCTTCGGAATTTGTAATTTTAATTTTAACTCTAACATTTTTCTTATAGTTTTCTTTCTTATTTGTAGCGTTGGGGATCTTATGATTCTAAAAGATTATTCGTAAGCAACGCGTTGAATAATCCGCGACTCCGTGGAAAAAAACAGGACAAGTAAAGTTCTATCGTTTATCATCCGACGGAGGCTGGATCAAATTTTTCTCGAAAACCCTTTCGGGAGCGGACGGACTCTTGACCAGAATCGAGTAACCTTCCCTGTCACAATGCCAAAGTCACTAATGTCGCTGTGCAAAAAATCGCGTCACGCCCATTCTCGATCCTTCAACGTCGTTGTCAAGCCGCTGTCAATTGCATGTTCGACGGAACGGCAATTTTCGAACGAGACTCGATCATCGTTCAGAATGTAAATAAAACGCAGGAATAATGAAGAATTGTAGGGGCGATGACGGGCAAATGTTTTCCACCGCAGTTACGACTCTTTGCGTAGTGAGATTTCCACGAACGACTATTTGTTACTTTACTACGTGTTTCGCGTATCGAACCGGTTTTAAAATAGTCGAAGATTATATGGTCTTCAGATGTCAACGTTTTTGAATGATTTTAAATACTTGAAATAAAAGTTTGATTATTTGAAAAATTTCACAGCACTTTCAACGAAATTAGTCAACGATTCTCGGAGCGAGGGGTACGAATTTTATCAAGCGACCGACGTAAATATCGATAAAAGTTCCATCGACCCGATAGAAAGGCATTTTCAGCGAGGTAAAAAGCTTCTCCTGTAAGAGAAATCGAGATAGTGCGAGAGGTAGAACGAGACGGGACGAGAGCGGGGAGAAGTCGCGGAACCTAATTGCTTGATCGACAGGAACGTCGTTCGGATCTGGACGGAGGAAAATTTCTCCTCGATCCTTCAATGTCGTCGTCAACGTCGCGTCAACAGCACTCCATTACGAGGCCCACGATGACGACAATGTTGGTGTTCTCCCCCTTTCGATCGATCTACCCGCTCTGGAACGGTGCACTTTTAGCGTCTGCGTCTCTCCGGTTGACGGGTAAATATGGGTGCAACTTAAATTCGGCGGGTTATCGACCACGCGCGAATAAAATCCTGCAACCAACGTTCAATCGTCTAACTTTTTACGACTATTTCCTTCTTCCTCCTTTTTTTCAATTTTTCTTCTTTCTTTCGCCTCTTTTGTTCTCACAAGCACCCGTAAGCAAGAAAGTGTAAAAAGTTCGCTTAACAACTTAGCGAGTAGGTATCTGGTCGCGGCTGTCGCGCAATTTCCAACGGAAGAGGCACGTCTGGTGGCGCGCGACGCTTAAAAGAATGTAAAAACCGGTATGAACGCTTTAAAAAATTAAACGGGAACTGCTTCCATTTTCTTCCGTTGCTGTTCCGTTGCCGGAAGACCAGCGAACGGACGAGATTTCAATTATGAACGCGTTATCTGCCGGCGGAGCGCGGGGGGAAAGTTTTCCCATTAAAAGGAGCGTGCGACGATCGAAACGGATTACACGAGCATTAGCACGGAATCTCGCGGCTCATTTTATGCTCCACCGACGAATGGAAAGTTTGTACGTGACGCGGCCACGGGCCCTGTCATTGAATTTGTTCTCCGTTTCGTTGTTCGCTTTGATAACCCTTTGTGATAAGACATTTACTATCACTCTACTATTCGAAGTACAGTACCTTTCATTTTCTATAACAATCCTAAGACTAACTTCAAACGAACATTTCAAAGATCGCAATGCTTGTAATATTTCTTCAATTCGATCCAAGTAAAAATATAATGAACATCACAGTGTTCGTTATCCCAGAGTATCGTTCGAATAATTACGAGTGAATTAATTCGTAAAAACAGTAAAAATTCATCCCTCAATAGGTTAGATACAGTTTCACATTCGCCTATTTCCAATTCCCCAATATCATCGACACTCACTGCTCTTCTACCTTTTCTCGCCTAGTTTGCCAATAAAAATAAGCATTTCGTAGAAAAGACAAAGATAAGCTAGCTGCTTGTCCCGTTGCTCGATCAGGATCTCGCGGCCGGGATATTTGCAATTTAGATACGGCCACGTACAGTGCAGGCGACACGACGGATTCGTCGCATCCAACGACGACTACGACGGGGTGAACGAGGACCAGGAGGAGGGAAGCGGCTGGGAGACAAATGTTTCGGAGGGGGTTGTTGGTTGGTTGCTTGCTCGCAGGCGTCGCGATGTTAAATAATCGCGTCGCCGGCACGTTTTCGCGTAACGAGGACGTTTATCAGGATCCAGCAACCGGGAACTGATTTACAAATAGGCCCCGAGAGGCGGCGCCCCGTCCTTCGTTCGCCCTCTTGCTCCTTTCGCCCTGGCAGAGACGAATCAGGCTGAATTTTCGCGCTGCTGCCTCGCTGGAGGACGCTTTCCGGTACTCGAGTGCCGTCGCGAAACTCGACGAACCGACCTCTCCTCCCCCGATGAAACTTTCGTCCCTTGGCCTCGTGAACACCTCCGTAATACGTATTCTGATGCCACGGCGGAGAGGTCGCGAGTGCACCCTCTCAAACAGCCGGGATCTCGTCTTGCTTTAAATTGAAATTAAAACTGTACGAACTTTTTTTAACGATGATTAGCAGAGTTTAGGATAGAGGTAAGAATTGGCAGAAACAAAGAGAATGCGGAGTACGATGAAACGGAATTCGACTATCCTCGTTTTAGTGAAAACTCTGACATAAAATTGAAACGAAATATTGTACAGATCGAAAACGATTCTCTCGTACAATATTTTCTTCAAGCTTGAAAAAGTTTTTTAACGATACAAAAAAATAATCGAATTAAGAACGATGCAAAGGACATGGCGAGATTAATCGTGCAATGACACAAATCATATTATAGATTTCAGACTGTAAATCGTTCTATCCATCGAAAACATTGATCTATGCTACCGAATAGCGAGGTTAGAAAACAGAACGTCTACACCGCATTAGCAAAGACAAACAGTCGCCCCGCGCAAGTTTCTCGATCTCCCTCTTTATTTACATTTGAAACACCAGGAATTCCCAACCGACAGCGTGAACCGACATTTAAATATCCGCACTCGCCGATGTTTCGAATCGTTCTCGAATCGTCGTTAACCGGTTCTCCGGGATGAGGGGAAAATGTATGCGCAGACGTAAACACTGGTTGGCCGGTCGATCGAAGGAAACGAATTCGAAAGCAACCCGAAGTGGCCCGTAATCCCTGTTCCAGGCGCTGCAGTACGACGGACGACCGCAGCCAAGAAGAATAACATTAATTCGCGGGAATTTATATTCCGTTGGTATCTTCGAGGACGAGCGAAGTGGATGCCGCTGTCTTTTTCTTGGCACTGGGACGGAGAGTTAGCCTAAGACGCCTTTCTCCCATCTCTCCTCGTTTTCCCGTCGATGGCGTCGTTACATAGCCCTTCCCAGGTTTTTCTTCCCCTGGGAAATCATTTTCATTTAAGATCGGCTACGACAACGCCTCGCGACCGAGCCGAACGCGAACTCTAGAATAAATTATTTCCTTGGCCTTCTTTTCTATCCCGTTTCGCCCATCAGTCCGCGCTGGTCTATCCATTTCGTGCTCGTTTTCCTCCTCTAGCGCAGCATGTTTTGCAAACGTCTTCAACGCCGAAGAAAAATACCCAGAGGAGAGGCTTCCCGGACCGCGGTTCGCTTTCAGCATCAACCTTACAAACACAGATGCCGTGGCACCAAAGAAACGACCTGCCTTCCTTTCAGCGGCACGCTTCAACCCTCCTACCTCTGCTGAAACCCTCATGGACGACGTTGTGAAGTAATTATTGCGTAAAACGCGCGGGAAAGTGATCCGTTTGATCGTGGTAAAGCAAATATCAAGATATTCTAAGTATCTTTCGGAGACTCTCTGTTATTCTATTAAATCATAGAAAGAGATATCTTCCGTTGGAATACGTCCGTTCCCTTTTATTCACTAGCGCGCCCCTTTCTGTTTGTATTGTTTAATTCATTATACAAGTATCAAGGAAATTTCTCAATACCTTCTAATATAAATAAAGTTTCATCGATCCTACAAAATACTCTACCTCTTCCTTCGGTAAAAAACACGTTTTACAATACGCACGTACGTACGTTGCCCGTAGCAGTCACTCGACATCGAAACGTAGCAGGGTCTAGCGAAAAAATCAACCAATGCGCGGATGAAACTGTCGTTCCCGGTCGGTAAAATCGTTTCGCTTTAACGAAGTCACGCACAAAGCTCGTCGCGTGCCACGGTCCGCGAAGAATCGAAAAATACATTCGTTCTCGCGTGAAAACGGACAAAAAACACCGACTGACAGGGGAGACGAGAGTGACGCCGGGTCGGACTACGGATCGTACGGTTTACGAAACGAATATCGCGAGACCATGACATCGCGAGCCTTTGCAGAATGGCCAGCCGGCGTGAAAAACGCGACTGCCGTCGTATTAGCGGCGCGCTGCACGCTGCGCCGGCTGCAATGGAACCAGCATTTGCGACAAATTCGAATTCCAAACGTTCCGCTATTGTCTGACGGAATGGAGGCGACCGGTTAGGGTCACTCGCTCCGCGAGCATCCACGAGCGCCACTTTCGAGTACGCTACGATCATTGTTGTCTCCTCTTTTCAGCCTGAACGTTCCTTTGTGCCCGTTTCCCGTGGGAGATCCACTAGAATCTAAAGTTAGGGTAGGCTTTCGAACCGGTGTTTGATTAAGGTATTTTTTGAACTTTCAAAGAGGCGTTTTGTTTGGGGGGACGTCTCTGCGACGAGCAAATTTCCCTGTGTTTGACAATAATGCTCACAGCTGTCGCTGAAGTGTTTCTCCGTGTATGGTGAAGTATTTTTGCAGGTTTGGAGAATGGGTAGGTGTAGCCGCGAAGTTTATGTCGTGCTGAAGGAAGCAAGAAATGGAAAATGCAAGGTGAGCTTGAAGTGGAGTCCATATGTTACCATACGGAAGAAAAACATTTCGAAGGTGTAGCGGGTCTTTTACTACCGTGCACCTTTTACCTGGATTATTTTTTCACGATTTTAGAAACAAGAACCCACTCCTGTGTGCCTTCATCCGGTAGAAAAACATTTTACTCGTATAATGTTTCTCCTTTAGCTAGATACATGCTTCCCGCAAGAACTGCTTTATCATATTTTTAAGGAGAACGAAAGGTCATATAGCGCACGATCGTTGAGGTTTTTAAAAGTGGTTGTGTATGCGGGATACGAACCAGTATCGTATTGAATCGCTAACATCGCATGTGACACGAAAATGACAAAAGGGTTATCGTCAAGACGTCCCCCAAAACATAGAACACGAAAAAGCATTGCATGTGATGTCTATTCTGTACCTCGTCTGTGATTCGGGTAATGATCCGCTATTCCCTGTAGAATATGCGATTTCCCCGCTCGCATTATCGACAAATCGTCGCGGTCGAAGCTATGGGAGTAACAGAACGACCATAAAGCTTCATGGTGTAACGCGAACCGAAGCGGAATAGCTATGATGTAAATCTATACATAGCTTCTGCTCCTCCCCCTCAACGTACGATTTTCCAATTTTTCTTACTGACTCGTCCTTAAGCGTGCGGAAGATGCAAGGGAAACGTGATGGATTCTTTGTAAAAAATATTTGATTGTTGCTTCGCCATTTACAACGATCCCACCTAGGTGCTAACTTACGAGCTATATCTTTTGTCTGTATTGTAATTTTGATTCGATTATTGTTCTATGGTATGAGTCACTCGGAAGACAAATTGATCGACTTGCCTAATTTTCGTTCCTATCGAAAATTGGATAAATATGGCATGTTGCAATGACCTAAGATTCGCTAAACGTACGAAGTTCGCTGCTTTTCGTCCAGCCAATCGTCAAGTGGACGCTGCATGGACACTATTTAATCGCTCGGGCAGATCTCGCGTCAATGTTTTTTCCAACGCCAGCGTCACAAGGCGAAAGCAATTTTCCCACTTGTTTTCTCTTTTTTGAACGCGACATAGGGACTAACAGAATGAAAAAAGATAGAGGGCTAGGGAGAGAGAGGGACAAAACGGAGCCTCGTTGTCGAAACGAAGCCGAGTGTACTCGAACGCGATCGAATTCACGGACGTGCGAACCTCTATTAACGGAATTGAGGCAAATGATGTCAATCCGTCCTGGTGCCGGCCATTAAACGTAATTTTTATCGATGCACCCCGTAATGATGGATATCGGACCGCCGAATCTACCGTCGAATTGGACGAATTAACGGTTAAATCGTCAAGCGCTTTTCAATCGGGCCACTGATTCGCCGTCGTTCCTGATTGCCATTTGCCCGAATACCAAATACGAGCCATTTTTGGTATTGTAATGAGGTTGCATGTTGTCGTATACGCGTGGCCAGCCTGTTGCGTGAAAGAACGCGAAACGCGGCTTAATTATATACGATTAAACGCTGACTCTACTACCAAGTCAGCTAACCAGGTCGCTGCAAAAACGATTTGACACACTAACGAGTGTGTTTTATTTCCTTTCGATGGTACTGCACGTTCAAAAGCGACAATGTCTCCGCGGGCGATTGCAAATCTCTTCCTATGGAAAATCGAACGACTGTAGGTTGGATGGATGTGAATAATAATCGGAAACCAATTTGTTAGGCTTATATACAGGAGGAAAAGAAAAATATTGCGCAGGAATTGTGATATATAGTTCTGCGATCATTATGAGAGCTCCTAAAGATAGTATAAAGGAATAAAAATCATTTTCGTTAACATTCAAGAGGATTCGGTATTCGATGAACGTCTTAAAGATCTCAAAATTTCTGGGATCTTGACGACTCACATCGACTTTTAATTCTTAGTGACTTTGGAATTCATAATAGTGGATTGTACGAGTCCAGGCTCATGTATATCTAGGATATAATACTCGTGAATATTATACTATCCATATCAGCCTAAAGCATTCCAAAGTCATCTCATGTCATATCTTGCGATTCAGAAAATTGTTCACATTGGATCCCACGAGTCCTGTACTACCTACATAGTTCCTTCCAAGCTCGATATCTACTATATTGGATTCGCCGGATACGGAATCGTTCGTATCGACTAACGCGACTTGAGAAACGCTGGTATCAACTCCCACGAGTGTAGCGTCTTCTGTTCTACATCGAGCTTCACTGTACTTGATATCGTCCAATTCGATCAGACATCGGAAGATCTGTGAGTCTGGTTAATTCCAGCAATGCTTCGCTTGTTAAACCAGTAATCTGACAAGAAACCTGCGTGTCTATAAAAAGTTATAATACACATGTTGCACCGTGTTTGATATACAAAGTCCGCTGATCTCATAATCTGCAAAAACGCAAAATCGATGACAAAGAGATGGACAGATTCTTCCCGGAGTAAAGTTTAATTAGCTCGTTATTCTTCGATTACCGAGTACTCGGCATCCCACGAACCAAAATCCGACTACGGAAGGAACCCTAAGAATTCAGTTGTGGGGACATTGGTTAGTGCGGAAGACAAACATCGTAATGATGGTAACTGTACATCAGAAGGAGATGCCTGGCGAGGTCGTTAAACCGAAACGAGTCGTTAATGAGCGAGAAGTGTCGGAATGAAAGAAGACGAACAACTGGAAGACATTTATCTCGCGTCACGCTCACCCCTCGACGAGATAGGTGTCGCGAAAAAGACGGTACACGCATCTTCCCTTTTTCTCCCCCTATCTATTTCTCCCTTTTGCCTTTCCCTTCTCTCTGTGCTCTTCTCTTTCATTTTCATTATTACATTTCCGATATTAATCCTACAGTTGACTACGCAAAATCCCGTAAGATCCTCGACCACGTTCCCTGTGTTCGCTTTCCTTTCAGGGAAGCGAACGTCTTCATCATTCCTTTATTCCTCGCGCGCATCTCGCTGTCAGATACACGCCTTTAATCATCGACCGTGGAAGGAAAAGAAAGCGGCGGAAAGGTGGTTCCTTTGTCTCTGGCGATTTAGCCTCGGACCACTCTTATATAATTACGCCTTCTTCCAACGAGAATAATTCGATTGATCGGCCGAGCCGATTCCCTTTTTCTCTTCCCGGCGGTCGTACATCTCTCTGGCGCCTCCGTTTCCTTTCGATTCATTTACCTTCGTTAATATTTGCTGTCCGGGAATTACGATCTCCCTCGGTCAAAACCCCGCTTCTTTTTCCACCGCCTGATTAAGCCACTAGATCGGTGAAATTTTTATTGCCGCATTTCAATCGTAACTGCGAGCGTTTATTGGTTAAGTGAATCTGCAAAGAGAACCTGTTTCGCTGCGACGATCTTCTTATTTCGAAGTCTTTCGACCGCGTTACACAGTTTAATTATCCGGACGTTTAATTATCCTAACAATACATTCCTTCGTTTTCCGTTTCATGTTACGCTACATGCTTTTATCGATTCTTATCCTCCTACTTCTCATGTTTTCCTCCTGTGATCTCATATACGAAGACTGCTAATAAAGCTTTCTTTACCCGCGTGTCATACACCGAACAAAAATTCCTCGTCCCGGTCAGCCCACCCATCCTGGGATCGAAACGAGGGAGTCACGTGTGTTCGAGAAACTAATAACAACCACGAAGCTTCGCCACACGGAGACCGAGCAAAACCACGAGCACTTATTTCGTCCCCGAAGAAACGGGGACGCGAAAGAAACTGTAGATAAAAGAGGGTAAGGGTAGAAACGAAGTCAAAGAAAGACAAACCACTCGACCGTGACGACTCGAAAGTTCGGACTCTGGGAGAGCAACGGGACTCTGGAACGAAACTAATCGAAGAGCACGACGAGGAAACCTCTCATCCCAACCCGAGGACCGCCTCTATTGACTTAGCAAAGTTTGGATTGCCGTGCGGATAAGACGTGCGGCAGAGTCAGCAGGCAAACCGCGAAAGCTTCTGTGAAGCTCCTCCCGTCGCGTCGTCTCGTGAACGGCTCGTGTATACCAAAACTTCCGGTACGCGCTGAGAGCCTAAGCGGGTGGCAAGTCGCGACGACTGACGACCCCCGGCTAACCCGTCGTCGTTAATACCCTGCCAGCGGACCGACGGAAATTTATCTGTGACCTCGCGACGCGGAAAGCCGACCGCTTTTGTCCGTCGGCCGGTTCTCCGGCTTCCTAGAAAATTTTCCGTCTAGAACAGCGAGATGCTTCTGCCCGATCTCTACTCCTATGCAGGTTAACAGGTTTATTCGCTGCGATCACTCGGCCAATTTGACGTACACGTTTGGAGATAGGAAAAGTTGGAAAACGGAACCGAGTATATTTTCTTTTTATTTTAAAATACATTGTGTTGTACAGAAATTTTTACTCATTTCACGAATAGAATATTATGACAAAGATTCGTTATGGTGACTCAATTCATTTGGATGGTAAAAGGATTGGAAGATGAGAAGGTTTAGAAAAAAGATATATGTGAAAATCTTTCCTTCAAGCAGAACACGTTGCACAACGCTTTTCTGCTATTTCACAAATACGATACTATAATGAAGATTTGTTATGATAATTCAGTCGATTTGACGTATGCATCTTTGAAGATAGAGGAATATATCTATAGCTTCCTTTTAAGTAGAATACGTTCCACAAGAATTCTTGTCTGTCTTGCAAGTAGAATAATAAAGTACATTACAAAGGAGTTTTCCTGAATCTACGGACTTTCTCCAAACACACTTGCGATCCTTACAAAAGCTTACGCGACGCGTCGATTTCTTCTTTAGTCACAAAGGCGAAGATAAAAAAAGACACAACGTCTGTGCAACACATTGCGGAATCTTTTTCATTCAGGCGATGGTTCGAACGCAAAGTCCAGTAAACGACGATGAATAAAACCTTCGAAATAATAAGGACAGCCATTCCTGACGCAGCCACGCATATCACGGGTCAAGCATGAATGGAAAACGGCTTCTGCGTGTGATTAATGCGAGACACCGTGAATCAAGGGTCTCATAACAGCCTTGTGTTTCAGAGAAACGTTCCGTCCGCATTAACGACGCGTTCTTTGAAGCTCGTCGCGACGTATTTTTATATTTCTACGTGTATTGCCATTAAACATATTACAGTCTCGTTTGATACATACGCGTTTAAATAACTTTCGATAGATGTCTGATCCCTTTCACTAAAACACGCTTTGAGCGAATAAAAGCATATTTTACCAGCGCAACAATGCTATGATTTTATAGATGCATTTATATATCTGTCACGTTAATTAATACTCTTATACTGTTATATAACATAATATACTATATAATATAATAATACTGAATACTATTTCGAAAATACAGAAACGACGTACATACGTACGAAACGCGAACACGCGACTACGAAGTTAAATATATTGACACGGAGTTTGTCAAGATAACGCGTCACTCGTCAAAAGCAAACGTGAATGACAGCGATGCAAAAAATAAAGTTCTTTCGTGAACGTCAAGTGATAAGCAGAGGATTAAATAAAATTTGCAACGGTTTGCATATAATTCGATTCACCAAAATCGTGACACATTTTCATCACGAAAGCGGCTATCTACTTTGCAACAAACTTTTAAACGTCGCACGGAACTTCAGGCGCCTTTTGACTTAAAGAAACCTTACTTGGCAATGAAGATATTCAGCAACACAGAAAACCTGACACAATTTTACTCTTTTCTACCCCGCGATCGTTACCAATCTGCCACGGTAACTACTTCTCTAAAGTGT
The DNA here is from genome assembly GCF_011952255.1 of Bombus vosnesenskii. Lineage (NCBI taxonomy): Eukaryota > Metazoa > Arthropoda > Insecta > Hymenoptera > Apidae > Bombus > Bombus vosnesenskii. Next base: position 2,044,226 of record NW_022882960.1, read on the forward strand.
ATACGCGGATTTGTTCCAAAGGTCAAATTTCCGACTTTTCCAGGTCGAATTGATTCATCATAAAAATAGAACCACATAGATCACGCGCGACGTAATTCGTCTAGATGCGAATGATGGCACGATTGGCTAATAAAAGGTGCGATATAACGCGATTTTCATCGTCGAAACGAAGCCTGATGGTCGAACGCTCGTAGGGGTGTATCCACGTCGCTCTCGCGATAATGGCCGTAATGATGACGATAACGACACATACACTCACACACACACAGATCACGCGTAGCACACGTAAACATATACATATATGGTTGAATGCAGAGACTGACGCGACTGCACGATATCATTTAAGTTGTGACTCGTGTCGTTACGGGGCGGGCATTTCCCGTAACAATGATTTCGACGGCACAGAGTGGCTCTCTTAAGTGCACCCGATGGAGCCTGTCAGATGATGTCGTTAACTACGTTATTTCGTTGTCATTTGGCTACCTGCGAACCGATTCTCTCAAGTGAGAACGACGGAGTCACCGGTCTCGAAACGTTTGCCCTGGTAATGAGGACATATTCGCCCGTACTACGGCTGCTCGTTCCAGGTGTCGATAAAGGGAAACGGTATTTTTCACCGTGATTACGATGTCGAGTCGAGCAGAACGGTGGTAGGTGGAGATATCAAGATCGTAGCATTTCGTCCGATGGGTTCTACGATCTCGTAATTCGCGATGTATAACGTCTATTAGTATATATCCATGATCCGTTTAGTACTTTTTACATCGATGCGATATTTGTCAAAAGAAAATTTAAAGGGATTTTCGTAGCTGGTTCCACAAGGGTATTAAGAATCGAAGGTCGATACTGTCTATAGAATTCTTCCTATTCGTAAGTCTACGAATAAAGGTACATAAGGATAATTTCCCTTTATATACTTCACCCTATGAAAAATTTTATGTAACTAAATAAAAAAAATCACCTCGCCCCATAAAGCTGTCGTGCGTCGAACGTACGCAGATCGAACATGATCCTCAGGGCATAAACAACAAAAAAACCGATCCACCCCAACGGAAGTCGAGGCGACACAGGTACAGTTCGCAGAGAGGTTCGTCGATCACGATCGGTAAGCCGATTAAACATTCATGGATTTGTCGTAAAAAAAAATCCGGCGAACACGCGGCATGCATGTGTACGGGAGCGCGGGAGAAAGTAAGAGCTGGACAAGGGGGTGGGAGCTCGCGCAACGCTCATACGGAATATTTATTATTGCTGCAGACTGGCGATAGTAAAACATGACGTTTCAATTTGAAACGTCGCTGTAAAAGCGCGCGGCCGTAATATCTTTTCAATTTTACCGGGGCCACGTTGCGTCCCGTTCCAGGCCGATATTAGCCTGTAACATTTATTTTGAAGTAATACTTTTCCGAGGGCAATTTATCGAGTATTTCCCGTCGATTCGACGACCGATACGTCGACAGTTTCGTCCCAGCCTCGCGTTCTGCAGCGCTTACACACGAACGCGTTTCGTTCGCTTTGTCTATCCTCGACTCTCTCTCTCTCTCTCTCTCTCCCTCTCGTGGCATATAGTTTGGCGAAGTATAATTAAAGCGACGGTCAGATCGAACGAGGAATGCGACCGTCCCCGAGCATTACAACGGTTAGCAATTTCCATTTATTTATGTTGCTTGTAAATACGAGTCGCACGAACTGGCGAACGGGCCAACGTTACTCATGCGTGATACGTCGCCGCAACCAGCACGGCCAATTGTTAGCGTTTCCACGATCCCGAAATCGAGATCGATTATTTACGCGTGCAGATTTCTATCCCGGCTCGATTTCCCGCGCGATCGGCGCCCCGACACACTTCGCCGACCGATGATTTACTGCTACTCACTGACGATAAGCCACCCCTCTCACGATCGCTCGTACACGGCTTGTTTTAAACTGTGTACCGATTGGCAGCGTGTGGAACTTGGTTTCGTTTCAACTTTTTGTATATCGTTATGTACTTCGACCTAAATTCTGCGAGCAATCTCTACCTGTTAATAAATAATTACGTAACAATTTCAGTAAATTTTCGACCACCACCTCGTGTTGATTTGATCCATGTCATATCGAAATGTCTCGATAATCCTATATATCTTTTTGGCCTTAAACAGCGCAATTCTTCGTCGGCTGTTTAAATCGAGCCACGCGTATGTACATAAATCCGTGTGTACACAGGACAAACAGTTTCACCGAAAAACGAGGAGAGCATCAGCTACGGGGGGTGGTGGATGAAGAGAAGGAGAGGATGCGAATGGAACAAGACGCATGGACCCTCGTCTCTGAAGGCTGGAATATTCCAAAGGACGGTACGTCCAAACGGCTTACCGGATTATCCGATAATCCCATTACAGCGAGGTCATAAAACCATGGAGCTCCAGCTCGAAGCTCGAAAAAGAGCTGTTCGTAAACGGGAGGAAAATAAATAATAAGCCTGGAACCGCCGTTGAATTGACGTGCTTGGTTGCACGAAGGGATAAAGACTCCGTGAACTAATGCCAGACCGGTGCTAAGCGACAAGAATCGCGATTCTCGCTGTAAATTGAGGATAACGCGAGCAGACGGTTGGTGAAGAAGGGATTGGTAAAGTCGAGCGCGAGGAGGGCACGAGGGTGGCACGGAAGAAAAAGCACAGGCGCGAGAAATGGCGCGCTGGATAAGAACGACGGACATTTCTCACGTTCGGCGCTCATGAATCATGGAAGAGTAATCCTCGCAAATAGCTGTCGTCTAAGAATTTCACTAAACCTCCACTGCCGCGACCACTTCGACATATGACGGATATTACCTCGCGTAATCGTCGCGACGAGAACTGGTCGAGTGTTCGTTGGAGCTGACTGATTCATTTTACATAAGTTTGATGTTTGGACGTATTGGTTTTAGCGTTTTGCGGTTGCTCGAATAGAATTGTTTCGACGGTTTTAATAATTTCCAGGTTTTCGTAAATTTTATTGCTCAATGTATATAGAGATCGTAGTATAAAAATTTGTTCAATGTAAAATTAAAGTATTTATTAATTGGAAGGTGCGTGTGTTTTTTGGGAGTTGTTTTTTCAATGAGGTTTCAAAACTATGTATTTTTAAATATACTCCAATAGCTGTGTCATCTCGCAGTGTCATTTTATTTGCAAATTATTTATATTTTATTTCAAGTTATATGTTATATGCATTCGCATTGATGCGATAACGGAATCCCATAATGAATGATTTATACCATTCTATTTCGGATCTCTTCATTCATAAAGAAAAACTCTATGAAACTTGACATCCAAACGAATCGCCATTTCCAAGATTGAAATCCGTCTCGCGTCAGTATGAGAACAGGGTCATTAAGATGAATTTCCGCAGAAGGGGATCAAGAATTGGTTTTCGGGACGGCAAATGTTACCGAGACAGCTGATAAATGGTAGATAAACGTTTCTTTTTAATGACAGCCACGGTTCGCACCTGGAAAGGATTTCACCGGCTGCTCCTTCTCGCCCGTTCGTCAAAAAGAAGGATAGCCGTTCATGGAAGTTTTTCCTTGCAAATGCAAGATAAATAACGCTTATCTTTCTCGCGGGTTAGACTTACCTCCGTCTCGCCCCTCTCACCCCATAAACTTCTTCCATCGTTCGAACGTACCAGCCAAGATAACCAAGAGAAATCCTAAGGAATTTTCAATGTGGCTCGTAGCACGTTGAATTTATCGATAGAATTCGAGGCAGAGCTGCCGTCCATTCGCACCATGGAGAAGAAAATCGGAGCAACGATACGCTCGGCGCACCTGCAATCCCTGTGGAGTTCGTTAACGCACGATTATGGCCTGTTGGCCATCATTTTTCATTCCCATCCTGCTGAAAATACGTATTTCCGGGATTTTATGCACGATACGCAAACAACAAGAAGAAACGATAAAAGTACATATATATTTGAGATTGAATAATATCATACAGCGGATGTTTGATCGAGCTCTGATCAAACTCTGATTGAGCTGCTGTCCATTCGAATCAGCAAACGATAAAAATCTTCTAAAGCCTTCTACCTTTCGATGCAAAAATATAACAAAGCTGATATCAAATGGAATATTTTAAAAATTTGGTCAATTTTTCCTACACCAACAAATTGTAATAGATACGCGAGTCACAGAGAGATAGATGCGATTAAATTGGTGAACAGCGTATAGGGAAGAAGGGAAATTCCGCGTCTGGAGGTTAAAGCTTGAGGAAGGGGTGCAGGATTGCACGTAGCGGGGGAAAATGTCGGTGGAAGATCCAAAGGGGGTGATCCCAGGGACGGTAAGATAACGCGGTTGGTTTAAACCGTATTACCTAAGCCGGTCGGTGAGCGGAATACGCGGTCTGGCCACCTGCATCTGCACCATACTACCCTCTGCATGCGCGTGTTGCATTAAGGGTGTATCGTATGCCGCATAAAGATGGGAAACACGCACCTTCAGGGCGTCATGCAGTCTCGATTAAAAAGAACGAGAATAAGGAAAGAAAGAGGAAAGATGTTTCTTAAGCTTAGTCATCGGTAAGCCGCGGGCAACTTATTCACGACGTATTTCTATTCATTCTGCCAGCAACCATCCGCTATCTGTATATGGCAATTTTCAGACTGGTCTCCTAAGATTTTTTATGGCTGATACGGAAGTACCTCGAATGAAAATTGGGACGTTGCTTTGAGCTTTGATTTTTATTCCAGATCTTTCTGGTCTTTTATTCGGAATAGAACGAAGGATTTCGATATACGAGCACCTCGGAACCCAAACTGACTAATTCCACATTTTATTAATTTCTTAATTTCACATACCACATTATTCGTATAGTTGCAGTGTTCAGATATTTAACACCGTGAAATCCTCGAGTACTTCTGACGTTATAAATACTCCTATAATTTGGTTTCAAGGGGTGCTGTTAATTTTTAATTAAGTTAGACCCTATAATTACAAACTATAAACTTCAACAGATAAGAGTGAAATCAAAAAATTGTCGCTACGAATATCGTCGATGAAAATCTCGAAGATGGATATTCTCCTCCTATAGAAGCGACTACAGTTTACACATGAACGTTCACTTCGTCACAGACACAGTCTGATAGGTCAATAGAAGGAGCTTCGAGCTTGAATTGAGCCGTTAGGAAGGTAGAGCACACGTTTCGTTCGGTCGCATCACGTGCACGTTCGAGTTAACACCGCGAACCACTTCAAATCTGACACCGCATTGACGCACGTATGCCACTGGCTAAAGTGTTTGCACTGACAGTGTTCTGCTAACGAACCTATCGTTGCGGCTTCAGCCAACCGTTTCTGAACCCTTTTCGTAAATCTGTTCGCTCTGTCTGAACCTACACTTCGTCTTCGCAGCCTCTAACATCGGTTACCCTCGCTTCGCGTCTTTTCGATCCATGCTCATAACCAAATCTAATCTGATGAACTTACGCGCGAATCAGAATCATTCGTGGTTCAACCGAATATTTGCAACGACATACATAATCTACGCGAATAATCTGACGGTATCGAAACACTTCTACAGGATAAACGATAGTTGGTTTAGCGCGATGCATTACACATGAAATATTCGCAACATGAAAAGGTAAATAAATGATGTTGTGCCAATACCAACGTTATAATTGATAAGTAATACGATATTAATACTTCGATCCTATTAATTAAAATAAATTATAAACGCAATGTTATACTCAGATCAGAAGAAAAGAACGAATTAAACGCTATCATCGCTTAATAGTTATTCGTATGGTATTTAGTCTTTTCCAGGGCTTCAATTACAATGTAACATATCAATCGCTCGCGTAAACCTTCAAAAAAGAAAGAGAACAAAAAGTAGACGAATTTGAAATAACCCTCGAGCTATTCCCTTTAACTTCGTCCTTTCATCTTCTTTCATCACATTTTAACCACATGACAGTGTCCACATGAATGAGGCAGAGGCAATGCTAGCCGCAAATCGCGTGGTGTATCCTTGCAACTGCACGAAATTCTTAGACGTGCGAGTGGTGAATGAGGTCGGTGCGCCACAGCAAAGCCACCGAATGCAACGGCTCGTTCCGTCGATGCGGTTCATGGAAAGGGTGGAACGAGGTACACGAGAGATAGGGAGGAACGGATCGAGGGAGGAGCAGAGACACGGTGGAGTAGTAACGTAACGCTAATCCAATTTGCTATGGCGCTGCACTTTGCGCGGGCACCATTTTCAAAGAGGGACACGCGGCAGAAATTGGGCTGAACGCGACGAGGAAATACCGTCTCTACGTGACCGTAAATAGCAAATAATAGCGGATGACCTATCCGATCCAATGCGAATAAATGATTTTTCGTTTATAAATAAATATAGCATCGAATCGTTGTAAATAATGCGAAAAAACAAATAGGATTTTTTGTTGAAAGACAAAATTAGTTCATCGAGGTTAGTCGGTATTTTCTGTTTTATATCTATTGAGCAATTTTTTTTTCTAAATCAACTTAGTCACCTATCTATCCAACCTTGAAACACTCCTGAAACCGATTTACGTTGCAAAAACTGTTCGCTTCCGTGAACCCCGAAACGCGTTGCCTAACGAAATAGAGTCAGTTTGTAATGGCCGATGTGTTACAGGAGAGCCGATATCGATCGTTAACAAAATATACCCAATATCAACATGGATGACATAGCAAACTTTCCCAAAAAATACATATATGTATAAAGGAGAAGAAAAATTGACTACACAAATCGAGTTGAAAGGGAGAGAAATATATGCGAACGCGTTTCAGTTTTGCGATTTATTTAGCGAGTTTGACCTCGAACCGTGTATATTCGCTTATAAACTGACAATACACCGAGCAGTTAAGAAACGGTAAACTTGCGTTGGTTAATTAGCCGGAGAGTTTCAACAGAGTTGCTTGGAATCCGCTTCGAGATTTGTTCGAATACGAGAACACGACGGTGAAACGCGGTCAAACAACAGTTAGAGGAAGGGCGAACGTTACCTGTCAGAAACAGTTACGAACGCATTTAAGGGACTTAAATCGGGATGTCTGTCCTCGGGACGAGCGGCTGGTTCTTGCAAATTGAGGAATTCACGGAATCCACAGCAACTTCCGACCCGGTAATACAGAATCTAAACCAAACCGATCTCAGAATAAATTCGAACGAGTCGTATTTGAACGAACGAGCAATTAATTTCAGTTTGCCAACTTCGTTTGCATTCTCGATTACGATTTCTGAAGTCGAGTGCAATTATCGATGCAAACTTGCCGCGAAAAATCGACGTGCCCTTATCTCCATATCGCTGGTTCGTCGTATTTCGAAGAAACGTTTGAAAATATTTCCAAGTCAAGAGGCAAAACGAATATAATTTCTAGAATAAGTAAACGACGATAAATGAAATATTAGCTGAAGCACTGATATTTACGATCTAAATATTCTTCGAAATTTATTTATTATTAAACAAACTGTAAACACTGTAAACTACATAGAATTCTTCTGGTAATGAAATCGTCAGTAGTCGTTTCCGAGTATCTAGAGTGTAAAGTGCAGGAAGAGTGTGCGAAGTTTCTAGAGAGCCCTGGTTTAGAATTTGATAACGCGCACTATTTAAAGTTTACGGGGTATATTCCAGTTATTAACTAACAAATCCAGTTATCGTTAAGTTAAAGAATCTCCTCGCGTGCGAGAGTATACTCAGTGTTCCATCGCGAGTAATACAATATTGAGCGTTAAAACGAGAAACACAGACAACAAGAGAAACTATTTACGTTGGATATTTCAAGTTAAAACGTCTGCCAGATATCGGGATAAGCAAAGGCCAAGTCTCATACAGACTCTCTTTTCGAAAATTTAAAATATTCAACTGGATATTTGCAAAAACACGAAAATATTTCAGAAGCCGGAGGGTGCTTCCGAGTAAATAAGAAACGCGGAGCTTGAAAGCTTTCACCATTTATCAAGAATTAAAAGGCACCCAGCGCTTGCTAAAAAAAAACCCCACGTCTGGTCGTCTCGTAAATTCGATGATACGAATCTAACCAGAGTCTCCAACTTACCTCGAGAGCGTCGCGTTTACCCAGTTTTGTAAACTAACCACCCCATACACTTTCATTTATTTTATGAAAAGCAAATCCGCCGTAACGAGATAACGTGCTCCTTTTTACCTCGACATCGACGAAACTCGTTGCTACGTTACAGTGCCCGGCTACTGTATTAAGAAAAATTAAACTCCCATGTCTGTTTTCTTCGTGGATGAATACACCGAACTGAGAAATTTGAAATAACACAGAAAGACATTTTCACCGAACGATATTGAGCAATTCTCTTTTTCAATGAACGAATAAAAATCGAATTCTGCCATTCAGAAATAAATAAATTGAATTACAGAGAAAGGTGATGATATATAGGGACATAATTCTTTTAATTTATCTCAGAATTTACTGTTATTTGCGTGATTTTGTTAGAACAAATGAAATTATGAATGTAGCACATTTGTTTCTTGAGAATTTAATGTACTTGTGTAATAAAAGGCAGGATTGAACAACAGAAGTAATAATTGTTTAATAACGATCTTCACACTCGATCGATCGAAATCGGCTGATTTTGGATGTCGATGCATCTCGCGTAACACGAAAAAGGACAGGAGAGAAACAGAAAAACGACAGACGAGAAAATCAGCGCGGTACGCGCTCGTAAATAACAAGATAATTTATGATCGTTACACAATGATCGTCATAAATTGTATTTCTGCCGGACGACAGAACGTGCCGTTATGCGAGGAACTCCGGTTCCGCTGGCGCCCTCCATGGTGCGCGTCCCGACGTCGATATATTTTACCACGGGAACGCGATACATGGCCAGCATAATTTATCTGTTTTCAAATATGCCCGCACCGATAAATTTACATATTTTAATATAAATTCCTAAATGCCGGATCTGCGACGGCCGCAGGACACGACAACTTTATCGATCATTTTTATCGTTCTTCCGCGTGTTGTCTTCTTGCAACTTTCGTCCCATTCCTTTCCATTTCCTTTGTCGTGAAATTTTAAAAAATGCAGACAGGAAAATAGGGTTCATAACAGGGTCTGTTCATCGATTTTCTTTTTTAATAATAGAGCGCAACGGCTGGTAATTGGGAAATCCTTGATACTGCAGGGATGAAGAGCAATTGAGAGGTCTAAAAAATTTATCAGGAATTTTGGAAGGCCGCGAAAAAATTCCATACCGCATATCGACCGCGAATCAAAATTTTTTCGCATCTTGTGGAAAGCATAGCGTGGTTTAATCAAGTCACGATTCCATAGAATCGTTTCATCGACGCGATTCCCAACCTTCGATTCTCTATCCTCTCGAAAAAGAAATATCAGGGAATTAAAAAATTCAGTGGCCTGTTTCTTGACCATTATCCTTGCGAGGCATCGGTACAAGTATAGATTCCTTCTGGAAGCTTCGTGACAATATATGACAAGTACAGAACGTTTCAAAGTTGGCGGTATAACGAAAAAGTTTGAAACAGGTGTCCCTAAAAAAGCTCGCCGAGTAAATAAAAGAAAACTTGTTCAAAAATTACATTTTTATTATGACAGATTGCCAGACAAACAGAACAGAGAAAGGTTATTAACCGTGAAAAGTGGAGCCCGTAAGTTGGGAGCATCCTGTGCACGAAGCCCCGAACTACTCGAAGCTCGTCGGAAGTTGTTTGACACCTTAACTGTCCCGTGCACAGAGATGCCTCGAGTGACAGTAAAGCTGTGCACAATGTGAGCTTTTGCCTTGGCTGTCGGAAGTTTGCGTGCAAACCTCCTCCTTCCAGCGTCGAGCAAATGTACACTCGTACGTTGACGTACATGCTCATCGAGTGTTACGACTTTTGCCGTCGTAAAACTTTTGCTTCCTTTTTTTCCCTCGTAATTCCTTTTTATTCCTCTGTCAAATGTATATTCGATAACGGTTACCCGTTGATTTCATTTAAATTTATTATCACAGTACGCGCGTTTCTACGATGTAACATTTATTAACGCGATAAATTACAATTTTAACGATGTTGCTGCATTTTCATTTTGCTCAACTTTCGAAACACGAAAGTGGAAAAAAAGGAAACACACGAGGAAAAAGGAAAAAAGATACCAACGGTTAAGTACTTTTCGGGTTGTCCCTGTGAAAATTGAATTTCCACCGGTCTCGCAGTGAATCGGTCAATTAATGCACGAACGTTTGACGTGGAGTCATCCGCGTCGCGATAAATTGCGATCGAATTTTCGAGTGCACCGTATATTTAACGAAATCGCGAGCCGCGGTCTATTAGCGAACGCATTACGTAAATTATATTGGGCTGGCGCATTAATCAGTGCAAGAAATATGCTCTGACCACGTACACGGAATATTTAATGACGGTTCCGCGTGTGCGTGAAGCTCGAGCGAGCGCGACACAACGCGCGTTTCATTCTCACTATCCGCCGACGATTACAACTAATTAGAGATAGCCCGATCGCGGGTAAGGGCAAGACTTGTAGTTAGTAACTGTTGCTCGCGTATCTCGAATTAATACCGAGTCCGGTCACGCAGCCCAATAATAGCGCCAATCATTGAATCCTAAGGAGCCGCGGAGCCTATAATTATGCCGCGGCTGTGTACCGTCAATTCGCAGTTTGTAATCAATATCGCGTAATTTGACTGTAGATGAAATGGTCACGTGTAAATAGTTTTGCATGGCCTTGTGACACACATCAGTGCGAATGGCCACGTTCAAAATTTATCTACGTGAAAGAATCTTGCAATCGGAGATTTAGCAAATTGAATTTTATTGCTGTCCATATATATAAATTACTCCTGATATCGTAATTAATTAGACGTGATACACCCCCTGTTACATATTTCTTTCAGTTTTCGTGTATGGGAGAATCTGACCTAATTATAAGGTTCGTTTACATACCTGTGACAAATCTGTTACAAACGCATGAGAACATTAGGCTTCACCAGTGCGTTGAATAGTGAGTTCGGTAATCTACAATTTCATCAACGACACTACTACTACCATGTACCACTCTTTGTCTAAATTGAATTGATTGCTGGAAGCCACTTGGCTCAATGCAAATATGTCACGAGTGACCGCTATCTTAACGACCTCAATAATCCATCAGATTAGTTAATTGTACATCTATGGTAGAATTTGCACTCAATAGCCTCTAGCAATCAACTCTTGAAAGCTTGGTAGCTTAAACAGAGGGTTGGTAACAGACTTACTTGCACCTCGGGTCGAGTACCTAACGCGTAAATCACAGCATCGGCGATGTCTTCGGGTCGAAGAGCTGGAATATTTTTCAATGTTTCCGATATCGTAGACGTGTGTCTGGCTATATCCGTTTCAACGATACCCGGACTGATACTCTGCAAATAGAAACGAGTAACGTTGAAAACAAGCAGAAACTGGTCGAAATTATAAGGCTCATAAAAGCTTTTATAGCGACGGAAGCCACCCAAACTTACGGTGATTCGAATCGGTGCTTTAATGGCCGCCAATTCCCGTCTCACCGTATGCGTTAATGCAACATTGCCGTGTTTGCAAGTCGGGTACAGGTTCCAGCCATTACAGCCATCGATTTCCGAAAGGAATCCACTCGGAATTTCGTGTCCCAGCACGCTGCCGTGCGAAACAAAAAATTGCTTCAACAGGCTGCCCGTGGCCACCCATTTGCACGGCGTTTTATTCGAATCGACTTCGAGTGCAAACAGCCGGAACGTTTGTTTCGGTCTTAAAAGCGTCGATTCTCTTTTTTCCTTTCTCCCTTCCCACTTTTATTCTCTTTTTTATCTGTCCTTTTTTATACCTCCCTTAATTTTTTTTCTTCTCGATTCGTAGAAAAAGGGACGAGCAAAATTTCCGTTGTGCTTTCTCAAACAACACAATCTCTCCTCGCGTATCTCTTTCTCTCACGAAGTACACCCCACGCAAGAAATTCGACTCCCTATAAAGCTTCGAAACTCCTCGATCATTAATGAGACGATTGGTATATACAATTCCTCAATTTACGTGCGAACAAAAGTTCCTTGCTCGTGCTCGAAGTATATTCCGCGGAAGTTGCTCATTATGACATTAATGAATCATTAATAATGATACATGAGATTCAAAAAGCGGCAGATGAAAGATTACGTCAGACGTTTCTTCGTAGGCTAATTTCGACCTCTAATAATAACAAATGGTAAACATAGACGCACGAAATATTTTACAAACATTTCTCCCATTTGAATAATTAACTCTTGCGTTGTCAAAGAAATATTATACATATAATATCCACATCATAATTAATTAAAATACTTAAATATTAATGCGTACATTTATAAATTTATATGTTTATATACCGAAAATGCTTTCAGCTTCGAGAATACCGTGCCAAAAGTGTGAAATAACTGACCAGTAAATTATAAATCACGACGACAGTAATAGGAGGTGACGATGAACAGTGGTCGCAAGAGACAGACGAAATACAGTCGCGTGCACGTGAAAGGTTTCGCATGTGGATGGATGAACGATCGAACAAGACGAGGCTCGGAAGCAACAATACCTGTTGATATTGAAAATATGCCCTTCGACGTTCCGCTGGCGCATCGAGCGCACCGCCCGATTGATGCACACGGCGGTTGCGAGGACATTAATATTTAACAGCCTTTCGAATGCCGCTCTGTCGCTCTCTGCAAGTGTAATTTATGGAATTTTTTAAAATGCGTCAACGAGCAGGCGAACGAGGTTTCGAGCGTAATACTCTCGGCCCACCTCGCCCTTTATGGACCAACTATACACAAAGTATTAAGGTAACAGTCCTTTTTTCCGTAGTTGCGTATAAGTACCCGTTGTGTTTTCCATTGATGATGTCATAAGAAAGTCGCAGAAAAAGATGCGACACGTAAGTACATTTTTGTTGATTGTCTGATTTCAATGTTAATTGTAAGAATAAACAAAAGAATTTGAACCTAACATAATCGAAAGTGGTAAGAACCTATTAAGTTGAAAGACATGAATTAAGCTGTGATTATTATGAGATAAGTAAATAGTAATATTATCGGTCTAAATGCCGGGAAACCTGATAACAGTAAAATAAAGTCATTTGTGCGAGACATTGAAGACCGGTAACCATGGAATTCGATATATGTAGATATTTTATACACATATGTTGTCAAGCTCAAAGTTCAAGTCTTAACCTGGCGCATTTTGCAGTTAAATAAATTAAATAAGACGTGAAAACTGTTCTTTTAACAAATCGAAACAAACGACTGGTATTAAGTTACTTTCTCACGTTTCAATATGAGTATTATCAATGGTATTTAGAAAATTAAGCGATCAAGTGAGGTAACGCATATAAAGAACACTCGAAAAATAATTTTTTCAAGGTTAGAAGACGCTATTACCGAGAATAATTAGATTATTATCATATATACTGATACTGACGATTCGATTTAAATGCTCTTCACGTAACATCAACGGCAAGCTCTAAAAACAATTCTCGCATGCAAATTACGCGTTTCTGATGAATATTCAATAGTATTGTAGATTCTTTCTCTCATTATGGTCAGCGATTATCTTACCAATGACGCGAGTGTACTCGATAACCCCGGCATTGTTCACCATGATATCGACGCCGCCGTTCCATGATTCTTCAACGTAGTCGAAAGCGGACTTCAGGTCCTTCTCGTCACATATATCGCAACGCATTAGGCATATTTTACCCCAATTTACATTCCAGCCATCCATGAGAGTTGATAATTTTTCAGTTTGTACATCCAACGCGAGTACGTTTACTCCTTTCTCTAGAAGAGCTATCGTAATTGCTCGCCCGATGCCGGATGCCGCGCCAGTAACGATCGCCGATTTTCCGGCCCATCGTTCCATGATTCTTCCGTTTTACGTTCCTCAAGTTCCGCTAGGTTTTGAGAGAAACACGGGGAAAATTGCTTTTCTTATTTAGACAAACGATCTCTCCAAAATTCCAAACTTCCATAAAATTGCAAAATTGTAAAATATTCCATAAGTTTCAAAGTGTCAGATTACAAAAAATTTACAACAAAATTACAAAATTCTACAATATTCCAAAAGATCCAATGTTCGAAAATTCTACGCAATCTCAAAATTTCAAAAATTCGAAGAATTTCGAGCACTATTCGTCGTCAAGGATTTATTCTGCCTGTTAGAAAATTTATGGTTTAGCTAGGTTAGTTTAGTTATCATCGAAAAATAAATAGAGTCAATGACATTAAGATTAATCGTCACTTACCAAACAAGAGAGATTATTATCACAGGCGCGCTTCAATGGCGCGAAATTTTTCGATGTACTTTGTTGGCGAGTGGAACGTGTTATACTAACTGCGCAACTATGCAACGTATCAATTATAGAAGTCAAGTGCGTCACGACGAGGAAGTCACGTAATCGACTATTACCAATCCTGTTTGAGATAACAAACGAGAAGAGTGGGGAACATCATATAATCAACAAGAATCGCCTATAAAGTGCACTATGATTATGGTTATTTAATTAACATTTAGTTTAATTGCTAAAAAAGATAGTTTAATCTGTGTTTTCCATTTATCATTTTATTCATAAACTATGCGAATGAACAGCTTCGAAACAGAGAACTTCAGGCACGTTGTATACAAAATATTCGTCTAGATGATGATAAAGCTATGTTTTCCATTTATCATTTTATTCGTAAATTATGCGAATGAACAGCTTCGAAACAGAGAACTTCAGGCACGTTATATACAGAATATTCGTCTGGATGGTTATGGTAGGTTATCTGTGAGATATACATGCTTATCGAACAGTATAATTCCAATATATGTTAGGAAACAAAAGAAACGTAAATCAATACGTAAGTACGTGAATCATATGTTTAATTTAATTCATACACGAATACATCACGATAACGTATGAAGATATATCTCGTCTTTTGTAGAAGATCACGTATGTTTGTAGTTTTTTTGAACATTTGAAAAACCTAACAAACCTCATCCTATTATCTCCATTAAAACCCCATTATCACAACAAGATGTCACTTTTGATACTATTCAAAATCAAGCTTCTCCCGTAGTATCGCAATCTCTCGATGATTTAGCACGCAAACACAAACACAAACACGTATGATTCGTGAGATTACTACATGTCTATACATATACTGCATATACACTCTGAAACAACGCTCGAAACAAAGCTACTTCGGATTAGATAGATCCATTTATCCAGTGGTCAGATCCGCCGGTTTTGCCGCAGTCTTTACTTGTTTTAAGTGAAGGACGACGTGACCTGTCGCAATCTCTGCTTGTATCACAGTCACATCTGTTTCTGCGTGCGATATCTCTACCGAGACGCTGTCCGGAATATCAGACGTCGCCTTGAAATCCCAGAGATTGCGGCGGACAACTTCCAGATATGTATTTACTATGTTCCTCAAAGAAATCTGCTTTCGATCCGTTTTCTCTTCGTCTCGTAAAGGAGCCTGGCTGTCTGATCGGGAATATTGTTCGCGAAGTTGGCGTCAAGAGAAGCCAAAGCCATGGCCGTGAAGTACGAGGGATGTGGCAGAGAAGTTCGTATACTGTATTCGAAGGGACGAAATGCGACGTTCGAACTTCGCCAAGTACGGAATTTTCAAGTTTTCGTGTTTTTAATCATCCCCCTGAGACATGGAATGGAGTCTTCGTGATTCCTCTGCATGAAAATTTGAAACACGCCGGTCGTTACTCGGGAAGAACCTCTATTTCCACGGTTCCTATTAGAATTCTCAATTTCTCCAGTCATAAACGAGAAAATTGAAAGGGGCATGATGAAGAAGCGCGGAAAAATCTAGCCACGGAAACAAGGTGATTCGTGTTCGTATCGTAAACTAGGTTCACATTGGTGCCATTAACAGTGCACCGTAAAATGTCCAACTAAGAACATGCTCTCGCATTTACGCGTCGACGAACAGCAAGAAGTATAACGGCAACCGTAAAACGGTAATCGAAATGTGTAGCGAATGAACGAAGAATCGATGCGAATGAACACGCATTGCTGTTCGCGACGTAAAATTAAAAATTCGGATCGAATACGTAACGCTGCTACGTATCGAGTATCGCAATCGTATCGTCCTCTTGTAGTAAACACTCGCCAAGATTCATTACGCCTACTATTCTAGAATCGATAATTCAGGAATGTATGGTTCTCGAAATCAGCGTGCTTGTTTCTTTACGGATAATGGATACCAGCTCTCCAAGCGCAATAACAACGGCGTGTATCGATCTAGACGGCAGCTGGTCCAGTACTGGGACCCGGAACATTATTCTCGTTCGCGCGGCACCGCGAGGAAATCAACAAGAAAACCAGCGGAAGCTTTAGCCGTTTCCTGGTGCCGAGCACCAGATGCTCCTGTAGCACGGTCATTTCTCAACGTTGCCGTGATTATACGATTCCTCCCCATTCTATTTACCGCCATCATTCCCATAGTATTTTTCACGCGAACTAGAATTTTGTCGATCTCAGGATTTTCAGATATATTATAATAATATATTCTTTTACGATTCTGGTGTGAATCGTTGCGAATTTAAGAAATATTTTTCCTACGAATTCTTCTACAGAAATTCCTAGAAGTTTCCTCGACGAGCGTTGGAAGATTCATTACACGGAGGTATTGTATGAATATCTTCTTGGCAGGGAAAAAGGTGTAATATATTATTTACGTTAAAAAACCTGGCAAAAATCCTGTTACATCGTACACAAAATAAATATTTATAAACGAAATCATTTCTCAATTACAACCACTACCTTCACCTCCGGGTTGCTCTTAAAATATTCAACGAGAATCTTTGGCATTCGTTAGAAATTCATTTTATCTCGAAGGCGAGATATGAAAAGAGAAAGGGAGGGGTTAGATCAATTTCGATGAAACGTAGATCCTATTTGTTGTGCGAGTACATTTGCGTACATGTATGTGTTTAATATTGAAATCCCACATTCCAACGGAATAATACCGATTTGTTTTTCCTCAACATTCGAGCATCCGCCATTTGTGTACCTAAGAAATTCAAATACCACGACCCAACCAACTGACAGTATTATTCCAGTTCGTTGTAGACGACGAGGAAATCAACAAGAAAGCTTGACCCGAGCTGGTTTCCGTCTCGTGTTCCATGGTTTTACCAACCGCCAGATGCTTCCGCCACTCGATCATTTCTCATAGTTGTCGTGATTACCGCATCGTTTTGTTACCACCGCTCACCACCGTCTGCTGTATTTTTCTTCTCTATACAATCGTATCAGATACGAGCGAATTGCCACGTACACACACGAATAGCATCCGCGACGATTCGCGGGCGTAATCCGGTCGACAAACATTTTTCAGCTGTAGCAAAGAGAAAAGTGCTTTCGTCCAGTGGATTAATTGCCAGACGAGGAATAATTTAAACGCATTCGCGGCGCGAACAAATTTTGGGCAACCCCCGTGAGCGAGCGTTGGTCATTGCGAAACGTTTTCGCTGCGTGTCTTTGCTGCTCGTTTTTGCTTTCGACGCTCGCTCGTTTCTGCGCGATCGATCCGACGATTAAACTTTCAATAATTGCGACCGTCCGGGCAACGCGCTCGATTAACTGCAAGCTGTGTATTATTGGGAGGCGAATTCACGTTGATCGCGATACGGCTTCTGTTTGTTTGAAATTATGCGAAAAGAGAGACTGGAGGGAGAAACTTGGAATCTCATTTAGGAGGCGTTACATACGCGTAAATAAAAATAGGAAGCAATATCTGAAACGCTTTGTTCGTGCAGGATGCACGTCATCCTCATGCATGCCGGTTAGAAGATACGATTAACGAGCAAAGCGAAGGAAGTTCTCTTTTCCCCTCGGGCTTCCGTTACGTTCTCTAAAACAGCAGACGTCTATCTCGGTAATTTCTCAGCGTGAACTATTATCACACGTATTCTTCCGTAATAATACAATTTTCCGCCCTTTGTCGCGCAGATACCAACGGTAATGAGCTGCGCGTGACGTCGCTGCTTTCCTGTATTTCTTTCGCTTTCTATACTCCTTTCCCTCCTTTTTTCCTTTCGTCCTAATGGTATCGATTCATACGCTAAACGAGACGGAAATATCCTTTCGAGAGGGAATAAATTACACGCTTCACAACGGGCAAATTTCACCGGGGAACGAATGAAATTTACGAATTTCTTCATTCGCTGTCCAGCCAGCGTTTTACCACCGAAAATAACAGACGCGCCGGCTAAGAATTTGCTCGTGTTATTCTACTAGAATTTGGTCCGGCATGCTGAAGCCATCATAAAACGTGGTTTATTTTACAGGATAGAATTCGAGAGACCAAAGTAATAAAATATAGATCGAGCGCAGATTCCTCTTCCGATAACGCAATTTATTAAGATGATTTTTAACTTACTACTAAAATTTATTCCAGTGATATATGAAATATTCCTTGCTCTTTTTGATATTTTCATGTTTTCATAACTTTGTACGAACCAATATTCTTTTACGTATAATAGCTGTACTATCAGTGAGCAAGCATAAATAAAATTCTACTAGCTCATTTTTATAATGCAATTGTCAGCAAACACTGAATATTTTTGAATATTCTCTAGCACACTTTTGAAGTATTATAGTCTGTACTCTCGTGTGAAATAATTAAAGACGTAATATAGATCGTCTGCGAGCAGCGCTTGAAATTGAAATTCGTACGCATGTCCGTTTCCATTTTCTCTTCTCATTTTTCATCATTGTTCATGTCGGTGCAACGGTCAACGGATAGACAGGCCCACGATGGAGATTAAAAAGAAATGACTTCTCTATGAAAGAGAATGGCAATTGATGTCGATGGAAAGACCTGACAAATTCTTTCGGGCAAAAACGAGAATTCTCGTGACAGTTTCACGGAGCTCCTTGCAATTCCGTTCTCGAGACATTTTCTAGTGGCATTAGGAGGAAGTTATTTGAAAACTTGCTAGGAAGCTTAAAGAAACTAACGGGAGAACGGGAGGGAAAAAGTCCGTTTAGTCAATGACGTTCAATTTCGCTTTCTAAGGCGGTAGACTATAACAGACGTTATCGACATCTTTTTATTCGCAGAGTGACGATGTCTGATAGTACGAGCATCGTTATGAACAATACAGAAGTTCGTTTAGTTAACTCCAAGAGATACAATTTGCGTTTATTTACGTATCTAAGAGATACGAATTTATTAGAAATTATTTATATTAGGTTCGCTGATCGATATTTTCTAATTTATCACGACGATTATAATAAGAGTTGGTGCTTATGTATATTTCTTCTGCTTCTGCAGGATTTCATAGGAATATCATGAACTCTATAAAGCTTCTTCCAATGGAGATATCTCAGAGCTGATACTTTATCGACGAAGTATTCCATGAAATTTCTTCCAGACGTATAATGATTGCCGCAGGCAGTAGTCTCGATGCGATCTTCGAGGGTGTCATGAATTAGTTACATTTTATCAGAAGTCGAGAGCAAGCTGCTCTATGTTCGAGAAAAAGGAACAAGCGATGCAGGATGGAATCGAAGAAGCAGAAGATACCGACGTACATCGTTGCAACGTTTTCGAATTCATTTTACATAATACGATTCTCGTTAAATCGAGCACCATTTTCATACAAAAATAATACACTACCATAGAACTACCATTACATCAACTATCTAGATTATAATTAATCTTACAACTTGAGCTATAAAACAATTTATGGTGTATATGAACTCAATTTATTAAACCAACTATATATCGTAACCTGTGAATTGTAATGGTACGAAGTTACTGGGACACATGGCACGTCTAGGGACCTATTTTACGTAATACGATTCTCGTTAAAATTCGATGGCCTATACTTCGATATAATGGTAAATTATTAATAGTGCTTATACCATTTTCACCGTTATAGAACTCTTACTAGAACAAGTATAGTTATATCAGTCAGGTTTCGTTACAATCTTAATAGAACTGCAGAATGTTTCGTATAACATACACAAAATATTTATGCAGTATCTCGTGAACCATTGCATATGGTATTAACTAATTAAACGAACGAAATATGATATTTTGCCAAACCGTAAGAACGCGAAATTGGCCGAACACAAATCGCCATCCGGAATCGAGAAAATCAACGAGACATCTCTAACATTGCGCGCGGCAACTGCCGTCCGAAAATTTGGACAATTTGCATTTCGGAAGATGACCATTCCCACGGCTGCAGCTGTTCCGCAAATGCTCTGTTTATTCCCGCGTGTAATTTCCGGCGGCCGGTGACTCGTTAATTTCTCAGTGTCTCGTTCGCGGTCATTCCCGTCCGTTCTAGCCCTTGGGCCCCAACCTCCTTCAAACCCTGGCACGTCCAACGGCCGAGCATCTCCGCTTCGCACGGACCTGAGAGCGATCTCTTCTATACATATTCATGAGGCAATAAGCCCGCCACTGATCTTCCGTGGAATGGAACAACAAGGGAAGAATGGAAAGTAGGCAGCCGGCAGACGTCATCGGCCCTCGCCTCGTCCTCGTGCTCGTCCTTATCGGGGGAACACTCTCGTCAACCCCTTTCCCGAATGTCTCGGCGTTTCTCTGGCGCGTTCGCGAGCCACCGCGCTACTTCCTATTCCTATTTCTCCCCTATGTATTGCCACGCAATAACGATGCCCTTTCGAAAGGGCCCTTAACGAGGTCGGTGACAACCGCAAGGTCGAGACGTCCCGCCCGGGGACGAATCAGAGATTCGACCTTCTGTCAAATGCTTTCAAAGCATGTCCAATCCAAGCTTCGAAGCTTCGTATTGTACTCTCTGAATGATTTACGATTGTTGGCGTCCGAAGAATAGGATACGAGTTATTCGGTACCGAAAGAAGGCGTTTTATTCCTCATTTTTGCAAATGTATGATCGATCCGATATAGCGCGTCGGTTCAGAATTCCATCAAGAGAACGTAGTCTTATCCTAGATTCGCTTCCCCTCCCCACCCTATGGAGTTTCGACCCATTGCCCAAAGAATGTACGAATATAAAAGTGAAGGTTCTTGGTCTTTCTTTCTTCTTCATAGACCAAGAATCGATTTAATCGAAACGAAAAGAATCGGCGAGCATCCCGGTAATCGGCATTGAAAGAGAGTATTTTCTATCTTGGCTGTTAGATCACGTCCGCGACATTATTTCTCCTTTCTCCTAGCCGTATTCCTCGAAGCCTCCATTTTCTCAGCGTTCCTCGGGGAACCACCGGTAGTCTCCCTGTCGCTCAATAGACAGAAAATATCATATTACTTTGCAGATCGGTCGGTTCGACGCGAAATAAACCTTTGCGAAGCTAACTGGAAATGGAAAAGGCCCTTATTATGCATGAGACAGCCGTCAAATCGTTTCTTGAGCAACGACCGCGCGCCAGTTTCCGCACCTTTAACGAGATCTCGATGCGACGTGTCACGTAGTTGATAAGCTGGTCCCGGATATAAATTTTTCTTCTGCAGCCGGCATCTCCGCGATAAATTATAATCAGCCCGTCGCAATATTTCTTCGTCCAGCGTCACTTTGAAATATCGAACGGAGCATTCGATATCGTTAGAAACGTTCCATCTAGGAGAGACGTACCAACGTATTGGATGGTTGTCTTACGTGTCTTACGAACGTCTCTTTTCTTAACCCTTAGCTACAGGCGTCCTTATTTTTGAAATTTCCGGATGTTTAGTTTTTAGGATTACTTGATACTTTTGTTTGTAAAATCACTGAGCTGCAGCGGCACATGAGTCGACGGAAGATTCGAATCGGGAAAGACTCATATTGTTGTGCCTTGGAGTCACAACGTTGTTTTGGTTTGGTAGGTTCAAAGGTAAACGAACTCCGGATAAAACATTATCACCGTTATTTGTAATCGTCAACCGGAGTTACATTTGAACTTTTTACAATACTTTTTACAAATAGACGAACGTGCTCTCTAGGACGAATCATTATAGCGTGTCATACAATCGAATAGCGAGCGTAGAGTTGAACAGTAACATTGAGCGAGCGACGATTACGACCGGCATAAAAATTAATCTAATATTTTATTTAACGATACACAGGCGTGTCCCAGAGTTAAAAGCCAAACTTTGTTAGCGTATTCAGTTTCAAGCCATTGAATTTTTGTGGCTTTCAAAGAGGCTTTAATATTGATGGCTTTAAAAAAGAAAAATATATCAAGCAAGTATTAGATTGATTTATTGAAATGTAATAATAAATTTAATTTTCTTATCGCTGACAGTTTCGTATTGGCAGGAAGAGTAAACATTTCAAGATGAAGTATTAGACTAGTAGAAATGAAGTATAGACTATCTTCGAAATAAAGTAGAAGTTTTATCGAAAAGAACTTTATTTCCTCCTGTATAGACGGAGATTTAAGAAATCAGGAGTTTGCTGCCGCATCTTACAGACATGTTTGCGGAATTCATTCGCGAAGAAAGAATCGCACGGTTCGCTGACGTAACGCGAGCAGTAGCAGGAGAGTTCGAATTTCGCGCGTCGATCGTTCCGCATTAGCGAGGAGGAAAGTTCGCGCGGCGAGCGGGTATTTGCTTGGCAAACGTCGTGTTTGTCAGAGGCTTTGCTCGCTCCGTTTTCGCAGCCGTGTTTCTGTTCCAGCTTCCTCATCGTACCTCGTCGTCTCTGTTCCGCGGTACCGTGCCGTGAATACTAAAACGTTCACCACGTCTGAACAGAATGCAAAATTTGCTCACCGATAGCGCGCCACTCGCAATAGAAATACGTGTGTTTCTAATCTCGCTGTCTCATTAACAGTGTTTGTTAAGTTTTCCAACGACTCCTGGAAAAAATTACTCCCTAGATACGTTTCTTGAAGATTCTCACTCTACATTGCTAGCAACTCTTATACTTAACATTGATAATAAGAAATAAGGAATTCATAAAATTCAAAACTTAAGAAATCGGTAAAACATTGTTTTCTCCAAAATAACGCTCACTGAATGTAGGATAGATTAGTTGAGGGAAAAGTAATATCTTCTTTGTTTTTAATAATATGAATGCCTTTGAAAGTGGAATATGATAGAAGGCAAATTCTTTGGTCGTGTTACTTTTTTACTATGTGTCCCAGTAGATGAAGGAATGGTTAGATTTCAGATGATACTATGCACAACGACTTTCCGTACCTTATGGCATCATCGCATCAAGCAGAGATCCACGATAACAGGTCTTCGACAGTAACCAATCCCTCTTCGTGCAAGGCGAATTCTAGGTGACGACGAGTATCCTCGTGAAATACAATTTGTCACAATCCAGGAATACATTTCAACGAGTTCTTATAGCTGACAGGTCTCGTACTTTTATCCAGGCAGCGTCCTCTCTACGAGGATGGCGTGCATTTTCAATAGCTGCTTCCCCCTGGTGCACAATGCGGCATCGCTCACGCGCCAGACAATATATCTTAGAATCCATTGATAAAGCGTACAATGCTCGTGTTCGAAAGCGTCTCTGTCGCTCCTTGCCGAATAGTTTCTGCTTTGAAACCTAAATGAATCGCCGCCGCAGATTCGCAAATTTGTAATCAAGAGAGTAACGAGTTTCAAGAGCAACAGAGTAGATTCGTTCGTGAGCTCGCTACTTTTCCAACGAAATGGTCTTCGAGATGACACAGACGTGAAATGGAAGTAGCTGAGGAAACGATGCACTCGCCCTTTTGTCCCGACGCTACGACTCCCGCTTGAATTTAGATGGTCGCAACATCATTACGTAAAGGTCCCCTGACAACGCGAAAAAAAGATGCTTCTTTGTCTATCCCTTGAAGGCAAAAATGCAGAGACCCGCTTGAAACTCGATGCTCGTCGCAGTAAGAAGCTTTAGAATGTAGAAAAGTAAAAAATAGTTTCAAGATTGCTCTCTCCCTGCAATTGTTAGTTGGTAATTGTTCTTTCTCCTTGTGAAGTTTGGCAAGATACATGCAGAGGTAGGTTTTTCTTGGCGTATTCCTCGGAACACGCATTCCGTGTAATCATAGCCTTTTACGCAGATTCGTTACTCTACTCTACATCTACCGAATGAAGTTTTAAAACGAACAAATCACAACTAACTAATCCGAAACGAATTTTCAATTATACCAAGACTACCGTTAATAAAATCCTATATCGCGCGACGCAATGTGTTCCATCAAGATTTATCGGGACCAACGCGTATAAAGAAAGGCCGCGAACAAAATGGGTGCACGTGCGCTAGACTAATCGATGTCTCGTCTGAAGTACCTGAAAAGTTTCTCTCTCTAGAAGCGAGTCGAAGAATCTTCGCATTCGTCTCTTTGCCCGACCGCTACTTGATGGACGTCCCGTTATAACGATGTCCCCTCGACGAGACCATCTGTCGACGGGCGAATTCGATTCTCGCGACAAGTGACGCAATTACAACGTCGCCGATGGTCTCGGTCAGACACTGCCTCTTCGCGATTGCGAAGGTTCACCGTGGTTTTAGGTAAAGCTAAGTACAGTGGCCGACCCTCTTCGACTGTAATTGGCCCTCGGCGAGAGCACGGTCTCGCTGCTTCATTACGCAAATTGACTGACCGTGTAAGTGGCGCAACGGTCCAGAGTCGAAAACCACCACTTGCGCCTGGAACTTTGCAACCCCTTCCAAAGGTAACCTGTGCCAGGATCGACCCGTCGATGTATCGTTGACAGCTTCGAACCCTGTTCTAATAATGGCTCGTCTAAATACGGCTGATTATTCTTTTTATCGGAGGATAAAGAGCAAATGTTTAACTCCCCGACGTAAAGTGACGAAGAATTCAGCACAAACGATTTAGAAAATGATTGTTCCGTTATCCTTAAGATTTTCAACGTTTACGACATCAAATATAAAAAATACATACTTTTAACTTTTTGTAGGATATATATGAGTCATTTAGAAGCAGAATTGCAAAATCGAAGAAGCGATAACGTTGTCTGATAAAGTGTAAAAAGAGTGGAATTACTCTGTTCCCTCTTGAAAGACTAAATACTTGAAAATGTTTAAACAGTTTTCGTGGCGACTAGATAAACAGGATTTAGTATCAGCCAGATAAATACGTTCAAATGGGACTGTTCTCTTAGGACAGTTTTTATTGTAAGACGAGATCCCTTATCGAGCTCCCGAGGGACGACGACGGAGTTCGGTACACCGAGCAGAATATTTACAATGATATGCGCATGCATAGCATAAAATTGTTTATGTAATGGAGGAGTAAAAAGTATATTCGATGTCTTTGTTGTTGCTTCTTCTATATATATTTTAAATATAATACAATATTTTTCTTGATCAAACAGAATCTACATTTTCCATTAATATTTTCTCGAAATAAAGGAACTTTACTAACGAGAATTTTAGTAATCAGCAGGAAACAAACTTTCTTAAATCAATTGTATACGTTGCGATATAAACGAGAGACTTAGTTCGATTTTACAGAAACCACTCAAGGGATGGGGCTGTTAGAGGGTGGAGAAAGTGTGGCACACAGAGAGACAGGTATCTCAACTTTTCTCATATCGTTTCACGTTCGTTATTACGCGGCGAGTTGCCGCGAGGCGGATGAGTAAAATTAATGGCTCCCATTTGGAACTATTCCCACGGACTTCCGCCTTTTTTTCTCTCACTCTGCTTCGCTCCCTCTCCTCTCGTTACCGTTATCCCGCCGGGATTTATAATTAACGTTAACGTTCCTCCGGTCGGTCGCCAATCGCGAGGCGCCGACGCGAACTTTTATCAAATTATTCGAACACGATGCGCTTTTTCTGCGCGCCGCTTTAGCCGACCAAATGAGAACTAAATGATTTATCTCGCGACTCCGCGCCATGTCACCTTCCGATGTAACTTTTTAAACAGCTATCCTGAGCATAAGAACTAGCACCTGCCATTTTAACATTCTACTAAGTTTTGTTTTAACTATCTTAATAAAAATATTTCTGAAAATGAAAACACACTGGCAATTTTCTGGTGTATGGTTCGATCATCGCGCAATCCTCTGATTGCTGATCCGCGCGAAACAAGACAATAACAACATTTTTCCCGATGGGCAAATTGCAATCAGCGTCGCGTAAAACTGTTTACAATTCATTATTGGTGTTCGTGTAATTTGGACTCGAGCTTTTTTAGGAAACTCGTGCATTCGAAAAAGGGGACGCGGAAACAGGTGGAGGTATCGGTGGAACGTCGGCATTTCCGACGAGGGTGAAACGCTGGCAGGGTTGGAACGGGGACGAGACACGTTTTTATTAATGCCTTTTCGTACACCCTCTAGAATCCCGGATGGAGACAAGTGATGCGGCTGCGAAGGAAAAAGTTAACGAACTCCTGGCGAACGCGTCGCGACGAAGGAGCTTGCCTGATAAATAGCGCAGGATGATGGGGAAATGGCTGCAAGGACGTGAAACGCGCGACCGACAGGCGTTCGGCGAACGTCGATGATGTATGGGATAGATAACTTCGAAGGGTGACTAGGTAATTCGTTCGTAAGTCACAGGCTCCGATAAGAGTTATTTATCGATCTCTTCATGATGTTTTTTTTTTTTTTTTGTTCCATAAAGGCTGAGCAGTAGAGGTCGACTAAGTTCGAGCACGAGATTTGATAGGTTGGAGAAGTGGACGAATTGGGAAATTTGCATTCGTGATAATCGCGGGGTAGTTTTGAGTTTGATAAAATGTTATACTAGTAAGGTGATTAACTGACACGTGAAAAGTCGAGTATAAAATTGGCATGCGTTTGAAATGCACTTTTTCCTAGCAGCAACAAAGCTTCCAGAAAAGATCTACGGGAAAATGAGTCATGGATACGTGCAAAAACGTGTGTTTAATATTTGAAACGTACAGATTTTTCTATTAAACCTTACTCACAGCTTAAAACTTGTACCACTTTCCCTTGTGAATTTCTCAAATAAGATATCCTGGACTAGATTATAATGAAAAATAAACTAAATAGCGAGGATCTACCTTTCCTGAATGACGAAGTAAACGTTTTGGAACGTAACATTCATATAGCGACGATCTTAAAGGTCGCCTCGTTTCGAAGACGATATTCATAGTCTCCTGACCTGTTTCCAATGTGCGGCCAGGGACATTGGCTTTGGTCCATGTGCACAAAATAGTAACGAGGAATATATTCTGGTGTATTCATAAATTTCTCGATGTCTGGATACCGCTGGAGCGTTAAAGAGTTTCCACAAGGAAGAAACGACAAGCTATTGCACGCTGGTTGTCTAGGGTGGTTATACTACGGCTCGAGCACCACGCTCGGAGAACGTTATTATGATACATCGCCAGCGCGAATTCAGCTCTTGAGGTTTTTGCTTCTCGTCCGGACGGAAATTGCAGGGGATTTAGTTTTTCGTTGTGTTGCTGGTAAATTTAGATTTATCGCAGCTACACTGCGACGAACACGGTCGCGTCGAGCGTTTACGCTTGTTTACATGCCACCCTGTTCCCCTTTTTTCCGACTCTCTTCTCACTCCCTCCTATCTTGTTGCATCTTAATTACACCATTTCGACATAGAACATACGTCGATAGGTATGTGTCGGAAAAACTGACAATTTGATTTATCTTGTTCTCAAGTAGAAACAATTTCTAAAAGCGACATTGAAAATCTGATTGCATATCTGGTTCGCGTACTTTCGAAAAATTGAAGCATGATTCTATTGTAGTACTATAATGATATATTAATTTAATTTGTTTATTCTTGATCAGTATCAGTGCTGATTGATTATTTGTTCGCTATGAAGCTTATTAAATCGTAACTCCATGCAAGAAGCAGACGTATTCGCGAGGAAAGCCCCAGGCTAACCGACATAGCAGAGGGTGCGGATGGTGAGTTAATTAGGGATGACTGAAAATACAAAATGCATCCAGAATGTCAATTGCTTCGGAGGTAACGCGGTAAGGTGGTAAACCTGATCGATTGATTCGCCTGCCAGGAGTTCCTGTGGTACCTGTGGTACCAGCGGAGAGTGCCTTAATTAATCCTGGAGAAGGGAGATATAGTATCCTGCGGTATCCGGGTGGTCTTCGATAGATGAGATTTCTATTTCCGAGATGGTTCGCTACGCCGCAGGATGACATACTAAAACAGTGGCCGTGATCGTTGTTCACCGCAACCCCTGTACCAACGCGTTTTTCATCGAAAGTAACTCGTAATAACGCGAAATAATCGACGATGGAACACGAACGAGCGTAATATTCGGAGGATATTCGAACAACTACATCGAACTGGTAACCGCGAAATAAAAGGGATGAAGAAAGGGGAGAAAAGGAAACTCATGGCGCTCTCGTCATTGATTCGGCGAATCGATACCGAAAGCAATTAACATTCGATCAAAATCGAGGTGGATGGCGGCAAATTCCGCAGCCAGTAATTTATCACGTTCGTCAACCGTCTCTTTGCATTTAGCTGCCTCGATTTTAAATCACCTTTTCGCCTTGTCACACGGTCGAACGACGAAACAGCAGGGAAAAGGAGAACGGATCGACGCGAATATATTTTCAATTATACCCAGGCGTATCGGCACGAAGAAATTTCTCTGATGCCCACCACCACCCTCGCTATCATCCGCACCCATTTCGTCCGCTTTCTCTTATTCTGTACGCCTCGAAATCGACTCCCACGGATGCCTCGCTGCTAACGTATTTCCTCTCTCGTTTCCCTCGTTCCTATCCAGCCGGAGACGGAATCACCGGTCCCAGGGTACTTTTGACATTCAAATAACGCCGACTTAATATGCACGATGCCGCTCAGAGCCAATCGAATTGCGGAGTGCTCGTTTCCTCGAGTCAAGGTCTTTCCGTTAAGAATCCCAGCCTCTTGTCTGCTCGCCAAGCAAACCTTTCTTCTTCTTTCTTTTCTCCCTCCTCTTCCACCACTTTTTCCTCAGTTTCTTCTTCGATATCTCACTTCCTTCGTCTGTTTCTCCATGCCTCTCTTCATTCGATTTCTCCATCTTACAGCCAGATCTTCCTTACTCCAAGTATAGATTTACGTATTCCACTGTTAGATGTCGACGAGAGAGTACGCTTTAGCCGAAAGTCCCTTTCTAACGATGCGCCGTTACCTCCCCTCCGATCCGTCGGATGCTTATGAAGTTTGCATCACAATCGTTTTCCCACTTTAGCGCTGCGCAAATGAATTAGCATCGCGGATTACTTCTTCACTTTGGTGGAAAGTCGACGATACCTGTGTTCGCACACGTCAAAAACCGGCTTGAAGTCGACACGATAAGTCAAAGGTAGATGAACCACGCTGTTATACAATCAAAATCGTCTGCGTGTTCTTACGTTTCCATTCCGGTTTACGGGACTTTCTTTTCGCCTATCACGCGTCCAATAATGGAACTGCCTCCTTCTCAAAGAGCTCTGCGATCCTCGTGACTCATAAACATGAACCGAAATGCTCGTCCGAGAGATTTATTATGGTAAAAAAAAAAAGAAAAACTGTGCGACCTACTTAACCCAAACCAAGCAAGAATTAATATCGTGACAATGAGAATTCAACCGACGTTTTTGTAAGTTAATTATACATATGCTCCACACATCCTCTGATAAATATAATCCTACATAATTTTTACAATTTTAATTCATATTACGTATACGTGTAAATATTTGTCTACAATCCAACATTTTTACGATATTCCATGATTTTCATTTCATAATGCTCACGATTCCCGTTCTTTCCTCGAGACGAGTAACAGGAAAAAGGTGTTCATGCCGAAGCGCGAGTTGGAAAGCTCGGATATCGGCAGCAGGCGCCGCTGATTTGATCACGGCGAGAGGCAAGCTAGAAATTTGTTCGCTAGTCAACTGGAAGTGGTGCTGTACGACAACGACGGCACCGATGTCGTCGTTTTCTTCCTCTTCCTCGTCGATAGAGACTCCAGCGGCAAATCGTGCGACAAATCTGCCCTTTAATCTCGACCCTCCCTGCATAAAGGGTTAAAAATGACTATCGTAACTCTGATGGCCAACCCTCTCGTCCCGGGACCCCTTTGCTCGAAACTCGTGCACGCACACACGCACACGTGACTGCCACGTTTCTCGTGCATGTGAATGAGTAATAAAGTGGGCCAGGACGATGCACGTGAAATTTCATTCTTTGTCCGTGCCACGCGCAGAGAAATTATCGTCGCGGCCGTTCGTAGAAATTATGATCGAGCGACGATTTGTATTTCCACAGTCAATTTCTGATCTGTAATGATCAGACCACTGACGAATGCGCGTTCTATAATCTTCGTAATGAGTTTGCTTAGGTTCGTGTTTCGTAGATATTTTAAAGACAAAGATTTTTTATCGCCAGAATTTTTCGTGTGATCAGAGTGATCAATTTTGATAACATAGGATTAATTAACAGATAAGATAAATGTATATTATTGCATATACTTTCTATCTTAATTTTATATTTTAATCGATATGTAGTTCTGGCGTAGAAACGATATTTTCAAAACAAAAAATTGATGGTGATTAAAATTCAAACCTTTTTGAACAAATTTTTCTTTTTTATCTTTTATAACGTTGCATGTATTTAAATGTTTGCGTCATTTTTCAGAATAGAACCGTATCTCGGGACTGATATCGAGTGCATTGTGTCCCGAATGAATTTCAGAACAAATTTGTACAACAGAAGCTGAATTTTGACAGACCGTTCAATTAGAACGCGAAAATTAATCAGCTGCGCAGGGCGTGCGTATCATAAGTACCGTTCTTGCAATCAACGGGAATTAAAAATTTGATCGATGGAAATTGAAAGTGGTACGAAATTTTCTCATGGAATCCGACATAGCCACCAAAAACGCTACTCGAACGTTACATCGACAAGTGCACTTTCATGCAACATTATCAGAGATCAAAGGCCAGATTAAAACGGATCGAATTGCTTTTACAATTTTTGCCCCTTTCTACAAAAATTTTACGTCATAAATTCTCTATTTTTATCAAGCTCATTGATGTTTGTTTTACATCTAAAAAATATAATGAAATAAATCATTGGAAAAAACTTTTTCATAAAATGATATATTTTAATGAAACTAAATTAAGATATCTTCAAAAATGGAGAGACTACGAATTCAATATAAATTGATCTATCCCGTGCAGTAATCCATCACCGATTTTGAATCAAATATAAAGATTCTTCAGAATCGCTAAATTTTTCAGCAAATACATCACGCGCGAATTTCAAATTTATCATCCGTGCATCACAAATCCATCCAAAACTCTAAATTACGAAGCGCGTTGAATTTTGTAACTTTCTCGTTGCCCGCTCTCAAACGCATACCCGAGCTTCACAAGTATTTGCAAACTTTTCAAACTGCCTATGTCAACTTGGTGTTACTTCCATTTCATGACGCTTCTCTTCTCTTCCCTAAGCAAATAGATATTAAAATACCTGGATGTACGTTTCCAGCATTCGAAGCATTCCAAAAAGACGAACTGCCGTCTAAAACGGAACGCATGAAAAATGTTGGACAACGATGAACGACGACTACTAGTGGCAGACGCCTGTAAAAGCGGCCAGGCCCGTTTTTATCGCGCTTGTCGTTTGCTCGCAAATTGGAGGCGTATCCTGACGGAAGGGATAGAAGAAGACAGAGAGGGTGGAGAAAAGTGTCGACACGGCAGCTAATTCCTTTATGAGATGCAATAATCGTTCGCAGCGTACCGCGCAGCGAGAAACAACGGCCCCGCGGAACGGCAGAAAGCGGAGGCGCGTTAATTAAATTAAAAAACATTGTAGCCGCGTTATATCCGCACGCTTGCTCGAGCACCGAGCGGATACAGAAGCGGAAAAAACAGACAGACGGACTGAGAAACCTGGGCACCTACGTACAAAAGAGAGTCGACAGAGATGCTTCCATAAAAGGCAGGAGAAAGAGATAGCGAGAGGGAGAGAGAGAGAGAGAGAGAGAGAGAGAGAGAGACAGGAACGACGATGAAGAGACGAGTGAAAAACGCGAGTAATACAAAAGACCGAGATACCTTTTCACAATTAATTCGACAAGGGGCGAATGGAAAGGACCAACCGTGCTAGGGAGACGAAGTGGCAGCGAGTCGTTGCAATATCCGTAATGGAAATTAATGAGATTATTGGAATCGCTACGATGGAAGGAGGGAAAAAAATGATCGCGCGCACCCTTCCTGTGAAAATAGCCGATCCTTAGAATGCTGCGAGATGAAACGTAGCGACGAGGATTATTGCTGCCTGGTGAGTTTCTTAATTTCCTTGAGAGGAATTAACGACGGAGCTTGCCGATTAGAAGAAGACTGATATTAATTAGATATCAGCTTGGGAGATTGGAAACATCAAACAGGGGGAGGTAAATGAAACGAAAATTGGTAAATTGTTACGTCTATCTCCGCCGAATTTATATCTCGTGCAAGGCTTAATGGATAGATCGAGGAGGGGATGATAAAACCGAACCTCTGAAACTCGAGTTTGCTTGCAACTGGGCAACCACGTTTCAGGGTTGTATCTTGAAAGCATAGCTTAGGGCTACTGTCCCGTATAAACTATGAATTTTAGAATAGCCGTGAGCTACAGCTACCCATAAATAAGTGTGTACGACTAACAGGAGATTGTTGTTACAGTACGAACAGTAATAACCGAAGTATCTGGCCGGTGCTTATTCGATCCGGATCCCGTTGCATCCACCTCGCCGTGATATCGATAAATTTCCACGTAAATCGAGCGGACGATACGTACAAAAATTCGCAGTGGATGATGGCGACGCGATTCCACCACGGGCGTTCTGTTCCCGTAAATCGAAGGTGCCCATTAAATATTGACGTCGCAAATCACGCGAATTAACGGGCGGTCGCTGCGTAAATCGGCACAGCGACCGCGATTCGTGCGCCGCGCGACAAAACGCGGCTTCGATTTATCGCAGACTGGTTCAATAATGTCTCTCCTATTTACGTATCAAAGGGTTGGCCCTGGTGGCATCGCCAAGTTGCCGGAACTTTATGATGCAGTGGGACGCGTTTAATAACGACGCCCGGGCGCACAAAAGGCGGAGTCGATTAATGAAGTTTGCTCGCTCGAAGGAAGCCGGGCGTGTGCAACGATACGATAGAAAGAGAGAAAGGATAATCGGGAACGTTACACGCATAAATTCGCGAATTTTCAACGGGGAAACACAACGGTAGGGTGAGATGGGTGGGGTGAAATGGGCGCAGGGTCAGTGGGAAAGGTGCAACGTATACGGCCCGGTGGACATAATACGCGACAATAAAGTTTATATTGCGCAAAACCGGGAATCCTGCATTACGACCTAGACAATCGTTTATTGGTCGGTGTGCATGGATATCGTGCATTAATAATGCTAATCGCGTGTATATGCCGTCGACGCATTAATTAATGCCGCGGGACGATTGTGCTCCGTAAACAATGAAACTCGTACGTGATTGCGAGGCAACGTGCTATTGCACCCCCATTAATGATTACCTCATATAATTCTGTGCGATCGCAGGATCGATTATTTATTTTAGCGTTAGGCCGGAAGTCAGTAGCGGCAGCGGTAGTGGCAGCCACACTGGCTTCCACGCGCTGCGTTCTCGATGACCAACTCACAAAGCAGCGATATTTTCCTACACGTTCAAGGGAATTATTTTCGTTGGCGACCGTTTCAAGAACAGCCCGCCGATAAATTGAATCGGTCGCGTTGAAAATATTACCCTCGTCGTCCGGCGTATCACTTTATTTATTCACACGAGCCGCGCGATTTATCGCCAGCCTGCCGGGGAATCGACGAATTCGCTCGCGTTCGATTATATCGTGTGCAACCCAAACCTGTCGCGTTTTGAATATGCACTTCTGAAAAGCCGATATACGAGAGTGAATTTAATGGATGGTTTAGCTTCTCGCAATCATCGGAAATTTTTCACTGGAAAAATCCATCGTTAAAAGATGCAAAAATAAACGGTATCTATCTTAACCAAGCACGCAGACGTGAATGGATACAAATAGATTCTCCGACAAAATGTGTGGGATCGGTCTATCGACAACGCACAATGTTGCATTCTACTCTCGTTACTAACAAGTGTCTCTAACAACATGTAGTCGGATGTCGGACAGACTTCGTTGAATGTGTATTGAATGATGAACGTCAAGTGGTACCGACAAATCAGTTGCACGTTACATGGAACTCATATTATGCTCGATATCACTTTTCAGGAAGCATATTCGGTATTGTAACGATTAAATCGCAAAATAAAGGTATCACGAATCTGATCGATAAGCTTTCATTTTATTATTTTTTTCCTACGCTAATTTATCAATTACGAATTGCTCGATAACTTTCATATTGATTGTGTTGTTTCTCGATCGGTGAGGAAAAAATGTTCGACTCCCATTATACCATAGCAATTCTATAGTGTTCGTAGAGTAGGTTACGAAAGCGTTTGAACTGGGAACTCACCGGGCAAGTAAACGCAAACTAGTGGACGATATAAAGTGCTTTCCAATGAGCCGCGTGCAACTCGATGTCGAAATCGATGAATACGAGCACATCTAGTCAAAGTAATTCGTGTTCGACGTTATCCAATGACGAATACGAGCCAGTCCGAGTACAACAAATCAAATTAGCTTGTTAGCCTAATGCCTTCGTGAATCCTTTCCGACAAAATACGACTATCGAAATTCGATTCGATCGAAACTGTTGTGATTTTTCGTTTATGTCGCCTATGGACGATTTTTGTATCATTTGTGAATATTTACAGTGGTCATGAAGCTCTTTTTACACTTTCCATTGGAAATTTTCGAAACGAGTAATATTATTACGAGAATAATAATATTAATAAACAAGCAACGAAGCGATATATGTAGCTACTCCTTGATTAAAATATTTTTCGAAAAATCACATTCATCGTTTGAATGTAGTGTTATTCAGAAACGATAGACAACTTAAACGCTCAGTGTACAAACACACTTGATGCGAATCTCACTTGCTCGCCGAAATCTCGACGGAATTCAACGTCGTTAAGAGGGTATAACGTCGCAGCAAACGACTCTTTCCGGGTGGCCACATTCGACGGTAATTGAACGATTCAATTTCCACTGTCAGCCCACTGGCTCGCTACGCGCAGCTCGTTCAATCGAGGCAATCAACGAAACGACTCTTAAAGATTGCGAATTATTGGCAAGGAACACCGGCTGCCATTTCTTTCCTCTTCGTTCTTCGCTCCTCCCCTTGTCCGGTTGCCTGCTAATATTATTCATCCGTGAAAATTACTGCCGCTTTTCCAATCGGCGAACATCGAATCACGTAAAAATTTAACGTTTCCATGCGAAAATCGTCGCGCTTAATTGTTCTCGTAAAGAGTACAATAAGGAACGTACCGAAATTGAAACGTAAAATACCCTTCTTCCTTCAACTTTAATATCAATAACTGGCTTTCCTTGCACAATTGAAGCAATATTATCAGTGAAATTGTGCAAGTTACAGACCACAAGTTATCGACGTTAATAAATTTCCTTACATAATTAAACATTATTTATTATAAGAAAAAAACTCGAGTGGCCTTCTTCAACAATTCTAATAATTACTCTTTTGTGTCGTGACAGACAAGATTATAAACAATGACATGTTTCACGTAAGAACTTTGAATATCACTTAATTCTAAAATGAAACATTCGTTTTGCGCGTTTACGATTCCATTTTGTGTTCAGGAGTTTATCGTTCTCCGTATTTTCTAGAAATGCGTGAATATCGTCAAACGTGATGTCGACGATAAGTCGGGATGGTAAGTGATCCTGCGTTTATGCTACTCTCCATGCTACAGGGACATCGCATCGCTTCGGAGTATTGACGATAAAACGAAGGACCTTTCGAATTTCGATTATAGGCCGATAGCCTTGAATTTTATCTTCCAATCATGGATATTCGTGGGAAGGAGGACGAAACCTGTTGGTTGTGAAAGCGATCGGTATACGATATACGTTCTTAAGTTCGATCATCGTAGTAAGTCCATATAATAGAAAGGTTAGGTCAGACAAAATTTATTCATAGCCAGCCTCAGGATTATTCAATAAGATTTTTTCAATAACGGAAACGAATACAGTTGTTAGGAAAAGTATTTTCACGTACCCTTATTTTCCAATAAACCGTCTTCTCTTTTTAACTAGATTCTACAAATATAGTTCATTTTTACAGTACAAATTTTTGTAGTCGCGTTACGAAATTTAACATACATGGACCTAATCAATTATTATAATAAACACGACGGTATGCAAATAACTTTTGCAGCTGCTGCATAAGAACGATAAACAGTCATTTCTACATCCACTGCACCCTTTGCATGAATTCTCTAGAACACAATATCCTACCACGTGTTGCACGCACTAGAGCATGACCTAACCCTAATATTCCTTCGCCTAAAAAAATACTACCCAGGCATCGAGCTTCGTTTCAAACTGCCGATAACGACATTTCCTCCACGCGATATAACTCTAACAAATAACGGTTGTCGAGCACGCGCCATTCCACTAGGATTTATCGAAGAACAAATCCTTCGAGGGGGTCGGTCATAGTGAAAAAAGAAAAAAGAAGAAGAGAGGAAGAACGGTTGGGTCGTGAGGAGAACGGTCAACGCGACAGGAAGCAGGAGGAAACGAATAAATATCGTCTGGGCAAACGGGCCGTGAAATTCCGCCGGTATTCTCGAGCGATAAGCGCGGTGAGGGTGAGAGAGTAAGAAAGGGTGCGTTCGAGGCCCGCTTATCCCCGAGCCACCTTTAAATTTTGGTGCTGTCTTATCACTATAGGCGCACGCATCGCGTCCAACCGCCATTTGTCATCCTCTAAGCGGCGAGAGTTATGCGAGAAAACACGGGTCGCGCGTCGCTTCACGCAGTTGTCGTAGCACCAAGCCGAACCGAGACGCGCATCACGTAAATAAGACTTTGCGTAAATGCGGGCATCGCGACGCGTACAAGCTGGTCTGATCCTCATGCAAACATAAGGCGACGTGCAGTTTTTCGCGTACAGCAAAATGTATAGGGTGTAGAAAAATTACGATATGGTAGCGTTACTCGAATTACTTAAGCTTCTACATTTTAAAATTCAAGAATAATTAAACTTGTTGCATATTATGGGACACCGTTAATTTTCATACATATAGAATCGCGCTGTGACAATCGTGACACATAATTTTTATACACCTTGTACTAGAAACGCACGAACAACCGTGCGTCCACTAGATTTGCTCTGGCGTATACTCAAGTGGTCTTACCCTCCAAGAACTTTACGACGGGAATAAATCGTGGCGAAGCAGCGGGGATTAATTTTCAGCTGGCCGTGAGAGACTGCTAATCTGTGCACGATGTGATGCATCGTAATAAAAATTTTAGTCGAGCATCGGAACCCGTCGACAAGGGACTGGTTCCCGTAGGAAATTTGGTACGCCGAACAGCTGATGCCAGAATATCCCGAAGAACGTGCTTTCGCGTGAATACTAGCTTTATTTCCGAGATGTTATAAGGGAGGTTCTGAAGAATCGATAAGAAGTAGTGTTCTCCTCTTTCGTCTGTGTTGTGTTCCTCAAGGAGCGTACCCACTTATGGTAATGTTTGAGGACAATAAAAGCAGAATATGAAATGTGATTTTCTTTTTCTGTTCGATCCGATAGCTGCAGCTTTTCAGAAAATGTTCGTTGCCTTTTCATTCATAATTTCGAAAAGTGTTATAAAAATTGTTTAATGAATGTGAAGATATATATCTATTCGAATCTCTTTGTAGAAATGAATGAATTAATTCTTTTCCTTCTTCTAAGAAAATGTGAATTTATTACCTAATCTAATATAATCATCGATTTCTAGATTTTGCATTACATTAAACGGCTGTGATCAACTACATCTTTCCTCCTATAAGCAAGCAAAAATTGTCCGTACGTGAAATCACTCGAGCTCGATTTTCGCATTGGAACAGAACTTCAATCTATCCCGAGAGAATCTTTCACAGAAACCATATTTACCACGTCGCGTCGTTGCAGTGGCAGACGATCATCAAATATTTCCCATTGCACGTTTCGTGCTCGTTACGCGACAGCTACAAGTGTTTCCCATTCCTCCTGTCTCGAGATTAATATACTCGCGGAACTGGCGAAGAACGCGTGCTTAATATACCTCGTACGTGACGTTATTCTTTTCTGACTGCACCATGGGCATCGTTACTCTGGTCTGAAAACTTTTTGGTCCGGTCGTTCGTGAGATTAAGTCACAGCGATGGAACAAGGGGACGAACGTTCCTGGGTAACGATGGTCATGAGCACGTTTTCCAAATTAACTCACGCTCCGCGTACAATTAACCGAATCCCCGTTTCTCTCTGCCTGCCCCCCACCATCATTCTCGTTCAGTGTTACGCGGCTGAGCTAATTTCGCGGCTAATGAACGCCGCGAACGCACGCCACGAATTGAAATCTCTAATCGCGCTGGTTTAGATTCGCGTGACTCGCGATCCGGCGTTTAACGCCTCCACGTTGCAACCACCGGCTGCCACCTGGTCTCCACTGACGAATGAATGATCGCGTATCATTACCGAGCGGCTAACCTCAATTTCAATCAGAATGTTTGACGTTCTTTTAATGGATGATGATCAAGTTACGCCTTGTTTCAGTCGTTTAATAGATGGTGAATTCTTGCAACTAAGAAAAAAAATTTGAAATTTTCTACACTTATAGCATACCTTATCGATCACAATCGATATTGCATTGCGTGCCACTATCAAATTCCACTATCACTATTTTCCAAATTTGATTTTCCATATAATTTACATTTGTACATTATATTTTCTTAATATTTCATGTTCCCAAAAACGGAATTACAATTAATACAATATTTGAAATTAAATTTCATTGAAATCATGGACAATCACATCTGAAACCGTAGTTAGTAGAGTGAACGAGCTGATAACGAGCCAACTTCTCTAAAGAAGGGTGATAACCCGTCATTCTAAGCAGTCACTTTCATAAAGTAAGTCGAGCTTCTACTCCATAAAATTCACGTCCAAAGGCCTTTTAGTGTGCGGACTGCTTTTGTGGCTGCGAGTTGAAACCGAGAGACTAAGGGGAACTGATAGGAGGGTAGCAAAGAAACCTGACTAAGAAAAGTGGAAAAACGAGAACGAAAGAGAAGAGAAAAGATGCCGATGGAGGATCCGCAAACACTTTACGCAGAGGGTCAGTCCTATGGGCTTTCGCGAACGACCAACAATCCTCCGTAGTCGATTGATTATTTAAGTTCCTTCTCACCTTATACAGATTGTCTCACCGACGCCAGAATTTCTGAAAATTTCTCTGACTTACAAGAGAAACTATATTTAAGTGAAAAATTGAATATGATAAAATACATTAGTAGAATATGTTTCAATTTAATATCATAACTATAAATTAAGTTTAGAACCAGAGTTTGTAACCCAATTCAGTTATAATATATGAAAACTTGTTTCAGAAACTCTAACCCAATGTTACCTCGGCTTCCGTTTCCTCCGTCGCCTTTCTCTTAACTTCCTCTTGGTCCGTAATCTTTTCTTGTTACCTGCAACTTCTCGTATATTTGTAAATTCACCTCGACACCGCCCTCCAGAATAACCGAAGGACTCTTGAAAATCGAAGAGGACCGCGAGGGCTCGTTTGTACGAAGTTGTGGTTATTGCAACTTCACTTCCAACGAATTGCAACCCTACTTGCTCCGTTTAAGACTCGATAATGCTTCGAAAGTTGCGCGATTAGAATGTTTAATGCTTCTGTGGACGGTAGCTATTTGAGACTTTGGAGTTCCGAAGAAAATACTCATCGACGGTCTGGATGGCTTAATTGGGAAAGCACTCGCCCGGTAAACAAAAGATCCGGGTTCAGCAACGGGATCGGCCGAATATTTTTCTCCCTGCATTTCGAAAATTCAATCGCGCTGCTATGAATTAAAGACTATCCTCCTCGCAGCATGTGGAAATCACCGGATGTGTTGTACAAATACAAGTTACAGTAATTTGCATAAAAGCTTGGTAATCGACGCAAACAACATGCATTTATGAAAATACCTACAGAAATACGATTTTATGTCGTTCGATAGCATATCGCGCAGTACATGTTTTATTAATGAACAAGATTTATAATTAAGAAGCGATTAATCTAGTGATATCAAGATGGCGGAATGATTAACGAGGACCATTTTAATGGTGTTGAATAAGAAGGGTGTTATGTCTCGCGAGTTGCGTCAAGAACCATTAGCATAAAAGATGAGATGGAACTTTTCTTGTGATTCATTGCCCAGTGATATAACACAAAATTTACATATACCTACAAATCTTCAGATATTTATAAAAATATTCGACGCTATTGCATCTCAAAAATCCGACGTAGTATCCTCGAAACTCTAAATTATCCAAACTGACTCTCGCAGCCAACATCTCGGTGCCCCAGTTTCATCGAACAAGGGGCAAAAATCACCGCAACTTTTCCATTTTCCTTGCCCAATCTCTCGTTTCCGATCTAGTTGCTGGACCTGGATACTGCGGTCGAGAAACGATTAACTACGGGAACGAATCTGGTTCCGTTCGACAAATCCGAATAGTCCCCGAATGGCATCTCGATTCGTGGTCTCGATTATACATATAGGCCACACACCTTCTAGACTCGATGGATAGATTCGCCACATATTGGTCGGCTCGCGAGCAACGAGAATCGGCGGTCGTGGCAAGGAGACAAAGGGGAATGACAGAGGGGAACACAGGATAGCAAAGGGTGAAAGACAGACGGATAGAGAAATAGGGAGAGAGATAGGATGGAGACGACGTTGGACGCATACATCCGCCTCAAATTGATTGGAATTGTTCCTCTGGCTGATATCTCGTTCCTGCTAGTTCGTGGCAGATTCAGATAGACGTAGGCTGCACCTTGCACCAGACGAGAGGGACAACTGGCTGGATTGCGTTGGGTTAGGTTGGCCTAACCTAAGCTACACGCGTCAGACTCCGTGTTTGCGAATAGACAAAGAGACTGCCAGAGAAAGCGAGAAGGAGCTGCGAGAAGAGCCAGCTACGGCGGAGCTTCTTGCCTGGAATTAATTTCGAAGCTTCCAGAAGGAATGCCACTTACCCTCTTGCCGTTTATCGTATCGCTCGACGCATTAGTTTAAAGACAGGTTTAAGCAACCGGTGAAAGAGTTAGAGTTCTGTTACGCCACGTTTGTAAGGCGGTCAGAGAAAATTCCTATTTTTAAAGAACAGACTTTAGCTTTCTACGCGTACTTCCAAAATGTCCGTTTCCTGTCGTTCAACGACCAACCAACCCCGAGGTTCATCGAGAAAAGGGGTTGGCCTCGTTCGTTGCCACTTTTTACGTATTCCGACCACGCGCGTCGGATT
Source organism: Bombus vosnesenskii (assembly GCF_011952255.1). NCBI lineage: Eukaryota > Metazoa > Arthropoda > Insecta > Hymenoptera > Apidae > Bombus > Bombus vosnesenskii. Next base: position 2,085,578 of record NW_022882960.1, read on the forward strand.
TAACGCAAACGTTCGCGGATATCGTTATGAAAAAGATAGACGGTCGGCACACGAGCAAGTTGGATCGCAGTTTTCCAAGCAGTCGCGTCGAAGACTAGAGAAAGGAAAGGCGATGTAAATTATACTGCATGTAAGGGGTACGAGATAAGTTTTATTGCCGCGATGCTGATACTGGAAAAATGAGAATTTCGAACGGTTAGCAGAGCGAGCGTGATTAACATTCGGATTTCGGAAGACGTGTGGTGTGTACTAGAAGAATACTTTGATGCTTGATACGTGGAAATGATGTGTATGGTAATTGGAATTGAATAAAATATTCCAATAGCAATGTGCCATTTCGTTGACCTTTTTTCAACTGAAGATTGCAGGGACACATGTGCTAAGTGGAATTCGAGAAGTCAATAGTTTTAATGTAAATATTTTTCAAAAGAACTTTTTGGCAACATGTTATTGATCGCCAAGTTATTGGATATTAAAACTTTGCGTAATAAAAAAATGTAATGTGCCATGTTTGTCTTCTGTGATCTTTAAATATTAAACATATAAATTTGCTCAATATAAGATCTTTCATTTAGGCAATAAATATTCAATGAACAGGTTTTTATAAGGTTAACCAGTCTAAATAAAAAATAATGAATTCAAGCTGCGAAACCAGTTGGAGAAAATACCGCGTAAACATGTTGACAGCTAGCAGAACAGCCACTTAGTTTCGCGATGATTCCCCGGAACGATCGAAATTCAACGAGCATCGTCGTGAACGCTTCTAGATTCGATACAGAATCGCTATATTTTAGTGTAGTAACCTGAATTCCACAAAACGCAAAGTGGTTTTGCATTCCGGTCGATTCGTTGACACTAAACTCTTGTTAAAGATCGAAACAATAAATTCAAGAGAACGACGCGTACATAGCTGGAACATTATTCATAAGCATTCGTCTATCATTGCCTTCGTTCAAAACATGTGACTATCTACTAAGCAGCTATCAGAAATCTCGACGTTCTGTGATTTCGCGACGATCGTTTGTCGCTTAAACTCCCCCGGAGAAGTTTAATTCGTTAGATTCAGCCATCCTCGATCAATTTCGAGAGATTGTGATTCATGTAGCCGATTAATAACTTTTTAATCGACATCGTATTGCTTATAAATATTTATGACTTCCACCGAATGAAATATTCATGAGTCAAGCGAGTTCTGGAATAGCGCTAATTAATTATCACACACAAGTCAAATTAAGAAAAGTTTGAGAACCTGAATAGGTGCACAATGACAGGGAACTTATGGCTGATTTAAAGACAAAAAATATCAATAATAAGGGCTTAGGAGGAAATGCTACAGCTAGCATTATTTATCGAACTATTATTAAAAATTTGAAAATGTGTGTGTCAGGAAAAACTACAAACAAGTAATACCATGAAGTAATATCTAAGTTTACGCAGAATATCTAAATCTATTTTTATAAAATCTAAAGAATTCTAACTCTGTAATAAATATTTCGTAAAAACATGATTGTCTACCATTATGAAATGGCTAATACACATTAACCTGAGGCTTTTCAACAGTACCGTACACCAAGCTTCATCACAGAAATTCAGACAAATCACACCGACATAACGCTTTCAAACTCCTTTCTCAGCAATAACAATCGCGAGACTGAGAGTTGGGTGATGTACGAATTCCGGATACCGTTGAGATCGAACAACGAATACAATTCGCGTGGCTTACACATCGGTCGACCGTAATAAAGCATTATTTATAGCCGGTCGGTTCGGCCGCAACTATAAAAACTTCCGCATAAAGTTGTAGTTTACAGTCTGCTAAATGTAGCGCCGTGAAATGGCGGTACCGCGCCTAACGTTTTATGGGATGCAGGGGCCATGCAACCCGCGAAACAACCTGCCCGAGATTAGGAGAAAGATTGCTAGCAGCGAGGCGCCGCACCACTCAATACGACCAGCACTTTTGGTTGGCGTTTTACGACACGTCGTGATATACAGAAAGGGCACGATCCACTGGAAACTCCAGTATGCAATCCTCGTCGATGATGGTCGATTGTTAGAACCGATGAGCGTATCCATTGGTATGTTCGACGACATGGCTCGAATTGTTGGTATATAAAGGAACGCGACGATTATTCGTTCGATTCGGACCGGATTGTCTAGCGGATCGTGATTTGTAATTGTGACGCTTAATGATCGTTATATCACACACATAAATTACGTATTTCCAAAGCAACACAATTGAAAGTTTTCCAAGAAAAGCGAGAAATTGTTTGGAATGCCGCAAAAAGATTAGTTGCTCAATATGGAGTGTTTCGAAGATGAGAATTTTATAATTTAATCATAATGGAGCAAGTTAACCGAAACGAAACTCATTTTACATCCAATTGACGCCACTCGGAGGAATCGTTGACAGACTATTTTCAGAACGTCTTCATCGAAATTCTTGACTGACATGTTTAATAATGCTAACGCGTTCGTATTATATCCACGCTTCCTCATTAACAAACATACTTGACGTCCCTCGCATTCCATTCGCATCGAATCGACGAACATCGAAATGCTTTCAAATCACTGACGCCGCGTCATCGTGCATCGACCGTCGCGCTGCTAATGTGCGGCTCTCTCGATTTATAAAGCGTGATAATGCAGAGCTCCATCTTCTATCACTGCGGATAATAATTACAGCAACATTGGAGTAAAGTTTTGCGGCCCTCTAGGGAGATCGGCCTTACGTTATATTCGATAGTTTGACGTCAAACATTTGACTATGCTATAGATCACGATCGAAAAGATGTCCTTTTTCGTCCTATCTTCTTTCATTATGAATCTTTCGTTCAAATGTTGTACTTTTACCGAGAAAAGCAAATAATATTTATTTTGAAAAACTTTATATTTGAAACGTCGTATAAGTCGATTAAATGTTAAGAAAAATATTTCTAGTTTGATTAACATCGATGAGCAAGGTAGATGATAACATTTCGAAAAAATACCGTCAATTCGAAGTGATAATACCCAAGTTCTTCTTGAAGCAATTTCAATTTTTCAGCAACTTATCACTCGAGGTAGCTTAAGTCCGAGCTTCTCACGCGACAAAAATTCCGACCCATAGATGCATCACTAAGACGGTTTTATCTACGCATTTATTTGACAAACGACAGAAGTACGTTCCTGGTGGACAGGAGTTTCATCGCGAACCATTTTCAATGGAAGTAAGAACTCCTCCTGGCAGTTGTAGAAATAGTTTTCCCCTAGAACGAAACAACCCGAATACAATTTGCGCTTATACATATTGCGATTAAACAATGGAGTTGCTCGTTAACAATAAGTGACACTACGAATTTTCAACGAATCTGTTCAAACTACTCGCTATAATTAAGTTTGGGAGCTCTGTTGTCGATTCGTCGACAGTAGACTAATTTGCGAGACAAAGAGAGTACCGTTCCAACTGGAAAAAAAGCTCGCCCTGTTTTCCTATCGGAGTCGTTCGAATCCGTTCGATGGTGTCATTACCAAATTACCAAACACACCTGCTAAACAAGCGTTGACCAAAAGTATTGGCGAACCTAGCTCGGCTCGTTTAATAGAATTTCCGTTTTCAAAGAGCGTTAATTAAGCCAACGCGCGTCGCGATAATTAAACGCATCGTGTACGGAAAAAAGCAATAAACGACGAACGGACGAATCCGTGTCCGCGAATCAATAGGGGGAGAGAGAGAGAGAGAGATTCTACGTTCCTCATTTACCATCGTTAATCGGAATATTAAAAATCCATCTATCCACTGTCTCTACGAATCTCACACCTCTCTACGCGTATACGTTCGATTAATCGCATTTCCAAGCATATTGTTATCGCACGTTAGTCGGCCTCGATCGACATGCTATCCGCCGTTTCTTCGTTTCAAAGGGAAACGAGCCGGACATACCATTCGTCGTTCGAACAAACGAACGATCCCAGAGCTACGTTGGAAATACGCGTGAGCGATGGCATCGACCATTTCATAGGACATGCCGTGGGTAATCCCCATTGCGAAACGATCTCGGCCACGAGCCGAGGAACGATCTTTTTATTTCTCGGTCGGTTTTACGGCGAGTTCCAGTTCCGCGTTTATCTCCGCCCCTCTACGTTCTTCGTTTCAGTCCCTTCCTCGAAACTGCAGGTCTTTCGCCTCCGTTCTTTGCAGCTTCCTGCAAGGCGACGGGATTTATAACGGCGTCTTCGAGTTCTTCGCCTCGCCTCTATCCCCAGTTTTTATCGGTGGCCGCGAGATATCGTCGATGACGCGGGATCGTCGCGGCGCGTAACGATGGGAATTAAAGTCCGTATCCGTGAATATCAGATCGTCGGTAATGAGACCCGTGGAATTTCAACATTGCTGCGCGATTAACGTTGTTGCACGCTGCGAGGAGGATGAGCCGTGGCGAAGAACCTCGAGAGCCGGCAATTGTTGAAATTCACCTTCGCGCGTGATAGCGCGGCTGTAATTCGTGAATCGTACAGTAATGGGGGAGAAGATTTTTAACATAGTACTGGGACGACGATGGTGCGTTGCGAAGTACTTGACGCGATAGCTTTCGTTCTTTGTACTTTCATAGAGTAAACTAGAATTATTTGAGTTGCTTAAATTTCAATATCTTAAAATCCAATCTTGAATTTTGCATAGAGTAGAAAATTGTAAAATACAAGATGTTATTACAATGGTTCGGTTCAATTTAGTGTAAAAAATTCTATACTTTTGTATATTGATTTCACATTGCCGTAGTTAATGGAAATCAGTTATGTACGATGTGGTAGTTGTAAAACAATTTGGAAACGAGAATAACGAAGAATGAATTCGAAGTCTATCTTTCTACGGTTTATTGCAACTGACTCGAATGAGCACCGTTCCAACGAAGGTTTGATAAATTTCTGCCGGATGATTAATTGGGATCCGCGTGGAAATTAGCGAAACGTTTGCCTTTTCCTTTTCAATGAAATCGTACAACAAATTATAAGACGACATTAGCAAGCTGAACGGAGGAAATGGCTGATGCAGCGTCGTAAACCAAGTATCGTTACCGTTATGTCGTATTATAGGGGACCCGATCGCTCCACAGTTATAAATTGTAAAATTAATTAGAACACGCCACGAACAGTTTCTTGACACAAAATAATGCGGCGCTAATGACTTTGCATTAATTAAGCCGCCATGTATACCAGGAAATACTTTCTTGTACCAGTATGTATGCGTATACTAGCTGTGTTAAATGGGTAATCCTGTACATCGGGTTTTGCAATTTTAACAACGTCATCGAATTCGTCCTCTCGATGTAACATTAGCAAGATGCAAAATTACATTATTATTTAACGTAGCAAGTTCTTTACATCCCTCGATATCTAAAACCTACCATACACTTAAAAAATAAATTACAGAATTTTAGACTTTCACAACCCGGGATTATATACTATTGTTACGGTTTAAGTTTACGGATTGTAAATCATGCTTGATAAGAATAATAACATGACGTTTCAACATTGTTGATCGATATTTATGCTGGCTTCTTTGCAGCTCAAACGACATACTGATAATTAAATTATCATAATATAGCAGCATCAAATTTAAAGCGATAGGGTCGGTGTTGCGAGCATTACCAAGATTAGGCGGCTCGGTTGTGGCGAGTGGCCGAGAGGAACACAGACAGAGCCGGGCAGCACACGATATAATATGTAAGGGCCATTGACAACTGGCCCCTCTATCGAGCCGGTGTATCAGTGAATGAATAGGGCCTATTATGAAACGATGGAAGGTCGCATTGACCGCATGTATCCCGTTTCTGCGTTCGACTGACCGGCCAGCATCACGGCGCAAAGTGATAGGCCGAATGACGAGGGGACGAGTGACCATCCCGAGACGGGAGAAGCCTGTGAAACGGATAGGCCTCGGACAGAACCGCGGCAGGGCCAAGGCAAACACAACGGCAGTGCTACGTGAACACTAGGGCGCATGCACCGCGCCACGAAAACCACTTTCCAATCGGTTTCCAGGATGTAATTACGAGCACGTTGCGGGCATGGTGGTGAAATTTGACAGGTAGTAAATATACGGACTTGATCCCTGATGGTAATAGCGCCGAGAGGAGCATCGACTCGCCTGATTGAATTCTCCGTTGTCCGCTGCCACCCTCGCCATCGCTCTCGGTGCTCACCGCACCCCCCATCGTCCCTCCGCAGGCCAAGCATCGACCATAACCACCATCGTTCTTCGGGAAAAAACAGCGCCGCCTGGATATGAAATCCTATCTAGGACGGAATGAAGCGACATCCAATGAAAATCCAGCTTCGGTGCTTTTTCGAAGAGGAAGCAAAAAAATCCCCCGGCGCTCTCAGCCTACAACCAATTGTAACCATAGATGACAGGGGTGACGCGGACGGATACACGAGCTAATAAAGTTGCGACGTAGGTTTGGTTTAGATATATGGTTTGGTATACGTGAACGAGCCTGTGCGCGTGTTCGTTATGGCAGGATCCAATAGGGAGACCCCAAATTAAGCATGAAGTAGTTGGACTGATGCAGTTATAACATATTTAGATCTGAATGGCTCTATAGGCAAGAGTATCAAGTATTCATCGCCATAAAGCCACCGCAAATTTTTGGAGAATGTAAAGACAAGATGATCCGTGTGGAGCAGAGGTGTTGTAGGACGCCAATATTGTCGCGCGATACGAATACAGGTCCTGTTCTTGTTTTCCTTCCCCAACTCTTCCTTCGCTCTGTTCTATGTAGTCGTCGGCGATGATCAGTCGAGGGTGAGACGGAGGAAAGTTGTCACGGTCCACGAGAGAAATACAAATATGTTTGGTGGGCCAGGATGGGGATCGAGGAACGTCGTTAGAGAACTTCCGTCAGGAAATGGGCTTCGAATTGCCAGTAAACAATTGAACGTTTAGTCGTCGCCCGTGGAAACGTTCCTTTGTATGCGACAGTCGTATATCTCGAGCGGCGAACGCTTGGGAGACGAAGTTCGGAAAGTCGTGGTCGAAGAAGCGAAATGAATGGTAAACGGAGAACGACAGCAGAGGAAAATTGAAAAAGAGAAGTGTAGCGAGGGGCAAATAATTCGATAGCGGAATATGTGTTAATGGCCAAAGCGAGGACAGAACAGCGGCGATAAATTTACTATGAAAACCGAATATCGACGATGGAAGCCGAACAAATTGACCGTTCAAGCGCATCAAAGCTATCCGAAAGTTCGGTTAACTTTTTTAATCCAACGTTATATCGACATTTCTCCCCCCAATGATTTTGCAACTTGGACTGACTCGTTACACGTCGAGATCTATCGGCATGGATATTCGATATGAAACAATAACCAAAGCGTGTTTTATGCTGTGGAAAAAAGAGTCAAACAACGGCGAAAACGAACGAAATTCAATTAAACGACAATGAAAGATGCAGTTTACCGGCAATATACCCCGGCCACTCCGTCGAAAATCACCACCCTCTTACGGAACATTTTCCGAAACCCCATAGAGACACTTGGCCGCGGGACCGTTTGATGCCAGATGCTACCGTGGATATTGGATAAAAGTTCCTCGGTTCGCGGAGAAAATAATTTCACGAGGCCGGCCAGGACTGCTGCTACCTCTTGCAGCCTCTCATCCCCCAGCTTCCTACTGGCCTAGGAACGCCTTTTCCTCCCCGGTGCTACGCCGAGAAAGAAACTTACCATCGCCTCCTTTTGGATTTTCTCGACTTGTCGTGTTTCTCTGTAGACAAAACGGGCGACGACGCCACCTGGCATTTAACATATATGGAAAAGTCCCGTTCCCTAACTGCGCAAGGACGAAACTTCGCAGTCCTTTCTCGTCCCGACCGATTAAGAGGCGCAAAGGTATTCGCGCCAAACGGTACCAAGTTTTCCCTTATCGGAATAAAGAACGTTGCCTAATATCAAAGGACGATCTATAGACAATAGAAATGCTCGACAATCGTCAGAGTTCAGAATGAATTTGCTCTTCTTTACAAAATACCCACATTTATCGATCGTACATTTTAAATTTAAAACAAAATCGAAATGTAGCCAAAGAGATCGATTGGCTTTTCACTTAGCAGAAAGTTGATCAGCTTCCCGTAATTTCCGTTGTCATCAAAAATGTCGAAAGCCACAAAACCATCGTTTCGATTACAAATGAAACTTCATTGAATTCGATCGGCCACAATTATCAGGGAGTAATATTCCATCGGGTTATCCGCAGTCAACTATCTGCCATCAAACTTTCATGACAAACGGACGACTCTTGAGTACGCAACTACGTTCAACTCTCTATCGCTAATCGATACAGTTAACCGTTTTACTCGATGACATAGAAATTCGGATTCCCGATTGTCTTCGTACAACGTCGACAGACACGATATACATATAGCAATAAGATATAGAGAAAGAGAGGTACAAATACATTCAAACCCGTGTCAGAAGTGTGACTATTAACTTAACGTTAGGCACGTACCACGTTAGCTACTTCTATCGACACAGTTACACCATTACTATTCGCAGTGGGAGATGATTTTGTCTCACCCCGCCACTTCGAACTACCAACCTCGCACCAACATCGAAATTACGCGTGCCCGGCGCCGTATTCACTGTGTAAATACGACGTTAGGATCCTACGTTATGACTTTCGAGTTCAGAAAATTAAGCGGAGAATCGAGGCTGTACGAAACTAGTTCTGGAACCGCGGTTTTCGGGAGTGGCTGATGTTGCGGATATTAAGAGCTGATCAAACGGTGCCTCGGTTCCGGATACCTTTTCGAGTTCCTGTTGTACCCGACCTAAGAACACGGACGAAATGTGATTTTATTGTTACGCTTCGCCCCGAACTTCTAGAGCACCCTTCTATGGTTGTAATTGTGGTTTAACTCGCGAACGTTTCGGTGAATGAAATAGAAGGGGTTGGAGGGTGGACTTTGAGCGAACCCAGAACCCTCTATTCAGCACGGTAGGATAAATTTAATATCGATGGAGAATTATGGGCAAATTATAAGAGCCTAATGGTACAGACAACTGAATAGACTTGAAATTATGGTCTCGAACAACGAGATCCGCGCGTTGCCACGCGACAATCGTCTCGATAGAGGCGACGGCTAATCGAATCTCCGTGGAACTAGTAGAGTACGACTCGAAGAGCAACCTCCCCTCTCTGCTCTATTTGAAACTCTACTCCGCTATTTGCTCAATACAGTCGTCCTCTCATTGATAAGCCGACAGGCGAGTCGTTCAGCGGATGAAAGGGCAATAAGGACGGGAATATAGATAGTGTAGGGTAGGATCGGAATGAAACAGCGTTATATGACCTCTGCTTAGCGCGAAATCGTCCAGGCGTAAAACACAAGGGATGAGTGTTGTAGATGCGGAAGCTTGTCAGGCTTCTCATTGAATCGCTGCTACCTTGCGTAACTTCTTCTCCTTCGGAGACGTTTAATTAGTTTCGTCAATATTAAAAGCGAAAGGGGGGGGAGGAAGGAATAAATCAATGGGTGTCAGTGTCGTAATAGTACCAGCTGACGTCGAAGACCTGATCTCTTCCGATCAGACGATTCTCGAAGGACTTTCTTGTTCTTTGTCTATTTATTTAATTGTTTCTCTTTTTAGTTTAATTGGCTCACTGTCTCCTTCTTTGCTTTTGTACTCGTCCAATTACCCATTCATTCGTCTGTACAGATATTTCCAGAGTTACCTGCTCTTTCATCTGACTGTTAATTGGTCTCTCTAGTGAGCCGAACTCAATAAGTATGATAGCTGTTAGAGCTATCATCTCTGTTTATAACGATCATTCTCCTATCGGTAATAGCAATTTCTGCTAATTGAAGAATTAATATAGATTGTAATTTTTCTTCTCGTAATCGAGCAACATTTTAATTCTATATAATTAGAAAACAGAGCGACGATATCAAAGATAATCATGTGATCGGATAAAGCAAGAAATAGCTTATCTCAGTGTTGCGTAACGTGCGATGAAACAAACAATGAATCATGCGGAAACACTGAAAGATCATTGCCTTGAACGAGCTCGTCAAACGCTTGACGAAAATAAACGGGTAGAGAAAGCGGCTATTCGATGCAGACAGCGCGTCTACCGACGTGTCTGACCACTAAATTCGTAACTACTGACGCGCATACGATACAACATGTCTGACCGATTTTCGCTGTCTCCACTAGCTGCTACCGGATCGGTGTCGCGAATAGGTTGATGGTGGCGTAACAACCGTTCGAATTAGGCCATTGTAACGAGGTCCATCCGGGGAATTAATTAATACGCGAGTCATCGATGACGCGACTGTCCGATTATTGGCCGACGCGCGGTCCTCCATTATTCGACGCGCGATCAACTCGCCGGAGAACTCGCGTTGCGGCGTCGTTAACGATGTTGAGCGATTCGATAAATGTTTGCCCGCACTCGGGTCGCTCTATAGACGTCCACGTTTGAAAGGACTCCTGAAATTGCGGTAAATTACCGACCACCTAGCTTCACGATTGTCCCGCTCGGATTTGTTTGAAGTTTGGTTTGATACGTGCTGGGAATCGGTTGATAGATTTCCGAAGCTTATTGTACGTTAGCCGCGACGTATTCTAGTGCGCGGCTCGAGGATCCAAAATTAATGGTAACGTTACAAAAATTCGTAGACGATGTTGGTTTATAATGACGCTTTCCAATGGATAAACAGCAGAAATAGCGAATATCGTGCTATTTGGATAATTTCCAGATTCTAAATTAGATATTCGTGTAATTGTATCGACCAAGAATCAACTAAAAATTCAGTTTCGATTAAGAGAAATTGATGAAACGAATTATATTCGCTTTTGTATAAAAACTGTCCGCGATTTTTTCGAAGTTTATCGCTGAAGAGACCAGAGGGTACCATAAATTAGAGAATAGGATGAAAAGAAACCGCGAAAAAATAATAGTAAGCAAAAGAACTGAAAGATAATCACGTGTATATACACGTATAATGCTTAGATAGAACGAGGTGTTCATTAATCAAACACAGATAAAGGATGACTTGGTCGGTGATCAAACTGTAAATCCGGCGGCGAACAATAACAAAAGAATTTAATTTCATCGTCCGTGACAAAAGGAAGCGACTGCCGACGTTATTTACCCACCGTCGGAAATGCGCAGTAAGTAGCGATACATTATCCTTAAATGCGGCGAATTTGTTCCTTCATAGCCTGAAATCTATTTCACCGTGGTGTCGCGACGATTCCCCTGGCAAACGTACAATCCTGATAACGTCCTCTTAAATTATGTTAAATTTCTCACTTTATAGACTCGCGATCCTAGTTGTTTCTTCCTTTTTAGTAAAATTTATAGAGAGATAATTTCCTTTTCCTCTTGTAAAATCATAGAAAGGCCAGAAAATCTAAGTCACAATTTCTTATCTTGTTCAAAAGAGATTTTGAAAAAAACGATAGCCTAAGCAATACAATTGTTTCTCTACGGCTGTTACACATCTTAAAATGATAAATTCATACGCACACCGCGCAGACAGTAATTCTTTTTCGTTTTCGCGAAGAGGAGCGTGTTGACACGAGGCAAGATCGACCCGGTTACCTGTAACACGCAAATTTCAACAACTCCGACGGAAATTGAATAATAGCGAGCCGACGACACAATTACAGTGAAACCATCGCGATGATTTCAATATCATAAATGGGACCGGTTTCGTGTCGGCTGGGACAAATTTTTCCGCGCGACGGCTGCCACTTTCGAAATTGACTCGCTTTTTTCTCCGACCTCTTCTGAACAGGATATTAGAAGTTCGACCTCGTTACATTTCACGCTGACACCGAGAGCTCGATCGACCACACTCTACCCTCCATTTCGTCGAGCTTTTTGCTTTTCTTCTCTCCTCCCTCCTCTTCTTTTCTTTTTTTTTTTTTTTTGTCTCTCGCACTACTTACTGATAGGTATGTTTTGAGAGAAAACGTTGTGACAACGGCTTATTTCGATCGTCACCAACTGCGTCAATCAAGAACGCCTCGAGTGAAATTGAAAGGATTCGAAGGTGGTCGATGTAATGCGTGAGAGTTTCATTTAGAGATTCCGTAAGAAGATGACTCGAGCAAGAAATATTACGAAAAAGAATTCGAAACGTAGTTAAATTGTTCAGGACTGATCCATAGAGTAATTTAATACTCGAAAGCTTGACGATTCTACAATGGGTGAAAGCCGATTCTTCGATCGTTCAAAGATTCTACGCTTCTACTTCAAACGGCTCTTTACAATCGCAGGCGTCTCGCCCATGGAAATTAGCAGATTCGTTGGAACCGGTCGCGCCTTTTTTTTTTTTTTTTTTTGTCGCAGACTGCCAGACGGAAACATTTTTCTTCCTTTCGGATCATCGACAGACACGAATGCTGGAGACATGCCGTTGTCGATGGCAGATCCTTTTTCTTCCGAGTGCTCGGCGCGATTTTCAAGAGGGAATCGGTTTCATCGGATGCAGATTTAATGCCGTGCACGACGGAAAACTGATAGGTACCCATTGAATATCGGGCTTATATCGGTGGACGCCGATACTTTATACGGCGTTATTGAAATATCGTCGCGAGGAGAATTATTGCTACTCGCGTGCCGTATCTACCCCTCTGCCATTCGCCCTTCATCCCCGTCCGCCTCGCTTCATCTCTTCGCGTTCCAGTCGTTCGTTCTTTCTCTCTCGCTAATACCGAGCGTTCTGCGAATTCTTGGCGGGCATGAATACGTATAATGCCCGCAAAAAGGGGAGAGCAGTAAATTGTACGTGTCGTTACATTCGAGTTTCTGCTCGAGGGAGGAGGATTTGTTGCTGGCGCCTGGTGTGTTCCATCTCTCCCTTAACCTCTCTTTTCCTCCTTTCTTCATTTCCCTTCTCTCTTTTTTTTTTTTAATGTTTTAATGAGGCACATACACGGGTGAGAGGTTCCAGAAATTATACACGTAAATCATGGAACGAGGGGTTTAAAACACGGAAACGGATGATTTCGAATAAACTTCACGCGATAACACGCCTTTTGCTTCCCGTCCACTTTGTTATACGCACGCATACATACATATATCCGTTTATTCGACTCGTTTGATGTTATTTTTGTCTCCTTTTTCTCCGTTTATACGATTAAAATGAATGGGATCTCGCTGCATGCAGTGCGATAATAATAGAAATAAATCTGTTTTTTCTTCTGTTATTTTTTTTTTTTTTATTTTCCGATTCACTCGAAGCATGACTGATTGCTCGTTGTCAGTGGATGGATCTCAATGGGATTCATTATTTTCAGAAAACTTCGGTTCTCGCGTCGTTCGTACGGTAGACTGGTTAAATCGGATATCCGATGAAAATCAGCAAACCAATTTACTCGGTATGCCCGAACGATCTTTCGGCTGATCAATCTGTTTCGGACACTCGAATTAGCCGTTTGCATGAATTAATTCACGCGCGCGTGAAGAGCTCCCTTCGTTTCATGGGCGCTCCACCGCCTCCACGTGTGACAAGTCCCGTTTTAAATATTCTTACGAAGCAACGAAAATTAAACACGAAATTAATCATTTTATAAAATGAAACCATTTATCCATTAACGTTAAAGCTATCGGCGTTTAATGTATATCTAGGTGTATCATATTTTCAGAATTATAATTAAAACAGGTAATTAAAAGTGTTTTTATCCCGATAAAAGCCAACGTTGATGTTTGTCAAAACCATCTCTATACTTTTAGTAATTAGAAAAACGAAAAATCTGAAATACGTCATTTTAAATTAAGACATTAAAAATTGTCCCATGACAAATCCTGTACTCGCGTGATTAGCCTTTTGTCAAAAGTTGCACGCGCTTTTGATTTCAGCCTGAACATGATTCGGCGTATTTTCCACGCGACAAAGATTAATTAAATCGTCGAGGCTGATCCATGACATTGTCGTCGAGCTATAATCCAACGACTCGCTGCACGATAACAAGACACTGGCGAAATCCGCTTTGGAGAAAGCGGAACCAAGAAAATTAATGCGGACGGAGCGGTTCGAAACGGACGACGCATCGTTAGCGTGTCGCGGGGCGTTCAGTTATTCATAAAGTCGTTACTGGCCGGTCCGAAACAGTGCAACTTTCGAAACACATCCTCCCCTGGTAGCTCGTTCTATTATTATCTTATATATTATACTTCGCATATTTTATCATCATCTGGCGTGTGTACGTTGAAAATTTGCATATTCGGCCACGGTAACGCTTGTTTCGCTCGCTTTTATCGAGGTTCGCTCTTTTCGCGCCATACTGGAAAATGAATCTCGTCTGATCCGAGCGCGACACGCGCCGACTTAATGTTATTACGTCGCCGCGGTGTCGTTTAATCGCGTGTGAACTGCAGGTGGAAAGTGCCTCCTAAATGAAAGATTGTTCCCTGGAATTTTATCGCTAAAATCGCTGTTCGGGAAAAATGAAACAGCCTCTAGTTTTTTAAAGAGCATTTTTTGAATACTGCAATACGAGATAGCCGTAGATCAGGATAGCAATTGTTTTCATTTGTTCCTATCTTCGAAGGAATTAATATTCGAATGATAGTTGATTGAATTCTTCTGATATTTATATTTCGAAACTTATGCCAAACGCATTACATTGTGCTAAATATACCTATAATAATGTCAGATCAATAATACTTTGTATTGCAATATGTTAAAGAACAAATTTTAGAAATATGTTTAAAAAACTGAGACAAAATCTGGATTTTTTTATCTTTTTAATAAAATACCTTGAATAATCAAATAAAATAGAGTAAATCTGTACTTGAGTGTAAATACAGAGCAATAGCATTTTCCCAGGGTGATAGGGATTCGTTTGAAAGCATTGTTCTACGTGACACTCCATGAAACGTTCTTCTAATTTCAATGTTTATCATTGTTTATTTCGACGGAAGCTTTGTCGACTTCGGACCGTTAATTAGCAACTCGAATCTCAAGTCTCTAAAGCGGAGTTTAGGTATAAATTCGGAAGTGGTATTATCTCGTAACAAAGGCACGTGCTCGGCATTGGAGCTTCCCGAGACAGCTACCTAGGAACAGTCGCAACTGCTATTCGTTCACTTGTTCGCGTGCATTCAATAAGCCAAAAGAATACTGCATCCCACAAAGAAACTATAATGCGTACAATCGATCGCAGAAAAACTCTGTTTTCTTTATAACTAAATAAATATTCCTTAAAATTTGCTATGAATCATTAAACTATACCATTCATATATTAAAATAAAAATGTTACTTTGATGACTAATTTTTCCATTAATTCATTCGAGAAACGAAACAATCTACTAAAGACAAACGTTGGTCCTAATATTAAAATTTCAATTACAGTGAATTAACTTTTTAACTGTACGTTACGTACAAAATACAAGACGCTTCTTTTATTAAAATTTCATAGATGGTACAAGAACATAGTACACAGAAGCGTGAATAGATGCTTCGAGAAGAACGAGTTACTAGAATAATATCGATTGCGTAGATTGATTCATTTCGTTATACGCTCATATCCTTCGCTCTCGTTGGATCCGTAGCTAGTTAGAGGCCTGTACCAGTCTGATTGCAGACAAGCACGTTGCATTCTAATGGGCAATACCTTCTTATCCTGCAACATACACAAAGCAAAGATCCGTTGGGCACGTCCATTTTTCCTCTTCCGTTTTATCTTGTTTCGTCTTTCGTAGCTAATTGTCTTATTAGGAAAAATTGAGACGATTGTCTGCTTTGCACGAAACAACGGTCTAACCACGAGTTAATCTTGCCTCTTTCATTTCTCCAGTTGTGTTCATAAAAATATAAATTTGGATAAACATCTACAATTCGGAGATCACTTATGATTACAATCATTTAAGAATAGAATCCGGAAGGCGATAAAATTTCGGCTTGTTATCTTCAATTTAATATCATCGTACGAAAGATAAGAATCGTCGTAATTCGTGGTGGAATAACAAAATTTCAGTAAGCTCTACATTGTCGAAGAACAAATCACTGGAACAGAACACTAGGCGACATCGGTGACGAAAGCTCAAGAGACAGACTATCAAGATAGCCTATAGTAATTTAAATACCGTTTTCAAATAAGAGGTCACCAAAAACCAGGACAAAATGGTTCCCTCCGTTTGGTATATATGACGTATGGTGGTTAATGGAAGCTCACAGGGTGGCGGTTGTGGAAAAACGAGGGAAAGGGAAAAGAGAGCAGCGAAGGGGTGAATAGAACGGAGATGGACGGTGGGACGATGAAGGGACGAAAGAGAAGACTCGATTACACGTCACCGGCAGCCCAGAGCCTATTTGGTCGCAATCGGTTTTTCATTACCGAAAGCTTCATCGGCTTTATACCGAATTGTACATTCGGCAAGCCCTCGTGAAACTCATCAAGATCGTACGTCCTTTCGGAACAGCGTTTCGTGACTTTCTAGCTGGCGTTGAACAAGTAGCTATTGTTTAGGTAACTCTGATAGAACTCGAATTCGAGACGCATCGAAATTCTTGGTACAATTGCTAACTCAATGGTTGTTTGAAAAAAAATATGTAAACGGAATTTTCAGAGTCTGTATCTCTTCCTTTCTCTTTTTGCGTATTGTATCGTTTGAGGAAGATTTAAAAAATATTTGATCGGGGGAAGAAATTTTAGGAAAGATGTACATATGTAAATGGAGTATTGAAGAGTATCTGGAATTCGATAATTTAAAAAATATTTGCAGCCTTTATTGTTACAATTTTCTATATTATATGGTCCACTTATATTAGGTAAATGAACAAATCCGAAATATAAATAGTAACGTGGATGGAAATCATAAGTAAATAAATTTCAATCTAAAATAAATAAATTGAAAGTACATCTTAGTAATTCATAAAGTGGTTTCGTTTCAACATTTGAACGAATATTATTTTAACCAAAAACAATGTGCATGCTGCCATCTACTCTCGATAGAACGAGTCATTGCGAATTAACTATTCAAGAAAACTAATACAGATGGCGATGACATCATCTCAATGTTTGCAAGCGTAGTACGTCTCCTATAACTCCTGTATTTAGTCAATGGTTTGACTTAGGAATACTCAACTGATTTATTATTTGGTTTTCGTGTTCCGCATAATACAAAAATAAATTGATCGTGTAAAAAATTATTTTAATATCTAACGATATAAATACTTCATATTTTATACAAAAAGAAGTTATTAATATATGTTTTACAATAACAAGTAACAAACTGATAAAAAAATCTTCGAAGTATCATGTCCAGGGAATTACTAAAACACTAATGTAAGTGACAGATAAAAATTTGAGACAATAGATATAAAAATATGTCGTCTTGGACTGAAAATGTTGCAATAAAGCAACCTATTAGGCGCTTGGAGATCCAAATTAATAACTTCAATGTGGCCATACCACATCATGTTAACTTATTAAAACGGCATAAAAGTAACATTGAAAAAGTAAGTATTAAATTAGGTTATCTTCTAAGTTTTCACGTAAGTTCACATAAATTCTTGTTGTTACAGTATCGAACACAACATGAGTGGGAAAAGATGAATAGAGAACACATAAATGTAGCTAGGATTATAAAACAGCTTAAAGAATTACTATATCAAATGGATACTTTAAGAGCTCATGTTCTCGATTCTGACATTAATCAGTTTGATAAATTAACTGGCAATGCCCGTACAAGTATCATGAATGCAATCAGAGAATATATGGGTGAAATAAAATTATATTTATATATCACTCACATCATCTGAGGTCACGGTTTGAAGACAATTTATATGTATTCGTAGAACTACAGCTGAATTTGCCCATGTCACAACCAGAGTCACCCAAAGAAGAAGATCAACCCAAAAGTCATCCACTTGACGACACATATATCCAACTCCAGAAAGAACAGCAAGAGCTGCAGCATCAGGAGGCATGTCTGCATACTTGGAACACCTTGCAAGAAGATATACATCAACTTCATCAATTATTTCTTGACTTTAACAAAATTGTTGATGTAAATTTTTTAGTTTATTCAGACTTATCTTTTTGGCTATATTATGATTTTCTACTTATATAATTAGGATCAAAAGGAGCTAGTAAATGCAGTAGAAGACAACATAGAAGTAACAAATGTGAATGTAACAGAGGGTGAGAAATTCCTTCAAAAAGCTGCTAGGTACAAAGTTACTATGTACCCTTTAGCAGGAGCTGTAATTGGAACTTGTATTGGTGGACCGGTTGGTTTACTAGCTGGATTAAAAGTCGGTGGTCTAACTGCATTAGGTTGTGGTATTTTAGGTAAGTTCCACTACCATTAAACACTCCTACAATCTGAATTCATGATATTTACATTATATATTATATATTCAGGATTTACTGGAGCATCCATAATAAAGAAAAAGGAGATAGAAATGCAAAAATCGAGATCAACGGAGGGGCACAGTTTAACTGAGCAAAAATCTGTGCAGAAATCAATATCTTTACCTGAGAACTTACAAGAAACTAAGAAGGAGTTGTGACATATGCCAAAATGTGATATTAGCGATAAAAGTAAAAGAAAGAATGCCTGCAGTGTCGTTTAGCCTCAAAACACTGATATTAATAATTCAATACGTTTTTAAAGATTTAGGGATTCTTTGTATTTATTCTGTATATAAAACAGGAATATTTTACAAATTATTATTATTATTAGGGATATTATGACTAGATATTTCTATAAAAATAACTTGTGATTTATGATAAATTTTTTTAACTGCAACACGTGACAAACCTATTAAGTTATGTGTTTAAGAAAAACATTGTAAATTAATTACGAAATTTTTTGCCGGGACCAAATTTTATTATTAAAATTACTAAGATTCTTAACAAAAATTTCTTTGCTTTGCAAAAAGTAAATTTTTTTATACAATTCTATGAAACATCAACACACATATATATATATATACACGTTATATATTGCATATGCTATATGCTATATATATATATTGCATATAGCATATAGATTATTCTCAATAATGATATTAACCAAACAAATGCGATTAGATAGGGTTATGTTATTGCAAATATTACGTCGAAAACGTACATATATAGAAACAATTAAATACTTTTTCACTGAAATGTACTTACAATGATATAAAACTTGTGTGTTATGTTGAGCAGGATCGACGTAATGGAGCACTCGCGACGCGCCTTTTATATGCTTCTTACATGTATCGTGGTGTTTACTCAATTACAAGGTATCGAGCCAACACGAAAACCGAAAGCCTATTGTTGCTTGTAAACAGTGTCTGCAAATAAACTAATATCACGAACGAATACCGAAACCGAACTTGCAATGAAAGTTTGACTTCGTGACTGCGCATAACGAAACGTCTCGATTTACTGCGCATCGATCGTTCGAACTACCATTGACTAAGTTCTGTGATAATACACTCGAAACATATTACAGAAGTATAGAATTCTATTACTTCATTTGCAAAATGACCTATTCTATACTATGTTTGTAATTTCATAGGAAAATTTAGTTTCAATTCAAACTAGTATTATACTAAATCGATAATGTCACATGCAACACGAAAATGGTGTGGGGGCAGGTGGCGACCGAAACATGGGACAAGAAAAAGCATTGAATGTCACATCATCTACTCTGTACCTCATCCATAATGACGCAATATTTTTTTCTTGTCCCAAGTTTTGAGGGTCACCTGATCTGCTTACCACTTTCGTGTCACATGTGACGTTATCGATAGCAGTGATAGACTATGCGCATAAAACGAATCTCCAACTTGCTATAATTTATTGTTATAAAGCATGTTCGATATTAACGTTTATATCATTATTTTTTAAAAATAATTTTTATTCTTTAACTGTAAAAAATTCAAAAGATTTTCCACGTAAAAGTTGTTTGATTTTATAGATAAAACATGAGAAATATTTTTCAAGGAAAAAAAGTAAAAACTCCTTGAGATAAAGGAGGAATCTTTAAAAAGTTAATAGCTTATAAAAACACATCCTAGTCTTAATTGTAAATTGTTTATTATGATATACATATGTATGTGCGGTGATATTGAATAGAACGTTTCAGATTGTGCAGATTCTGTCTGAAGTTCCTTTTAAAAAATGATGTAGCTACTGATTTGGATCAAATAAATCACCGGCAGCTAAACACTATCGTATTGTGTAAAATTATAGATATCAGTATGCTTATTTACAGAACCAACTATACTTTATAAAAATTAATTTCTGACGGGTTTTGCACAATTTGTACCTTTCTATTGGAGATCAATATTTCAATAAAAAGCTACACATTCGCATCCCTTAATAAATAATTTACATTAAAAGTACAACGTATTTTTATGAACTACTAGTTTAAGTTAAAACTTAGAGTTTTTCTTTCTTTTTCTTCTCCTCAAGATATTCTTATATTTTTTTCAAGTCAACACGGTTCGACGACCATCCATTTTAATTTTCCCATTATTTATGCATATCACCGAAAAAATGAAAAGGAGCCCAATTAAATTCATAATGGAGTCCTTTTTTTACAGTTTAATCGAAACTTTAATATCAATTTAATTTTTCAACTGATACCATTACATATCTTTTTAATTAACAACTTGTTACACATTTCAAGATACAAAAATACATATACACATATACATATACATATATATATATACATATATATATATATATAGAATAAAAGAATATACACATATACATATATATATATATATATATATATATATATATATATGGTGTGTGTGTGTAAATTACAATTTGTGGATATGTTTTTATCTATAAAATATCTGTGGCAACTCGAGTTCAGATACAATTAAAAACAATACAGATAAAGACTTAAAATCCATATCAGTAAGATTTTGATCTTTGAATTTTAATTTTGAGTATTTATCTGTTGAAGAACCAACGAATCTCAATTTCTTGCCGAGACATATTGTATCTTCACGAATTTTACTGTTATCGTTAAATAAATTAAACTTTCACGGTAAACAACGCATTCACTGTGACTAAATTAATTCCAAACCAATGCTTTTATTCTATAGGACGAGAAATAGAACAAAATAGTTTACTATTCACATTGTTACAAGTAGCATTCATACATTTAACACTGCTGAGTCCAACATTGTTTGTGCCGCATCTGTGAAAATAGTTTATCCAGTATGAATGCTTCACTGCGCAATGTTAGATAACATTAGAACATTAGATATTAAAATATTAAATATAAGAACATTAGAATATTAAAAACTTTATTAATAATCTTGAAAATGTGCAGAAATTCTGGACTAGTGACATAGAGCTGAGCGAAGTCTACAATGTCTTTTACAATGTAAGCGCAAAAAGATAAGCAGTAATTGCTCGTTGCAACAAAAAGTACTATTACTCAAAACTAATGTCTTATAACAATTACTATCCAATTTCATTTTCTCTACATTTTCTTTTTTTCTCACATCTAAAATATTCAGTTGTACAAATTTCCAACGAGCATGTTGGTGATGTCGAATTATGAATTTCATAATCGGGATCAATATCTATATCGATATTATTATCATCAGTACCCTCTTCATTGAAAAATAGAGCTTCAGATGATAATGACGGCGAGACTTGTTCACGATGCGTTATCAAATCAGTGATCGAATAAAACTGTTAAAATTTTCAATTAGCTATGCCATAATAGTAATTTTTTGATAGTAATTACCTTCTTCTAAAATAACAGTTATAAAATGAAGTGTATTCGCTGAAACTTTTATTCCACAAATTTTTGCCTAAATAGGAGAATTTTATTTTTGTAGAAGTAGAAAGGAGTTTCCGTTAAAGGGTGTTTTGGGAACTGACAATAAGATATTGGAATGCATTGTATTTTGATTTCAAAAAGAATGCCGGATGCGGGTTCAGTTTTGTTGGCGCTTGAATTCGATACAGAATCCATTAATAAACAAAACAGTACAAAATTATGCATAAACATACACACAATCATTTCTTGTCAAATAACGGTTTAAAGAAAAGACCACAGCTACTACAAATTCACTAAACATGCTGCAAAAAGAGTAACTACTAAAATGGACTTCAAATTTGATAATAACTAATTTATTTAATTGAAAAGGTATTTTAACACTGACAAATACGAAAAAGAGTATCTAGAAGTATTTCAGCATGTATATGTAAAAAATTTTTTAAGAAATGGTAGTGGGAAGGGGTAACTCGAAAATCATGAATTTTTCAAAAAATATTTTTGCGTAGTTTAATAGACACAATGAAACGAAGCAGCTTTTCTTTAACCTTTTTTTAGGTACCTTTCATCGTTCTTGTATATTTCACAAAAAGAAAAAGATTTTGGATCTTTTCAAGGGATGGTTACACCAAATCATGGCATGAAAAAATAGGGCTGTATTGCGGATAAGATAATTCACTTGTACCCAAAGAATTTTCTTAATTTTCGGGTTATATAATTGTCTTTATTGGTCACGAACAGATCAGATTTTCTAATTTTTAGCAGATTGTTTAGATACATCTTCACTTATTTATAGTTTGCTTGTTGATAAAAAATTTACATTAATAGAATTTTTGTAACGTCGAAAAGAATTATGGGTTACAAAATGTAATACTCTGCAAAGTTGCTTACGTATAATTTCAAAGACTGGTATATCAGTTGCATACTATCGGCATAAAAATCACAGTTCCAAGCAAGTATAATGGAAATAAAACTTGTTAATATTGCCGATATTACTATTTTAGATCGGTACTATTTTAATTTCAATTAAGTACACTAAAACATAAAACTAAACGATATTTCCCACAAAATAGCCAGCATAGACAAGTGGAAAGTGTCCTTTCTGTGTACATATCATATATTTTCATGTTGCTAACAATAGGTGAAAACAATAAAGATAATAAAAATAGTGAAAAATTGTTCACTATATTTCTTTATTTCACAAGTATTCAAAGAGTAATTATAGATAGTAAATAAGATTAAAGATCGATTCCACACCGTGAAGATCTCAATGTAGGCTGAAAATAAAAGTCACACGATGTTTGTTCTGGAAGTTTCACTGGTCTGTTAATTTTTCAGTGATAATCAAACACAACAAGCATTAATCTCTGCAAGTGCTGAGACACAGGTGCACGAATGATGAAATCTTATCTTTCATCCAGGTGCCCGATATCTTCTTCCATTTACTTGAATGCGTTTCAGTATATATAAAGGAGTCTAACTGGTAGAAAACACATCAAGTACAACAGTCATCCCACAAAGTGGTCAAGGTGAGTTTATGGATTGCTCTAAAATACACTTTTATAATATATCAACCATTTTTGTTACGAAACCTATTTATGATCTATTGTCTAAATGACTTTCTCAGTAAGTTAATTTTATACTTATTGGCATCCGAGCGATTTTAATTTCAAGTACTGCAAATAGACAAATACAATTTCGTCATTTGATAAATTCTACCGAAATTCATCAAATCTGTGCAAACAGAAACATTTTAACACGATCAACACTAATCCGATCTCTTTAAACACGTTAACATTTTATCCTCATTTTTACAACTGAAAATACATCTACTTTCAGTGTTTTCGCTTACCAATCAATAAAGCTTATCATTGAACTATCGTCCGTTTTACAGATGAAGCTCCTACTGGTACTGTTCACAACGCTCGTTGCGTTCGCAACAGCGAATTCTCATTACCAATCACCAAATTCGAGATTCCACTACGTTGCCATGTTACAAGCGAAAAACTTCGCCTCTGACGAACTATCCAGAGACATTCACGATTTCCTGAACCTGGTCGATGAGAACAAAATAATGAACATCGTTATGTCCTACCTGGAAGACGACGAAGTGCAGAGAGCAATCGAATACATGTACAGCGAAGCATTCCACGATTTGGTCCGCAAGGTCGAAGCTATGCCAGAATATCAGAATTTGGTGAGGTACATGGAAGACTCTGGCTTGGACATGAAAAAGGTGATTAGCAAAATCCACAAATTGTTCGGTATGGAAGACTACGTACCACCCATGGAATTCTCATCGATGAATACATTATCAAACCTTGGTGGATTGAAAGCTCTGTTCAACGCTGTAGAGGCTGCCCTCCCTTTGGACAAATTCACGGCCATGTACAATGAAAAGATGCACACCTCCCCTGCTTTCCAGAACTTCATGCAAAGGCTGCACTCCGACGAATTCCAGAGAATCGTCACCACGGTTTACCAATCACCAATCTTCCTGGAAATGAGACAGAAGGTTATCAACGACGGAGTGGATCTTGTACCAATCAGGGATTTCATCGAAAAGGTGCTTGGCATTCATCTTCCCAGAGTCGACTCCCGTGCCATGCTACGAGCGGAAATCTTCGCCTCTGACGAACTATCCAGAGACATTCACGACTTCCTGAACCTGGTCGACGAGAACAAAATAATGAACATCGTTATGTCCTACCTGGAAGACGACGAAGTGCAGAGAGCAATCGAATACATGTACAGCGAAGCATTCCACGATTTGGTCCGCAAGGTCGAAGCTATGCCAGAATATCAGAATTTGGTGAGGTACATGGAAGACTCTGGCTTGGACATGAAAAAAGTGATCAGCAAAATCCACAAACTGTTCGGTATGGAAGACTACGTACCACCCATGGAATTCTCATCGATGAATACATTATCAAACCTTGGTGGATTGAAAGCTCTGTTCAACGCTGTAGAGGCTGCCCTCCCTTTGGACAAATTCACGGCCATGTACAATGAAAAGATGCACACCTCCCCTGCTTTCCAGAATTTCATGCAAAGACTGCACTCCGACGAATTCCAGAGAATCGTCACCACGGTTTACCAATCACCAATCTTCCTGGAAATGAGACAGAAGGTCATCAACGACGGAGTGGACCTTGTACCAATCAGGGATTTCATCGAAAAGGTGCTTGGCATTCATCTTCCCAGAGTCGACTCCCGTGCCATGTTACGAGCGGAAATCTTCGCCTCTGACGAACTATCCAGAGACATTCACGACTTCCTGAACCTGGTCGACGAGAACAAAATAATGAACATCGTTATGTCCTACCTGGAAGACGACGAAGTGCAGAGAGCAATCGAATACATGTACAGCGAAGCATTCCACGATTTGGTCCGCAAGGTCGAAGCTATGCCAGAATATCAGAATTTGGTGAGGTACATGGAAGACTCTGGCTTGGACATGAAAAAGGTGATCAGCAAAATCCACAAATTGTTCGGTATGGAAGACTACGTACCACCCATGGAATTCTCATCGATGAATACATTATCAAACCTTGGTGGATTGAAAGCTCTGTTCAACGCTGTAGAGGCTGCCCTCCCTTTGGACAAATTCACGGCCATGTACAATGAAAAGATGCACACCTCACCTGCTTTCCAGAACTTCATGCAAAGGCTGCACTCCGACGAATTCCAGAGAATCGTCACCACGGTTTACCAATCACCAATCTTCCTGGAAATGAGACAGAAGGTCATCAACGACGGAGTGGACCTTGTACCAATCAGGGATTTCATCGAAAAGGTGCTTGGCATTCATCTTCCCAGAGTCAACTCCCGTGCCATGCTACGAGCGGAAATCTTCGCCTCTGACGAACTATCCAGAGACATTCACGACTTCCTGAACCTGGTCGATGAGAACAAAATAATGAACATCGTTATGTCCTACCTGGAAGACGACGAAGTGCAGAGAGCAATCGAATACATGTACAGCGAAGCATTCCACGATTTGGTCCGCAAGGTCGAAGCTATGCCAGAATATCAGAATTTGGTGAGGTACATGGAAGACTCTGGCTTGGACATGAAAAAGGTGATCAGCAAAATCCACAAATTGTTCGGTATGGAAGACTACGTACCACCCATGGAATTCTCATCGATGAATACATTATCAAACCTTGGTGGATTGAAAGCTCTGTTCAACGCTGTAGAGGCTGCCCTCCCTTTGGACAAATTCACGGCCATGTACAATGAAAAGATGCACACCTCCCCTGCTTTCCAGAACTTCATGCAAAGGCTGCACTCCGACGAATTCCAGAGAATCGTCACCACGGTTTACCAATCACCAATCTTCCTGGAAATGAGACAGAAGGTTATCAACGACGGAGTGGACCTTGTACCAATCAGGGATTTCATCGAAAAGGTGCTTGGCATTCATCTTCCCAGAGTCGACTCCCGTGCTATGTTATGAGCGAAGTTCTTTTACATTTGCATTTGTAACTCGGTTTTGTGACTAATTTAGAAATGTAACAAATTGTAGTAATTTAGTTTGTATTAAATTTTGCAAGCTTACTTTATGTGATATATTGATTTTCCTTCAAAAAGGTAAAAATGCATCAACTTATCTATACTGCGCATGTTGTATGTACTGCATACACTGTACATATAAATTTAGTTTGAACATATTTCAAAGAATTCCCTTAATCTTTGCAAAAGCGAAGGTAGTTTAGACTTTGTATCTGGTAGAGTACACTGGGTTGCATTATTTTATTTTCTCTCCTTGTTCATATGTTATTTTTCCTGTCTTTATCTCACCTCAATTTTACCAAATAGTTTCCGTTTACCTTCCTTGAAATCTTTTCTTTCGCGTCTAGTCATCTCTCATTTTCTCTTTTTGTCGTTCCTCGCCTTGTTCGAATCATTTCTCATTGGAATCATCTTTTCTCCTAATTGTTGTTTACATTCCATTCTTCGAGTTTCGTAGATTCGAGTGACATTTTCCTTATCTTGCGCTTTCTCAGTCTTCTAATGGCTTCCTCCTTCTTGCGAACACGCCAATGGCAAGTTTAAAGACTTATTAAAATATAACAATTTTAAATAGAGGAGCAGCGTGGATCAGCTTGTTTTTTCCCTTCCTGTCCTCCCGCTGGTTCTCACAGTGAAAGTTACTTTCCTTTTAAAAGTTAACGCCATGTGCTCGAACACGGTCCTTTTTTTATCAAATAACTGCCGTTGCTACTTGAGGCCATTCGTTGCCCGCGGTGCTTTTTTGCTCTCTTCCTCGATCAGCGAAATTTCCGCAGCATTAACGAACCACTGTCGTTTCTAAATAAATTATATTTAAAAAAAGTTATATTTATAAAATGGGTCGCTTACCAGCTTCCATCCGTTTCCGCCGGATCAAATCAAAAATCACTTTGAGATGATTCAGATAAGTAAACGAGATTTTATTCCGACCTTCCTGTCAACTTTGATCCTTTATATTTTAGATAAACTGAGGTGCTGGACAAGCTAGAGTCTATCGGTGCCAGCAACTGTCATCGTCAGTAGGACTATAGCTATATGTATTGGGTTCATCGCTATCTTTATTCTTTATTGAATTGCGATAAAATAGAAGGAGCCCTTTGTTCTCTTATGTTCATCGTATCAAATCACAAAGAGCGTAGGAAACACTCTTTTTCATTTGTTCCATGTCGGTATTTCAGAACCTAAGGCAGAAAATCCCATTTAATGTCACGTCTACCTTCTTCTTAATGCGTGATATACATGTATATTCAGTTCAATCATTGACTACTATAAAATCACGTTCAAACTACTGTCGCATGTTATGTTTAAATTTCATACGCCGATTTTTAGAGTATACGTAATGTAAAGTAAGTAACCGTTCTTCAAATACAACACTAATTTAAAAACAAGGTATAGGACAACGAGATAAAAATGAAAGGTTTAACTTCGCTACAAAAGGCACCCAATACGGTATATTTAGCAAGTAATAAAATACATCGGTGTTAGACACAGTACAATACTGAAATAATCATGTTATTAATGTAAATATATAATATATACATTTCGTTATAATGATGCGGATACTTAAATCTATAGACTAAAATGATCTACTTAAAAAAATATTAATAAATATCTACGAGCGTGTACAATTAAGTGACTATCGGTATCTTAAGGTACCGTGTTATCCCTTATTATCTCGTCGTTTAATTCGACATCCCAAATTCAAAAGCAATACCAAACAAAGAATCGCGGAGAAAATAGAAAATTATTTACTTTTTGTCTCGCTTAGTGTCACTTTCGAAGAGCGGGATGCTCAGCCGGATGCACCGATTTTATATGGCATGCTCTCGATTTTCTTCCTCGATACATCGAACATTCGATAAATTTCGATTCTCGAAAATAATTCACGGTGTGTATGGTATAATACAACTAAAAGTACGACTCGCAAATAATAGTAAACGATACGTGGGAGTGCATCAGACTGTGCCGGGACATAAATTTTTCTCATACCGAACTATCGTCTACAACTACATTTTCTAAATACCTTAATTCTTTTTCGATCGATCCCAAATTACAAACTAAACGAAGTTTTGGTCACTGTCCATAAGGTATCATTCAAAATACCTTGGCAGACCTTGGCATTAACAATGGCTTGATCAACTGACTCGCTTGAAAGCAGCGTAACAATACAGAATTATATAACGGGATAATTGCTGATTGCTACATGCGCCAACGTGATTTTCCTTTCTTCGGTCGCTAGCTCAATGAGCACGTGACTATGTTGGTCGGAACCTGTACAGGTGATTGTGTGCTCTTGATTGAAGTTTTTAGATGGAATATGACGCAAAGCTCTTTATCGCATATACTATTTAATTACAGCACAACGAGATTGTATATTACGGCGATGTACGAATTCCATTTTGTGCTACAAGCATCAGTCAACGAACCATAATCGAACCTGCACAGTTACAAACGTCAAGCTTCTCGAGCAAAAAGAAATTGGCATGAGGAATGCGCGTTATGTATGAAGGGTCTTCAGTTAAGCTCAATCTAAGCTTCCCTAAGACGTCCACATAGTGAAACGAGAGAAAAACATCGCTCAAACGTAACTTACTTCTTTTGCTTTGTAAATAAAAAAAGAGAAAAATAGAGAAAAAGAAAGAAAGAAAAAGAAAAAAGTGAGGGTAAAATTTGGCTTTCGTGTACAGGCCAGAGTTAGATTTACATCTACAGGTGATAAAAGGTTTTACAAATGACTGACATAAAAAGAATATAATATTATATATATTTAATATATAATCTGGAAATAATATTTAGACTATCGGTTATATTACTTGCGGCTATGTCGTATAAACCTTTAATATTACATTATATTACAAAATGGTATGTATGTGTGCGCATTGTTTTGACATTCCTGAAGGGATGCGTTCATTTATGGTCGGAAGCGCATTCGACAAGGAAACGAACAATGATCTTGGCAACTAATGGAATACCTGAAGAGAAGACGAAACGAGAACTAGTCTTCAGGTGTTTCATTAAAAAAAAAAAAAAGAAAAAAAGGAAAGGAAAAAATAATCTGCGTATTCTCGAACTGTGACGTTATTTAACGATAACGTCCTCATTTCGTAATAAGCGCGAACACAATGTGGACATGGAATATCGATATTTATTCACTACGCATATAAATAAAGTATAAAAGTACCATAAACGAATGGTCGGTAAATCCAAGATAATATTCTCAGTCGCTGATTGATCAGGAATGCCAATGTTAATGAGAGTTAATGGCAACCGGTGTATGCTGTTTACAACACTGCAGCACATCGTGAAGCATGCAGCCATACACATATAGATTCTGTCGGAACACATCTGTATCTATGATCGTTCTCTTGAGCACGTTGGTGGATTCGAGGAGATAGTATAAGAAAATACACGTCGCCGTTACTTCTGAAAAATCAATGGTTTATAAAATTCAGACGTGACAACTATATATGCGATCGCCTAGATCAATGAAATTCGAAGCGTATCAAAAGATAAATTCACTTGAAAGTTGAGCTCTCTGGGACACAAGGTATATTGTGGGTGTTTAGGGTGTGTCTGTGTATGTGTATGTGTGCCTCTTTGCGAACTCTGTCACATAAAACAGGATTCACATTAAACGTTTTGCAACAGACGCTCGTGACGGAACTCACGTGATAAGCGTAATGCAGCGATCTATTGGACTGTGTTTACGGCGTTGTTACATGCCATCTTATAGCTCGTGGTCATTCATCGAACTACGATTGCCCAAGAAAAATATGCGCTCTAGTACTCTCTATCCAGTTACACGCACGTGGTCGTCGCCACTTTCCAATGAAAAATTTTATGCAATTCGAGTGAGTCACACTGCATTCACTATAAGACAACTTGCAAGTGAATCGACAACACGTATGTATATAATATATACTCTTTTATATCAGAGCCGTGCCGCCCTTTTCAGGGGTGACACTTATAAATTAATGGACATGTCTTGGTCGTAAGGGGTGAGATTCGTATCGGACGAAGAAGCCGAGGTAACTGTTGCTGTCGCGGTTGCGCTGGTCGGTGATTGAAGAGGCGTCGACGTCGTTGGTAGATGGGACGTGGGACTTTCTAGAGTCGAGTTCCAGTGACTTCTCTCAGTTCCATCGCCACCATCATCCGAAACGATTGAAATATCGGCTATTATGCCGCTTTCTGCAATCCACACAATGGTAGTATAGACAGGAATCTTATAGAAACTAATACACCATAATATATATGGAAAGAATGTTATACACGTACCAACACTGCACTGACTGTTGAGCGTAGTACTACGATGATGAGGTCGAGGACTTGTATCCAAACCGAGATTCAACGTCGTCGGGGGGCCGCTACTTCCGCCGCTACTCGATGACGAACTTACGGAAATTACACTGTGCGGCCTCCTGCTGCAGCGTCCCGAGTCCTCTGACATTGATACCGCTATCGAGTTTCTAAATCTAGGTGCTGCTTAATAGCAAGCAATTAAATTAATAGCTATACAGATCTTTCTTCGTAGGTGATTTAATATTATTTAAAGTCATGAAAGATCATTCCATTCAAAATAATCGATCGTATACCTACTTTTCGAGAGTTGAGCTACACTGATAGAACGATCATTGATCTGATCCGCGCTAGGCCTAATGTCCAAACAAGGTTTATTTCCGATGCCCATGCTCGACATCTCTGCCAGGCGCACTTCTGTCATCACAAAAGGCGTTCTCGTTAAGTCGGCCCGCAAACACGGTTGCAGGAAGCTATATTTCAAAACGTAGCGTACCTCTGTTTCGCAGCGCCTGTTTCCATAAAAGGTTGCTCAGTTCCTCCGTCCAGGCTTTCTTAATGTCCTCGCTTGCACACTGCAACGTGTACGTGTCGCCTGGTTTCCTCTTGCGGAACCAAATCTCGAACTTCGTAGGTGAGTCCGCGATTACAGCGGTCAACCCGATGTCCGTCGTTTTGATGCTGTGCTTATAGATGTAAATATCGAGGTTCTGAAAAGACAAGCAATTTCATCATTTGTATATCGCACAACGAGCAGATCGGTAAACTACATGAAGTAAATTAAGCAGCTGTCTCACCTTTCTGTCGGGGAATCTTCTCGCTTTGCTGAAGAGAATAAGGTCTTCGAACAGGAAAACTTGTCGCAAGCATTTCTTGCCTTTACCCTGCCACACCAAGAACTCGTTTTGACGAAGTAGTCTGCCCTGCTCTTTCACGTTCACCTACAATTTACGTAAATTTTACCGTCTATAGAATCCTGTTACTACGACAAAGAACGACTCTCCATTGCCATTATTGACACGATTGTTTCTTCTACTATTTATTACATTATTATTTAGTTACAATATCATGTCTCTAGAACAGTATTGTATATTAAATACGTGGACATACATCGCAATCTCGAAGGGAATCCATCGCCAGCAGGTCGTTTCCGTGACGTAGTTGGAATCGTACCATCTGCTCAGCCGCCCTCAAGTCCGCCTCCCCTTCGACCATCGGCTTCATACCGTCGTCCTTCTCATCCTTCTCGTCTTTACCGGACATTTGTTCCGAGAGATCGGTGCCCGCTTTGACCAGCTGCTGTAGCAGTAGCGCGTACTTTCCCATTCGTTGAACCGGCTTCAATAGGTAACTAGCAAGGTCCATCTTGTCACCGAGCTCGAGTTGCTTCTGCTTGAAGAACGCGGTGCCGTACTCGGCCATCAGGGAGTCGGAATTTGGTTTGTTCTTGTTGTACAGTGCATAAAGGTAGAATTTTTTCTCCTGCAATGTGAATGTAACGCAAAAGCGATGATCAGTAAAGTAAAACATTCAACACAAAGAAGATAAATTTAAGAGAAGATCTAGGAAAGAATTTGAAAGAAAGAAAAAGACTCACGTGTCTGAGGAAGCATTGTCCCACGTTCATTGGCGACTGTTCGCACTGTTCCAGTTCCCGTAGGAAATGCTGACTATGAAACTCGTATATCTTCTCGACGTTACCGAAGATCACGTTGCGTTGTCCCCTGAGCGCCTGAGGAATGTCCTCCCTCACCAGCTCCGGAATATAATTCTTTTAAAAACAATGATAAACGTTAATCACGATATCAGCAAAATACGATGCGACGCGTATGTTAAGCGATACGAAGCAAAACAGTTACCTCTATTATATACTCGAGAGACTTTACGTAGTCCCGCTCGGTCTGTATCATTTCCCTCATTATGAGCAGTATTGTCCTGCAAGGTGAAATTCCTCGTTAACCACGTTGCCGCGCATGTAACAATTCCGCATAATCGCACGATAGAATTATTATAGATAAATACTGTTAACAAGGCTGAGCCGAGGAACACGGAAAAAGAATCGAAAACGTAACGAGAAATCCGCTATCTCTCACGCGGGGTTTGAACACATTGAGAAACTTTTATATTCCTAGTGAAAAGCTTTTAACGAGAATGTTAATCAGGTTAGCGATAATAACAATGCCAGTTGCACAGCACTTGCATATACATTCAGACTACTAGAATAGTAAAAAGAATATTACTTTGAAATAAAACAGAATTTTTATTACGTACTTTTTGGCCTTCATTCCAGGAGCAATGCTGGCAGCTCTGTGAAGGTGTGAGTTCACCGGTGGCTTGACCAGCCTTCGTGGAGCAGGGCTTCGGGGTGGCGTTCGCGGAGGAGAGCAATCGAGCAGCTGTTCGGCGCTCTCTCGAAGCTCCGCGATGTTGTCCAGTACCGGTCGACCGCCGCTTCCTGCCGATCCTACACTCTCCATGGGACAAGCGTACGATGCGCTGCTGTCGCTGTCATCCCACGAAGTTCCTGGAACAGTCGTAGCACATTGCAGTGGAGACACTTCCAAGGAACGATCGGGGTAAGTGAATGAATCTTGGAATATTTTCAGCTTGTACTCTTTTTGCTTTATCTCGGTATAGTTCTCATATCGTGTTTCGAACGTTAAACGCGGACAAGGTTATACAACTTATAAATGGACGTTCACACGCACTTAATTTTTATCAATTTTAAGTCTAAAACACAAATACCGTGAATGATGGATCGTTCTATATTATCTAAATAAAAATATCCTTTTGTGTTTAACAAGAATAATATTTTATGTGTTCTAACGCATATAATAGCAAACATTATGAGCATAAAGTAAATAGGTAGTAAAGAGCAAGAGATCTACGTACTCTTCGTCAAACTGTCCTCCCAGGAGGTAGCAGACTCCGAGGCGGCGAAGGATCTCCTCCTGGCTGGACTGCCAGGTGCGGAAGTCGTCCTCGCCATTTCCAGCGCTTCCGCGCACTTGTTCCTGGCGATGCGGCATTGTTCCAAGAGGATCTCGTTACCGAGCTTCTCGGCGAGCGCCATCATTTCCGTGAAATGCTCGGGAGGCAGGGGTGGTCTGGCCATCAGAAACTGCTGGGCCCCCCGTTCGCCAGCGAGACGAGCCTCCTGGGCCCACTCGTACGCCCGATCCTGAAGCAGGCAACATCTCGATGTGTCTTCGAGGTATTCGCGCCTGTCCTCCAGACGGGAACCGAATCCTCGAAGGTGATGCTTCAAGGATCTCGCGAGTTCGCGAAGTCCACTCGCACTCGCCGCCTCGGCAAGGTCGCTTCCTTTGTCAAGATGTCTCTGTAACAAAAAATGGTAATTCGGTGATACTTTATCGTTATTCTAATCGTCAGTTATGATCGAGATATTAATTCATTAAATACACCATTGTTTACTGCAAAAGAATTTATGAGTGTCAAAATTATACGTGGATTATACTAAATAATTCAGTTACTCCATTCACAGTATATATATACACATTGAATCAACATATGACTATGAGAAGATTCATTACTATAAAACAAAGAGATAAAGCAAACGACCATGTGATTCCACGCTATTTCTAGATTTATTGTTTCTCCTCGAATGCGATTCCCCTAGAACTGTGTTTGTTCAGATTTGCCATGAATACGATATTGTGTGTAAACACACGAAACTATTTCATCGGTCTGACCGTAACAAAAGAGAACAAAAGAGAACCCTGCTTCTTCGGTGGAAACGATATCCTGTTCTGAGCGAATCGAACTGGAACTCCCGCGGTGCAGTAGGGAACCGTGCCTAATGGCGGGACCATAAATCGACATATGGGGAAAGGAACGTAGCGATGAGCAAGGGAGCTCGTGCTCTTCGCTACAGGACATTGTCTATTTGTGCATGGAGCGAATGGGAGACTGTTTACACAAAACCTACTCCATTTATAATCTATAGCCTACAGAGTGTCCATCTATGATGAACTATTCTTTCACAAGGAATATAAATTATATTCCAAGCAAATATTTATATGGATAACAGTAATTTAGAACTTGAAAAACTTACAGAAAAATTTATAGGTTCTCACGTTTCAGAAATTTACAATGACTTTCATTGTTCGAATGATGAAACGTTTTACATGATATCTATCATACTTTGATTTTGACGTAATATAATGATATCCAACGAGACTCGACAAAAAACTCGATTTCAGCGATCGATTTTCAATACGTCGCGCTGGAATAACTACCATTATCCCTTACGCGAGTGAAGCGTGAAATCCCGTTGGACATGGATTGGTAACATTCTGGAACAAGAACAATTTCGGTAGAGTGGCCATGTCGAAAATGCATCACGTTTCACAGTACACGGGTTGAATCATATGTCAAAACTATGAACAAGATAGATGTCTCGTGCAACCGTTCGGTTCGCGATCTTGACGATCTAATATTCTTCTTCGAACGAATACAATCCATCAATTTCCTGATTTCCTAAACGAACGAATACTTTGTACTTGTTCGTGAGCATTGCGATTTGGATTAACGATCGAACTTCAATCATGAGTTTGCAGGGTTGATCAAGGTAATTTTTGAAAGTTTCCAAAAGTTGGGGAGATCGCTAGAGATACAAAATATTTAGAAAATTGAATTAGAGCGACGAATTGTTCCATTTCCGTTGGCAGAAGTACACTTGGATCAAAGTTTCTACGTTTCGCGCTTCACGGTCGACTGAAAGCATCACTGGTACAGGATCCCGAAGCTAGGGGAAGAAATATCTCGTCTCCGCTTTCTGTATCTACCCTCTCCTCTTGGACACGTGGCAAGATCCCTTCTTAAGCCGTCGGAAATGGTTCTCTCTGCTCTTGGAACGAAGGATCGCGACACGTGCAACGGTGCACGTTAACGAAGCATATCGAGAATATCGTTGAAATTCGTCCGTAGCTAACGAGCATCGTTAACAAACGCCGCTCTAAAATTACTCATTTCAACCGTATCGATATCGCTGGTATGTTATTGAACATTCGATACAACAGAAGTACGTACAATTCGTTACGTATTCGCAAAAGTATTCAGTGATCGCATGTCAGATTAGTTGTAAAATTACAGTTGTTAAAAGATTTTGCAAAAATCTGCAAAAATTACAAATACGTGGCGAAATATTACGTTCACGGAATAATCGAAATTATGAGTCAATTACGTAAGATTAGAAGTTTCCGTAAGTGGATATTATGTATTTCGATCTGATGTAACGATTAAAAGTCTCATAATATAATACTTCAATACCGAGTTTTATTCGAATTCTTCGCTGTTAGAAAAGAGGTATCATTAGTCTGTTAGCAGAATTTAGGTGATTATTATTTTATTTCATTTGATGGTTATTGTTTATATAGGACAGTATGTTTTATCTAGCTATAATACTTAAGTTCAGTTATACCTGTTCGATGGTATGGTGGCACTACAGAAAGTTTCCGATACAAACTGCGATATCGTAATCAGTACGGCGTCGACCTTTCGCACGACACGTCGATCGTTTGTAAATTCCTGCTTTTTACTCGGAAAATGTATTCGCTGATTTTCTCAGGTACTGTGTCTCTTTCTATCATTTCTTTTATTTATTCATCTTTTTATATTTTTGTATATTTACATTTGTCATATATACGTAAATATCCGCAGTGTAATTACAATATATGAAATGATTCATATATAATTATTAGAATAATTGATCTGTAACAACGAATAAATTATAAAACAGTTTATCTTAAACAAATTGCAACTTCGATATCTGGACACAAGGCAACCATTAATCAAAATTAATACACCAATACCACTGTACTAACTGTAATTGAAGTTTCAATTAGGATATTGAACTTCTCGTATACCGCTCGACCGATTATGAATGGCTGGCACGGTGCGTAAAATATTACCAAGGGAGACTGACAACGTTTCACCGTCGCGTTTAATCAACAAAATCATCCGAATGCGGGGCGTGTTCCCTCGTGGGCCAGTCTACGATCTTGCCAAACGGAAATCTCGAAATTCTGGTTGATTACTGATTTGGATTCGGGTAGAAATTTGCCCGCATCTTTACGAAACCGAGTGGCCCGCATTTAACAATACGAAAACGCACGAAATACATGCGCGATCAAGAATATTATCGTGTCCCCGATAGAGAAATCATTCTGCGTTAGTCTGGCGCAAGCAACGCCGCGAAAGTATGCGCGTACATACTTTATTTCGCTACATTTCCATATTTATAAGCGTCTGCACAGTTCGTTCGCGAATATTAACGTTTAATTAATTTACTCAAGACACGATAACCCGCTGCTTGAATTCTCTCGATCACCGTAACGGAGAGTTTTCGCAACGGGCAACAGAACGAATCTATTAACACGATTTTTGAAATTTTATTCATTTTATTCAACATTTAAAAGAAATTTTTCCTAATATGGCAGTTGTTATTAAACGACGGGACTTTCGTGCGGTTTTCATGCAACTATAAGCAGCACAGTTTTAATTAAAGATTTTCACAGACTACGATTCGAAAATACGGCTACATCGATAATGTCATTTTATTGCTTCCATTCACGATCTCATTATATTGATTCTACCGATATAAAAACAGGGGCAGATAGTAGCTAGAAAGGATTGTATGGCATATCTTAAGACACAAAGTTTAATCAAGAGTTCCATTAGTTACCACCATCCCTATAATTACGCTCGAAGAAAGAAATCACCGTAGACGTAACACGGGTGCATAAGATTTCGCAATTGATACGCATTACCTTTCTCATTTCCCGGTTATGTCTACTGTTCCTCCCACCGTAACGGACATAATCGAATATTATCATTAACCGCGGTTCTTGCTCACCATGTATACCTCAGAATTCTCTCCATTAAACAAACATACCGGTTACATAAATAAACAGCAATAGTCCATCATCTGCACGCGTATTTGGAACGCCTCGATGTACGCTGCCCGCAATTACGATCCATCGATCGTCATCGGTGGATCGTGACGCGACAAATGTCTACGGTTGCTATTGCGTAACGAGACTCGATCGGTGGACGCAACAGGAAAATCTCGGTGAACACCGAGCAGGTCGCGGCTGGTTATTATGGCGGAATGTAGAAAGGCGCCTCTCGTCGTGCATAATTGCCGAAGCGTGAAAGCAGATTAGCTAAAAACGTGACCAGCCGCGTGCACAGAGACCACGGATTGGAACAGTGAACCGTGTGCGCCCATTAATTGGTACGTATCGACGATTAACACGATAAATCGTCAATTAACGCGGTCTACGCTCGCGGTTTACACGACGATCCTTCATGAGAGTATAAAGACGATGTCTGTGTAACAGGATTACACTTTCTAATGAGATTGCTGAGTATTTCTGCGAATTCGAATGTTAGTTTCGTGATGTGTAATGAGATTCGATTGGAAACGCATGGCTTTATAACGGCATCTACGTGAAATGTTCTGGTGTCTGACGTTTTACACAAGAAGAATACACCTTTTGTTTTCAATCGAGAAATTGCAAGTTATGATCGCCTATCTCGAGATCTAATATCGTTGTGTAATTATTGTATATCGTTTGAAGATAGCTCTTTAGATATTTGCTTTTGATTCTTCTTTATTTGTAATAGGATAAATCTTGAACTTTCAAACAATTTGAGTAGTTAATTCCTATTATTTAAGTCGAATACTTACTGGCACGTAGACAAGCATCATATTGAAATACGAAGTGTACATTTATGTAGAATCTATACAATCTAGTTTACCACATAGCTAATAAATGATATGTAACGATCCGATAGAACGTTAAGTGCAATAACCGAAACACCTAGTGGTTTCCGTAACTTCAGTATTACCGCATCGATGCATACATATATAAAAACAATACGATTGAGAAAACACTGATTAAAAAGTAGGTTATTTACATAACGTGGCGTAAGAGAAGGCTTTTACGGGTCGGATTTTTATAATCGAAACCATTTGCTTACGAACCATATCCTAACATACTTAATCAAAACTTTCAATATTAGTCTCAATTAATAACGAAATATATTTCTACTAAGAAAAGTTGCATTCCATGAGAGTTATGCATCGAGGAGTACACAAATCTCTTGTCGACTTTCGAGCGCTATCAAACCCTTCTAATCGTCGCGTCCTCGACATGGCCCGTTTATCATCGACGCGTGTCGGCGCGCTTCCGCGTCTATGGACTTTCTTGTACAGCCGGGCGAAGTTGTTCTACCGGTAGTCGCGTAGCTTTTCAGAATCTCGACGAACGAACCGGACATGTTGACCGCGTCGCGTCGAGAAGATGTGCGTCGTCTCAGGTCCGGTTGCGAACGGTTTTCCTAGCCGAACCGGCCCGTTGAATTACGAAAAACGAGCTTCCATGGCACACGATATACCAAAGGCGCTACTGCAACCGAGGTTGTTGACCATCGTGGAATTTCATGCAAGAAAGTGCCACTTACCGGTCCCGCGAAAGCCGCCTGCGATCGGAATTTCGAGTCGACAATGCAGCGGGGCGGGAACTCAGTCTGCTTGTATGCTTGGTTCGTTGACACCTCTCTTAGGTGTGACTGATTGTCAGGAGAATTAATTCAGAGGGTACATAATTTTGTGTGTTTGCTTCTTGGAGTGCGGCTGGTATTTTTAAGCGTTGTGTCAAATATGAGCTCTTCACCTTCTCGTCTTTTACGAAACAGATCGTGTTAGACTTATGACTGCCAGCCATAAATGTTAGAACACTTATTTGTTACAATTATTAGAAAACCGTATCAATTTTTATCCTATTTAGTCTTGTATGAAATATGTAATATGAATGAGTAGATCTATAGTAAAGTGACTAGAAAATAAAAGCAGAGAAGAGCATTTAATTTGTACTACATATCAGCAGATGTGCTAATCCGTAATTTAAAAATGGAATCAATCAATTTGGCTACGCAGAGACTCATGCCTCACCAGTAGTTATAGGATTGATAATAAATATAGTTGTATCGTGACAGATTAATTATTCATCATATTTGAACGCGGTTTACTCATATTCTACGTGGTTTACCCTTTCCATTTACGAGGATTCAACATAAATATTTATTACTGTAAAGCGCGAAAACGAAGGTATGTCTTTCGGGGTGTGATTGGTATTCTTCGATCATTGGGTCAAATATGAGCTTTTCAAATTTTTCTCCATCCTTGGAGATAATTGTATATGATTACGTCTTGGCAGCGATTGTGGAATAGTCGATGAATAGATGCGTATCGTGAAAACTCAATTATTCAGCACATTTGCCCAGGCATCCCAGGAGGTTTACTCTTTCGTTTTACGAGTGATTCGCCGTGAATGTTTATGAGTGCGAACAAGCGTGAAAGCGTAGATTTCTGGTCAAGGTATCCACCAAGTCTAGGAACTCACTATTTGCACCTGCAGCGAGAAAGTACTAGCGGAATTTTCTTCAGAACTTGCTCGGTTACGTTCGAATCGATCGGAAGTGAAACGTCTAGCGTGGCCAAACAGCAATTTATTCGTTGCTTCAATGACAGACATTTCCTTCTGGCATTGAAACGATCTTCTGACACCAATCATCGAATTTTTGACGATTCCTAGAGCACGTGACTCGATGAAATTCTACATTTTTCTTCTTATTACTCTCCTTGAAGACCTATCAAAGTATAGATTTACGATAGAAATTTCTAGAGATCAGATAATATAATAATACCGACTATCAAAGTGATGATTAAATCGTTGCGAACCTCTTATATCTTTCTCAAATACTGATAGATCGGCTACGAGTAGATAAACTCGCTATCAATATATCTATACAACTTGTATCGCAATAAAGAAACAACGATCTCTGGAGTCACTTATAATCCCAGAGACGTCAAAGATTCTCTAATTCACCTCGAAATAGACAACACTCGGTAGTCCATCATTGGACTTCCCTGCAAATGGAAAAACGAAAGCGATCGCGACATTCGCCATGGTGTATT
The DNA here is from genome assembly GCF_011952255.1 of Bombus vosnesenskii. Classification (NCBI taxonomy): domain Eukaryota; kingdom Metazoa; phylum Arthropoda; class Insecta; order Hymenoptera; family Apidae; genus Bombus; species Bombus vosnesenskii. Next base: position 2,126,137 of record NW_022882960.1, read on the forward strand.
GTTTCTATCGTCTCCGCGGACAGCTGGAAGTTTCTCAGCTCGTGGCTGACAGAGCCTAACGACGCAGTCTTCCCGGTAACAAATCACCTGCCGCGATAACTTTCTCCTATCGCGATTCTATGACACGTTCCCGAAACGTGGAGCTGAAAATTCCACGTGATGCCACTGTGCACACGCCAAGTACCGTCATTGCTCTAAGATTTACGAACCTGCAAGATGAAACGATCCACCACATATGCCATATTACTGTACTGTCGTATTTCAAATCATGTAAATACTCATTTATGTAACTACTTGTTTGAGCGGTCGCTGTCAAGTTTAATTAGGAGGTTCTCAATTTCTCAATTCTAGTTTTACGTACTTATCAATTTTTAAACCACGTTGGGAAGCTGTCATCAATTACTGCTTTTTTTTTGCTTATACGTAAACTGCAAATGGTTAGACAAATTTTCGGCTTTTGTGCATTTTCATAACATCAATAAGGAAACAAAATTCTGGTTATGAATGAAATGATAGAAACAGGGTGTCTTTATTCTCCTCCTTTTTGTTATTAATTTCGAATGTACTATGTAGTATAGTGAATTATATTGAATGTTACTAATTGTAAGCGCTAAGATAGACTAATAATTATCCGGTTTCTAAAAATTCCTCGCATTCCATAAACAAATTAATAATCAACTAAATTTCAGACAGTGTCAACACAGAATAAGTAAAAGTGACATGTAGAGAGTCACTTAATGATTGTGAAATTTCATGGCCTCCGGATATGAAGTCTTCTCGAGGTCGTAGGTCGAAGAAATTCCATCGATCCGGGGAATTTTTATGAGGCCGGTCGCGTTAGGGACGACGGTGATCGGCATCGTTGAAAGTAGTCGTTCCACCAGTTGGTTAGATCGAAGGATCCGAGGAAGGAATCGCGAAATCGTGCTGACGAGTTTTTGCAACTTGCGGCGCGTACGCGTGGAAAATTGCCGCGTTATTTGCCGACTGAATTATGTAGCTTTAGCGCAGACGGAAATTGTCGAAAGTGAGAGTACGTATTCCGCGTGCGTCGTTCATTTACTATGATTCGTTGATCGTTTCTTTGCCCTTGGGTTATATGGAATCACAAAGAAGAATTCCGTGAGGATCGCCGAAGCGACTTCATTAAGATTCACATCGAACATAAATTTCCGCGTCGAGGCTGTGAAAGTGATGTGAAATTTCTACCGGTCGAGGTCAATGATGTTCCTTTCCACGAGTTATAGATTTCTTAAGCCGGCTCCATGGATAAGAAGTTTGTCGGATGGAACAAGAAGTTTCGTCGCTCGTTATCTCATTACTTTCTTGCCAATAACCGAAGAACCATCGGAGGCTGTTGTTATACTTAAATTTCTTTATTCGATTTCTTCGAATTACTCTATTCTCTTGAAACTCTGATTTTAAACACAAAAACTTCGAGAACTTGTTATCGCATTATTTTCTTCCCAATAATAAAGAAAAATCTGAAAATGTTTTCCTTCGTAATTCGACATCCTTTTCTCTCTGAAGGATTTTCCTATTTCCTAGTTTTAAACATTAAGCTTTTGTTTGGTCAAGAATTAGCATGTGCAAAGGGATCAAGGCGAATAAAATCTGAATCAAATGGCTCATTGGTGGGCTATGTACTAACAATTCGTCTCATCGAGTCATTTATTAGAACACAGGCGCGGCATCGTTGCGCGAACATAGATCGTTAAGAAGATTCTACGATCTGAATGACACTCAATCGTTTACGATCTAGATATATTCTATCCAAGAAAGCGTTGCGGTTTAGTTACTTGATATACTTCGCGGTATTTTGTATCAATTTGTCGATAATTTAGCTGGTTTACAACTGTAATACGAGTAATTCTCGTTTAAAATATCGTCCACGAACCGTTTCTTTGATACAATCACGCAACTTATCGAAAAAATGTCAACTATTTATCATTCTATTCGCTTCTGTCGTAATTTTTTCTAATAAATCCTAATAGAAATTAACAAGTTAGATTGCGCGCGTTGAACTTAAAAAGTCGTCAAGAAGAAGCGTTCGCGTAATTTACGATATTTTCAAGCGAGAAATACGAGAAGTCAAGCAGGGAACACTCTCGTGGTTGCACATTTGACTCTTGACTATTTCCCCACGCACTCAGTGTGCCCTTGCACCTTTATTCTCCGTGCGTGACATGCCTCTACTCCATAGAAGACTTTGAAAACCGCAGCACGGTATACTGTCGTTGTGGTTCTGTGGTTCTTTCCATAGCTTCGGAGAAAAGAGCATGGAGCTCGCAAACAAACTCAAACTGAATTCATACGAACTATCGAACCCATTGGCATACTAATTTTTTCATACTCAGCTTTCCTGTATATACTATTTACTATCATTTATTACTATGAATAATCGCTAACGAAAACTTTCCAACAGTCCTTAAGGCTTAATATGAGTTCTTGAAGTAATAAGAGTCAAATTAATAAGAAATAGCCATAATATGCCATGTGATCGTCAATTTCTGAAAGGATCAGGTTACCTTTAGAAACTTGACATTACAGAAAATTATGAAAATTCTCCGTAATTACTACTAGCAGAGAATCACTAGCGATTTCTGATCACGCGGTAACGGATCCAGTCCGCATTTGTGAAACTTGCGAAGGTTTCGTAAGTCACGACACGTCGATCGCAACGGCGCTCCGGAAAAAGCATGAACGCTTTCGATCCGAAGATTTTCGATCCACTTTAGTCGGCCACGTCGAACGACCGAATACCTTTCCAACTTTCTACATGCAAGATTAAAGTCTAATCATTTCTCACCGACATTGTAAAGAACAGGTTTCTTTTCCATCCGCAAAAGCGAGCAAACTTCGTTACTGAGAAGCGCACGCAAAACAGAACGACGATGGATCAGCATACTCGCGCGTAATTTAACGACCCCATGCAATGTTTGTTATTCACGACAGAACGAACGCGACCACAAAGCGCATAGACCGTCACGCATAAATGGAACCCAGCATCTGTCGTTCCCACTGTCAACCGTTGCGCTGCTCTCAGCTATCGAACGGCCCGGAAAATGTATTCTTTCTTCGGTGTGAAAGTCTGCAGCTGCTTAGTTAATCCTGCACGCTCCGAGCGAGAACGATCGCGATCCGCCGACTTACCGTAGTCGGTCAACGTTCCTTGTCGATGTTACAAACTTCCTTTAATTGTACGGATTTACGGTACTCCGCCAACTTGTTCTACCCTTTTACGTTCGTTGCTCGAGATACGGTTTCATACCACAGGGATTTTTAGCTTTGAAACGATTATTTTTCACGGTTCTACTGGGGGAAAGCTATGTTCATGTAAAAGAACGCATGAAAACTCTCTAATTGAGCAATTTCGATCTCTTAAAGCTTCTAGAGTTCTTAGTGTACTTTCTTTTTAAATTACAGTATGCATAAACAAAGAAAAATTTCTTCTGGAATATATGACTTTGCATAAATAATTATTGCGTAATAGAAAATGATATTTTTATAAAGAAATTATAGAGAATAATATTCCTATAAAGATTGAATTAGAACACTAATCTCAGCAACTTGAGCGCAAATTATGACAACGAGTGTCGCCTTTGACTCGCGTATCGGAACATATGGGCGAATTAAAGCCTTTTGTCACCTTAATCGACGTTCTCCCCTTTCGTTTAATTTCCACGGGCCACACGGCCAGCTATAGAAGCATCAAAGGCGCGCCACCGGTGCACCCCCATGAAAGGACCGGCCTACGAAAATCAGATTCGAGTGTGGGTCACTCGAATTTCACTGACGTTAATGGTCAAAGATTGTCGACGCACCTGGACCCCATCGAACGCGTGTATCTCAATCAGATCGGACGTACACCGTTTCATAGAATAATCACTCGAGTTTCAGTGCACCTTAGAGCTCAGGTAATAAAGGGTATCTCGCTGCTAATTAACAGGAACAATTGGTTACACGATGGAGAAACTTACGATTGTCTCGTGGGTCCCGATGCTATTGAGTTTGCTTTTCGTCGATTTCTTTCAATAGAAACCGCACCCCTTGAGACCGTTCTCTGTTATTTTGGTTCCTACAGGGTAAGAGAGAGATCTAAGAAATCGAACACGGAATTGGAGTTTGAACTTTGTGATTATCGCGTGGTGTTTTTCGATCGATTGTTTATTCATACACGCGTTACAGCGGTAGTTATTAGCGTTACTATTATAATAAGTTTCCATGGAGAAATTTTTAATTGTCTAGAGCATAGATGCTATTGTGTCTAATTCCAACTTTCTTCGACAGAATCATACTTTAATATCTTGAAAGTTATCCGCTAGATTTTCAGCGGTTTCCAAGAATTCACTCGTAAATATCAATCCTAAATAAGGTAATGTTAATCTCTTCTCGAAAGTATCCTCGCAATGACAAGACGTTTCAAAATATCACAATGTGCCAAGATTCTTCTCGCTAAATCGTTTCGTCACTCGTACCAAATACACGATCGATCAATCAAAGAACAATTAGCTCTCCGCGGTGTCTCTCGCTGTAATTTCTCAATCGGCGATGCAATCGAGGTTCTAAAATTGCTAATGACAAGAATTCCGCATTTCCCTCTGGAAAAGGCGCGGGGACACGCGACTGACCGGCTCTCGATTGCGCAAATCGAAAGGAACGCAAACCGGTGAAGTTAATGCCCGCGCTTCGAGTCCCGGTAATTCGCAGTCTCCACTCGTAGCATAAATAAATCATACCCCTGTCTAGAACGAACCCTTTCAGAATGCTCGATGTATTAATTGCGCTTCTCCTTGTGTAAATACAATCTCGTCGTCGTTTTCACGCCAAGTTCATTCATTTCCAATGAGCATCTACTAAAAGAGTTAGCGAAACGAACTGTGCAGGCCGTAGACATTTTGCTGCTCCAGTTTCGATCGCGCGTGACTTCGACAGCCGTTCCTCTCTAATACATTCACGTGTTATTTGGTAAAAAGGTTACCAGTCGCAGTACCTAGTTTTTTTTTCTTGTTCACTTGATCAACATGGCGATTTCTTGGCCGGAAATTAGAAGTGGAAAAGGAGAAGTTTGGAAACCGTTAAGGGAAGCTTTGCGCTAATTAATTTCTCAATACTTCCTGTTTTGGTATAGCTGATATACTATGATCGAGAATTGATTAAATCTTATCGTAGAAATTAACCTGCATGCAACTGTATAAAACAGGGAGTTCACGCAGGAAGTTTGAATTGATGAAATCACAACCCTTCAACTTCTCTTCAAAGTAATCGTATCCAAACACAATTTTCTTTTTTCTCTAATTCTAGCTTGTTTGTTAAGCAGTCACGCCCCCCGGTAATTCATAGGTTTCAGACACCAGCTTTCGAATGTCAGGGATCGCGATCCGCGAAAAGTCAAGCAACGTTCCCCAACATATCAAGACTACAATGCAATTAAATGTTGCAGCGTTTACGTAAGAGTGTAGCCACTCGGCGAAAAAGGCAGCTAGCTCGCTTCGGACGTTGAATAACGACTTGCCGTGAGAAAAATTCCGGATCGATTTTGCGAGTTAACTTCACCGTAGAAACAATTCCGCGTGTGTTTAGCAAAGGAACAAAAATGAAATGCTCGCGGCGACGTATCGTTATTCCGATCGCGTTATTTTTATTCGCGTATATTGTCGTGTAACTGTAATTCGTACGGTCCAGCAACGGTTGCCACTGTAACGGGCGAATAATCACTCTGTACAGTGCACCAATTACATTAATTACCGTATCGAACGATTCATTAAAAGCACTTCACAAGCTATATGAGCCACACGCTCGCTCCGTTTCATTAATTTTGTTGCGCATTTCGGCAACAACATCGCGCGGTAAAGCGCTCGAGGTATTCTTTCGACATCGTTAACAATTATTCTTGCAGTTTGAAATCATCTTTGTAATAAGAATTATCGCTGGGATTTAGCGAATCTTACAATTGTGCTTCGATTTTATTTCTTTTTGTGTTCCTTTCTAAATTCCTTGTGGTTTCATTTTTATGGTGAAAAATTTAGTATTAAATATCTCGTACATATTTAAAGCGTTACACGAAGAATATTCTGATTGTCTTATGCGTTACGGTTAATATAATTTGTATAGCGCGTAAAAGATGCTATAGAAATCAGATTAGCCACGTGCGCTAACGATTGCCGCAAAGCTAATTGAAAAGTGAAACTACCGAAATCACTGAATCAACGAGGAGTGCACGCATGCAGAAACGTACACGTGTATTTGCGGTGTTTTCATAAAATAGAGAAATAGTAGGGTACCGGACGATATTACGTGCCTCCTTCTTACGCTTCAATAACATCGCGTTAAATTACATTTCACGCTTTGTCGTTCTCTTATTTACTTCAACATAAATTCCCGGTGTTTTTTTAATTGAAAATCATGTCATCGTTGTTTAACGAGAGGCATGTTCATCACGGTCGATAGAGCATGCCACTATACATTCATTTTTCTCTCATTCTTTAATTATATTCCCTTTCTCGTCGTTTTTTCTTCCTATCGTTTCTGATTAAATTATTCCACGATGAAATATCTAGCGAAACTACACGTGGTACAGTATATCGTGAATATGTGATCGATGATAAATCGAACTCTCTAATCAGATTGACGATGATAATTCGACGCGGAAGAGCGATCCAATGCTAGATAAAAAAGTATCGATAATATCGTCACGGCTCCATTATTTCCTCTTCGATAATTCGACTCAATCGATGGTCACGAAATATTGAAACGTGCAAAATGCGATATTTTTATTTGTTCTGGTTCGAAACAGTGCCGTGTGTATTCACGCTATATCGTTTCTCTCGTCATCGTCAGTTGCCCGTTTGCTCGGTATACCGTTTCGCGTTTGTGTGTAAACGACTACCACCGTGACGCACGGATTAACGTTGTTTTCACATGTGCAAATCCCTAGTATTTATTGGGTTCGCGGAAGCTCCCTTTTGCGTAGCTTGGAGATACGCACAAGGGAGTTTATAGCTGCTTATTTTCGCGGACGTTTGCATAAAGCGAAGTAGAATTCTCGAGAGGAGAGACAGAAAGGGGAGACATACATTATATAGACGTAGGATGTCTAAGATTTATATCTATTTAAAATTAAGACAAAGTAAACTAAGAATGAGTTAACCATTACTACTATTCAAGTATCCCTGTGTTTCCTTACTTCCTATTACCACCGCTTTACATAGAAAGTTAAGCTTTTACCCGATTTTCAAGCCCGAGGGCTGACATGCGATACCTGAATTATCTCTCGTAACCTGGAGGAATCATTACCGACTAGATTAACATGGAATCTGGAATACTCGAGAGACACGAAATTACCGTTTCCAATCTTACAAAATAAGCATCTTGCGTTAAATTAACCCTCCGTTCAACGACCTCTCATCTGCGATCATAGAAATGCATATAATTTCATCAAGTAAGTTCACTATACATATACGAACCATATATTCTCGTCAACTCTCGCGGAACCCCAACCAAACACCCTAAATAAAGTCTCTTACACATTTCTAGCACCAAACAGCTATCAGAATAGCCAGAACGCATAGTGTATATAAATTCCTGTCGAAGAACACTACGAGCTGTCCTTAATACGTCGTCGACACTGATGACCGCGTTAAAAATTTATTTACAACAGCGTATACTAGCCATGGAAGCGTCGTTAGACTGCTAAGCTTGACCCAGCCCTCTAGACCAAGCCTTCCTTTGACTTCTCGGCTTTAACGGTATTCGAAAACGAGTCACGTGGCCTCCAGAAGGCCTTCGAGCTTCTCCCTGGCATACCGATGGCCACAGTTCGGGAGCGTTTACCTTGAAAAGCGTCTTGCCCGTTCTATCTAAAAATAATGGTCTACGCGCGGTGGAAACCACGTGATAGAGCGCACCGCTTTGTCTCGGGGACGTGTCTATGTGCAAGGTTAATGGCGCAGCGCACACGTTTCGCCGGATTTGCGCTTACGCGAATCGGGGGCTGCCCGAGAAATTAATCACGACGCGCGAGTCTCGGTGGAATACCGCGAACAGAGGAATAAAGTTCGCGTTGATTGGGACAGTGAAGAATTCTAAGATCTGTTTTACTTTCTTTCATATGTTGAAACGGATATTATATATTTTTGGAAAGAATAAAGCATTATTGTTTAGAACGTAATGGAGTAAAGCGAGATCCAGTTTATTTAGTAAATAACTTTTCTTACGTGGGCAGAGATTAATCCAATATATTTTTGGGTGGAAGAAAGTATGATTATTCAAAGTGTTACGGGATAAAGAATAGAGGAACTTGAAGGGAATTGGAATTCAGTAGCCAACGTTTTGATAAAGTAGGTATGAAGTGGCTTGTCTCTGGACAACGTGGAATACAAGATTCCCGAGAGTATGTCGAGGCATAAAAATGCTCAGGTATTCCGTAGTTCTTTTTATTCCCCTTCGTACAGAAGAAAAAATGCTGGGAAATGCCGACCATTGAATTTCAATTTCCTACAAACTTCTCTAGTCTTTTACGACACGACAGCTCGTACAATTGTGTTTTCCTTTGCCAAGAAGTTGTTTGACTTCCTTCGAAAGGCTGTCACTCAACCGAGAAACATATCAAATTCAGTGTTAGGATTGGAGCATGGAACTCGTTGGAACACCACGTGGTACGACAATGATCATCAATAAGTCCAAAATGGTAGAAGCGAAGGAACGTTCTCCAAGAGAGTAGGAGTCAATTTAAGAGCGACAGGTAGGCGGAATAATGGCTGAAACCGTAGGTGATTGAATTCCAACGTCCCATAAAGTCTTTCGCCTTGCACCATAAAACAACCGTCCGGGATAATGCTCCCCAGAAATTCTGACTTTCTTCCAAGGTTCAGTTTCAAGTTAGCGAAACAATGCATAGGAATATCAGAACGATAAATATTGCCTACAGCAACAAATTCCTTTTTCATCCTTATCGAGTTACATTCAATCTCGTAACAAATAGAACAAGCAAATTATCAAAAAGCAATTAAAGTCGAAACAGTGAAATGCTACATAAAAATTTTACAAACGTAATATTATTAAGAAGGCGTGAATAAAATAGCTTACATGATCAAAATACAATAAATTAATCGGCGATTTAATCAATTCCGTGAAACCTTCAACCACGACTTGAAGACAGAAAAGAATCCGTAGTTACAACATTTTCCCGTAATAAATTAAACTTCAGTTCCTGAAATTTGCACCTCGTAGGAAGTCGTTCAATCCTGAAATCTTACGATCTTACCAAAGAGAGCTTGCGGTTCCCGGCTTCACGCCTCTCGCGCGAACATACGATACGATCTCCTGACCGCTGTCCCACATATCAAAAGCCCGCTGTTGGAGATCCTGGTCGACGTGGTTCGCGCACGACGCGATCGTGGGTCGATCGACTGTACTTGCTATCGCGACCACCGCGATAATCGACAGATAACAGGATCGCCCACATGTTGCGTGATCGTCCACAGGAATGTCGCGCGCCGCGGTTCCACTTCGTCGTTGCTTGATTTCTTCCGAGTTACGGGACGTTCGGTTCGATCGTTTCGACTCACGAGACACGATGATCTAACGCTCTCGTTCTTTATGGAAGTCTGAGACACGCCTACGAGTCACGTAAAAATGCATGACATCAGTGGAACGCCTCTGTGTGGACCACTGCCAGAAGGAAAGAATTTTTCGTCGACGCGTGTACTCTTGTCTCATCCCTCTTTCTACGCGCGGATGAAGAATCTCGTGTTTCTTTTGCGCCTCGCAGTGCACCTATATGGGTGATTCAGGCAGTCAGAATTTTGCCACAGACACTAGGACGAATCGTCTGACAATGATTTTTCGCCAACAACACCAAGGAACTACAGAGTTCTAATAAAGTTCGCTGACTCGTCGACCAATTGTTTCTCTGTTAGGGCGAACACCAGCTGCGTTCGTCTTTGTTCTTTTTACGTTTCGTGGATTCCTGATTAATATTACGCACAGAGTGTTCTGTGCATTCTGCTATATTTGATTGTGTTTGAAATTTTACTGTAATTCTTGTTTACCTCGTACGTTATGAAATACAATAACATTAGCATAATTGCATGCACGTGCAGTGGGGCACACCTGTAACTCAACTGTTTCGCGTTTTAAGCAATCGAATTACAACCGTAATTGTAATTTAGAATTTCCTGACTTATCGAGGTCCTGATTCATCCAGCAAGAGAAATGATCACTTCCTCTCAAGCATAGAAGATAATGGTGCAAAGCCCTAGCAGAATTCCAGAGAGATCACGCGCCTTTTACCACCGTCACCGCTAAAAATACATCGAATTAAGGAGAATTCGTCGCGGTGGTGTACCAAGAGGTCTTTTTGTCGGGTCCAAGACAGAGAGTCGCTCGTGTCCTGCGCATCTGTGAACAATTACGACTATCGTATGAATCCGTGAGAACACGTTCTATTTAACGCTCGAACCAGAGGGTTGATTCAGCTTTGCGTTGATATAAATCGTTTTTGGATCGACTCCTTTATGGTACTTTAAAAAATTATCATAACTTTCCCATGATGTTTTTCTTAAGTACCTACCGAGCAAGGTTTAAAAAACATATCTTTTGTAAAATGATGTACCTTATGGATTGTGAAGTTAAAAATAATTTTTTAGTCATATTTTATAAACATCAGGACGAAATTGGCTTAAATATTTTTAGGTTTCTTCCACAGAAAGGATTGAAATTCCGACGATACCACGACCTTTACTACTCTTGAATTCACCCATCAGCATATTCCACTTATTAAGAAACATCCTCCGCTGAATGCACAGTACACCATTTGTATTCTTAAAATGTCAATGGCTCCGCTGCATAGAAAACGTGGTTCTCATTTGATTACCTAAGCCAAGCGATAAAAGTGCAGCGACATAAGCCTCGCCTAAAAATTCCAAATATATACAATCTTGCCACTTCAGAATCAACTTGCATCCAGAAGTCTCCAGAATATTGTATCAAATTCAAATTTGTTTAATAAAAAATTCATATGTTCTGAAACTTCACGATTTAAGAACAACTTAAAGAAAAAAGACGAAGGTTGCATAAAGGAACGAGGCTACTTTTAAAATTCCTCTGAAAATCTCAAAGTAAAATCTATGCTCGATCTGAATAATCGAAGATATTTAGAAAACTCGATGAAAAGGTGACAGCTGGCACGCTGGAAAGCGAAAGGCCTGAGCTGGAGATCGCGCGGAAGGATAATCGCGGACCCTTGCTCGGATACTTGCACGACAGCCCATTGCACAATCTTACGGACCCGGCAAATTGAACATGAATTTTAATAAGCCATGAGCTCGCACTTGTTTTCCACGTCGGTTGCCCGCACGGGCTCGTTACACGACGCCTAATAATTACGAGTGCGTTCGACTTAATGCTAACGAGATTGCAAATGAAATCGGTAGGTACACCTTTCAGGCCGCGAGCGTCTCTTAACGCGATCTTAATTCTTCAGTACGTTCGTGTACGCTACACAGCGTTTATCCGTGAGAGATCGTCGATGCATCGACGATGAATACGTTACGGTTGCTTCTTGACGAAATTGGATGGTTCTCGCAACAAGCATATTATGATGGTAATGCGTTGTGAATTAGAGTTTATACTCTTGTGAAAGCTTTCTACGACGCTGTATACTATGAGTAGGTGGATGGAAGATTACTATGAAGATGGTTTTGGTCATAGAAAGATTAGGGACAGTCCCATACTGTTATCTTTACAGTTAGTTAAAATTTCCTATCTGACTTTTTCCCTATTTTAAGATGCGTTGAAATCTTTAGAATGTGCCTCATTATGGTGATAACCGAAATGTTTTATATAACAGATGGAATATGGATACGACAGCCATTCTATGATAAATATCCAAATACTTTGATGAGCCAGTATAGGAAATAAAGAATACAAATATCTAGAAGATAAAAAATATTATTCTACTAAGTATCATACTAGTCTACTAAATTTTGTAAATATTATATCTATGCATAACGATATATAACATCATATTAAATCATAGTATCACGCAAAATATGTATCTTATCGAGAAACATAACCTGGCTTTTTTAAACAGATTTCTACCTTTAGAATTATTTATGAGAGGTTTTCTGCGGAATCTAAACACGTGTTGCGCGCATGACTACAAAGTACAGCTAATTTGATAAACAAATGTCGTTGGTCAATATTTTTGCAAACCCTACGTGAAAGTATTCACGCGCTAGAAATAAACTGCCCGAGGTAAATATTTTCCTTCGTACTTCATATATGCCGCACATTTCCCTCGTGGCGCCGGGTCGAGGAGTTCGTTAATCATAAGCCACAGCCGCTGGCGAATAGCATCGCAGCAAAGGTTCTCGAATAAATTAAACGCCATTTTTTTAGGTTTATATTGACGGGCTATAGATCTTTCACAAACACAGGAAGAAAAAAAAAATATTCTAGGAGAAACTTTTATGCGATTTAATCAGTCCCACCTTCCTACCAATCCGGTTTTCTTTATGATCGTAATCATAAGCTTCGACTGCAAACAGCAATTGCATTCCCTTTTAAAAAATTGATTCTTATTAAAATGGCAATACTTATTAATAATACATCAGCAAGCAAAAAGAGTAAAATTCTTCTTGGTTCTTTGATCGTAACTGGAAAAATACGACAAAAGTCGATACCGAAGGTCGATACCTTCGATGAAATTGTACGAGATGTCTAAATACTTATGGATGGTAGTGTACGTGTCATTTGTGCAAAACCGCGTGTACACAAATACCGTGACGTAGCGGGCATTTCAATTCCTCGTCGCACCATGTGGCATCAAACATTTAATTGGTCGAAATTTCAATAAGCAACGCGATGACGCAGATCGTCGAAGGCATTAAACGGCAGGCGTAAAGGTAATCTTCAAAGCGATCTAACGTTAGAATAACAAAGTGGTCGGTTGCGAGAGCGGAGTGTTTCACCTTGAAATAGCAACAGACGATCCATGCAATTAAAACGCTCGATTTCGCGATGGCAGCTGCGTCGGTGGCACAGAACGGGAGCAAAAGAACTTTTTGGACTGAACGGGAGCATGGTCCAGAAAGAAAATACGAGGCCCATGAAAAGGGAGAGACGTCACTTTGGGAGAGAGAAAATGTTGACCAACCGCGACGCTAAAAATATATGTGAGCGAAAGGCAACGGCTTCTCCTCGCTTGGCGAACCCGTCTTCCTCGAGTGCCGCGTTTATCCTCGAAAATGCCCTGCGTACCTTTTAAAGGAATCTCGACCGCATAAATACCACTGGGTGGTGTGCGACGCGGAGGCCATTCGCCTGAATTAGAAACGGCCACCATCGCGAACCAGTAATAAGGAACGCGAATTCAGAGACAAATTAAGAACAATGTTTTTATTCTGATCTGTAAGAAATTGAAGAAGCTGCTGCAATAAATAAACAGCTCTACTTTACAGTAATTTGAGTAAACCAAAAAAAAAAAAAAAAAAAGAAAAAAGGGAAAGAAAACGGCATAAAATCAATAAAAATCAAATCAATTTTCCAAGCGTGCTGTACATAAATTCATAGTGAATTGGCATTCGGCGTAGTAAACTATTGCACTTTTCAATATGCGATTTAAATGTTGGACCTGTTTTTTTATTGTTTCGAATTCTCCCATTTTTTCGAATTTGTGTCGTTTTGGAATTGCGTAAGAGAAATTATCAAAGAGATCGTCATTAAAATGGTACGCATGACGAAGATCGTTATTTGAAGAAGTCGTGATCATGTGAAATATACAGAATATTTAAAGAGTGATGAAGGCACGGTAGTCGTAGAATATCTACGATGAAGGGAGTCAGAGTTCAAATTATATCGCCGAACGTCGACACCGAACGTGATTCCTTTTTTTGAAAGTTCGGCTAGTTGGAAATAGGAGCTGAACATAAAAATTTAATGAAGGGACGTGTAAAAAAATAACCCAGCTGCAGATAGGGTATCTGTAATAGGGTGTAGGGTGTAATAGTAATCATAGGTTCCCTTTTTTCTTTCTTTTTTTTTTTTTGAGAGGGAGTGATAAGTGAGAACTGAAGTTCTAGTTGTATCAGATTTGTCAAACCTAAAATAGGAGCTAAAACAACCATAACCAGCGCATTACTTTTATAATCACACGTTACCTCGTTTTCAAGGGATAATTTCGCGACTAATTCCGCGTGACGGACAGTCTACAGACGCTGGCAAAAGAAAACCAGCGTCGCACACTTTCGTTACGTAAAACTGGGCCGGTCGTTGCGCTCGGCGAGCACTTTTCCCGCTGGAAAACGCGGAATGCAGCGCATCGAGGAAAAACGTTGGGAGATCGTGCGAAAGTTCGCTCGAGCGTGCTAGCCGAGCTCGTACACGCGTGAAATCCGGATTATTGTCGCGTTACGTCGCGTCGGGACGCTCTGATTAATACGACTTAAGACGGGATTTCCTGTGTGTATAAGACATACGCGTTTGCATCAGAAACAGTTCTAAACCAGAATCACGTAGTTTGTTTTCGCAACGTCGTTTGGTTTCAGAGATTTAAGTTTAAAACTATTTCCGACGTAGACGTGTGCATTGGACGCACATAGGATTCCACCTTTACACGAGTCCTGGCCCCTCAATTAACGCTATCGGTTGGACTGAATATTTTGTACGCGGCGTGCGAATCATTGCGCAATCAAGTCCCGCAGTAGACCGTCAGGACCTCTTGTTGCGCGTTAATGCGATCTAGAAAGGCGTTTGACGTTTTTTCGAATAACCATTGTTCCGCGACACGGAACAATGGGGTTGAACGTTACGAGAGCTAATCGCCACCGACTGCGTTCGTCTGATCAGGGAAATTTAGGTTGCGGGAATGCGTGAAACGCGTCCCTATGGATGTTTTAGCTGTATCAGAAGAATCCTGATCTTAAATCGAAGTTTACCAGTAGAGGACATAGAAGATGGTAGAGGCGCATTTTTTGAGGCTTTGAAACAATTTCTTTGGATATTTTGCACAGTCTAACTACTTTTATGTGAAATCACTACGAAGTAAAATTTAGTACAAAAGATCAGGGAAGATAATAGACGATCAAGATGAATTTTCAAACGCTTCTCTCTTACCATTTAAAAGTCAAGAAATGCCACGAGTTCCGGGTAGTTCATAGTTACAGACAGTAACCATCGATCGAATTAATTGCATGATTTGCATGAAATTGCTCCACCTGTTTTGTTCCTGTTCAAGGAAAGCTCGCTGCCCACGCGTATTATATAATTCCGGTGTTATACCAGCCACAAGAGGAAACTTTATCGGGCTGAAACATCGGCCGGTGAAAATTAATCCGCCGATGCAATTACCAACCGGCAATTACCGTATTACGCTCTCTGGCAACGTGAAAGAACCGGCAACAATCTGGCCACTCGTTGTCTCTCGCGACCGAATAGAAAGTTCGTCGGTTCGAATCATTACTGTTCATACCACCGGATCGCCAATCATTTATCATCGACTATTTTCGTCGAAAGCAAAAGAATTCGGTTTTTCACAAAGCTTTTACTTGCTCGATGTATTGATTGATCGATAAGTCGTCATGGTACGACTTGTACAACTACGAGAAATTGGTAAAAGGTTAAAGTGGTTTAATCATTAGAGTAGATCTGCAAAATTAAATGCTCGATAATGACCTTCTTTCTATACTGTCTTTCCTTACTTACGTCACTTTCTCCTATTTTCATCTCTTTTCGAGCAATGGAGGTCGCATGCACATTAATTTCTCATCGCAACGAGTAATGAAAGTAATAAATAATCTAGAATATTTTGCAAACTCGGTCGCGTCTCCTTAAACGCTTGATGGCCGGATGGTAGTTTCCGTTATAGATTTTCTTGCGAATTTCACAGAGTGCTCCACAACGTACACTCCGACCGCCCACATTTCTTTTAGCTCGAGTTTCCACGGAACCGAGACCGAATTACGTAACGTCGTTAAGTCGAGATTCGGTGGTACGTTCAACGCGAACGTTTTATCTGCGCCTTCATGCGTATTATTTAGCAAAAGCGTTCCGTCACGGCTCGTCGAGCTCGCAGTATTTCTCTCGACGGGCACGCTCCGACGTCGATAGCTTCCGAGAAGTTCGACGCATATATATCGCGCATAATCGCGAGAAATTCGATTCGATACTCGTTATGAGTTGTCGAACGTCAGCGTCTCCAAGGGCTCGATTCCTATCTCGTTCGAGGAACGCTTACGATTCGAAATCATTCGCCGTTCGCCGGCGATTATGAATAAAAATACGGACATTCTTTCTTCTTTCTTTTCTACTCCAAGAATCATACTCGATAGCATCGTTTCGCCCGATAAGGACCCCCTTTCTGTCGCAACGCTAAAAGTTTGAGCGAATACCAATGAAGTTCCAGGCGTTGCGTGTCGCGAAGGGAAAGCCGGCTTCCGGTGCGAACGGAACCATCGATCGGAGAAATCTGTAGCTGATGGTTATGCGATCGATGCACCGATTCGATTACGAAGCGATTAGCAATTACAGTGAGCTGAAAAAGGAGTACTATGTAGTACTCTTCCTTACACGATTGCAATTTCAGTATCAACAACGTAGCATTACGTGTTTTTATAAATCGCAATATCCGACGTGATGCTACACTCATAAAACGATGTAACTTACTATTTCCTAACATGGTAGTTTAGAACAATAAATAGTACATAATATGCAGTAGAGAATAGAAATGAGAAATCATTGACATAATTTCTAACTACGTTTCAATTAACCACGCCCAGAACTTTTCAACGTAGTACTACGACAGTCACGTACATCCTCCATTTTGTACCAGAAAACAAAAACAGCGATAAGGAACAGTCAAACCCTACTCAACCCTGGTGCAACAATCGATTCGACTTCATCGATGCTCACGCTGGATGTTTCTGCTCCAAATTCGCTGATAAATAAAAGTCTGCGAGTATTTTCTTTCGCGTCACGTGTCGGACTTCGTATAAATCAACGTTCCTCCCAATGGGCGTTACGCAAACACGCATTCACGGAACGTCGATACTTTTATTTATCCGCAGCTCCATACGTGTTTCCTAGTTCCCTCTGTCGTAAGAAATGTTTGAAAACCAGGTATCCACTAATTCCAAATTCATAGAAAACAGGGATCGACAAAAGTAGCTTCATTACGTCACACCCGTTCTTCCACTCGAGTGTCGTTACGTCGCATTGATCAGTTCCTGGTTCGATCTACCTCTCCTCGCGATTCACCAGTATTCACCGGTATTCATTCGATCGATGTTCGTTATCGACGCTGCTCAATAAAGACGACCTTCATTGGGAGACAGACCCAATTGCGAATACTCATTGAAAGCACTTTGCTTATCGCGCGCCAGTTTGAGAGGTGCGTTAACACATTCGTAGTCGAAAACTTTACGGAGATTCTAAATTAAAGAATCACGAGTTTGTGTAATCAAGGCATGAGCAAGAATTTGAGGAATTTCCTTCCAAGCATTAAGCTACGATCGTTTGTTATCGTTGTTATTAACAGAAATTTTCTTTTCCTTGAGAGTTCATTGATAATTGATCAAAGTGGTAAATTTGTTAATATGGAAAACGAAATTTTACAAATAATATTACACGAACGAAACTACAAAACGAAAATACACGGTATTACGTGGCACGACAAATTTTCACGTCTGTCATATGATATCGATAAACATATCCTGTGTTTACCAACAGCGGAGATTTTTTAACCAATTCGATAAAAGTTAGAAAACAGAAATTGGAACGAGTTTTGGTTATCAAGGAAAAAGTGCCAAACTGGTAGTGACGAGAACGTTTAAAGCAGTTCAGATAACCGAACAGCAGTGCAATTTTCGAGCGTGATAGCTTAATGTAAAATTCCAGGAAGAAATTATTTCAAGCTTACTTAGAAGACTGACCGTTTGAAAATCCTCTTAAGCCGAAATTGAAGGCGATCTATCGCGCGAAAACGGCTGCAACGAGGATATATATTCAGGTCAGACGTCGTACAAGTGCAACAGAGAAGCCGTCCACGTACACTAAGTTACCGTCATTGGCGGCATTGACGATGGTTAATTGTGTCAGATACAGAATCTTTCGTTTGGTCATCAGGATCTATCAAGAAACTTTTAGAAACTTTTTGATTAATCTTTAATGCCTACGGGAAAGCTTCTTGAGTCTTTACAGAACAATTCCTTACAAAGTTTGCTCTGAAAATAATTAACTCCATACACTACCTCTGCAATTTAAATGGAAATTTCCATCCTCTTTGATCGTTCTGACATTTGAAAAGCGATCGTCGTCGCAATCTCGCTAGTTGCAAACTAGAGACGCCACGCCTTGCATTGTCGCGATCGTAAAAGAATCGTTGTCGTTTCCTTTCGGCTAACAGGGGAGAGCAAGAAAAAACGAAAGTGGTCTCGAACTGGACCGCAACGTTAGACCTAAGCCTTCGGTATCGTTTACCTCGACTCGCTGAACCACTGGTGCTATTAACATTTCTGCCATTGGTGGCCGGCAATTTTCGTAGGAGCACGTAAATATCTTCAAATTCCCAGCGAATTAGATTCATGACACGGTAAACAACCGATAAACCTACTCTGTCGTAATCGTTGCATAGAAAAGATAACTCGGAACGAAGGTGGTCCGTGAGGAACAGCGTGTTGAATCAAACTTGAAATTCCCTTTGACCGACACCACCATTGTTTTCCTCGCCTCAAAATTACCGGGCAACGGTCTTTTAACGCTCGAATACTTGCACGCTCAAGGCGAGCTATGCTAATGCGAGATTATTATGCTAATTCTGTTCAACGTGCTCATTACTGCATCATTGTTACCGCGCTTTGTGTCGCGTAAACTATCGATAATCCCTGAAACGCAGCAAAAAGTCGTCGTCGTTAAGCACTGAAGAACATCTAGTACCGTAACGAAACGAGGAAACAAAGTATACTCTGTAGTATAATTCGATGTGTTGCGATATTTCGATCTTCAAGGTCTCTTGAACTACATTCCAACGCGGAGTAATTTATACCTACACACATATATCGTGGTATGGCGAAGCATTATCTATGAGGCTTGTTAAATTGTTTGCCTGTCGTTATCAAAGGTTAGGCGTGTACCTAACAAATCGTTAATCATCCTCGTGCACTTCGGGCGCACGTGTAACTCGCGTCACCGTGCTCGCGATATGGAACGCTTATTGTTTTTCAATAGGCGACAGGCAAAAGAATGCCAGTCCACTGTCGTCGACGTTGTACCAGACACGGTATTTAAAGCAAAATGCGAACACTGGTAGAGTTCCATTGCTAGAACCTCCTCGAAACTTCAGTCGAACTTCGCTATTCTTCAAACAAGAAACATCGATCGTTTTGAATTACAGTTCGGGCTTTGTCGCTGAGAGATCGTTCGATTCAATTTGGAAGGAAAATTGAAATTGCTAATATCAAAACTTCTAAGGATCAAAGGCAATTTCACTATAATTCAGTGCTATAAGTTATCAACGAATTTACACGCCTAGGGTATGATAGAATATATTTTTACCATTTTCTGTTTTATTTTCTCTTACTGCATCCAAGCTATACGATATTTTTTCATTCTTTCGTCAACGATTAATAGTGTGTCACAACATATAACGAGTTTCATTATTCTATGCAAAGATTACAATTAAATTTTGAGATGTTGAATCTCAAGTGACTCAATAATTCTATCTTACTATACAGTATCCTTTATTGGACATGGGATAATAACTTTCAGAGGCAAAATACAAGCGCCTAAAAAAGGAGATGGCTCGACTGGAAAGCACACATCATCCATCAAGAATCGGAAACATCCTTTCTCTCGGTGTACAAAAATTTCCCAACAGGTTGAATGCTTGCTCGATTCATGCAACCGATTCATTTTCACCCACGTGAACACGCATGTCGATCGAGCGTTCGTAGTCGCGTTGAAACGACACGGGGGAGAACAACGTGGCGCGCACCAGGTAAATTCCTAGTCGGGTCGAGGCGCTCGCCGACGCAAATATCCGAAGAGTGGCTTTCGCAAGAGGCGATCGGCCCGCGTCTAAATACCACGCTGGCGTTTCACCGTTGTTCGCAGCTTCCCCGTGTGGCTGCACCTTTAAGAACACCGCGATCGTATCCGTGACAGCGGCGGAGCGCGACGGGGGGTTCACAAAGCGATGCATTTTAGCAGGTTGATGCCGCGCCGTGATTTACTCGCGCAATAGAATGCGCTACGAATGGTAGGAAGAGAGCAGTAACGTGCCGTGCAAACCGATAGGCGTGCTTTTAACGTTCGCGAGAGGATCGTTCGATTCAGCGAGTTCTTCTCTTTGTTTCCCCTCGGCTGACGTTTGCATAGAGTCGCTACATTGCGATACGAGAGGAACGCGAGGGGATGTTGCGGTTGTTTTTAGGCCATAGTAAATCATCCGACTATCGAATCGTATCATGTACGTATTTCACTTTCGTTCCGTGAGAGGAATAATTCTTCGAAGAAGGGTCTCGTTTTTTCGTTGAGTTTGTTTGGCCGGTTTCTCAAAGAGAAATTTGGTGGGAAGGTCGTGGATGGAAATCTAGTTCAATGCGAAGGAGGCGGTGAATATAAATAGAGCGAGGAGGCTGTGGAATATTTGAGACGTTCAACTGACTACTTTTCGGAAAAAGACTGGTTCAAACGCTCTCGAGACTACGGTATTTCCAAACTTCAGCGTTTGGAATTAATTTTAATAAAGAGAACAGTATTCAAAAAGCTCTTAACATACCACAATAACGTTATATACTCGAGTCAAATGCAATATGTTTGTAAAATAAGATTTTTGGGAATCCAGAACTACTCTTAATCCACCTAATCACGCGAAAGCAACAAAGAATCGCGAAAGCGAACGCAAGAGCACTTGTCAACTGCTTTAAAATCTGAACTCACATGCACCCTAGGCACCGAGGCTGATCTTCCGTTGATTCTTCTCCGCCGCAAAATCCTGGCGCGCTCCCTGTCCCTTCTGGTACACCTGTCGTCCTGTCGCGGAATCAGAGGCAGCTGGGGGCCCTCCTCGAGGGATCGGACCCCGATCAGGACGCATCCTTCGTTCTCGTCAACGCCCGCCACGGCGCTGTTGCAATTCCGCATTCCATCGGCCTCCGTCGTCTCGTTGTTGCTCAACGAACACCTCGACAGATCCTCGCTGGACCTCGAGGATGTAATTGCAGCCTGGCGATACTTCTTCCTCTCGATCACGAACGAGGAGGCTCTGGCTCTTCGCGCCGGATAATCTTGCTGGCCGCGTCTCGCGATCAACTGTTCGGTCTTTGTAGCGAATTCTTGCGATCTGTTCGTCCTCGAACGATATCTAGTCAACTGACCGCCGTCCGCCTTTGCGGACGCTTTCGACGGGCTTTTCTTCACGAACACGAAGTCTTTGGTTTCCTTGCGATCCTTCGAGTTGCTTTGGCTGTCACTGTCTTTGGTCGTCGTCGAGGTATCCTGGTTCTCTGAGACTTGGCAAGAGCCGTTTCCGGGCGCGGACGCGCTTCTCTTCAGTCCGCGTGCTTTTTCGAGTTTCGATGCATTACAGGCTCTCGTTAGAGTATCTTTGTACTGAAAGTTTACCGTGGTTTTGTATCCTTGGTCATCGTAGACGCTCTCGCAATTCACCACTTCTAATAACTTAATGGAAATTTCCAGCTTCTCGTTTTTTACACAAATCGCACTCTCCTCGATTATTTTATTCCGCGAGATTTCGTTTTCGTCTTGGGACGCGACAGGTTCGACGGTCGACCGGTCTGGCTTCAAGTCGACACGAAGAGAAGACTTTAGGAACTGATCCTTCTTCGACTCACGACCTTTCTCGTCCAGAGAGGCGGACTTCTTGAGGATATACGGTGTCTTGTGCACACGTGGGAAACACTTGACGTCCAGCAGGCTAGCGGCGTCGACGTCGTCTTCGTCGGGACGCCGGTTTTCCGGGCACGATGTCTCACGCGCTCCGTCAGCGTCGACGCACTGACGGACGGAGATCAGACGGCATCCGCCGTCGTCCCCACTATCTTCCTCGATGATGTACATCCGAAATAACTACTCGACGCGCGTCATCGTCGTTACGAGGGTATTTCGCGAACCGGGGGCGCCGCCGGTTCCTCACGCTGCTTCTCGATCCGCTCGTAGATAAGCGTCGAACTAATTTTCACGCGTTTCATATTCTCCTCGCGATATTAATAGCTTCAACATAAAAATGGATTTCTAGGACATCGAGTTTGATAGATAATTATTTCAACTCTTCAGACTTTCCAAACTCACTGGAACTTTTTCGTTTATCAAAACTGTTTGTTGACAGACAGTTTATAAATACCGTCCTTTTGACCAAATCAATGTTATGTAACGATGCACTAACCTGTTCCAATATTATGCAATTTTTCGGCTTGCTTTAATTCTTTGCAAAAACATACAAACGAAATTATTAATGTCAACGTCGAATTAGCAACTTCTTTCCGCTAATAACTTTCAAACTAAAACGAAATTCCAGTTCTTCCTTCGAAAATTTTCAGATGCTTTAACGCAACGATAACGAAATACCGTAACCGACTCGTTCTCTGCCACTTGCGCGCTTGCAATGGTATCGGAAGCCGAGTCACAAATCCCCGACACTATACGTAATTCGCGGTTATCCACCCAAACAATCGTTCCGCAATCTCATCCTCAACAACATTGCAAGCCGATATTACCCGCTCCTGTGCACCATAATGATAGCGCACCAAATAAAAGTCTGCACGTCCATTCGCGTTTAAAAATATTTTTCTGCACGTGCAATCATTCCCGTACCACGATGAGAAACCAATATCGATAGTTTACACCTAATATCGTGCAATTCCGCCTGGTTCGATTTTACATTACGGTACAACTGAATTGCGAGCTCGTTCTTTCCCGAGTCACTCGCTTTCTCGCGTTTTGTTTCGCATGTTCCAAGGCCTCGTTATTTCAAAACCGTCGCCAAGGATTCCACTTATGTTAGAAACACGAGTAGTATTTCGCGTGCGAGTCGTTTCTACGCACTCGACTCCGAAACGTAAAATGACTAGCACACTTCTCTCGTTCCAAAAATGTTTCGCGAGTTTGTCTAAAGGCTACAAATACTTTTTATGTAATAGATTCCAGACGGTTTAAGGGGAGAGGCTGGATCGGAGGGCGCGGGCAATTTGCTAGCGCGAAAGTTGTTTCTCGCGTCACGCGATCGGTCTTCGAGGGCGAGCCTTGCGATAGATCGAGCCAGCGGATACGGCGATCTATCAGCCGCAACGGTGCTCACCGCTCTTCGACCGCTCTAAATCCTTCTCGATCTTTCGTTGTACCCTGACAGTCGATGATTAAAATCCTCCAATCTTACGAGATGGTCAAAAGCACGAATACACGTGACCGTTCACAATTTCATTTGAAAGTAAATTAATACCAACTACAAAATATCAAATGTCAACATCCATTGATCGAATCGAAGAATTGGAAGAATAATCCAGAGAAACTCCCGCAAGACGCGTTTGTACGGCGTTCGATCGATTCACAAATCGATGCTAGCGATCGATATCCATCAGCGGATCGAGGATCATCGTTTTACGGTAGGTCGGAGCCGCGCGAGCCGGAAAAAGAGACGCAGAGGCGTCGAGCGCCAGTGGCCTACTGGTGCGACTCTTCTAATCCCGCGCACACGGCACAGCACGGTACAGCACGTATGCAACACGCACACTGACGCGAACGCCGGCCCGAGCGGAACACGATCTAGGGGCACACACGCGATTCCATTCCATTCGAGCCGCGCTCTACTCGACACTCGCCTCTAAACTCTCACCGACGCGGCTCGACGCGTCGCGGATCTCCTTCTCTCTTTCTCTAGAAGTCGGAGAGTTCGTTCGGTTCCGCTCCGTTCCTTTCCCTGTCTGAACATGCTGCACAGCCAGCCAGCCAGCCAACAGTCCTGTCCCAAACACGTACGCGCGAACGGCCCGCGTATACCGTCCTCCAATCAGCGCGCGATCCGCCACTTTGCGGCCTGGAATGCCTTTTCCTTTCGGAAACCCGCTCGAACCAGTCGCCCTCGCTTCTACACGCTCCACGCACCGCGATCGAACGACGTTATTCGTCGTCGATTGATCGATCAAGCGCGTGGGAGGGTGCAGCGGTGGCAAGGACGCTGCGACGAGTGCAACTACCCTCTTTTTTGATTATGACACCTCTTTTGTTGTTTACTATTAGACTTCCATTAGAAATTTACTTCACATTCCGTGTATCTTCAAAGATATCACACTTTTCGTATTTTTATTCTACCTATTACGTATATTCGATAGGTTCACGTATTCTATGCGTTTTATATAGGTGACATTTTTGTGAGAGTATACAGGATTCAGGTGATTTTAAACGTTCGAAGGATAATAAGCGATAAAAGAATGCAAGAAGTAAGACGCGAATTTCGATAGAGTAAAAATGCAGTCTCACGTTAATTATTTCATCGCGCGATAGCGGTTATTTTTTGCGCAGCTCATCGCATGACCGCAGATTGTCTGTCATCGTTATGGACACAGTTTCTAGAAGTAGTACGAGCGTTTTGCTCGAAGAATACCGTTCCATTGATGAACAGTACATCTGATTCTACAGAACTCCTTGCTCAATAACGTTGAAGAATGTCAAATAACATCGAATTCTCGCGTTTAAGCGGAAAGTGCCGAAAATAGATAGATAACACCAACGATATGTCTTGTCACGTAACTGTGTTTACTCTTCGTAAAGCAAATACCGTCGATCACAAGGCAGTATCTAAAAATTTCCTAATAGAACTCGCGAACTTTAAAAATTCTATAAAACAATATCAACTTCGTCAGATATTTGTCGATCCATTTTGCAACTTGAAAAGTCCAAAGTTTTTCCCAATTAATTCCCGAAACACATAAAATACGAAACATTCTCATCCCGCGATTCAACAAACACCCTTTTTGGTGAATCTCAGCGCGAGTTCCGTGCCATATGGCTGGGACGATCGATCGTTGGCTGGGGCTGGCTTGACAGGAGAGGAGAGAATGAAAAACGCGGCGCAGGAAAGTGTCCCGCATGGCTCGTTAATAGAGGCACGGTTCGCTTTTGCGCAAGGAACGTCGATAAAAGGCTGGCGGACAGCATTTTCTATTGTGCCGTTTCTCGGATTGCATCCGGTGTAAAATTTCACTTGGCTGCTGGTACTGAACGTCGTTATCGAGCCATTCGCCGAGCCTCGTGGTTTTCACAGGTTTTTGCCCGTGGCTCGCCACACGTGAGACTGGTTTTGATATTCCGCCGTCTCCGATAGAACCATCGAGCACGAAGCATCGATTCCTCCGCGACTCTTATTTTTGTTCTTCGTCGAAGAGAAAGAAGTATCATGGTAGAACGAATGAAGTTGTTGAGAGCATATTTCTTTTGATAGATCATCGATTGCTTCGTCGTCTCGCATGCTTGACGCGTGCAGGATGTTAAACTTGTTTAGCTGTGGTTCGAGAAGAGGTGTTGCTGGTTCGTATCATAATAGTAGTAGAAGGAATATTTGTATAATTCTAAGCAATAAAGGGTGTATTGATTTTAGTATACATAGAAATCGGATATCGTAATAACTTCCTGGTAGAAGACCGGTGTCCAGGATGAATTATATAATTATACGATCTTGATACATCGTCAGCATCACGGTTATCTTTTCCTTTATTGATATCGATATCGCTTCTGAAGATGCTGCGTGAGATGCTGCTGAAATATCAGGATATAATTTTTTGTCAATGCAACTTATACACGAAAAACAGGATGGTAGATGTCTATCTCTATAGTTCTAAATTCAACTTTTCAAACTTACATTCGCATTCAAATATTCATATTCAAATGAAAAAGAAATTAAAATGGATAATTTTTATAGTAACTTTCTTGATATTTATTCAAATATCTTCTCTTTTTTTCAACAAGAAGCACAAACTTCCGAATGTTCTTCGACATTCGATAAATATATCCTCGTACTAATAACATTCAATGACATCAGAATCCCTTCCCCGAAGAACTACTCAAAGGATTCGACAAATAACTCCCCCTAAACTCACTCGAGCGTTAAACCTCCAGCATCTGTTTTTACCGAAAAGCACCGCAATTAAGCCGTCACCGTTTCTGTCCACCCTTCGCGCTACAAATATTTCAAAAAAACGTAAGCCACACCACGACGTCCACCTCGAGTCGCAGAAATAGACCGACCAACAATTCGCAGACTCGGTTCGAACGTGACACAGCCGTTTCTATTTATACGGGTGCATCGAGCGGAAGAGAGCCCTGCAGGGACTTTCGAAACGCACGTTCGATCCGCTGGCACGTGCCAGTAAATTCGTTTACGCACGTGTACGCGGGATTCAATTAATTGCTCGACGCGCGATTCGCAGTATCGGTTGGCGTCGCACGCCTCCACCGCCGTTCGTTACTGCTCGTGCAAACAAATCACAATGTTTGCGCGATAACGAGACCGTGAGAAATACCGTCCACGAATGGAATATCGCGATTTCGACGCTGCTGACCTTTTGCCTGCTTTTTGCGAGAGCACCAGTTCCGTTCTCCCCTCGCTTTGATCGTTCAACGATGTCTGGTGTAGAAGGGAGGCTGATACGTAATAGAAAGACGTGAATAAGGGGTTGAAATGCTTGAAAAAAAAGGGGGGGGGGGAAAGGAAATCGATCCGAGTGCTGATGTGGAGATATTCATTGCGATTGCTCTTCTTTAGGATTTTTGTATGAGCAGAGGATAGGAAATTGAAAGGTGCAGAAATGAGCGCTATTCACATATTATCCAGAAGTATATAAAATATTCAAAGTACTAGTTACAATATTTAAGTCTGCTGTTATCATCCTTAATCATAAGGATATAAATAATCCTTAAGAATTTTGTTTTAGTATGCAATATAATATTGCTATCTCTTTTATTATGAATAAAGTATTCCAAAAGAAAAAGATGCCTGGAGGTGTACAAAGACCAACAGGAAATGAAAAGAACAGCATGGTTAGTTTACTAACGATATAAATCTAGAAATATTTAGCTACTAGTTTTTTGATTGCGTTTATAGGAACACGAATGCGCATAAACATCTGCCACCTAGTTATTAAGTAGGAGGAGCAAACTGATATATAGGATGTTAGAATAGGGCTTTGAATTCGATGTTCACGCTCGTTTACAAAATAGGATCATCTCTCAACAAGAAACGCACCATGTTCTGCATACCACCTAATCCCCGACGTCCCTTTTTCTTCCTGCTTGTACGAATAAGGAATCGCGGACTTAACGAGCGATATCAGGAACAACGAGTAGCGAAAAATGGCAAAGCGACAAAGTCGTTTTCCCAGCTCGCGAGGAACAAGTACAAAACGCGCGTAGGCCCAATTGCGGTCACAACGCATTCATCACTTGGATCCTTGTTGAAAGCGTGTTATTAAGGATCAACGCGCATCCTTTCGGTTCCAATAAATTACTCGCGTGACGACAGTCAACGGCCACGATCACTTTTCCCAAGCATACGCGAGCGTGAGTTGCACGAGCGTAGAATCGATGGAAAAAGAGCGTCGGTCCGCTTATGATAAAGCGACCTGGCCACCGGGGATGTAATTAGAAGCTTGAGATATCACCGTTAGACGTTTTCCAGCGTGGGTAAGAATACTCATGGGTACTCGCTGACCCTGGACGTTTAATTTATTCCCGGTGCTGTTCTTGGAAAAATCGTGCAGCAGGGCGGAGGATCGAACTCGTCTTGACCTTGGCTCGATCATGAGAGTGACACGATTCCGCGTCACCGAGGAATGTCGTGGTATTCCAAGGACGGACGATTATGAACTGTATTACCAGTTAACATATCAAGAAATCTGATTCGTCTCATATTAACTTTGACGTAATGTTGCTGTGTCGAGCAAATGCTAGTAACGAATGGAAAGAGACTTGATTTTAACGATCCAAACTCTTTAAAATATCTGTGATATAGAAAAATGGATCTGTAATTATTTGCTGTGACCAACGAATCGAGCACATTTCATTTAGTTCGTAATCGACGTTTAGTCGAAGCTATGTAACTCGTATTTAGATTCTACGCTTGGAAAGGCTTGAGTTCTCAACGAGAGAAAGGAGAGTGCACGGAATCGATGTCCTTGCGAACGAGCTGGATGTCAAAGCTGGAGCGGGTTCACGGAATCCGGACTCGTAAACACGCCACTACCATTTATTTTCGGGGAATATACGGCTTTATGCGAATCCAGTGGGCGAACTTTGATCGCGAGGTCACACACAAGGACTCGCTTTGAGGATTTGCTTTGAGGATTTGCTGTGAGGATTTGATTTTTTTATTCTTTCGGGACAAGTGATGAGATGTATGGATCGGCCGAAGAATAATCTGAAAAAGGTAAAGTAAGGTTTCTCGTATACAGAAAGGGCTAAGCAAAATTCGTATAATCCACTATTTCGATTACTTTGATGGTAAACTTGAAAAAGACCTGGTCATACGATCGTATCGAGTTCCGTGTGTAAAGTGTGTAGCGCATAGGTACTCGCGATATCGCATGACTACACGAGTAACCTAAACATAAGCGCAGATCTAATCTGCTACCCGCAAGCCCCGCCATCACTTAGATTCGTTTGAGACAATTCGTAACATTCATTCCAGTTAACAGTGTCTCGTTCGGTTCGAGTCGCTGAAACATAAAAAAAATGGTCGCGATCGGTCGCGACAATGCGAGGAAGCATCATCGCGGCACGTTCGATCGTCCTTTTTGCTGAATCGGCGTACGGACACTCCTTAATCGGCTAACGAGACACATAAGTATGAATCCCTCGCGACGCTCAGCCTGGATTACAAGCCACTTTCATCGCAAGTATGCTATTGTGCGTATGCACGGGCATTACATATTCGTTACGCGGATCTCGCGTTATTCTTCGAAGCTAACGAACCCCAGGTTCACTGGACTCCATCCCGCGTCCTTGAACGGATTCGCCAAGGAGTTCCGAATTGCGACACTCGTACATACATTTGTTACGCGTAATCTTGACGCGTCGAATATGGAACTTGTACGGTCTTGTAGTCGCGAGTGCCTATATTTATGTAGTTATTAAACGCTCATATAATCCTAGGGTTATATGCTACGCTCAAATGTATCATATTCAACTAGATACATTTGTCTAGTCGCGGAGGTATGTAATCACACGATCAGGTACTTGATCGATTGGATATTAACAAGTGTATATAATAGAGTCTTGTAGGTTTATAGTGTTATATTTGAACAAACGCATCGTTGATTTGTTAGGGTATGTGAGAATAATATGAAAAGTGTAGCGGGCCATGGCCGTAAAAAAAGTTTCAAGTTGAAATGGAAAAGTTCAAAACTGGGAAAGATCCATATTATTGTGTCTTTGAATATTAACTGTTTTGGATTACAAGCTCTAGATTGTTATTACTGTTTCTTGTAATCTTCGGCTAGAGTTACATAAGGTTAACTTTTTATGGTAACATCTGTTAATAGAAATGTACGGACGTGCTTCCTATGATATTCTTTTGGTATTGTAGCATCGAGCGAGCGACGATCAAAATTGGCATACAATATCTCTGTACTTATACTTATTTCAATATATTTTGCTATTACGAATTCATTCACTCGTTTCTTTATCAAACAAGCTTACACGTTGTACACCTCAAAAGTCATCGGTTTTAAAACAGATTGTGTCATAGTTGCACTTTAATGCGTTATAGAGTCGTACCAGCTTTAAAGCGTTAATACGGAACTATGAAGTAACTTTGTTCACTAACTTTGTTCAAGAAAGTCGTCTATTATTCTAATAGGACATTCGAGCCACGTGCTTCCAGCGAAAATTTTGAATGGAAAGTTCCTGATCTCCCAAATTCCCCAAGCGAAAGTCCTAGCTCGGTGAATAGTTCGATCTAGAGAGAAGAAATAATGAAAAGGATGGATATATCTCGATGTACGCGCAGCCATTTAAACTCGACGGCGATCAATTTCAATCAATAATGGAGATGTCGCGATGGAACTCGCCGCGTGATTCTACGAATCGTAGATAGGTTTGTAATTCGTGGCAGAAACATTTCTACGAAAGGGGAATCGAAGGGATTTCCTACTTACAGGCCAATCCGATGGAGCAATCTTCTAGGTCTTCGCGACGCGCCTCCAGTGAAACGCCACGCACTGATACGATGTTCGATTGCTCGTTCGTAATCTAGATCACTCGTAAATGTGTATTATTACACTGGCGAGCAATAACCGGAAGAAATCATTAATTAATCTACGCTCGTACGAGAACGAACCAAAAAGTCTGAACGGAATAGGCGAACGGGCGAAGCAGGAAGCAACAAGCCGAGCATTCGATGAAAAACAAAAGGAGAGACAAAGAAACCGATGTTTGCGAAATGTTACTCTCGTCGTTTTACGAAAGCCACGATAATTCCAGAGAACAGTAGCTACGTGGCCGATTTAGTTGAACTCGAAAGTATAGTAACCCAGTGGCACGAATATCGGCGGACCCGTGAACGTTCCTCGACGCTTTTCTCGTTCGTGAGTGAATGCCGAGTTGTGCTCGTCCATTGTATGCCAAATTCTGCGCTCCTTCCGACAGCTTTTGCGTCAGACCTGTAAATAAAAGCGAAGCAACTACGCCGGCGGCCTTCGCCGACGAATCCCGCGAATGACAATTCGCGTTTCTCTCCGGTTCCACTGCTTCACCGGCAACTGTGCTATTTTTCTTCCGAATACGAATGAAGTTTCGTGAGAGAATACCCGAAAGCAAGCAATAAATTAACGTTCGATCGGTAGCATCGAGTTGTGAAAGAGCACGAAACAGTTTCAGTTTCAAACTTGGCTTAAACCATTCTGAACATCTACGATTAAAAGATTCCAGTAGAAGTTATACGTATACGTAAAGAATTTTCTTTGGATCAAATGGAAAAGAGATTTCCGTGAGAGCCACTCTATTACGGTAGTTGAATAAAGTTCTAATTATTGAAAATACCAAAGAACGATAATTATTTAAATATGCATGAAACGCGAACTCGTTCGACGCATAGGATGTTTAGTGAGCGGAGTTTAGTACGCAGAGATAGCGTACAAAAGTATGCCGATAAATTAAGGCCAATTATTTGACTCCGCACTGAACCAAATCGATCGTTTTTGTTCCTCGTTTTATCATATGACAGGCCTCGCTTTTTAAAACACGTTTTTCTTAAACATTTAATAGATTGCTTTAACTAGACATGCTCTCACTTATTATACATCGAGCTACTTTTATTCACTCGAGTGTCATTTACAATTTACATGATCTTAATAGCGTTTCTTACGGCTATTTACCCAAGATGCGCAACATATAGTAATACACATGGCAATATCATGCTGTATAGGGTGTCCCAGTAATTATGGTATAATTTGCAAGGGCGTGAAAAGATACATCAAAAATATGAAACACGACTTTTTCGCGACTCTGAAAAACGATGCCTTAAACGGAAAAATTGTATTCTACACTTTTGTACCGAGCCATTAATTAACCGAACGTTCACAAATATTAGACGAACGTTCACATTAGATTTTATCGAAAACGAAACAACATATTAGAAAAACATAATTACCTATACCTTAGATTTATTTTTTCACATAATATCACTTGTCGGTCGTTCCACGATTAGTGGATCACCATGTATGTAGTCACATCCAGTTGCGCGTTAACGCTGGCATTCTACATTTCGCAAATGCTCCCCATCAACCTGTTCGTATCGTATAGTTATCCATAAACGTTCGCGGCGCTATTAAGCGGCAATGAACAAAGCCCAAGAGAGTAACCGACACGTTTTCAACGATGACATCTCGCAGAGGAGATATTAAGGTACAGTTACGTTTTCCACTCATTTCTACGCGGCACATGTACACGCGCCGCGTAATGCCGCATAAGCCATCAGGTCACCCATTCATTTTTCATGAAGAGCACGTACGTAACTCGAGGCTGGCGCAACGGGTGTCAAAGATTCTTAAACGAGTCATAGATCGGTTCGGTGTGTACCGCAATATGCTCATCGAACGTTTCGTCTACCAGGAACCGTTTTCGATTGAACGAATTTGCGTGTCTCGATGGATATTATCTCGCGTGACGATAGATTCGTAGTTTCATTGTGGACGTAGTGATTTACACATTTATTCATATCGACGCGAAAAATGATCTTCAGAGATTTGACAATTTTCTCGACAATGAAAATTTCGCAATTCGATGTAAACATGCATCGGAAATTTTGCTTACTTTGCATTAGTTTAAGAATGATTAATGTTGTAACAACTCTATTACATAAAGGAAAGGAAACATAGCTGAAGCCGTTAACGAAAGTGGATCGCGTATCGCCTTCTAGAATCGCAGATAATGTCGCCTCTCGATATTTCATCGAGTTATTTACGTTGTTTGGGCTCGACAGCTAATGTCAGCCTCTATTTTGCCGATTTGCATGCGAGATTACGGGGAAATGTATATGTGTACCGACAGGACAACGATTGACAAGGGTAAATGATACAAGTCTGATCCGTCTACGTATCGTTAAATAACGTAGACGAATCGAGCTTGTCGCGGACGTATGTACTGACCCAAGGAAAACTAAGTGCATTATACTAACAGATTTTTACGTTTAAATAGCAAACGAAGCACGTTTTTGCTTCGGTTCTTCACTTTCATGAAGTCGACGCTCACTTAACATTTGCACTGCATATTTCAGCGAGATATTCAACGGAGGAGCGTCCGTGTCGTTTGAAAATTAAAATCTTCGAACACCTGGAGCAAAAGGTGCCAAGCGTAACAAATGCGCATAGAAAACAGTACGTGTGAGAGGAGCAAACGAGGGTCCTTATATATATTCAAAGGAGAAAGAATAATACGATGGAAGAGCGCGCGCAGAAATTAGAGTAACTCCATTGTGGGAAGAATTGAGCAGTACGAATTTCAATAAAAAACTGTAACGAAAATCTGCTACAATAACACCTGCACAAAATATCGTTTGATTAGTTTTTCAATTATTTCACAACCAAACGTCGTTCGAATTAAATCTCATGCTACTGTATCGCGTAATCGTCTGCCTGCGGAGGATCGGTCCGTGACGAGAGTCGCATCAATTCATTCCGCGATGCTCATTGTTCTTCAGAGAACGTGAGAGCCATTTTAACGAAACCGTATTCTCGCGACATGACAATTGCAAAACTTCTCGGATGTTCGTGCAGCCTTCGTGCAAGAAAGAGAGAAGGGGCACAGAAAAGAACAAAATAGTAAAAAAAGACAAAAAAGGCGTAAAAGAGGAATGTGATGTCGTTTATGGCGCGTCACGACGTTTCCTTCGAATAGGCGACGTTGATATCGCGTTATGCAATCGAGCTTTAGCGATTACCCCCGACGCGACGTCTCTTCTACGAGGAAACCGTAAAACGCCACGCCTTCCGCCCCGTAAATGTAACGGGTCACGGTGAGCTTAGCGTGTAAGAAAAGGGAAGACCTTGGAATACCTTGTACGTGGATTTATCTCGGCTTGTCTCGCGCCCCGATCCGCTCGGAATTCTCATATTTGGGTTGAGCGCGTCGTTAGCGTAGTTTGGTTTTTTGCCAGAAACGCGTTCTGTCCCGTATAACTGGATGCAATCAGTCTTTTTCTGCGACGCGCGGTGCCCTGGTGATTTGTTTTATGGACAGTTACAGTGAATTAATAACGCCCATCTATCGATCATGATTGAGTTACTTGACGAGAGTTACTTTCACAGCAGTTTTCTTTAATTTTAGATATCTGCGATTTCCTTTTTAGATTAAGCCGTCTCATAATCTGGTTTAATTAATAGCTTAATTAATTTCATAGCACGAGCATTTAATTCTTCGGTCGTTATAGATATCTCTCGTGTGGATATCTTCTGTTAATATTTTGTGGCCGGAGTTATAATCATTTCGCGATATTACGACACAAATAATTATCAATTTATAACTAGACTACGGTCTTCCTGCATTTATTGAGAATTTGAAAGATATAAATGGTCAATACAATCGTTATAATATTTAGAAGAATCATATTTTTCTCATCTCATTTCCCAATCTTTTAACTGTATCCATTAAGATATGAATTTGTATAAATATCCATTTATGACTTTCTTAGATATTTTCCAAAATATATGGAAATTAAACCCAGCACACTTTACAGAACTGAAAGAGTTAGCCCAGAAAAATGAACAGGAAGACCCGGAAGACTCAGCCCACCTCTTAACGAGAAGGCACCAGGTAGCATCGTTCCACTTTGCCCGTCGATTAACCCACATATCAGTCGAAGTGCATTCGCGCTTTATTTTTTCGCGTTACACCTACGCTACGTGCGGCCAGCTATGCGTAACAAGAAGTAGCTTCATCTCTGTCAGACGATTCACTCGCATGCATACTCGAGCACTAATGGGTTAATGCATCTTGTTGCACCGTTCTTCGATCGGCTCGGCTCGCGTGGAATTCTCGTTCTCCAGATGCGCCGCTTTATCCAGGCAAATGCGTATTCGCTTTTTTTTCTCAGTTTTTCTGATCTCGAGAGAAGTGCAAGCCATTTAGCCTGTGATAGGCAATTTGTTCCTTGTCTTTCGTCCTTTTTCTTTTCTTAACAACGATGTGATGTTTCGTGTCATTTAAGAGAAAATATACAGGTACAATCTTTCTCCATAATTTCCTGAGTATTTGACGAAATACGTGTTTAAAGAAGTTACAAAGTTATCGCTTTTTTCTACAAAGATGGCCAGTTACGAAATATTTTTCATCTGAATTTTCTCACTCGGGATAATCAAGATCTCAACGATATTACTAACGTAAGAGAAAATCGCCACGACAGATGTTGCGTTGGTTTTCAAGAGGGATATATGTATCTTCATCCCTCGAACCAGCGAATCCGTCGAATTTTCGATGGGCGTTGCGCGTGGATCGGAGCTCGATTAGGCGATTAAGCTTTTCGCACCACCAGCCACGAACTCCTGGAGGGTAGAACTAATAAAATTCAGGGTTGACGAAACGCGGGCGGACCCCTAATTTCGCGGGTGCAGCCTCGCTCTTAGATAAGGCGGCCAATTGAATTGCTCGGTGATCACTCGTCGTCAGCGAGCGGAATATTTTTCAATTTGAATACAAAGCGGAGGATCGATTATTCGAAACGAATGGGCTCGCGGAGGCATTAAACGCGATATATTACAGTGAAAATTGGGGCTACGAGGGTCGAGAAAATCGCTGAGCTTTACACGGCGAGGAAATTTAAAGATGTATTTCAACATTGAATTACGTGGCTATTTATCGTCGAACGTTTTAATAGTACTCGACAATCTATATCTCAACGAAACAAGATAAACGTACATAATGAAGTTTTCAAATAAACTCTTCATCAAAATGTACTTTTTTTTAAATCTTCCAGATGTATCTTGTTCTTACTTGAACGTTGCTAAACTTGTAAACGACCACATAGCAGATTCATCGAATACGCTCGTAAGAAGGCGAAACAAATAGGTGTCATCCGAACGAAACGAAAAAGCGACCACTCCGGTTCGAGAGAGCCGATTAACATTTTAATCATTCAATTAACACGCACACGAGGCGAGGCTCGCCGTGCGTTTCCATATTTATTGGCTAATTAGCAGCGTTGCTCGCGCGTCTTAATTGAACAGGCCCGAGGAGGCTCGAGGCCGAAGCTTGCGCGAGATTCGCAATTTCCAGGGTGGCGAGCGGCGAATTAAACGCCGGGGCTAACGAGCATGACCGCCTTGTACCGATTTGGTGTGTTGCAATCGAGTTTTCGAAACGATTTCCCGATCGCGATTCGCGACACGCGTCCACTCTCCACCGGATATAACGCGTCGCAATCATCGTTCCTCGCGATCATATCGACGAGAATATGCTAGAAAGCCGAGCTCCTCGAGGTGATCGCCCAAACAAGATTCTTATCTTCTTCACGCTAAAATTTCTTTGAGCCTAAGTGCCTGTTCATTGTACGGAGAGATTGAATTTCAAATATTTGCGAGGTTGAGATGTTTGAACAG
The DNA here is from genome assembly GCF_011952255.1 of Bombus vosnesenskii. NCBI lineage: Eukaryota > Metazoa > Arthropoda > Insecta > Hymenoptera > Apidae > Bombus > Bombus vosnesenskii. The sequence continues at coordinate 2,162,232 of NW_022882960.1, forward strand.
AAATATTATTCTAAAAGATCGATTGTGAGGTATACATTATGAATTTTTATCAAACAATGAAAAATTCGAACAAATTCCGTGTTTAATTGGATATCAAAGCTACGGTACTTTCGAAAATATAGCGAAAACGATGTCCTTTTAAAATTATCGACAGCCGTAAAGTTATTTCATAAGATGCATTTAAGATTCCTCGACCCCGTACATAAGAAACTGAACACAAGATATTGGTCCATAAAATCTTACAATACGCCACACTTTTACTTCCATACAAAGCCAATTAAACTAACAATACACCGAACGAGTTCCAACAAACCACTCTTACCCAAAACTCAATCACGCCATTACAAAAACGAACCAATTCCGACTCCATGACATTTCTCCACCGGAAGCCACAAAGAAAAGAAAAATGTCATCCACTTTCACGATCGGTTGCGGTAAAATTTCGTCGGGCGTTCGCGAGAATTTCTGTGTTTGCTCGAGGATCACGATTCTTTTTCAGGTGTGGACATTTCCTTTCGGGAGCGGTGATCGTAATTTCACGTACGTCCTATTAAAACGCCCGCAAACGTCTCGTTCTTATTCACGCCACGATCGCGACGCCTCCTCTTCTTCGTCTACGTAATTGGGTTAACAGAACGCTGTTCACCTCGATGGCCGTGGCCGAACGCGGCTTCCGGCGCGCGACATCGCTTCGTACTTCGAGGAAACACCGTCCACCTTCCGGGTAATGATCGTCAATACGACAAAACGTAGGGTTGCTTGTGGTCGACTCGTAAAAAAGAAACGTCGCTAGTAATTGGTAGGTCTTGTTCTCTTTCACTTGAAGAATCTCGGAGAAATTCACGCTCACGGAAAGTGAGAACAGATTGTACATGGCGAAAAGAACTGGTAGCTCGATCGGTTTCGAATGGTACGCAAGAGCTGCATGACCTAGAGACAGGGCAGGCTTTGAGTGCCTCAGAAGCTAAATTAATTGATTTTTATTGATTTTTTAATTCCATTACACAGGTACAAGTTGCGATGATTTTGTTGATGCTTGTGCCCGAAAGTAGACAGTTAAAATTCAAAGAGTACTCATTGCAAATCTGAATATCTCTCTGCTTATTCTTCTTAAGCGCATCTATAAAAAAGAAACTGACCAATACGAAAATGGGAAATGAAACAGGATCTTCGAGCCCCTCAATTCACTAATTTAAATTTGACTTTCACCGAGCGATAACCAAGTTCACGAAGCGCAAAAAGACACCACCGGAGCGGTTGTTGCTCAATTAATCCGACCAGGGAGCGATCGAGGGACAAGCGAGAGATGTATATTCCGAACGAACGAGCAGCACATTAATTAATCATATGGCACCCACTTCAATTATCCGTGTTTCACGTGGTCGTTGCAAGTTGTTGGATCATTATCCAAACTGCCATGGACGTTTTTTTATTGGCCGCGACGGCACAATGACCCCCATCGGCACCCTGCCCACACGGTCCTGTCATAATTGTCAACGACGATCGAGAAAACCGTTTATTTGGGTCGGTGGAACGGAACTGGAACGTATCGCCGATTTATTATTAAGCGATCGGTGCTACATCGCACCGCGTTGCACCGAGCAACCCGATATTTGGAGCGTCCGGTTAATTGCAAGACGTCCAGTTAAAGAGCGTATCAATCGAAATGATCGTAAATTAATTCGACGATAAAGGTACCGGTGGACGTGGACCGGTTCGAGATGTGGATGAAAATAGGACCTCTTCACACGCGGGATCGTCGTCCATTGCGCCACCCCCCGCTGGTCCAGATGCATCTACTTAACATCAGCCAATAAATACGCGTGCACGTATGAAAATTCATTTGGAAAGTTATTTCGTTAATAATCTTGCAAGGGGACGTTGAAAGATAAAAGATAAGTTCCACAGATTACGGTGCTGATAAATATCCTATCATCGAAGAAATAGGTGTTATGTATAGAAACACGTGAGTGTGACCTATTTATTAGATTTTTACATGCGATGAGATTCATTTTTAAATATTAAAACACACACGCGATGGTGTCGTACAAATGACGTATCGCGAGATATCTCGTCCAAGGATACTAAAGGCTTAAACTTATTCTAAGAACTTTACGATTTATCAAAAGTAATAAGAAACTATTGAAAAATGTTCGAACAGTTCAGTATATAATAGAGGAACTCGTTGCATTCAAGTTTTCAAACGACATACCGTTTCGCCAACGCTACGTTCACCGATAAAAGGTTCGCCGATAAGCGGCGACAAGTCGCCCGAATAGATCATTGCCGTATACCTTTACTTAATTGCGATTCAAGGTTCTCCGGCACTTTTGCGATCGGTTATCGAGAAAATGGGAAACGCAGAAAGCGGAGGTCACGTTGTCGCGTTGGCCTCGTTATCACCGAACGGAAAGCGTCGTCGCCGGACACGGGCATGCACGATCGATTGATAAGACCAGACATTGCAATCCACTCAGGTTTGCGCCGGCTAATCGACTCTCCGTGAATACGTTTCTAATTGCGAAAGTTACTGGCAAGGCGCTTTCGCGTCTTCGAATTAATGGCCGCGATTCGATCTGACCATTACGGGGCGCAAATGAGATTCCAACCATTTAAACAATCCCCTCGAGTCACGGCAGAAAAATAATCGCTGCCATTAGCGAGCTCGTGCGCTTCTTAACGTAGTTCAATTTACGCGGCGTTTATCGGTCGGTATTGCAGGAAGATGCTTCGAGTGGGTGACACTAGGCGGCACCACCTTACTAGGAAATCGAGTTACCGATCCTTCATGATCGAGATCTGTTGAACCACAGATGGAAATTTGCTTCCTTAAATCTTATTTAAAGATCTTTCCCATTGTGAATTTCTTTACATTTTGATTCTATATGCGTATGTCTAATATAAGAAAACATACGTTTTTGTGTTGAAAATGTCTTTTATTAAAGAAGTATGTAAAAAAGAATGACATTATCGACGGGATACTTGTCGGTAAAATAGTATAGATCTATAGATCATTCTAACTTTCTTTTTAATGTTTACATCCTTGTTTACTCTCGATCCTTCCTGATATATTCGTTACCCTGCGTTCCATGAATTATAAAAAAATAGAATAAATATTCCTTTCAAATTGGAACAGGTTCTTACGTCAAAATCACATTCACTAGTGATACGCACAATTACTTAAAGTACATTCGATCCATTTTTTGCAGTTTTCCTGTCCAACGAAATCCGAAAGTCATCGTTACACGTTCATCGGTCTAAATGAAATCCTTATCTCTGATCTGATCCAATCTATGGAGCATCTAATATTCATATTACGCCTTCCTTTAAAGCCGAAGCTAATACACTTCCTTCTATCCTTTTATTGTTTCTTTTTTCTCTTTTTTTTTTTTTTTTTTTTTTTGTTAAACGAAACACGTGTACCTTTTCTCCGATTGATTTGACCAGTAGCAAAGGAGGAAGTTTGCGAAACTGGCGGTGATATTTGCAACCGGCCACAAAGAAGCCTTTTATTATCTTTCAGTCATTTCGGCCGACTCTCCTCGGGATTTCTTTGGTATCGAACCGTGACGAAAGACTCGATGAGACGTGAAAAAAGTGAAATCTCGGGACATATATGGGCCGATCTTGACTTGCTTTCGATCCCATTATTTGAAACAGTTAGCGTAGCGCTCAAGTCGAAGCTTTCGTAGATATATACTCAGACTTTCGCTTATGTTCCAAAATTACAATTCTAACTTCCATCTCGCTTGATCAGTTTATTAATCAGTTAATTAAAGTACTGAATTTTCAATCTTATCTTTAATGATTCTAACAATCTTTTTTCCCCTTTTTCAATATTTTTCGACCGATTTATGTATCCTATTCATCATCAAAATAATGAAGAGGTGTATTCGTGCATTCTAGGGTACTTACCATCGACGTGAAGTAGAACTTCTCGAATTCTCTCTCGTGAAGTCGCGCCGCTGATAGATTGGTCGCAGAATGTTGCGCGTGTTTCGATAGCACGTCGTCGCCTTTCTTGCAGAACCAGGATAGTACCTGTAATAATACAATGTTATTAATAAAATGGACAAATTGTTTATCATCGACCGGTATCGATTGAATTACTTTTCTTTTCGATCTTTTAGAAAGTAGAAAACTAAAAATCACCTCCTGCTTTAAAACTTTTGCGTAAAACTTGAAACCACAGTACCATTGTACCAACAGTTTTGTTGTAATCGCTAAACATTTCAACGTAACACAGTGAGTAACACAGGCGCGCGATAAACTTCAAGTCAAAACTCATGACTGGCATCGTCAAAGTTTCTCCAAGCGCAATATTTGCTACCTTCTAGCACGTAACTGGAGAATTTAACGCGGCAGGACAGTGAGTAATTAACGTCTGCCTGGATTCGTTAAATAATTAAGAACGATCGTGGCTGTTCCGTGCTCGACGGCGGAGGTCTGGTTATTTATGAACGTCATAGTACACCTCGAGTGAAACGTTTGAACACACGACACGCTAGTCTGTTTTACGTGCTCCTGCGTTCTTCCAATAAATACACATCTCGTACCAAATTCGAGTAATTTATTAGCGAGACGAGAGAAAGGAAGATTCACCCATTTTGACGTTTTCATTTTATTGTACGATTTTTTTTCTTATTCCAGGCATTTACGTAACGACGACGGATGAAAAGTCGGTGATGATCGCGAATAAGTTTTCTAAACACTTTAGAATCTGTTAATAACGTAACCCCACTCGTTTGCATAAAGTTTGCATAAAGAAAATAAAATGCAGTAGACGCAAAATATTACCAAAATTCCACGCAGTACGCAATCTGTTGTACATGATTAACCGAATAGACAGTCTTCTCACTAACCAGAAGAGATCTGATTTTCGCTTCGTCATCCCATCAATGCGCCAGCTGTTATTCTACTTATACTCTATCCTCGACACCTTGCAAAGCTCATAATTATTTCCTATTCTGCTGGAAAGGAAAAAACGAAAATCAAAGAGCAGAGAAGCAACGCAACATCTTCTCTTCGCAACTCGACCAAACAAAACTTTATCGATTCGATTTTCCAGCACGGAAAATCAGTTTCTTGGTGATAGATCAGATTCACCTGCCGAGCACGCGTTATCCCCGGGGCAACAGCTCGGTACGGCTATCCGCGTGCTCTTTTAGCCGATAATTAGATCGCTGGTACGGGCGTGTCACGCGTGATTAATGATTCGTCGTTGCGGTTGGACGTGGCGGCGAGCGAAAAGTCCGCGAGAATAATTAACGGGAACAGCTGGAAGAGAGAATGTGCCGATCGAGTACGAAGAGCATGTGGAAGGAGGAGCGCGAGATCGTCCTCGCGATTATCATCGTCGTTGTCGACGTCGAGGAGCTCGAACGAAGGAAGCCAGCTAGTTTGTCCGTGGAAGGACCACAAAACGTGTCAGATCACGAGCAAAGTTTGGTTTTTCGGGTCACTGGGCCGCGTTAGGCGGGCGACGATCGGACAGAGGCGTGGACGCGCGAGAGGAACGCCGCGAGTGGGATTAATTCGCCGAGATTTGGCTGGTCGTTTGAAAAAGTGTGCCGGTAATTGCGACCGACCGGCTGAAGGATGGTTACCCACAGATGGATCATGGAGGAGCGAGGGACGAGGATCGAGTAGAAAGTAACGAACGAGAATGTTAGCGACTACTGCAGGTCCCGATGCTTTTGGATTTCTTGATTTATGAACCAGGTTTAAGATACTCGTGATCGAGGAAATTTCGTGATCTTACAGCTATATACTTAATGGTATTGTCGTTAATAAAAATTGGAGGAGTATAGATGTTCTTGTAACTTCGTTGCGTAAGTTTAATGGATCTTTCTATATGGATATCGTAATATTCCAGCGTGACAACGTACGTCCGTAAGTCACTTGCCTACAATTACGATACAGATGAAACTTGAACTATGCTATACTATATTTCAAGCCTACAAACCTATTCTCATAAACCATTATATTTAAAATCGACAAGTCTAATAAGTTACACGAATATAGACACGAATCTTGAAGCAGACCAAAACAATTCACAGTGGAAAACTTACAACATTTCAGGAAACGAAACTTAAGCAAAAATTTCTTAACCTATGTCCCTTACGGACAAACAATATCCAAGCAACCTATCAGATCCAAGAAACATAAATTCCCGTTTCCATTCACCGCCAATAAAATAATCTTCGACTTCTAGCTATTCTTCGACCAGTCGATAGCTTGAAGCTATGAAACCGAGTCTCACAGAAACGAACACTTTGTCCCATCCTTTTAAGGATTAAGCGGAAACTTCTTGGATCATAAGCGCGCAGGTTATGCGGGTTACTGGGCCGCGAAATGCGATGAAACTGCGACGATGGAAGCGCGTGCAGGTGCAAGCGTGTACAAACGACGTGCGCGTTATCGCGCGGTCACGTCGTGCCGTGTAAACACACGGCTGACAGGTATTTAGATTCGAGCGTGGCGCGCGTCGCTTCCGCCTGCGTCGCATCTTCTCACGAGAATGGACGATCCTATCGTCAGCGAGGAATGTCCGATAACACGCCGTCATGAATTAATATGGACACCTTCTGCACGCTACAGGCATCCTGCGAAAGTTGTCTTCCACGCGAAATCACGGGGTCGTGATCTGCTGGCGATCCGCGTCTCGGATCGTGCGTATTCGCGTGGGTGTTGGATGTTTGAAAATACGACGGATGGGTGGAAGAGGGTGTAAGTGAGAGAAACGTGCGAAATTGCTGTTTCTGGTGGATAACGGCGGATTATGAATTTTGATATCTTCGTGAACGTAAACGAGCCTCTCACAAACCAATTGAATAAACTTCGCTTTTTGGCGATTTCTTAATCTCGTTACATAAATACTGACACGATCGATGTTTCATTTCCAAGAAACAGTTCAGTTAAAAGTCAATAATTCGACGACAGATACCGCAAAGATATATTGGTTAAGCGAATTTGCTGAAATTGCTGACGCACCGTGTGCATCGTATAATGTCTACTCAATGCAATCAGTGACGCATCATATGCGTCACGTGAAGGAATTCGTGTTATCATTATCAGACAGTACCGAAGAAACTGGTCAGAGAAATAGGATCACGCAGAAATAGTATTGCAGAAAATATTGTATGAAATTACAAAGTGGTGTTGGTTTTAAGATAAAAAAGTAATGCACAGTAATGGAAGCTATCAAGATTTCAAAATATCTATTCACAGAAATGAACCTCTAGTTGCAGATCGATTTCAAATAAGTTAATGACTAAACGATCCAGTCCATAAACTTTTTCGCTGGTCCGAATATATTCGTCTGTGTCTAACAAGAATTCGTTCTCGATCCTTTTATATGAAGCGCTCTATATGAAGCGCTCATTGTCAAGATCACACCGATAAGTTTTATAGCAAGCACATAGTTTCCTAAATAGAATACGTTCCACATAGCGACCGAAGCGGTCTTTGTTACCAAGCTGAATGAAGACCTTCTTCGATGCACCTTTCCCGAAACGCGCGTTTTACGATGCCGCCTCATTTGGCTGTTGGGGCGAGCCTCGTTTTATCGTCCCACATTCGTGGCGTGGACGAGATGGAAAGGACGTCGAACCAGGAACATGATCGCTTAGCTCGGAGACCCATCGAGACCCAAATTTTTATCATCGACCCTAGGGTGCTCGTGTTCATCTCCCTTTCATCCTCATTCGGGGTGCTCAGTGGGTTTACGGGCCAGGATCCTCGCTTTCGACGATAATTTTATGACCCCTATGGAGTTTCTGTTATAGGGATGATTGCTGGTTTCGTTAAGGGCTTTGAAATAGGGCTGATCTTATAAAAGATAAATGGGATAGGGGAAAGAATGAGAATCGATGTCTGATTACATAGTGCAATTAGTTTTGTTTATATAATTGGACAATAGGTTCGTGCATTTTCAATTGCGCGTGGCATATCACGTCGTACCTCTAGTGAATCAGCATTTTGACTTCGTAGCGTGAGTTATACGAAGCTTTCATTATAGAAGATGATTCTTGGTTGTTCGAACGTGCTGTTGTATCGTTCAAAATACGTAATAATTAATACATAATATATCGTGTATAGGAAAGTACTGAGAAAATGAGTAAAAAAAACGCAAACAAATTTTTCATTTTAATCTTTCCAAGGCACAAACACCGAGTGGATCTGTAGGTAGGACTGGGATCGGTAACTAAAGCAACCGTGCCCAGAGGTGGAACATGGATCAATAGCATGAGATGGGTCACCCACGCGAGAATCGGTGGCTCCCTGTCGCTGAAAGTTCGCTGGATTCTCGCATCGATAGTCGCATCAATCGGTCTATCGGTCAGCCCGATGTCAGGCGAGATTAGCGCAGGCTAACGTTTATTTACACGAAGCTACGGCGTGTAAGTATACGGAGGATTAATGGCGGATACATTAAAGCGCATCTCTCGCTTCTATAACGCGTATTTATAGGTATCTCAACACTGACGTTACGTTACCTTGTCTCTGTAACTCGGGAACAGTCTCTATGATCGAGTCTCTATGATTAAACAGATAACTGTAGAACAGTCTGGCACGTCTATTGTATCGATAAAATCGATTCGTAATTTAATTATACAAGTTTCGCTGATCAATATTCAGGCAAAGTGGCTACAAAGGATCGTGTCATAACACTTTCAGAGAGAAATGCAAAACAGTGGGAGTTCCCGTATTGATTATGCATGGACGCCTACGAAAAGTATCGATGAACGAGTTTTAATCGATTCCCTGTGACGAGAATGTCTACTAAGTCAGGCAACCTACAAGAAACTTGAATGTACGAACGCTTTATCAAGTTACAATGACGCAAATGGCTGACAGGGAAATTCAACAAGGAATTTAAGATACATTAAAGACAAGGCATCGTGTTATCACTACATACTTCGCACAACACGGAAAGGTACAAAAAAAGTTCAGCCAAGAAAAGAGAACAGCAGAGTTTCGATTACACAACGCAAAAAAAACCTGCTCGCAATTATACCGAAATTTCGACGTAGAAAGCAAAGTACAGAGCGTGTTATTTTCCTCAGCTACATGTAACACGTCCGAAAAACACGTTGCATAACGTCGAATTCAAGGAAACGAACGAAAGTTCGCTGTAGAGGACTATGGTCGTGGTTTTGGGTCGAAAATTGACGACACCGTGAGAGAGAAGAGCGATCCAGCATGCGACGAGCGAATAGTAGCCATTAGTCTCCGGGACAAGTGCTCGTTCTCGATGGAACAATTACTCGGGCCTTTAACAGGCTGTAAAATAGTGCTTCTCTGCGCGAAACGCAAAAAAAAAAAAAAGGAGATGGAGAGAGAGAAAAAATGAGGAAGCTACGTCGAAATTCAGCCGGGCGCGTTTTATTGCTTCGTTCGGCCGCCGACGATGAGATTCGGTAAGTATGCCGTAGCCGCAATCAACGTCTTCAATGAGTAATCGCACAGCCCAGAGGCTCATTCTCGTTCTCGTTGGCGATCGAGAAAGAGAGGCGGACGACATTCGTCTCGATCCTTCTGAATGGACTTGGCCGATCGCCCGTAGGAGAGAAACAATTTTGTACACGGACGAGGATCATTTCTCTCGATGTTTTTGAACGGTTAAAGTTACGCGTGGTAATGTATACGACACGCGTGGTACGCTAATGTCGTTCGAAGGAGCATCCAATTAGTCTCGAGTAATGTTAATGGTGGGTGACCGACGAATCTGTGGAGCGCTCTAGATTGGGTGCACTCGTGAAGATAGCTGCTCTTGTTGCTCTTGTTGCGAGAAATGCGAGAGTATCATGATGGACATTTGTTAATATTTACGTTTGCTAATGAGCATATATGGTACAAACGATAGTCCTTTTTTAGGCATCGAAGGTTTGCTACTACGCGTTAAGGAAATAACGGACTCAGAGGAATTGCGATGACATTTAGACACGCTTTAAAATTGTAGTATTTCAAGTTTCTATTTCTTTACGATATAGACATGTTTCTGACATATTCGACGCTGAACGATTCAGATACCCTGACTTCCTATCTCACATTTTATGATCGCTCTAAAATTATCTACATATATCGCACTGAACAGGTAGTACGAGAATACACCAGGAATTAAGCAGAACCGTGGAGGAGTATTTTGGTGCACGACTACTTTGCATACAATGGCCCATAATTCTCTGTCTATGAATTCTAATAAATAATCAAATCTGCAAAGACCCGGTATAAGATTGACGGCGATTTATCTTTCGCGAAAGGCTCGTGGCTGAAAATCCTGTGACAGACAAGCGACTACGGACGCGTTTTTTTGTGGCGCAACACGTTCGAACAGAGGACTAGCCAGATATTATACGACGATTTCATAAATTATGTAAGCGCTCTGGTATGCCCAACACGGCAGCTCATAAATTACCCGCGATCAATGTACCGGCTGATTTTTATCAGGCAACAAGTATGCAGCTTGGTGATTTAAATGCAGCGTTACGCGAGCACCAGACCGATACTCCAAACGCGCTAACGAATCGGGTCGATTGATAACGATCGATTGACCTACGTATCCGCGTCAACGAATTACTTCAATCACCGTTATCCACCTTATGCCTAACACAATTCATTCCTGTGAAATAATCCTCCGTGATATGTGTTCGTGAAATCTCTCCGTGTGATCCCTTTTCTCTATCTTCCTCTCTATTCAACGATCTGTTATTAAATAATACAGTCACATATTCACTTACTTTCTCACCTAAGCAGTTCTCAAAATTTCTCAACATCCTATATACCTCGTCCTTTTATAATTTTTGTCATTTTATCGAACATTTTGAACGACGATTGCTTAAAAAATCTTGCATCGTCGTATAAATAATAGAAATTAATAATGATAGTAATAGTTGGTTTTGCATCTCAGTACACGCTCCGTATAAGTGCGTTAATCAGATTTTGGACTTTTTGAAGCCATTATTACGACGAATTCTTAAGAATCGAACAGAGACTGTTCGTTTACAGGCCGAGCGAATTCTCGAGTATGGTTTGTAAATTTATAGCAAAGCAGACTAGCTATTTCAGCTAACATCGGTTAATTTCTGTTCCTTATTTCAAATAAATATTAAATTGACATGTGTATAGATCTTAATAAATTCCTATTATTCCTGTATCCTTAAAATTGCTATTCGATATATTTATATCAATATTTATAGCAGGACTAGGTACATTCCAACGTCCACTTTGCGTGTTATCGACGCTGCGACAGTGAACACAGGGACAAGCCTAGAAAGAGCATCCAGACTATTAATATTCCGTGGAATCTGATTGCAAACGGTGGTCTGATTAGTTGCCTTGCTCGAGTCAGATCGCGATTAAACAAAATGAAAACGAGCCACGAAGGGAGGCGGGAGAACCACGAGGGAATAGAGAAAGAGATAGCGGCGCTAGAAGCGCGCCAGGTAATGAGGATACAATTTACTTCTAATAAGAAGATACGCGTCATATTTTATGAGAGTAGCAGTCGCTTCCGCGCCATGTATGGCGACCAGTTCGCGTTAAAGCTATTTGCGAGCGCGCCAGCCCATTAACAGGCGCGAATGTCTTAACGAGAGACACTACGAGCGAAACGAAATCCCTTGGATATCGCACCCTTATCCTTTGCAACCCTCTCACACGCGGACAGCACAATGAAATTCACCGTATAAAATACCGTAGCTTAGTCGCGCGGGTTTTACGCTGCCGGCTCGAGGAATGATCATACGCACACACGGTAGGCGTTCACTAGCTTGTAAATCCTCCCGTGAAATTAACGAGCCTCCACCGATTGCCGCGCGTCGGTGTACCGCACCGCCATGATATTTTTTCAGTGCCTCTTGTCGTTTCTGAGGTCGTTCCGATGTTTAAACGGTTGTTCGGGATCCGAGATTTGTGGATGTGTGGCACTGGGCTTGATTTTACGGATGCCTCAAGCTTGTTGAGAACGTAAGGTGGAATTTTTTGGAACGTGGAATGTGCGTGCTTTACGTTTCGTTTTCTTCCTTTTTGGCACGAAAGTGGCGATTCTTCTTATTGCGAAAAGATATACGACCGATCCTTCGAATGCTTGGAACGCGTGTTTAAGAATAGCCGCAACTACCGTATTCTATGCGTAAGAGTGAATTGGGAAGATGGAAAGATTTTTTAATAATTAAGTACACAAGGAATTTTCAAGCTTGACATTTTTCTGAAAAGCTCGTTGTCGAACGAAGGAACTTTATCCTCCTTTCTCGACTTACTCTTGTCCAGAATGTAATCTTCTGGGTGGAAGTACCACTCATTCAGAAATGTCTTTTATATTTACAAGAATCGCAATAAACGAAACGCGTTACAAAGTAACTTGTAACCAGCGATCATAAAGACGTAGGGAAAAAAAAGATACCGGCCGTTAAGAGGATCCATATAATCCGAGTCTCGTACAAATCTTGGCGGATAACACTACCGTGGATCGTCAACCTAAATCATACTTCTTAACCAGCGATAATTGTCAAAGCGGCGAGGGCAAAAAGGTGGGCCACTTACGAGGCATCGTCGGTGGATTTACATGAAAGAAAGCCACGAAAGGATGGGAAAAGGAAAGGTTGGAAGTGAAGAAGGAGCCCACGGAAATTGCAACCGAATCAATTTGATCGCGAGTCGTTTGTATCAGGCCCGGAGTCTATTTCAACTCTAATCGCGGTTCCCTCCTCTAATGACAGTGAACACCGACGTGGCGCGTTCCTCCGTGTGTAAGTCGCGAGCGTGTTCAGCCACGGTTGCCTACCGTACTGTCGGTTAAGGTGATTCAAAGTGAGGAGAGCTGCTTTCAGTGAAGTAGACGGCAACTGATTACGCAGTTTCGAGGAAGAGAGCCGACGACTGGGTGTATCGTATATGGAAGGAAGGGTTCTCCGCTGGGACTCGAGATTATAGTTATTACTGTAATAAAGATACACGGTTTGTTTGCTCTCGAACGCGAAGGAAAAGGGGGCTTCTCATCCTCGGCAACGCTCGCCGAGAGGAATGCCGCGATTCATTCGGTCGGCTCGCGGGAATACAACCGTCCCCGACGTGTAATAAAATGTTTACACTGGCTAAACGGTTCCCTCGATTCCTCTACCATCTTACATGCGACCGCGTTTTTTACTACCTACTTTTCCTGCATTTACCTCTTCTTATATAAATTCTTTTTTCTCTTCTTCTTGCCACGGACACAGATAATTCTAAACAATGACATACTTTTTAGGCTGAGAAAGGCACTTGCCAGTTTTTACGCTTGTTCGAATCACGAGCTTACGGATTGTTAATTAATTCCGATTCTCCAGATTCAAATGCGAAATTAATCTAGGTAATCGAATCTAGAGGGTGGGAATTAATTACCGATGGAATTGCGAGAGGATATTAATTAATTGCAAAAGGATACATTGAGAAGATTACAAGAGTTTGCAGCGATTAATAATTTCTCGAAGCTACTTAATTTACTTAGTTGCTGCAAACATCCGTATCGTAAATTGACCCTTGTAAAGCTCGTTATTTAAAATAAAAGTATTATGGCTGAAGCTTTCCTATTTCCTTGATACTCCATGCAATACTTGTGTAGTTGGGATAGTAGTAATCGCTAACGAAAGATTCATCGACACCCTTGAAAAACTATCGAAGGTAGAAACGTGACAGAAGAGGGGCGGGGAACGGGGCAGGAGCTATTTCTTTCGGATGATCGTTGTCCTCTCGCGGATACGTGATTCTTCCGTGGCGAACACGGTTCTGCTTTTAGCACAGTGCCAGGTGAGAGTGCATTTTATGGACAATTAACGATCGTTCCCACGGGAACACTTTGTAGGGGATACTCGGTTTCGTCGATCCTGCGTTCCCGCTGATAAGCGGATCGAACGTGACCAATTAAAGGACGCCTTGTACGAGATCAGTTTTCGTTTCGCCGTGCGCCGCGGACTTTCGAACGCAGTTTCACTCTCGAAAAACGGGTACGTTCGTGATCTCTTCGCATCCCATTTGTCGTGTCGCGAATCCCCGTTTCCTCTCGAAGTAGAATCGTTAGAGAATAATCGTTAGAATTAATTCTATTAATCACCTACTAAGTTTTGGTCATTTATAATTGTATTTCTTTCTTAATACAAGTTCAGTTAGTCGATCGAATATACGTAGAAAAAATGTAATATTCCAATCCTTCGTAGGAAAAATGTATTGTTGACGATTCGAACGAAGTTTCCATCTCGAATTTCTTCCAGATGAATTTTTATTCTTATTGCAAAGAGTTTCAAGTATTCGATTTAACGTATGATTGTATAATACAGTAGAAACATTGTTAGGCATCGTAGAATCGTCCTCGAATTTTTTGATAATCTAATATGATAAAATGGCTAGGCTTGAACATAAATATCGTGGAAAAATATCCTTTCTACAACATCTTAATCACACAACGAAACCTAACCAAACTAAACGTATCTTCGAAACCGCATTCTTTAAAACGGGACCTCAATTTCAACTCTCTTATTTCCACTTCTCCAAAATTTCTTAAGTACATATACACTGTAACCGAAAAAAACCAGGTTGAAGAAGCAATTTCAAGAAATGTGTCGTACAGTGAGATACGTAGTTGTTTCACCAATCTCTACTACCCCCGATAAGATAAGACTCGCGACAGAACCACTTAACGTGACAAGCACTTTCAAACAGCGATGCACGCGCCTAATTACGCGCTAAGGAACGCGCGTTTATATGCTATCTGCGTTTCCTAGTTACGGTCGATGCAGAGGGCATTGTTCGAATCGTAGCACGATGTTCGTCGGATGAAATTAGTCTGGCCCTCGCGTGCTTCTTTAATTATCCGGCTGTTCCACGAGAATTCGTGGGGATTCCCATGGGAAACAAAAGCAGAGGCGACAGACGCACGAGAAGCCTCTAAACAGTGGCGATCGCGTTTTAATTACGCGACGCTTCATCGTAAAAATATAGGGGGCAGGATTCGCAATTCGATGAATATAGAATAAGGTGCTCAGAACGTGTAGACGACTTTTTTTGGATAAGAGTAGATTTTTTTATTTATATCGGACGAATATTTATTTTGGACATACGATTGTCGTGTAAAATTAGCTATTTAATATAAAGAAATTCAGAGTTACACATTGAAGTTAAAATATGTCAATTGTACAATACAAATATGCTCTAAACCGGATTAAAATTTGTATTCGATAAAAAAAATACTGATTCAGCGGATGTGATGGATCCCGGAATATTTATTTTAGATATAGAATTGCTGGACGAAATTGGACATCAAAATGTTTTAGTATTTCGATTTAAAATATTTTCTAAGAAAATAATATTACCATATGAATTTAACTGCAGGATCTCGATCACGACTTGGCCGAATATTATTTTATGCTAAGTATCTACGATTCTATCGTGTTTAGTCTACATCCGAGGAGTGTTGTAACAAGACAGCTATGTTATTACGAAACAAATGAAATCAGCCACGTGGAAGTTTTCACCTAGGAAAACCAATGCATGGTTACGTCTTCCCTGAATTAAAATATAGAGAAATCGACATCTTCTCACGAGAATCAGCCATTTCCCCGTTTCTCACACGCGATCCATCCTTGCTATTTCGCTACTACATAAACATCGACTTGACCATCGTACCACTCCAATCGCATTTGAATTCCATCCAAGCGACATCACCCACACCGATCGTCCCAGTCATCTCCTATCTTCTCCGGACAAAGGACACCATATACATAGTTCATCAGCCAAAAATCAAGCAAAACAAGCTCAATCCCTGAGGATTTATCCACGTGGTCGTGGGAACGGTCGGGACAGACACGATCGTGGCGCGTGGGGAACGACGTTTCCGGTCCTGGCTCGTTCGCAGAATCGGTCGCGTCGTCGAACAGCTTCGCGCGTCACTTCGTCGCCGTTGAATTATGGCCGCGACCGGGCGCAGTATAATTCGTCGAGCGTATAATATATTGCGAAAATCAAACACGTCTGACAGCCGGCTGGCTAGACAAAAGGCGCCATTGGCGAAACGTAAATCACCTTAGGAGGTGAGTCTCCTCGGGACGACGCTTCGGGGTCACATGCTGCCACCTTTCTCCCCACCCTCGTTCCTCCCCTTCTTTGCCATCGTGTCTCCCCTTTCGTCGCTCGGGTGGCTGTTGGTCCGGTACCCTGGACTTCGCGCAGCCTCCTTAAGAGGACCACACAGCGTGGTCTCGAACATGCCGAGCCATGGAAGCCCTCTGCGAGTCACCGTAGGACGTCGCGTACAAGTGTTTACGGACCGGTCTCTTCTCTCTCGTTCGAGGCCGATTTTGAGTACCTGCTAGCTACTTGCTGCTCCGAGCGCCGCGATCGTTATCTCCATCAGATTCGTGAACCACCCCTTCCACACCTGACTCTTTACCCTCCGGCTCTGGCACGCTTTTTGGTTTTACTTTCGTTGATCGAAAGGGGGGTACTGGGTAACAGGGTTGGAGAAAGGTGAATACACAAAAGGGTCTGCACGTAGACTATGGAAACGTGGAATGGTTTCATGGTGTGGGGTGAAGTGAGATCGAGGTAAATTTTGTATTACGACGAGCAGACTGTTTATGTGTCTACGACATAATTTAAAGACATAAAATAAAAATTTTAGTTCTTTGCTTGTAAAAAAATATGAAATGTTTGAACAGCTGTTTATAACATTTGAAAATACTTTATAAGATATGGTTGAATGATATTGAAACATTAAACTCTGACTTCAAAGAAGTATTTCATAGTAAGACGTCGATTTGGAAGAATAGTAAGCTGCTCTCATAAGGTGTGAGTGTCAGTAAGAGAGTACCTTTGCTCTCATTTATACATAAGTATATCATCTAGGTTATAAATATGTATCAACTCTCCTGTTCTTTAAATAGATGCGCATAAATGCATAATATTAACAGCGCGGTTGACAACGTCTAAAATTTTATTCAATGTTGCCCTTTGTTTTCGCACCTGGTATCAACATACGTAACATACCAGGTATATCTTAGCTAAAATTAATGAATGGAATAGCTAGAGCCTACCTCTCAACGAACATCCACCTCCACTATCCGTAAGCACGTTCTTCTAACATTCATAGATAAACACGATCGTCATTTACTAAATACAATCAACATAAAGATAATCGACAATCTTACCAATTAATCAATCACTAATCAAAATTATTTCTCTTCTCTCGATGCGGAAATTCTCGCACCCCGAAAAATAACCTTGTAATTAGACATCCTCTTCGTTTCACACATAAGTACGTCACTACGAACAAATAAAACATCCACGATTCACCCCTATTAATTTCTTCTGAATTTTCTTGGTCCAGAAATCGATGTGTCGACGATCGGTTCTTGACGCACAGAACTGTTCGGTTGGTCACGCATGTCGTGCGATCGGTTGATACGTCGCGAGTTCGACAATCGATCACAGATTCGGTAATCGATCACGGGATTGGTAATCGGTCGCGAGCACACACGTAGCCGCGAGATTCAGACGAGAGCGAGACCTCAGAACGATCGGATGCTGCCGGCAGAGAAAGAGTCACTGATGCCCGGTCCGATCGCGCGTCAAGACGTACCTACGCCGCAACAAGCCGCACGCCCCTCCTACTTGGTCATGATACTTGCGCCACATTGCCCACACCTTCCGTTTCCGAAACATCGATTTCGATTTAATGACCGGCCTGTATTTGGACTGGCAAAATGCGAGTAACTACACGTCGATTCGATTCGATTCGATTCGATTCGCAATTATCGCTGTCAGTTGAGATTTTGGGTGCTTACGTCTCGTCAGAAGATTTGAAGTTTTTAGGACAGCAATAATTTTTTATTGATTGTTACGTTGCCAAATTACTACAGTTGCGGAATTACAGCGTTGAATTTGAAAGTGTCAGAATAATTTGGATCGTTTAGAAGAGAAGTTAGAATTCATAATTCATAGGAAAAGTGTGACTCGATAAGATAAAGCAAAGAGTTAAACACGAAACAGTGCCTCGCGTGTCTAATTGGAATAATTTTTCTACAATTCAGAGATTTTCAGGTCAACAGCGCTGCCGAGTCTTTAATTACATTAGAGTACACGGATAATGCGTTGATTCCTGTGTAATTTTCAGTTTCTTTCTAATTGCTTCGGTACCGTTCACGAGAATTTTAACGTCATTTTGATATGTTAATTACCTTCCATGTAATTACAGCTGTAACCAGAAGACACTCGCATCGGCGAGGAAAGCTTCAAAGATTAGTCCCTGCTGACGTAGTCGGGTGTTAGATTTCGAATCACCACTTTTCTTACGGTACACTTATTACCTCAACCATTTATCGACAAATGAGATAGCCGTGATTTGAATTGCAAAACGTTTACATTGCCAGCAGTTCCTTTTTGCTAGTTTATCGTGATAATTATCGTCAGTGGATTTGCATAATTTAGTCGAATCTCATAGTCGAACTAGATTGTTTGACTATATTGCGTATTTGTAACATATTGAAACGTGCAATACCTTTTCCTTTTAGATTTCTTTCTTGTCATTTAAATGTCAAGTAAATACTCCACCATTAAAAATTTGTTCTTCTTATCTGCTTATCCAATTTTATTTAAAATTTTACACCGTTGAAATCCGACGAGTATTAATTTGAATTTATTAATTACGATAAATGTATGTAGTCGAGATTAATTACACGAACACTACTTCGTTCCACCGATATTATTTCGTTCCGGCATTCATGACGGCTCGAGACAGACTGAATGTAACCAAGCTCGTGGCTGTAGGTCGAAGTCTAATTAAGTGCAAATACGTAAACGAAACGGCACGTTAGACATACGTTGGTACATACTGGTAAATTAAGTATCCAGATTAAAACAAAAAATGTATCAATCAAATATCTACATACAATTACATCAGATTACTCACACATCTAAATATTTACATCTAATATACAGGAATAAAGAAACAGCAATGTTGAAGCAATGAAAATGAGTTCAAATGAAACGTATAAATAATATAAATGATTATGTATTATATCTAGCGGAGGGAACGGAATGGAACGAATCGGACAAAAAAGCTCCGGGCTATTGGAGTCGCTCAATAACGATCAATAGCGTATAATTATTTCCAGGATAGAGCGAGAACGTGAAGAAATAAACGATCGAGGAGGTGTATCCTAGCTGGTAGATTAGAAGTTTTCGACGTTGCACAGACGTTCCCGGAGGTAGAGCCGTGCCTGTGGCCGCGACTTGCATACTTAATGACACGACTGGCTCCGAAGCTATTTCCTGTAATAAGGATCTTCGTCCGTCCGGCTGAATTTTCACCAATCACGGTACCACGAGATCCAAGAACTCATCATAATTCGCTAAAGTGGCTAATATTCGAGTCTTTCGATGAGTTAACAACTTTTCTAACGTATTTAACAGATTCGAAGGTTCTAATTGCAATTGTTCGTTTTACGTCCCGACAGAAACGTTTCAAACGTTTTTCCTTATTCGAACGAACAAATAACGAGACTCGATGATATAGAGGCTTGTCCTTAATGGTTTTTAAGAATTATGAGTGTGTTACTCGACTGACTTTGTCATTATTCGACGCTTATGTAACTAGATTGTGGTAGTCACTGGAATGAATTGGAATTTACCAGTAATTACTGTATTTCGCACATAGTGGCATAGACGAAGTTTTTAAAGCAACTCTGTTCGTATGTTACAAGTGATTTGATTTATAACGTTCGCTACGTTTTCCTAACCTATACCTGGAAACACCGTGTCTCCTAATTATTTTCGAACACCGTGTAAAAGTAATTTCACAGCATGGTCATGTGCCGCTCACCTCACGAACCGATGGATGAAAAGGAATTGTAAAGAGATCGCCTCGAGGCTAAAATCAATGCTGTTCGATGAACAGGTTGTACTTTGTACATTGAAACACTTTTTTTCGGATCCGTTAAATACCGTGAAACCGAATCGCGACTCTTTTATTAACGAGATCTGGAAATTTCATCTATACATTCGTACGATACAATTGCAGTTTTAAGTCTTTTACAGAAAATTACGTATTTTTGAAAATACAAAATCCGTCGACATTCATTAAACTATAAGATTCCTTTTAAAGTTTCCACCTTCGAACAGTTTAACCGCTTGTCTTAAAAGATCGAATCGCAGGTGTTGAAGTGGTCACCATTTCTAAGAAGACTCTACATCTGGTCTTTTTTCATTTTCTCAAGCACTGAAGCCATCGACAGCGCGTAGACAAAAGACTGCGACGAAGACAAACCAGAAACAGTAGACAGGCGACGTTGGCTTCGGGGTTTTCAGTTATTGGGTAACACAGCTAGCGTGCGGATCTGGACCAGCTCAAATTGTATTCTTACTTATAATTACACTTCTATTTAAATATATTTTCTACCTTACAATTTATCCACGAGTTTCTCTGTTTACACATCGAATAATCTCAACAGCAGGAATTACAGTTTAGCGAACGTCGTCGTCGTATTCTGAACAAAATTCAAACTACCTTCGACCTTCCAACTTGTAACTTCTATCTTCAGTTAGAATTTCACACACATCTCGTCTATAAAAAATCTCTTCAATCTTCCCAACGAAACACAAATCTCTGTCTCTACCCAATTATCTTCGCCACCGGGTACACCATAAACCACGATATTCGATTATTCTCCGGACGTTCAATTAACAATTCACCCGTCACGCGAGGCGTATCATCATAAATATCACCGGGTATCTATTCATTTATTAGAATGCAATTAATCGGGCCCACGATGTAGGTTACCGCTCGATCGTACCGGGTATATTCGGTCCGGTGTATCGTCGTCGATTTAATTGAATAAGTATGTCGCGCGGAGACACATAACCGCGGATTATCTCCGCTCGCGAATCAGAGAGATACCTGCCGCAGATTGGGACCGAGTACCCATGTGTACACACGCTGTTTCGTCTATAACCGAACACACAGATGCCAGATAGATAAGAGCCGACTGTGGAGAAGAAGCCGGCTCCAACGGAGAGATCAGACGCGATTAGCATCGGTGGAATTCGCCTCGAGATTCCCCGCATCGACTATGCGGCTCGCGCGAAAAATTTGTCACGACGCGTTCCTCGCGTTCTGCACAATGTTTTTAGAGAGTGTGGTTTATCTTGGAATAGTTTCTTGGAAGTTTGGAAAGATAGATTGGGATTGGGTAAGGTACACGAAAAAAATGTTTCCTTGCGATTTTAAGAATTTTGCGATTATTGGTCACTGCTGCATAAATAACTGTGTTCCCATTTTTTATATTCGTCTCTTAAATGTTTTATGGTTTTTGTGTTACCATATTCTCAATGCTTCGCTGTTATTATTTTGTCGATACGATAAAAGTTGTATTTTTTAGAAACTTTAGTTTCATTTGTAATTTCACTTAAAATTCTACATACGGTTTGTCTGTAACGAATCTTCCTTTCGAGTCGAGAATTTAAAATTAGTTGTAAAATATTGTAAAAAATGTCTTGGAATAGCGAGGAAATGTATGCAAATCTCCTGTGAAGAAGAATCAGGCTGCGAAATCGATATAGCGAAACGTGTGAAAAGTACACAAAGGATAGTAGGTAATTAGTGATGCGATGATGAAAATGAACGGTCAGAAAACAATTACACTTCGTACTTACACAACCGTATATCAAGAAGAAAGATTTAATCAGAAGATCCTGACGGTAGACGAGAACACTTGCGGTCAAAGAGTTAAGATAAAGGTAAGAAGATAATTCGAAGATCGAATGTGATGCTCCCAGGAGGTTTCATATTTCAGAATACCACTGATATAGGTTACGTGTTCTATTGTGTCGTATAATACCTATCCTCGAGAGATCCTGTTTTCTAAATTGCTTTACCTCAAAAACGTTTAAAACTGTCCCTGCTGGCTAGTCCAAATGACGAACCACTAAATCCCTTACTGCCTTATACCCTCCCTATATAGTCGTTCCCCTTGGTAATCAAGATATCCCAAAGGAATTTCCTTTTTCGTAAATTCATAATAGGAAAAACGAAACACACGATTATCTTTAGATCTCCTTCAGAATATATCTAACCATTGTTTCAGCTATTATCTAAGCGATGAAAATTCTGTTATTCGATGAAAATATAACTATTTTATCTATTATTTATTATTGTTTAATCCGTGCCTTTCGGCTTTGGACGAACTTTCGGTTTTACATCTCTTACATCTAATTCTCTTCTTATATGTCTCGAAAGTATAACTAAATTGGAAGTTTCGAACTTAAAGCTGATCTAAAACGTTTGCACAAATTTAAACGCAAAAGTATCCAAAGAATGGGAAGTCTATAGAATCAATCGTGTGCGAGTATATCCACAAAATAGATATTTTTTACGACAAATACACAAATAAGTACTCGAATACTCGGTTGCTATACTTGGATTAAAACCCAAAGACGATGCAATTAATCACACCTGCTAGGATCGTTTCGACAACATACGCTCGTAATTAACGAGGCGAGTTAGTCGCTTCCGCGGGATCGTTAGCCGCGGTCACGTGACGCGTGAACGCAATCTCGATCGGTTTACAATGTCGTAACCGCACCCTTAGAACGAGTTCCGCGCTTCCACGTGTTCTCTACCGCGAGCGACAACAGAGAGGCGGAGAAGGCAGCGAGAAGTGGAGAAAAGAGCATAAGGGCGTACGAGGTGGAACGATGCACCGACTCGATCAACGTGCGTGTACACGCTGTGCACGCATACGACAATGCTCGAGAGTGCTCGAGTACGCAAGACGATCGCAATTAGCATACCAGAGCGTTCCGGGAACCAGTCGATCGATCCGCGTTCCTTCGGAACGTCAGTGGAACTTGGTGACTCACTCGTTGATATCGGATCTCCAGTGTGAGTTTGATGGTGCGACGTTGGCAATGGCTCGGTAATAGGTGACGATATGGAGAAAATGACGGATGTTTCTGTTTTTAAGAATAAATTGGCTGATGAGTGAACGATAGCTGAACAGAATTTATTGGACAGAAATATATGAAAGCGATCAGCAAAAGAAACTAAGGAAAGACAGTAATCCCTTCTTCTCTACAAATTGCAAAATGATTCATCGACGGCAACCCAAGAAAGTCGTAACTTTCGATCGTCAACCAGTTTTCCCATCGATGATCAAGAATCTGGTTCGATCGCGAGTGCAAGGGTGTCGCAAACGCGTGAAACTCGTGCGACAAAGTCGACTGGGGCCGGTGTACCCGGTGCCAGAGGTTAAGACACGGTAATAAAAGTCACATCGCGATGACTATAGTTGTTCGAGCGAGACTAGGAACAAAGACAGTGATCGTGTTTCGTAATAGACAAGTCGGGACAGAGGAACAGAGACGCGTATAATTTATGCGAGAGGCTTAAGAGTCGTTTGCAAAATCAGTTGCAGCCAACGTCTCGTGATTCGACGCGGCTTATCGTCGCGAAGCTGGACAAAGAATCGATCGTGAAGCGGACTCCTGCCGATCGATTGTCACGTAGCCTCGATAACGCCCGATTTTCAGAGAAAGTTCCAGCCTTGCGCTGTATCCTGATTTCCAATGTCCAGATTTAAGTTTCGAATTAGATTAATCGTTTCTCAACCTGATTTCTTTCTTTTTTTCTTTCATCCCTTTCATTTTGAAATTTCATTGACATTGTAATGAAAAGTTACTCACATTCTCATCATAATAGTATTTCGAATCAATATGAAAGTACATACATAAAAGTTATAATTCATTCAATACAAACGTACAGCTAGTGAAAAGAAGCGCAGTCAATAAAAAATTAATACACAACATGAATGATAATCTCAAATGTATATCTACATTATTGTATTCACGCAAAGTTTCTATAAGTGTTTAAATACTTTTGTGAGCCACCATAGTTACTTTCGTTCAACAGTTTTAGAGATAAATGCGATATCCAGTGGAGATCGGGACATTGATAGCTGGCGGATAATATCCAATTCGTTATCTCGAGATTTGTTTAATGACTTGTTCAACGAGTACGATAGAGTTGTTTAATTGTTTGAGTTAAGGTAGAAGGAAATATATAATAGCTGTATATAATATTTCTCACGTCAGAATTATAATTCGCAGTACGAACGTGGCATCGTACTGTAAATGAAGAAGATAAATAGGCAGAAAATTGAAAGAGAAACGAATAATCGAAATTTATCGATATCACAAGATGAAACATAGCTTCTGTTCAAGCGAACGACTCTGTCGATGGCAGTCGAAGGATCTTTACAGGGTGTACAATGCAAAACTTCGTAAACAAAAGCAATTTGCTCAAGGATTTCTCCAAAATCTATCCCCTTCCAAACGAATTAAGGATATCGAGATCAATTTCGTCGAAAGCGCTACCACACTCGTATGGATTTCAGACGATTTCCGGGTCAGAAACCGCTAATTCGTGACCAGGAAGATGTGGACGAAGTCATCACACAACCACAATGTTACTTTCACGAAATCATCGGAAAAACCGCAGGAAAGGTGAGCATTTTTCTCACTGAGATTTGTTTCGCAAAGATATTAAAATTCCGCATCCCTTTTAGTTAAATTGAAACGATAAAAATCAACACAGAAGATGATCGTTCCTCGGTTCATAAAATTTTGGATTGGTTACAATGTCTTCCCTAATTATAGAGTAAGCTTAATCACAGAGCTCTTTCAATGAAGAAACGGAAAAAAAGAAACAATCAAAATTCCTCCATACGAAGTTTAAAATCACCTAAAAAAAAAAAAAAAAAAAAAAGAAAGGTGGGAGACGAAACGTTCGCTGGAGTGTAACCCAACATTTAACGTCATTCATCGTCGATTCGTCCCAGTCTGTTGTCGGCTGGGCTGCAGGGAATTTGAATACGAGAGCAGGGCATCGTAGAAGGCGGCAGGCTGGCTGTTTCGTCGTTTTCTCTCGACGCGGTGAAACAGGTTGCCCGGTACACGACACCTGCTCCCAGACCTGAAAATTCTTTCGCGGGGACTCAGCCCGCTTATCGAGTTTGCTCATCTCCAATCAAGCCCGACCGAATAATCTCGCCGATATTTCGCCGACATTAAGCCGCCATTCCAACGCGCGATCCACCGTGTTCCTCGCATATTTTAGCGGCACGCGGCCGAAATATGTGGGAATTAAAACGAAAAATCGGACGATGACATGTCGGCATTCTTCACATCATGTTCTATAGATACCTTGTATCAAGCATTAACTTTAGGATATAATATTAAGAGAACGCGATGATTCTTTGAGAATTTGAAGCAATTTAGACGATTGAAATATTAGGAATTTTCAGTTTTCATTTTTCATGATTACTAATGGAAATCTTCGAACAATTGGTTACAAAGTTTCAGAGGGAATTTTCTCTCTACGAAAGATAAGCGAAGAAATTAATCTACTATACCAATCCCCATTTTTATTAATTATTTATATCAACCCTTATTTTTAAATTCTCTGTTAATTTTCTATTTTATTAAAATATGCAAATAATCTGTCTACTCTACCCTAAGACAACAAGGTAACATCGAAAACGTCTAGATGAAGATAATATTCGAACTTTGAAAAATTTTGTTCGAACACGCTACGTGTTGTATTCGATCTACATTGCCATTTAAATTCCCCGCTTGAAAATGGAGCATCTTGGAGATGCAGCTCTGGAGGTCGAGGCGAATTCTCACAGAAACTGGGCGAGGCGCGGGTCGAGTCGATACTTCATCCTTCGGGACACGTTTGAAAACGATCTTATTCCCCGGGACGGTGGAACGTTTTGCTCGGCGCGATATCAACTGGAGATTATATGTGTACACGGCGTGGCAAAGATTCTGTTAAGATACGAGTGGTTCAGGCCGTGCATCATACAAATATTTACACGGCGTGTACACGTGCGATAGAAGGCCCGCGAGGTTACGCTCTCGAGCATTGGTAGCGAACGTGATCCATGGATCGAGCCGCGTTTGCTCCAGGATTTCGCCCTCTTTTACCTACGAGATCTATCTTGCGAGCATCTTCGCTCGTGGCGCTCGATCTTCTCCCCCATATCCTCGTACAAGTTTACGTGTATACGTATGAGCCTCTGAGAAGACTTCTTTCTCGTGGTATTTCGCTATTTATCTGACCGCTCTTTTCCGTTTTCGCGTACGAGATGCACGCGCGAAAGCGGAATTCGTCTTGAAAGTAGCATCGTTCCGCTTGATTTAGGACAACAGGTTACGCAGCGAACCTTTCCACAGGACTTTGTGCTTTACGATTTCCTTTGATTGTCTATACAACGAGGTTGAATGCTTTATTTGCTCGGAGAATATATTTGAATAACGCACGATATAGTTTTACTAAATTTACTGCTTCCGATTTTCAGTCCCTTAGTGAAAATTACACTTAGTGAAAGATATGGAGGATAGAATAGTTCGAAAAGTTGTCGTTATAATAAAAGTTTTCTACGATGACCGTCCAAATGCTTTATATACTGCGCAATAAGTAACTCAATGCAATAAATACGGATCTAAAGGATAAAATTGACGGGAAAATAGAGTACAATACGATCACAGACTGCGCGAAGTTGCCTGGCGCGCATCGATCGGCGAATCAATATTTATTCAGACCGAGTGGAAGATTGAAGCTTTCGATGGCGTGTTCCAGACAGCATCCACTGGCGAGGCACGCGCAACTCGATTTATTATTTGAAACTCGGCTCTCGCCTAAATAGCGTGCCGGTCAGTTTCAGGGAAAGCGACAGAATTACGATCGAGGTTTCATAAAGCGACCGAACAAACGTTAATCGAATCATCTCTCTTGCTCTCATACAGTGTATTTCGATCTGTAATCGTATATTTCTGTTGGATAGGTGCACAGACCTATCGGCTTTACGCCTGATTACGAAGTTAATTGCCGGCGCGTACACGTTTCGACGCTTGACGAACTACGATCGTCAACGAATTAACCAACGATTACGTTATCTCCGTCTTCCTCTCTTCTCGTTTATTTTCTCCGGTTCAACCTTTAACTCTTTCTCCGCTAGCCACTTTCCAACGGCGAGAATCTCTCAATCTCTCCTAACGGTTGTACGATTCTTCGTCCTCTCTCTGTCCAGCGATAATCTATAACCATAACTTCTTGGAGTAATAGTCTGGTCTCTGTTCGTCCATCGACTTGCCAGCCTCTCTCGTCATTCTCCATCCTTCTCCTTCTCTCGACCTTTTTATATACTTATACAAGTGCATGCGTACATTTGTGTGACTCGAAGATAAACGAACTTTAAATCAGTCACAGGGTATTAGCGGCACTAAAGGTGGATTACCAAGGCGGCTGGGTGGGTGGTTTTTCTCGCGGGGTCGCCACTCGCGAGATCCAATAACGTGGGAAGTCCTGGTAAGCCGATAATTAAATGTCTCGGCCTGCCGTGCCGTTTATGCCATTCAATTAGCAATAATTGGCAAATTATACAGCCCGTTCGCGGTTACCCGCGGTTCTACAACCGTCCTTCGTACACAGGGTCTCGATCGTCGACGCAATAAACGGCCGGATCATAAACGACCGTCTCCCCTTCGAACGCGCGTTTAAGGGCCACCGTGTTCGACCGTGCCACTGCTGGTCGTTATTATTTCAGACCTGGTCGAGTCAAAGAGTTCTTACAAACGTTGTTCCTTCTTTGCGCGGAACATTTAGTATATTTCCTTAAGATCCATTGAAAAAATATCGTAACAGCGTTCTTTCTGATGGATCTTTCGAGCGATTAAACTTCTGATTGCTTGTTTTAAATCAAATTTGCAACGGCATAATAGCGATTGGTAACTTTTTCTCGCGTGAAATCAGCTGAGCGGTGAAACTCAATTAAGGATTCTTCAGAGATTGTTGAATAACCATACAAATGGAATTTCACGTTATTGCAACAGTATTTTACAATTACCTAAAACAAACGGCGTAAGATATTGCTACATTAAGTACTTCTTTCGCTCCAACGATATTCCAACTAATTTAAGTAGCTTCCATTAGCTCTCGATAATCGTAAAATGTTCCCGATCCTATTCGATACTTATAAGCGTACCATCCCAATCGTGCTTGAGCACCACCATGAGCAATTAAAGTCTCCCCATTCTCTAAAAATTCACCTAATACCCTTTCCCAGACAAACTGCACCGATCATTGTTCTCGATTTCCCCATGGTACGATCTCGACTCTTATTCGAACAACAGCACCGAGACTCCGTTACTGGAAAATTCACGCTGGCCTTCCACGCTAATCCCATTAACCTTCCTTTTCGTTCTAATTGCGCCATGGCAGACACTCGATACCCTCGCCAGACCGGCCGTCGATGTCCCGCGACTACTCCGGAAGTTGATTCTACGACCTCTCGGGATAATATCGATAACTCGTGTTTGGCCTAATGGCACGAGCCAGCTTTCTTATCCAATAGTCGTCAGTCACGCAATTTCACCGTTTTCCTACGTATTTTACCGGTATCACAGAGCGCCACGAGGTTTGTTTTCGACAGTCGACGTCTCCACCCCTTCGAAGGTGCAGAACTTTTTTAATTAAGACGTAAGATATTCACGATATAAGGTAACAGGTAACCTCGTCTATTTTTGGCCAAGTTGAACGCGCTGGAAGCGATGGTAATTCGTTTGTAAGTTCGGAATGATATTTGGTAGACAAGAATTAGAGTTGAGGATTGTGAGATTCCGATATAGCGATCAGTAGACTGTGGATATTTTGTGCAATTTCATATTTGGAATTACGAGCCATTAAAATTCACGAAAATGAAACTCTGGAAAAACATTTTTTTATCTGTCACATATTTTTGCATTTTTCAATTTCCTCTAAATGCATGAAAATCCGCAGTCGTTTGATTAGTAATTAATTACCTACGTTAACAGAATCAAAGCAGAAATTTGGTGTGATATTTATAACATGAAAATTCAAATTGCGAAATATGAATCCAAAACGATGATTTGCGATCAGTGACGTTAGCAGAAGCTCCAATTGCATTCCTTTTCAATTTCAGATATCTCGAACCGCGGAAGTCGGTGTTATCTAGTTTCTCCTTTACGCGACGACTCAATTAAACCAGTCCTGAACAGACAAAATTAATTGCGAGCATTAATCGAATTAATTGCCCACTAATTTTCAGAAAACATCCCGATCACGATCAACCGGCGCGACCTATCTAACCACGAGATCTCGATTCTCGATGATCCTGCTCTGCTACCACCGTATGCAAGTGCTTTCGTACTTAGATCGTTTAATTAAATTCGAGAAAACGCGATATAATCAGTCGGGGAAAGATGAAACAGGCATTTTGTTGCTTCCTCGAAAGCTGAAAACACCTCAGAAATGAATTCTGCGTACACACGGTGGGAAACATCGGCGGATAGGTATAGACGGCGGCGAATAGAATCCACTGAAAGGAGCCTCAATGACCCGTGGACATCCTGTCCTTTGTGGGCTCTTTCGTGGAAACGATAAACCGTCTAGTGAAGGAGCAAAAGGGAGAAGGAAAGGTTCGCCGTCAACCCGACAGGAAATGCCGCCAGGAATTCTACCTATAAGGCGTTATGACACGTAGAAAAGGTCTCTGCGGGCTTGTTTGCATGCGCTTTCCACCGACAATGGTATCAGACCTCGCGGATGCGTTCTCCGTGTCGCATTCTGCGCAACTGATACTTTGCGGGACGCAGGCCGGCTCTTCGGCTTCTTTTCTTTACTAATAAATCACAATGATGCGAATATCTTTATTAGAACTTGGCACATCGTGATGATAGTTGAATCTTTGCTCCAGCTTTCTTTAGATTTTCTTTGAATTGGGTTTCGTATGTTGCTGTTAATCTTTAATTAATGCATCAAGGATATTTTGAAGATTAAGAATCATAATATAGTATTCAGAATTTATTGTTAGAAGAAGTTGACTATTTAATAGCTCTAAATTCTTGCATATGATTCCTCAAAAAGAACTTAATATTCTCAAATATTATTAGACAGTATATTTTTCATCACAGTACATATTCATCGAAATGCAAACATTGTAAATACAAAGAGAGTCTATGAAATTTTCATAGCCACCCCACCCCACCCCACCCCAACCGAATAACATTCAAAACGTGTGGCTCTAGAAGCAATTGTATGAATCTGTATATCGGAAGGAAAATCTTCGAAAGGGAAAAGCAGCGGCGTTGGTTACGCAACGAAGCGATGTGGCTGTGGCAGCGGGAACGCGACATTGCGAAAATGGCGCGCAACAATGAGAGAGCGTACAATGGTTAGATAAGAGGCGGGGACGAAGCAGCCAGAGGTCTTCTGAAAGCCATACCAACCCAGACCGTGTTGATACGCGTTGTAAACGCGGTCATAGATGAATGAGTGCATAGGACCAGTTTGTTGCAGAGAAATGCACTCGGCTGCTTTATCTGATGGAAAGAAGCCGCCTCCTGCAATTTTTTAACCAGAGAAATTGAGTCTGAGATCCTCGTGAGTCACTATAGTGCAAATCTTAAATTTGTTACTTAATATAATGGAGGATATGGCTAAATATTTGATGGATGACAAATCGCCAATTAGTTGTTTTGTTGGACAGTTGTTTTGAAAGTGTTGATTGTTACGATCGTTTAGCATCAGAAGAATAGAATACAGAATTTATTAGAATAGAAGAACTGCATTATTTTGTAGAAAAATTTAAGAAAATTCTGTGTTCTATTATAGAGGAGAATCTTAACAGAGATTCAAGTAGAATGAATCGAATTGATCAGACAAGATTAATAGATACAGAGTCCTAAATATCGGCTGCAAGAGGATTGTGATAATCCGCGAAGCTTAAAGAGCTTCTGTGAAAATTATTACGAAAGGCGGATTGCATTAAGTGCGAAAAACGGCACTTTGTGCATTGGCACGTAAGTGCCAATTTTTTGTTAATTCACCATCTAAGTCCTGCCACGTTAACATGATATTTATGAAGGGAGTGAAATCGACACTTGCGAAACAACGCGCGATGGTGTGCCTACACGTTGAAGATGACGAAGATTTTCAATGCAAACGGCATCGATCGGAA
Organism: Bombus vosnesenskii; assembly: GCF_011952255.1. Classification (NCBI taxonomy): domain Eukaryota; kingdom Metazoa; phylum Arthropoda; class Insecta; order Hymenoptera; family Apidae; genus Bombus; species Bombus vosnesenskii. Next base: position 2,193,299 of record NW_022882960.1, read on the forward strand.
CAAGAAGAAAACGGGCAACGTAACGACACTCATTACAGCGTCGTTCATCAAGGAGCATTACCAGGACGAGGTTCTTCGTTCGACGTCCAATCTCGTATCGATCATTCGTCAGGTGCTTAGACACGTTCGATTAATTTCAATCGATCGCATCTACGGCCCTCGAGGCGCATAAATCTCCGACAAATAAAACGAACACGAGGATCCCTTTGATCGCGAGCTGCACGCGTTCGTCTTTAGCGCGGTTCTTTGGTCGCGATCAATACCGCGTCATGCGTTCATCAATCTTGCACGATCGACAGGCAACAAGGAATCGTGTATTGCGTATCGTCCGTGGAAAAATTCAATTGCCCACTCATTAAAGTCTGGACAACGTTTCGTAAATTGACACGTTTAAGAAGGACCAACCAAAATATGGATAACTTGATTCACCTTTACGGCGGAATTAGGTCACGTGAATGCAATAGGAATGCCATTTTATATCTAGAAAGTTAGGGATTGGAAAGATAATGTTTTCTTTTTCTTCAGTTTGAAGAAATGTCTCCTCTGTTCTCGAGTTTCCAGAGAAAATTAGTTTCGAAGATGAATAGAATCTTGATGGGAAATTTCTGTACCTACCGCTCATTATATAGTAAAGAAAAAATCTCTTAAAATTGTTTCACTTTTCAAATTTATTGCAATATATAAAGTACGAAGGTTCGAATGGTTTACATCTCAATATCAAATTCTTCGCTTCTCAATCTTTATAAAACCTTGGAAAATTTCACCCGATTCGAGAGATACCACGGTACGGCGTAATCTGGAAAAAGAACGAGTCTCGCACACAGGTCGAGGCGGAATCTACCGTGTACATCATTGTGGACACGGATATCCAACCGTGAAATAGGACGTTCACGCTAACGATCCCTCTAATAGTCCGAGAAATCGGCGCATTTCCTATCATTACGAGATGAACGGGCAATGCAGCACGCGCTCGTCGATTCCTCAGGGCTCATCATCTTTGAATCCAACCACGGACAAAGACTTGTAAGTCTACGTTATTCATCGCATTATTGCATCGTAAACGGATTTTTAATTCTGACCAGTTTGTCGCGGTTATCGTCAATAATCTTTCACGAAGTGTGTCTTGTATACGTCGAAGATGATAGAATGTTGTTCGATTTCACGCGTTATCATTGAACTAAAATTTCTGTCATAGATATAGAAAAGTAATTGCAATGGAGGCTGATAGAACTTTTAAAGATTCAAGAAAAATGCAGAAAATCTTAAGAAAGAATCATTCACTTTCATTCCTTACCTGAAGAAATATTTCCATAACTTTCGGAGCGAGTAAAATTTGAAGACATCGTCTACGAGAGGCGTAGGACTGCGCCTAGTATTGATGTTTGTGATTATTTGATCGAAAACCGATGGCAGCGTGAAAGTTCGATTTCTTCGCATCGTCGTATCGGGAACTGGGTGCATTTAGCATGATCCGTTCGCCAGAAAATCGGAAGGCCGTGCGTGACGAGCAGTGGAAGGCGGTTCCTTTCGAAAGCCTCACGTTTCCATCGGAATCTCGAGCGACGCCGCGTAATCGTCAGTCTAAGAAGCTCTAATACCGGCTAGCAAGTCGATACTTAGTGGAAAGTACGGGTAAACGTGAAACGTGACGTGGTTTCAATCCATCGCATGTAATTGAGTGTAAAAGTCACGGGCAAATGGGGAAACTGGCTGAGTTTCGCTGTGCTTCCTCGATATCGATATTCCAATATAACATGTGTATTACTGACGTGCGGTATTCCCAAGAGATCAGGAAGCTTTCCTGGTTCACAGGTGTTAAATTGAAGATCTACTAAAATTGGAAGCTACTTTTCTTCATTTAGATGTTGATCATTAAATGAACGTATGACTATTAATTAACATTACAAGCACCTTCCTTACACGGTAGTAAGTTCTTCATCTTCCTATAAATTAACTTCCTACAATCTAAAGTCTGTCTACGTATAAATCTTTCATAAATGCATGGAGATCCACAGTCTAATAATTGGTATGAATGGAGAAAAATTGCTTCATACTTTTCCTCCACATTATATCGGTATAATGATATCTTAATAAAGTACTTTAAAGGAGATAAAGGATCTAATTGCAACGTAAAATACTAATCTTACGTTACAATTTTCCATTCGACGATACGCAAAGATATCCCGTTTCGTTATGTCTTGCTCGGCAGAAAGAACCACGTCACTTATCAATACACGTCAGTAGAAAGAGCAAACGAACCGCAAGGAATCGGTTCAGAACAACGAAGATTCATTGTAGCATTCAACACACTTTCCCAGAGAGGAGAATACGTACGTGGCGCTCGTCGAGAGGGAGGAACCGGTGTTATGGCAATTAATTCGAGCCCGATCGGTCCGCCTCTGATCCTTCTTCTTCGTTTCCACGTTTTTTTCTTCTTCTTTTTTTCTCCAACTCCTCCTCCTCGCCATAGCAAGCGACCCGTGTACACGCGCGCTATTTCCGTGAACCAAATACGGCGCTCGCAGGCGAGTCAACGTCGAGGGCAACCTCGAGGACGAAGGTGGTTGTTGCGATCGAAGTGGAACGCGTAATAACGGAATGCACTGGGCTGATCCGCTTCGAGCTGTCCCGAGCTCGTCGTTCCATCGGTTCGCACCATCACACTGGCTGCGTTCCATTAAGGATCTGCTGCGTGGGTGTTTTTAATAGACACAAGACCGATTTCTTTTTAAAGGAAATTAACGAATATGCCTGTTTCTGATGATACCAAGACAAGAAATTTGTCAAAGTTCGTTGTATTTGGAAATATTTTTTTGGAAGCTTGCATTCATAACTCAACGATCTATGAACTTCTCATGTCTCGATCTTGCTTTCGTTCCACACGAGAAAACAATTTTAAATGCTTAAAGAAAATCTACAGATTCTTTGGAAAATCAAGAATGTTTCCTTGAAACTAAGAAACTTCTTAATGACAAATATGGTTCTATAAAAATTCTGTTTTCTCGATTTAAAGAGCACAGAGAGATTGAGCGGAGTAACCCCTTGCCTTACGATATTAAGTTTGACTTCTGTAACGAGGGTGTTTTATTTACAAAGAAGTCTTGGCTTGCAACAGATGGTAACAAAGGCCGATACAAGCGTGGCGAAGGAACTAAAGAACATGAAATTCAAGCATCAAATTATTAAAAGAACAAGGGCCAATTCTGAAATTCGTCGTTTTCATTTTCGTCGAGACACACGTGAAAGCGGTGCACGCTCCTGGCGGACAATTAAACAATTGTCGGTATCGACCCACTTCTCGACGGGGCAAGGAATCCGCACGCGCTTCCTCGCGCCTCTCGAACAACGCGCGCCACTGTTCGCCACGTGAAATAAAAGGCACCACTGCGAGATCCTTTCGATCAAGATCGAACGTCGACTTATATGGCGAGACGATTCGCCGTAAAAGCAACATCGTTGTCCAGGATTACACGCTCTTCTCTATACATTTCCTCGCGATACATCGACCTCCAGGAGGTCGTACCAAGGAACGCTTGATGGATCCTGACTGTAGTTATGTTTCACGATGGCTTATCAAGATCGTTCGTTCAGTGATATACTTTGTACCAATGGTGAGTAAAAGTGATTGGTTTGTGAATAAAGTAATTGTTTGTTTATGATAAAAGAGAAGATCGTTGACATGCATAATGAGAACGGCAAAGAATCTTTTGTATCTAATCTCCGGTACTTTGTACGATGTTGTTTAGATCAGCCGTTGATAGAATCGATAACAAACTTTGAATTCATAATACACTTGAACTTTGGAGAATACTTAGAATAAAAGATAGAACAGAATCTGTAATTTTAAAGGCAAAAAGTAACATATTGGCGTGCCTCGGTAGCGCAGTAGGCAGCGCGTAAGTCTCATAATCTTAAGGTCGTGAGTTCGATCCTCACCCGGGGCAATTTTTTTCTATATTTGTACGAAATAACATATATTGTCTGCGATGTAAAATGTAAAATAATGTATCTCATTTAAATATAAAGGCATCGTAAACTAATACGGTGGATGAGCACCTTGTCCAATATCCTTTGTCATGTCTCTCCCATTAAATAACGCTTCGGTTAACGAGCTACATCTCGTAACGAGATTTAGCAGGGATAAGATTTCGGTCATCGATGCCATTGACCTCCTTAACGACACTAAGCAACTGACCGCGTCGATGAAAGTTATAAGAAAGTGATGGGAAACTTTAGACAGTACAGCTCACGTGGGTAACTCATGATGTCATTAGAGGGTCAGGAACTTTCTCAAAATGTTCGATATTAACCTGCTCAAATCACGACCGTGTGAATCTTGCGGCAATAAACCCATCATCCGCTTCTTTTCGTTTCGTTTTACTTCCTTGTTGACCGAAAGATTTTTTTAGATCGGTGATCGTAAAAATAACTCCTCTTCTAACACATTTAACCGATAGATCATAAATCAACTAGTACATTTTCATTCAACACTTTGTTTCATTTTATTCGATGACTGGACTTGCATGACTGGCGACTTCTTTCAAACAATATTGTGATTTATCGCGTTCATATTCCGTTACGAATTCTAAATTTGCACAAAACTTAACTCATTCTTCCTCGCCAATGCAACGCCGGAAACCTGTCAATTCTATTTTAACGTATCGATCACTGTCAATGAAATGTTATAATTTTTATGTAGAAAGTATAGCCATTATTCAACACATATTAGATGACAAGTAAAAAAGTTATTGTTTGCTATGGTTTGACAATGACGTTAAAACAAAATTCGCATGGACTAAAATTTCATTCGTGACAATTTATAAAGATGATACTATACTAATCGATAAAACTGGAAAGTAAACACTTCATACTCTCATCCTTCTTTTAGTCGTCCACATTATAAAAATTTGTGATTTATTAATTTATAGTTGCGAGTGTAACAACATTGTGACACCAAAACTGATTCAGTCATAGCAGACCAAACGAAACACCGAATTAGTCGTGACAAATGCTCGAAGGTCCACCACGTGGATCTCGGTCACGCAGAGATTACGTCACAAACGAGTCAATACTACGTGCCATAGGTAAATTCCAGTTTCTAGATTCCCAGGATTCAGAAAAACACGTTTTACATCGTCTATATAGTTCCGTCACGTAGGATCACGTGTTTCCGCTTGAAACGGAACCATCACATGTGCGTACACGCGAATCGTGTCGAGCCACATGTTCGTCGACGTGCATGGGCTGTGTACGACAAACTGATTACACGTTTAATTAGCATAATACAATGAGCCATCGCAAATAACACGGTTCCGCCTGGTCATTAACCGCCGATTCATGGCCCGCGAGGGATTATTATAAACAATGAGAGGAGGAGTGCGCCGATCGTGATTAATTTTCCAATACGAACAGTAATTTACTTAATATATCTCGTTGCGTCATTTGTTTCGCGACATTTACCTCCTAAAGGGAAGGTTTATCTAGAGAAAATCAAATTCTGGAAATCTATTAATTTACTAAAAAATTTGATATCGTAGAACCTTGTTAAAAAAATACTTCATATGTCAAGGAAATTATAACAAAAAAGGATTCGTTTAAAAATTTCTTCTTTTATAAAAGAGATCAAAACAATTCGTTTTTCTTTCACGTTTCACGTTCTTTTAGATATCTATATGACGATCTCGAAACATCGATCTTCTAATTCGCGATATGTCACGCGTTCGCACAACGTAGCTCCAGGCATTAAAGTCTTTTCCCCGAGGGAGCCATTCACGTCCAGTCGTAACCTTCCAATCCATCTCGTCTAAAACCCGACGAGGAATTACGAAACTCGATCCTCCTTCCGCGATCCATCGCTATAATCGAACGATTCCCACAGCGCCAGCCCAGTCGTCGGCCGTTTAACGACCCAGCGACGTTCCATTATCGATTATGCTCGGTTATGTGCAAACACTCCCTCGCGAATGACCATGATAACGCCGCGTGTCGAATAGGGACACGGCTAATCGCACTCGCGATTTCCATGCGTCTTATACACCACGATCATCAACCATGGAACAACCAGGAGACTGGAACATGACGTGTATTTGATGACTTTACATAAACGAGATCGAATCTTTGATTTGAAACTGTTGAAGATATGAGAAACTAGGTTAAGTCGAAAGAGTTTCTAAGAAGAAAGGACCTGTGGTGGAGGAAACAAGGTGCAAACGTCTTGATCAATTTGACGAGGATCGCTCGATGAGGATGTAGTAGCAGAAGTTGCTCCGATCAGTGAAATTGGATAACCATGTGATTTTTTTTAGGTGAAAGTAGAGGTATAAAGAACCCTTTGTCTATTTGACTGGTCTGGATGGTAAGAATTTTTCGACGTCTATTTTATTTTCTATAGCTGACTGAACGGATGAGTGAATTGAGAAACACAGATTTTAGAGATTCGAGACTTTCACAGTCATTGAGTGTAATATCCCGAAGATATTATTAAGATATAATCTAACGTTTAATATCTTTCGATGGCCTACGCAGTGATCAGAAAATTAGGAAAAGAAATCTTGATTTTGATCGTTTCTCCATTTTACAAAATTTTTTTAAGAGGAACATAGAAAACGATCTGAGGCGAAAGACCAAAAAAATCTCTAGTACTACGTAATCTTCAGTAGCCAAAAATCATTGGAGTTACATAATATCACTTACCTCATGCGCCTGATCCTCGATGCTCCTGAGAACCGCGAGATTCCGAATAGTGGCGCGTCGGGTCTCGAACGACGATTCCAGCCTGGTGGCTGCGTTTCCCACTTCCTCCACTAATCTCCGTGCGCGTTTCACCGACAATCTGAAAAGATAAAAGAGAGGCGTCGTGATCGCGACGCACCGTTAGGAATTCCCTAGTGGCTAGGTTATCGCTAACGAAACATCGAACGCTAACCCGCCGCAGCTCGTCTCTTCCATACGCGAGTGGGCGCTAACACGACACAAACGTTATCGTCATCGTTATAAAACGTACCCCATCACGGTTTCCCGTCCACGTAGAACGTGGCGCCGAGAAATATATTCGCTATCGCGACCTAACTCTACGACCAAACTCTTCGAGCTTCGAAGAAACGACGACGGCGAGAATCATTGCATATGCACGTCGTTCAAAGAAACCGCGAAGAGGATCGTTTCTTCGACACGAGAAATTAATAGGCGAGTCGATAGCTATTTTATGAACGTGCGAAGGAGAGATCCACTGGACAATTAAAGCGGAACGAGCGGATGTAAAGACACGCGCGAGGGAAACGGGAACGAACGACAATAAGCTCGAGTAATGTATCGATCGGTGTCCTCGCGAGTGTCTTGCTTGCGGCGAGATTCGCGCGCTTTCTAACGCGAATCGTTGCTCTCTAACCTAACGTGCTCAAGGTGCAAAAGCGGTGCCGCGCGTTCCTCCAGCGAGGTGATCGCCTCCTCGGCATCTCTCGACGTTCTTCTCAATGTGGGGTCCGTCAGGAGCCGACCGAGAGGCGTCAACGTGCCAGATAGACTGCTGCATTCCTTCAACTCCGACATCTCGAGGGCCAGCCTGCGTCCTGCCGCCTGCCATTCCGTCATTAGTCCATCGTATTCCTGTAGGATAATATTAGGTTCGTGAGACGAGTGAAAAGTAGTGGCCATTATATTTGTTGGGTATATTTCTTTATGTCTTTCTTCGGCAAGAGTTGAGTGACGAAGAATGCAGAACAGATATTTTTAATTGGTAGTTTAGTTGATACCTTTGTTGTAATTACTCGTAGTAGATCCCAGGGTTGAATCTTATTTGAGTGAGATATTTGGAAAATTAGTATTCTAATAATATAATATTAGTTATTTTGAGATAATTATACGTTGGTCGGTATGAATGTTTCCTGAAGTAATTTCGTCCAGGTTTATAAATTCTTCATCGATTACAAATTCCTATCCCTTGAAATCATTCGTGCGCAAATGCGGTACGTGCTTTTATGCTGACTAGTATCCGGGGACACTTTATAACATTCTTCCACTGAAAGGTCGCGTGATAGACTATAATATTATACAGAGTGGCGCAAAATAACTATTACCTTACGTGTAAATATATTTTGTGAATAACATCCAGATGCCGTCCACTGAGCGTTCCTAATTTTTCAAACGTTTATCCCAAGCTAAACGGTTCTAATAACCGTTAAGTTTGAAAGAGCCTAACGGACTTAGGATGATATATCGTTGAGAGTAATTAGAAGTATCAGTTAAAGAGAATAACGAAAAATTATAAATATGCCAAAGTCATTTGTTACATTTCTCGAGAGCATTTTACGCTGATTTTAATTAAGTGAATTTTAATGGGCCTTTCGAAGATGGAAGTCTGCTATGATTAAGAAAATTGATTGCTGATCACTAAAGATCACTAAAAGATATCTAATGGATGTTTATATTTTGGAAATGATAGTAGAAGGATGGAAGAGATGAACGAAAAATAGTATGTAAGATTGTACAATCCTTATATGCTTTCTCGCCATAGTCATAAACCAGAAATTGCTATCCATTAACTCTGCAATACTACACCTATATCTGATCTCATTACTACTATAACGAGGGTCTGATTATCATAACCATTAAAATAAGTGAAAGTAGAGATTAAACGCCTGGAAGAATATAATTTTATTAACGTAACATCCATTTCAAACGAAAACAGCATCAAACCCGGCACTGAATAGTCCTAAAAAGAATAAATAACAGAGAGCCATCTCTTAGAAATAAGTAGAGAATTCAGTACTCATTATAGTACTTTAGAATTAGCTCAGACTGAACACGTGTTCTACTCTAGTTATCAATCACCACCATTTAATCTCTCTTCCACTAACGACATTATGATATGCTTGGGTTCGACGATTCCTCGCGAACGAGAAAGTTTGAAATTTTCAAGCGTACGCCAACGATGTTACACGAACGCCAGTTATTCGACCACGCACAACGAAGGTTCGTTCCCAACATACTTCGTGAAAGAGGCAAGCGAGCAGGAACGACAAGACGAGTCCTTACTTTCCGCCGAAGAATCCTGCAGCTATGTTTCTGCCTATCTCAACGATGATCACGAGCCGACCGTTATTTATGAACATTTTCCATCGGCGAAATTTTCTCCTTGTAACGTTTCCCGATCGATTATCTCCAGCAAGGTCGCGAATAACTGTTGTAAAGTCGCTTCACCTTCGATCGGCATCGCTTTATCGACCGACAGACCGATAGAATTCGCCCATTGTGCCATTTACGTTCGCACAATGGCCGGAATAATTGCTGCGAAGTCGTTGAGCCACGAAGGACGATGTACAGGCCATGAAGACGGAGAGAAAAGAAATTTTGTTTCGTTTTATACTGAACGAAGTTGGAGTTCTTTGAATAAGCTAGAGATTCTAATTGATAAATTTTGGCAGAATAGCACGATCGATCTGATAATTGCGTCACTTTGTAGTTCAAATAATTTGAAACATTATATATTTGAAATTCTGCAAAACAAAGTAACCTACAACAATTCATCGTTGTCGCGTATGATACGATACTAACAGAGGGTTAAATATTCAAATCTGATAATACCTTTAATCGTTCACTTTCGAGGAAACATTCAATTACCATACAACCTAACCTATTCGAAAGACACGAATCAGACTTAATCGATCGTAATTGCACAGTGCAAGGTGAAGATCGTATAAATCTCTGGATGCACAGTCTACAATCTCCCAATCTCCTCTGAAACCGCCACCTAACGAAACCGTATCACAGCCCGAAGACACCCATGCCACTCAATTACCCGAACGAATGCTTAATTCACGTCAAAACATTCGTTCTACTGGATCGGTGCGTGTATACAGACGCATGTCGCGGGCGAAAAAAATTGCGAGGGCCGTGACGAATTGCGATCACGATACCAGGCGCGACGAAGACGCGCCGCGCGTCTCCTTTTTTCCTTGGCTTTAACGGGACCCATTAAAACGCCATTAAGCGCGCGGCCGTGGGTTGAGAGCCACGGATAAATTGGTAACATCGGTCAGTGCCACCAGTCGCAGGATAAATTCTCCGACAATAATTGCGCCGCGACTCGAGAGAGCACCGGACCCCGGCACAATTATTCCGCTCACGGTCGCCCGTTCATTTTTCATCGAACCTGCCGAATCACCGTCGTGACACTCAGTCAACCGGCCTGGGCGAAATTTCTGTCCCTCCGATTCTGTCTCTGTTTTTTTTTTTCCACCGTCCTACCGTCAGAAGACATTGTCGAGGCGCGATCGTTTTCGGAAGCAATTTGTCGCAATTCGGATTCAGACGGATGAGCCTCCACTGAATTGCCTGTCACTGGTCGAATTGCTCGCTCGTTATAGGGTGCTTGGCTGGATTATAAGTTTGGCGTGTGCTGTGCAAAGTTTGGATGTCAGGATTCTTTTGGAAGAGATCAGGGAATTTTATTAGGATGACATAAGGTTTGATGTAATACGGGCAGGAAAGGAAGGGAGTCGGTGAAATGCGGGATCTACTAAGAAAAATCATCAGCGAGATTAGGCTGGTGGATGCGACTGTAGGAAGGGAGAGATTAGCGAATTCTTTCGAGAATGTGTTTTTTGATATACGAATGCAAGGGGGTTGTTACAGTATAATCGCCGCTAGAGAAATAGCTACATGGTAAATTATTGTATCATTAATGCTGCCCTTTATCTCCCCTAACATCTTTGAAGTGGTCATATATACATACAAGCGAGTCACTCACAGCGAAGAAACACTGCAGAACGAAACGAGAAACCCTCGAGAATTAAATGGAACGAAGCTTTGGTTACCTTATAAAACGCGATCCACTGAGCCTGGTCGTGGTTCTGCTCTCGCCTGGGAATGTGCTCTCTCAAAGCGCCCTCGTCCACGACGATCGTCTGAAAGCAAAATCGGAAACGCTTTTAACTCCTCGACAAGATAAATGACTCTTGTAACAGTGTCTCCGAAAATCGTACTCGAAAGGAAACCGTTTCCTTTCTTCTCGTTGAGAACCGTGCAATCGAGACGTCCAGACGAAACGCGTTACCAATAGAGGAATAACGTTTTCACTGTGGAATTGGGACTGAGCAAACAATGACCGCGTTTGAACACAAGTTATATTCAAGACAATTGCTTAATCCCTCCACTGCGAAGGACACGTGTGCGCGTTCAAGTATCCATGGAGATTGTTCGTTATATAGGAATGTTATTGTAATTAATTTATGTCGAAAGAGTTAATATTGTTTCTGTGGAATCTTTCAATAGGAATAAAAATCATTCACTCTTCAATTTTCAAACTCTTCGATTTAGTTTAAATAATATTAGTAGGATAATAGAATCAAGTGTGCTTACCTTAACGCGACTCAGAGGTAACTGGGAATCGGTTGACTCTTCAGCGATAAAGTTCTGCAGAAGCAATGCTTGAGAAACATTTACTCGTCCCTGAAAAATAACAATCATTCCCTTCAAACTTATCTCTCGTCCAATTTACTTCATCTCGTCATAGATAAAGACAAGAATAAAAATTACATAAAACTACGAGATTAATTGCTTTACCTGCAAAAGAGTGAGAACCTTGTCGAGAAATTCCAAGCACTCCGGGACGTATCCACGAACCAGAAGGGTGAATCCGTTCTTCGCGACATCGGAGCTGAAATCAGAAGAGAAACGAGATCAGCTCGATGACGAGGAACCGTTTCTGGCAGATGATGAAATAAATTGCACGGGATAAATTATCGAGACATTCCGTGCATACGCGTGAGTCACCGTGATACGGTAGTCCGACGCTTGACAAGATCTCCCACGTGAAGCGGCGTGTCGCCGCGATTTCTCCTCCGAGTCATGCTCAGAGAGTGAAACGAGTCATTCGTCGTGTCGACACGTTCGCGCGCCGATTATGTGCGCTCGAAGATACGACCCGATCCACCGACGGGCCGCTCGATCGTTTCACTCTGACCTTCGTGGCGGATAATCCAGTAATTTTCTTCCCTGCGTTTCTTCTCAAGTGTATCGCAGTTGTTAATACGTATAATGATCCCCTGATTGCAAACAAGTTTCTTTTCCAGATTTTTAATATGATAGTAGATTGTGTTAGTAAATTTCACTTTGTAATATCTTGTTTAGCTGATTTTGAAATTATAAATCATTCGATAATTATCACCTTCGTTTAATAGTATTTATGAATATACTTCAAAAAATGGAGCTTAAGTAGAAAATTGTTTTATCTATCAAATATAAAGTGTATTGCACTTTGAATATCTTGTATATTCTTGCATAAATAAAAATCCGCACTGTAATAATTGTACATATCTATTTATGCCTGTCCTAAGTGCACTAAGTGTCCTGTGATTTATGAACAGTAAAATAAATAACAGTATGCATCATTGGCGCGAATAAAGGATTCGCACGAACGCGTCAAATGTTAATCAAACAATTCGAAGAGTGAAACGCACCATGAATATATCGCGTGTTCCTTCGTGAAATCGAACTCGAACTTTTCTAGAGCACTTTTTGACATCTTCCCACGGAGAACCATCGTAGACCTACGAGACCCATAATTAACCCAGTCTGTTCCCTGGTATTTTTATTCCTGTCATGCACATATGTACTTAGAGGGAACGTTTCACTCGAGGCACCGAGGGATCATATTAGAGTATCGAATGAAGGAAAAGCGTATCACGATCCTCTGCATTAAGCTGTGACACGTGGGTGGTTCGCGTAAGTATGCAGCGTTTCTCACGCGGCTCCAGTGGCAGTGGAACCCCCTCCGCGTCCCCCGACCCCTTTTCATACACATAGTAATCATGCATCCACTTCACAGTGGCGTATGCACTGCTTACAATGCCGTTCTTTGTACATTGCGATCGCTTTAATCCGTCTCCAGCCCCGTTTTGCCGTGCTAGCTTTCATGCCCCTCCACCTTTCCATTGACAAACAAAAATCGTGCAACCACCGACACTTTCGTTCTTCTTCTTGAGACTGCCAACCAAGGAATTAACCCGACCAGACGGTATTCAAACTTTTCCTTGCGTTCAATTCTTCGCACGGTTAATTAAATATAATTAAAGTTCTTCGAGTACAATGTTCAATATGTTGAGAGCGGAAGGGAAGGTTTTGTTACACGACTCAAATATATACTTTAGAATTCAATTCAAAAACGTTTGAAAGAATTTAATATTCAAAAAAGTATCGACGATCCTCGGGTAATATATTAAAAAACAGAATTCGACACTTACCATAATCTCGATAGAAATACTTTAACGTTCTGCTTTTTGTGACTATCCCTGTATAGCTTACAACGTTGAATATCTTCTAAATAATAGTAAGAAGATATCCCTCAGCAAAGACACTGTCCTCGAAGAATTCATCGAAGTGATGGTAAGCAGGAAGATTGGTTCGATACGTATCGGATAGCACAGGTTCGCGTCGTCCTCTTCCACTCGAATCCGTATTTATTGAATTTACGGGCTGTTCTCATGCACGGTAATGATACGTTCACAGCCTCACGGAATAGTTAGTCACGCGTTTCCCTGAACCGTCGATCGATTCGATAAGCCAAACCGATTTTTCCGTGACTACATTCGTGATCGCACGAAGGGACACAGAGTCTAATTGGATAGTATAAGTAACAGTGTCAAGGCATAGAGGACGATGGAATAGCATAGACGTGAGTGATTTAGGTTCGTTAAAAGGCACTTCCATTAAATGTAGAGAGAAAACTATAATTTACATCAAAATTTACGTCCCCTGCAAAAAGCTTGTACATGAAATATCACATTAGCTTGTCAATTCCTAACATGATCGACACTTGAGAGACAAATCGAGGAACCACCTGTTTGAATATTTACGATCCATAACTCCAGGCCACCGCAAACAAATGTCAACTGCCTAGGAAACCGTAACTAGCCTTTCGAAAGAAGAATTCCAAAACGAACCAGGAAACTATGGAAGTGCTGAGAATTCAACCTAACCCAAGACATTCCACGTTTAACCTCCGAAACAGAGACCGCAAACGTTGAAATAGCGTTTGCGCGTGCGTCACCACGATTTCCATAGAAAATTCTCTTATAGGCAGCGTGTGCAGTCGCTCTCAATTAACCTCCAGGATCGTTTGTCGAGTAAGCGAATCGCCGTAACTGTGACACGTGGATTTACAATTCGATCGTAACTGTCGGCCACCGCTACGCCACTGCCCACTCTCTTAGAAGAAACGCATTAGCAGCATTGTAAGCCTGGATGTTACTGGTCAAATAGCGTGTTTGAAATCGCAATAGACCATCCTATGTGTACTTAAAACCGCAGCCGTTCGTGCGGACTGGGTTAAAGGAGTGGAGACCTCGATTTTCTCGAATTTTTCCAATTTTTAATCTTTTCATAAGAGTGCTCTCCTTCTGATTTTCTTCTTTTTCTAATCTTCTCCTTTTTATATCTTTATCGTCGATATAAAAGTAGGGTGCTCTGTAAAGAATGTACGTCATCTTGGATTCGGCTTCTAGTGACGTACGCGATGCTCCAGTTTGTGGTTTGCTAGAATCGAGGGTACTGGAGTTTCGTAGAAAACCGATTAGCTCGATTAGAGTATCGTACTGAAACTGGTACTGGTTAGACAGTTATTTACGCGTTATTAACAGTGCAGATCTGCTGAGTTCAGTACTGAGTGTTTAAATTAATATGCAAGAAAAAAACAATCAAAGGAAACGCGACACCTGGTAGGAGAGTGCATAGTTCTCAGGTCGTGACAACGATAAAAACTTTTACGTAATTGCGATATTGTCGTGGAATGTATGCAAATTAGTATCATCTTCGTAGAGAAATTTGCCAACGACGATGTCAGGACAATAGTCCATTAGCATCGAAAGATGTATGAATTATTCTTGGATATTTTTAGAATTGTTATCGAGGAGATAAGTAGCACGAACAACATTCGTTTATGTTAGTTTATTCTATCTGTAATTTCTTTCTCTTTTTTATGATGTATAAGAGAAAATTATAGAAAGTGAAAGTAAAATTCAATCAACGGTTGCTAACATGGTCAACTGATATTTCTACAAATGAAATGCGAAATACGAAACCATCGTGGGATTCATAAGTGGAGCATCAAGTTCAAAGAATTACGACCTATTAAACCTCGCATATCTGTCTATGGCTAAAATTTAAGGCCAATATACATACTTATTACGTTCTAATGTTGTATGCACATCGTTTCAGATATTCGTTTCCTCAGTAAACGATACTGTGCGTTTCCATGTTAATTTCACTTCTACACTTACGTATAACGTGTAACTACACTTTTGCATGAATATTTCCGATTCAAAGGAATTCGAGTGCTTCGCGTTAAAAAAGATATAAAAAAATTGTATCGTTTTTGATAGTTGTCGAATGATATACGCAATAGAGTTTCGATAAGGCTACCGCGTTTGTGCAACCTGTCGTTCGACATCAACTCATTTAAAATTCCGATAAGAGGGCATTCATGTCCCATTGACACGACGATTGTCGGGCGAAACGCTCCGTCGAGCTCTTAATATGCCTGTAGCAACCAATCAACATACAAATCTCCGCATTGAAATCACAGACAGTTCGATAAGTAGAAGCAAAACTCCGTGTTCTGATCAATGTACTTCACCTATGCCAGTTGAGCATGCAATAACATCATGCTGCACACGCCAACTATGTATACATATTGTATGTTGAACAGTCGGCGAAGTATATAGACGTTCACTGTTTCTCAGAAATCACAAAATATGGGATTAATTCATGAACCAGTTCTACTCTTCTTTGTTCAAGCAATAGCAAAGTTTCTAAGTTCACGTCCAAGCACATAAATGGAAAAGATATACGATACACCGTTTCCTATTATTCTATAGCCTCGTACGATATTTCCCCTAGAAGCGATTTCCTTTATTACCTATCATTAACTTAATCAACTACGACCACTAAAGAGTCCAATTGGCATTTCCAGATGTACTTCCCAAATTCCTCTATCTCCAACGTCTCGACCCTAGCTCCCAAAAACTTCACTCTTGCCCTATCGATCTACACACACAAGTACAAATTCACTACGATCTGAAGTACCGCCACTTGAAGAAATCAGCGTTCCACCATCGGCATCCAGAGACCAGAAAGGATCCCCCTAATCTCGAAATCTTAAATAACGACAGGGGTGCTTAACAATCCGGCGAAACAGAGTCAAAGCAACCGAAGCGAAAAAAAGTAGAGAAAGAACACTCTAGAGAAGGATGTAATACATGGGAGGAAAACGAGCGAACGGTAGGAAAAGAGATGCTCGAATATCTGATACGATCTTGGAAGTGGGTCGACAAACTGCAGTTCTAGATCTTGGTCCCGCGGGGAAAAGCGAGATAGCAACGAGGGACGTTTCGCCGAACCCGTTACTCGTTACCATCGAACACGAGGGTGGTTGGGAGACGCGGGAGGGACGATCAGAGCCCGATGGTAGGAGCTTGGCTAAAAGGATTGATGCACGTCCATAACTCATGCAGAAATGCGGTCAGGTGCACAACTGGATCGGCCAACAGATCCCCCGCGATCCTATCGTCGTGCAATCTCCGGACTTCGTGACTCCCTCTCGAGCGATATGCGATATGCGACGAGGTGCCAGCTGCACGGATAGTTTTGAGTTTAAACCGCTATCGTGTCGGTGAGCCGACTAATTGTTAGGAGAGTTTGATGCGGATTATTAAGTAGCTGGGATATGAGGAAAATGGGATAAAAGGGATAAAAGGAATTTCATTTGTGATGGGATTTTAAAGATTTGATTAATTGTACTAGGTATAGGTACTGATACGATGGATCGTTCGTTAATTACGTTTCAAAATGTTTCGAAAATTTGATTTAAGTGGTGAGTTAGGTGCACATGAACAAACTGCAGTTGCAAACGAAGATGTCTGACATATGATAAATAGTAGATGTAGACAGATGAAATAAACATAAATTGTAAACAAAGAGAATATGCAAATAAAGAAGTATAGGGAAAAGAAAGTGCGAATAAACAAAAGGATTGCGAACAAATAGACGATCGAAATCGCGAATGCATCGCAATCTCGCAAGGACACGTGGCGTATTTCAGAACTTTCGCCACTTCACCCTCGATCTCCACGAGATCGAGGCGTGTTCTTCGTGCAAGCACGATCCAATTTTTCCGGTTCTAGCCACGCGACAGGTTTCGCCCACAGAATCTAGGAAGCAGCTGATAGAAGTGAAAATCCTCGACCTTGGACCAATAAATCGCGACAACCGGTAATTAACAGAGGCGCTCTGCTATCGCTGCAACGTTGATACGGTAAATGATACCTCTCCTAGTTAGACTGTCCATTTGACACACAGCTTTCTTTCATTAACGAACAAGTTCCATTAATGCGTGACGATTTACGCCAGGTGGATTTTTCAGTGGAATAGAAAATGTGGGACAAGTTTTTTCCGTACTATGGTAACTGTTAGAGGAGTTGAACGTTTTTCATCGACGCTTGGATGATTTGTTTTTCTTACTGATTAATTGCTGAAAGCGTCCTCCTACCGGTATTAAGAAACTCAATCAATAAACAGCTGTATGAATATCTTGAATTCGACAAATTGAACTTTGTATTCGTCAACTAGAAGCCACTTATCATTCTCATATTTATTAAACATGTTTATCAAAGGGATTTAACTAACTTTGTTGAAGAGTAAAGATGTTCCGATATATCGGACATATATCCATGGAAACAAAATTCCCAACAATTCATCAATCAAGTAATAAGTATGTCACTTTACATAAGAAACACGAAATCACATACATCAGAACTTATTATCTCGGATGTATATTAATTATCGCCGCGTTTCAATCGACCCCAAGAGAAAACTGTTCTCTCCACGTCATTGAATTTGATCAACCATTTCGTAAAATACTTTACAAATCATCTAGGCAAGTTAAACTTGAATAAAAAAGATATATATATATTCATGTGAAAATTCAGAGATTAGCTTCTCACGTATTTTTCATTCTTTTATCTTTTATTTAGGGTCTGCTTCGAACTTGTTTTCCGAGTGATCGATCATCCGCTGCATACGTAAGACAGACATCCAACAATTAACACGATATTCAAAGCAGTCTTAATCTAAGTAAAAGGAAATAGAAAGTAAAAAATACGTGTGAAAATTCAGAGTTTCACACAAGATCCGTGTTTTGTCGTCGTACGATCAATAAATAATCTGCAGCCTGTATCCGCGAAGTAATCCGCCATCGATAGATTGGCCTACCGCTATGTCAACGTCGGTTTTGCGCTTTCCCACTGAGACTGCGCCGCGCGCCGCCACACTGCCAGAAAAAAGGTGACAAACGAGGAAAAACGCTAATGAATCCCGCGTAACCGGTACGTTGATTTATGGGGATCGTGTTCCGCTCAGGGGATCATTATGACACTGTTAGCTTTCGTCGGCGAATTCCAACGGCGCGGCGCCTGGTACTCGCGACTTTCCTCTTCGCTACTGCAGAATATAGACGACCGGCAATAATGGACACGCGTAAAGACCAGAAACTTTCGCAACCCCGACGACCTTCCGCGTACCCGTTTCAGGGATGCATCAGGTGAAAACGCACCATCGTGTTCGATTGTCTCCTATGATCGTGGGAAACGTTCGATCGTGGATCCTGAGCTGGTTGGTTTGTTCTGTTATACCTTCAGTATATGTAGAAATAAGTAGCTAGTAATGAGGTAATGATAATTGATGGCTGATTTTGTTGATTTCACTTTTATCCATTTACCTGAATTTGTGCCGTGGGACAAATAATTCAGATAAATGGAGTTCGTTGATTCTTCCTATTGCCTATTACCTTTCGTTTACGCAATAGGAATTCACGTTGAAGTCAATAGATTCGATTAACTGGAGTTAATCGGGCATTCATTAAAATGTTGGTCGTTGTTTTTTTTTTTTGCGTTAAAAGATTCTTGTAACTTTATGGAACATCAAGGAAGTTTCGTATCAAACTGTATCGTATCAAAGTATCATATCAAAGTATTCTCGCACTATTTTTGCATTTACTTATTCTCACAACTCTCTCCTGAAGAATCTTTTAAAAATGCATGGGAAAATTGCCGGTTCGAACATTATTTATGCATATTGACGGAATATTTGCGCGATGACGCGTTCCAGACCTGATATTTGAAATTTCGCGTAAAGTCATTTCCATTCGCCATGAGAAAACGCCGTCACGAGGCATTAATTGCATGTATTTTACATTCACGACGCATGTTATTAAGCGTTTATTATGTCCAATCTCGCAGAACATCGCTGTTCAAAATTCTTTCGTAATGATTGTCTCGCGATTCGAACTCACCTCCGATTTTCCGCATAATTCCGTCCGTGGATGCCACAGAATTCCTCTTGATGACACGCGAAACTAATTCTTCTATCTAATTCCTACCATTTATTCTCACATGCTTTCTCAACTTTATTGGAAACACTGCTTTCTTGAAGAAGACGTAAATATTACCTTTTTAGCCCTTCGATCTTGTAGATATTCGCTATTCACCTTGTGCAACATCCAATGTTTTTTAAGCTCTCAAATTGATCTTAATAGAATCTTAACAAGGCCGAAAGATTTCAGCAAAACACAGCTCTGACAAGGCCATTCACCTCGAATTTCCCATTTCCGCGCGCATGAAACGGCTGAGTAGATATCGAAAGATAGAAGGACGTTTCTCAAGAGGAGAGCCCCGGGGCGGAATATCGTTTCTTCTCTCTGCTGCTCGTCCGGTTGCACGGGGCATCATAAAGCCGCACGATTGACGATACCGCAATAGGCTGCCGTGGCTATCGTACGTGATATGTTTTACGAGCTGGGTAGCATGCGAACGCGGCCAAACGAGCGACCGATTCGAGAGGAAGAGGACCTTGCTTCGCGAATCCTACTCGGCCACATCCTTTACGATCGCCTTTCGATTCCTCCGACCCGCTGACAATCGACCAGAAGGCTTAGAGCTCGTCCCGATCGAAACGGTTCTTAATCGCGATCGACCGGCTAGAAAAAAACGCGTCCAGGGCGTTTACGGTCGCGGCACGGCTCGCTGCCGGGGTATCGTGCTCGTTTGCCGGCTTGGTACTAAATAATTCATCGGCCTGCTGCCGCTTTTGGAACGAAGCTTATGGGGTGGAAACTGTTTTGTTGCTCGTTTAGATGTTCATCGACCGAAAGGATCGAATTGCGTTTGTAAAGCTTGTGACCCGCGATTTTCAGCGAAGTTCGACATTCCGGTAGTACCATTTAAAACAATAAAATTAAAAAAAAAATGAAGATGGAGCATCCAAAACTCGAAAGAAATTTATGTAATTTTAATCGGTTAAGTTCTCCAAAATTAATAGCAGAAATAGATGTTTCGAGGTAGCTCTTACAAAGATTGCTTCTGGGTTGTTGGAACTTTTCCGAAGATCGATCCGAGACCCATTGTGAGTATGTGAATAGAAGTCATGCTTTTACTAATTGTGAAAAAGGGATGAAGAAAGGAAATTTTAAAACTTTCGATAATTTTGCCATTAAATATTCTCTCTGCTCTATTCAAGATACTCGTATTCTCAATCACAGCTCACGAATTCGACATAGTCGAGCTTCCCAAAGCTCGTCAGGGAAACCGCAATTTTCGAAGTGGTCGTCAAAGAATCGTTGCGAAATGAAAAAGTCGCATCGGCTGCCAGAGATACGTAAAATATCGCCATACCGTACATCGATTCTCGATCAGGAAATTGCACGGCAGGCTATTGGAGTTGCTTCAATAGCGGGCAGAATTGGCAGAGATCCTAGGGTCTCGATCGATCGGAGAGCCGCGGCGGCTCGGTTAAACGGCACGGCAAGGATAGCAATAAAATAAATTGGCTTTATGCTCGATTCTTATCAATGAAATATGCACTTTCTCCGAACAATAGACATATTATGTAATGTGAAATATATTCAGTTTCCTCGTGTTGCACACTTTCCTCGATACGCCGCGATAATGGACGATCGTTATTCAAAATTCTATTCCCCGACGCGTTAAGTGGCGCATGATTTACCGCCTTTCCCGTTCCACCGGGCCTTTATTCACCTACTCGCAACACTGCGTGAACACCGTTTTAATGCCGTGCATCGATACGATCGAAAATTCGCCCAGCTCGCTCGCGGCGGCGAAAGAATTCGCCTGGAGAGAAAGGGCGACACCTGTTTCTCCGTTTCGATTATTTATCGCACCTCGGTACGGGCCGGACTAGAGACAATCTGCGCGTCGTTCGTCAGCTTAATTACCAGCGATTAGTAAATACAATGTGTACATGGTGTGAAATCGCGAGATAATAACTCGCGATTTCGACAGAGAAGAATAGAAGGCAGCGCGCCAGGAACATGGAAATTAATTTCTACGAACGTTTGTACGTAGGTAGAGTTTCACCTTTGGGAATTTATGCAAACAACGCGGTCGACGTACGGACATTGTGACAGAGTTTTCGTGGAAATATTAATGACACCATTAAAGTCAGTCGGTGAAGCAGCAAGCTTTCTAACGATCGACGTTGCTAGACGCGTGGTCGAAGTATCATACAAATTTCACGAACTCTGAACCACGTGAAGAGGACGTCGAACGAGGAAGGTCCTCGTTAGTCCTTCGGGACGATGGATTGATTGAAAATCCCGATAAGGCCGGTCGTTTATCAGCGTAATTGAATTATCGAGCAACAAGCACGGTAATTACCGACGATAGCCATTTTTCAACTGGATTCCGATTAGCCTCGGCCCAGTGGGCTAATTAGAAAAAACGTCGCGCCCTCGGTTAATTAATAACCGCGTCACGATTTGTCTCGCGGGACGGGCCATGCTCTGACGTCTAGGAAATTCGTAGTTGAAGCACGATATTCAAGTCGCGATTTTGCACCTTGTCCGTGATTACTGTGGGCGTGTCGTCGATGTCGCGGCCATGGAAAATTATAATTATTACGGAAACCGTCGTCGATCATGTTCGTCCGGCTGGAAAGCTCGTTCCTCGCCGAGTGGATTAATGAATCGCCGTTATTATTCCACGGTGATTGCCGAGAAAAGCGGTCATCGCAATATATCCTTGATTTCGAGCGTAACGCGTGAAAGATACGGATGGCGATGCTGCATAGCGAGTACTTATCGAATATCGGAAATCGATTATCCAAGTATCACGTTGGAATTATTATTTCCTATCTAGTAGCTTGTAACGAAATATGTCTTTATTTCTGGATATATTCTACAGTCTGTTTGTACATAGTTTCCTTATCGTGGGATACAAAGATATTAGATAATTTGTTAGGAGTAATGGAACTCGTTACAACCGGGGTTTCGTAAAAAGCGAATAGGAAACTTAGTAGAAAGATGGCAAAAATGTTGAAAATAAAGGAAAATACACCGATGATTAATTACCGGTACAGATACTTGTTCCTTTTCACCTAATGAACACGCCCATTCATAACTCACCCGACACCTGACATTTTACAGATATGGCACAATTTACTTTCCTTTATAACGTAAATAGTTAACCAGTGTCAACTTCATTCTGCTAGCGTGAAATTAATTTGTCATTACGTGACGATGCAAACGAGACTGTACATACTGAAAAATTCCTGTTACTTATTGCATAACTTAATGGTCCGTTCATTTGGCGAAATAACAAATTTGTCGTCCAAATAATCAAAAGTAAGCCAGCTACGTAATTACCTGGGCAAACGGGCGAGGTAGAGTAGAAACGACGACACTTCCTTAACAGACAGGGTCTCCCTTCTGGTCGGCTCGTCCTCGAACTCGAGAACGGGTCTGCCGTAGGCATCCGTGCAACCTGTAACACAGAAGTTCGAAAAATTAATTACCCCTCGAAATCGTTCGTGCAACCCATAAACACATTGGAGACTTAACGATGTGCTTCGAGATGGGTCGAATTTACAGTATCGATTAAAGACTTTTCTCTCTACTCTTCGCGGCACAATGAACACACGCACACACCGAGGCACTGGTGACTGAAAAATACGTAGCAAGGAACGCAGGACGCATTCGCGAGCCAATCCATGAACCGATCGTCCCGCATTAACGGCGTAATAAAAGTCGGTAACAGCATTTGATTACAGACCGTGATCCGATTCGGGCTGGCACCACGGTCGATCGTAATCGAGAACTGACGTATAAGTTATTAAATGATCGGCTTTTAGCCGTGCCTATCTGCGCCACCCGGAGTAGGTCATCTTCCGGTAAAATCTTGACTGCTTGACTGCTGACTCTGTATATCGATGAAAATGTAATAGCCAAACACGGGCCGAGATCGAATCGTTGGCATAACCAGCGACAAATGAAATAGAGGACGTCGTAAAATCTTATTGTCTTAATCGTGAGCGCAACGTGGAATCGGATATCGATGCACAAGGACGCTATCAGCCGTCGATCGGATCGTTCGATTGACGCACGACCGATGTTACCTCGCGATCTTGTCGTTGTTCACCGATTAGACTCGATATATGAGCGATACGATCTTGGACGGTTCAACCACGTTCTTCCTTAGAGTTGGTTTCGCTTTCGTTACTCGATGACAACAATTGCGATCGATATGGGAGTAAGAGTTAGATGGATGTTCGATCTTTCTGTAATCTTTTAATTTCTATATTTTAGTTTTGCCCGCATTTTAGCAAGAGAAAGTTATTTTCAATGTTTTAAAAAGGTGTTTGACGTAGGATTGAATCGAGAAATCACGCATTTCAGTAAGCATTTGGTCGTATTTTGTCCTTTAAGATATTTTTTAACATTGAAGGATAGAAATGGATCGAAAACAATAAAAATAATTTGATATTAATAAGTTACGGTGTGGAATGTACGAATTTCTGATGGAATGATTCTTTATCTTCTTATTGAAAAGAAGAAACCGGAGAAGCTTAACTCGTCTCTTTTGGAAAGCTGACTGACATGCGTGATCACGTGCCTCTGACGCGTGCCGTTACGAATGAACACACGAGCAACAGCTCGAAATCTGCCCGAGGGTGATCGCTCAGGGCGTTAATGATAATTCATAGTGGCGTAAGTTATACAAGCGATTACATGGCAAGGCGATGATAATGCCCAATGCCAGTGGGCAAACTCGTGTACGCTTGCGAATTCCCGGGTTACCAGTGTTAATACACTTTTGACATGTAACACGTGCTGTACAGTATACAATCCCTTTGATCATCGAATAGCAGGCTTGGGCTTATGAAAATGAAACTTTCCTAGTTTGGAAAGACCGATTCGTTGATTACCTAAAGACAAATTTCCTTCGATCAATTCCGGAAGAAAGAAATTTCCTACGATGTAGAAAGACAACTTTAAAGTTTTGTAACAACTTGAAAAATACTTCTTCGTTTGAAGCATCGATATAAAAAAAGTGGAATTTTAAAATTTCTTTAGTACGTATATATTAGGTTGTCCGAAAGGTTTCTTTCGTTTTATAAGGAAATAATAGACGCACAATGTTTCTTGTTTTATATTAGTTTATTGAATTATGCACGAACATAATAATAGAAATAGAACGAAATGGATCATACTTAATTCAATAAAATAGTATAAAACAGAAATTGTTGTTCATCTATTATCACCTTATGGAACGAAAGAAACTTTTGAGACAACCTAATACTAAAGCTTTATATTGCTGTTGCTTATGCTACGTGATACACACATTCATCCTCAAAATTATCCTAGAATATTTCATCTTTCTACGATTGAACTCCTTTGATATTCGTATCATTAAGTCTTCCTTATTGCTGAAAATCATGAAACGCGTCTCCAGAAACACGACATCAGTCTCCATAAACGCGCAACTACCTGTTTCTGAATTAGCACAAACGATCACGTTCTTCCGGGCATTTCTCGGAAATAATGTTACGTATCCAAGCGTTTCCACGAAAAAGAAAAAAGTCTGGCTCACGAACACTGTCCAGGCGCGATGTGTGAAAACGCTCGTGGTGCTCCTCGTGACATAAAGACGATGCCGGCCTTCTTGGGCTGCAGGCAGTCCTAGAGCGTACCTTAACGTCTTCATCGAGCGGTGAAACCGCTCCGCGCTCGTAGTAGGCTCGGTAATCGATCGGTTATGGTAATCCGAGCGGCTGCGCCGGATCGTTAAAAAAGGTCGCGGCGGGCAGCGCGATCTTGCATTTCCTTGCTTCGAGAAATCACGTCGGCTAGCACCGTTCTCGATGTTTACGACACGATTAACCGTGCCCGTTTCTTCCCTCGGTCGCTTCCCGATTTTCTATGCAGCCTTCGGCGATCGTTCACGTATTTCCGTGGAAACGTGCGCCCATTTGCGTTCGCAGTCGTTCGCTAGGATTCAGAGAGGAAGGAGGAAGGTAGATGGACGTTTATCGGAGGAATTTTGCGTCCGGACAAAATCTCCGGAGGGTTGACGAGTGAGATGAAGCGAATTAGAATGGATAATGGAGAGAAGTCGTGGGTTGGATGTTACGAGGTGAAAGCATATTGGTGAAGATCAAACTTTTGGGACACTGAGATTCTCTCTTAATGAAAACCTTTCAGACCTGCTGTAATCCCTTAGAGTTTGAGAGAGGATTTAACCCTCTTGGCCAATGAATTTATAAATCCTCCTGCTCTTCTAAAACATACAAATTTTATGAACTTTGATCATTACATCTAATACGAAAATCGTTAAAACCATAGTTCAGAATTGTTTTTGGAGAATCTAACGATATTTTCCGAAGCATTTTTGTGATGGTTCTTTATAAAAAAATTAAGAAATCGTCCTGAGTACAGGAACAAGTCATCGCAACGTGAAATTATTTTCCACCGAAAAAATCACTTTCACTACGACAGATTCTCTAACGATCGATCACGGTATCTGACCGAACATGTCGGCGACCCCTGCAAAATGACTTCATCGCTTTCGATTCCCACGAAACAGACTAAAATGCCAGTTGCGCCCCTCCAAAACAATTCCCTCGGCAAGTTTCCCCCGATGGTACTCGAGGCCTACGAAATTCCAGCGCTTTCTACCCGGCTTCGACGCCGTATGCCGAGATCGAGTTACAATAATAACCGTTCCACGACGACGGAGGCGCATATATCGTGGACCGACGCGGCGTGGCGCGCATTCTGCCTCTACAAATCGTCGCTCGTCCATCATCATCGCATTACCCCCTCGATAAAGATTGAACGAACCGGGGCCGAGTACTCGGCTTTTAGCGTAAATCAAGCGTACTTATGCTCACGACGCGCGTCCACTCCACCTCGCGAGCCGCCGCCACGCCGACAGGAATCCGCTTGATCCGCTATCCTTTTCACATGCCGAGTAATAAGCAAGTCAGGGAGAATAACGAATAAACATAACGAAGATGAAGAAAACCAAGAAGAAGAAAATGACAACGATGATAATGAAGAAAGAAGGAGAAGGAGAAGCAGAAGAAGAAGAGTAGGAGGAGGAGATGCAGATGCAAAAAAGGGGTTGTAAGAGAGGGGAGCGTCGAGAAGATCGCGAGTAGCCGCGAGGCGGACGATGCGTACCGCCGCGACTCGTGAGAAAGATGAACGATAGTCGGATGGATACGTCAATACGCGTGCGCCATTAGCCGTGTTGCTTTTTGGATTTATTGCCGCCCCGTAGATCCCCGATTTCTAATTGCACGCTCGCGATTCATCTCCCCTCCCCCCTCCTCCACCTTCGTTCATTTTCTACCTCTCTATGGATCCACGTTTCTTTTTCATATAGCTCGCTAGTTCCCATCGCTATAACGCGAGTACGCTGTGACTGTGAGCACGATCGATTTCTATTAAAATGAAAACGTCGAGCGCCGTGAAAAGGGGCTGCAGGGCGTAGCGGAACGTGTAATTCACCGACACCCGGTTGAATTATTGGCGTCGATCGAGCCAGATGCTTGCTGATCGCTCGCTAACAGAGAAAGATCTAGCCAGGAGAGAGGCTTCTTCCTCCTCTTCTTCGTCTTCTTCTTCGTACGTTTCTTCCTCTTCTTCTTCTTCCTCTACTATTTCGTAGAACGAAGCAAAGTCGTGTCCCGTCGTTTCGACCGCGACCACGCTACGGATTAATACCTCGATGCGCTAGCGAGCCGCTAATCGCTTAATTAGTCGCGCCTCGCCGTTGCTGCGGACGCGAGGATCCAGACGCGTTACGATCGCAGTCGCGCGACTCTCGCTCGTCCATCGTAACCGGCGATCCACGCGCGCTACCAGGGATTCCTCAAGCGGCTCGGTTTAACGGTAATTTGAATAACCGAGCCAGGAAATCGATGTGCTTTCGCCAGAAAAAATCCATGGGATCTAGCGGATAGAATGTACGCGAGGTTTAATAAGTTGGTTTCTTTCAGCATCCTGGTGTTTTTTTCCTTTTTTAAGCTCGATGGCGGATTCTTTGACGAGACGAATGTGCGCACGGGTTAACTAACGGTTAGAAATGCGCCGATATCGTTACTTCGAAGCGCGCTTAGGTAAGGTAATATAAAATCAATAAATAAATAAATTCATCGGCTAATATCGTACTTCTGCACGCTATGATTATAAGAAGACTGTTTCTGCAATTTCATACTCTTAATCGAAGAAATGGAATTTAGGCAAAGATTTGTTTTAACCACAAAACCGTTTTACAAGCGTGAATCTGTTATTTGCTTGAATTAAAACATGCTTTTTAATTGCCAAATTATCCTTAATTAGTCGAGTCATTTGTATTTTAGTACTACTTGTTGAACCTATTTATCTTGAAAGAGTACTATTTGAAGACGACACTTAAGATTTCAAGAAGAAACAAATCAACGCAAGACCGATTGTTTGAAAGCTCGTTCCCTATTACATTCGTCGCGACATAGAAAATATCGTCGTAACTTGAAAACGCTCTCGAATACAAATATTCAGTTTCATCGTGTCGAAGAAATTGATTTTAATTGAAGACGGACTACTAGACAGAGGAAACTAAACGGGCAGAAAGAGAAAGGAAGATCGTTTCCATTGGAAAGAGGGAGCTTCGTCTAAACACGCTGATAAGTAAAATTATCGCGGTGCTCGCGCGAACGTGCGCTCAAGCTGACCCTGCGCTGGCTCTATCGGCCACGACTTGGCTGCGGATTAACACTCGTTAGCTAGCTCGAGAGTCGCTATAATCGCTTAATTAGTCGTTGAACGGCACCAATACGCGCACCTCTCTCCGAATAATCGATTCCCCTGTACGTTTCTCATGGCGAATCGCGACGAAGATTTCACCACTCGGTAATGCCGATCCTGAATGCCAGATCTGCAATTATAATCACACCGCGACGGACAGGTAGCTTGGATCATGTTTCCTTCCATTCGTCCGATCGCTTCGAAGGCCGAGTCGATGCATTTTGAAAATTGATAGGTGAAATTTGACGATTTCATACGGAGGATATTTCTACCCTTCTCCTTCTTCGTCTTTTTCTCCTTTCGTTTCTGTTTATCAGTTTTTTTTTATTTATTGTCTAGAGGTTAGTTTTAAGAGTCTGTTGTTAAAAAGTTGGGATTAGACAAGAGGAAGATGCGCATGGTTTGACTGGCTTGATCCTGGGATAGCAAATAAAGGATTTCTCCTTTTTAGTTCTGCTGTTGTACGATTGATTTCTTCTGTTCTTATGGTTTTCGGAAGTAACAGCCACTTTCACGCGATTGCCTGGAGCTCCAGGCGTCAGCTATTTGGACGCTGGAATCAGAAGAAGTCTAATCACAGATTAGTGGTCTAGCGAACGAGGGATTTCTCTCTGGATCGTTCGTTCGTCAAAGAAATCTAATCTAGGCTTATAATCTAAATACTAGATTATATATAGATTATAGATATAGATTACATTAATATTAAATTGTATATAGATGATGGATATTATATTTCTAAATAATCATCGAATCGAACATCGAATTTTCTCTTTTCGTTATTAGAAAAATCCAAATCTTGTAAAACACTCTGACGATCTGTTGGCAAACAAGCCTGCTAACGCAGACTCGGAATCCATGGAATCTTTGCAATCTTCTCGTGTTTTACACCGCGCTAGAATTTTTCTAATACGTTCACGTTAAACGATTTCACGGAAATTGCTCGCGCGTATCCCCGGATCAGATTCGCGCGAGTAAGCGAACGTATTAAGCGTTGATTAATACCCAGGGGAACATCTTATTTGTGGAAAGTCTTCGCACAAAGGCCAACTCGTGTTCACTACTTAGGCCAGAATATTCGCCGTAATGCGATAAAAAACGCTCGACCCCTATTAACCTTCGATCTTTCACCTTTCGACAGACTATCGACTTCTGCGTACCGCTCGTCGATCATGCGCGACGTGCAAAGCACGAACGGCGCCTCGCAATGCCGCTTTTTCCGTGTTTCGTACACACGGAAATATGATACATCCTGTCGCTCGATGATTGCCTAGAAATTACCTCGCGGAAACTGTACCCGAAATTGATATTAATATAATTTTCGCGAACACTGCGTTTTTGCAGAATATTCTATCGTGGAAAGCGAATAAAACCAATCTTCGTCCACAGATCTAGTGAATGAGTATAGCCACAGTTTATCAGTGAAAGGGTTAAGATCCCACGGCCTTCGAGAGACTTTACAGTAGGCCCCGCACGCCAACAATGTACGCTTCGCGAGAAACAGAAAATCGTAAATAATAGCGATCGTGTATGTACCTTACACACGCAAACCTCATGTCCCAAAACGACTTCCATAAATCTTCCAGCCCCTCTAAAAAAATGAAAAAAAAAAAGAACGCTGTACCACTGTATCACTGTACCAGAATCCCAATTCTTATCAAGTCAGTTTCCCTAGCGAGCTGGCAATTTTCTATCGAAACTTTCCATTGGTTTCCAACGTGGAACACATTCTAACGGCTGACCCCTTCGCGCATCGCGACGCCAAAATGACGCGGGACCACGCCCTGACTTTATCCGCCGATCGTTCTGGATGGATTTGTTGGGAACGCGTTACCGAGTGGCTCGTTAAACGCGTAACGATCGGCGCACGCAACGACTAAAACCGCGAGAAGAAAAACTGCATCGGAACGGAAAAGAAAGACGAAATACGAAGAACCTGGGAAACTCGAGGATATCATTAACTTTGGCGAAACGAACGGCAGGAAGATGAAAACCCGCGGAAAGGAGAGGCAATTTGCTGGAAGGTTCGTGGCGCGAGATGAAATTGTGGGCGGCAGCCGTTTGAAACATTAGACTTAGGAAGAAGTAATTTGTCGACGACCTGGATAGCTCAATCGGCCGGGTCAATCGTCCGGCAAATCGAGGATCCAGATTCGAATTCCTTCTTAACCAATCGATTCTTGAATCTCTCGCGATTCTTAGAAATCCGATCGACGATCAAGACGAGCACTACTTTTTCCATTTTGTAATTTCAAATTTCTTTGAAGATGGATCAATTCAGTGCTGAAAATTTTAATCTTTCTATAAAGCGATGATTCTTTGAAAAGAGCATTGGTTAAATCGATGTTAATTAAAGCAAATATTCGAAACGTATTGGAAGATTTCAAATACGATAAAGTCCAGAATGAAAAATACCCAAATACGAAGAGTACGGGGAAAGAACGCGATAAGACACATTTTCTATTATAGTCATATTTTACAAAGCAGTGGCTTAAAATTCTTAACCCTGTTAAAATTTTTAGTCGTTTTATATTGAAAATTTAGTCACGAAGTGACAATAAAATTAGAAAGAACCCCTGTGATCTTCACATATAAAAATCCTTGATAAATCGAACTTTGATAAATAAACTGATCGAACATCGCTAAAATCTGTCAATCTCGATTTTAACAAGAATAAGTAGTTCAACGATATATCAGCATGGTTTATTTATATACATATGTACGTAACGTAGTCTCAATTAAGAGCGAATTCCAGTGAATCGTCGCGTCACAGGAAACGCGAAAAGATAAGAAGTGAAGAAAGGCAAAGATCAAAGTAGAAGAAGCGACTGGAGACGAGTTCGCGCGGGTCGAGCGTGTGCCACTAGAAGCATGGCGGAAAACTTTCTCAGAAATCCTCATCTCGATCTCGTCTGAAAGTATTCCATACGTTCATACGTATATAGACGCTCGTTCGGTCGCTCGCCAGTGTGGTCTAGAATGCGCGCGGCGAGTTCGTGCGTGGCTAATACGCTCGATCCAATCGGCCGGGTGATAACCATAATCACGTAGCGGCTTGGTGTACCGAACGTGTCCGTACAGACTGCGTGGATCGCGCCTTTGACGATCTTGAGCTTCGTGCTTGATACCAGGTTCTGTCGATCCTATATGGCTTTTGTTTGAGAAACTCGTCAGAATTAGTTTTGTGATTAGTTTCTCTGTACGCAGTACTATGAGAATATTGGCTCGACATTTTATTCCTCTTATTGCAAACACTAGAGAAATACGTTGTAAATTTCGATAATATTGGTATTTCCATATGACCGCAAAACCTTAATACTAGAAAAACGAAATGTATATAAAACTAGATAAAAAGATGCTTCATTGAAAAAAAAGATATACGACGCTGCAAATACTTCAAGCATTAAGAAAAATCCAAATTAACGTTTCGAGTCCAGAGATAATTAGATTCCTATCACATTCTATCTTTCGTATCTCCAACTCTATTCATTTCTATTCCAAGCAATGCTTCGATTTATTTATTTCTCGTTATCATCTCTTACTGAAAGAAAATGTACATAGACGCTATGATATTGGAAAGCCAAGATTGGAGCAATGGAAGAGACGCAGTTTGAATGAAACGAACGAAGACCCGCCTTTCTCCGTTTCCTCGCCAGCTTTTTCGCATTCAGACGTCCCGTCCCTAGTCGTTGCTATCGACGTAGCCCCTGTGGCGGGTCTCACGCCCGCGCGATCCTCGTTATTTACGAGTAGAAACGGAGGGTCGAGGGCGGACCAGACTGTCCGACGCAGAACGGGATCAAACTACTAATTGGTGAGCGAATTTTAATCGGAGAACGCGCCACTCTCGACGCAGAGCAAGGCGCCTCAATGGATTCAACTATGGGAAAGCGCGTGTTCTACATTTCGTGTACATATAACAGCCTATATGGGATTTCCACTGGTGATAGCTGATGCTTTTTGTTCCGCTTTATTAGAACAATTGAGAATAGAAGTTGTGTGAACATTTCTTTTGGTTTCCAGTGGATATTTGAATGATTAATGATTCGTAATAATCTTCTGCTATGGGAAATCATTACTATTATTTGAGAACCGAAATGATAAAGATTACAGATCTTATAAAAGACAGGATAGATCTTAATAATAGCGATGAGAATGAATTTTTGCAAATTTCTTCGTATTCCTATCGATGAAACGAACTGTTTATCGTTCCGTACGCCATTAAATTTTATGATTTCTTCAAGGTTACTTACACTTTCGATTTTACGGAGTATTGCTCCATTCACTGAATTTTCAATTTCACTTGAAAGCTTCTATATAGAGGCCTTTGACGTCAGTGTGGAAAAAAGATTGCCTGTTGAACGAAGGAAAGAGCAGTTCGACGTTCGAGATTTTCAATCTTCTTGAAACACCGGCAGACGGTCGATTATTTTTCAGTCACCGCCACGATTTTCCGAGGAAACGAGATCGCTCTGGCGTTTCGAGGAACTGCTCGTTCCAGAAGCGAAGATCAGTGATAAGAGCAACCGATAACGGGTCTTCGGCGGGTGGGCGTACATTGCGCTCGTAGCAGCGATCGAAAGTATCTCTTGCAGTTATATTGATCGTCGATCGAGAGTCGGATCGTGGCTGCTCGATATTCCACTCTCCAAGCGACTTACTGAAGTAGGAAGAAAAACGATATCAGAGGCGTAACGGAAAAATTCCTCGGAGGAGGATCGAAGAAAAATATCGCAATGAGGAGAACGAAGACGATGTAGTCGATTTTCTGAAACGTTGGAAACGCAATGATATATTTAAACAATAAACACTTCAATCAAAATATAACCTTATAGAATATAATTTCTATATAAGACACAATGTTTGCACTACCATTTTATTGAAAAATACGACGTTGCAATCATAACGATGTAAAAGCTTCCAGTCATGATACATTGATATGTATATTGAAAACGAAATCTTAGAAATGAGTAGAAATAAAGCAGAACGAAGTAAAGTTTCCAAACAAACTAACTAATGCTCGTTCGTATGCTCGCGCTTATCGGCGCAATTAACGCTGCGAATAAGTCATTGCGAGGTAATCGAGCTTCGAGAGTTGTCGCGACGCGAAGATCCGATAGTCAGATAATTATCCAGCTGGCTGGAGATACCACGATGGTATCGATATCGATTCGAACATTCCAATCGTCGGAACTCGTTCCATCTGTTTTTGCACTTTGTGTGTCATTGAAATGCTTTGGAGCGTAGTTGGGTGTACCACCCGAGCCGAAGCTTGATTTAAGATCCTTTGGCTGCGTTTCAACGACTCTTGAACTACGAGGTTGTAAGTAGATGTTAAAGCGTATGAAAAGATTCAGAAGCAAGAATGGAATTGGGTTAAGGATAGTGGAAATTGCTTCGTAGTGTTGCTGGACTTTTTCGTACAAATAATTATTCTAATTAATTAGAACAACGTTATACACTGCTAATTTCCATTATAAAAGGATTCCCTTTTCTGTGCGCAATACCTGGTTTCCAGAATTGAACAGAATTTATTGTTTCCAGAAAATTGTACGATGATATGATATACCATATACCAGTCGTTTAGAAACAATAATGAAACCGAAAAGAATGTAGAAATACCGAAGCTAATGAATTTGATATCTGAAATATTCATATCCCACTTAAATATTCGATATTCGTATTGTTATGGTACATACGATATTCTTGATTATATAAAAGAGAAAAGCAGATGCCAATTTAATGGCGAATCGCATCTTGTATTGTATTTCTTTACCACAGTTCAATTACCATAACTTAAATCTACACGAATGCAAGGCGATATACCAATAAGAAGAATCATTACAGAAGTATGACAACGAAATGGAAGAGCAGTCGTAACCGGTACCAGATTAGAAACCCGACAGAAAGGAATTTATACTCGATCGTTTCACCTCCGTCACGCTCGATCCGCGATCAACGTGCTTCCGATCGTGGGTCAGCTGCGTCCTTTCAATTTATTAACCCGACATGAATCGTTCGCGGACGCTAATTGCACCGGCTGATACCAAAGCGTCGCGCTGCGCTACGCCGCGCCGGCAACCAGCAAACGTTTGCCACGCAAACGCGGCGTGTCTCGCCGGGACGCACGTAGCAATTACGTCGCGCGGATTATTCGTCGCCAAGCAGCTCGTAAACGTCCAACGCGGAAACTGATTCCCGACTGCAGCTTGGAGAAAATCGAAAAAGTGATTCGAGAATTTACGACAGCGTGCGGCTACGATGGTGCGTGGAGATGGCGAATATAAGTAGCGTGCTATTCGTTTGAATTGTTCAGATAAGTTACTTGTTTTTGGAGTACTTGTGACACTACGATGATAATTAAGAGTTAAAAAATGCATTTATAATAAGACAAGAGAGTTAATATAGATTTCTTTGAGAGCAATCTATATGTCAGTGACTCGCAATGTCTTTGCCAGTGTTCACAAAGGAGAGAGATGTTAGTCATTGAACCAAGCATCGAAAGTGCACGTTTATATTTGCGTACTTACACGAACGGGCCACCAGTACCGTAATGTATATTTCTTGGAACACTCGTGATCTTAAAGATAGACATCTCATCAGCTGATCGCGAGTGTTTACGACCACGGTTGCTGACCCTAGGACCGGTTATTCATTTCACGCTATTCTCCAAGGATATGTATTTAAAGAAATCAATTCTGCGAATTGGCTAGTATAGGCGTTGAAAAGTCAATATTTAAAAGTCTCTTGCCGCCATAGATATTTAGTGAAAAAACGTGGGCGACACCCAAGGTGTGAAAACTAATGACAAGAAAAAAAATTTGCATTGTAATATTTCTTGAAATAATCAAAGAGTAAAAAATACGAAAAATATAAAATAAGAATTTTCAATGAATAAGATTGTTGAAATTATAAAATTCAGAAATTAAAATGAAATTTCTATGTAGAATATGTATTATTGATATAGAAGCTGTCTCATTAGGCAGTTCCAGGCTGACGATTTCATCTTTCATCTCGCCGCCGATTAGAGAGATCGGCTGGCCGACAATAAGTCCCGTAACGAGGCAATAAGACGATCGCCATGGCCGTGATCGTCTGATTAATAGAATCCTCGATCGCACGATAATTCGCCGTTTGATTAATTCACCGATTATTCTGCGATCGTTTCGCTACAAAACATCAGGTTCGATCCGATTGATCGGCGCGCTGTATCACGCCACTGATTGATCAGATAATAATTTCTCGAGCGTTTAGAGAGGTCGAGCCACTCGAGAGTTCGACGCCTCTCGACGCTTCCTCGAGAAACGTGAATAATTGAACGAAAGCGCGTATACGACAACGCGTGATTAATTAGGCGATAGTTCTATGTTTCAGTAACCATGACGGGGTCAGTTTGAATTCAAGGATCAGGTGATTGAACAAGGTTCGATATAAGATTCGATGAGGTCTATTCAGAGACCGTTTTCATACCACCGAAGAAGTAGAAATAAGATTTGTATTTTACTAACTAGGATGTCTGATCGAGTAGATGATTATAATCGATACAACTTCATCATACTGAAACTTTCGAAACACCATTTTAAACGTCTTAATGGTTCTAGAATAAAAACAGGCGATCGGTTTTATTTAAGAAAAATTGTAGAAGATGATATTTGATAGAAATATGTCAAAACAAAAAACTAACAGTAAACGATTGTTTATAAATCAAGTGTCAAACAAACGTAATCGTATCAGAATTTATATTGTTGTTTCAAACCCTTCGGAACTTGCTACTTCCAACTGTTAATCTTCAAAATTCACGTTTCCATCTTTACCATTTTACCCTTCTTCATCCTATTACTTCCTAAAATTATGGATCATCGATCAAAAACTTAATTTTAAGCAGATGGTAAAATTGCAACTTTCTCGATCCGCGGTTCCCATAAAAGCAATTAACAGCGTAGAAAATCCACGCAACGAATAATAGCGGTTGATACGGGCGAGGAGCATCGATCGTCTGGCGAAGAATTATCGATTGGCCTCGGCGAAATCTTAGCCTGACAACGGCTTGGGATCTGGGTCGTACCCTGAATTCTGGCTGCGTGCACGATATCCGAGAGCTTTTGCTCTGCGCGTAATTGCTCACGTAGCCGAAGCGTGCGCCACCTAAAACGACGCCCGAATCCGTGTGATTATCGAGTATCGAAAATTACAATGTTCCGTTTCAGTCGTGCATTTACCGGTTTTAATCTTAAGCCTATTATTCCGCGATTGGGCTCCGTCTTTTCGCTTCTTCTTGGCTCTTTCGATTGGTATAAGTACGACGATGCAATGTATTTTCGGGCCGAGTTCTTGGACTTTTTGTACGATGATTTGCTAACTAGTGATCTTACCGAATTGACAAATGAGCTGTAGGTTATAGACCTTGGCTATACTGATTATTTTTACAATTTCAGATGGAGTAGAAAAATCAAGCAGTTTGAACGGTATTTATAATTATAAACAAATACGAAATTACAGAATTTTACTTGTTCTATTGCCAAACTTGTTAATATTGCAGCTCGTAATTTATATCTTTTCTTACAAAGCTTTGCTGGTAATATATTTCGCGAATAATTGTCGCGATTATGGAATACCCCTCAATCTCTTGTGTCTACATTCTGTGATTAAGTTCTTGATTTTAATTTTAAGACATTAATTAAGTGACTCGCTGTTAACAGATAACGGTGTTAATTTAATGATTCATTCTAAACTTTTCTAATATTTGTCATAATCAAACATCGCAAAGAGCTTCCCATATATCTTCGATTAAAAAGTGCATTCGCATCCAATAATAAATTGACCGGTAACGAGCCACAACTAATAACGAACAGGCCGTGAAAAGGTCTTTAATTATCGCTGCCCATGGTCAGTACAATGAACAAAGTACCGCAAACCGTGCATAGGTAATTAGTCTAATGCCCGTTTGTTGCATAAAAGCGGTCATTATCATAACTCGTCGTTATCCGCAAAGGGAACGTAAATTTTCGTCGATCCCCACGTCTGATAAATTATCGGGACCAGCGGATTTTTTTCAAGGTGTCGCGGACTATGTGGTTCACCCACGCGAGATGCCACGAAGACTTGACTGAGAGATACCAGGAATGTCTTTCGGTACGATTCATTCTGGCTAGCATTGCGAGGCGAAACATTCCATTGAACAGTCGCGGTTTGATCGCGCAGAGGATGATTAACACGAGGCATCGTACTATACATTCATCATTTTCTTCTCTGCAACTTCTTTCATTGGAAGAAAAGGAATTTTAGATTAAATATAATTCTGGAGTATAATATGTTTGTTTCCCAAAGCGTAAAGAATATTTGGAGACCGAGATTGAAAAAAGAAAACTGTGGAATTAATACTTCTGTCGATTTTACTTTGCAATTGGGGAAAAATAATCACAATATCATCCTTTACGTTATATTTCATAATTCAATGCCCATTAAATCTAATCTTATTCAACCTAAAATAATAAAATAAAAGATTTTGCTCTCTACTGTTTCTGAATTCGAAGCAGCGATAGCGGAAGCCATTCTCTAGGAAAGGGTAGGACCAGGTCTGCTCCACTAGCTCGAGCACGGATCAAGCTAAATCATCTAATTCATGCTCGACCACACGAGCGCGTAATTTAGCCGAAGGAGCTTACACGTGAAAGCGATCGGCTCTTTACGCTCGCTCGTTCGACAATAAAGATGTTTGCGAAGCCGTTGACCCGGCGACTTCGATAATCTTCCGACGAACCCCGCTCTGCATGATATTCTATCGTTACTCGAAAAGTTCACGGATAACCAACAACCTAGCACACGCCTGAGACTTATATACTTTCGGTAGAACAGTGAAGCAGGCCTGATAATTACCTTTTACCAAGAACATATTAATAAAGATCTTTGTTCCAAGCTATTTATTGCTTTATCGTTCTCGTACCGTCGTTCTTTTACAACGACACATCTTTATACAAACATGAAACCTAATGTGTCGAATGTTGTGATCTTTATCTTTGTAAAACAAAATAGATCATACGTGATTCGATAAAATAATGTAAAATGGAAGATGTTGTGCATCCATTATTTCCTTCTAAAACGAAAGAAACTTTTCGAACGACCTAACATGTTCAATCATACGAACGAAACTAGAATTCGAAACTATACACGATGTAGCAGATAAGTGAAACGAAACGCGAAGACAGCGTTAATCGGCGTAATATTTTTATCTTTCTTAATTCATTACTCGATTACCACCGATATTAAAACATTCGGCACCGCCCACCTCCAATTATCCCTACCAATTGCTATCCAATCACTTAACTGCGTATTTCTTATCGCTATCACTACACCCCTCCAACACCTTTTCTCATCGTCGATTTGCTCATCGTTGAACGGCAGACCAAGCGATCGGCGCGAATTTAACATGGATTATCTATCCAGATTTCTCCCGCAACGAGATGTAATTTTCAAACGGCATCCCTAATTGAACAGGAAACGGCAACTAAATACTAATAACTCGACGGAGAGTTTAGACGGCTGATTCGATTTAATCGCGCGACCGAAGACTGTATTTTGCCTGAGTGGTGGAAATCAGAGCGAACGAAGGCGTGTTAAAGGCGTATTAAAGGCGCGTTTCGCGATCCTTCGAACGCCTCCGAGCGAGGAAACGTTCCTCGGACATACGAAAGTGTTCTGACACTTTACGTGAAACATTTTTATAAATACGTTGAACGTGTATACAATTTTTTAAGACTTAATTAACAGTGTAACGAGCCGCGACTATGGCACGAGTAGCGAATACAGAAATACTTTCGCGAACACGTGTAGATTGGACGAGCGCGGTCAACTTTCAAGACACGAAACGCCGATCGATTCTTTCTGTCGATCCGGCCTCGTAATCCATCGCAGCCGGCTTCTTCTTTTTCTCGCTAGATGCGCCTCTTTTGGACAAACGCACGCGTTCTCAACTAGCTAATCGGCGACAAAGCGACTGTTGCTTTGCCAACTACGGGATTACAGTTAACCACTTTAGGTTCCCTCGGCTGTTGCTTGAGAAAAGCTCGCGGGGAACGATGTGCTCACACGTGCGCTTAGTTTTCGAATTATTTCGCGATTGTTCGTAGTTCGTCGTAGCAAATAAGCTCTGGAAGTTAAAATTGCCTCTCGCGATCGTGAAACGTTTTGGCACTATCTCATGATTTGAAACACTCTTAGGTTGTTTAATTTATGATGTTTTGTAATCTGGTGTTTTAATTTGGATTGAATGAAAAGTATTGTTCTAGATCTATGCGAAGACTAATCTCATGATTAATACAAAATATCTAGAACTGGAGCATGTATCAATTAATCGAGTATTCAATTACGATATACTATTAATCAAACTTTTCACTCATCAATTTTAATGTTTTACTCGTCCTACAATAATACAAGAAGAATTGTATGGTATATCTTCAACGATGCTGGAATACGTTCAACTATACAGCTGTCTTTGTTACCAAAAATAGACACGAATGTAGATATTCCTAGTTTATAGCTGCGTCTAACGATCGGATGTAATAACAGTCAGGCAAGGCATATAATGGGATAATGGGGAAGATAATGGCATGTAACCGAGCGATAATTTTTGCACGAGAACGAGGAAGCGTGCGAATCCTGTCGTAGGATGACAAATAAGTCGTGCGAAATCCGTGCACGCAGGAAATGCTCGCGTTTAATTAACTGAGAAGACTCGATTAAAGAAAAACAGATACCTGCGAATGATGAGCTACCGAGAGAATATAAAGGGATCGGAGTTGAGATTTTTAGCAAAAAACACTCGTAATTGACATAAAGTTGATTAATTGTACAATTATTCGGGTAGCAACAAAGAACAAAGGCGTGTTTTCACAGAGGGTTGAAAAATAAGTGCGTGATCTATTGTACCGACAGACTATTTACATTGCCTTAACGGGAAATTCGCAGATAATTTAAGAGTACTATGAGCATTCTTTAATCGTGATAATTTAAGAACAATGGAATACAAGAATATCTTAATTCAAGGTTAAGTATCAAAGAAACGTATCCCGGAGTCCAAAATTCATGAATTACATGTCTTTAAGTCTTCCATAGGTAGAAGATTTATGACCACTGTTCTTAAAAATATGGAGAGATTCATCTTATAATTTGCTGCATGATACTTCATATCTGCGAATAGACTACAGAACAGATGCGTGAAGAGTAGTCAATTTAATTTAGTGACTAAAAGGCGTAAAATCGCTTTTCCTTTCACTCGTTCACGGATTTTTGGGCCACCTTGTCTTTTACTTTCTACGCTAACGGCGACAGTGTAATTGTTCGTGCGTTTAAAAAATTCACCACCGGTTGAATACGTAGCTTCGTTTTTACTGCAGCATGCGCAGACCGATTAATAACACGGTAAAACGTTGCTGCGAACGATGGAAGATTACAGGCCTAGGATTCCCAACGATCAGAAAACAAACTAGCAAACAACTGTTTCTCCGATATGAGTCACGTCATGCCGTACACACAATATACTTTGAAAAACTAATATAGCGAAGGATTTTTTTTACAAATGCAACGAGCATTCGGTTCTCAATGAAATTTCTCGGCTCGTACGAAGAAACACGAGACTCGTTCTCAGAAGGGACACAGAAACCGTTTCACGGGCGTTTCGTTAAAATTGAATTCCACAGTGACTTCCGCTTTGTGTTCTCTTCTGTCTCCCTCTCCGTCTTGAGACGACGAGTGTACCTTTTTCATTTTGTTTGCCGTTTAACACGCGCGTCGATGAAAACGGCCATGGAACGAGGAGACACAATCGGTTGCGGAATTACAGGTTTCGCCGACGAGAAACAGGAAACGCTTTTACATAGAAAGAAGAGACAAAATGGCGAAGGAGGCATCTACAAAGAGAAAGCGGATGCTCGAATGAAGAAAAAGAAAAAGAAAAAAAGGAAGCATCGCTGTGATATTTTCAGTAAAAGACGATGGAACGATGAGAGAAGAGAGATTCGATCCGCGGGACGTTTAATAAAGATCACGAGGAAGTACAGTTACACTGTTTTCTTTTCGAATTAGTCGCATTAGCAGACGATTCCTACGATTCTCTACTCTTTAACAACGAGATATTGGAAATGCACCGTGGAGAACGTTGGAGCGAGGGAACACCGGAATGCGAGGAAATTATGCGTTCCAAAAGAGGAAGGCAATGGATGCGCACACGTGAAATGGTTCGGAATCGTTGCACGCGTGGAAAGTCAAGTATCGAAATCGAGAGCACGCATAAACGAGTAGAGAATGATTTTTAAATCTAAACGAAAGGATGGACGCTTTCGTGTGCGATTACTTCGAACGTTCGTCGACGATTTCATGCAATTAGGAGATTATAGTTAGCCCCAATATTCAACTTATATTCTAACTTTCGAAGCTAGAAGATACTTGAATTACACAAAATGAAAAATACACCGCACCCTCCCTCTTTTCCTACCCGAATTACCCTCATAAATTAAAAAGGAACCTGTCAAGATCCCCTGAAAGAATGAAACACTCATCAC
Organism: Bombus vosnesenskii; assembly: GCF_011952255.1. Taxonomy (NCBI): domain Eukaryota; kingdom Metazoa; phylum Arthropoda; class Insecta; order Hymenoptera; family Apidae; genus Bombus; species Bombus vosnesenskii. The sequence continues at coordinate 2,234,984 of NW_022882960.1, forward strand.
CCTCGTATCTGATCCTCTTTAAAAACCCCCTCTTCATAAAAAGACGATCCTTCCCTCGCAAACGACGCAACGAAGCGTCCCACCCCAAGTAAGTCAACTTCCTCTCGAAAAGCCAGCGTATATCTGGCCTCTCTGCTCCGACCCACATATTTCCTCCGCCACACAATGCCGTCCTTTCAGGAAACCCTGCACGGACACCTTTATTCCCTGGTCGGTTAATCGTTGACAAAGTACCGCCGCGGGAATACAGTTAGACTTCCGCGAGAGAGCCTCGAGGAAAGGACAAACAGGACGCGCAAAGAAAGGAAGAACGTGCCGTAGAAAGAGGAAAAGAGGGGAAAAAAGAAAGGGAAGGACGTGGTAACGCGGCGATAAGCAACGGAGAGAAGCGTCCTCAAGCACGTAAATAGACACGGTTGCCGAGGATGCGGAGGCGTGTGAACCGGGCTTTACGGGCCCACGTGGCGGTGGGTGTGCCCTGGCTTCCGCATACTCCTTCGCGGTCAACGCGAGTTATCTTCTCGCGAAGACAGCGTGTCGCGAGCCTCGCTTAATGGAAATTTTAATGACCAAGCCGGCCAGGAATTTGTGTTAGAATTATGGAGAATTTGAAAGACAGAAGGCGATGCTTGTTTATGAGTCGAGATAGTAATTTGGGGCAAACGTGGGATGTATGTGGTATGTTTAAGAACATTAATGACAAGGATGTAATTCTTTAGTAGTTGTTTGATAGTAATTGTTTTATAATTTACTTTTCGGTAATTGTGTCTGTGAAGAATCCTAATTAGATTCTTCCCATATATATTTCTCTCTCTTTTTTTTTTTTTTTGTTATTCGGCAGTCAAAGGATATCGAAATTAATTTGAAGAATTAATAAAAAAAAAAAAAAAAAAGAAAAGGAAAAAGTAAGAATAAATCTGTAAGACTTACCAGGAAGCGTGAGGCCGCACGTGAGAACATGTTCGGATATGTCGTGAATGGTCCTGGGCGCTACCACGTCGTCCACTCTCTTTTTCGTTCCTGAAACAGGAGACAACAGGGATCTCGTTACTCCCGCATCCTTTACGAATCCGATCTCCCAAGGCTCGCGTTTGTATCTCAATCGACGAATGGAATCGTACACCAGCAGATTTTGGTAATTTGATATAATGCTACATATACGGGAGGTTTTGCGTAAAGTGTCTCTTCTGGTGACAGTTGCACAAATATGACCACGATCCATCCGTGAAAGGATATCGAATAACTTTCTCAACCCCGATTCAAAAACCGGAGGAAGTGTTTCAGCCATGCGCTGCTCCCAATGCCAACTGACCTATCGCAAAACTCGTACGAACACCACTGATTCGTTTCGCGTGCCCAGGCTCGTATACCTTCGCCTGTCTGCCTGACAAATTCGTACAAATTGGAGGACAGGGGCGAAAATTGTCGCACCGGAGGTTCTACGGTTTCACTTTTGCTTCGGACCTTGGAATTTAAGTAGTGACGTAATATTAAATTATTAATTGTTACATAATACTTTCTCTCTCGCGCAAATGTTTATAACTGTTGATATATTGGGTTGCCAACTAAGTGATTGCAGATTTTGTCATTAGATGATATTGACAAAATCCGCAATCACTTAGTTGCCAATCCAATAGTCGGTATTCGATGATAGAACGTTAAGTTAATTAATTATTAAATTTTTTCCCCCGTCAAACAAATTTAATCGTTTTGAAGAATCAGATAAATATCTCTAAAAATGACTTCTAGCATGCACTGTCGTAGGAGGTCCTTGGATTCGAAATCCGTAGATCCAGAATTCAGAAATTATTAGCGTTCCAAACGCAAATGCCGGAAACTTAGATTTATAGTGCCATACATCACGCACAAACTTCTCCATTTTGCAACGAATAACGCTTCCATTTAAGGACATGTGCCACACTTACGCGTAATTTCCACTGCAAGTGCTTGCTAATTTGACCTCGAGCCTGCGCTAATCTCACCTTTTAACCCGCAGGTGTCATCTTCGACTGGCGATCGAACGATCGAAGGTGAACGTCTCGATACGCGTACCTTTTCACCTTCGAATGATCGTTCTACCAGTCGGGATGCACTTTCTATCGCGCGACGTGGACAAATTAATTGCAGGCAATTAAGACGACCGCGCCGCGGCCACGGTTTATGGTTTATTGTGGCTCGCTCCGCGGCTAAACATCATGCTGCAAAAATCCCCTACGAAAGTACCGCTACGCCGCGCGGCGAGATTCGAATCGCGGAATAGGAACGCGCCGCGCCAGCCGAACCAAACGAACATCGTGTCGATGATTTAAGCATCGTGAAATTGTTTATGGACCGGCGAATTACTATTGAATTTCGATGCCGGTATTTTATTGTGCTTTCGTGATCATGCAGCCGATAAATTCGTTTTGGAAGGGCAAGGTGCTGATCTTTCGTTATCTATCGGATATTCGATTCGAGAATTTTTAGATGAGTCCTGGAGAAATTGTGGAGTAAATTAGATGCGATTTTTTTTCTTAGTTAATTCCTTGCCTGTATATTTGAATACAGATTCTGTGTTTTCTGAATGTTTCTGGTGTTAGGAAGAGATACGGATCTATGTAATTACGTATTTGCTTTTAATGTCTTTGCGTCGATGTAAATTGCGACACCGAGACATTGATTGCGCATTTTATTAATGCAGGATATTTGTATGCGTAGATAGTCTTGGTTTACATAACGGGATAAAAACAGAAATTCTAAAAGCCTTTCTACTAAATTTTTCATTAGTCTCAATCATAAGCTTAATCGATAAAAATTCAAGTTGCGAGAAGAATCAAATTTTACATGTTACAAGTTAGCTGTCTACGATGCTAAAGAGCTCTTTTCTTTGAAAATCCCACGATATAAAGACGCAGAGGACAAAGATGTAACCAAGACCTAAGATTCCTCAATATCAAATCAATTCTACACTTCCTGTGAGTCTTTTAATCTCACGTTTCGTACGATTGCGAAACGACCACGCAAATTTCAACGGTCAAACACTTTATGCGGAGGCGTTAATTGCGCGATAACGAGGCCGTACAGTTTCGCAAGACAATGAAGCCACTGCATCATAGTTATGGGAGAGCTTGAACTAGGGCTCGTGAACAAAGAGGGCAAACATCGACGATAAGGGGTGAAGGAATCGCTTCTTTTATCACTGGCTTATCACTGTCGTTTTCATGGAACTCGTCGATCATTATTACTAACTGTCTCGTGAAATCGGCTCTTTTTTCTCCTGTTTATCTCCCTTCTTATGGAAAGAATCAGGGAGTGGACTGATGAATGAGCGGAAAGATCGGTGAAAAATGAAAGATTAGAGAAAAATATAAAAGTAAAAAGAGTGGAAAAAAGTAGAAGAACATCCGAGGATGATGGTTATTATTATTACTGCGAACTTACGCAAATCCGTTCATTTGTACATTTTTCGATTTTTAAATTTTCTACAATAAATTAAGTTTGAAGAAGAGAATGACAGAACAGAATGGGAAGACCGAAAATATAAATTGATGCAAATCTCCATTGAATTGTCAGAAGAATATTAAATTGGACAATTGAAATCTGTAGAATTTACGCAGCTCTTCGGATATCAAAAACACGTCGATGAATCCTTTCGCTCAGCCTCAGAGTAACGCAGAAGCAACGTGAAACGATCAAGATCGTAAAACTGAAAGTCGCGAAACGATGGAAAAATTGGCAAGCTCGTAAGACGATCGAGGATGAAAGTGAAATAGAAAACAAGCCCGGGAAAAGAGAAAGGGCGAGAAAACCAGGTGCACGCGATTTCGATGATCGAGACTGTTGAACGCGATACGAACGTCATTTCTTTCACGTCGATCCGACATGTCGTTGATTAGCGGCTGCTTCAACGTCTTAATTTATTCCGAGACACCGATCGTCCGTTGCTCGTTTGAACAAACGAACATCGCTGTTTCTCACTCTGAAATCGCATTAAGACATGTTTGCAATTTGCAATTGGAGAGTTTCATAATGATTGTAGTTAAAAGTGTTGAGCGAACGATTGTCGAGAAGATGCGGAGGGTCTTTGATTGTACTTACATAAGAAAACTTCCGCGAAGAGTGTCTAGTAGATGGTACACCATTAAGGTACAAAGAAAAACACTAATTCAAAGTCTTAATTTGTGCTGCTTCTGTTACGAAATGTCGTTAATTAGAATAAAATCTTGTAACCCTCCACGTTAATACACGTACATTCTGAGTCTCTCGGAAGCCAAAGAAGATCAACTTCGCTTGTTAATTCCTTAATTTCATTGCATAAGTATACGATTAATGTTCAATTGTCAAGAAGCAAATGACTTCCATAAGTTTACATATCGCAAGAGATGGCATAAGTAATTATCACATTCCAACATCATCGCTACAATTTTTCAAAACTTCTTACAATAATTGACGATTTCTAACGACAATTTGCACGCCTACATCCGATTTTAATCTTCGTTCGTATACACTTGGTACCAAGTTATCGAGCTATTAGTTGCTACTAATCTAATTACCATCCACAGCGAGTACTCGTTCTGGACGTATGCAAAGTGCGCTCGAGTCGAGCAGATTCACGGTGTCCGCTTGGCAGTCAGCGTCAAGATTTCTAATTTCCAATGCACACACGCACGCAGAAGGCAGATCTGAGAGACCTAGCATCGCGTGGGTCAACGATCGTTCGGTTTTCCGAATGATCGTACAAGCTGTGCCAATTGCGCGGCGTCACGCAAAGGAAACAGCTGATGCGCTTGCTTACGACGCCAGCTTCGCTCCCCGTAATACAGAACGGTTTCAAGGGAGGTTTCTTGCGGAGAAACAGGCCTGGAACACGCGATACTCTCTATTTTAAGATGATATTTTATGGTCAACCGGTGCTCCGAGTTTGACTTTCCACCAGAATCAGTCAATTGTTCTAAAAACTGGACTATTGGTCAATTTTTCTATATCTAATATTCTGGGTTTGTAATTTAAAATATTTCAAATATTCTTCATAAAATTGCTTCTGTATTCTTCTGCATTCTTCGTATTCCGAAGGGATTATTACTATTACCTCACAATTCCGACATTTTAATTTCCAAATATTCTAGATATAAACGTTTTAAATTAAATGTCTCCCAAGGAAAGTAGTTTTTATAGTCTCACTTTTAAGAGAATTTTATTGTCACTTTTGGTATTCTAATTTGAATAATCTTCAAACATTCGCAAATATTCTAAGCTTAGATATTTGAATACTTTCCTTATCCTTTCTGTATCCATGTCAGGAAATAGAAACTGAATTTGTCATTACCTGTCTAAGACTAGTATTATATACGGCTATAGAATTAGTTTAGCAACGGTAGTAAAAATCGTTTCTCAACATGGGGCGAATTAGCCATCGTGACGAAGGGAATCAGGAAGTTCAGGCTCGATGCATGCGGATGAGCTTCGCGTAGCCGTGCTTCCTCCTCCTGGATCTGGCCGGGATCATTGACATAATGATCTGAATGGAAGGGTGGGGGAGGACAAGGGAGGGAAAGGGGAATGCACGGGGGACGATCGAGGTCGCTGATACGCAATCGGATGCTGCTGCACACAGTGTCGCGGATGCAGCAGCTGCTGCTGCTCTGTTCATAGAAACAAGACCGAAGCCTGATTCCGGAGGAAGCCTTTATCGACTTCGTGCTGCGGTGCCGTGCTTCTTGAAACGCGAAGAACAGCTGAATTCGTCTGTTCTCAAAGATGAGTTGATCGAGATGACGACGAAAACAGTCATATATAGAATATTTAAAAAGTATTTCAATCAAAGATGATCACTGACAACGAATTCGGAAATCTGTCAAAATCGTAGTTTCTGCTCCTTTCTTTAATTTCTCTTTTCAATCTCGCTAAAGTTTATGGAAAATTCCATAAGGAGATAAATTCATATACTATGTATTAGGTATATTGCAAAATACATAAATTTTTGCATATTTTTATATTGAATAAAGACAAAATAAGAATCGAAAACATTCAAGGATACAAAGAAAGAAATTTACACGGTGCCTAACCTTTTCCAGAATTGCGCAGAGTAGAAGTTCCCAATTTTCTCCATTACATATTCCACTAATCTCACGTTAAAAGAAATCCACAAATAGCGACAATTCAACTAATCAAACATCAGTTAAAATTTCCATCGAATAATCAAAGTTCCACTTAACCTTTAACAACAGCATGCTCGAATCTTGCTACAACTTCACCAACAAGTCGTACAGAATTGATTCTTCGCTCTAATTGTAACCATACTTTTTACCGCTGTCCCATAAACATGTAGCAAGCGTTGGAAATAACAGTGAACGTGTTCACAGGGAAATACGCTGACAACGAGGACGAAAGAGGCCCGGCAACGACGGGGATTCTTTGGTTTTTACAGACGGAGCGTAACGATCAGGTGGACCTAATCGCTTCATTTCACGGCACTTTGTCCGTCGAGCTACCGGTTCGCCTCAGCGTCGGGTCAATCAGGGCCAAGATTGGTCGGAGGAACGAAACGACTTCGTTCCGCGTGCCGTGGCCACCAGTCGAATTTAGGTTAATGCACGTTAATGCATCAAACCTGGAACCGGTTTTTCACGGGTGTCGTTCTTCAACCCGTCGATCCGAGGTGCGTCCCGTTTCGTTGCAGTCATTTGTAGTCGTTACGTATTAATCACGCGTGACTGTTGTTCGCGGTGAACGGGTTCGGTCCGCAATTTCGTACGCCTTGATTCGACGACAATGGATCGGCCGAAAGAGCGGATCGATTGAAAGGTTGCGTTAATTTCGGATTGTAGCCATCCAGTTCGCTTTTTCTCTCGTTCGGAATTTACAGTTTTACAAGCACCGATCGAATGTTCGGAATGTTTCAATTAGAATTGCAAAATTAATTTAAAATCGAATTTGATTTTTTCGGTTTGTTGAAGTGTTTTTTGTATCATGAACATCGTAGACATATAACGTGAAAATAAACAAAATCGATGTACCGTAAGTACAGCAGTTTCTCTGAACTCTAAGGCTACGGTGGGTAACTTTCATCGGATGAACAAGAAAGCAATATATCATAGAAAATTTCCTGAAAAAGACACCGACGATTGAAACGAAACTAACCGATGGTTTTCCCAAAGAGAATAGCACGCAACGCATTCGACCACGGTGAATATTTGCGAAGGAGATTTTTGAGATTCCGCCGCGCCGCTTTACGGGCCGGCCGTGCCGCGGAATAATTTGCGTCGATTAAACGCGAAACGTGGCGGCGAGAAACGGCCACTTAAGCCGCGCTGCTTTCCCGATATAACATTACCGCAAATAACTTGTTTCGTGCAAATGCGCGCGAGAGAGAGCCTAACGACGACGATGAAAAATCTGGATACGTTGGCAAAGTGAACGTCGGTAAAGTGGACGTTTTCCACAACTAGAGCAGAAATTGTTGCTCTCGAGCATTACGTCCACTATCGATACTACCGTGCCAGTTTTATTTCGTTATCTTATTTACAATGTAGTTTTATAGGTAATGCGTACAAACTATTTGCACATTTTTCACCAACTGTCGTATCGGCTGCTATTTTACACTTTTGAGTACTCAATGCGCTATAAAACAACGAAACTATTTAACAAGGTATACTTTAAACGTGAAATTGTTTCCTTTCAATTAATTCAATTGCTTCGTCGTAAAATAAACCAGAAAGCTACGCAAACGAATGGTTAAACATGTGAAATCCTGAGCAATTTCGCCCTCGTTACGTCGATTTCCTTCTCAAGTTTCTATTCCTGATAAACGGAAGAAAACTGAGAATATAGGTTAACGTATCGCAGTTTAGTGAACGAATTTCAATCGTCAACGCGGTAAGTTGGTAAGTGTACACGAAATTGACTGGCGCGCGTACGTTTCTACGAAACTGCGTTCATTAGCATAAGATGATCGCTACGATTGACTCGTAACCGAAGGTTGATTGGATCTGCTCTCTTTACGGCCCATCGCATCGTTTGCAACTTAAACGCTTCCATTCGCGATTCATATTCCTCTTCGTGGCCTCGCTCCCTTTAAAGAACGACTTCTCTCGGCTGCAGGTCTACAGAGATATGCGGTTCCGATACTTAACACGTTGCCCACCGATCTACTTGTTCCTCTTAACCACGCGTTGCAATCATTTAACGCGGACATAATATATGGGTTTAGATACGTTTCTGATATTTATATTAATAACGTGTAGTTTCAAATGAAATATAGCGCTGACAGATATTTTATGGAAGTTATGAATGAAGCTCAGATACCTGAAGGCCACGAGTGAAAAATGTAATAAGCCATATCTCAACCAATTTAAGAAAGTATCGAGTTATGCAACACATTTTTACTTTCGTGCATTTTGTACATGTCATGTAAGATAATCGTTATTTTAATATTTAAAGCTATTTGCATATTTTATGAGTGCTTAAATTTAAAAGCGTAATTACATGTCGACTGCGAAGAATGCATGGTAATCCAATGCGTATAATTAATCTCAATTCACGTATTTAGCAACGTATTCGATTGATGATATAGAAGTTTGTTAAAGTACGAAATTTGATACCAAAATCCACTAAAAGTTCCTAGTATCGACATATAAAGGAACACGAGGAAACACGAGAAGAAAACAAATTTAAATGCTCAGAGAGAAAGAGATTCACTAGGACAGAGATGGAAGAACCCGTGCAACAAGAAACATCCACATATCAGATGCAAATTGAAGAAACGAAATACCAAACACAGGGCATTCGATCAACACCCAGTACCCTATATCATTACACTCCACTCAACTCAAACTACCGTCTCCTTTTTTCCCCCCCATAATCCGGGTCTATCGGCGATGTAATATCCATCCACGTCACGTTACAGCGCATTCTAACAGACCAGTGACCTCAGTCGTGGCGAAACACGAAGTTCTCCACACGCGAGACCGACGATTCGCGTCACGAGCGTTTATTCCGGGCCGGCAGGCTTCGTTACGGCCGATTTCAGCCCGCAAATAGAATTTGCACGCGAAACGATTCGGCAATTACGCGGGCACGTCGTACGTAGCCAGGTCGTTCGGTATTCAAGGAACGTAGAGTCACGCGTGAGCTGCCGAGAACCTGGAAGCCAGAGCACGGTACCTTCTTCTGAAAGATCATTTCCAGTTTCCATTTGTGAGCGTAACCACTTCCGCCAGCATCCAGTCGCGCCAGATTTCAGTAACTTCGAATGGGAAACGAAGGCAGATAATGGCGATCGGCGAGGATTGTCGACGGATAAATCGGTCAGGTTCAAGGAAGTGCACGTTAACGTGACTGTCGATCGATACACTGCTCTAGAAATTCTGATACACGGTTTAGGTATGACAGTACCCGTTAGCACAATGATGAATCGTGTTGCAGAATCGTGAATTGTAGGTTGGGTATTTGAAGAAAACAGTTGCGACGTGTGTTAATGGAATTCGATGCTGGAATTTTGACGAAGAGCATTTTCTTCTTTTGACTCGTTTTAAATTACCGCACGCTATCTACTACGATATTGTTAAAATATTTGCAAACCAGAAAAAGTCACAAACGAATAACATTACGTGAAAAGTATTTAAAGACTGGTTCCCTACACGATTCTTACGAAGTATAAAATATTAAATACTAATAATATAAATAATTCAAGTTTTTTTCCGCGTTTTTCCACTATACGCAATTTCTCGAATGTACACCCTAATTGTATTTCAACTGCAAAGCGTATAACAAGCTACCGTACATTCCTTCCACACGCGTAAACGAAGTGTGTAATCCAATAGAAACGCTAGAGCTCACAATGCACCGCATAAAGTGCGTAGCGAGTAATCGACAGCAGCCTCTATTGATTTTTCATTTCCTAAGGCAATTGAATTATCTATCAGCAAGACAATTGGATTAATTCGGGCTTTTGATTCCCTCGCTTCCAACAATTGAGTTAGATGGCTTGATTCCGCACGCTATTTGCTCGGTCCGTGCAGGCGTATTAAGTATCCGGGCGCATTAAGGACAAAGGCGCATCTCTATAGAACGACGTCGTTCCACGGTTTGTTTCGCGACCGTTGGCCAACCTACGATGACCGATCGAAACGTGAGATAAGCGCAAAATTCGTCCCGTTGGAACGAAAACCGTTGTCGAGCCCTGACTCTCAACCAAGCGAATAAATACCTTCGAATTACACGGGCCATTACTTTATGAGTTTATTTGCCAGCGACCGCGAATCCCATAGGACGATACGCGCGTAGAACAACGGGGCGGAAGGCCATTACGAGCTTCCTCCAATTAGGAGAGAAACCCTTTGGCTCGATCGAGTTACTGGCCATTTCGAGGACTCGTTTTCAAACAGTCGCAACGATGGATGAATCCACTCAGGAGCGGACAACACAGACTCGTGTGAATTGCAATTCCTCCGGACATGATACTTGATCCGCCTCGTTTTTTGTCGATATTGGGCGTGGACGATGGATGCGTATATTTGCGTGTTATAGGATGACACTACCGGTAATCAAGAATATTTCTTTGTACGTATGAGTCGCGTAACGTGAGTCTACCGTATTGTTAGGTGGTTGGATAGTTACGTAGATTTAAGTACTATATTTAATCCTGGGATGCTGCATTAGAAAATGTAATAACATTTTCCAATTATGTAACATTCATAGGTTTTTCTGATTATTATTTCTCTTTAATCTGCCTTCTATTTCAGGGGACAACATTTTTGTTTCTTCGTACAAGAACTCCACCAGGAACTGCGCAATCGATTTCCCCTGCGTCAGCAGCGTCGATTAAGAAATCACAGTGTCTATGCCGTGTGTTTACTACCTGTACCCGCGATGTTTCCCGCTGAAGCCATTATTCTTCCCATCGTACCGAAAGGTGGCTTTCCATCAAGCATAGAAACAAAAAACGATGATCGTAACGTGACTACGGACACTATTCGATCGCTCATCGACGTGGAATTGCGCGATAGAACGCAGTCTTGTCTCGATGTATCGTTTGGTCCTGCGGAGAGATAAGGCTGCCAATGCAAGATGTTGTATCGCTATGTCATCGTCGCTGCGTTTCTCTATGGAAAGGGGAAGGAACGCCTGTCTTGTGTTTGCCAGTAACCGAACAAGGGGAACAACGTCCTCCACCTGGACACCGTGTGCCGTTTAGCGAACCATGAAGCCCGAGAGCTTCTGTGAATGGTGGACGGCTACTATGCATACAGTGGCTCACGAAGATATTTGAACACTTACCATAGAAAACTTGTACGTATGTACGTATGTATGTATTGTACGTGTACAGGATACTAACAACGATTCTTCCATATTTCTTTCAAACGTAAGAATTCTTTTTAACGGTAATTTACAGAAACGACTGAGTCGAAAATTGAAAAATTGCTGTAGCAAAATTGAACGCTACATTTATCTATCTCCATAGTTACAGTAAATATACAGGTGTAACATCAGAGAATTAACTTAAACGTATATATCGAGAAACACCTGCAATTATAACTCCATCGCATAACACAGGCTGCTATCAACCGATCGATGAATAATACCAACTCCCATTAATGTGCACGATTACCACGAGAAAGCAGCAATTATCAAGTTCAATCGCTTCAATGGTTGAAACAAGTAAATTATCTATCGATCGAACATGCAAACAGAATGAAATCTCTTCGTCTAAAAGAGCTTCGAGAAAGAAAGAAAGGTGCGTCCGCGGCCGAAAGCAGCACTCGATCGGCGAACCATGAAACGTAGACACTATTTTATCGTGGCGTTTAACACGGTCCATTATGTACCGCGTAGAGAGCAGGCGGACAGAGGTGAACAGCCTCCGTTGTGGTAGCCGCTTGATTCCCCGCTTAAACAGATATGATTGAGGACCGCCATAGAGACGATCAATGAGCTACTAAGTATAGTCAGCCGGTGGAGGCAAACGTTCAATCAGGCCGCGCGCGCTACACGGCCTCCTACATCGAGACACTTTAATTCGATCGAACCGCCAGCTGTGTACGTGTACAATGTGTACAATAGCTCGGGAAAGTATTTCGATGTTTTTGTAGTCTTTTGTGAATATATTATTGTATCTAAAGTTTCGATCAACTTTGAGAATAGAAGTTGCAAAGTACATATGTAGCACAAGTATATTCCGGAGAGATCATAAAAGTACTTAACCAGCCAATTATTCATTATCCATTATATCAATAAGTCTTATCATTCAGTGGATTCATATTTAATACCTGGATATTCATGATGTTTACTAACTTTGTATTAAATATGATACATGTGTGTGCAAATACTTCCGCGAGCCAATGTACCTCCGAATTTTCATTGAAACGAGACTAAGATAAGGTCCCAAGCTTGCAGTAACCGGAGGACCAGCAAGTTTCGAGATTTCGTGATGAGAATCGTGGGCGGTTTGTTCGCTCTTGAACATTTACGTCCTTAAGCGAGGACGAATCGCGCGCGAACGAGTGAACCGCGACGATCGCGAATGCAAGAGAAGCCGTACGGCACAATGGGCCGCGCACTAATGAAACGCGACGGCCAGCGCGAAGTCATGTCCAATCTTATGGCGTTAGATGGACAAACCGCGTCACAGCTTCTTCCACGATGACAGTGCGACTGACATTCGAACGGCTTGAGACCGGTTTCCGTGTCGTGACGTCCCGGCTTTAAAAGACGTTCGTCTTCGACACTCTGCGCGCCCATTTTTGGCCACTCATTTGGATTGTGTTCTGGATGTACTGTGACGTGAATTGTAGGAAAATGCATTTTTGTAATTTATATTGTGTATGATCCTGAATCTGACTGATTAAAAGGCGACATTAGTGGGAAAGACAAACTGGATAAATTAGCACGTTATTAACAGAAACTTTAGAGTTTCGCCATGAGTAGATAGAACGTCCGGTGATTATCGTCGCGATTCAGTATCACGCGGTCGTTCGAAAAGCACGCTACTGTATTTATTTGAACTCGAAGAAGTGCAACCATCGAGAAGTTTCACCGAATCCAAGACCACTAAAATCGACTGATCTTATCAACTTTCTCAAAATCTCATCACACGCAATAGCCAAGTTACGAGTACAGATTACAGATTATCCAAATTGCAATTATATTTACTAACTAAAGACCGATGTACCCTAACCAACAAGACTACTATTGATCAATCGCAATAAAACAACGTTTCAACTGAAATGCTTCGCGAACAATTACGTCCGAATCCAAGCGATGCCAGGAATCCCTTTCATCGTCCCGGGCTGCGACGTGAAGGAATTAAAGGTAGAAACCTCGCTCGATTCCCGTTCACCTACGCGAGTCAGCCATGTTACGTAACCTCGTTGCACGAGAGGAGACAAATACCATAAGTCAGCGTTAGCGCGGCGCAAACACACCGCTAATGGTAAACGGTACTGGTGGGTGGCGCACAGAATTCGGCGCTTTGCAAACCTGTCGGCGGCGGTACCAAAGGACACCGGAAGACGCGAGACGCGATGCGTGGGAGGACACGCGAAAAGAGATCGGCCAAGTCATGAAACTTCACGAGAAGATTCACTCGGGAACGCCTTTTATTTCCTCGACGAAAGATTGGCTGACAATTTGCGAGTTCGATGGAATGGTCCGATGGAATGCTCATCCTTTGTTGGTGAGGTTGGGTTTCTGTGGATCGTTGATTGGGTTTATGGGAATTTATGACACCTGGAAGGAGCTTAGGAGTTGTGGTAGCAGCGAAGTTATAATCCTCTATTGATAGTTGGTTTGGATTAAATTCAATTACCTAATGAAGATTATTGGGATTATTAAATCGATTATTGAATCGATACACGGTCCTATATTAAATCATAGAAATATTTCATTGTAAAAGACGAAAGACGTGACTTATTACGTTTTCTCCTGTGGTCTTCTTCTAAGAAGGATGTACGTAAGTAGATGAGATCAGAAATATTATTGTACGAATGAAACTTGTCCTAGAAGCGGCGCATAATAGCCCAGGATTCACCATTCATTCGATGTCAAGTATTCTAACTTAAAGGACAACTTGAACCGCAAAAGGTTACAAGTGTCAAGAATAAAAGCATATACATTCGTTCCCTGACAGCGAGATGCAAGTTCAAGTATTATTCTTGCGTCATTGCTTTAAATAAACCTCGCGAGTCTCGACATCGAATCGAAAGATACGAGCAACCATACATAATAACTAATGTCCATTCCTCGAGGCAAGGAAATTAATCTCGTTCGTTAGGACTGGAATCGGTGCGATGTGGAAATTGTTTCGCGTAACACACTTCGAGATTTTGCAGTCGCTCGTGCCATCAGAAAATCTGTAATCAGAGGCGAACTCTCGAAACTCAAGCGCGACGCCTTGCGACGCGTTTCATATCGCTGATACGTGTTTATCTTCGAGCCCAAAGAGAAACGCTGGCTCATCCGCCATTGCTCGCTCGGAATCCAAACGATAAACCTCGAGCGAAGATTTTCTCGAGCAGGACAATCGAGAAACGTCTCGCGTCCTCGACGTCAAATTTTTTCTCGTAAATTGCTAGTGAGAATCGAGCCAATGTGGAAGCTTTTCAATGGCCGGCGTGACGTGAAGTAGCCACTTTACAGCCGAACGCCGCCCACGTGCCGCTTCCGACAGAATTTCAAGTTCATCGAGGGCCTCGATAAATCATAAGAACAGGTCTGTATAAAGTTGTCGCGATACTCGACTCGTGGGCGCCGTGAACTTTTCGCGAAACGCGAATCCGATACTTTGTACGCTAGGGAACCGCCGTAGGACGATAAAATCGATGGAAATATGCGCGGAGACTTTGACGCGCAGAAGGAGAGGTGGAGTGACATATGCAATTTAGGTTTCGTACACACAAAATTGAATGGGATATTAAGATCGTAATTCGTATCATCTACTTTATGTTTCGAGTATTTATCATTCTTCTCCTTTGTGTTTCTTTTTGCAAGTTAAAATTGGGCCAATTGAAATAGAAAGACCAGCTGCTAACGAGATGTAACGAAATAACGTCACAACTTCAACATCATCGTGCGCATAACAGTAATAAAACGACCACCCTGTTCGCGATTCATTACTGAATTAAGCGACCGTTTCAGTGCCCTTAATTAAATACCATCGCAGCTCGTTAGTTACGCTTAACCTAGAAGACACTCACTCGAGTCTATCTATAACATCCAAGTGTACATTCGTTCTCTCTACTTTTTAACTCAACATAGAAAAACGTTCACTCACCGAATCCCATCCGAACTTCTTCCTCGTCGTCGCTATCGATATGTTTAATCCCGGCGATCTCGAAGCTCCTCGTCGACTGTTCCTTCCTCTTTATCAGTGACGAACAATCGCAAGTATCATCTCCGTTTCCACAGCTGCAATCATCTCCAGCGCACCTACACCCCAGTAGAGGGTCATCCGTGTCTATATTCCTGCACGCTGGGCAAGGGAACGTTAAATCATCCAGCGAAACCCTTTCGATCTTCCTCTCTACGGAGACCAGAAGATTTCCAATAAACGTGGGCAACTCGTCGTCACCAACGTCATCCACGTTTCGGTGGTTCTGCAGCCTGTTTTCCACGTCTCCAGCGATATTTCCATCTTGCTTCTGCTCGAGGACAGCCTGATCCAGTCGCAGGGGGGTCTTCAAGTGATCGGGAGCCAGCGCTTTGCTCCTGGTCTCGCACCTGGCGGTCTCCTTCCACTTCTCCATGGTCATCGACGAGACGACTTTGGCGCATCTCTTCACTTTAGCGCGACTCTCGTCGCTGGAAAGACTAGACGAGTGGTTCAAGCTGGCCCGCGTCGACGTCCCGTTCGATTCAGCGGCCTCCAACTCCGCCTTCCATGTGCCCACGCTCGACGTCGACCTGGACTTCATGACCGCGTGACCGCTGTCCACCTCAGAGTCGACGTCGCGATTATCGTTCGAACTTTTACACTCGAGCCGATCTATCGATCGAGTCTCCTCGCGGCGATGCTCGAACGCGTAGCCCTGCTCGCGCGTCCTCGAGCGAACCTCCTCGCGCGAACGTCGCCTGGGCCGCATGCTCTTCACGGTACTCGACGATTGCGGCCCAGCCAGGCTGCTGCTCGCCGCACCGGTGCTCCCCTGCCCCTTTCGAGACACCTCCCGCCAGTCCATGAACTTCTCCTCGCGGTCCCAACCGAGGAACCCTGGAGCCCTCATCGACGTCGTTCGCCAAACTACTGCGATCTGCGTAGAAGAGGGTTGATATATGCATTTGACGTACATACGACACAGGATCGGTTGCGTGATGGTGAAAATCAAATGAGAAGTGGAAAAAGATGTAGGATAGATTGGTGAAAGTTGTAGGGAGGCTGAGCTACGTCAGTGGGGAGACACTATATTCGAATGTAGATTAGTTTATTGACTATACTGGGCGTTTCATTTTAATTCATTCATGAAATTATCTTCGTAACTATTTGTTCTTCGACGATATGTTTCACGTGGAAACGTGCTCCACGTTGCTCTGTATCAAAGGGGACACAAACTTTATGCACAAATAACTTTATGAGGGGAACAAATCTTATATACAAATCTAGTAAGATTATACGAGTACGCGAGCAATTTGCGGCGGATAGGAATGAAAAAGACGACAGAGAAACGTGACTCACCTCGACGGTATTTCGCTCGTCGGTTTCACCAGCGGCAACTTCGCCGCTCCCCGAGGTGGTTGCAACTGCAGCTGCGCTGCGTATGCAGAGGTAACATTCCCCGAGACGTAGTGCGGAGGCTTCGAGCTCTCCTAGCTGCAGGACGAGGCCACGTCTGCCCAACGTCAGAGGCCAGCCTTCCGGTACCACCGACTCGTTTCCCTGCAACAGAATCATACTTATTATTATGCTAATTCGCAACTCAAGGTTATTCAAGGTTATATGAAACGATATAACAATATAGAACGAAATTCTGAGAAGACCTCGGGAGATAAACTAATATCTAATATTAATAGCAGAATCGAAAGGAGCAATAAGGAAAAATATGTTTTCATCGTCAAAATTTCATGTTAGATTGCTTCTCTTTTACTTTTGCTTTCTTTCTTTCGCGTGCATTTCATTTATGTTAAACAGTTTCTGCTTATAAATAAATAAATAAAGTAAGTACTTCGTACCGACCGATAAATTATACTGCACATACATTTCTACATTTTCTCTTAACCTGTAGCAAAAGGATTTAAGATTTATCTCGGTATTACTAACCATTTTATTTAAAGGAAGGCAGTAATACTCGACTAGAGAAATAATTACGACTTTCGATATGCTTAAACAAACTATTCGGCAAACCCACGCGACAGTTCCGATAAATTACCGCAGCGATATTTATTTCCCCTATAATTTGTGGAAACATAAAACACCCACAAACGCGTTCCAATTACCTCAACACACGAGGGGAGAGAAGGCCCATATTGGTTTACGATGCACGCAAACACGCAAAACAGTGATTCTCGGTCCCCTCGGTTTCCCACATCAATTGGATCGCCCCGTGGTCGCGTTAGAGGGGCGATGAAAAGGGCCCCGGACAATCGGGACGATTAATTAAAAGCCGGAAGCTTCGTGGCTAATGAAATTCCTCTAAATAAGTTATACGAGAAAGGGAGGGTAATTGCAAAGCCAAGCCTCCGCGAGAGAGAACGTTAATCACCGGTGATTAGAGGGTAATCAACGCGGATATGCCCAAAATTGAGCAGACGTGCGCTGCTAGTCGCGTCATACCTGTCCCACGGTTTAACCCGTTTCTGTCAGAGGAGAATACGAATGGAGTTTCATTGGACTCCGATTGCATTTGTGAACTGGAGAAACAGAATGAAACGTAATGTCCATTTTCTGCGATAATTATACAAGTAAAAAATAACGATTTTATATTTTGATATTCTGGTATAGCTGAGACCAGCTGCTCTCTAACGAGGCTTTTAGGAATCTTGGCGAAACTCTGAATTTTTTGTGCGATATAAATGATGACTTTTGTGACAGATAAAGACTTAATCTGACAGCGATTGAATTTTTACTCGATTAAGATATACAGCGTTTCATAACACGAACTCGCACTTGATAATTTAAATATGTGAAAAATTTGGATGGTTACATCGAGGTACAAGGTAATCTCGTGGAGCTCCTTACTTAAGAACAGAGTTATTGAGACACAGAAACATTCGTAAAGCTGAAAACGAGGTCAGACAGAACAAGTATTCACGTAAGCGCGTTTCGTTATTTCCTTATTGAGACTCGCTCTTAAGGACTTTCCAGTAATAGGCATCGTCACGGCTGTAATTGCTTAATAAAACCTGCTCTACCTGTTTTCGTATCAATAACAAACAGTCTTTTACAAGCCGATTATTACGAGAAAAAATATGAAAGATATTCATGAAACTCTACGCAACAAATATTGCAATGATATCGTCGCGATTTTATGTAAATTACTAAATATTTTGTTATTAGGGTAGATATTAAGAATATGATAGAATCGAGTGAAAAAATTCCAAGAACGAGTAGAATCCTTGTCTCGACCAGAAGACTCTCTTTGTCAGAAACGGTGAAAGGGCAGCGTTGCAACGCTACTCCCAGAACCTCGTGTTTCGCCCACGCGCATCGATGCGCGACCCAACGTGTAAGCAATTAGACGGTGCGACACGCGAATAAAAGCGACCGGTAGAATGCTCACACCTTGCCCGCATACCAACAGCTGGAAATCAAACGACGCGAACACGCCATCAAACTATGCGATCTTTTTCCACCCTGCGTACAATTTGACATACTCGCTAGAATCACATGCGACGTACAGATTTTCAGAAAAATCCTATTTCCAGAAATACCTTATTCTTTTCGCGATCATTAAAAGCGTGTAAACGTTCTAAGAAAACTAACGTTGACTTTCACCGAATTATTTATTTTCAGCCAAATGAAATTTGTCATGCAATCGAACTTCAATTACCATTTAAATAGTGCCATTTTAAAGCATATTACCGTACAGTGTTTCCAGCGTTAATAACACGGTATTCTCAAGTATAGCACATAAATCAAAACACTGCCAGCCAAGTAAGTACCTTGCCTACGGACTGGTACCTTGCCCAACGAATTCCAAGCCATGTTGAAAAATCAGATTGCAGTTTGAAAAGACGGGAGTAACCTGAGCCGACTGCAGAGCCATTCCATTCTCGCCACCTCGAGTCGTATAAACGCGTGTATCCATCAATAACCCGACACCTAGCGGAGACGTTATCTTCGAATCGGCCAACTCATTTAGGAATTCATTACACTCATTAATTCGCCGTAAAACCGCGAACCATTATAGATACATCGGACATTTCCATCGACGTTCATTGTATCCGCTATCGCGTTCTCTGCCGCGCCTAGCATCGATATCGATCACTTTTTCCAAGACACCGCCATAAATAACTACGATAATAAAGTCGCAGAGACGGACAAAAATCTGCACGAATCGCTCGGTTGACAGTCGAATTCCATCGATATCGATCGCGAAAAACTGTTTCCCACGCGGTGATTACAGATAGATCATATCGCAGGGGAAGAAGTTGCGCAATCCAATCGAGAATGCGGCTTAATTAAGTCGAGAACGCGAAAGCGTGCCATGTGCCACGTATCGCGGTTCCTTTGTGTGTCTATCGAATAGTAGAGCGATAGAAATTGGCCAGTGTATCTTGCAGATCCGCTTCGTATTGCGAATTGTGTCAAAAAAGCGCAGGAGAACGTATATCTATGAAATGTATGGCAGAATTTGTAACAGGATACTTCAAACTATCGTATGAAAGGACTTGACCAAGATTTCTGTAAGTTATTCGTAACATTAGATCATTTTGTTAGATCATTATATCGAGATACTAGTTGCAAGGATATTGCGAGGAGCATTTTAAGTAGTAAGGGTAAACGAAAAGGAGAACATGCTACTTTGGGAGACTTTCGACGATAATTATCTTGTATGTATTCTATATCGAAATGAAAAAATGAATAGATGTACGGCAAAACTAATTATCCTAACCTATTCGAATTTGAGATTTTATCATAAAACCAACCCTGGTATTTCGAATACTTTTCTGTTTATATCGAAGATCATAACATAACGCAGTATGTAAGTAACACATCTGGTATATCATTGATTATTTTATGTAGGTATTACACAACACACCTGCTATTAATTAGTCAAATACACACGTAAATTACTAAATCTATTCTCCAATCTCTGCTACTATCTTTAGAAACCTCTGCCAAAGCTGTCAACGTTACTTCTCACCTAGTATCCAATAGATCGCTTGCAATCGCTTGCACCACACAAAATAGCCAATTCACGCTTTCGAGCTATAAACGAGATAGCCGTTGGGGGGAAAGGAGAGCGTACGATACAGGCGGGTAATATCTAGTAATTTCATCTTGGATAGACAAGGCGACACGACGAGGTGGTCGGGTCGCGCGGCATAGTGCGGCCGTGCGACAACCTGGAGAACGGAATCAGCGTGTCGACAACAGACCGGACTACGTTTATGATGGACGCGATAAGAAACGAGGCCCGTGGCTGTCACTGGCGTGTCTCATTAGCGGTAAACGGTTCGGTAGAGATGTATCTAGCGCCGAAACTAGCTTGGGCTTTCACTCGCGCCGCTGATTTACCGATCTGGCGCCCTTCAATTTACGTCGCACCTAGGTCGCGTCGTGTTTCGCCCCGACCACGAAACCAAAGCTACGCCGGATACGCGGAGAGATAGGAAGCGTGTAAATCAAACCGTTCACCGTGAGCCGCGCGCGGCTCAGCTCCGGATCGTTAAAAGCGCCACTCGCCGCCAATTTCCCGGGGACGCCGGCCATAAAGCGTCGAGAAGGCGTTCTCTTCGCTTGCGTCACGATAATGGACCGATATGAACAATATCGCACGATCGGGCGTATAATACTCCGACGCGATGATTTTACGAGACTCTCGCCGCCACTGCTTGTTGAAATTTGCGTAATTATTGGTGCAGTGGAAAATAGAGAAATGCGAAATAAGAAATGGGCGAAGGAAGTCTTGTGATGGCGGAAGGAAAGTAAAAAGCTTCGAATTTTGTATTTCTGAATTTCTAAATTTTCGAATATTTGAATATCTGGATCTTCGAATCTTCGAATCTTTAAATTTTCCTATTTCCAAATGCATGGAAACCCAAGCCGCTACTGGCGATTGAAATTCAACTTTTCTCCTGTTTACGTTCCACTTGGGCTCTTTTAAAAATTCACCGACAACGCACCAGTGGAAATTCTACTCATGTAACTGTTCATAAGAAAACGACAAAGAGTAACGTTACAAATAGGAGTGTCCAGCTGGTATCGATGCGATCGAACGGAAGAATTCATAATAAACGATCGAACGCGAAAGAAGTACTCTTGTACCGGATGCCATCAAAGTGACAGACGCCTGGTACGTGACTGACGAAGCCTCGTTAATCCTAGTTCCTACTACTAGCGCGTATACCGTGCAACGCACACGGACTTCTTTCACGCGTAATGCGCGTACGAAGAAAACACGAAGACGGCGAGAGATTAGGTGAGCTTGAAGAAAGTCAGCTTGAGATCCATTTCGATCTCGTTACAGACCGAAAAAATGCTTTAGTAAACTCGTTTCCGGTTATGTACATACGTTCCGCGTTACTTGTTTGATATTCGTGGTCAATGAGCAAGCCTAACCACTTTCAGGTGAAACAAGATATTAATCTTTTAACAAGTGAATGTACGAATTAAGTTTATTATATAATATATAACAGTTCTGACTTAAATGCTTGTAGATGTCAGTGTGTCTGATCGCAATGATCATGATTTAAGATGCAACGTAATACGTAGACAGAGGATCTCACCCAGAAGACTGTCCGACAAGTTCCCACAGGCAGAGAAAGCAACCGCACGCGGAGTTCTCCGGTTTTGATCGCGAAATTGCGTTCGCGGAGCGCGGAGACAAATACAAGCGGGCAGCCGCGCCAAATAGGGTTCCGCCGCGTACTGCGAATGGAGAGGCATTGTGTAGTCATTCGAAAAGCCGCAAAGGCTTAGGCGCGCGCTTCGCCAGAAACAAGCCACCAGAACGGCGGCGGTTCGTACTGAAAGACGGCCTAAGACCTAATCTGCATTTTAAACGAGCCGTGAGCTCGCTCCTCGCGAGAAGGGAATCGCCTCTCTTCGCGCTGCCGAGTTAAATTCTTCAGCCATTTTGCTTTCTCCATCTACGATACCTGGATGTAGGGCTTCTTGCGCAATAACAAATAATCGACAGTTGCCATATCGTATCACAGGTTGTAGATTTTCGTTAGAAAAACAGTATTTACAATCGTAGAATCTTTTTCCTCGAATAGGATGATCGAACAACGTTTACCTAATTTCACTTCATTACCAAAGTGACTATTATACAGGAAATTTTATCGACTCTTTCATTCTCGAAGCATCTAGAATTTGGCATAAGCGCAGAGGCAATCAGAGATTGTAAAATGAACGTGATTTTGTTTTGAGAGTTTTCGCTGTTTACAGTATCAGTTCAAGTATGCGAGAGAATTCTACTATGCAAATTATACCTCTTTCTGCTATAGCATTCTTCCTTAAATCATAAACGTTAATATCTAACACTGAATAGATTACGAACGAGGAAGGATAGCAAAGCTCGCGATAAGCTAAAAATTCTTGGAGAAATTCGAATACTTTCTTAGCCTGTTAACCAGAATCTCCGGTCTTAAAAATATTCTTTGAACTTTCTTAAAGGACACGGAAATCAATTTCATTGGAGATACCGTGGTCGTCGGACGTTCACGTGGGAGAGAAACGCGTCCAGCTGGCGGTCGTAGCGAAACGCAACTTCTCCTCACGACCAATTAATCATCGCTTAACCTTTCGTTCGAGGGGGACCAACGAGAATAGAGGGGCTCGCTAATCGCGGAAGGAATCCGTTCCCTCTTTAAAACGGCCACTAAATTGCTGTCAACGTCTCCAGGTCGTTCAGCACGTTCACCATTTGCCACGTAACGCGGTAAATGGTCTTTCAGGTATTAAACTTCCAAGACATCGAACCAGGTTTTTTCGTAGCTTCTTCCATTTGTTTCGTGTGGTTTCCCTTTCGTTTCACGTTGCATCTCGTTCATCAACGGATTATACGACTTTAATACGCGTGTCTCTGAACACAAGAAAAAAAATAGCGGTAAGAGAGAAAGAAAAAAAATATCAGCACTTTCTCTTTTATCATTCTCGTTTAATTAGTCCGCGCGTACACACGCGACACGAGGCGCGAGAAACGTCGCGCACGCGAACCGTTCATTAGGCGCATCGTTTTTCGCTTCTGTCCCTTTTCTTCGCGCGGGCTCTGCTCGAACGCGAGAAAGCGGACCGGAGAAATGAAATCCTTTACGATCGAACGAAAATATCGAACGTTATCCGCGTCATGGTATGATATTCATATCGTTGATGGTATAAGAGACTTCCATTGATTTTGGTTCAATGGAAACCGTAGAGAATTTAGTCGATACGAAGTAGTAGGTTGTAATAACGACGGCTAAGTTAGTTAAATTTGGACTACTTGCCGACACAGTTTTTTTATTTTCCTTTTTATTAAAAATTGAGAAGCTGTATTTGTTCGTAGACTGGTACTATATTTTACGCCTGATACATGCATCCTATCAACAGATAGATTTACCTATTCCATAAATCACAAATACCTTCCACCTGACTTCTCATTAAAAACGTCAAAGACCAAAATGAATGCAAAAACAGTTTAATAATCTCGTTAGCCACTTCCCGTACAATGAGAAACATAATTCATCGTTCAGTGCCTAAACAACTTCATTAACCGATCCAGAAGCTTGTTGCAGGCCCTGGAGGGCGCTTGCAATGTTCCTCAAGTCCGAGTTGGCGTTATCTCGTTAAAAGCGAGGCGACGCGTCGCGACGATGCAATTCATTGTCGCGATATCTGCGATCATATGCGTAGTCAGCTACCTCTCCGCGAGCATTCGTCTCATGAATTACGATCGACTCATCGATTCTATCGAGTTAATAAGTCCGGGTCTCGGTCGTGGCGATCGCGGACGCCGATTAACACGTCGCTTTTATCGCGATCGCCGTGTCGTACGACCGGCTGTCGGATCGTCTCGCGTTCTCCTTGTTTCTGCCTCGTCTTTCACGGCAACCTTCTCCCTCCGACGTTTAATCCTTAGACGCTTGGAACGTTAGTGTTACCTGTCGTCTCGTGTCTCGATTCGGTCACGACTATCGTGAAACGTGTCGAACTTCAATTTCAGGAACGATTAAGCACTTGTTTCGTTTAGACGTTTCAGTTCCGTTTTGATATTTGAGGTGCTCATTTTTTGTTTATGATCGCTACACGAATTTGTGCCAGAGCCAGCGTGGCGTGTTGGTTTCTAACACGTATATCTGGGATCTCTAAAGAAACATTCCTCGCTGAAGTCGACGCAAGTCCTTTGCACAAGTTCCAAGTTCGCCTATCCTTATCTTACGACCTGAAGTTACAGAAACTTTCGACGTACATTCCACCTCCACAAGGAAACAGCTTCAAACAGCCTCTATCGACTAACTAAGAATTTTCGAACTTCATTCTTCCAGACATTCCACTATTCTCCTCTTACGTTATCTCCCTCGAAACTTCTTGCATGTTCCCTTCTCCCCTATTACGCAACAACACCTCGAACGGAGGACTATGAGGAATCTACACGAAAAGATTCCTCAACGCGATCACCTCGAAGAGAAACACAACCTGCACGATCTTTCGCCTAACCTCTCCGACAACCAAATGGAAAAATCTCAGGAAATACCGCATGTAACTTTCTCACAGACTTCGGACGACTGCAGACGACTGCAGACGAGAAGCATTACGACGTCCACGACATCCATCATTCGTTCCGATAAACGGCGAACGCGACAGCGACACCGCGTCGTCGACCGATCAGATATCGTTAAACAGCGTTCACCGTACGCGACAGATAACACCGTAGACACGAGTTCCGGCGGCGTTCGAAAGAAAATTGACCCAACTTTCAACATTGTCGTCGTCGTCCGAGCAGATCCTATCTTAGTTCTCCCGTGGCCTGTGTCTGCCAGTGTGCTCGACCGATCGAGCCCGAGGAATCGCGATCGACTCGCAATTTCACTTCGCCGGTGCGGCGCGGCGGCGGGACGCGATTCTTTTCCGGCTCTCTCGCAACCCGCCATTATCTGATGTGACATTTCATGAAAATATGACGGGGCTCGTTCGTTATTAGGCTCGCCAAGCCGCGAGCACCGTGCCGCCAGGCAATTATCGTTCTCACGGTGTAATTATCGCGATTGTTATCCGTGGGGCGAGGCCAACGGGGTCAGATCACAAGGATCCACGTCGTACACTGTTTCAACTGACTATCCTCCGCGTCTTGTCTCCTGAACTTTTCTATCGTAGATGGGGAACGTGATTTTCTTGGGATAAGGGAATTCTTGATCGTGTGTTTAATCACAGAATGAATGGAAAAGTGATAGAAGAAGTGATCGGGAATAACAAGCGTTAATAGCGAGACCGAACGATTTGAAGATCTTATTACGTGAAAATACTTGAAACAATATTATATAAATAAACTATAAAATTTCTCGACAATGTTTAACGATTGATATCCAATTTGTCTTATTCTGATATTTGTATCGATACAACGACAATATCGTTGCAAATAAGAAGCAAATAAAAACACTATTTTTTAGATATTCTCTCTTATCCTCGTCATATCCTAATAATCCTGCAAACTATCATAATTTCCCATTCAAAAAGATTACAAGAAAAAAGCGGTCGCGATGAAAGAGGCTTCAATCCGTTTCCATAGAGGCAACTCGCTCGCGTTCTGACCCGCTGATTACCACGGCTAAATATAGAGCGTGCAAGTAAATTGTCGTTTAATTAGCAGACTGCCAATCATTTCGTTATCGGCATTCTTTGTTGGCGAACGAGTAACCGACTCTCCCCTTAGACAGCCGCATCCTGTTTCTGATTATCGACGAGTCTGCATCCTCTCTCTACGAACCTAAGTTCACGTCGCCGTGACTTTAACCTTTGTCAGGGACATTCTCAACCAATAGAGGGGAATTGTTGAAAACAAGCGCTGTTTAATCGAGTTGTAGGAAACTCTTATAAAAATTATATTTACAAATTCTTTAATGAGAAATGAAAGAATATCATTCCTCCTGCATTCGATACGTGCCGTTATATTGTCATCGAACAATCGATTTCTAACGACATTGTTAATCTCTAACTTCTAAATAACAATGACACAAACAATTTCTTTTCCCACCAGAATACGATATTATAGAAGCTATTAAGAAAATTAGGCTGCCTTTAATCAAATTATTGTTTTTTATTTACTTATTTTATTTTTTTAAATTTTATTCTATTTTTATTTATTTATTTTTTATTTATTTATTTTATTCATTTTTCAAAGCGTAAGGCCGGCATACCTAATGTACCATCGATATCCCTACGGCGGTTCTTTCGCCGAATATTCGGAAGAATGCATACGCGGCAACTGTCGCGGACATCTAATAAACGCGTGCGTAGTGGAGATATCGAAGAGCAACAAAGAAAAAGATCCGTTTGGTTTCGAACCAAAGATTCATTCTGTTCCGAACTGCGAAGTGCGAAAGGTTTAGCGTAATAGCGAAGCAAACGCAATTCAAGATACGTGATTATTAACTCTTGATAATTAATCGTTAATCGTTAATTATTGATCGTAAATCGTTGACTGTTGATTGTTGATTGTCAATAGTTTAATAAACCTTTTTTGTTGAACATTAAGAGTATTTCTTGTGGACACCTTCATCAACAACCACCTCATTTCCTTCGTCAAGACTCGCTTACCAACACCCACATTTCCATTCAAGCTATCCGGAGTTTCGACAAGGTGATCCACATTCGAAGTGACCGACGATAATCACGATCATAAATTCATTACGGACATAATAGGATCATAGAGCGATCTAGATCCGGCGATACTCGATCTGGAGTCGGCTCGTTTATCGTGGTCGCCCAGTTGGCCAGGTAACTGCCAGGGGAACATCGATATCTTTCAGGTGCACGCACCTATATAATTATGATAATTGTACCACGATCCTCCCCCTCTCTCTCATTCTGCTTCTCTGCTCGTAATTAATGGCGACGTTTCGAGGAACTTGCGGACACCGGTCGATTCGTGACAATCGGAGTATCGCAGACCGAGCTAATTGCCTCTTAGACGGAACAAGCTCCATACTGAGGAGAAATCCGCGAATTTGTAGTTACAATAATTTCATAACCCACGGTGAAATTTATATCCTTCGAATTTTCAGAAAAATAGACTACTCGAAGGGAGTAGTTGCATGCTACAGAAGATACATCTTGTTCAAATCTTACTAAACTTTGAGATTTTTACAATAATAGAATTAGAAACTTTTTATGAAAAAATTATACTCTACCTCAATTATACTCTATCGACAATTCCTTGAACATCTATCGTTCTCTAGTGTACACTTTAATTACAAAAATAAGTGAAAATAATCATTTCTTTCATATGAAACAAGTTCAAACCTAGTGCCGAACAATTTCGATTTTTCCGTATCAAAATTTCAATTTATACTGTTTGATCACTTTGAAAAGTACCACGTTTCAGAAATAAGTAGAACGCAACACTCCATTCCAGTGTTAAGGATATCGCAAATCTAACTAAAAACAGCAACTCGTAAATAGGCAACTTCAAACCAACACAGCATGGAAATTCCAGCAAGAGAAATAAAGAGGAAGGCAGCGTGTCGCGTCAACGTCCAGGAAGTACCAGAACCCCATCAGTCCTCGTTTGTCTTTACAAGACAAACACTAAACAGCCTATTACTCGATCTTTATAGCGCTCTCGCAACGTATGGCTAGAGGAGCTGCCTCGAGTCGTTCGAAACCGTTTCCAAGCGACATAATGGTGAACGCCATGGATCTATCCGCCATCATCCTCTCTCTAGGAGCGCTAGCCTACCTTCTCCAGGTGCACGCATGCATCTCGATGATACACGATCATTACAAACGCTCGCAGCACTGTTGCGTGCAAATGCTACCTTTTCTGCGTTACTTCGAGCTTTGTCCAGGAAAATCGTTTCTGGGATGTGATGCTCGAGTGCTTCCTTGGCTGTTGACAGGTCCTTGACGAAGATGTGCAATTCACTTTCCTTTTTCTTTCTTATTGCATTGGTTTCCTGTTATTGCTAACGTTCGATGCACACTTTCAGATATTTTTTCAACACAATGAGATAAAAGTTTCCTATGGTAAACGTTCAAATACTTTCGTGAGACGGTATATTTTGTTAATTAGTGGATTACGTGCTATTTATTTCATAGACGAAGAAAAGTTTCTTATTAATCAATGAAAATTTCATTCGCTATTAGTAAATTGAATTTTGGTAAGCATAGATCTGAGAATCAGATTCGCGCGTAATTTATGTTCAAAGAGTCGAAGGCTACTTGAGAAGTCAGTGGAGAAGGGAGATTAACGATTCGGATTTAATTGGTTTCCTGACAAATTACGGCAAAGAAAATCATTAAATGGGTCTAGAGATCGAAGGGAAATTACTTTGTAACCGATCCACGTTTACTCCATAAGATCGGAGCAATGTATCAACGCGGTTGCGTGCAATTTGTTATTACGTATGTCATCGCGGCGAACCGCAGGTAAAAACAAACCAGTGATCTCTCAACCGTTTATCAGTGCGATGAAAGGAGCTTTATTATTCATCGTATCGATCGAAAAACATCAAAGAACGGATCGGACAACGTGTAATTAATATTTGTTTAGTCTTTTTCCTCCTAAGTTTCGTTGCAAACATCGAAGACGAGGGAGGGAAAGGGCAAATTATATTTCCACGTAGTTAAGAAAAATCGAAGCAATACCAGAGAAATATCAGTAACTACGTAGTAACAAATCACTGATGAAAAACAGAAACCTTGATTCATGTATTTCCGATTATCGTTCTTTTTGTGATTCACTGAAGTCCGGAAATTAAACACAAAGTAGCAATGAGATTCTGAAGCTGCTTCGATATTTATCGGCTGTGTGATTATATTTTTTATGTTACATTGTCAACTAACCATTCATCATCGTGAAACTTTACTTCAGAAATATAAAATTTAATAATTTTACGACATACCCTTTCCAACATAAAATATTTTACAAATGATGCAACACCGATCGCTATCAGATTTACACACGATCATGTCCTCGCAAGCAAATTACATTGAGCTCGGGTTATTTTTTCTCGAAATAATACGTTTATTACATAATATAATTATATCACAATTATAGGGCAAATATGGCGCAAGCACATATTGTATTGAGAATGTAAATCGGAAGCCATTCTAAGTCGCGAAGCATGGATTATGAATAAATAATGGTAACAATAATATGTACATTTATTATTAAACCAGTCACCTACTATTTACACAACTCTAATATACTGTGTCGGTCGTTATACTTTAGAAATTTTATGTGCTGTATATTCTATACGTCCTTTGCATTTTTACATCTTCCAATTTTCCATAATAAGTCTAACAATCAACGAACGACCCAGTAAAACTGCGCGAGTTCTAAACTTTCCAAATAATTATCGGCATTCTTCCTGTCGATGAATTCGAGTCAGCCGCCGCTTGGAAACCGTGTCACGAATGCTGTCCGCATTTTTTTCGTCGCCGTTGAAAAACCGGTCGTGAAAAAGTTGGGGATGAAACGAGAAGCCGATAGAAGGTTGGCGCAACGCGCGCGAGTTCGCGATACTTTCGCAACCCGGCTGCCGTTTAACCGGCTTAATAATTGCACTCCTTATACGTGCACTGGGATAATTGTTTTTGCATAATCGAGATGGCTCTGGTGCGACGAAAGAAATCGCCGCCGTGACGATGGCTACGTATTATCGAGGAGAAATGCGTCGAACGCGCGAAACTGCGTTACGCAACGCGAACAAATGTTTCGATTGAAAGGAAGAAGAAATCGAATTCGGACGGATGGGATGATTATATAATGGTGGATGCGTCGGTACATCGTTCGTACCTCCCTTAATCAAGCCTCGATAAAAATAATGGAGGAGAAAACGAAGATCTCTACTTTCGATGTTTCGTTATTTCATTACGATTTTCAAGGCAAACAAATTTTCTCTGTTATTGAGAAGATATTAAGCTTCTAAATTGTATCCAAATAGAAGAAATATTTTTTTATTCTACTGCTCCTTCGCTTTAATTGTAACTGTTGAGAATTGTGGATCTTAATCGCCGAAATAAAAGTAAAGAAACACTAAGATTACACTTAGAATTATTTAATAAGTGATTTCCAGGATCTTCGTTGATATACATTTGCACGCGTCTCACCACCTTTCATATCACACTGCCAACGGAACAGTTACATCCATCTGTTTTTCGAGACGCCACGCACACATATACTTGCACACACTCATATTCACACACGCGTGTCACTACTACGCGGCCAATCTAGTCCAGCACACAAAATTATACATATCTGAATAGTAACAAAAACGTATTAAAGATTATATTTCTTAGGAAACGATTCTATTATGTTTATGATTCAACGCATAAATTTCTAAGTTTCTTAATGTTATAGAGATAGAATTGTATCTATTATTAAAATCAATCTTTAAGGATTAAATCGTATGAAACCATCAATCGAAGATAAACAATCTTGCGAAATTTTAGCGACAGTTGATTAATTTTATCTAGAAACCTCGTAACAAGATACTATCTCTCTATAAGACACAATTTACACTTGGTATCCATTATCGAATTAATGTCACCGCTTTCTAAACATCTCCACTAAGCTACGACATCCATCGTGATATCCTGAGGAACGTATGGAATAGAGGGATCGATACTTCCGGAAAGACACGCGAACATCGAGGATCCTGCTACGCGTGAGAACAGAGGGCACCGCATCGATGCATCACGTACCACCATTACAATATTTCAGTAGAGCCGTTTTCATTGTTCAAACGCCGCGCGCATAAAAGCCGCGGGGGGTGCTCATAAGCGCCGACTCGCCGTATGAAATACGACCGGTTTGCATATACACCGATCCAAAGCGGCCGCGTGTTCCTCGACTTTTTCCACTTGCGCGCTGATTGTTCACGAAAATTGATCATCCAGCGCTGTAATTACGTGCTTCGCGATTCTCGTATTCTGTGATCGTCAGGTGGATCCATTCGTTAATCTTAGATTTAATGACGAGTATCGAATACTTTTAATTGTATTAATTGCATTTTGCTTAATTTTTACACATACTAACCCCTGTTTGACAGATTTCTTGAAATAATTTTGCTTTCATTTTCTCTTTCAAATCTAATATCCTTGCCACCAACATTTCTATTCTTTATTTTATCGTCAATCTGCGTCAATCTGTAAACCTAGTGGTCTAAATAAAATTGTAAATCCTTTACCTAAATTTTAACCTTTATAATCTTCTCGCTATTATCATTTGTTATTAACGAACAGACTTTACATTCGAAGGAAATTCTACATAAACCAAAAGACTCCACAAGTTAATTTCACTAGTCAAATCTCAAATCGCATTTCATATTCAATGTGACATCAACAAGCAGCAAGCATCAATTCCCATTTATACTCGACATGCAAAGCTTGATTTCTCTCGCGTCGAATTTATCGCCAACAATATTTACGCTTAAATAGGAAGAGGTTAATCGTGCGTCGACGACCTCATCATAATCCTGCGAACTTCCTCTGCCGATGGTCTCCGCGCGAAAATCGCTCGTTCACCGTGCGCTTTCATTGTCGTTCATTCGTCGCGTCGTTAGAAAACCACGGGTCTCGATGCCACGACATGATAATTCGATCGTATAACACATAAATATATACGAAGAACCATAGAGTGAAATACACATGCACGATGAGAATGCGCGATCTCTTGAAGAAGGTCTGTAATCTTGCGCGAGGTGATCGGTTTTCCTCGATGGTCAACAGCAGGACCTTCGACGTTAAGGGGTCAGTCGATTCAATTTCCGGTCTCGAAGCTTTCATTTTAACGCGCCACCTTCCCACCTTTAACTTTCGATCTTCCACTTTCTCGTCTCGTCAAATTGCCCAGATTATTTTCCGCTGATAGCATTGCGTCGGCAACCACGACGTAATTACAGTTTTAAAATACGACTGTCGAAGGTGCGGTGATTGGTTCATTTCCACGTGCTACTGATTCGTCTCTTTGTTTTTGCGAAATCGAATCCTTGAACACGAGTCCCTGCAAGTCAATCAGCTTGGACAAGGTCTTTGAAGGGGATCAAGGGTAGCAACGAGATGAGAATCTGTAGAAACTTTCATAGCTTTGAAATCTTATACATACGTATCCTAAATTCTACAAAAGTAGACAAAGTTAAAAATAAATCTGATACTATCGTCTAAAAAATCATATCGATCCAAAAACACGAGGAACAAAGATTAAGCATGTCTCTAATAAAAATTCTTGGCAAATACAGATTGACACATTACTCAAAGATAAACAAATTCTCCGTCTCACATTTGATCCGAAACTCTTAGTCTGCCACTTACGGTCGACTGTACCCTTCATATCGTCACATTCTTATAACACACCATGATTCCCTAATAACAATTAATTACTGCTAAAAACGATCATTGAGCCTCCATAAATGGTGCTTCCTTTACCAAAACAACCCTCAAAGTGTCGATTTTCGGATCGATAACGCGTCGAACGACGGAAATCGGCGTCCGATCTTTCACTTTAGCGGGGAACGTGAGAGACAACGACGAAGAACGGTCGCGTGGGAACGGCTCTCCCGCCCTTCTTTCCATCGTGGAAAATTGAATGGTACGACGTGGATGAATACAGGCGATCGTTAGACGGCCGATCGCTGCTTACGAATCGACCGGTGAAATGCCTTCGATAAGTGCGCCGATAACCACCGGTCACAGGGCCATCGCCTGCACGCGTCCACGTTCACCCGTTCGGATACATAGGCCGGCTAGTTCCTTTGTCATCATTTTATGGTTCGAAATGATACTGTACCGAGAAAGCTGTTTGTACACCGACGAATCGTGTGCGCAACGTTCGTTGTGTGCTTTATACCAAGACCACGGTGGAAAGTATGATAAGTCATATCGTCTGTGTTTTTTCTTTCTTTTTTTTTTCTTTTTATATAGAAACAATTTTGAAGTTCAATTTACGTTTTTACGTATTCTAATTGTCTCTTTAAATACTTGAAAAATGTTGTTATCACCATTTGGTTGCTAATATTCGTGGAAATTTTTATGAATTACCTAAGTAGACAAATATTTTATCTACTAAACATTATGAGCAAAGATTACACTGTAGATAGTTGATCAATTTTCGTGTACATTTTAATTAAAGCAATTTAACGTTCTACAATCAGAACATTTTTTAATTATTAGACAGAATCTTCTTATTTTAAGTAAAAACACAGAAACAAATAATTCCTAAAATGACAATGTTTTGCTTGGTTGACATCAAAAGAATAGAACGTAGCAACAGGAAATCCAGCGGAACAGTGAAAAATGGATAAAATGCAATTTAAAGACACAGATACATAGGTACGTTCCTTCAAGATTACATTCCATTAAAGAAAGATAAGAAGACTGCAGGCAGATTGATTCTTGCAACGCAACCCTCCAACTTTTAAAGCTCACAGGATAACACGGAGATTTACGATCCTTTCTAGGGCTGAGCCCCGACCGAAGAAAAATACCATGGCACCGTTTCGAAGTTACAGGGCGTGATTTACGACACAATATCGCGAAGAGTATCGATTATCACGATGACGTCGCGTCGTTACTCTTCAGCAAGGAAACGACGATACTCGTGGATGTTTCGTTAATCCGGTTGGCTCGTAAGCTTGAACGTTAAGCGGCGCGTAATGGCATTTAAAAGTATCTCGCGTTGCGAGCGGGTTCCCACAGGGAACACCTACAATTACGGGCTATTACAAACTGGCCGTGAGTTCGTTTCACGGCTATAGTTTTTGCAGGTTGGCCCGAGGTAGCGGCCGAGACGAAAAAGGAGATCGTAATGGAGCTGCTGCACAGTGAGTTTGTTGCAACGACCGTGTACAGAGAAAGCTGTCCCGTCGATGTTGAATAGATTAGAGGAAAATAGCCTGGCCCGCTAACCCGTGATCGCTCGTTTCTAATTATTGCTGCTTTGATTGCTATTACCAGGTTAAGAATCTACGATGAATCTCGTCTGCCATTGATAGAAAGCGTGGTGAGAGCTTTCATAAGGATTACGTGGGAAGGCGATGAATGCTAAATCCTCGTGTTTTTTGAGAACTGATTTCAGAAAAAGGGGAGCTAATGAGGCGTGTGTTATGTATTACTGGTTTATGCAAATCCATGTTTTTCTAAACACGTGCAAAGCATTGGAATCCGACAGGTAGGAATTTCTTTTACTCTTTACACGTTGTAACGAGTATATTGCTTGGCATATTTTTGTTGAATATGTTATACATATCCTACATAGTTTTACACAATTAGGTGTATATTTAAATATGCTAACTAAATAATCGTACGTGTTGGTGGATAAATGAACGTGACGAGACTATGAGTTGTAAGGATTAGGAACTTGAAGCAAATGACAATTGCAATGCACGCAAAGGGTACACATAAAAATTTCAAGAGAGATACTTGAAGGCTTTCCTTCATGCAAAAGACAGGCACATTGTGTTCGCTAGGTCTTTAAAGCTTGGTAAGTAGTGAAGGTAGATTACGTTTCTTAGACTACTTAAGTGGAATTAGTCGATTTGATTGAGTCAGTCGAGTTACTTAAGTCAATTGAGTCACTTCAGTTACCTAAGTTATCTACATTCGCCGACAATCGCCAGCGAGTAATAGTATTTCTCGAGCTTACACAATCGTTCCGAGCTTCCCGAGTTGTGTTCCCGATTTATTTAAATTATTCCTAAATTACAGGCATCGGTCCGAGAATTACAAGTGCTTTAAGCGTAGTTACACGCTCTGAAATTTACATCGTTGAGCAATAAATCATCCACAGGTAGACCACGATCGACGATCGATGCTTAAACATTGCATTTACCGATCGACAAGCGCGAAGGAATTCCGAAGTACGCAACCGTCTAAAGTGCAGCTTGCCGATCGCCATTATTTCCCTTGTTATCTCGTTTCATACGACGAAACGCTTTCAAACAGATGCCGCAACGTTCCTTCTTAAAATCCATCGATTTCACCGAGAAAATTCCCTGACGATGTAACATTTAATAATTTCATCTTCAGCCAACAATCATAGGAAAGAAGAATTTATTAAGGTAATTGGTGTATCTTTTGTGACCTGTAGACACTTTAGATCCAACTTATCCAAACGAATTCAAGGAAACCTTCCCTTTCAATCTTGAATCAAGTCGATCTTTGCTTTGCAGTAATATCGAGACATACGTGCAACGGAAGCTGACTGTATTTGCAACAGAACTTACATCGAACCCTGACTTTACTTTCTATCATTTACATTTGAAGAATTTCGATTCAGTCACATTTTTCAACTTTTAAAAGCCCCATCCTAGCAAGTATCATGAAAGTTTCATAATTAATTAAGTTACAACTCTGCCCTCAGTTGCCATGCGTTCTCAGGACTTGAAAAAATATCATAAAAGAGTACTATTTTATAAAATACGCTATTACGCTGAATCTGCACCCTCTGGTTCGATAATTATTGCATATTGTGCATATTTCATACATATCATATTACACTTGGCAATTACCGCACAAAAATTGTCCCCACACTGTATCAAGTAACATTCGATCACAGTGTACCAGCATACGATGCAGCGTGAACAATCGTTGGCCACCAGCGCGAGCATTTTTCCCGTCCGCGAAAACCTCTTCTCACGTTCAAGGGGAACAGTGAAACGTTCCCAGAAGTGGCGTAACGCAATAGTCCGGGAAGAAGAACGGACACAGGCCAGCGACCAAAGAGGAAAGAGCCAGAAGAACAGACAAGAGCAAGAAGACGAGGAAAAGGAGGAAGAAGAATAACAAGAAGACGACGAAGACGAAGAAGAAAGAAGAGGACGAGGAGGAGGCCGGGAACAAATTATATAAAAGGACCACACACGGTGCACAAGAGGGGGCAAGGAGGCTCGGACTGCTCGAGCATGTGGTACAGGCGAAATATATACGACTTCTCCGTGACTATGCCCGGGGATTTACCTTACGTCCAGCGTTTGAATCGCTCGTTTAGGATGAAAAGGATCGGTGGCTCGACAGCTCTGCACCACGTGGGTGGTGCGAGCGCCGCGAGAGCCCGGAAGGATCTCACGCTACCCCCGCCAACGATCTGCCAAGATTTAATGCGCCTCGTCCCCGAGAGCCAGCGCGACACTGGCAAATCGTCCGCGATCCAAGAACCCGTTTAAATCGGGGAAAACTGGCCAGTGACGATTAAGATCTCGGATTTAACGGGATTCTTGCGCGACCATACCGTCGATGCGCAACTTTTCGATAGGAACGAGGTGGTAAACGTTCGACTGTAAATAAAACGTGTCGCATTTACGGCTGTAGGAAATGTCGTGAGGCGGATTATTTGGTAGGCTGTATTTTTGGAATTTATCTGCGATATTTTGGGGAAGATTCATATTTACAAATTAAATGGTTCGAGCGAATGATATGGGAATTATAGGGAGGAAGATGTTTGCAACTTGATCTATGCGATGTTCAAAGAGATGTTCTCGCAGGCAAAATGTTTTAAACGCAACTCGTGTTTAAGTTCTTAGCTTATAACGCTAATGGGTTTGTCATGTTCTTCTCGTACGTTTTTTTCAATCCTATCTACCGCAACAGTCGAATGCTTATGCATTAAAACGTTAACGCGAAATAAGGTATGAACCCTGTGCATTTTATTAAAGATCACTGATATCTGTGTGTGCGTGTATGTACAAATGAAATAAGTATGTAATTATCTATATATTAAGAATACTGAAAAGCACGAAACACAAAGTTTCATAAGGCGATAAATCATTTCTATACCTCGCCCGTGCTTCTGGTAGCAGGCAATAACTCGTAGAGCGGTATCGATACGCGCGTATAATCTTCGATTGGTACGGAACTGAGCAAAAAGGGGCGAGAAAGCGAAAGAGATCTCGACGATCGGTCGATAAATCGATCCGGGATCGCGAACGTTGTCGTCGTCTTTGTGGCTCCCCCTCCCCTTCCCCCGCGAAAACGCAATTACGGTCGCGTGCGGAATTTCTCTTCCGGCCAATATTTCAGCTCGCATCCCCGCGGCTGCATTGTGCATACATTATCGCGTACAAAGTCACGCGTACCGCATGAATAATAATCGCGGTGTTGGTCTGATTATAGCGCGCCATCGATTTCCGCCACGTCGCTCTGAAAACCTGCACGAGACATATACACGACACGATAATAAAACTGAAACGACGAGATTCGGAAAAACCGAGACTCGATGTTTCACGGACGTTCGAGGTATGTTCGTATTCTGCTTCCGTGCAAACAGGATCAGTACGATCGATTGGTGAGTCGATGAACCTTGAAATTGCAGTGTTTGATTGTCTAAATCATTTTCGGTGTCTCCTTTAAAACATTTCTCCAATTATTGAAACATTCGCCGTACATTTATAAATTTTTACTCTTTTCTCTGATGTTCACAATCGCACAGCTTCTTTTGTTATTCCCCTTGTGTCTACCTTTCAATTTATTATACTATCTTTTGATTGTATTAGGTTGTCCGGAAAGTGTCTTTCTTTCGCAGACGTGTTTTTTTACAGCAGCGCACATTCATACAAACGTGAAACCAAGCCTGTGAAATGTCGCGGTGTTTATCTCAACAGAACAAAAATGCGTCCTCATAAAACGAAAGAAACTTTTCATACAACCTAATATTATTAGGTATATTGTACTACGAATTATCCAAATATATTCTGCCATTTAACATTTTCTATTTATCTTTAGATATATTACATTATTACATTACTAATCATTTCTCCTTGCAAACTAATCTTTGACATATTCCTACTCCGTTATCATTTATTCTATCCACTGCAACGGAGCTTTCAAAAATGATCTCATTTCGAACGCGATACTGAGCTCGTCTTTGAATCGAGGTATCACCAATTATTCAAGAACCTGTTGTTTGCCAAACATCTACGAGATAACAAAAGACTGGAGAAGCGTGAGGAAGATTCACGCGTCCGCTTGTCAACTTTCCACTCCAGATAAAATCTCGCAATCGGCATCGGCGAAAGGCTGGCTTCGGGAGTGTCATACATCACGCGGGATATTCATAATAGCTACGACGTCCGAGCTAAGTATACAGTGGGCACTTGTGTGTACGGAGAGCAGGTCAAGTGCGTTTCTCGCGAGAACGAGCATCGAACGCGCGAGTAACGATCCTGCTGCGAGCCACAATCGTTTCGATGTTATGTACTATTCTAGAGATTGAGAAAGTGTTCGAGTGGACGGTCGATAATTCATAATTGAAGTTTCATTCTGTATCTTTCTACTTTGACAAATGAAAGGAGAGATCTACAACATCTGTCATTAACATGTCACCGTTCCAGTACCATAATTACGTAACCGTAAATTTGCAAATTTTCAGGTAAATGAGTAGCTAGTCTCGGACGTTTCTGATTATAAAACTTTATAATTTTTTTAACATCTTTGGCCACTAAATGGGAGTAACAGAAACACTCGTTGTTAGTTACTTCGTACCGATAACGACGCAGGTGTTAGTTGCATCGCATAGGTAAAAGTGAATAAGTAAAGTAGAAAATGCAAACAATGTTGAATTATAAAACATTTCCTTCGTTGTCTAATTGCAAGTGTTAGTAATTGCAATTGGTTCCTCGTCTGCTGAAAAATCGCTATTTTGAAGTTGCATTTTTGTTGCACTGAAACAGCTGCAAATATGAATCATAAACTTGCCATATAATAGGTGGAAAAATTATAGACGAAGATTTGTGCCTATTGAACAATTTAGAACAGAAAGGATTAAGTAAATTCTCTTTAAACTTTCTACGTAATATTCTACGTAATATTCTTAATGACCATTCGAAACTCTGTACGTTTAATTCTTCAAGAATGCATTTGACTTTCCCCCATTCCTTCTCTCAGCATCTAAGAAATTCATTCGCATTAATTATTTTATACCATTCAATCATGCCAGAAAGCACCATTTAACTGTAACTTGAAATTATTCACACAGATTGCGCCTATACGTATTCAAATTACTTCTCTCCTAATCGACACCTTACTTCCTCTACCTCAATTGAAAGACCACCAAACAACGAAATACACCAGCTACACCGAACAAGGAAGAGGAACGAGCCTGAGAACGAGCGCGCAATCAACGTGTAACCGGTGCACGGGGCCTGAAGGAAGCGCGAAACTGCAAGCGGAAGCAAGAGGGGAGATCCTGTGGCACAGTCGCGCTGGCACGCTGCTATTAGAATCGCATTAGAGGAGCCGCTCTCGAGTCGGAAGGCGTCGCTGGCGATGAATCACCGCGGCGACCTCGCGGGTTAACGGCCGAAACAATTTCTTAATTGTTTGACTGGACGCGCGCGCGGTACCGAGCGTCGTCCGGCAGCGGCTCGCTGATAAATCGCTCGTCCGCCTCTTAATAAATGCGCGCGAACGTCCTGGAAAAGCCGCTCGTTGCCATTGGTTATTGTCGATAATTATCGGAGAATTTATGAGTAAATTACGGTCTTGCCACGTCGCGTCGATACAAATCGATCGATCATCCAGATATTAATTTTTCTCTCACGGTTTAGCAAAGTGGGAGGAGAGGCGATTTTAATTGGGACTCGCGTTTGCTGCAGCGCAACAACGCGAAGCTTTCGGAAGATTCGACGTGTTCGCTCGACAAGAACGAATGCTTGGAAGCGAATGTCGTGACATTATGGAACAAGAGTAATATCGGTATACTGGGATTTACTCTTTTTCTTTCTCCTCTGCTTGATATATTTTTTTGTGAAATGATGAAGAGGACCGATTAAGTTTGACGTTAGGGTAAATGGCTTTCCTTGTTGGTGAGATTACGTTCAAGTGTGACAGATGTACACGGTAGAGTTTGTTTTATCGATAGGATTCAGTGGATAATCGCTTGTTACGGTAACTGGATCAGAAACGCCCATTGATTCAAGTATGTTATGGAAGGGATAAAAGTATGTGAAGGATTGGCAAAGTTACAAATTGGAATTTAATTATGAAAGATTTACGTAGAATATGTATAAATTGGAAAATAGGATTGGTACGATAAATTTGGGAGGAAGATATTTGTCCGCTACTATTTCATTTTCTATCGTTTAAAGGGGTCACAGTATTGCAACTGGCTTGTTGTTCGTGTACCTGTACTCTATCCCTCGCAACACGTTCTATATCTCCCTATTGTTTTATGAAACGAAAATACAGGGTGGTTGGTAACTGGTGGTACAAGCGGAAAGGGGGCGATTCTACGTGAAAAAAGAAGTCGAAAATATAGAATAAAAATTTTTCGTTTGAGGCTTTGTTTTCGAGAAAATCGACTTTGAACTTTCGCTCGGTACGCGTACACTTTATCGTGTCTCGATATAACGAATCTCACTGTAGATCGTTGTCTCGATTGACGTTATTTTTTTAATTTTTTAAATTTTTAAATTTTTAAATTTTCAAATTTTCAAATTTTCAAATTTTCAAATTTTCAAATTTTCAAATTTTCAAATTTTCAAATTTTCAAATTTTCAAATTTTCAAATTTTCAAATTTTCAAATTTTCAAATTTTCAAATTTTCAAATTTTGAAATTTTCAAATTTTTTTCAAATTTTCAAATTTTCAAATTTTTCAAATTTTTCAAATTTTCAAATTTTCAAATTTTCAAATTTTCAAATTTTCAAATTTTCAAATTTTCAAATTTTCAAATT
Source organism: Bombus vosnesenskii (assembly GCF_011952255.1). NCBI lineage: Eukaryota > Metazoa > Arthropoda > Insecta > Hymenoptera > Apidae > Bombus > Bombus vosnesenskii. Next base: position 2,275,925 of record NW_022882960.1, read on the forward strand.
TTCAAATTTTCAAATTTTCAAATTTTCAAATTTTCAAATTTTCAAATTTTCAAATTTTCAAATTTTTAAATGTTTAAATTTTTAAATTTTTAAATTTTTATTCTATATTTTCGACTTCTTTTTCGCGTAGAATCACCCTCTTTCCGCTTGTACCACTAGTTACCAACCAGCCTGTATATTCTATATTTTAGATAACTAAAACAAGGTACGAACCGTGCTTTGTTGTACAATTAACATTTCTAAAAAGAACAGATAAGTGTACTTTTATTTAAAACGAGACAGTCTCCGGGACGCCACAGTGAAACAAGACAACCGATATCACACACGGATTACTGCTGTTTCGCTATAAACGTCTGCAGTATTCCTTTATTGCAATTTTCGTAAAAATAGTATTTCAACAAGATACCGAAGCATTGAAAAAGTTCTCGCAAGTATTCTTAATAATAATATGAAGAAATAATAATTCATTCCTTTTTAATATTTTGTTTAAAAATTCAAATATTTTATGATATATTCGCTCCAATATTTCAGGATGTTTCTAGCTTTCCGTCTCTCGAAAACTCATTAACACGTAGCCTCTAAAGTCTAATTACTAAAGCTCTCACGAACACAGGTCACCAGTTATGAATGAAAAGGAAGTGGATCCGTCCTTAATGCGTAACACATATTCGATCTCATATAAAGCTCCCTATGAAACACGCCATAGTGTTCCTTGTTCTTCCTATAAATCAAGCCGAGCTGCTTATATATTTGTTCATTAGTTTCTTTCCGGCGGCGAGCGTCGCTCGCGATTATCTGGTCGATTAATCTCGAACCGGTCACCTTGACGACTTCTTCCCCGGGACCCACTGTGTGCACTGCGTCGCTTCTTCCCTCGGGATATTCGCTACTCCTGTACCCGTGTTACCAGTCGTTCGACCGACTTTTACGCTCCAAGACCGATCTGTAATCTTGAGAATTCTTCGCGAAAAACCTTCGTCTAGTGATTATTGACTTTAAATAAACGATATGTCGACTGTCTTTCATATTAAAGCTGTAGAAATTCTTGAAAGACACGTTATGAGTTTATTTACTAAACTTATAGATCACGCCGTGCCTATAAGATCTTATCAGACGAGAAAAATCTCGTGAACACTACTTATCGAAACACGTTGTCGAGAGTAGATTTTTCGTGACAATTAAGAACCAACCAAACCCGTATTCTATACATAGAGTCGTTTCTACACATTGCAATTGCCAACGAAAATTATGTCGTTCGTATGAATTAATAACCAAATATAGATCTACACAGCGTTAGAAACTTTCTAATCGCCGTCGCGTGTTCTTGTTAGGTCATTTACTATGTTCTGCTATTTCAGAGATTCCATTCTCTTGAAACAGAGTTATTTTTGGAATATTCAAGATTTTACATACGTTCCGAATCAATAAACTTCCTCTTTCGTTCTCTTTTTGTCTGAAATCTTTAAAAAGGTATCCAGTATATAATTATATAACTTTTAAGATCGAAATTCCTTTCCCAAAGGAATGCGACTGCAGAAATATCGTGATATCTAATAACGAACAAATTAACAGAAAGCAGGACTAGAGAAACGATACCTCGTTGAATTTTTGCAGTGAACGTTACCACTAATTGAGACATCCGCGTTACCAACCAACTCCTCTTCTTCCAAACAGCTGTCGTGCGCGAGAGAACTCGTCGTCCTCGAGTGGCAATCGGTGTATCCGCAACGCAAATCTCGATTCCCGCAATTTGCAAGAGGATACGATGGAACACAAGCTCAAAATGTAGCGTCGTACGTTTCACAGAGGAATACGACACAGTAACAAGATCGTAATTTCACGAGTCGCACGATTCCAGGCGCTCCTTTTTTCGAATACGTTGGACACAGAGCCGGAGTTTTAAATTAACGTGGTTTTCGGCGCGATATATCAGCTCGCGAGACCGCGGCACTCACAGCCGGTGATGGCAGCGCTCCCAAGCTGCAACAAATGACTAGCGCCACTCCTCTGACGAGAGAGTACAACCTCTGCTAATTACTCGGCGAAACGAACGAGACCTTCTCGGCTCTTATCTGCCCCGGAATATCGCGAGCGTGCGAGCCTCCTTCGGATATGAAGACCTCGACGACATGGAACCATGTGCCTCTACGATTCTTACGAGAGTATTAAAATGCGTTGAGAAGGTGCCACTGTGAATATTGAGAGGATGCTAATGAGAATTTTGTGAAATCCAGAATTCTAGAAGCAAATAATTTTATAGTGATAGAATGTGGAGAAGTTTCATTTCTCACCAAGACATCGCTGATATTTATGCAATAATAAGAAATTTATAGAATATGATAAAAGCATACAAAGTGCAGAAGAGTACATATATATATATATATATTTGGAAACCTTCATTTTGTTAATTGTATCATACTCTATAGGATGTAAAAGAATGCCCTATTATACTTCGGCTACTGTCAGGTGTGCGAAAGTTCATCGACATCCACATTCCGTGCACTGACTGGTACCATTATATCTCATGAGAATATACACCTACGTCTCTCTCTGTATAGTTTCTTCCCAGATCTTTTATAAGACATGTGTGATCATCGATACCCAATATCTAATATCCTAAATTTTAATCTTGCAATAATTAAAAGGATTCTCAATATTTTATGTGAAACCAACTACTCGATACTTTCAATACGTAAACCACATCCACACGTCCCTCAGCCCTAACAACGAATCTCACAATAGTCTTCCAAGAAATCTTTCATCCAGCCATCGATCATCGACTATGTCAATTTCCAACGCCTCTACCTTCCACGATCCAACAGCTACACGTTTATTAAGCAACCAAGGCACTGTGGGTCCAACTTCCGGAGGAATCCGGTATCAACGTGACGATTAATCAGTTATCTCCACGGGACCGATAGAGGTGAAAGAGAGAAGGAAAGATAAAGAGAAAAAGAGGGGATGGAGACAGCGGTCGGGCTCGATGCTTCTCAGATTTATCATCGCCCGCGGGCACGGACTGCTGGGCGAGCGTGTGCATTCAATTGCCGTTGCCAGCTTATTCGTCTCTCGTTAATCCCAACCGATCGTTTGTTACCTCTTAACTTGCGATCCACGGCCAATTATTCTCGGCATTACGCCCTCTCTGCGGTCTGGTACGACGCCACGCGATTAAGCGGTCTCCGAGGCGGTCGCAGGTGGCGACCAACGCGAAACAGGAAGTCATTAACATATCCTAATAACGCGTCACCTAGCCAACTTACTCGCGAACGCAAGTTGCTCTCGGTTGAATCGTGCGATCGATAAGGCGAACGATAAGGTGAAGGAGTAACGTGGAACGTGTTGGAATTTCTAAGTATGACGGTTTGCAAATTACGGTATTGTAAGTGGAGACTTTAGGAATTTGAACTTAGTCGTATATTTCAAGCCTAAAGTATCCGCACATCGTTGTATTTATTATAACATTCAAATTCTGATTACTTAGGTTCAAGCATATTAAACGTTGTATATTAAATTTCATATGGCTATAAAAGTTTGATACTATGGAAATGAAAATGTTTAGGATACGATAAAAAATGATTCGGTAAAAAGTAAATATGCGATCCAACATAATTTTTGTAACCAGCACTCTTTTGCAAGAATTGACATACTGCGAAATATTAAAACCTACGAGTCCAGTGGTTGTAACTTTAAAACAGAACGTACCTGTTATAATTACCTACAGTTTCTCCTGACCTAACGTTTAATCAAACATCTACCTCTTTAATTAATTCAAAATAAACTCAATGTAGAACTCTGCGATCAACTCCATCGCAAACAACGAGCAAAATATTCATCGAGCGATTAAACCAGCGATAAATTTGTGATTTATCAAACGTCTTTCTATCAAACGCTTGATCAAACGCATCATTACAAAATCTTTCAGCTACCATCTTATTTACTTGAAAATCAACGAAAACCACGAAGCGAGTAATTAATCTATCACGAATAACATTCAATTCATGCTGTTCGTACTGTGGAGGTTGAGAGCGTAGGCTGTCGAGGGAGATTTGCCGGTGACGCCGATGAAGACCGTTCGACGGCGACTTCGTCGGGGCGGAACAGGTAGTTAACGTGTTAATCCAGGGGCGGTTACTCCTCGCGCTAGGTGGCTCGGCACCGTGGTAAGCAGCTTAAATTGTCAAGCAACTCGGCCCACTCGCTTCGTGGAATATCTCGATGCACGCGTATCCAACGGCCGAGTTTCCAGAGAGAAGAGGCTCGACGTCGACCCTCGACAACCTCCAGGTACTCATTAATGCGTTTAGCTGGCAGTCTCAAACGTGAATCGCCTTCAAGTAGGTCTGCTACGTCGCGAGTAATCTTCGTCGAGGTATGTATTCGAGATTACTCGAGCGAAATTCACGCACGGATTCGCTCGCAAGCTTGAAATACGCGATTACTAAACGTTATGAAATAGAAATTTGTTGTTTTTCATTCGCTCTGGCTTTGGTTTTGATTAGTACGGATGTTTTAAGGAATGAACATTTTTTACGGTTCTTCTCTCGTTCAAAATTTATTCAATCGACAGGAGTTTATTTAATGAGATGGCAATTAAAAATTGTTCAAATAGATGGGTTTTATATAGACGAAGCTCTGTTGTATTTTGTATATCTCTCGACAGGAGTGAAGAATATACGGTATGCGAAATAAACCGAGAAAACCGTTTCTCTCGAGTGCGTCTCCTAACGCGAACTTTGAACCGAACAACGATCGTCTCTCAACGAGGCAAGTAAGTCACTCTACGGGTCATCAGACAATTTTCATTCTTTTGTCTTACGATGCTCGAACGACGCTCCCTTCGATGAAAGCGTCCTCGTGTCACAAGTGGAAATCGATTGTTCGTCGCGGCGACCATCATCCAATACAACCACGAGACTCTTCGTTCTTGCAAGTTTGTCCAATAAAAAGTTCGTATACCATGCAATCTGTCGATCACACCTGTATTTAATCATCCTTTTGCTCCCTTAACCCAAAAGTCACTCTTTAAAAAAGCGAAACTCAACCAAAACAAATACACCAGGGTGGTCCGGGACACAAATATCGTAGCAAAAGACCGAAGAAAATTGAACGAGTAGACAATGTCGCCTTGCAGTATACCATAAACGTTGAATAAGCGTGAACCAATCCATTAACGATCGCTGCTTTCTCGATAAAAGCGATGATAATTCGAGCAGAACGGGAAAGTGGCGAGGGAATCTCGGACTCGATCGAAAAAACTCGATAATTAACGGGCCGCTCGAGCGTTCGACTGCTTAATTATTAACGATCAGCCCGGTTCACTTTCCTCGCGTAAATTAAGCCAGCCGGTACACCGGTGTGTTCGATTTCCGGCCACGAAGGCGCGAGAAACGGCTAACGTCCTTTAACGCGAATCGAGGAGCTGTTTCGCGGTTGTCCGATAAGACGTTGCCGCGCAGCCGTCGCGACGCCCGTAATTAATTGCGCTCGTTTTGCCGGTAGCAGTCGTCCGCGCTTTACGTTTCCACATAGAACTCGTTTGGTCAGATTCGTACGCTGCCGTGTGTTCATTATTGAGTTGGCGCATAGGAAATGTCGTTTTCTCCGGTAAAACTCTAACGCGTGCAATTTCTTCGAGATATCATGTATTTAATTAGAGTGATTTCTGTGGATGTTTATATAGTTACTTCTCTTAGCTCTCGGAATATCAAGGTAGAATCATTGACAGCGTTTTTTGTATATATTATCGTAACTTTTCTATTTCTCTATATTTATTTACCATTGATGCATATAAAATATTGATGCAATTACTACTAATGCATATAAAATATCTATTTGACAAGCAAAAAGATTTTATCGAGATCTTTAAATGATCTATCTAGTTATATTAAAATATACTAAGATTAATAAAGAGCATCGATCATAGAATTCAGAATTTTTCCAACATTTGTTCCAGTTTTCTTCTTCATTCTTTCTCTACTGACTCGTTAGAATGTACTAAAAATTCTTACATACGAATCGAAAAGATACATGAACCTATCTGAAGCCAACAATTAATCGATTTTTTTTTTTTGCGCAAACGCAGTAGTCAATTTCCATAACTGTAATTACAGCGTATCTTTCAGCAGTCCGTATTCCCTGCAGCCCGAGTTTAACTCATCAACTCCAATTTAATGTTTGCTTTACAAACTTCCCCCGCTTCTTCGTCGACCCACCTGACCAACCGCGTACTATTTCAAGCAGCTCGTTTAGAATCGCTAGATCCTTACAAACGATTTGTTTGATTAATACCAGCCGTGCAAAAAACTAATCTAACGGTGATCAGATAAAACCATCGAACACAATCTTCGACCAATCGAAAACTGTCTTCGACGTGCGCAAAGAAAGAAAGCGTCTTTATCTATGTAGTGAACGTTGCCTGATTAGTAAACGTCGCCCCGAAGCAATCGGCCAATATTATAGCCACAACGTGAAATGTTAATCGCAGAGACTGGTCGCGAAGCGAAAACAGACGCTTCATCGCGCACCAGCGAACACCCAAAGGGGGATAAGCAGTTCTCAGGTTGATATCCGATTCGCTTATCCTTTGGATTAAAGTAAATAAAATTCGCTGATGATGTGTATGATTAATTTAACCAACTGATCGGAGAATCGCTCAAATATTGGCAAACTTAAGAGAATAGCGCGTGAATACTGATAGCGATAGTTCGCGTTGACGCGCGCTGTACTACTTCGTATTTTTGAATTTTATAAGTCCTAGGTTTTGTTGTAATTGTACAAAGAATCATTTAAATTCTGAGTTCTGTTATTTGTAATCTGTGACTTGCGAAATTTCGCCAATTTTATTAGTGTAGTTTGATTGTGCGTGAGACAATGTTAAATTGTATCTCTAAAAAATAATAATTCTTTAAAAAGGACAATAAAACTCCAAATCGTGTGATAAACACGGGGCGGGATAATTCTAATTAATAAGAAGGTGAACCGCGCGGCCAATCGAACCTTCGCACGGTTAATATCGGTTACGCGACTGTCGATTACACAGCGACTATTTCATCGTGATATCACGGTCCGACCATGGAGCCTGCTTTTCTATCTTGTCTTAATTACACACGGGTCTCGAAAGGCGTGGCGAGAGAGCTCTGGACTCACTTTGTCGGACCTGATGCAACTACGTAACGATCTACAGCAATGACCGGTGTAGTTACTTTACTGTATGGGTGTTACACGCGTTTCGTGGAAGAGTTCAGCCCCGGCGGAATATTGATTATCAATTTCAAAAGGGGAAATTGAAACACTGGTTGGTTTCGATGTTTAACTGGTACACGGATCTGGGCGGTTCGTTTAAAGCAAATGGATGGATGTTTTAATACCGGAGGTTGTACAGAGGAGTCCGCTGTGTTTTTGCTTCGTTTTCACATCTACTTTCGCTGGGAACTGATCTTGATTCGAGTATGATCATTAACGTTATTAATTGCTGCGTTGATTTAGCTTTTACGAGCGGTAAGAATCTCTGAAGAAAAGGACGAACAAGGCTAATAAGACTGTATCTATAATCGATATTATATACGATATTAATGCTATAAATCGATATTTAGAATATATTGTACTATCTTTTCACGCTTATATCAACGTGTCAAATCGACAAGAGTCGAGGAATTAAACGAAGTAATTCCAAGGAAATCTATCAGTTAGGTATCCAACTTTTCCTTCGCAGGATCGGATCCTGTTATATCCGGCATCGACAGACAGTTATCGTCGATCACGTCGATTATCGGCGGGCCATGGGAAAACGTGATTTATTAAGCAGGCTTCGTGGCCCAGCCGCTCACTGACCTGCCTCGTTATCCTTATCGACCAAACAGTATCGTCGTAGGGGCAACTTCCTGCTCAACGACGTCACGTCCACGTCCCTAATAAGATTGCGTGCTGGCGCGATCCGACGATTACGCGCTTGCGTTTGTTTCTCTCGCAAGGATGTGCACGTATTTTTTCCCGTCACAGCCGGCGTAGCCCTCTCTTTTCTTTTTCTTTCCTTCTTTCTTTCTTTCTTTATTTAGCCGTGCTTTACGTGGTGAACATGAGCAAACGAGTGGAACACGTGCCTCGCATATTCACACCTTGTCACACGCGATATCTCGCCTTTGAACATCTTTCTTTTGATCGTGACACCTTTGACCCCTATGTATTACTGTATGCGTCTATAAAGCGTCTTTGTATCTTGACAGTGTTCGTATCTTGCCAGTGTTGGTGTCTTGGTAGTATTCGTATCGGTGGTTGAAGCAAGATTTCGAGACGAGGTGGGAATTAATGTGATGAGTAACGCGGTGAACGTTATGGGAATGAACGTTCGTTAGCGAGACTGAATGAAGCTCGGGGCTGAATGGGGCTGGCTGACGAGGTAGGAAGGAATTCGCGAAATTTTTACATGTATTCACGGCGTTAACCAATTTTCTCAGGTTGGTTTTTAATAGTTGGTTATCTAACATTCCAGGAAACTAACTAGCAATCAGAAGTCGAGGCACTTAACAACTGGCACTTAAACTAGTCAGCGCCATTAATCAATCGGAATCAACCTGGAATTTAGAAGCAATCAAGCTTCAGCTTACGATCAAAGCGATGTATCTTCCGCCAATAATTAAATCTTCCGACCAACTGCTACAAATTACCTTCTTAATTATCTTCAAATAACTACGTAAGAAAAACGCTGGTTTCTATGCTGCTATTCTTATACTTGAAGTATTTAGCTCTCTCTGTAGATAGTTTTTCGAAGATCGACGAGCTTCAAGATTTTTTTAGCGTCAGAGAAATTGTGATAACAAAGAGAAGACGGACGACGGACTGCTTAGCATAACGGAGCGACAACGCAGGGTCCAGAGTACCTGGCACACCCACCTCGATCCTGGGTGGCAGGTCGTTGGTAATAACCCCATAGGTAGACCACCACGAAAGCGCAATCTGCTCTTAATGGCGGCAGCCGCCGTAAGATATCGCGATACCAGTTCTCCTCGTGTCCACGACACATCCGTACGCACTACACGAAGATAGAACCGAGACAAGTGGTGTGTTTATGTGGCAAATTCTATATTCGAAACCGACCGATTTTCTTTTTGACGTTTCGCAGATACGAGAGAAACTTTATGAACTAGATGAGAAACGTAGAACGAGTTTCGCTACTTCGCTTTGTATTTTCTAGTGGGAATGGTAATTCCAATGGTCTGTAATTTAAATTAATAGAAATAAATATACCAACCGTAAGATGTATAAAATTTACCAATAAATGGAATAGTGTAGTGTAATGGAAAAATAAATTTGTTAATCCACGTTTTCAGGTTAACAGGTTGGGGTGTAATGCTTTGCCGGAGAAATTAAAATTTACGAACGAGAACGAGACGTTAGAATCGCAGGGGGGAAGTCGGATGCTTTCGCAAGGAAAAGAGGCTTGCATAATTCAACGCACCCTCGTCAAAATTAGAATTTTAAACCTGGGAAACATCCGGTACGCGAGAACGCACGACCAACTTTACGAGCTCGAAAAAATATGGTCGTTGCCTTGGAAACCTTAAGCTTCTCGTTTATCTTAGCGAGGCGACAAGATGTACCTACGCGGAAAAGAATCAGAATCAGATATCGTGTCTGCTTACGATTTGGAAGGTTATGTAACCGTAACAAAGTTTTTATATCCTCGACTATGTACAGGCTGGGTCGCCAAATTCTGTCGCGTAGTTCTTCTAATTATAATAATCGATTAAAGTTAAAACGTACATCGCGTGCTTGTGGGTTCCAGTATCAGCCATAAGTACCAGGACATTCACTTCTTACATTTATATATAAATTCAAAATTATACATGTTCAAAGCATTATAAAACATATACGATGTGTATTAGAAAATAACGCGATCTTCGGTTCAGCGAAAGGAGAGCCAAGCCCTCCAAGATCTAATGGCGCTCTAATGCCACCAAGCGAGTCGTTTCGTCCGCTCACGATTCGTTTCGCGCGCGAATTCGCCGGCACGCACGCGCGTGAGTAATGCGCGCACGCCTACGCGTCAGACCGCGAGAACGTTCACGCGGACACGCCACACCGTGGCTAATAGACCACTGCGTGCTTTGCAGAGGAGAAAACGCGTGGGCGTTGGCCTCTCGATGGGATTACCTCGCCCCCGCGATCGGAACCCGCGCGTGTCTGTCGCGCTTTCGCCTAATTAGCCCTGATTACCACTTAATCGAACCGGTAGCCTAACCTATCTATGCGCATTCGACAACCAAATATGGATTTTTTAAAATAATACCGAGCGATGCGTTTGTTACGCTTGAGAAGTTATTCATAATTTATCATTAGAAATTTTTTAACGCTCAAATAGATACAAAGTATCGACTGAATTAATGGAGAGAAATCATTGAGATCTCTGGAGAAACCTCGAGAATACTCGAAAATCCAGAAAATTCTCGTCCACGCACTTTGTGCTTACAAATCGTACCGCTCTCGTCAACAAGCAACCGACTTGTCGTTCGCGCCTCACTCTACAACTTGTTCAAAGGAGGAAGCTCCTGGCTGGCACGCGAGAAGCCATACACGGTCTTCATACGGGTCAACGAGCCCGCGTTTCTTTCTCGCCTCGATCAAAAGGGGTGAGCTTGTTTTTCCATCGTGCGCGTAATCGCCTCTTTCGCTTAAGGAGAGAGCTCGCAAGACTCTCGCAGCGTCTCACCAGTGTGGCAAGTGTCACGAGACTTCTCTTCCATCTACTAACCATCCGAAAGACGCGCACCTGCTCTTAATCCGATTACCGGTCGTGCATCGACCAAGAATCGCTCCATCGAAACCGAGATTGCGTTTCACGGGTGTCGCGTGCGTCGCGCGAGTCGCGTGACTGAACGCTACACGGCCGATCCTCTGTTTACGCTTTGCGCGAACCAATTTCAAGGGGAACTCGAACTCGCTTTCCATTCCGTAACGACCGTTTAACGAGTGTTCGAGATACGATCATAGGATTCCTCGAAGCTGAACAACCCGTGGACATTAATCTTCGGCCACGTCGACGGGGATCTCGTGGCTCTCTCGGAGATTGAATTAGAGGATGATTGGGCAGAGGCAAGTGGCAGGTGATTGGTTGTTGGTTCGCCAGTGCTCCACGTTTTATATTTGAAAGTAAGAGTATATGGGCTGTAAATTATTTCATTTTCGTGACCGTCTCATTCATAATTTTATTTTAAGTGGCCGTATGTCAACGTAGATTCGAATCTTCGTCATTGTGACAGGGCGGGGGCAGATTTTACGTTTATTTATTCTCGGAGTAGTTTTCAAACGTATTGAAGCAAGAGTCAATCGTACTTATCGAGTCACATTATCGTAGTCCAGAAATGTCAAGTCAAAACTATCCAAACTTTTACATTCATATCTCCCTTGAAATGTCTCAATCGATTTTTTTTTTTTAATCCTTAAAGCAATCAATCTAGATACCTGACCAAATGCACGACCAAGTGTCGATAGTATCTCGGGCAGCAAAAATACACAACTACATGTTCCTCAATTTATTCGTCATCATCCCCAAGACCAGTCCTATATCATCACACGGTAAGAAACTGCCCTTATGATCCTACACGAAGACTTCTCCAAACTATAAATTCGAGATCAATATAAAGAAACGAACGACGAACGATAAATCGAACCGGTATACCCAATCAACCGGGACGTTTGCAACGAGTCGTCCCACGCTGCCACTAAAAATGACGCTCGTATCGCGAACGGCGATAGTTATCGAGAGAGTGGAGGATCTCGTCTCGAACTCGCAATGTGGTTTCGCGTTCGATTGTGAACGGCGGGCCCGTTGCTCTTCCTCTGGCCTGCATGACGATAAATCTTAATCCAGCTGTAAACTGGACAAAACGGCGAACAATCCATCACTAAAAACGTCTTCCTCCCGGAAGCCAGGCGAGATTATTCTTGTGGGGGCCGCGCCAGCCGCGGCGGCTGTACGTGAGCATCGGAAAGGTCAAGAGAGGGAGGAAGGGAGAGACGAAACGCGCGAGCACAAGCGAGTGGATGCTGCCCAAGGAAATATACATGTTCGGTTACTGGCTTCGCTTTCCATCGTTAATCACGGTAGTAAATTAAACGGATCCCGATGCATCATTATCTCCATAGAATTACAACGTTCCGACGGAGTCGAGCCACGAAACTCGACTCGCGCGGCCTTTACCACCTCTTAACTCGATAACGCTTCACCCAATGGAATCGTCTGGCTTTTGTAAAGACACGTGGAAAATGATACCATTGGAAAATGGGTAAAACAGGTGGCTGTCTATGCTTGAAAGTTGTTAAAGGTAATAAGATAACGAAAAGTACGTCTTATTCTATTCAGACCATTGAAATCCTTAAAACTTTTCACGAGATCTGTGGTACTCGAAAGCTATTAACGAATAGCTAATTCTGAAGCTTTCGTTTTCCAGAGTTCGGAGAAATTACTACGAATGATCGATAGATTTCGAAGTTATCAATTTTTCGAATAGTTCAAGTGACAAGAAGGTTGAAAATAGTTATGAAACGGAGTATGTTTAGCGACAAAACTTATTAACAATTGCGTAGTTACATTTAAACCGTTAATTCTCTTTTACGTTCCATCGATATCGTCTTTCGAACATTCCACACGCCAGCATACCTATTCGTCCTACTATCTCTGCATCGATTTTAAAAGACACCCTTTCCTACTCGACGGACGAATTCCAAGATAAAGGTAAGGAACGCGCGGTTCTAATCGGATTTGCCCGAGGTATCCGGTCGTCGGACCACCCGGACGAATGGAAAGCACATCAACGGTCCCGTGATAGCCGGGCAACAGCTCGATGACTAATGGTCCCAGTTGGCGGAGAGCTTGCGGAGAATTCAGCCAGCTGAACGATCCAGTGAAGATCGTGAATCCATTGAGGAACTACCTGGCATTTACTCGTAACGACCTTTTCGTTCATCGGCAACTGTTAATGGAGTGGGTCCGATACGACCAAACAAGCGTCTATTAATTCTGCTTTTACGTGCCTTTAAACGTGTTCCGCGAAACAATCGCGCGCGTGTCCACGTTTAAGTCCCTTGCTTGTGCAACGAACAGCGCATCGTTTGAATAAACGTAACTATGAGAGATCTGTGAAATTATACAATGTTTACGAGAATCATCGATTAAGAAATTCTTTGAACGTTTCGAAGAAACGTGTTCATTAAAGAAACATCTGGACGCTTGAAACGGACTGTAATCTATAAGCACAAATCGAAACGAAATTTCATACTTCAATCCATTCTACTCGTTTCTTTGAAGGAAGTAACTTATTCCGAAGTGGCTGTCTCCATTCATCTTGGCTTCTGCATGTTGCTTAACTCATGCGGAACCCATTTGTCCATTTTCCTTCCTATTTGCAGTAAGTGACGAATAATTCTAGAATGGCTTGGTATCATTTGAAATATTATCTTTCTTAATGTTTGCCGTGAATTATTTTCAATAATTTCTCTCAAGCCATTATCGTCGATGGCATTTTCCAGCCTTTCCCTTGACTTATCCACCAATGTAAGATCATCGATCTTAAATTCTATAAATCAACGTTCATTTATCTTAACATATACAGTGTAGATTCCTTTAAATGTTGTCTTCATACATCCAACAGCTTCTACGATACATTTCCCTAAACTCAAACTCGCAAACGTTGCGAATATCCCAATAGTTCGTAACGTTAATTGATAAAAATTTAACGATTTCAATAATTTTTTCATAATTTAAAAAACGTATGTATATATAGGACATTTCTTCTTCGTTTTACAGAAACGACATCACAAAAAATGCAGCATCGAACCGAATTGGAACTACGATATCCGCATGCTAAGTTCTAACCAGTACGAGTACTCGATTCCTGGTAAACATTCCCACACGACACAGGAAATCAGCAACTATCCCAATTAACTGAAAAATGGTATCAAAACATAGTCTCGCTGCTCTGTTCGTGCCAGCATTCTTTGCGATGCTGCGCGACGTTTCCCCATACCGAACAATCTTCCCGCCATCAAAAACATCGAACCGCTTCCTCGTCGCTGGCTCCGCTGGCACGTTCGTCCCTGAACTTCGTCCCTCGTCGTCGCGGAACGTCCGCGCGAATAAAAGGCGACGGGATCTTCTCCGGTTAGCGGCGATAATCATCGCTCGACTCCGAACAAGAACGAGCCAAGGGCCGTGATTCCAGTTCTTCTGGCCTGCTACGGAACGGGAAACAGCAAAGACAGAAGCTGCGACAGAGAGGACGACGCTCGTCGCGAGGATCGCGCGTTAGCAACGAAGCGAGAGTGAAGACCGGTCGCGAAATTATCCAGGGTATTGTGCAACTGCTGCCGCGCTCCTTCGGGCTATTTTTGCCGCGACGAGAAAAATGCCGCTTCTGTGTGTTCTTCGCAAACTCCGGTTCCAGCGTTGTTTCAGAAATTTGGTAGAGTAACGGGATAAGGTGTCTCGTTATTGGATTGAGGGATTTATGTATTTATAAGAAATTTGAAAGTGTATCGAATTTACGTAAAAGCTTTTGCCACGCCTCTGCGTTCTTCGATAATGTTCGAGAAAGTGGGAAAAGTAACTCGACGTATTATAGATATTTTAATAGGTTCGCTGTGACCGGTTATGTGAATCTTGAGACTGTGAAAACTTTGTGCTCCAATTTTATCTTAACGACCAAATCCATCTTAGACCAAAAGCTGTGTCAGATCTAATTTTCCACTGCTGAAACTCGCTCCTCGAATTTCGTAAACGTCACATTCTCAACTTCCATTTCCTCGTTCGTGTTATTTTCAAGAACATCGTCGGCGCCACGGAACTTTCGCCAATCCAATTCCCAATGCGTCTTTAACCGAGACAGCCTGAAACTCGAACATCGACCAAGCCAGACTATTATTTCCGATCGTCAGATATCGGCATCCGGAGTAAGCGTGTTTTCCAGGAACCCGTACATACCCTCCTCGACAGGGGAAAAAGAAGGAAAAGGAGGAGAGGAAGGCGACAGCTAACGACGACGACTACGAAGACCGTCGAGAAGTCCTCGAAGAGGTACAAAGAGGAAAACGAAGAGAAGAAAGAAGAGACGAAATGACGAGGCAGAAGAGGATACTGGATACACCGATGTGTCCTGCAGGTAGCAGGTCGCGTGGCCTTCGACGTGCACGGAATGATGCGTGCTCCACGAATCGATCGCTTCGAGAGGAGATCGAAAAGAAAGGGGAAAAAAAGGTAGACCTCAAGCGCCGTGTGTCGTAAGACGACGAAGTCGAAGAAAATCGCCGGTTCTCTGACGGCAATTAAACTCGAATCGGGGAAGACCCTCGTCGGTGGTTCGGTGATTTCGCCGGAAGCAACGGGGGTCTTCTACCTCCCTGTGCTTAAGAACCGGAGCCGTGCCATGGCCCGCGCTAATGACCGACTTTACGATGAAAAAGTAGGCAGTTTTTTTCCTAAAGCGATTTCGTGCATGTATGCCGAGATAAGGATGACAGTAAATAGGGGTTATTTCCATGATTTTGCAGCCGCTTATGGAAAATATGTAGAATTTCTCGACACATAATCACAGGGATGATCGATCGCAGGGAGCGTCTCATCTTCATTAATAAATAATTTTCGTGTAAAATTCCTTGCCATGTTGTAAAATATTTTACGTACTTTGTGTATTTTATTCGCGTTACTGCTAAAACTTGCTTCAACACTTTCTGACGTGATCTTTCTATCAGACACAAACTCCATTAAAATCTACCAGGAAAATTACTGACGCATTTCCCTTTTCGAGGATGTCAGCAAATATCCCAGCTATCCATAGAGTGGAAACGTATCGATTTACGGACTCGAAACCGTGGATGTTTAAGAGACTAAGCAAACACGCGGAGAATCCCGAGGGAATTCCTCGACGCGACGGAAGAGCGATAGGCTCGCGACGAGTCGCCACTTCCTAGGCGATCAGGACGAATCATGCAATATGTATGTTCGATCCGTCAGAGACACGGTTCGAGTAACGAACCATAAAACTCGTTTTTGTGCGATGAAGGACTGGTTCGAGCCGCTCTTTTTACCATCGCGCAATGACTGGCGGCCTTGCTTCTTTACAAATTGATCGTGTCAGAAGATCAGGGTTCGATGCGGCGAGACTGCGTCCATTTGTCCGAACGATTCACCACCCTCGTGTATATTCGTGACTTTAGAATTTCAAAGTTGCTCGTCACGTCCCTTACCTGTGGTCTTCGAGTTTATTTAATCGCAAACGACTAGTTTCACGTAATACGAATTACGATTCGCTTCTCTTGAACTTACGAATGATCTTACGAAGAATTATCTTCACGCGGTAATTCGACGATTTTCTATGCTTTCACGCAAAAGTCGCACTTTCACACATGTCGCTGAATTACGAAGCTTCACGTGGGCGGCGACACTTCTCCGCACTTAGACCCGCGAAATACGAGCGTGCGGAGTACTTGAACACCTGGAAACTGGTTCGCGGAAATGGCGATAACGGAGTTTCGCCGATCTTTACGATAGACCTGCCGGAATCCGGTAGTTGTCGCGTGAGACCTGACAGAAACGTTTGCTTTATTATGTTGTTCCTCGTTCTTTGATTGTAATAGCGCACACCGATATAGATCTAACGTATTCTTCTTATGGTAAAGAATCATTGTGAAAGACATATATATTCGTTAAGTCCTAAGTTTCAAGTTTTTATTCGCTAATTATGCGATTCTGGGTTTGAGAACCCAAACCTAAAAAGCAGTCAATTTATTGAATATTTCTTCCTTCTCCTCATCGATATATTTGTTAATTACGTGATTCCCAGTTCAAGAATCCAAACGAAGACAGCACTCGTCTTATCCACACGTTTCTTCCCTCTACTCATCGATACTTGTCAAAAATCAACGACGATGTCGCGTCATATCATCAACTTTATCCACGAGAACTTCGATCGTCACGATTATTAACAACTTCTTTCTGCGTCTATTTCCTAGACAAAATTCTACGATGTTGCAAAATTGTTCATAAGAACTTTAAATTATTACCTTCATTCTAATTATCACCAATTTCTTCGTCCAACCTTTCCCTTATTTTCCCATTGAGATTCACGAAGGGTCAAGAAAAGTCTTACAAATATTCAAAGGCTCGTACGCAGCCGTTTCCCTGACTGGTCCGCTTCCCCTCCATTTTCTCGTCATGGGGCCCCCTACGGAGGCGCGTTACGGTCCTCGCGGCGAGCGCCGCTTTCTCCGTGATTCTCCTATCGGATCTTTATTGGCTGATCAGCTCCATGCGCCACGGTGACATTAAAACACGTCGGATCGCACCTCGACGCTCTCTAGAAGCAACGATCAGGCTACGGAATGTATCTCCGGCGAGTGATTTCCGTGACGCGATCCGTTGCATTCGTCGTCGAATCTTTCCACCATCGCTCTTATTGTCCCATTAAACGCGAGGTTCAGAGTTTAAATTTCGCGCGGTCTATCCGTGCCGGGCCTCTCGGCGCGCACGCGCGATCCAACAGATAATTAAGCTTTCTCTGACTTATTTCTGCCGGCCGGCAGAGACGTCGATTTCGATTTCTGCATCCGAACCGCGTCTCGAGAGTTTGCATGTTTATTGGCACTTATTTACCGAACGGTGTGCAGCCGCGTAGCGGGACACAGTTGTTAAACGGGCTCGCGTTAAAATATGGGGAAGATACCATGATCTCTCGTAGTGGAAAGTTCAGTGAATATCTCGCCTGGAGTGATACACGAGTTTCGAACGTCCATTTGGATAATTGAATTCCGATATCCTATTTATTGAAAGCTGTCACCCGGTTAACTGGTATTCCAGGAATGGTTTCCACTTCCGTTTCAACCTTTTTTCGTCGCATGATGTTTTCACGATTCTTCCATTGATCCTCTCGTTTCGACGATGTAGGATTCTATACCGCTGTTCAATCAACCGTCATAGATTTTTTATCAATCGAAGGAAATTTCCTTTTTAATTCGATTTGTACTTGAGAAATAGACAGAAGAACGAAGTTTAGGTGCGAAAAATGATATACATGTCATTATGGTTGTTAAATGATTTGGATGAAAGAAACATTAAAACGAACGAATTGCAGAATGATCGAAAGAGACTGTGACGATCATCTTCAAAGAGTTTCAAGTTGTTATTGAGAAAAGGGAGACGCGTATAGAGTGACTGAATCAACGCGTCGAAGCGCGAAGAGGCGAATCTCGCGAGAGAAACAAGCGCTTCTACTCCACTTGTTCATTATTCGATAAAACGTCGCGGAAACGATAAAGGTGACACGATGAATTATACACTGGGACGCGCTGCCTCGTGCTCGACAAAGACACAGCGGTGTATCCTGGTTGTCAGGGAGCCTATACACGCGATAATATACGGCGAACGCTCTTTTGTACGTTAATGCGCGACGTGTATCCTGATTTATTTAAAAGCACCGCGTGTATCGCCCGTGGAAAGTAATTACGCAAACTGAATCGCCAGTTTCGATGAAAGGAATGCTGCTATGATTCCCGTAAAAATAATATCCTGTTTCGAAATTCGAATTTTTATCCTACACCTCGTGGGTGTTCGTATCCTACTTTTCGAAGTTGGAAAGTTGCACGAACGTTTAGTGGACGTGTTACTTAAAATTAAAATTTTCCACAGAATTGTACTTTAATAACCTAATACTTTCGAAGATACAAAAATACACGGAATACATAGAATATGCAGAAATATATAAATTATCCAAGAGATTTAAAGCTTTGAGATCTCTGATTGCCTGAGAAACAACTGCAATCTGAAAACCTAGGTCCAATTACTTCCAATGATCTAATTCGACAATTTCACTAAATAAGTCGTCGAAATTCGAAGGGAAGCCATCTCTAGTGGTGGGGCAGCGTCCTTGAGCGAGCAATTGATTTCTCGCGCACAATAGCGGAGCCCTAGCGGGTGGCAGCGGCGCGTTAGGAATTCTCCTCGCCCACGTGGCCGCTGTAAACCACGTTCTCGCTTTCGATTTCCTCTGGAACGCTCTCGGTTTCACCGTATTCTCGTCCACAGGCAAAGAAAGAAAAGACAAAAGAAACATAAAAAAGAAGCATCCGCGAACGCTATATCAATAGGACAGCGATGATCGAAACGCGATAAATCCGCGGCAGGATACGGCGCGTAGTCCAGGTCTGATCGTGCGATGCGGCTTGTTCTTGGTGGACAGGGAAAAGGGTCAAAGGACGAAAGCCACCACCGTGGGATCCCGGTACGAGATAAACACCGGCTAGGGAGAGCAAATCGGAAAGGAAGGAGAGCCGGTCTCCGGTTCCCCGTCCGGTTTCTAATGCCAGTCTTCCAGGAACTCGTGGAACGTCGAGATCGTTCGAATATATGAATGTCTTATGAGGGAAGTACACAGTGTCCGCGGGGAGACAAAAGGGAAAAAGAGCGCGACCGCCGGGTCCACGATGGAAAAGTAACGAACAATTCCACCAGTTCCCCCTTTAGGGGAGCAGATTCGAATCTTTGTGAAATATTTTATGCGAAAACGGATCTACCATCGTCTCGAACAACAACTATTGGCTGAAGTAAAGGGAAGCCAGGAACTTTGCTAGAATTTGAGGATACATTTCTGAGATTTTAATTGTTTTCCGATATATTAAGAATACATGGAACTGCTAGTACCTTTAGCCATACATGATAAGAATCGTGATATTTTATGAAAAACGCCACACTTTATTCATCTGATACCAGAACTAAGACCTTCTTGATAGTTAGTTTCCGCGGGGAATTCCTGCCTAAACCACGTACCAAGAAAGAAACTGCTGTTCCATAAATCATACAACGAGGAATGTCTCCGAATTTTCTCGGAAGAGAAACGATTTCGTAGATTCGAATTCAGGTTACGAGAAAATTCCGCCACGATCTACGAATCACGGGGTATTGTCTGCGTTTAATTAGAAAATCCAACTGCCAGACTAAACCCAGAGGAGAACCGCTCAACGATCTATCGAAAATGTCGCACGGCTGATCGTATCCGGCGGCGTGTCTCCGTTTCCTTGCGTTTCTCACGAGGCTCGTGCAGAAAACGAGGGCCCGAGCTGCCACGAAATCGGTCAGGGAAACTAGTGCACCAGAGCCATGGAACGGTGACACGACGAAGACGACTATCGACGCCGACGACAACCGGTGAAAAGACGAGAACCGTGCAGCCCGGCCGTGCTATCGGCGTGACAATCCCATAATAATGCCACAGCCTCGTGGCTCGCATATATACGGTGTGACTTTTCAAATATCGTACAATGTTTCCATGGCAACGAAAGATGAAACGAATTGCAGATCTTCCAAGTGATCTTTTTTTCAATTCAACGCTTGTTGCGTATATGCTTGCAATAGCTATTCACTTTGTACATTAACTTTTAACTAAATACAATATGTTTGCAGTAAATGTCTTGTGACTTTTATATAAATTCGCATAATCATGACAGTCGTTTTTGCTAATGAAATTTAAACATGTTTTACATAACATTCTAACGCTACATACAACATTGTAGGTATTCAAGTACCTTCTCGAACCGGTGTATATTATTGTACGAGGACACCTTGTGTGTGCGAAATCCAAGGACAGTTTAGACGGCGAGGAAAGGAGGCAGAATCGGCCACGAGGATCGGCAGATGGAGAACCGTGCGATCGTGTGACGGGCCTCGTGTCGACCGGTCACGGTCTGAGACCCCGCCGGGACCAAAGGGATTTACCTTAGGCCGCGTTCACACCACCCTCTTATGATTCACCGATTCGCGTTCGATGCATCTCGTCGGTTTCTCCTCGCGCTCGTGTACTCGCCTCTCGGCGAATGTGGAGCATCGACCCAAGCAACAAACACCGGCAGACGAAAACGACGCTTTTCCCTTTCCCCGGCTGTTTTACAAGTCTAAACACGAGAACGACTGGAAATTCCCACGTGGGCTTTCCCACAAAAAACCAGAATGCTTCTTTACCGGTTTTCACCCTTAACCGGTGATATTTAAATGCCTCGTCGATTCAACTACCGCCAATCATCGTAATTGTTGGTTGCACGTGTCAGAAGTAACTCGCAACTTTTTCCATTATCGTGTACCCACATGCACAGACACAACAACCTTGTATCCTCTCTTTTTTTTTTCTTTGCATCCACGTTACGCCTATACTCGTATAATTGGTAAGAGAGATATGGTCGTAAAATTGACGATGAGTAATGTGATAAATGTTATTGAGCAAGAAGCGATGGGAATACTGTAGGTTTTTAATGAAACATTAAGAATTTAAATTACTCTATTAGTGATATTTCTTCCTACTAAACCCATCACGTTAGTCTTAGGTATGATTACATCCATACGAGTGTTTGTATCTAACGCCTTAATTTATAATCTCGTTATATCCTTTCCATGGACTGTACGATCTCTCATCCACCATTTTCTGGCGTTTCTTTTCTCCAACGATCACGTAGAAAACTGGAGGCCGGGGACATCTTAGTTTCACGGTGCCGATATCGAAAAGCTGGCCCCGGTGAAATCGTGTGACCAGTGACATTAACCGATGACATTAGGTCAATCGTCTTCTCGAGAGTCGATATTCGCGAGGAACGTGACCAATAATTCCCATCCTGGGATTCATTATCGACCTTTCGGTCCTAGCTGATACGTGTCCCGTGTGCTTGACCACTCGATGCGAATCGTGACGAGACGCCGGAAAGCGAAAAGACTCCGCCTCCTCCGCTACCACCGCCGCCAGGCGGCGTGAACACGTACTTAAGATCGTTGCTCGACTTAACTGGAATCACGTAGCGGACAAGTTCGAGAGCGTTTCACGACTCTGCTCGCTTCGCTGCGCCCGGCACACCCACGTTTTCGAGTCTGTCGACGATGACGACCAAGTACTATAAGTGCATATACTTGCAACATCGACGGATTAAGCGCCGGAGGGTATAGAGCGAGCGAATTAGCTGCCATTCGCGGCGATTCAGTACGAATAACAGACTGACTCGATGGTGGAACGAAGCGCTGGGATTTCAAGAACACCGGGAAGAAAATTTCAAATGTTGAGAAAAATTAGAAATTTAGTATACGTCTGTATGTGTGCGCCAAAACAATACTTCAAATACGTATTAGCAACAATGAGAAATTTTGCGCTTAAAACGTAAACTCGAATACGTTGAAAATATGAAACTTCTTGGTCGAAAGAAAAAACAATTTACAAGAATCGAGACGTATAATAGACCAACGACGTGATATCGTTGCGATTGTATTGTACCTATATCGTACTATTAAAGTTCATATTTATAACTGCAAGAGGAACGAACACGAAATTAATATCTAAGGTATTCGACTTGGTGAGGGTTCGCGGAACCGCGTGTCTAAAAAATGCAGAACGCTTGATATCGAGGCTGTAATAAACACGTTATCGTAATGCCGAGGATTCCTGTTTCAATCCTGTTGTCTTTCCAGAAGTATACACACGGCAAGCAGAGATCCCGACGAGTATTATCATTTATCTACGTCTCGATGGCACGACATTTATCTGACGCAGGAGGGATATACCCGTGAGAATGCATCCTGTTGCATCGACGACGCGTAACTTTGCGACGGTATCGTCCAACATCTCTGGACATCTTTGAATTTCGAAACGTTCCACGCTTCATTCCCTTTACTCCTTTCGTGAATTTCAATTTCAAAGTTAACTCGTGACGATTAAAAAGCGAGACTTACGGAATTTTTATCTTCCATTTGCATTGAAAGAACCAAGTGTCCAGAGTTTGGGATAAAAGACAGATATTTCCGAAGTAACAAACGAGTACAAGTGATTTTACTAATATTTTCTTTGTCGTGATTTCTTCGTTGCGCAAAATCATACGAACAAACGTCTCGTTAATCTTCATTATGTCCCTATAATTATGACATCTATATATGCAATATCTCGTTATTCCGTAAGCATCAGTCATTTGGCACATCGAGCATGGAAACTTATCGATCATTCGAGCAGTCTCATCGATGAAACAAACGACCCTGCTTCGAATCTCGTAGTTCCAGCAGACGTAGCAGTTCCAATCAGCAATTTCAATTCCTTTTGCGTACCATCTTCAATCAAGCAGAATAAATCTGTTCCAAATAGCCAACATCACCGTGTTCCTCTTAATGAGACAGCTGAACATATGAACGGTTCATTATACTTTCCTAACATTTGATGCACACTAGAGGAACTCATTAACTCAGCGAAAGTTGCCTCTTTTACTCGACAATTTTTACAACGATTGCTAAAGGAAATTCTTACTTGCTCCTTATTCTAACACTCAGTGGGAAACATTAAACAATGTCGTGCCAATATCGATCCCAAACGACGTAAAACAAATGATCAGATCGACGAAGAGCAGCGACATAGCGATGGACTATCGTTTTTCAGGTCGTCGCGCGTGACGGAACACCGGCGGCACTTGGAAGGGCGCAATCGCGAGAGCGGGTGAACGCGACGCGACGTGGCCTGGTGGCGGCCACGCTGGCTGCCACGGAATATGCAAAACGCCGTTCGTTACGCGTTCGCATAAAAATCCGTCTAATGCCGCGCTCGACTGGCAGCCGTGCGCCACGGGAACGCCGTGCTTGCCCGTTGTTGGTAATTACGCGTTGCAAAACAGAGACACGACATCGCCGACCCTACGACCCCTTCCAACTCTGCTCAGCCTGCTCGGAACCAGAGAGCCTGCGCTCCACTCGCTCCAAACGATCACGAGGACGAGCTGCTGGATCGACCCATGGTGTTTCTTTCGATCGATACTTCAATGTCTTTTAAGTGATTTTAAGGGTAAAATGGCAATACAGAATCTGATTAATATAAAGAAGCGAATAATGCTAATTTAAATGGAAGGTGTGTGAAATATTGTATTGCTAATGCTGGTTAGATAGTATTAATTTATATACGCGAGAGAAGACGAATGAGGTTCCTCGAGGCGAGGAAGGTTAAGAATGTATCTTTTGAAACTTAGAATTAGCAAAATGAATCGTTCAAAAGACGATGCTGTGATTTAATTAATTCGGTATTTCTTGGTTAATCGGAAACTGAAGGATAGAGTACAGTTGTGACGTATTATTAGAAAAATTGGGAAATTCACTGAATCTATGGCTTAACCCAATCGTACTAGTATTGGTATCGACAAGAAGTGATCTGTATATGAATTTTGAAATGTGACAAAAATATAAGAATGAAAATTGAAGCGGCGTCGAAGTTACAAGCACTCGGTTCTTTCATCTAATTGTTCGTTTCACTATCCATTTACCACCCCTTTTCTTTTCCTTCCTTTCACCGTCTTATACCACTTCGCCGTTTCTTTCGTGCCCAGCCTCATTTCCACCGTTACTCATTTAACTCCCAACTCTCCCTTTTCATTACACTCCATTTTACTTAACTCCCCTACTTTCGTTTCTACCCTCGATTCTCTTCTCCTCGCAGAGTAGTAAAAATTTCAGCTACTTTTACCTCGAGATTTCCTTTCCTACGAAAGTTGCCTTCCACTTTCAGAAATACCTTTTATCTCCATCCTACCTCCATCTCCTTAACCCTCGTTATAATTTACCATTCTTACTTCCACCTCTCACTGCGTCTCAATTCTCATTTTCCTTTCTTCGTATCTAACGCTGCGTCCTCGCTGAAGCAACGACGCCGAACACGTTTCGGAAGTCGACCGACTGATTCTGCAGCGACTTCCGTTCGTCATGAACGAACAGTTCGGTACATCTCGACCCGGTACGTTATGAATTCAGTCATAAGAGCGGCCGATACATATTCATGACTGAATTCATTTGCTGAGAACGATGAAGAGAGCAGCGTCTCATCGTGGCGGTCCACTCTTTCTCTTTCTGCCGTTGTTCAGCTGCTTCTCGTCGAGACTACTCACTCTCTTCTATTCATTACGTCTCACATAGGATCGAGACGTTGGATGGAGAAAGACGATGAGACTGGTTCTCCATCCGGCAGAGTATGTAACGCGTCCCTAGCAATTGATTTCAAAGCGAACCGCCCATCCGTTCTCGGAATAAAACATGAGGAAAGAATTTTCATTCGAATTACACCGCCACGTATATTCGTGTTCCACCTACGTGACCACCTAATCCCGTAAACACCGATTCCATCCCTCTGCTCCTCGTGGTTAGACGAAAGGAAGACTCGTATTAGAAGAAGATTCTGTAATTTATTGGTTGATGGAACGAAGTATAGCGATTGCTCGTAATAATTAATTCTAAATTATATTTGTAGCGTTTTAACGACGTTCGGTGGCTGGATGTAGATAAGCGATCTTGTCGAGATTTCGCAGCAGTGACTGTGAACGATGAGAAAGATTTACGCTTTTAAAGCTACAATAACGCCGAAATTGTCAAACTAATATACTTTCGGTGAAATTTCGATGATTTGCTAAGAATTGCCATTGAAAATGTAAAGCTACGAAATCTTTCGCAAATCACCGCTGCGAAATCGCAAGAACGTCGCGTTTCTCTTTCACTTCAGATTTAACAATTTATTTTATTCTAATCGAAACTCTGAAAATCTAGCGGTTTTCCTATCTATAAATTTATCGTTAATTCGTTGGATCATTTACGATTTTATGCTAATTAATCCGCGATGTTTTTGCGAATTCTAACGAGTCGGAGGAATAACGGAACGCGTTCGGCAGCGACGCGTGGGAAGAGAAGCGCGTGAGATCGAAGGTGTTTAAGAGAGATCCCATCGACGGCAATTGTTCAATTTAACAGGCGTAATGGGCGTTCACACGAGTCACCGACGTTGTCTTAAGGGTTGTTAAACCGGCTACCTAAGTGCAGCGGAACAAATTAAGGTTTAAGTGGTACCACCGCGGTTAGTCGTTGCCGATTGTTAAAAACATTTCAGCTGTTAGAGGGGCTACTACGAGCAGGATAGATCTGGATTTCTGCACGCTCTCCTCTCGATTTGTTCGCAACGATACCCGTATCACAACGTTGATTATTCGCCTGGATTGTTCAATTTACTATTCAGAGTTACGAATGTTCTTAAATTCCTTTTATCTTTCTTCGCGTTTCTTTTTCTACCTGTTTTCCTACTTCTTTAAAACAAAAATGCTTTACTATTTCCTAACTTTATATATACTTTTGATTTTCTACGATATTTTATGTCTTCTTAGCTTTAACCTTTCTCTTAGTCCCTTGGACATTGTCTATCATTTTTTTATTCTACACTCCTTTAACCTTTGTTAACACTCCGTTAACCTTTGTATTTATTCACCAGGTACTCGCTCTTCTCGCTCTTTTCAACTCTCCACTCCTCTATTTTTGTTCGCTCGTTTATTCTTCGTCGTTTATTCGTATATACGTATACTAAATAATAAGAAAATAACGATGTGTTGGTAATAGGTATAACGTTATTGACTCACGTGCTGCAGTCTTAAGCATATTCATACGTGGATCTGCGCGATACATACCTGAAACAAAGCAAAAGAAAACATTCTTAGTAACAATATGCGCAAGTGGCGAGTTATATATAGATACCACGATTCAAGTACGCGAATAGACCGACCGGTGAATATGTATTCCTGGCGCGGTGCCACGTTCAAAATAACGTTATGGGGAAATTGACGAGGGACAAAGTTTCTAGGGACGTGGAAGCATGGTCGACGACTCTGTATCCACAATGTTCCTGATGGTACTGCAATTTGTCCAAGACACATAGGCCACCTTCAAACATATTCAGCTAACCTTTTTCGTGATTAAGCTATTTATATATTGAGGTTATTACATTTGATAAAAAAATATTCAAATAAAGCGATAAAAATAAGAACACGAAATAACGGAGCTACGCGAACCACACTAATTTAATTTAAAATATTCGAAACAACCTGTCCCCGCAAACGAGATTATACAACATTTCTCTTTCGTCCTTATAAAGAATTCCAGTCACCTCGATTTACAAAGTCACACGAAATTCAACAACTTAACACTCACAATCTACAACTAAAATTTATTTCGTCCTTCGCACCTACCAGATCCAACTTTCAACTTACATTGTAAACTCGCCAAACCACCCTCTCTTAGCCTCGCGAGCCCACGATGATCGCACATTTATCCTGCACAGGCGGTTCCTCATTACACAACGAAACACGAGGCAAAGAACGTCGTACGTTTCCATGACATTCATACGAAATTCACGCGAAACGTGTTGCGCAAGCGACGAGAACCAGTTTCTTTTTTGAAGATTCGCCATGTGATAAATATCGTAGAAGAATTCATGTTCGACCCTCCGAATTTTTCGAGTAGATGCTCTTCAAAGGCCACAATTGTGCAACGTCGTGTCAGTAGGAAGACTAAGACTCTGAAACATCAGTGGAAAGACCAAGACTCTGGAACATCAGCGGAAAGGCGAAGACTTTGGAACGTCGTCGGTGAACGTCGACACGACGGAGGACGATAAAGTTATGAGAAGCGTTAACGAGATGCTTGGCGAAGGCCAGTCGCTTTTACGAGGGGGCTCGTAAACGCGGCTTGAGATGCCTGAAATCGGGGCCAAGCTTTTCGACACGTCCCTTCACTACCTTGTATTTTTTATTCAGATTCTCAAACCGGATGATTTAGCGAAGATGCGAGCGGAAGCATCCTGTGACGTGATTTTTTATAGGAATTTTCCAAGGATTTTGTCATTTTGGATTCGATGGATGATGTTCCGTGGAATGTTTTTGAACAGCAATTCACTGGCTCGAATCTACGAATTACATAACACATTTTTATCTATTGAGTTAAAAATGTAGTTCGTAATGCTTAACCCTTTGCATTCCTATGTCGAGTGTGACTCGACATCAGCTTCAATCTGAGGAGCTCCTTTGTCGAGTCCCACTCGACATTCTTTCGTGTCCATCTTTTTTTGTGAAGCATGCGAAGGAAAACCAGGATTGCATCCAGGAAATTGTTTCAAGATATATCATACACTTAGAAATTACAAAATACAACAATAGTGTAAATAAAACTGGCATTTAAGTGAATTTGTTTCTTCCTTTAGTTATTTAAATTGTCTTATTTTTTAGTTAAAGTGAATTTCAAATAAAAGACTTAAAAGCGTTGGGAGCTGCTGCTAACGAAATTGAAATAAAATTCGCAGTGCAAAGGGTTAAATGAAGTTCAAAGTTTGAACCAAAACGGTAGCATGTGAGTCTAATCTACAATATCGCACATGTGACAAATGTTACAGGTGAAAGAAGGATGTATGGGTCGAAAGAAGGGTACATGAATGCTCAAGGTTTTGTATAGACGTGCACGAATGTTAAACGTAGACACGTTTTCTGGGAGTGTTTGCTTCGTATAAAGGAGATACAGAACGAAAGTAAATGTAAATGTACAGGAATAAGTGGTTATGAAAAATGCGTGTACAAGCGGTTGACGTCAACAAGTTCAAAATGAATAGTCGAGGGAGAAAGAGAGAGTTTATGAGAGAAATTAGAGTAAGAGTTTTAGAACAGAACGAAAGTTACAACTCATAATCAAATCGTTACCGTTATTGCCTCGTTATTAAATATAATTCTTATTATTTAATTTGACATTTCGCGTACAAATCATAATTAACGCGAATTACAGAAACAGATGAAATAAATTGTGTACGTCGAATGAATTAGGTTACCTAAATGACTCGTTGTAAGGTAACTCAGGGTTACGTCAATCGACTAACTTAGACGCATCAGGTGAGTCAGTGAGGAGAAAAAACACAGGTTAATCAACTAAAGGATCCTCTGGAGACCATTACGCGAATCTTACAGGAGTCGGATGAATCTGACAAGATTGTGACAGATGGTGTTATTAAAGTCGCATCATAAACGCAAAGATAGGTATTTGTCTAAAGTAAAAAACTTCCGTAACCTAATAACTACAACATAAAGACCCTATCGAGTCGAATACCAAAACCGACTCTCTTGGAGCTGAAAGTGTCAGATTACAAGGAGCCAATAAACGAACGAGAATTACAGGTTTCGCGTAATTCTCTGTGAAAACGAGATTCAAAAGAGAGGGAGAGACTCGATTTCTATGTTGAAAAGCGGGCCCGCCCTGGCGAGTTCCAACGTTTTCACTTAACATTACCATATTATACTCTCCGTGCCACTTTTTTCCTCGCTAAACTCGCGCGAGGATCATGCTAATTTCATACCACTCCACGAGTGAAACCGCGTAACGCCACGCTGACTGGACGCGTTACGAGAAACGTCGCGTGTTCTCCTCTTTCGCTCTGTCGGCGAAATCCATCGCCTGGACGACCAAGTACCGTCTGTTTCAACGGACTCGACTCCCCTAATTTGCAAACGAAGTCGTAAAGGCGTCCTTTGAGCTTCTCTCCTGCCTTGAATCACTCACAGGGACACGACGTCTTCAGTGAAAACACCGTAAGAGATAGTAATGGCGACAAGCGTAAAAGCTTCGTCTCACCGACGGTGGGAGCTGAAAATACCTCGGCGAATAAATAAGCAGAAAGAACGTCACGCGATTGTAGATCGAAGCATTGAATATTAATACCATTTGATAGGGATGCAACAAAGAACGTATTCGTTTCGTGGAAGCATTTTAAATCTTGGGCTCTTGGTAAAAGTTATTTGTCAAGATATCTGTGAATCGATACTGTTACGAATATTCTAGGTGCATCGCGTATAGACTGCCGAAACCTACTCTCGTGCACGTGCATATTAACGTTTCTTGAAGGAAACATAATTAAACGTTGCAACAAAGTGGTTCACTTTCGCCAAGAAGATGAAACAATTTTGACGAGGACGATATCATCTTCCGCGTAGACCGTATATTGGAGCGTGTAGGTATTTACCGAGGTACCACGAGGTTGGCTCACAATGACGCATAATAAGAGTTTCGCAGAAGCATCACAAAAGAGGCTCGTGACCGGCGTTATCTAAAATACGAGTTCCAGAAACTAGAAAATCCCGATCGAAAGAGGGAAGAGAAACGAGTAGACGCACACGGTCGCCGAGTTCAGCGGCTATTTTTAAGGAGGAACTCCCCGCGCGCGAGGGGATCCTATTAACATACAATAAGAACATAATTCTCTGCTGCTCCTGCGGAACACAGGATGCCGCGTGCTGGCTGTCCCTTCGGTCCCCGTTCGCCTCATACGATCCCACAGGAGCCAGAGACAAAGGAACTGGCAATTTCGCGAATTGCCACCGACACTTTCGTCGCGACCGAAAACCATCGAACCTTGGATCCTCCTCTAAAATGACAAACCACTCGTCCGAATAGGATGCTACATATTACTGTATTATACGAGCCGTACAACAGCTACAATCCCATTGCGATCGCTCGTAATTCGAAAATCCTGCCCAAGCTTTCGATCGAAAGTATCAGAAGTCGTGTGTCAAAGATAAAACGACTATAAAACGGTCGAGCATCGGGCGTATTTTAAAATAGTAGCATTGATACCGGTTTCTCGCTCTTTACACCGCGACGCGACGAAGTAAAGAAAAACGAGTCTGTCGTTATCGCCGTAGTGTTATTGACCTCGTATCGATGTTGCTCTTTAGTCACGTTTTACCATATTTAACAATGCTAATGTACAACTGTATACATCGAAACTGTCATTATATAACATACGACGAACGATCGTCGACGCCTTTACGAGAATTCGTTCGTCGATTCAAGCTACGGTCGAATAAATGTAAGCTCGTTGCAACGCGTCTGCGACCGGAATAACTCGAGATAAAACATTCCAACCAACAGTCTGACAAGAATATGCAACGAGACGTGGCCGGTGCTATGGAAGGTTAATCCATGCAAATTCGGCCGGTTGGAATCCCGAAGCTCGTTTGTTATGTATTCCAGAGAGGATTGAAATTAACCCGACGGTCGTGTGCGAGTCGCACACGTGTCACGGGCAAATTGTTAATGGATCGATCGTTCGTGGATCACCTGTTACTTCGACACCGCGTGTCTGTTCACGATCGATACAATTTACACGTATCTGTTGCGTGCGATCGTGAAGGGACACGCTCGATAAGCTTGGCTAATGAAACGGTAGAGAGGAACTTTTAACGACTTTTCAATCGCTTGGACATCTGTCGTAATAGCTGTAAAACGTCGATAAGTAGTTTTCGAAGCGATCGATGATCCTTTATGCTACTTTTGGACGCCGTTTCGAACTTACACTCAACTACGAAATTTAGATAAGTAAGATTATGAATATCAGATTGGTATTTTTCTGAATGGCCTGACAATTTCATAATATATCGTTTCAAATCGAAGAACTGTAAAAACAGCGTTCGTGAATTGTAGAATTCTAGGAACCACAAGTTTTATAATTCTGTAACGACAAAATGTTACCTAATTGTTAGAAAAAGTGCATGTACCAAACAAAGATTATCTTGATTAAATATCGCAAGAACAAAATTGGAAGGACCAGACTTAGCGACGCGTCTCTTCGTCCCGACATTCTGCCCATTTGACCATAAAATCTAAACGAAAAAGAAAACCAGTCCCTCGAGTGCAGAAGCCGCAGACATTGAAATACACTGGTGGATGCGGTTCGACGAGAGGAATCGTTTTTCTAAAATCGCAAAATAGATTCCAGGATGCGTGGTCTTGAGCGTAACACCGATCCTCGGGGACTTAGATGGACTACCTGCTTCTACCGGTTTGGTATCGGCGCCAACGCTACGAAAGGCTTCGTCCGCTTCTCTCGGCGTCGCATACCGGAATACACGTGCGCGACTTCTCGCAAGACACAGTCCTACGGACTTACAAGAAAAGACAATAGATAATAGAAACGGCGCACGAGGATCGGGCGACTTTTCCTCCGGATTCTTGTCGCTACTATGTCAGAGCCACCGCTGGCATCCTGTTGTTGACTTAAGGAAGAAAGACGCGTCGTTACTAGCCGACGTTAGACTTTTTCATCGATGTCGTAGTAGAAGGTTAAGTCGTAAAGATTATTTTCGTTTTAATTGTTTTGCGAACTTTATGTAATACCCTTGTGTCGTGTGCGTGGATAACAAGATACTGTGACATTTACGGAGTTACTTCTCTATGTTGCTGTTGTGATTTATAATTCTGAGGTGGATAGGTCGCGATAGGTACTGCTGATGTATAGGATTTTTGTCTTCATCCAGGTTGGGGGATATTCTCCCAACCATCTGGACCGCTCCCTTGTTCTCTTCTAGGGATCGTGTAAAACAGGACTATGAGCGCTGGGATTCGAACCTGGGTCTGGAACGTTCGTAACCAATTACGCTAACCACAGCGCTAGCGTCGTCCGGGCCTAGGATAGGGTCTTTGTGTAGCAAGCCACGGAACAGAAACCGTTGGAAAGTTTTGCTGTCGAGTGCCGCTACAATTCTTTGCTTTACCAGAGTCTAAACGTTACGTTAAACTATCTACTTGAAAATATTTTATTCTTTTGGAAGGAATCTTCGCAGCATGTTTCACGTATCGGAAATGTGCGAAAAATACGCGAAATCTAAGAAACTGCAGTGTGACGTAGTCAGTAATCAGAAAAAAACCAGCCATTCCATGATTACAGCGATTAAAAGCTCAAATTCCTACTAAAATAATATCGCGTAACCTACCAAATATTTCTCAAACACGCTTCTTGAAACTCAAGCCTCTTCCCTAACCTACGAAACCCTCGATTCTATTTTGGAGGAAACACGCGACCAGTCCAGGCGTCTAGAGCCGCGCGTGCATTCGCGTTGAGGCACGTGACGCGTGCGTACGCGTTCCACAAATAAACAGGCCCACGCACTCACGCACGTATGCACGCACGCACGGGAAAATACGGGATCTATAACAATCGCGTTGGCCTGGTCAGTGACACGCGGCGTACCTTGAAGCCGCGTCACGATAAGAAATTATCCGCGCCTGGCAGCCACAAATAAATAGCCACAAGGGCTACGTAGTTGACAAACGGTACAAAGTGCGTTCGCGATTAAAACGGTCGAACCAACGAGCGTTCCTCGACACCGTTCGCCGGCGATCGTAAGGTTCGATTCGTTTCGCGTGTCCGAGTCGACCGTGGCTGTACAACTGTATTAATTACTCTCTGGTACCGTGTTCGGATTATTCTTGGCGTCTGGGGGCGTTGGGTTCCGCTTGGGTCAAGAAAAATTCTCGATCCGCTTTGTTGCTCTCGGACACGGTTTGTCGTTTGAGAATGATCAGTAATGTTTTAGCCTCGTGGGAAGATCGAGCAGTTTCTTCTTTTCTACTTAGAAGATGGTTCGATTCAAGATTACGTGTTTCTTTTTCTTTTTCTTATCATCTTTCTTTTCATTTTGCAAAGAAACAGTCTTTTTTTCCAAACTCGTTGTTTCTTATTTCATAAAACTACATTTCAGGGGCGTTGTTAGTGTCAATTCTAATTAATGACGATGGATATTCGCTACTCAATTTCAATTTTAATCGATCGTCAAACACGTGTTATGCATATCGTAGATATGAGTTACGTGTTAGGAATACTCTAAGCATTGAAATAATTTCAGACTGCAACGTCCGATGCATAATAATCTATACACGCGCCCCGTTCAACATTCCACCATTCCGCTCGATAAACTAGAAAACTACACGCTCGATCAATTGAAATGGCTGTTTATTCGAATGGACGTGGAACGTGCACCAGAAGCTCCCGGAAAAGACACAGGCCGAAGAACACGACAGGAATGCGACGTACAACGCCGCTTATCGCTGGCTCCGCGGACGAATTCATTACCTGTAATTATTATGTAATCGGCGTCGGTGAGCGCAGCCAGTGAAACGGTCGGTAGCAACGGGAACGTCGGTCCGGAATCGATTTTCAATAAATCAACGGACCATCGGCAGCGCGCAGCCCCTTAGTATGCGCATATTAAGCGCGGCGCGGTACACACGCCGCGAGTTTATCCTCCTCGCCGCGGCAACGCACACGTCCGTTATCGGAAATTTATTCCTCCAACTCGCGAGTTTCTCTCTTTCTACAGCGATCCAACGGCCAACTCGTCTCGCGTCGGTCTGCTTCGCCGCACGCGTCTCCCAATTAGATCTAACGTCGTTCTCCAAGCTTCGAGACGGTTGACTGTGACGATGCACACGAGGATGGTTAAAAGAATGTACACGCGAAGGAAACAGCATCGATAGAAGTGGGAGATAGTCGACTGGGAACGTTGCCCTTGATCGCTGAAGTTTAAGTGGCACTTGGTTGGAGGATTGTAACCGTCAAGTGTCGTGATCTTCAAGGACACTTCTTTTCTCTTCACTCCTTCAAATTTTTTATTTTTTAATTTCGTTAGTACGCAGAAAACGATGTGGAGATTAATTTGGACTTGTATAGTTGGACGATGCACGTTGATCGTTAGGAATGAAATTATGCTTAGGCGAATAATACATAAGAATTTATGAACATACTATGATCGAAACTCACCTTATTCGCGAGAAAGAACGATGTACAGTTTCTTACTTTGATTTAAAAAGAAAAAAATCTATAATTCTTATAATCAGTTTGCAAGAGAATCGGTAGCTTCTGATTGCAAGCCACGTCACATAATCCTTACGACGCATAAGATCAACTTTCAAGTAAGCAGGAAGAAAAAAATTCGCGAAACAAGAGCTCCGTTTTATATTTTCTTGCACCACTCCTCAACGTCCATATACGCAACCGGTGCAGCGATCTCGATGCATCTTCCGGACCGGAAGAGCAGCCGGTACCGTTTCGAACACGCAACCACGTGGCTAGATAAAATCGCGAGCACGCACAAAGAGTGCTTGGCTCGCAAATGGCACGGCGATACGCTCGTTCGTAAGTACGTATACCGAAAATTCGAGCTGACTCGGGTCACGGGATCTCGTATTATTGCGCAAGCATTGAACACCCCAGGTGGAGGACAGGAAGTCGTGCTCGCAGGAGACAAGACGAGCGGACAGGCGGCGCGTTAATGAAGCGTCCTGGGTCGCGTGGGTGCGCTTAACGGACCACGGCGCGGCGCGATGCAAATTCGCACGCGAATCGCTTACGTCGCGCGGCAGTTTATTATTCGCGGTTAAATTATGCTCGTGGAGCTCGCGCCGCGATGATTTATCGCTCGCGAGCGCCACTTCTGGACTAAAACGATCTCAGTGGCGAACGGCCCCACGTGATCCGACGTCTTTATGCTGGCGGGAATTAGAAACTACAGGTTTCAAAACCGAGCAATTCGTACGCGAAGGGAAATGGTTAAACTCTGTGAGTTACGATGGTTTTGCGGAAGGATCGATATTTTCCAAATCGCAAATTCTCGAGAAATAAACTTTTAAAGTTGAACTTTCATGAGGTCAATTAGGTACTTATTTACAAAAATAAGCGACGATTTGCGCTCTATAGTTTACATAAGGGTCGGTATACCATAACACGTGCAAAACAACGATTTCTCACTCCTATCTTTCTGTTCCATCGTCCTGTCACTAAAGCATCAAAATCCATTTGGACAGCCGCGAAGAAGTAATGCTCGTACACTAAACGCGACATTTACGCGCACGTGCGATATTCCATCGGTGCGTGCAACGTTGCACGAGTAGATAATACGTCGGTACACGCGAATGCATACGCGAATGCGACGGGCTATATGCATTGTTCTAGAAACGGTGAGGATGCATCGCGTGCTATAGCCTAGTTTGCAATACGAAACCATCTACGAGCACGGGGCCACGGAGAGAAGACGCAGAAACACACGAGGTACATAGGTCACTACATAATCCCGCTAGATGCTTCAGTACATAAAGTAGACCCTACGCGGGATTCCTGGTTGCTCGCTTACGCGGCCTTATAAAGCAGGAACACGCGGACTGTATCATATTCCTGGATCGAGCACAGTTACATGCATCACCAGCTCGGTATGCTCGCTATAAAGGAACCACTTTCGCGAATTTTCATGCACTCGAACGTTATGAGTGGCCTGGGGGTGGAATTTGCCCGTGAAATGCACGGCGTGATTCCTTTCGAGAGAAACAGACACGGAGAGTTTATTATGCGAGAACAATAGGATGATTCAGTGGAGGTGTATGTAATCTGTAGAGAATGATTACTCGTTGCGTAATGATAATTGCGAAAGGGGAAGTAATCTCACTGGCTGCTCACTAGTTGTATCGTTCCTTCTGGTGTTAATTAAACTCGGAGCTCGCTATCGTTATACAAGGTTTCCTTCGTGATCGAGATGATCGAGTCGATCGAGAGATGGGAAAGTATTCGATTTACCGGTGAAAATCGATTGAATGGATACGCGTGTTCCGTAAGACAATATTAGGTTGTTTTGTAAGAAGGATTATGTCTGTACCACAGTAGTGTGCCGTTCACAAGCCACTGGAAAGTACAGAAATGCGATGATGTTACAATCACGAAAATATCATAATAAATAGCACCTACACAGCTAGGATATAGATCGATAGAGAAAAGGAGAAATGCAACGACTGGAACAATGCATAACAAGCATTGTCTCTCCGCTCCGCCTTCCAGTTTCGTTCCATGCTATATTGCCTTTATCTCTTATTCCGCTTATTCACCCGCGTGCACCGACACGCAATCACTTGGCGGATCGGAGAAAGAGGCCAGAGAGAAAAAGAAACGGTAACACGGGGAACATGTGCGCTCAATTATCCGGCCGCTTAGCTCCGTTTCTGACGATCGTGTCTACCTACAAATAATCGGGCTCCGTCCGCCGGCGAAAGGGGAAAAATACCAGGGTACACGACACCGGACAACCTGCGACCGATCCTTTCATTCACCAGCTCCCATTATCCGTCGTACGCTCGATGGACAGGGTTGGTCGAGTAACGAATAAACGCCGTGGCGCGGCAATCCCGTGTATCGATCGTGTTACGCTTACACACGACCAAAGGCCCGCACGATAATGCGACTCTGATTCATTGGGCGCTCGGATTAAAGGTTATCGACTATCTGCCTGACTCCGATCTGCGCGCAGAAAACCTGGCCCGGGTGATTCGAAAAATTGCGTAATTCGATCGACGAAATATCGCTGGGTGATTCGTCGACAGTGTCGTTTCAGTTCTTATGAATTCGAAAATGTTTCAGCGGTACTGAAAATTTTGCAGGTTCGAGTACGATAATACGATCCGTAAGTCAAAGTCATTTTCTCGAGGAACAGCGTGCACGTAGAAATTATACATCTCGGAAAGCGTGTCACTTATGGCACGGCGATTTCGATTGGGACTTGAGCACGGTCGTAATTTCGTACTGTCAGAAAGGAGAAATTTGACGTAGTATGCGACGTAGCTTAAAAAACGATAAGATACAATATAAAACACTGCACCCGGTTGACAGAATTGCCAAGCGCACACATACGCGTAGAATGCAATGTTAAAAATGGAAACTTCGAGCAACCAACGAATCGAACCACAGCCTGATTCGCGATCTAAACTCTAACGCGAGACAAAACAAACGAGAGCGATTGAAAAAAGGAACGAATCGACCGACAAGAATGGCAAGCGATCCATTCATCGTAACCCAAGGAACGGCGATTTCGCGTTCCACAGCCCCGCCTGTTGCGCGATAAATCGATCGCGACAGTGCACCGCGCAGTTGGCCGAACATGTGTACTCGACTATTTGTTGATCGTTCGACGTCCTCCTGCGCGTATGAATTACCCGTTCAATGATCCTCGAAAACGTCGAGCCAAACCCTTTGCCGTGCCCGACGAGTACGCCCACTTCTCTCCCTCTCTAGTTTCTCTTTCACTTCGCCTCTCTCTTCCTCCGTCGTGGTATCGTTGCCTCATTCATGAGGCTAGTCACTGTTATTTGCTGTACGCGTACCTCTAACGAGCAATAACTGACAAGTCGCATGCCAGAGACCGCGAGACCGCGTTCGTTCAACGAGTGTCGTTAAACATCGACAATGAGATTAACGTTCGTGGCGAATTAAAGGCGAAACGCGGTTCTCAGAGACTAATTAATGGGTCGTTCGCGAAATTGATCGTCGACACGTGGATACGAGGGAGATGGTTAAATTATCGCTTCTGGAAAGTTGTTAAACTGTGTAGAAATTATTGTTGCAACCTCTGGCGTGTGTTGGCAAGACTAGAACGAAGCCATTTAACCGCGGAAACAACTCAGGAGAGCGAAAAAACCCAGTGCGACGTTTGACGTACCGGAACTCCGGCTCGGTGTCGCGTTTTACGAGTACAACGCGACGAAACACGTGTTCCAACACGGCGGGACAGGGGTTCCTTTTTCGCGATGACACACGAGGCTTGTTGCCGATCGTGTAAACACAGCTGGCCCGTTCTGGTAACGCTACCGATACGCTTCGTAAATATACTTCACAGTACGGGTAAACTGACGACTGACAAACGTATTTTATATTTTACATCGATCATACAGCTTTTTATTGCCTGGTTCTTTATTTGGGACACGGCGTACTGCGCGGTTTCTTATAAAGGCAATTTCTGCTAATTTCAGCCGACTCCACCACCATTGTGCCGATATTGCTTGTTAACGAAAAGAAACGTGCTATTACCTTGGATATTTGTCGCGTGGCCTTAATTGATTTTTTACGGCGCGAATGATTTACGAGGACGAGGTTTATTTAAGAACGAAGCGTCGAATTACGCGATCATTTGTCACGTTTAACAATGTGCCTTGCGATGTTGGTTAATTGATTCTTAGTTGCGAAACCACAGCATAGGTTCGTTAGGCGAAGCTGTGGCAGCGTGATCGGATAAATGAAACCGGGAATCATGTACTCAGGTTTTAATTACGCTTATGTTAAGTTTGATTTAATGGTAGATGGAGCTAGGAAAACCGAACCGTACGATAATTCGTTGCACGGTCTCTGCTAATTAATTTCCATTAAGAATATGCGATTAAATGATGTTGTTAAGCACGGTTGACCTTTGGTTATTACACGGATATTAATGTTTCATAGGACTAATAATCACTGCGTGTCCCGCGGTGTTAATTAACACGATCCGTGCCGCGCGTGGCATTGGTACCAATTTTAAACAAACACAACAGGTATAAATAAATTAATCGAAAGTTTAAACAAATATAGCGGAGAATATTAACAAGCAAATTGAGGATGTAAACGATTAAATCGATGATAAAGACGAGTAGAGACATAATAAGACTAAACGAAAAAGAATTTAGTTTCTATTAATTCTCTACAATTAAAATATTGCTTGGTTACATTCGTTACAACGTTTTCCTTTGACGGTAAGCCAGGCAAATGCACCAATAAAATAAAAGTAAAAAGAGATTAACTATACAGGTATGTAACTTGTATGTCACATAGTACCATAAATGGTTAACTGGTTTTATTACAACCAGTTGCATTTCCTTATTTATCCGCTACAATAATTACAAAATCGTTCTAACGATACTAGATAACCAAACCAGCAAACAATCAACCTGTTTTCTATCGTATCATATTAAGCTCAATTAATTAAAATCGTCAGTCAATCAGATATTACAATTACATAATCACGCAGACAAATCTATCGATCAAACCAGCGCTGTAACCAGCAAACGTTATCGTTCTACCTGCCAGTAGAAACGGCAACTTCGGTGGCCATCTGTCACGCGAGCTCGGTTAATTGATTTTTTGTCGAAGATCACCGATTGATTAACCGTTCCACGCGCCATTACGATTACGTAAGTAACCGTGTGCTAGTGTTAACCGTTGGTAACGAGACAGTTATGAAACCGCGTTTATTGCCAGCGGAATACAAATGCTCGTTCGCTACGTTGCCTCTGTATTTCAGATTGGTCTTGCCACGAAACGGAAAACCGTTGAAAATATCACCAACGGGACGTGAATCAATTATCGCAAACGTTTGTAGTTTATATGTGTATACACGGCGGAGAGTAGAAAGAAAAATATTGCAACCGGTCCACAGCCTATGCAACTCTCTCCTTCCCGCTCGTATTCCCGTTTTAGACACGTCGTCGCGTCGATCCGCTTTGAAGTTAAGCAAATCTTAATGATCCAGCTGTAGCGGCACATGAGCTAGAGGACAATTCAGTACATGTTGTTGTTTTGCCTCGAAGTATCAATATCGTTAACAAACACGTAATGTAATAATAAATAAACTCCGGGCAAAACAATGTCGCCGCTACGTGCAATCGTCGAACAAAGACGAATTTGAATTTTCCGACTCTCCCCCGATCAATATAAATAAACGGACGCGATCGTAAGGAAGAGAGTTATCCGTTAGTTCTGCGAATCAGTTATCAACCAGTTATCTAACAGTCATCGATCAGTATCTACGAGTATCTATCGAGTATTTATCAGCGATCTTATTTTGCGATTTATATACTGTACGAGCGTCTCAGTGAATATTGTCTGTATACTAATTTATTTAATTTTTTTTTAAATATATTCGACGGTTTCAACAACAAGCAATCTCGTCTAATAAATCTCACGACCAAACATCCCCTACACCTAGTCCTCTATACAGCTTTTGTTTTGATATCTCTGCATTGGATTATCGAGCGATAAAGCAATAAATTTCAATGGCAGATTTTTGTCCGGTCGCAGGAGCGTCAATTTATGAGAGAAAGGAGAACACGAATGCTTACGTAGAACTCTTTCAAGGTAGTACTAATAAGTATCTACATGCCAGTAGGCATTTAAAATACATGAACCTTAATGAAAGTGATAGTTTAACAAAGCTTCAGGGTATAAAGGGTGGTTGACGCGTCTATCTTTGTTTGAACGATTCCTTTTTCTTCGTTACCTAAGCCCAATCGAGCAGCTACGATTTCAGATCGCGTTTGAATCAGCAATACCAACAGACGCACGAAGCTCCCGGATGATTGGTCGCTCGGAAAGCACTAATCATGCCAACTTAACTTCAGTAATCGAACAACGAGTAATTTCTACTTGGTAGAGAGTTATCGACCGATGAATATCATACTCTACCGAGTGAATTCCAACGGAACGGTAGTTCCTTTTCCTGCATCTGCATCCTTTAGACCACCCAGAAGATTTTACGTTACAATACCGAGCGACTCCATTGTTCTAGATATCCTTAATTCTATTCATTTCTAACTATCCTATATATTAGCATATATATTCTATTTATTAATTTACAATCTTTGTACGTTTACGAGATAAGGTAAAAAATCCGATTTTTACTTTTCCCTCGAAAAATTCTACATGCCATCGTCTTCTCAAATAATTCGTTCTTCTACGTATCAGCTCGTAAGTGTATATTTCATCCATTAAACATATCGTTTCCATTTAAAAAAAAAAACCCCTGTATCCGATATTCACGCGTCGCTTCCCCAGATCCATCCAGCGAATTAACGATCCCACGAACAATCGTTCGCTACGAAATGCAAAATACTCCGACGTTTATTTCCACGTAGTCGATAATTTCCCGCGTGTCGATTACATCGGGGCGAACGTTCACGATTTCTATCGATCACCGTGCGATTTCGCGTCGATCGCCGGACTAATCCTCGATCAGCCTCAGGGAGCCTTCCCCTTTTACCTGGCTCCGTTCTGCCAGCGGTACACAACGTGACATGCAAATGCCGTTGCACCGCCGCCACACTATCGCATAACAGAGAACGTTGTCCGAGCGGCTGATCCGCTTGCGAAATCTTCGACGATTGGCCGAGTGAGTCCGGGTCTGTGACCACTGCGACCAGAAAACCTACGACCGTTGACCCACAATACATCCGCTGCCTCTCCTTGTGTCTATCTATTGTACACGTGACTCAACAAAGTATTTCAATACTTACAGAAATACGTATTTATGAATATACCTATTATGTGCCATACGACACGTTCTGAAATCTCATTGCCACGACATACGAGCAGACACGACTGCCATTATATTGGCATAATTTGGCCAATGCATATATTGGGTTGGCAACTAAGTGATTACGGACTTTGTCATTAGGTGGTATTGACAAAATCCGCAATTACTTAGTTGCCAGCCCAATAATACACGAAATATACATATGAAAATCTTCTACGGTGAGCATTAAGATACTTTCTTAAGCTGCAGTGTATGTTTGAGTTTGCGATCGTGTGCGGATGCTTTGTTCGCGCGCGAAAGTCTCGCTACGTATTTCGCTCACGAACACCATGGACGAGGCGGCAGCGTGACTAACGATTATCACTGGTACGGCCCCGTGCGACTTTTCCTCTTCCTATAGATGCCATTTCGAATGTATCGCCACGTCGACGACACGGATGGTGGAAAGCGGCTTCGACGTTCGATCGCTATGTAGCGATATGTTGTCCGAGTCCTGCTGTCTGTTTACGATGTTTGCTGCGAAGGTTTTCACGGTATACGTGTATGTGTATGCGTGGTTTGTGGGTGGAGGGAAAGCTTGAAATTCGTAATTTTTAAGCAACTCGCGAAATTAAAATACTCGGTGTGGTAAATTTTGACAAATACGTAAGGAAAAATTAGGGAAATTAATTCACAGGTAAGTAAAAAAATTAATTTTGTTATTACCACTTAACGATAAAGTCCGCAATCACTTAGTTGCCAAATACAATATGTCTATATTTCGTAAATATTATTTCGTACGTATACACATGATATTTGATTTTACTGTTATATTATTACATCGCTACCAAGAAACTCAATGATCATTTGCAACAGTCTCTAATTCTTCCCCCTCCCACAAGAATGCAAATGGTAATCAACATTAACTTTTTTCTCACGAACGGAGAAAAATACAGCTATAGAGGGAGAATGGAACGTATGTCTGATTACGTCTAGCAAATGCGACTACAGGTGCAACAGTGATGCAAGAAATAATAGCGGCGGCGTTACTAATTGAAACAGCACAAGCGACAGTAGCACTACTGTTAGTAAAAGCAACAGTAAACCTAATACCAGCATTACCGATAACAATCCTACTATTAGTAAGGTTAATTGTTCTAGTAACTACATAGTGGCAGTACAACATAATTTGAATAACACAGTTTCATTATATCCTGCAAAAAAGAAAAAAGAAAGAAAAGAAAGGAGAGGAAAAAGAATCCAGGTACACGCAACGGAACAGAGAATTCTTCGAGTCAAAGAACACCGCAGGTATCGCATAGCCAATAAACGATTACAACAACGTCATAAAAAAATAAGAAGCGAACAAGAGGCACAGCGAAGAACAGGTTTCGTAATTTCGTGAGGATCGGCGATAAAGCGGCGACGGTGCTAAACGTTTGAGAAAAACGGATGAAACAGCGTGGATGGAGAAGAGAGAAAGCGCGTTTTGCGAGCGACTTTACGCGCGTTTTTACGCAAAGACGCATCCTTCCAACCGCTTTGAACTTTTATTATCAGCTGCTATTCGTAAGAAAGAGAGATGTTTCGAAATCGAAACGAAGAAAGAATTTATGGCTTTGAAATATAGCGACGTGCATGGACATTTAGTTAATCTTTGTCTAAGTTGAGCGTGACTGGAAAACACACTATGACGTAATGGACAAACGATTGCCTGCAAGATGCAACACGAAAATTTATCGCTGCGAAATTTCTGGTGGTTCTAATATTATATTTTTGAATTGGTATTTTTGTGTAATTTAAGAATGTAAAGCGCGAAATGTCGTTGCGAGAACAGATAGGTTTCAAAAGATTCTCTTACACCACAAAATTCTTCGCGTAATATTGATAAACTTTCGCTAGAAAACTTTCGTGAAACCATCGATGGTGGAATTATTTTTCTCGGACGTTTCGATTATTCTCTCCTTTAGCATTTCTAAATATATTTCTAACAAATAGGTCTAGGATGGAAATAAATGACGATTATCTCCCTTTAGGTTTAATCAACTTGTCTATAAAGAGCCGCAAGAGAGAAGAAAAAAAGGCACAACTTTCGCAAATATTTGCATCGAGCTAATACAGGCGCCAAACGAAATCTTGTCGCGACGAGGGTATAATTAATAACCGTGGCTTGAACAGAGCAATCCTTTGTTCGAGGCTGTCACGGAACCACAGATAAACGCGAAAACGCGTCGCGGATTGCGCGAGGTGCCTGTTACAAAGGGAGCGGAACACCGCCGAGGAAAAGTTGGCTGTTGTGACGTCGATTAATCCGTAATTGCTCGACGAGAAAACGTGCAACGAGATCGACGTGCGGTCAGATAACGGACGATTCGAGGGAACAAGGGTAGAGAAGCTCGCGGAGAAAGCGAGGCTCCTATATAAGAGCGCATATACGTATCGTGCGAATGGCTGGCTCCGTTTCGGGAATATCGAACGACCTGACGTACCTTAAACTGATTATGTTTCGACTGACACGTGATAACGGGAAGAGGAAGCGCGAAGGAAATTGGATGGAGTCTGGTTGTACGAGAATCGCCGAGTAAGATTGCTGAAAAGACGTTGTTCACGGGTGCAGATAACGTCGATGCCGAAAGTAGGAACGTGTTGCTGTCGTGCGTTTGGGTAGACAGAAGTCGATGGAAGAATATGTTTTTGTTACCTTTAGGAGATTGTACGAAGTGAATGATTGCTACGGTATATTGCTACGGCTCAATGAAGTAGATATTACAAGCTATTGTTTAGTTAATCAGATATTAGATAACATTTAAAATCCTTCCTACTAAGAACGTTTCGCTTTTAGCATGGAATTGATTTTGTCTGTCAAGCTTTTACGACGTTTACTATAATTTTGTTTCTCTTTTTGGCGTTGGATTTATTTCAAATAAAAAGGTGTACGTATTATATATGCTGGAATAGTTTAACGTCGATTC
Source organism: Bombus vosnesenskii (assembly GCF_011952255.1). Lineage (NCBI taxonomy): Eukaryota > Metazoa > Arthropoda > Insecta > Hymenoptera > Apidae > Bombus > Bombus vosnesenskii. Next base: position 2,320,636 of record NW_022882960.1, read on the forward strand.
GATGAATTTAAGACGAATGAGCTTTCACCGAAGAATCAGCTAAAAGGAAGACTGGAAAATGCCACCGACAAATAACAGGAGATAATATTTCAACTGAAACTAAACCACGCTATGATTATTCGTCACTCGGAGCAAATAGGAAAGTCAAAGAAAATGGACAAATGGGTTCCGCATGAGTTAAGCGACAAGCCGGAGCAAAGACGAATGAAGACAGCTTCGCTACTTTAAAGAAACGCACAAGATGGATCGTAAAATATGAAATTTTGTTACGTCCACCATATTTCTCCAACCCTTAACAATTATCATTTTCCCAAATATCCAAACAATCTTTCAACGAATAAATTATTTCGAAATAAATTATTAGAATCTTTCGTAAATCTATGTTGAGAATTTTTCTCAGAAACGAAAAAACATTTCATCTAATACCTGATACTTATCGATACTTATCGCGATCGCTTCGTTACGGATTAATGTCACGTTACTTACCACGATTACGATAACGAATCGAGGGAAACCGAGACAGAAGCCCGTTTCCTTTTCCAGATAATTGCGTCCCGCGGTGACGTCGCGTTTTTACTTGGTCGCCGATCGATTCGCGGAATCGAGACGCCGGGGAAAACCGATGGTGGTCTCTGGAGCCGTTGAACGCGTATCAAGAGAAGTAGACGGAGAAAAAAGTGAAGGAGTAATGTAATTTGCGGGTAGAACGGTGTGGTTCAACGGACTAAACACGCTTCTGGAATACTTCACTTCGCGTTGATATATCGCGTAGGTGTACACGCCCCTCGCCCCGTTTCAATTCGACCCCGTCTGGGTATCACGCCGCCGAATAATCGCGGCCTGTATGCGAAGAGCAATGAAATCTGCATGCGCTTACACGGAGTAGCACCATTGCGACGATTGGAAATACTTTGGTTTTAGCAGGAACTGAGAGATTGTGAGAGAAACGTTTGGTTTGATAGATTGGAAATGATAATATACTGGAAAAAGACAGTTCAATTGAACTATAGGTTAATGAAACAAAGTATTAATTTACTAAGATGCGCACCGCTCGATACTTTGAAGAATCGAGGAATTAAACCGTACGAAGGCGTTAAGAAGCCACGATATACCGAAAAATCAAAGTGTCAAATAAACGTAATATCGAGGAATCGATAGATCAAACGGGCTAAAACAGAGAATCGAATGATCAAGAAACAAAGTATCTTCTGTATATTCCAAAAACCAAAGAAATATACTGGAGAATTATAAGTGAGAAATATTAAAGAATTGCATCATTGAGAGACAGAAGTGTGAAAAGAGAAACTTGTGAATTGGATCTTAAGAAACGAAGCTACGAAACAGTACAATTAAATAAAGAAAAAACCAAAGAACGCCGTCGTCGATGTAATTATCCATACGAAGTGATTTTCATCGGAACGATGACGAAGAGCCGATATGGAACGAGGCGAAGCGGTTTTCTATGATCGCGGTGTAGAACCGCGACACACGGTGGCAATCAGTCGGCGCGCTTCCCTTTCGCATCGCGTTATTACGATACATCGTGTTCGCGGTTATGCGTAGGTTGCATCGACAGAGATGCGGCCGCGCGTACCACGTAAATCACCATTGAATCTACATTAGACGCCCGAAGGGACTCCGACCGTTTGCTGGCTCGAACGTTAACGTCCGCGGGCCTGAAACCTTCGCTTCTTTCTCGAATAACAGAGAAAAATGAGGAAGTCGGCGAGTGGAACGATTACTGTAATCCTGGAAGCAGGAGTTGCCTGATGATCCTCGATCCTGAGGACGCGAAACACCGTTAGACCGTCCTGAGCAAAGTTCCTGCGAAACTTCCGTTTCTTTCACTCTAATTCGTTCGAAAATTTCTACGAACTCGCTATGCAAATTTAGTTCTTGAAACTTCCCCTTCACTTTGAATTCTTCCGATTCTATACGATACGAAGACGCAGGTTGGATGATTACTGCGAACTTCTTTTTTGTAGAAACGTTGTTATTTGTAGATGAGAATCATTAACCTAAATGCTTGACTTATCCATAGAACACAGTGGAAATTCGCTCGTTGCATGAGAACGGGACTGAAAGTGCAGGCGAGGATTGAGAATTTTGCAGTGAACTAGGTGACCAATTAGCTGCCAATCTTAGATACTTCTTACGGTAAATGCAGCGAGGCTAAGTTCCGTGCTTGGCCGCCTATCGCTTCTTAATTTGGTTATATCAAATTCAGTTTGGTTAATTAAAGTATCCTGCCATGCGTTGGCGAAACGTGACGAACGAAGCTCGCGTGTAAAAACGAGGAAATAATCAAGAGTCCAGCTATCGAGATCCCGTATATATGATCTCTAGATAGCGTATTTTTATAAAAGAATACCTTCTAACGAGATTTCCAGTGGAGCTGCTTTGAAGAAATCAAGAATAATGTAAAGAGAAAACAAAAATATTTCACGATTATCCTAAATATCTAGATAGTAGTGGTCGTGATTTGTTAGCGCGTTAGTCGTGTGACCAATTACAGGACAAGTGTGCGACGCTGGTAATGAGAGATTACAGAAACCGGAAACAACTGGCATTACGAAAAGCAAACAATAGCGTGGAACGCGAATTTTACGGAGCGACGCGACGTGGCGTATCAAACGCGCTGGCTCGGTGGTCCTCGAGCTTGACGCGCGATGTCGGCAACGCAACCAAGGCAAATATCAACGATCACGAGCGAAACGATGCGATAAAATCCGCTGTGTCCGGTGAAAGGATGCGAGGAAACGCAAAATCGACGATCCTCAGTTTCTCACGCGTTTTTACATACCGGTTCGAACACTTTTCCTTTCGAGATAATCGATGATTTGTGTCCAGTTGAATGTTTTCACGTCGATGGTTTGCGTCTAACGACGAGTTTGAACTTGTATAACGAGTAAGAAGAAGAATGGAACGAAAGAAAAATATTTGAGAAGATTCAACGACGCTTGATTTCCTGTTCTGCTTAGATATAAGAATAAATAATGGTTAGTTAGCGTGCGGAGGAAATTGGTACAGACGGAACAACGTAATTGGAGAACTTATATACGCTGCACGCCGACTATGCTTATTAGAAAGCAAAAATTATTGTGCAGAGAAGGCATGTGGACGTCACATTCAAGGTTAATTATACGACACGTCGTATCATTTGCCACCGTGTCGCGTTAGAAAACTCCGATGTGCCATCGAAACCGCTACGTCACCTTGATGTCACAATACACGTTAACATCACCAGCGGTACGATAGCACCTATGTGTCTCTTTGACGGACAGACTTGTTTTCTAACTAAGGTATCTAGATCCCAAACGTTCCCGTAAAAACAAAATAATATCTTTTTATCCTAATTTTCTTATTCTAATTACCAATCGATTATTTTCATCGGCCTGATAATTCCATAAGATACGTACCTAGTCCTCTTCCTTTTGCTCCGATAGTTAAATAAATTTCATAGATTACAGACTCTTCGCCGTTTATTACAAAATAATCCACCACTTCTCGATCTACCCATGCAATTTTTCCATTCTCAATTATTCTGACATTGAAAAATCCTTTATCCACGTGATCGCGCGGTAGGGCAGTTGCAGATAACGATGCCGTCCAGGTCGACCGCGATTCCTCTCGGCGTAAGGAACGCGGGTACACCACGCCATATATCGACTCGATCTTTCCAACGATTTTTCGCATCGGCACGAAGAACGCGAAACGCGAACGACCCATACAGGATCGAGCCGGTGCACCGGGCGCTCCACGAGGGCCACGAATCTGCCGAGTCGATCTTTATGGTGAATGACGTAGCGAGTTGTCGGTGCATTGGCCGCGGGGCCTCGTAATATCAATGATATGAATTATCTAACGGCGTGGGCGTACCTGCGGCCTACCAGCGTGGACCGCTCCGGCACGGCCTTAAGGCGCGTTCCCACACGTGTAACGCGCGAACCCGAGAAACGGATGGCCGTTTTTCGATGAAATTACCGAGCATCTAGTTGCGTGCGTGACGTAAATGGTTTCGACGATTCCGCGGATGATCGGTGTGTTCGCGAGGCGATGATGGCCTGTAGCGTTGTTGCATCGCTTCTCCTACAGACTTATGTTCGGACGTTTCAATGCCTGGAAGGTCGGTATTCCTTCTCTCCTACATGTAAGTAATTGATATTTCTATTAGAATAAGAATAACACGTTTTACAGCAATTCGTTGTGATTTTCAGAATGGATATACCAGCTGAAAATGATATACGCTTGTAGAAATTGCAATTGTTTCCTCTGGCCTCTCTCTAATCGAGGATACACATTCTAATTTTTAACAACTATACGTATAGTTTACTACTGTATAGTTTAGATTTTTACTCGTACGAAAATTGTTATTGAACAAGAAAATATCAATTCAGGAATAATTTTTACAGGCCGAGACATAGAGTGTTCGTAAACCTCGCTTCGTGTCGCCATCTAATCCTTCGATTTACGACCACGTCGTATTTATTCTTTACCGATCTTTCAAAATCTAGATTCCAAACTACAAAACGTAATCTCTATCCAACGTCGATCAAACGTCTGCAAAAAAGCCACCTCAAACACAAAATTCTTACACCAAATCTCGCAGCTCCACCCTGAACGAATCGATCCCAACTCCGCCCTATTTCGACCTATCACGAGGAAAAGTGAAACCGATGCTTTTCTCTGGTCTAGTTGTACAACACGCCCAGAACGCGTACCATAGCTGGTGAAAACGCGGCTTAACCGAGGCTCGCGTGCTCGCTAATAAAGACGGCTCGCAGTATTAGGACGATAATACCCGACGAGCCGGCTCTTGGCGGCCGCATACGCGCATTCCAAACTGCCCACGACTCGGCAGGTAGCACGAGGTGGCCACAGAGCCGACGGGGGGTAGGCGGGAACTGCCAGGGCCAGAAAGAACCGTCTACAGGGTGCAACCGGGGACGAGAGAACAGGGGGCGGTTTAATGGCGCATAATCGAGCGATACGTGGGCGATGCGCTCGCGAAACGAGCGATTTCGAAAACGACAGACCACGGAGCCGCATTCTCAGCTCGGTCGATGGTCGAACGTGAAAGGGGAGCTGCTTCGTATATCATAATTGCCGCCAGGTGCAGGCGCGCGTCATCGACAGGGACACATCGCGCTGCCTGCGTTATGGAGTCTGGCTGAAAGGCTCGATAATTGATTGGAGAACGTGCAATAGACTATGCTGGAGTCGCGACGGGTTTCGCACTGACGTGACGATGTTGGTATGCGCGGTTTTTAATAGGGTTTATTGCAAATAGGAAGCGTGTTTGATTTAAAATCAATTAGATTCGGTTAGAATCAATTTGGTAGGCAAAAAATTTACATTGAAGCGTGGGTAGTGAGACGATGAATCGTTTTGTAAAAGAAAAAGGGTAATTGGGACTGTTGCGTGCGTTTTGTTGGTTTGATTTAACAGTGGATATGGAAGTAGCGATGCCTATGGAAGGAAATCTTTCTGATAGAAATATGGTAGCAGTTTTGGTTCTCTCGTTTGATTTCGCTAGAATATCGTGAAAATAGAAAAACATAGAAGGTAACATGCTTTAAGAAGAAATAAAAACACGTAGATTAATTACTCGTATAAGGTAGGTACATGTCACGCTTCACTGAACGATTCACACTTCGTCTTAGCAATGTTTCAGCGCGACACTAAAAAAATATCTAAGAAAATCTTCTCACTATGTAGTTTCTCAATTATTCTCCTAACTTTCATCGCAAAATACTTTCGACAAAAACCATCATCGAATTTAACGCTCTCGTCCGATCAAACAACATCGTCTTATCCAGGCAAATCTCTCGACAGACAACAAATCGTTGAAAAGACAGCTGAAAAGAGATCGCGAGGAAACGAGGATCGACGCGTCGACGAGAAAGTGATCGGCCGCGTCCGTGTTTTCAGCAAACGATCGGTGTGTCGCGGGCGTGAAAACACGAACGTAGACAACCCGAGTCCGTCCGAAATTCTTCAACCGGCGAAACTGTTCTATACATGGCGGGGGCGGAAACTTTCGAAAGCGCCGTGGCTATCGCGACCTGGAACAACGTTAGCCCATTTCGTGAACCTTGTACGCGGACGATATACACGCCCAGGAACGATACGATAACGAGAGCGGAGTTAAGGGGCCTCAAATCCACGATCGCCGGAGCGTGAGATCGAACGTCGAGTCCCCACGATCGAGACGCGATTAAACAACCGATCGAGAGCGTTTTTCTCACGGCCCGGAGGTTTATTGGTCGCCAATGGCAAATCCGCTTCGCGATAAGCTCGCCCCAATTTCGAACTTGGCTTTTTCCTGGACAAACCTTTTCTTGTACGCGAAACGAGCCCCAAGAACGAGAACTCGGATCTTACGAATCGGTTTATGCAGCCCATCGATGACCAACAACGATCGAATGCAGTTAAATTCATTTTACGATATTTACGAGAAACGAGAAATCTTATCTTATTACCTGTTATCTGATTAACTTGGAAAATTATAGGAAACTATTAAAATTTTTAGAAATTATTACCTAATTTGTATATTCAAGGAGATGCAAATATCCTTGAAAAATGCGAAACTGCTATAATCTAACAGTAACCTGTTACATGCATATTACATTCGCAAAGAAAACAAAGTAAAATGGTATTTACGTTTCCTGAAATTTTCGTAATTATACCAATTATACGTAGAAAAGAAACGATCGTGCAACTGCTTGACAACCAGTGCTTGTTCCATACAAACGAGAAAAGTAAACGGACACCTGTCAAGCCTGTGTCAACGCGCATTAACAAGCTAGATTTCCCACGTCAGGTAGAGCTGAACAGGGCAGTAGAAAAATGTGTCGAATAAAAAATAAAAGCTCACGACCATTCATACACTGGCGACACATTTTTTCTTTTTCTTTTTTTTTCTTTTTCGCGAAGCAAGAGTGTTCGCGGTCGAACTCGTGGCGACCATTCTCGTCGAGATAAACGCGCGATTATGCCAGACCGACCCGCCAAACTCGTTCTACCGCGATCCAGCCGGCCACCGTAAACGCCGTGAATGGAAATGAGATTCGGACGAGGATAGTTACTGTATAGTCGCCTTACCTTCCCCTCCACGTCCCCGCCCCTTCCTTCATCCCGTTGCGTAATTATTTCGCCTCGCACCCGTTCCGATTCACAAAGTGCAAGGAAGGAGGAGAGATAGAAGCGAGGATAAGGGGTGAGGGTACGTGGATAACAGCGAGCGTGGCTTTTAATTAATGGCGCCTGGAAATAAACGTGTCGCAAGGCCGATTTACGGGCCGGCAGCCCGTTGTAACGCGCGCGATTTATGGTAGCGCAGCGCCCGTTTCCTCATGATATTTAATACCGTTCGAGGAGAAGAGCTTTCATAGAACGCCTCGCAACCGTGCTTTCCTACGAGCTTACCACGAGGAATATGTGTCGAAAAAGGAGTCTCGAGAACGCGGTTATATTTGATGGAAAGACGCGTTTTATGAGCTTTGCGATGTGGGTTACTTCGTGATTTAGAGTACCAGTGATAGTAAACTCGGGTTTTATAGCGCTTTTTCTCCCATTGCTACGTTGCTTCGGGGCTCTGCTTGCTAGAGCTTTAGATAATTTCGTATCATTTTCTATCGAAGGTTTTATTGAATTTCTTATGGGGCGTACACGTTACTTAGAAATATTTGAACCTCGAAAAAAAAGCTTGACCACGCATCAATCTCAAATCGAAAACCATCGCAGAAAGCAATACGTCCCAACGTCGAAGAAACCTAGAAACGATATCCGTTAGACGACGCCGGATCGCTGGGTTACTCTTCGCTCTGACGAATTTCAACATGAAAGGTTTTATCGATCGTGCGAACACCGTAGAAGCGCGAGCACGCGAGCTGTATACGAAGAAACGTGAACAATTCTCCGAAGGACTTCCAACGAGATTCCGTGCCTATATAAGAAGTTTGTTAATATGTAAACACTGATTCACTCACCTTCTGTTTCTGTAGAATAATCCCAAACGACGTAAAAACCGCAATAGCTCTACTCACAAAAATCCACTTAAATCCCTCTCGACCAGCAACGTTCTTTTTCACTAAGTCCGATCGGCACACTTGTCACGATTTATTTAAGCGTCTCCAGGAACCACAACGAAACGAACAAAAATAACACGTGAATTCGAACGACTGATTCATCAACGATCGATTAACGACCATCCTACGAAAAATGGCAACGAAAAATGGCACGAAAACGTTGAATCGTCGATCAAAGAGAATCCGATGCATCCATAAAGTCGCGATAAACTTCTCTACGAGCCGCTATTGATCGGAGCACGATGTCCCAGCCAACACCGCGAGTCGCTCATCGCGATCCCGTCGTCTCACGAAATTGCAGAACACGATCTCCGTTCCGGACTCAAATCCAACGGCGAGTCGAACTCCAGAGGACATCGTCCGTCGTCGTGTTACGCTTCGAACGAAGGACTTCACGTATATACGCGAGAAAACGGAGCACAACCGTACCCGACGACCTTCTTCGAGAAACTGACCTACGGCGAATCGCTCGCCACTGGAAGCTTCATTCACCGGCGATCGGTTGAATGGACCACACGCTCGTACGAGAAAAAATATCGCGTCCAATGCCACCTTCGATCACTTCATTTTCGTCGACTGTCTTTCGATCGAGCGACGCCCTTCGTCCCTTCGTTACTCAGCTGCGTTCCGTCGTCTCCTGAAACAGTGACCATCGATCCTCTGCTCGATCGTACATGTTGATCCTTCCAACGGTTCATGGGCTCGAAACTGGTTCATCGGGAGAGCCACGAGCTAACGATTCACATTCGGTACGATCGATATTCGTTGATACAATTATCGAGGTAACGTTTTATATATCGTTCTGGTATATCGTGATCGATCACGGTTGGTTGTTGGAACTAGCACCAGAGTATCGAAAATACGTGAACACGTGTCCGTCTGAAGTGTGTGGCTGCGAGTGTCCTGCGAGAGGATGTCGCGACGCGCTACGAGACGCTCGATCGGATCGTAACTGCGGCCACGACGGCAATGCCCCCGCGTCGAGCGCTATAGCGCCGCTGACGCGCTCGAACCCTGAGCTCCTCTCCCCACCACCAGACACATCCCCACTCCGCCGACACTTTTCCGACCGCGCTCGCCACTCTGCTTGCTGCCACTCGCTTCTACTCGCTTCTACTCGCTTCCCATCCGCGACACATTCACCCTGTACCGCACGCACTCCCGCCTAACGTACGGTGTCGCGGTTTCACGGGTGGGATGGTAATTACAGAGATACGTTTTTTTTTTCATTTCCTCCGCTCGTTTTTGATGGAAGAGAGGCGCTGGTTTTGATCAAAGTTGGGGGTTGATCATTCCAGGCGTGGCGATGGAGTGACGAAGTCGCGGATAAAAAGAGCAGTTGAAAGAAATTTTGTTCCAGAAAGTAAAGTGATGAGATCGGTTTTATAATTCTGATGTCATTTGATTGATACGAGAGAGTATTTTAATAGGGTAGACTCGTTTGATTCGAAGATACGTTTGTTTAAAAATTGTTACTAGATTTCAGAAGTATAGTTAACGACACTGACTCAAAGATATATCTAAGTTTTCTAAAACTAACTGTCAAAGACGTGAAAGTTTAGAAGAAACCGACGGTGTAATTAATGTTAATACGATGATGTTAACGACGATCAATATTTTTGAACTATTCAAAATAATCAGAACACTGTGTGTCTAATATCATAATCAAATAAAAATGGATTTATTCGATAGATGAAGTACATAATCCAATTACTATAGGATTAATCAATAATATATGTGTGGAATTCTAAAATTGCTCATTTATAGAAGACAACAGTTAAATCCACTAAATAAATTAAAAAAAGAATTTCAATATGTCGAAACATAAAAAATCGCGTTAAATACACAATAAATCCAACCTGACTCACGAACTACGCTTGTTCTTCCGAACAAGGATTAATTAATTCCACATTCCAGAGCTTCCGACACTTTCACGGCACTCCCTTGATCAATTCTTTTGTTTTAGCAGCGAGGAGGTGGCATCGCGATCAAAGTCCAAAAGACGAAGAATTTTTCATAAAATCGGTGGAACGGGATTTTCGCGTAATCAGAAACGAAGGCGTCGAAATGAAAAATTACCGTCTGCCCGACAACCAAGGGTAGTAACCTCCGTTCACCCTGCAGTCGGAAGTTCAGCCACTCGACCAAGACTATAACCCCGCCCTTACGCAACGCACCGAATGCCGACAAGCTTTCGAAATTCGCCATACCACCATAGGTAGAATAACAAAGGATGGAAGAATCGCCATTATTCGGCGAATTGCGTCCCTTCGCGACTACGGCGAAACAATGCCGTCAGCGTGCTGTCATCAACACGCGTTGCAAGCTTGTGCAGGTGAAATTGAATCCTACAGTTGTAAACAAAATGATGGAAGATCTGGTGTTTACGAATTTGTAAACTATAGAGGTCTTTGATTAATCTAATTATGACGAATGCGAATAGGCTTAATATCCTGTTCGCCGCTAATTCCTCCTTCTAAATTTTACGATTTTTGGAAATTTCAAGAAACATATAGCGTCGTAACATATTTCAACGATAATTTCCAGTGACAAACACAACTTTTTCTTCTCCAACGCTATCGCTTAATTAGTGTTACAAAACAATTATAAAGAATGTGGTGCTAACGAAATAATAATAATTGAAAAATTTCGGAGTAGATGGAAATTACGTGAGTCCAATAATAGGATGGACGCGCGTGAAGGATGGTCTTCGGAGTCTGCAGACCGCGTATTTTCAGGGCCGAGGCACAGTTGCCGCAGCCGCGGTCTCGGTGCTACTTTGTGCTAGGTTGTACCTTGCCTGACCTAGCCGTTGCCGGGCACACAGCACGAACATGGAAAAATATGTAAATATCGGGACTCATCCATTATCCAACGCGGAGAGAGAAACGGAAGAAGAACGAGAAAGAGAGAGAGAGAGAGAGTAAAAGAGAAGGGAGGTCCGCTTGCTCGCGCACGTGACTGCTAGACGGGAGGGTACAACGACCCTTACCTTGCTGTTTTAGCAACGCGTATCGATTGAGGTTCAACTGTGACTTTTTTTTAATTTGGTCAACTTCATCTTTTTCTTCTCTCGTATACATATAAACGAAAATTTATTTTTGGAATTAATTGGTTTGCCCGTAGTATGCCACTATAGTGCAAGTCATCTAGGATAATTAAAACGAAATGGAAGATTTGTTGCAAAACTCTAATGCCTTGCGCCCTTTGGTAATACGATTGATAATACCTAAATCCATTTAGAAAATAATAATCGGCTTAATCCCTCTGTTACTGTTCCAAACTTTCACTGATCACCAAACAAAGTATAATTCCTCCATATTGCTTTAAAATGCAGATTATGATAGCAACCCAGTTATCAACACTTTCAAATTCCTAAATTATCTGCATTTTTTCAAATGTTGCTCACGAACGTTCTTGTTAAGGTGCTCGTTTCAGCTCATAGTAGATTCAGAGACGATCGTAAATTTATACGACTTTTCGCTGGCATATTGTTCGTTACGTAGTCTAAATCTCCTCCGGCTATTTTCAGGTGGAATTACCGGGGTGCAGGCAAAATGCTACAACAGTCGTAATGACGTCTGTTCGAGGAACTTAGCCCACCCGTGTCTTTGGAATAATGCACGGATAAAGAACACGTGAAACGCATCAATACCGTAACGATCATGCCCTTTCCCATTGCGCAATCGCGAAACCGCCAATCGGGAAAATATCGTAGACGCTATCCTATCATCGCCCGTTCGACATTTCGCCGAGCACACGCTGTTCCATATGCATGAAGATCCTCATCATACGCTGGCGTTACGAGTCGATGCATTCTCGCGAGAAACGGTAACGCAACAACGAGGGCAGTTCTCTAACTGCTCTTCAGCCCGAAAGTTTCCCTACACCCCCATTTAAAAGTACATACCGCATACATATCAAATACCTACGAACTTATGAGCACGAGTCAGGTATACAATCGATACCGAAGATTCGTTTAACGAAAGCCAACCTGCCACGTCGATCAGAAACGTCTCTTCTTTAAAACCGGAGCAAATACTCTGCAACATTGGACCTTTGCATAGCACTCATAGCATAACATCCACTCGTTTCAAGGGAAATGAACAGCCCTCGAAGAGGCAGCGAAGCACGCCACGGATCGCGGCGGATTTAATTTATAATCGAGGGGAACGGTCGCGCGTGTACGATACGTAGCTCGCGTTCCGGATCGCTCGGGGGAAGAATCGCGATATTCCAATCGGCGTGACGACGTGATACGCAATTAATCCATCGGGCGCGTCAGAGTCTCGCGCCAGCCAAGAATAATGACGCGTATCGGAAGAGGGTCCTCGCGCGCTCCGTCAGGTAGTCGTTCGATTATCTCGCGCGTGTGACTCGCTCGGCGGCCGCGAGCGCGCTGTGGCCACGTCGTGACCGAGGATTATGATTAATGGCGTTGCTATCAGTGCGTGAACGGCGCAAAACGAAGACAAATAGCTGTGCGGACCTCTTTAAACGCGTTCACCATGGATCCGCCGGTATTCCATCGGAAACGGCTGTAAACAGACGCGAAATTATCGAGTTCCCGTAGCACAGGCTGGCCGTGCCTGGTCGCCAGTCCCTTCTGGCGATCCAATTAATGAGTACGCGCCGAAAGGTGCGCCTTCCAACGCTACCACCTTTCTCGTTCTCGTGGCTTGTTCGTTCGTCTTTCGTCGGAGGAAAATGTTGTTTTCTGTACGTACGGGTCCGTTCGCGTCGATTAGGTGTTTCGTCGATGACGCGTCGCGTGAGAAAGAGAGAGTTGGAAGGGAGAGCCGACGCCTTCTCGACGTATGGAAACCGTGTATCTGATAATTGAATCACCTTTGGGTCAAGTTCCGATTAGCGGCGTGAATTTCGCGCCAACCGAGATACGGTTTTTAATTAATGGAACTATGTGGGAGAAACGTTTTTGACCAGCGACTATGTCTGATTAAATGGAGATAGTGAGATGGAAAGTTTACTTTATCGTGTCTTATGGGTTCTGTTTGAATATATAAATCTTCAACGATATCGATCGATTTAATTTGTTCGATGTAGCCTGGTCTACCTTTCAATTTCGATCTGTATAACCGAACGTGTTTTATCTGTTCGAATTAGTCGATTTCCAGTTAGAGGAACAGTGGTAGAAATGATAAAATCTTTAATTTGAGGAGAGTGTGATGTCATGCATTGATATAGAAGATCTATGTGCTTCTAAATATCGACAACACGTAATCGTACAGACTTGAAAATTCTTAACAAAATCGTCTAGGTAAATGAGAATCTTACGTTTCCCCAATTACCGACGACAACTACCAACGAAAGATCGATGAATCTCTCAAAAATTTATTCTAATAATAGAAGAAAAACAATAGCTTGGAAGACCAGGTAGGTATAATACAATATTTAAAGACTAGTTCGTGAACAAATTCTTGAAAACGTGCTCCAAATTGAACATGCCATCGAATCTGGAGAACACGAAGAAGGAAAATCATTTGTAGGGTAATCGAGGTTAAAGAGGGGAAAGAGAATATGCCAATCACAGCCGGGAGTCGATATCGAATGTCAGGAGAAATCGGTAGACTGCAAGACGCCCTCCAATATCCGTGTCCGTTCCTACTTTTAACTGCATAATTTGAGGCGTAACTTCGCGCCGGACTCGGTTCCATTCCCGAGGAGGCTTATCTCTGGCTTCCACGTGGCGAAGCTTGCGCTCCGTTCTCGGCGTAATTAAAAGTCTGCCGTCGTCGATCAAACCCCCAGCCACCCCCGCGAGCTCCTCGTGTCGCAGAGAAGCCCGGGAAGGCGCCACGAAAGTTCCAACTTTCCAACTTTCCGCGCCTTGCACTGCACCAGCCTGTTACCACCGGAACCGACCGTGAACTCGCGCCTTCCCATTTCCATTTCCGACCCTGAGCCGCGTTTCGCGCTCTCGATGCCGCTGTTGCGATTACAAATGCTATTTTTATCTTTGTTTCTCTTGTGCGTTCATGTGTGGACGTAAATTAAGAAAAAAAAAGGAGGAAGTACATAATAGTCGAATTTTTGATCAGAAAGATACAAGCACGAAGAATCGTGAATTTTAAGATTAATTTTGAGAAATAGTATTTGCGATATCGTCGTTTTTCTCCACTTTTAAGGTTACGTGGTTGACCAATCTGCCCTCCGAGTGACTCAAATGGAAAAGCTGATCGGTAACGGTGCCATAATCTACGGACGAGATCAAACAGTGCAGCAATAATCGAGTAAAACAAACTTGGAGAATACAAGCACATGGATATGTATAATCTTCAAGTCTTGTAATATTAGAGAGGACGAAGGAAGGTAAATTGAAACGGTATATTAAAATTCTCACTTCGAACACGATACTCGTTACATCGAGGCGGGAATTAATCGTTGGCAACGAAAGACCGGGATTCGATGGTTCTTCCCACGGACGCCAAAGTTGGTGAATCACGCACGCCTCGCCAACTTCCGACAGATCTTCGGTGGAAGGCCCGAGCAACGCGCAATTATTCCTCGCATGCCCGGCTATTGCGTGAGAGTAACGAGGATCCGTATTGTCTGTACGCATCGAATTGGTTCGCGGCACGTTTAACGGAATATATACATCATTATGAAAGTACGCCGTTCGATACACGGAATCCCGTTTCCAAACATTCCCTGCCAGAAATCGCTCGTTTCGCTAGAGCAACTGCTTTCATCAATATCCATGTCACGTTGAGCATTGAACTCTCTAGTTAAGTTCAAATGATCGATGGAAAAAGTGAAAAACATTTAAGTGACTTAAGGAAAAGCAACAAGCCGATGGATATATCTAGAATCCATTATTACACCTTTCAGCTCTGAAAATATGTAGAAACTCGGGAAGCAACGTAGAGATAGCAATTTCTAGTAATAGTACACAAATTATATAAATTAATGGCAAATTAGCGAGTAAAAGTAGCAGTTAACTTCTTATGACATCTAGCTGTAAATTATCTGACAAAAAGTTTACCACCACTCAATTAGGACTAAATACGTGATTCGTCGATGTAGCCATTGATTTGAATATCAGTGCTTGAATTAATGAAACTAATTTTCTTGATTTAACTTATGATTTACAAATTATTCAACGCGAATATAAAAGACTTTTCTAGCTTCTATTATTCTGTTAATTATGAACGTTAATATTATTGGCAAATCGATTTTCATAATTTCCATAACTGAACCAATCACATAAAGTACAATTAACGTTAAATTGGATTCTTTCGAAAATAAAGAAATATCTACAAACTTTACGACACGTCATATTTCACGCGAGATAAATGCCCCTCATAAACTCCAAATAATATCATGTTACGCACAACATACTTCAACTACCGTTCAAACATTCACCGACATTGATCAATCTTGTAACACGAAGCGTGTCTTCGACGATCATTAAGTTCCATCGATTCGATTCGCGATTACGTAAACACAAGGATACTTCTTGGGCCGTGACTCCGCACCAAGACCTGGGTAACATCCTCGACGGTAATTGCGCGTAACAACCAACGGATACACGCCGATCCACGAAACAAGGTTGCCGGAAGTGGCGGCCGATCAATAGGTAAATAGGCTAATCGCTGTTTCGTTCGTCCTGAATGGAGTTTCGAGTGGCGCGAGCGGCTCTACGCGAGCCAACTATTCAACGGTTTATCGATTCGCCGGAAATCACACGCTCGATAGACCCCAAAACGTCGACCTCGACCTGACTGCACGCAACAACACGTGCACGCATACCAACACGCGACCGAACAGTCGATGGACCCGACGTTCCATTCGTGCAATCGCGTCTTAATGACCTCGCGCACAATGCGAGAATCGGTCCCTGAATGGAGTGAAATCGATAAGAAATTTACCACGCGGTAAACATGCAGAGAAATTGCCACTCGATGAGCCGGAATTGAACATCACGCCGATTGAGTTACAGCGAACATAGGAGTCGAGGAATGATCATCGAGAGGGTGGCGAACATGTGATGTTTATATGTCAAGGTTGTTCTCGTAGTAAGTAGTAAGTCTCGTAGTATCGAGAGTACCAATAGAGAACTAAGCAGAACTGTAAATTCCGTAAGCACCCGGCAGCAGTAAATACTGACTACTTGGTTAAAAACATTCGAATGAATACTCCATAAGAGAAAACATACTGAAACTATTTTCTATAGATTTTTCAGTCTTTAATGTAACTCTTTAAAGGCTAAACCGAAATACTTTCAGATGAAACAACCAAAGATTGGATATTAATATCATCTGTTGAGTAAAATATAAAGAGAAGCAGAAAATAATAAAGTACTTTCCTTTGGAAATCATTGAAAACCCCCGTAGGGGTTACCAAAAATTGCCGTAGCCGATGGTCTTTCACATCGTCTTGGCGGGGTATTGGTAAAAGTTTTCAACTAGCAATAATCGCACCTCGGTAGAACCTCATTGGTTACGATATCGCCACTGCGCAAAGCTGAAGATTCAACCTGTCCTGATTCCAGATATAACATTCCGCGGACACTTTTACATGCGAGAAACAACACGAATCGAGCCGCCATCTAGTTCTCGAGGATCGAACTAACGTTCTTCTCTACACGCTGTACATAACCGTGTTTTCACCCCTGTTCAAAGTTACTTTACCCCTGTTGAGGAAGTGAACAATCGATTCTAAAAATACTTTTGCAAATTTATTAATATATCTGAATGAACGAGAAATTTCTCGATGACGTTACATACTTTTCGTTAGCGATAAATCATGCCTACGATTATTATATGTATATCTCATTGACCAAAGATAGAAATGTAAATGCTTCAAACGACCATGCTTGATAACCGTTGCATTTCGTATAAAAAGCCGAAAGATATTAATTCAAAAAGTTGTACGAGTTTACATTATACGCTGAGCGGCTGTATTTAATCGTCACAGCTCGAGTAAAAAATTAATTTATAGACATTCGTAACACGAGCGAAGTGGAAAGTAAATGAGTGCTTCCCGCAGCCCTCCTGTAATTATTCTACCACGCATGGTAGTGAGATTTATTGTAGGTTTTTCTAAGTGTAATAGCGCACGCATTACCCTTTCATCAAGAAGTTATGCTGAAACGAGCCTGTAAACACAAATGGTACACGTATTCAATCACGTCGCAAGTTTCTCTCGAATTCATAGGAAGCGCTGGAACCCCGATTCCTTTCGATTTTATACAATTCCATACGCATGTTAACGTGGATCTATTCAAAAAGACAATTGCAAAATAGGTCACAGTCTGACGAATTCGTCTCACGATTATTAAGAACATAATCCTAACGTACGTAAGTACTGGCATCAGAAATACCAGCACGACGTAATGATAATAATTATCAAGTTTTTTCACGATTCTCGTATTTTCTCGCGAAACGCGGGAAAACATGATTGCTCCAATCACGATCGTATCTCACCACGTGCAAAATTTCTACCGTGAAAATCATTCCGCGTGCACGCACGCGCCGGACGCAAACACCAGCGATATACACTTTCTCCGACGACTTTACGTTTTCATACGCCCACGACTAGATTATTACCGGTTTCCGATGTTATCGCGAAAAGCTCGCAACGAGACGGCGAGTTTTCCCGCGCCTTTAACACAATCCGCCTTGATCGAATTCGCCTAAATCCAACTCAAAACGACAAATCGTCTGAATAAGGTTCTGATTACCCTGGATGCATTTTCTGACAGACTGTCGTCTTAATATAATATTTATATATATAATAAAACATCAGAACGCCGAAATGCATACATTCATAGATATCTTGACGCACGTATTGGTCAAAACACTACCTTAAACCTAATGCAGCGTCATTACGATTTGCTGGTAGTAAAGCTACGCGAGTCGACGAGATTATATTATTAATAATGCAATTCACACAGGTGTACGAGCCCGTTATTGGAGATATAGACGTGCAAAATTACACAAGACTGCTGCTGTAAGGTCCGATATAGACTAGCGATTTTTTTACGTTGCGTCCTCCCTGTTTTTAATTGGGGAAACAAAGAAAGACGTACGAAGCAGCGAGAACACAGCGTCAAAAAAGTCGCTCGTCTGCAACGGATCCAAAATCGCAACGACACCGCATCCTTCGCGTGCATCCTCGTCTAGTAACAAAAACTTCACGTTGTCGCATACTTGTCGAGCGGTCGAAGACTTCATGAAACAACGCATCGATGCTACTCGTGCTTTGCACGAATCGAAGAATAGCACAATAGAAAAACGAACTTAGAACGCATTCTCACGCGACGCGGCGTAATCGCGGCACGAATAAACCGAACGGTCATTAGAAGGCGACGTTCGCACATGTGCGAGATACATCTCCGATACTCAATCTCCTCGGCGATCAATCACGTTGAAAAGTACCGCGCGCTTTCACTGCGAACGCAGCGCCGCTGTTTTCGTACGCCTCTGTCATCAATATCACGCGAACCAACTCCGCCAGATCGATTACTGACGGTAATTATTTAATTTCCCGCGCGATCTCGCGCGGCCCACATCCACGGCTGCCGATCCATTATCATCAGGGCATTATTCTCTAGCACCTGCTCCGCTCGACTCTATCGGCTCTCCCCTCTCCCCCCTGCATGGATTAACGAGCCACGCGGTAATAAGTAGTGGGGAAAACTTTTTAGAGATTTATTACGTTATCCGCATGGTAGCGTAATGATAATGGTCTTCGACTGGTTCTCGAATTTAGTTGCGTATATACCAGCGAGGTAACGAACGAGGAAGCGCGTCGGTAAGAAACATTCTCTCTCATAAATATCCCAGTTCGCCTAGCTTATGGTAATCTATCCGTTGATCTAATTTGGTCCGAAAAGGAACGTTCTGGCATAATTAGACCTCGTGCGTGTAACGTTGCTCGATTTATCGAGGTTTACAGATACACAGTTTGATTTCTTATTTCCTCCGAGAGGAGACTCTTTTCGACGCCTGACTAATCGTTTCGTGAATTATTAAAATTTCAAGAAAACGATACGTATAGACTTTCAAATGTATGTATGTTTAGATAAGCAACGACAGATTCGTAGAAACCACTACCAACGACATATGTTATCTGGAATTCAACATCCTGGAATATAGGACCTTGCTCGACGACCGGGGACTCAAATTCGCAGTTGCCAGAAATTTCAGACAACGTCATGAGATGAAAGTTACGTGAACGGTCATAAGGTACCAGAGATATCGAGGTATGCAACACCCTAGATTTACAGATCACCGTACCGCGTATATTGATTTCGATAACGTCATTTACATCGAACGTAATGGATCCAATGTCTATATCAGGTTCAATGAGCCATTTGTGCAAGCTCCTGCAATTTCTGGACGGTATACACGGCGTTCTAAGTATGACATTTCACCTACACTCTACGTGCTTAGAATCAGTTGCAACGACTTCTACGAATCTCCAAGTACCTATAACAGACCGTGATCTTAACATTAACCATATCGAATTCTAGGAACCTATGATCAACCGCATCACATTCTACGATTCTATGCCTATCGACCATTCAGCACCATAATTGGAAACTCGTTAATCCAGTATTACACAAATCATAAATTATTACCTTGCTCAATACGACACCTACAATTCTCAGAAACTGTTCGTTTCAGGCACCAACCGAAGTTCCATCTATTTTGAAACCAAAAAGCTCGGTTTCCATCGAACTGAAGGCACATGCTAAAGGCAGCCAAAGAGATTCTAATTCGCGATGCCGACATGAACAGTTCTTCCTGGACGTCGCGGCTCACCGCTTATTACAAGGCGTGTAATGGGCTTCCGCGCGGGCGACTCGAGGCTTCCCTGACTTGAGATAACGAGCGACGAGAAAAGGACCGCGAGCAGATTAACAGTACCGACTGTCGGGTCCCGATCCGATTAAACCGCGCATAATAAATCGCCGAGAGTGCGATCATTCAATTAATAGCTGGCGATGCAGCTCCGTGAAAACTGCTTCGTATCGCGCCTTTTCTTTTAAATATCGCACCTACGTAAACCGTCACGTTCACGCCTGATAAGAAACTCGCGCCAGCTCTATACTACTTGCTTCTAATTGCTCTTTCTACGTACTGGGTGACCAGATTGTAAAAGACTTATAGCCTATGACAAACGCACGAGTTCTTAGGATTACTTACTATTTGAAATTTTCCGATTACTTACTTCTTTGTTCTTGCGTAAGATCGCGCAAACTTTCTTATTTTGCTTTTTCGCGAAGTTTTCAGTCTTGCATATATCAACGACGAAGAAGATATCCGTGTTATACAAATCACTGTGTATAACTCATTTGTCCAACTTTTTATCAGAATATTGTTTCATTAGCACACGGGTAAAGTGGTCGATGAGATGCGGCGATTCATAGTACTTGAATCATAACAGTAATTATAATGGACATCGGACGTTCTAGCTGCTAACGATGAGAGATTCCACGAGGTTTAATGGCAATACCGTAAATTCCAGGCAACGCGTGTAACACGAGCGCATAGACGAAGTGTTCGCGAGCTCCTCCGGCGAGCTTAATAAAACGATGCGCCAGCTGGAAAACGAAGAATGTGCTGTTTCGAGCATTTAACACGTGGTCTATCTCACGTGTATTCGAGTATTCCCCGGACTTTCGAATTTTATATCTTTCTTCTACGTATTCTTCACGAGGAATATCTCAAATTAAAGACAAAGCTATACCTAATTGACTTAAGACATAAAACATCAAATAAAATATAACATCATAATCTAGATATAACGTTAATTTAGATGATCTCGGCGGTTAGATATGAAAATTAATAAGTTTCCTCTTTACATAAATCGGAGCGTTCTCTAATTGGATGCCTCTGTAATCTTTAGAATAATATTCGATATTTTAAGCTTTTAGAAACAGTCACCAAGATAACTTTTCTCATCGTTGTGTTTCCCGTTTCCTGTACGGTTAATCACCCGGCGTATCCTCGAGGGAAGAACGCGTTTCACGCGTAAAATTTCACAAATTCGAAACTAGAAACGTCACACGAGCGTGAAGGCTCGCGCGCGTCAACGGCGACAAGAAAGAGCAGGCCGCAGGGCATCGCAAGGAGGATGTATCCCGGCGTGAAAGCGATGGCATTCCATTGGGAGAAATAGATCGAACCACGGGAAACGGACTCGTTAGCGACCAACGAATCTCGTCCGGCGTATGATTGCTTTCTCATGCCGGTCACCGCTGGCTACCGTTTGACTCGACGATTTACGAACACCACTTTCTCCGTTCCAACGACGTTATCCAACGTAACCTGGCGTCAAAGCTAAACATCCAACTCTGATCGATCCGAACAACTTACTACGCGTTATGTCACTCGCTATTCGCAAATTGAACCGGTTGAACTCAAAGAACGGAAAGTTTCTAGTAGTTTGTTCGTTCATCTTCGTAATCTAGAGGATATAATCCTTTAAAGAGAAATGAGAGAACGTTGAAAGCTATACGTAATTCAAATGGATATATACGAGAAGAAATTGAATTTTACTATACGTAATTGAAGATTTTCATAGCAATACTTACAGTCGAATAGAATCGAACGAAATAATTCTTCGTTGATTCCGATAATTCCTAACACGTCAATCTTTTTATAGTTAATCTTCTAATAGTTTCTCAGTATCTCGTTCTTCGATAAATAGCCTAATACTTCTAAGCAGGGGTGTACATCGCAATTTACCAGTTTTTAGATATCAAAACGCGACGAGAAACCTGGACTGCAGGCCGGAGACAGAAGGATGGTGTTCAAGGTGAAAGGCTGAGGAAGTTGAGCTCCAATTAAATTGTATCTCCTTTAAGAGGGCCGCTGCCGTTACAGATAGCCCGCGTGCCGCTTGTTTAAGGCAGAACGCGAGCGAGAGCTCGCGGGTACAGCTCTCCCCCGCGTGTAAGAGAGCGAGCACACGAACGAACACACCGGCTACCGCAACCGGAGGAGAACAAGCTTATGAAGCAGCGCCAGTTTTTGCCCCGTCCGCAACGTTATGGGACTAATTTATTAACTACCCGATCGAGCATCACGGAACCGTTCCACCATCGGCTGCCTTCGGCCTTCGTACGCGTACAGGCTAAGCCACTCGCAAGAAACTCGCGTAATCTTCCTTCCAATCTTCGTGAAACGCAAGCCGTTTGATTCGCCAACGTTTCATCACGCCACTTTCTTGCTCAGCCTAGAACCACCGTCTCAAGGGTTTCAAGACTGATTTCACGGTAATTTCAAGGGGATCTTAATCGATTGGACGCTACGCTTTTGGAAGCGGATGGTGAGTGTTACATATTAGACTTCATGCATCATTGCTTTGGAATCTTGAGAAAGTCTTCTAATTTTGTTTTTGATGATCTAGGTGGTCTTGATACGTTTGTTGCAACGAGACGTTTCCTTTACTTCGAGGAGAGTATCGAATGACAATGTTGATCAGGGAAATTGATTCCGTTTAGGCTAAGTTTCGCGGAAAAAATTGTAACATTTTTGATATTATAGCTGAATGTAAATAGAGCGAATCAGAAATAACGTTTCATCTCTTCGCGATATCTCTGATACGCCGTGGCGTGTCAAACTTTCCCGTGTCAAAGTGATACAAAAATGTCATTCGACATCAGAAATTGAAATATCTTGTATTGTTAACGAAACTTGTCGTATCTCGATTTTAGTACAACGCGAATTGTTTCCTTTTTAGCTAGTGTGTACAAAAATTTTCGAAATTCAATAAAACGTAGAAGATCGAAGAAACGTCAAAAACACTTCCTATCCCAGCAATCTTATTGCTACAAGCTTTCGCCTAACTTTCCTCGGTCCTTACCACAAGGAGAGACGCGATTTCTCAATAAGTTATTGGTTGCCACATTGAGATAAGTACCTCGTTGACAAACTGAATTGCAAGATCGAGGAAGTACGAAGGCAAGCAGACGGAAACAAGCGCATCCTTGGTATAGCCATGGACGTAGGCCAGGCCCCGTGATAGGATGACAAGCCTCGCGGCGTATCTTATCGCGATCTCCCATCGAATCGATACGATAGGAGGGAGGGGGGTCCATGCGTAGTTATGCGTTTTACGTTGGCGAGACTGTCCACGCGAGTTACCAGTTACCCCCTCCCCCCGCCACGTTTCTAACTAGCTATTAGAAATTGGTCGCAGTTTTTACGCGCGCGGATTCAACGCGACCCGCCTCGTTGTCCGCTCGATCGCGCTTACGTAAATAAAACAAAAATTCGCCGCCGCGTTTCCTCGCTTTCCTATTCATTATGTAAAAGCGGCCCGTTTGGAAAATAACACTTGCTTCATTTATCTTCTATTCCCGCTGCTCCCCTCGCTTCCCGGCGCGGCGTTGCTCGCGCGGATGCAGGAAGAGGAGAAAGGCTCTCTCGGACCCGAGAGATTGAATCTTCCACGAACAATGAGCCGCTGTGATACGCGTAAGCGATGCCAACGCAGATACCACCCGTTTCTCGCAGCGAAAGAAGAGGCAAAAAGGAACGCAAAGCTATCGACTTTTCTTCGATTTCTTCGCAGCTCGACACTCGCAGGTGATTCTAGCTGGATTAGGTTCGTGGCTGAAGCGGTTATCCAAAGGATAACGAAGTCATTGGAGTACTTGTCATTCTTATTCGAAAATCGGTTTAAAGATTGAGCGGTAGGATGTTCTGATGCACACATTGCCTCAAAATTCTGTAAGTTTCGAAGAAATGAATATCCAAGCTTCCGCTGTTCCACAGATTTTTCAAGTTCCCGTCGAAGAATCATCGGCGAACAACGAACGGTAGCTGGAAAGCGAGGAAGGCTCATTGTCTCTCGCATGGAGGTCGGTCCTCGTTTGGTAGCCAGCAAGTAGGTAGGTAGGTAATGTAACCAGTCGCATACGTAACCGATTGGTCGCGGGTTAAGTAGCTGGTAGCAGCACGCGGATACTGTCTCCGCGGTATCGATATATCACGCGGTGCGAGGCGGTCGAGCCTCGAGCGTGTCGTCGATCCCGTGAGCACGAGCCTCGCTTTACCTGTGCAGGCGAAAACTCGCATACCAATAAGCGGCGCGTGAACCACGTACGCGTTGGCCCTGTTCAACGAAACCTTAGAATTCCCCATGGCCTGATGCCCGTGCGTTCGGCGGTGACAAATGGTTCATAATGAAAAGATTTCTCCACGGTAACATTTTAGTAAGTTTTTCATGACGAGTTCATGTTCGATAACGAAACCGTATTGAACGAGGTCAGGGTTAGGAAAGGGAACGAACATCTGACGAGTATTTGTGAAATTTATCGTTTAATGATTTCGAACGATGACGATGAGAATCTCGGAGGAGTAGGATATTTCGATTTTTGGAGAACCGTAGATAAAGTACACATAAGTCAATTCTAACTGGGCTAACTCTGTCTTAAGCGAAAGGATCATAGACGAAAATTGTATATTTCAAGCGCTCTATCGTCCTATGACCAATTTTACACACATTATATAGAACCTTCTCTGTCTTAACGAAGCCGAGCTTTCCACCGGCGTATCCAATATCGGGGGATATCGATGACAGAAGATCGTGGAAATAGCCTTAATTTAATCGAACGGGAATAATAGGAGCGCATTGGGCGGTTGTTCGAACGAGACGATCGAGAGAAACCAAGCGATCGCGTGGCGTGGGCCGTCGTTTCTGCTCCCGGCGCAGATCTTCCAGATTCAATGGCGAAAGATCGCCGGATAGCCACAACAAAGACCTACATACATGTACACCCATTGGTGGTTTACACGAGGAACCTAGAACCTGGCTATGACTATCGTAGTCCCGAGTCGAAACCCACAGCCTTCAATCATTGTCAATCAGTTCGGACGAGGCACCGTTACGGTGTCTTCGATGCACTCGTCCCGTGCTATCTGGCTACACCTACCTACTGCTATTCTTCGCCGACATTCCAGCCTTTACCTTACAGTCCCGTTTTCCACCAGCTTCGTCAATCTGTGCACACCCTTCGACTACGTGGACGCAGGTCCATCTTGGTCCTGGCTACCTAGCACAACCTCTCGATCAAATTGACTAGACTGGACGTCCTGAATTTA
Organism: Bombus vosnesenskii; assembly: GCF_011952255.1. NCBI lineage: Eukaryota > Metazoa > Arthropoda > Insecta > Hymenoptera > Apidae > Bombus > Bombus vosnesenskii. Next base: position 2,345,807 of record NW_022882960.1, read on the forward strand.
AGAAGCGAACGTTGGATCTACTCTTTGTTTGGAGATGATTGGATCTGAGAGATCTCGTCGAACATTAAGCTAACGAAAACGCTCGATCAACTTCTAAAGAATGAAAAAATGCGCCCCAAAAGATCTAAAGACACTCAAAATCTGTCGTGGCGAGATCAAGAACCGTATCGACTGCTCTATCGACATGTCATCGAGGTTAGCGCGAGACAGTTATCGCGTTAAAACTGGCAAGCTGGTTAGCAAGACATTCTGCTCGAGAGAATGGAACTGGAGTCGTATTTCATCGCTAACTCGAGACGCGATTTCACATGCAACGAGAACGTAACCGAAGAAACAATACCGAAGGTGAACAGAAAGAGAATCGAGAACGAGTGGATGATTGAAACGGACCGACCCACCACTGACCCCCGTCGTTTCTTTCGCGATCGTAGTCTCCCAAATACGCCAATAAATAAGTATTATTACGATAACGATACAATGATAACAATGATAACAATGATAATAATGATAATAATGATAATAATGATAACAATGATAACAACGATAAGAATGATAACAATAATGATAAGAATGATAAGAATGATGAGAATAATAATAATAATAATAATAATAATAATAATAATAACTCTCAACTATGAAGATTTACTTATGCGAAATAAATGTCGCGGGGTTCTCTCGGCCCCGTACACCTGTGCGACCGTTCGCCAGTCCGCGTTTATCTGCAGGGCTCGACCCACCCACGCGAATTCCTGCCCTTCGAATATCGAGCCAAGCACTATGCACGTTTCTAGCTCTCTCTCTTTCTCCCTCTCTCTCTTTCTCTCTCTCTCTCTCTCTCTCTCTCTCTCTGTCTCTCTCTGCTGCTGCTGCTGCAGCGTCGTCACAGCTTCACTGGTGATTCCTCGGTGAAACGTTCTTCCAGCAGAAACAACCGTTACGATAGCTCCAAAATTGGACGTGGGATTTCGAAGTGAAGCATGTGAATTGTTTTTTGTCTCAAATGAATTGCAGAAATATTAAGTTATGGAAATATTTCGAGGTCGTCGTATAAATTCTCGAATTTTACTACCTGAATACGTGATTAGGGTTCAACTTCTTAAAAAAAAAGACTACCTCTCTAAGCTTATTTATTGCAAACAGACGATATAAATAATGGCAAATTCCAACGTAGATGTTAAAAGATATTTGTAACATCCATATTTTCCTGTTCATTTTGATTGATGAAGTTGGACAACACGATTTCAAGAAGTATCTCTACTACTACCTCCATCCAATCGTCAATTAAGTTTACCCAAGGTATCGAAGGAAGTGCCACGAGTAGCAACCAACAACCTATAAATCGATTTTTCTCCGCTCCAATTTCCCAAAACGAAAATCTCTGGGCCAGTTAAGAGCCTGAAAAGCCGCGAAATGATATTTACGAGCGTGTTCTCCGGTTGAACGTGAAGGGCGAGTCCAGAGCCGTTCTTAGTCCGGGCGTCCCTTTTCCGTATACGGTTCGAAATGGTCGTTACTTGGCAAGAAATTATTGCTATTACGGACGAAGCACACGCGCGTAACCTTGTTATCGGCTTGGTTGATACGGCGATTACGGATGCGTCGCGTGGTGGCGAGGCACCGTGTACCTACGTACACCAGCTCGTACACGGAAAATCACTAGTCACACTCGCGTAAGAGAGAAAAAGAGAAAGAAGCAGCGTCTAGGCTAGTTTAATTGGATACAAGCTCGAGTGTAACGAGCTCTATCGAATTACTTGTCCGGTAGGTAATTCACTCGGCGCAACATTCGACAACCTTTCGCTCCGCGAAGCCGGTCGTCGTTTAACGACGGATAATTCCTGTTTCGTCCCTTATACATCGTGCAGGATGTTTATTGATCGAAAAGACGCTGGCAAATTGCGCTGATGTACCGCCTCTCGGACGCTTTCGTCGCTCGCGAGCTACCTATTCCAGTTTTTCCAAGGGACTGCTCCATGTTGCATCGAACTTTCTACCAGGATAATTCTTCTAGGGTGAGTAACTACATCGTACGACAGTGGGGGGGATTTATTAAGTTCCTGCGGGTAGTTGTTAAGGTAAGTCAAGTTAGCGAACAGTCATACTCGTTCTAGCAAATTCATTCTTTACGGTCTGAGACTACATTCGAGATGTCAATGTAGTTGATTTTTATACGTTAAATTCGAACGTCTACGGTCGTTCAGTTAATTAGCAAAATTCTACGATTCTTGAACCCTGATTGTTCCTCGATCGAAGAGCTTTAAAAGGCAATCTACTAATCGCAACGAAGACAACGACGCGACCGAAATGGCTAGCTAGAAGACAAGTCCCGAATCGTGACGGAAGAGTCGACTGGTCTGCGGACAAATTTCCAGATCGACAGTACCGGATGTGATTGCGCGCGGACAAAGGCCACAGCTCGCCTATATTAGGTAGAACGCGTCGGTTAGCTTCTCTGCCTACCTACTTTCAGAAATTCTGCGCTAACGAGCGAGCAGAGCTCCGCTCGCGTCGCTCCGCTTTCCACCGTGGACATCGCTGCCCCATATCTGCCAAATTGTCGTGAGCCAGCGCGTCGTTTTCTTTATTGGTCTTCTCCTTAGAATTTATCGAGCACCGCTCGCCGTGCCTTCCATTGTGTAGAAATTTCCCTCGTACTCGCTTCACGTCGTAATAAGAGTTAGTTTTCGGAAATTCCTCGTTGAGGCTTCAGGGTAGAACGATGGACTCGTAGCTGTAATCTTATCAGGTTCTTACTATTGGGTCGAGATATTCTCTTCGATAATTGACAGTTCGTTTCAAACACAGTCAACCTATCTTTACTCGCGACAAGCTTGGTCTGCGAACAGAGTCGACGTTACTTTCTTCCAACTTCTCTAAATTTATTTGAAACTTGATTCCGCAATCATTCCGAACACGAACACTGTCTCGTTCGACTCTTAATAAACTATAACGTTGAAACGTTAAAGTACATTTTTCGATAAAACACAACAGCTTCGATTTTGATGACACCGCGAGACTGTGCGGAAACCTCGGATCTCCGATTACAAACTCGTATATCACTAACATTCTATATCATCATACCTTTAACAACTCAACTCCACCATCAGAAATTCATTTCTCCGATCAAACACAATTCAGGTCGGCCGAATCAATCAGTCAACGTTCTCAGCGCCAATTACCGACCTTCCAAACGTTATTCATCAAACCCATCTTACCCTCGAACTATCTCGAATCAGAGCGTTCCTCCGCCGAGTAGGAGCGGTTTGGTGTCACGAGATTAGGTTATTTCGCCACGTGCTCGACCGTTACCCCAAGCCGAGAACTGTCCCTATTTCACTGCGAGTTTTAATTAACGTTTACGAACCGTACAGTGGGAGATTTCGAGATCGGTGGTTAGGCGGAGGCTTTTACGAACGCCCTCTCGAGACACTTTGTGCGACTGGCGTGGCTCTCCGCGTAAATAAATTAACCTCAGTGAAGGCACGTGCTTCGACGCGCTGACAACCCTCGTAGCTCGAGATTCGAGACAGGCCGGTTACCCGCAACTACAAGTGTTATTAGCGGCGATCGACCGGCAAGGGTTGCCTTTCTTCTCGACGACCACTCCTCGCTCGACAATTCTTGCCGGTTTAATTGAATTTCTAAGCGTTAACGCTGAACTGTCTCTTGGAATGTCTCGCGTACCTAGTCTTGAGTACCTTTGCGAAGACGTTACTCGGTTAATCTGCCGGTATATCACATTCACGCCAGCCGCGTTGTGACATTGGAGACAAACTTCGGAAAGTTAAGTAACTAGCTACGTACCAGTTCAAAGGAAAAGTCGCGGTTTTTCTGAAAAGTTTAATTTTAAATTTAATTTTGGTAGATTCTAAGTCATTTTCGATCCTATCGTTTTCCGTTTAATTTCTGGCCTCAATTTTTTGTTGAAATTATAAATATTAAAAGTGTAAAATGTTAAGCATTTTTTTCTTTGTTCAAACGGTACCGAGATTACGATAAGAAATAATTCGTAGATCGTAGGCTGAGGCAAAGGACACCGATCGGAAACTCTGCTATCTTCGCGTGTTCTCCAGCTATCAAAGAAACAACCGCCGAACAAAAAGATGAATTTCTCGATGCGCGCTTTCATCGCCGATTAAATCGGTCACCGGTTATATAAATAGAAGGCCGTGTCATCCGGACGATAAGTCGGATTTCGCAATTGGTCGCGAAGTGGATCCGGTCGCGACCATACTTGGACATAGCCATCTATGAGACTGATTACTTTAATCGCTTCGAGGAACAATCCGTCCGTTGAGCCGCATTCCCGCCGCTCTTTCACCTTTCCTGCCTCGCGGACGATCCAGTTTCACGGACGAACCTCGTACATTCGCGAGCGACTACGCGAAAAGAGGAAATAAACTCACCGTTTCGGAGGCGACAGACTTCACTTCCGCCAGAAGGGACGCGGCTGGTGACAGATAAGTCCTGAGGAAGTTCTCCAAGTTGCCGTGATAAGCGCACACCAGGATGTCCCGGGCCTGTCTTATCAGCAGATTGATAACGCCATCGCCGTAAATCGGCCCGAGCAAGTTCCGGACCAGCGATGCGACATCTCCGCGACCCTGCAACAAAGCGGTCCTTTCACGAGCCTGTTTCCCGGAGAAACGTTACATATTACCGTGAAGTGACGTGACTTGTTCGTATCTGGACAGGAATGATTTTCAAGGGTTGGGACGTGATAGAATGGCGACAGGTGGTGGAACGTGATGTAATGCGATGTGACGAGCAAGTCATTCGGAATTCAAATCGATCCATCGTGTACTTTATTAATTTCAGTGTCACAGCTACACGCGTGATCAGAATTTAAGTTCAGAAATTTGGCACGGAGAACAAGTTCGGTAGCGAATAACTGTTCCTTGTTCGCGGGATTCTTTCGGATGGAGACCTAATCCAGGAACACGAAATTAATTTTAGAAAACAATTGATAATTGAATATACAATCCCCATTATCGCTAATGAACGGTATAATGGCTGGTAAAGGTCGAGATAGTTGCATTGTTAATATTCAGCACTTATCACGGACGCAGCAGCACAATGCGCGCGTTCTTATCTCCTTATTGTAGCCCCGTGATAAATGGACGAATACCAGATCATTATTATTATACCTGGTAGTAAGCTGGGGCAAACCAGATTAATTCCAACAGATAGTCGATAATTAACTACATTGTTGCCACTACATGTACGTCGATATACAATGAAACAGTGTCTGATTAAATCTCCTATGAAATCGGCCCAGTTATTCCTGCATAATATCATAACGATATCATAATATAATAATAGCGCAAAATAGGCTAAGGATATTACTACTGGCCATTACCTTACTATATTCGTAATGTAGAGATTTCACGTAATATATGGCGGCGTACATTCCTGAGTTGCATAACACCTTCGGGTTTCCGCGTTCCCAGAAGCTTTTAACGCGCTAAGCCATGGTTCCGGAAACGGGAAGCGGTCGAAGAAGCCGAGGGGACAAGCGAACTAACGGTTCCAAGTTCTCTTCCATATTGTTATGGAATCATGGCCTACGCCAGGAGAATCTGTTATCGACACCGATCTCCCCCAACGGTGAGAACAAACAAGGGGGAATAAATTGAATTTTATGGCAGCACCCGTCCGCCACTTCCAACGAACTCTTGGAACTTGCTTTTGGGGAGGTATGTGCGTCAATTCGAGGAGCATCGCTGGACTCCTGTCCGCCTGTCTTTTGTGCTTTCGAGAGATGTACGCAAAGTGTATTGAAACGAGGGTGCTAATTTATCGAGGAACTTTTCGCTTTAATTCAAGCTGACTATGTACTTTTGATTATAGTCGCTCAGATAAGTGGTAAAATTTTACAGTCTCAAGAGTTGAATTCTAGCACATTACGAACTAAACATTTTACGTACTAAACGAACCTAATTGTCAGCTACTCTTTCGTGTCAAATATTACACGTTAAATAAATCACTGTCAACTCTTCTTACCTCGTCGTTTATTTTAAGCATAAAATCTTGATCAAATTTCTTGACTGATATCTCCACGAAACACAGGATATTTCGTCAACAGCCTCTGACGATAAAATACAAATACACGAGATCTCTTCGTTCACCTATAACGTGTCAACGATTCAAACTCCATGAGAAACTAAAAGAAAAAATGTTCATCTTCGTGAAAACCAACGAAAGAGAACGATTCTCCTTAGTATTTACACAAATCACCGGCAGACGTAAACGCGTTTATCCAAGATCCCTTCCTCCAATCCGCGTGGTCCTTCGCCTTCATCGATGCGAATCGAGGCGATCCAGTTCGTCTTTTTCGAGGAACGCAAAGTTGGTCGGCCTCTCGAGACCGTAAACCAGATACTTTCCAGCAAAATCGGCTGGTTGTTCGCAGAACGACGACGCAGCGGGGATCGGGACCCGGTGCTATCCGCTTACGAATCGCTCGGCCGGCGGGCGTCGGATGGCGAAGCGGACAAGTGGCATGCGTCGCCCCAACGGCGATGTGGCTGCATTATATCGGCGTGCATCGTTACACCGGACTGCATAAACATCGCAGTTTAGCGGCCACTCGAGAAACCGGGGAACACCGCGATGTAACCATTATACGCGTACTCGATCGCCCACGTGTGTCCGCCCTCATCCGCCTGGTCTCCGTGCTCGATGAGCGAAAATGCTACGAGACTTGCTCGAGGTACGTGTGGAATGCGTCCGGTTGAGAGTTTAATAGGATACTTTTTGTTTGTCATTATATTTCAGCTTGAGATTTTCAGAAGATTTAGTAGACGTCACAATTTTACAAGGTAGCATATCACAAATTTGAAAATGAATAGAGTTGAACTTACAACTATTAAGGAAACGTTACTTATCTTCATTGCTGTTACTCCCTTTGCATTTTTTGTGCCTTTTTTCGTTCCTAGAATTTCTTTTCACACGCCCCTGCGCTTATCGTCTCAACCTTGCTTTTCTAATAAAATAGCGTTACATCAAAAAATTGCAGATAAGGTAGTCGAGTATAAATACGGCATCGGATTTTACAAGCTCGAATAAAGTAATAGCGATATATTCTCGTCGATTTCACAAACAAAACCATAAACTAGATAGAACAAATACATTCCTTTCTCTGAAAACAGCGATCTAACAAGATCAAACAGTTTAAGAAAAGAATCTAAATCGCCCTCGACAATCGCTATTCGCTCGCTTGGATCGCCGCTCGATTGACAGCCACTTCAATTTGTAATGTCCCGATTACATGGTTCGAGCAACTGTTGCCGATCTCATAAACGAGTAGTATAAATCAGCTATTGTCTTGTTGGATCGATAATGCCGAGTATCGACAATTTTCGTGGTGGAACGGGAGTCCGACCCTCAGGATACGACGATATTCGAATAATAGGGCCATTTCAGGATTCGTCAATACCAATATTTGGTCAGTCGAAATTTATGGGAAAAGGGTAAGTCGACGGTGCATAAAAGACTCGTTAGGGGAGGATGGTCTCGTCCCTATGGGGATTCCGGAGAATGGAAAGGGACGTGGAAACCGAGGGTTCGCATAAATTAACCGGGGCTACAGCGCTAGCTGTTTTAACAGACCACCTTATGGAGGCATATTGTTTATTAATGCGTTTGCTCGCACGAACAGTCCGCTCTTGATTCACCGTAATGTATCTACACTTCCCTGTGATAATGTGATTTATGAAATGCTGGATTAAACACGCTTCGATGTTTAGAAGCACGTGGTGAGTTTTGAAGGCAGATGTATTATTAATAAAGCGATTTAAATATTCTAATGAGAGTTAGGTGGGAAGTTCGTTGAGAATTTACATACGAGTTTCGAAGATACTATATTTAATGATCTTATTGATAGACTGCAGCTATACTTACTAATAACACGATAAGATTGACAAATCTAGTACAAACGTTCAACAAGGATCGCTATCATAAACAGCTTGAACAAATGAAAATATTTTTTCCAGAAATTCTAAAATTTCTCCCATTTAAAAACTTCCTCATCCCCTAATTTCAACCAAACCCAAATTGTAGATACACAATACTTCCAAACGAGAGCTCGCTACCAAAACAATGCCGAATTAATCAACCTTCAAGCAAACATTCGATAAAGCCCGACAATTTAACCTGGCATAACGAAATCAAAGATACTTCAAACGAATTTCAGTGGCCGTTTCCCTTGCCAACTCGCCCCACCAAACATCAATCGGATCAACTACTACAAGAGCCTTCGATCGAATTCACTCAAATCCCCGCAGCGAATGCATTCATTAAGCTTCGTTGCAACGAAAAGAAAAAGAGAGAGAGAGGGAGAGTCATCGGAGGGTGAGAAGGGTAGAAAAAAGTATAACGCAAGAGAGAAAAATAGAGAAAGAGAGAGAGAGAGAGTCGAAATTGTCGGCGGTACAAAGCGGAGTGCCGGCATAGAAAGAACGCGAGGAGAATTGGGACGTCAGCATGCCAGCAACCCTGCCTTTTTCATGCGCCCGTCTCGCTGACAGCAAAGCTGGAACGATCGCGGAATTGAAATTGACCGAGAACGCCACGGGGTGGGCCTTGATTAGCCCCTTTGTTTAACCGGTCGCTTTGTTTAATCGCGTCCCGTTATAAGCGCCGCGAGTTCCTTTCACGCCCACCAATTTGCATTTCGTACGTACTCGCGAATTTCATGTTGCAGCACGATCTGAGTTTTTCTGTATGATTGGGATTTTGTCGGAGATGGAGTCTCCCTCACTTGTGAGAAAGTGGAAGGAAAAAGGTGAACGTTCCGCGAGAGGGTAAACTTGCTCGAAAACTTCAGTCGACTCGGGTCTAACGTTTATAAATACCGTTGCTCCAGGGTATTTGCATATTTGCTTATTTCGAACAAGTTAAGTTACTGACAAAGTTTGTATTGTAAGACGACAAAATTGACGTTTGCTCGTGCGACAGGAAGGCTGTGACTTTAATTCAATGATATTCGCAAGTTTCTCAGCGAATAATTCAAATTGACGGAAGCTAATACCTGTCATCCTCGATCACTATACGGTTTATCATGAACGTACGCGATTCGAGTAACACCCACATACTGTTGCTACAAGCCAAAGGTGTTTCAAGAGAACAATTAATATCTACGCCTGGATCACGTTTTTCCATCGGCACCAATCGTTATTAATTCGTCGAACTGTCCGAGACAGCGTTCTGCTCGTGTAAACCAGTTTGTATCGAGCGACCACGTCAACCGGTGAACATTTGATTAGTACGTTCGAGCCGAACAGATATTCGAGGTGTACAGATTTCGCAATGATCTAATGTAATCCTGGGAGATTTGTCTTCACCGTGACACCGATCGCGGCTCGAAAACTCCGGTCATGGGAATCTATGGTGATCATAATGGAAACAATGAAACGTAACCGAGAGGAAGAAGAAGGAAAGAGAAAAAGAGAGAAGGAGACAGGCTGCAAGGCAGAGAGCATAGAACACTTTTCTCGCGCGGGAATAATACAGATCGTGAAAACATTTGTTACACGATCTCCCTAACCAATCAGCCAGACGTCCAGTCCATTCTCCGCGATGCGTGTCTGCGGCATAGAATATAATTTAATACATTTATATAACTGACGGGTTATCACTCTCGCTGGCGTGTCTGACACTTCTTACGTGGCCGGTATTCGCGAGGGCTTGTGGCGAATTCGCACCAGTCTCTGCTTGCGATTCTCTCGCGGTCGATTCCCTTCGAGTCTGCGTGAAAATTCCTATTCTACTTCTCCGTAAGTACTTCGTTTCGTTCGCCTCACTGACTCGTCCTTTCAATGCTTCTACAAGATTTCATGGTCGATTTGCAAAGATCCTCTAGCTGTCTCAACAGCAGAGAAATCAACATTTTGAAACCAGAAAAGCTGCTTCTTCGTTGCAGTTTTATGGAGAACGCTTTCCTACGTCTATGTATATCTCTCTATTTGCTTCTATCTAATTTACCAAGATCTTACAGCCGATAAATTTATATTATTATTAAAACTAAGTTTCCAATCTCCGTTTGAAATCTACACCTCGTCGCGCGAACGAGGATCAAATCAAATTATCCTAAGTACAAACTTCACGACCGTGCTTCAAACGCTATCATACTTTCCCATGAATAGCAACAGTGTACCGCTAGGCCGAGACCCTGAACCGGACGATAGACACCGGGCAACGACAATCGAACCGAACAGATAACCATCGTGTTAGAGAAGAAAACGCAAATCGATCGGTCGTTCTCGAAGATCGTGTTTGAACAAAGTTCGTTAAAGGTATCGACGTTGCCAGCGTTGTGAGAAGTGGCAGGGACACTTTTGCAGCTCGATCCACTTACTTTCGCCGATATTTTCTCGTTCTCGTCTCGTTAAGAACTCTCCTAAGCGGCCAGCCGACTCTTTCACGATCGACCGACGCGACGGTGACGCGGCGTCGCTTCGTAATTATCGAAAAGTCGAAACACACGGAGAGAAAGAATGGAGAGGCCGGTGTCGTTAATTAAATCGCCGCGGCGACCGAGAAAAGCCATCGGAAGCGGAGCCGCGAACCAGCTTCGAATGGTTGCACAATACACCAGAAGCGCTCGCGATATCCATCAATGCTGCGTTGTTTAGGATCAGGATAATGCAACGGACCACCGAGTCCGCGAGCCGAAGGAGAGAGTTTCTCGAGCGAGACGGAACGAACACAGAAGGAAAGGGGAAGAGGGACACGCGCGGGATGGAAACGCGCATTAATCAATCTCCGCACGTGGAAACCCGCGCTGGCCTGATGAAGTGCCTCTCGCTCGCTAGTCCGATAAGCTTCGTGAATTGTCGTTTTCTAACGCTGTGGCACGCACGTGAGATTCGTTAGACACGCGTTTCTTTTTCTTTCCGCTTTCGGCAGTAGGGAGGTAGGTGTCGTTATTTGATCGTTTGATGTAATCGTGATTCAGAACCGTACGCTACAAACTTAAAGCTTCGACAAAATTACAAAGACGTAATTAATCGAAACATTAGAAAATAACAACTCTGAAAAAAAATCATAAATTTTACCCTTAGCGGTAGACGCAGGGTATCAGAAGAACAGAGAACAGAGTTTAGAAGTGTGAAAAATTCATCGCAAAGATTAGTGCTAATCGAACGAAGTTCATCAACCTTTCCCGGATAGGACAACAGAGGCCGCAACAACTTTATATGTCAGTGTGATATTTGTATCTAAAATTGATCCCTTATCTCGGTTCCACGGCGAACACGGTCTTCCGTCGACGGAACAATGGCAGCCGCTTTCGAGAACGCAACAGGCCGACGCGCGGCGTGTTCGATCCCCGACGAGCAGACCGGAGCGCAATCGCAATAGCAACGACGACGACGACGACTCAATCCAACCAGCTCGGTGCATTCCAAGGATTTGTTTCTACTCAGATTACAACAGCAGATATCGACGACAACCGACCGATATTTCATGTTAGAAACGGCCACCAATGCCCGTCGTTAACTCACCGGTTTCCACGCTGCGGGGGTTGAGTGCAGAGGAAGTTACCTTCTTTCTGTTTCTGAAATTTTTATGATCTTTTATACGAGGGTGAAAAAAGATTATTGGAAGGAAAAACTACTAGGAAGATAAATAATCTACCTCCACTTTGTGGGGGAAATATCTGTTGGAAAGGGAGAATGAAAGTTTCTATGAAAACTCGTATAATTTTATTAGAGTGGTGGATAACATAGCGTATGGGAAATATGCGACTTTCACTTCAAATTGTCACGTATTATTTATAGTAATATTCTTTAAAATGTCGTTGTCAACGTTATTTTATAGCTTCCCTGTCGATTCATTTTCTACTGAAAAATCGATATGTCCCAACATTTGCATAACTTTCTCCAAATGTTACATTTACGTTTATTCGAATAACTTCCACGAATATTTTCACCTATTAAATACAAAAAAGTAGTTTACTACGATCTCGATAACAGAATTCGAGAACGAAATTCATTAAAAATTTCGTTGGTCAATTACGAATTTTTAACGTTTCTGTTAACAATCTTGCAAATATTCCATACAGATTCTTTCGTGTCATCGACGATGATTGACAGCGAGATGAAACATAACAAACGGTATTAACCCATGGAAACGATATTTCGCATGCGTCGGTCTAACGTATAAGTCGGTTCACTACGAGAAATCAAAATTAATGAAAACGACGTGAAACGTTTCAAGCAACCCTGAATCAGAAAAACTGTCGGAATACCGTGCAGCACTTCCTATTGCGACACCCCCGGTCAGCTGCCACGTCAATCTCCACCCTGTACCGATTTGATTGCGGTCGCGCAATTAATTCGCTGTCCCGCAAAAACGCTCGAAGCAACATTGTAGCAGAACGCAAGTCGAGGCCCACGGATCACCGATCCAGCAAAAATTTCTCCAGCCTTTATTACGTGCTCGGCGCACGTGACTCGTGCGATTGCGTTACTCGAGCAACGATGCAATGCAGCCACGCCAAACAGAAAGAGAAAGAGACAATCTCTCTGTGTAGACACGCTCGCGATATCGCTGACACCTCTCGACAACTACTCGAGAGAGAACGAGTCAGGGGTCGATTCGACGTTGACAAGAGAATTATGCCGGAATAAAGCGTTTTAAAGTCTAATTGAGTTTCTATGCGTGTAAACACGAAGAAAAAATGGTATAAGTTGTAACGAGGAATATGTAGAGTCACGCGGCAGTTGGAACGCAGATGCTGGATTATCGGTGGTGGATATCAAGAATCCGACTTTCGCGCGCCAACAGAACGGTGGAAAGAATTGACTGTGCAGGTCGCGGCGACGGGTCACGGCTGCGGCACCCTGTATATAGGACGATGACGTCACCGTGGCTTACCTACCGGAGCAGAGTGTGTAAAATGCATCCGGTGGGTGTGTCGCTCCCATACCCTTTATGACTCCACGCTGGCGCTACGAGAGACCAGCCCGCTCCTTACAAACGCCGCGCGGCTTTAACCGTCGCAGAGTCGCGCCGCGTCGCGTAAACGACCCGCCGCGAAAGGGAAGGTAATCGTAGCCGACCGCCACCGCGATTCGCCATCTCGTTTTCACCGACGTTCCCAGAAGGAAATATCATAGTATTTCGAATTTCAAGCTCAGAACTTGGAATTTTTTATGATTTTTTGGCCAGCTCTATCGTATGGCTCTGGACCAAGCGTTACACACGGAATTTCCTAAAAAAGTTTTTCCAATGTGTTCGACCGTTCGCGGAGAGACGCGATCGCGAGGAAGCGCGCCAACGGGAGTCGTAAATTCCCGTTACGATTAGATAATCGACGCCACGAAATGATCGGTCCCCTATTTCGTTTAGGATAATAGAGGTGGTTGAACTGATTGTAACACTGAAGTAACAGGTTACAATATACACTTTATTCCAACAACTTTATAGACATAGACAGTTACGCTTGGTGCGTATATATAGGTTAAATAGAAGACTGATCTAAGGGTGGAAAACCAGTCAAGAGATGTTGACTGATCTAAAGATGGAAAACCAGTGAAGTTCGGTGACGATGCTGTGGCAGAGGAAAGCTATCGATGGGTGTTCTAGCACATCGGATTCGTTGATGATAATTTTGGCCAGGAAAGTGAGGGCAACAGTCGTTGCTTCTAATTGAATAAGAAAAAGGTTGATGGGCAAGGAAGGGTTCTAGCCGTCTCCGAGAGAAAGTTGCTAGCGGGAGACACCGTAGGTGAGAAAAACCATATTTCTTGTACCTTCCCGGAGTGGACACTAAATACCAAGGAACACTTGAAGTAAAAAGATACATATTTGATCTAAAGGACCTTAACTATGAAACTGCCAAGATTTATGGTGGGTCCTTAAGATTGCTGAGGGTACGCAATAAGGATGTGTAGACATGTGGGCCTGGTTTGTGTAGAGAATCACCGGACGTAACACAATGCGTCACGAAAATTCACTTTACGGAAGTTCAAAGAACTCGTACAATTTATTTGGAAACGAACTTGTGCTATCGTAAGCGAGATTTACAAGATCGTTTCTTATATGACGTAGCAAGAAATTCTGAAATGTAACATCGCCAGTATATGCCAAGGTATGTGCTACAGCCTGTGAAACGTTTTTGTAGCAATCGAACAGATCGAAAAGCTCGCTACACGAGCCACGAAACAAATAAGGGAAAGTCTAATAACGCGGAGCAGGGGAACGAGTAATAATGGAAACACGACAGATCGTACAAGACACCTATTTACCAGTCGATATCGTTTAACTCTCTCCTCCAAATCTAAAAATCAAGCCGAACGTTGGTCCCAGTTGGTTGACAAGCGCGCGTAAACGCATAGAAAACGCGACTCAACTGAAAAATTCATTCGGTAATTACTGTAATTCGCGTTTCACGTTATCAACGACATTGCCAATTATGCTCTTAATGTCGCTCGCGAGTTCTGCGGAAATATCGTGCGCGCTGTAATAAATCAATCGCCATCTACGTTGCTTGCAAATTGGTACTATGAAGTTACTACGTATAAAGCGCTTTGAAATTACTTCACTTTTATTATCGATCCTGAACAGAGAAGTTTCAGATCTTTCAATTTGTAATTCTCTGTTCGACGAAACTTGAGTTCCGAGTGTCTGGTAAGTAAAGATCATTTCTACATTCAAACTCAAACTTAAACTCAAACTCAAACTGAAATTCAAATCTAGACCGAATTCAAATTCATGTTTGAATCTTTAAATTCGCATAATTCGAACTTTTAATTAACTGTCGAACCTCATCAGGAAACGTCAGGGAGAATTCGAAAACGAAATTTTGACACAACCTCCGGCTCGCTCCCGTGGATCCGCGCGATTAAATTCTCGTTGCGTGCACGGTTGAAACTAATTGCGGCTGGCACGAGGGCCACCCGCAAAGAAGTCGCGGAAGCGCTTTAACTCTAACAAACGTTCTACACGCGAGCATTTCCTCCCGTCGCTTTTGCTCGTTGTAACCTGTAATATTTGCTCCAATTTTCTTGCGTTACATCGTCCCGCAAATCGCACCCGTTTACTGTAAACTTCGAAGCGGCGAACAGTGTTGCGCAACGGAAATCTCCGAGTCGAATTGCCACAGTGTCGTTAACTCGAAGGAAAATTACCGTACGTACGATTATGTAAGACGGACGCTTTGGCGCGGTCGAAAATCGTAAGCGAGAAAGGACGCGGCGAGATGGCTTTTAACGATAATGGAGGTTGAGGTGACGGGTCTATAAAGGGGAGAACGATGTCGTTATTTGATTCGTCGATTGTCCGATCCATGGCGGATAATATCTCGAAAATGATGAATCGATTTCTAGGATCGTTGAAGGTACTGTAATAACTTTCAGTCCCGTCGCTATTAACGCGGAATATTTGCTCTATATAATTTTAACAAAATTAACGACGAAAATACTACACATTTTATTTTCTTGTTTTATTTAACATACCACTTGGAACAGAAATCTTCCAGTTGAAAATATTTAATCCGTGTTAGAAAAATTGAAAAACATCGATATAACAGTATTTTTAAATAATAGTCCATATCTGTAACTCCTTCCGAATTTCTATAAAAATTCGAACCGTCAAAAGTAAATTCCAAAAATATAACTATAAGGTGAAAAAAAAGAGTTAAAAGTATACAAGGTTTGCTAAGAACTTAGAAAATTAAAACATATCACAGTCGCTGAACACGTTAAACAACGCGCGATTCTCTCATCCGCAAAGACGAACATCGTCATTTACTTTCTCACCAAATCAACACACCCACGCTATCGATCCAATTTATCGATCCTCCGCTAGAAGATCGCTGGCAACAACGGCGATCCCTGGCCGTTACATTCTCTTCAAAAACGTTTCCATGTATCCACGAAGTTATCGGTGGATCGGACGACAGGAACCGCTCGAGGCCGGGAAACACGCACCCCGTAAATCAGCTTGGAGACTCACTCGCATTCGCGCGTTGTGCAACATCCGCGGCGGTAACAAAGTTCCTGGGTGATGAACGAGTACAGCTAGTTCAAGGGAGTCGAATTTCCTCAACCTCCGCGTGATTTTCCATGTTCCAAGCGAGATGTATATAATCTCGTACAGCCTGCTTATCCGTGTTCGTGAAAAAATCAGCCTCGATCCTCTTCCAGCGAGTTCGTAGTAACGTAGAAGCAAGTGATCCTTACCCAGTGGAAGAAGAACGTTAGACTATGTTTACATCGTAATGTGTTGCAACATATGTTGAATATATCCGAATGTGTGCACCGTATAGAAGATAGGACACCTGCTGACTAATTGTATCATGTTCTGATGAATGAGACATCCGTAGACGAGACTACATATACATCCGTGTCCATAGTATCCATAGTATATTTAATTATCCTGACAAATTCGTCAGAACACGGATCCACCGTAACCGTGACCCAAGATAGTAGACTTCTAAGCTGATTTCGTTTTATAATAATTCTATGGGCTCTATAGAGCATATAGCGACCCAACAATTTTAGCGAATAGGATACAACTCGAATCACGAGTCTTTATTTTTATTCAGTAAAATTTCAATAGTTCCGATTAATCACGCTGATTACACCGTTCCTTATTTTTCTCCGCTCATCGTGTATATCTGTAACGGAGCTTATATCAGGATTAGGTGTACAAAATCGAAGAAGGAGAAAGAAAGCAACGAGGCAGGCGAAGGATCCGAGGAGATAGACTTTCACCTCGCGCTTGGCACGACGATCACGAGGGATCCGAGCGTGCTGCATAAAAGAAAGGACAGACGCCGCCTGGAGATCACCGAGCCGCCTTGAATCGCGCGGCAAATGAAATCCCCGTTGCTCTCGGACCGCGGAAACTGTCCCTTCCGGCGACTCGTAGGTGGAAACTCGGATCTCGATGCTCGCGTACCGATCGACCACAGAAGCAACCGCCTCTCTCAAGCGCTTCGAGCTTCGTTCTCCCTTCGTTTCCTCGTCCCTCCGTTTTAACTCCCTTTCGTTCTCTTTCTCTTTATCCGTTCTTTCGAGCCATTCTCCGCCTTTATTAACCCTGCGAGCTGAACGTGTTCACCTCCCGACTACGATGATACCGCAAATATTTGCCCATCGACTTTACGCCATTCCTGCACGGCCGAGAAACAGGTCGCTGCCCTTTATAAACATTTAACGCCATCACCGGGAATTTCTTGCTGGGTTAAGTTATATTGGAACGGACTGAACGGTGTTACGCAGTGGTACGCGCTTATGAGGGGAAATTTACGAGGTCAGAATCGTTGGTAGAGTCGGAGTAAAGGTAGAACATCGATTTTTATATGAGAATTTATCGAAATTATGAAGATACTTTTGAAATTTCCTCAAATTTCATAAAGTTGTAGAATTTAGATAGAAGATACGTTTTATAAGCGTGGAATTTCGATAACGTGAAATGTTTGGAAAAAAGAAATTGAGGAAAATGGAGCAATTTGTTAGAAATTTCAATCCCTTAACGATAGCGTAGACGAAACGCAATTTCGCGAGCATCCAACCAGCCTCGTCATTTCATCTCCTGTTATCCGATCAGAAATGATAGGAAGAATCCGAATGAGAAGTGGCCGTTTTACGTAACGCTGTGTCGGTTTCGTTATTCGAATCGGCTTGGATTAACCAGCCTCGACCGCAAAACCCTATCAACCGTTGGGCCTCAACCGTTGAATTAAAGCCAGCGACGTAATATCCGCGGACAGTTATGACAATAGCCCGTGATTCGTGTTAGAGTTAGAGTTAGAATTGAGGAACGTGATCGAGCGATGAGCGCTCAGACATCGCTCGATTACGTACAAGAGATAGTATTAATTACCCCTTAATTGCATCGCGACGATTCCAGGGATTGTAATTTAAAGGAAATCGCGGTATCGTACCGCAACGAGGATTCTACGTTCGTTAAAACGAAGCGGAGAGTAATTACGTTAATTTCAATCGAATCATGGATTACCGGTGATTGCTATACCGTTTGGTACAGATGAAGTCACTTGCGTGGCTGTTTGATGAAACGGTGTATGTGGAAAATATTTGAAAGGAATTCTTCTCAATGGTACGATACTTCTTATTAAATGTAAAAACATTAACTCGATATTTTTGTAGTTTAATTTATTACTTGAAGTCGCCACATCCTAATGGCGACAGACAGGATGGAAAAATGTCAAATGCCATAGAAAATTAGATTTTCATAGAAAAAAGAATGTAGCAGTATAAAATGGCAATTTCGCGGTTCACTGAACCGTACTGCCTTCGTAATTGGACCACCAACAGCTGTTTCCAACGTAGTCCAAATCCTTGGTCCGAACAGCAGGAAAAATTCTTTCTCTGGACTGCAGAACGCTTGAACAAGGACGCGGCATCTATCACCGGCGAATAATTAATCGAGGCCACCATTCAGGTAACGTTAATCTTTGCTAATAAGAAGACACGCGGGTTTATCGATGCATACGATGCAACTCGTCTGCATTATTAATCAACATCCACGAAGTCGAGGCAATTCGAGACGGAGAGACAAGCGGAATCGTGATAAATCGCGAGGCAGCTCGGAGTTCGAGGTCGTAGACGAGAATAGACAACGCCTTGATTCGAATTACGGTCAACTAGAAATTTTGAGAGATACTCGGAAAGGTCGAGGTTACGATAGACTATCTTTTACATCGCTCGAGTTGGCATACCGTTTAACACAGCGATAAGATAAGTGACTTTCCAAAAAAAAGAGGAAATAATCGTGTGACCATAGTTTTTTCTTCTTCTTATCTCGGCGTATATACGAAAAAACGATGCGAAAGTGCCACATTCTTCGTCAAATTGTTAGGTGTTACGACTAATTATTTTCACGTTTCATATTTCTCCGCAAACCGTATCGTTCGGCTGGAATCCATCTTGATAACACCGTGAGGATAACTGGAATAGTTCAGAACGAAGCGCGAGCTACCGGTGCTCGCGAGCCTCGCGTGGAACTATGCGCTATACCTCTGGCTAATTCTCTCGAGCAAACGCGCCGGGTAATTAAGCTACGCGCTAATTAATCGAGAACGAACGCAACGAAACAGGGGTAGGGGAAGAACGATGTCTCGAGGCAGGAACGATCGCATCTTTATGTCTTACTTTAGGCTAAGTGGTCTCGACTAGTACGGTCGTTAGCGAGGCATTTGCATTTTTAAGCGACAGTAAATGCGCAATAATGTCGGATTCCTGGAATGAAATCCTTGGACGATCTAAAAACTAACGTGGGGACTTTGTTAACTTTAGTGCAGATGAAGAACTGCCATGTAAAACGGTGATTATTGTTCTTTGTCTTTTTATCACACGTTCGAAGCTTCAGTGGGGACATGCACATTTATGCAAATTATTTTTATTTTGCTAACGTTCTTAATTGCTTTTACTCGCTTATGCTGACTTTTTTTTATTGCATCAAAAGTCTCCTTATGATAATACAATACATTTACAAGATATAAATTTCATCCGCGATTTTGTACAGAAAAATATGAAAATCGCCCGCGGCTGGAGGGTTAATACAATCTACAATCATTCTCCAACACACTCATCTTCCCTTACCACTCTACATCATCCCCCGAGCTATCCCAAAAACCCACGTGCGCAATAACCCAGCCCCTCCCTCCATTTATCAATCCTAATTCCTACTCTCCACTATCTGCAACCTCGCCCATCGGCCGCAACAGGAAACGAGCCGCTAACGGAACCCTTAATAAATCCAAACATGTGTGCGGAATCCAATCCGTTCGCTGCAACTCTCCGCGGCTTTGATAGTAACATAGTTTAGCCACGGATCCAATAAGCAAGAAGGAGGAGGTCGATAGATTCGAGTGATAAAGACCGTAAAAGCTTGGTTAGGGGCGCATTGTGCGTGTCGCCGCGGCGGACAGCACAGTAAGCGCGTTCTGTCAGCGGCGTGCGAGCGGGCGCGCGCGCGTTTAGCAAGCGGAACGCGCGGTGCCTTTTGCAAACGGCAGCCGGCGGCGCACGCTCGCGTGGGTGGAAACGGGCTCGCTTTGCAACCGTTCCGTAACAGGCTAACTTCATGCAAATCAGAGGGGACACGATGGAAAGGACTTGTACCGCGCTATCGTCCCGTTTCTTCTAACCTCGCTGCCGCTCTCAAAGCTCCACCAGCGGTACAGAACGCCACCACGAGCTTTCCTTGTTCCTAGACGGTTCTTTCGAGTTCATTTGGTGAACCGTTGGTGAAACGAATCGAGAAGATAGATTAGGGAATCTTGTAGCGGAACTTTGTTCGATGATAACTAGAGTTATGCTATCTGACTCCTTGTACAGCGGCAAAAGTGGGAAATAACGGTAAATGGGGAGTTTCAATGAATTTCCAATTCGATTAATCGTTCCGAATTAGATTCTTCTTTATTAAAAAGAGAGATCTTTACCATACATCTTGAAAAGAAAGATCTCTCTCTGTCGAGAATTAGATCTTCTCAATTGCTATTTTACTGCCAAAACTGTCAAAACTGAAAATTTGTTGGCAAATATTTCATCATGGTTCCATTTATTTCTTTCTATAGCATAGAAAGAAGGACTAAGTTTGGAAAGTTGTGGGATTCTTGTGCAACTAATCGGAGAAAAGAAAGGTTGAGGCCGGCCATTGAAATTTTTATATGTAACATCTTAGGATAGAGAAAGTTGATTTTACAAATTAACAAGATGTTTGTAGCATGTTTGCGTTTAAAGGGTAACCAGTAGAACCTACAATTAGTAGAGTCAATAATCTACTTGTCTAATCTTCAAACTCACGCAAACTGTCTCCACTTATTAGCTTACCCTATCGAACATAGAGTTACAATTTCTCAGATCCAATCAACCGATCTACTACCTTCCAGGACTGATCCTAACATCGTAAAATACTATCGGGGACGATCGTTAAATTTCAAATACCAATCGATCAATTAACCAACGTCAAACCTGCCAATAGAAACATCATATTCTAACTTTCTCCAAACAGATCTTCAACAACGTCGACCACCCATCAGAAGCCACCTGGAGATGTTTACGTTTCCCAATACAGTTTCCAAAATATACTTTCTCGACCATCGAACGAATCGACGATTCAACTGCTTCGCTACATCGTTGACCCCTTTTCGCCAGGACACTTGGGGTCGACGATGGAAACGTCATCGGGTCGACGATCCTCGGTTCACGACGCGAGGTTATCCGCTTCCAGGTTGCAGGAAGCATTAACGTCACGGGCGCCGATCAACCGACCAGTCCAAGGAACACGGCACACTTGCACCGCGCACCAACGCAAACACACGCTTCCGTGCGCAAACACCGAGCGGACAGCGGCTGCCGACTAACAGCAGTCAGCTTCTATGAACTTTCATTTTCATTTTTCCGCGAGATAGTGACACGTGGAAATTTTCGACAAGTTTTCTGATAAGAATCGACGAGTAACGTATTTTATTTAGGCTACGAACGTTTCACGCTTGAAAATCTTTTTTTAAAGATTTGAGGAAGTGGAGGAGAAGTGGAAGTGGGGGAAGGGACGAAGATTCTATCGGAAGAAAAGAAAGATATTTAGTTCGATACCTTCATAGTCATTTTTCTATGAAAGAGACACACGTGGGAATTTTCGACAAATTTTTTGGGAAAGATTGGTACGAACGATATATACCGTATTTACATTATGAACTTTCACAAGTGGAAGAAGCTTTCAGCATTTTTGGAGATTCTACGACTGAGGGTGAGGTAAGATAAAGATGCCATGGAACGAAAAGGGAGATGGATGCTTCGTGTCACTGGTAAAGCGGTATTGGTTCGATGTAGTGTTCTCGACTACGTCCAAGTCAGCGCTAGACAAGACGGCAAATATTGATCCTCGGACGACTTCGCTTCTATGGTTCCTATATACTCTCCCTATCGACTTTTCGCCGTGGAAAAATTCTTTCGAAGAATAGAGTACTGGGAACCTTACGATTTTGTTTCCCGCATTGCGTATTCGTGTACTTAGTATTTACATAAAGTTTGTCGTAAGAATGCCATACCAAGAGTCTACTACCTTCTTGATTCTACAGTTGGACAGTAGTAAGCCTCGATGTTCTATACCAGATGATCGCAATAATATACAGTTACGTTCAGAATACATACGTCGTAATCGCCTTTCCACACACTCTGTACAATGTCTGTAGGTCATGAAAATAGACCAAGGTAAAAACAAGTGGAACGTTAGTTTCTCTACGGGGCAAGTGGCTCGGACAAGGGTGACCTTTAATTGCGATATGCCAGGCACGATGATGAGCCGAAAGATGGCGAACTATCGGGATGGTTTCGCGCATGGAAACGGGTCTGTTCGCACCAGGGGGGTATCCTTTCGTCGTAGCAGGGTCTCGATTGAGCCGTCTAGATGGACGTCTCGACACACCGGGACGTCTGAACGGTCTTTAATGAAGAAAGACATCCAGTGTCGTGGTGGCTGACGGACTACAAGCGTTGCTAACACGCCGCTAATCCTTCCTTATCCTTTCCTTCCTCGTCCTTTGCCTCTATCCTTCCTTGGTACTTCTTCTCCACGTCCTTTCATCCCGTTGTGTCGCTTCTCTCCTCGCCAGACTTTCCATAGAACGGCGTTCAACCCGGGCTGACTCGGGTTCTCGGCTTTCTTTGCCAAAGAAACCGGTGAAGTGCGATCAACTGGTCGCCGGGTGCTTTCTACCGGTCACGCCGGCCACCAGCGTGAGAGAAAAAGAAGAGAGAAGAGAGTCATCGTCGTTGAGTAAAAAGCGCGAGTATCTTATTGCACGCGAGAGAGAAGAGGAGGATCGTCCTTCGACGAAAACTGCTTTCGCCCGGGACGGATTCAATCAACTTTTTCAATCGGCCACCGGTCTTTATTAACAGGTTCGTTTAACCTTGCTCTTCCGGTCTCCTTTGAAGCCTCACAACAAGACCCACCGCTGGTCAAGTAGTTTTCTCGAGTGCAGTAAGATGGAAAAATCTGTATCTCTGCGATTCCCTCCTCTTTCAAACATTTCCAGGTCCTAACAGCACGTACGTTGCATGGAAGATTATCGACGGACTCAGCGTCAAAGGGCGAGACCGAAACCTTGAGTTGCTCGGCCATAATCGGAATTACTAAACGCGCGTGACCTGCTTGTAAAATGGTTTACGATCACGTGACGGTGGTCACTGAAAATTGAATGGCGAGAACATTTGAGTCAAGGCTAAGGTAACCTTAAGGAAACGTACAGGCTGGGCAGAAATCGCAAGAAACTAGAAACGTTCGAGTAAAATTTCTAAATTTAACTTCTTCGAGAACGAAGTCATAAAAAGACAAGGTTTCATACCAAAGTTTGTGCTTATTCCTTCACATAGAACCACTCTATTCCAGATGTATTATTCTTCGATCTTACTGCTTCCTATGATTAATTTGCTAAAAGTCAGTACACGAACGCTTCCCAATTACTTAATTTTTACAAAGGATCCTAACAGAACTAACAAACCCACGAAACTCGAGATTACCAAATTGCGGTATGCGATACTACATGACCCATCATCGTACATAAGCACAGCGTGCTACTTGGACATCGCGTTTCCTCTATCCTGAGGGCTTCAATCACAGCAACGGAACCGGGTCCATAAATTTGTCAGGCGGGTTAGCGGCATGGTTGGCGCACGATGATCGTGCAACTCGCGGGGACGACGACATGGAAAATGTCATCCTCGTGGCGGAAGAGGAGTCTCGACCGTGGGATGTGGGTCACAGGGTTCGTCGAGTGTGATCGTCTTGGAAAAAGCGAAGAAACGCGATGGATGCCACGTCGGTGATCGCCACACGACACCGTGTTCGCGTCACCGATGTAATGACCGCCCATTACTTAATATCCGTGACTGCACACGGGGTAGTCCGTGATTTTCAGACCTCGTGCACGAACGACGCGTCGTCGTTGACACGATATATCCGCTGGCAGTGTGTTTGCGACGGCAGTCGATCACATCTTGGCTCCCAGCCAGGCGTTCGTTCGAAACATCTTATCTCCTTTCGAGAAGAATCGAATCTTTGGCAAGTTCGATAACCAACGCTGCGTTATCTGTGACGCGTTCGTATCGCACGAAGACCACGGGGAACACGACAACTTTAACTTACTTTTTCTAAGGAAGCATTTTTAAAATAGCATGTTGTCAATTAATTATGTTACCAATAACATTCTTGCCCGAATAATTATACCTTCTAAAACAAATTGTCAACGATATATTCGGACCTAACAAATTCTTTCCATTTGTAGCTACATTGTATTAAAATATCCCTTGGTAGTTCTTAAAATATTTTCCTGTGATCTTCGTATTATACGCGCGTCGCTATTAGAAAGTGGCAAACAAAAATTCTTAATCTTCCGATATTCGATAACCGATAGGACACTGGCAAATACGATCGAACCTTGGTGAACTGAAATAGTACGGAGCTACGCGAAGAAGTTGCACAAGTATGGCAACTTTTCGCTTCGATCGCGTTCTCCACGAACATTTGCGTAGAGCGCGCGGGTACATTCGTGATCGATCGTCGTGATTCATCGGAGTTCTTTGGAACGAATATGGGTTACACGGAGCCGCATGGTCGTGCCATGGAAATAGAATCACGCAACGCTTGTCCTAAATCCGAAGCATGTCGTTCTTCACTGCGAAACACACGAAACCTACGGAGCCCGGTGGGTAAGGCAACGAGCGGCCTGGTCGACCATTAATCGACCGTATCCTTTAATCCCTCAGACGTGTACAGCCGTAACCGTTCGTGGCAGAAGAAACGCCGCCTCGAACCTTCCCTTTGTTCCAACTCTAGACTTCCGTACCGCGCCGAGAATACCACCGTGAATTTGTACTCGATTCGAGTTTCTACGAGTTCCACGACTTTACCACGGTGCGAACGAGAATTCTCCTTCGATCGAGGAAATTAGATCGCGTCGAATTTAATTGGCACTCGTAATTCGTTCAACGATTAATCGTTTGTCGGTGTTGGAAATACTAGAAGATATTATTTAAAAACAAGAAATATGAAACATTTTTATCCGTTTACAGAGAACATATAACTCAATCATGGAAATCATAGAAAAAAATAAAGCACTTTTTAAATTAATCTGTATTCGTATTTTCACTGGATTCAAACAGTGCTAACGCGATTGTAAACTACTGATTTCCAGCGAGTGAATTTCGATTACCGATGTATTTTCAACGTATTCACCGAAGCAGCCGTGAAAAAGTTGTCGAGCGTGTTTGTTCGATACATTTATGCGGTAGTCGCGCGTCCCAGCCTCGCGTATACATACGCGTAACGTGATAAATTTTCGAGCCAAACGAATAACGAGCGTAACGTTCCGACGAACGAGAGGAAAAAATTAATTAATGCTTCACCGTTCTTTATCGTGTCGTTGGTCATTCGCCGTGAAATTCATATAGGTTTAATAATTCGGGCGCGCTTCGAGCGCTTAAAACCAAGTGAAGTCCGCTTGAAAATGTTTTATCAACTCACCCTTCAAAAATAAATCATTCTCGTTATTGTACAATAGCCGCCGTTTTTATGACGATTCCTATATAATAATTTCTCAAATTTTATTCGTGCGTCTAATAAAACCACGTTTGAATTTCTGTCAAAAAAATTGTGAATTTTACCAGTTTTATGAGATAATTAATTTTCAATAATTGCTCAAATACGGCAATTCGCTCCAACACCACGTTCAATTAAAAGCAAAAGAAGCTTTTAAATTCCAATTTAAACAGCTGAAAATTCCACTACTTCCTCAACCTCTCACAACCGTTCATTTCATTCCGTTCGATACCTTTCGTGCCTCGATTGAAATCCTACGTTTGAGGCGGTTCTCACAGCTGTCCGTTTAATTTGTATCTTCACAAATCACTGACAGAGTACAAAACCAGTTGCCGCGTGAAACGACAAACGAGCTTCCCGCAGTTACGCTCGAATCGTCGCTTAATTCGCTAATTTTCACCGTGCAGCCCCAAATGAACCGCACAATCAGCCTGTCCCTGATCCGAGTGTCCGGATACGAACAACAATCGACAGATGTAACCGCTGTCTCGACCTCGTCGATGACGTGAACCATTAATTACCGGAAACGTGACCCGCTGGTTGGTGACACGCGCTGCACGGCTCATGTGCATCGGGTGCAGCGAGAGAAGATATCGTCGTATCACGAGCATCACGAAAGAACGTCGACTCGAGCAGGGCGTCGAGACTACGAGTCTCTCTCTGACCAATCACTTTCTCTCCGCGAACACGTCCGCCCGATTCTCATCTGATTCGACCGAATCCTGCCAGGGGCAAAACTTTGCATCCTCGGAATATTCATAGTCGTAAACTTTTCAAATTCCGTGGGACATTTTGAGGATGTTCTTCGACGTTCGTTGGAAAGGAAGATTGTGAATGGTTGTAATAGAAGGGAAATTAAGAACTGGCATTACCGGTATCTACTAATTGTCAAATTATTAAATCGAATAATCAATGGATTCGCAGCAAAAGAAGGTGTGAGAGTGGAAGAAGTTCAACTTAAAGTGAATAGCCGGACGACGAGCCAGAGACCAGGAAGATTTCGAGTTACTGTTCTGGAATATCGCAAAGTGTCGAGTGGTGTAACATCTGAAAAAAGTATCCTGTTAAGATACTCGGTAGTTTTGTGAAAGCGGTAGTTTCCGCGAATGCTTTCTCCCTCGTGTATCGCAATTTCGAGGATTCGTATAAACCGAGCCAACAGCTGCTTACGACTCAGTCGCGAGATTCACAACAATCTTTTGGACAGTTTCATGGAAACGTCCGTAGTTGATAAATCCTCGCTGATTTCCAGTGTTTTCTGTTATACGTTAAGAGATTATTTACCGACAGTTTACGAATAAACCAACTTCTCGACGATTTCATCCTTGTCGAGGATAAATTGTCTCTTAGCGATAATTACGATCGTTTATACGAAGACTAAAACAGTTTTCTCATGTTGCTGATTGAGCATCTCTTAAGACCATCGAAATTTCTCCCGTATTTCGAAACATATCTTTACAAATTTTTCAAATTTCATAAAAGATGTGAAAGTTCTCAACTGAACTTTACCGAACCCGAACATCTTTATGTTTTCTTCGTAATATTCGTAACAAAATACAAGTTTCTTATATCAAAAGCAAAAAAGCCGATAGCCTTGAAAATTGTGAAACTTTCTCGCTCTCCTAACAGTCCATCTATATACGAAATACGAATAATTCTTGGAATCTTTCCTATCTAGTAACGAATTTTTATCTCGAATATTCGTGGATTCTTAATCATAGCATTCGTCCTTTCGTATTCGCAGTCGAATTTGTACCGTCCGATTTCAAACATACATAAAAACAAGTATTCGTAAATCCGTTGCGAAACATCACGTAACGCGTATCATTGCCACATTGATCGGACTCTTCCCATTCAACATAATCGCATAAACATTATCGATTTCGATTTCACCGTGCTGTACCAGCGTGCCAGTAACCGAGGATCGCTATTAAATCGCATCGCCGCGTTCAATAGAGGCGAAACCGCGTTCAATAACGTTATCAAGCGACGAGATTCGCTCGCGACGGGCCAGGTACCTTTCTAGTTTCTTTATTAGCATCGTGTGCCGGCTATTTAAATATGGAAGATATTGAATAAGCCGGTTACGTTCTCGAGTGTCGGATAAAGGATCGTTTCTTCGTTGAACCGTGTCCGATCGCCAGTTCGCCGATCGAATCTCATGGGCGATCCTTTGCAAAACGAGAAAAAGAGAACGAGAGGAGAGAGAAAGGGAGAAAGAAGGCTCCGCCACGGGATTATTCCGCGTGACTTCCGATCGGAATATAGTTTAGCGGGCCATTCTTTTCACTCGGTGACTTTCGCCGTGCCGCGGAGAACGAGCAGAGCAATTTCTTCTTCCCGATGATCGCGGCCCCCAGGCACACCGATAATAAGGTGTCAACGTTCACGAACCCCTAGTCTCGTGTCAGACAACCGTTTCCGGGTTATGCTCGTGCGAACCCAAACAACCGTACCCTGCTATATTCGTCCGAGGATTGCGGTCGATCGCTCTTCGCTGACCTCCAACAATGAACCCGATCGATTTGGAGCGAGACTGTTGTGACGTTCAACTTAATATTCAGACCACTCTTCGGTGTTGATTCAGTGCTGTGTGCCGTTTGAATTTCTGAACGGATATTCTCCACGAACTGCTCAAGCATGCACGAACAAACCGCGTTTTAAAGATTTGTATTTCCGCAAATTTTGAGTTACAAAGGCAAATATAAAGAATACGCGAGATATTCCAATCTTTCCAGTACCAACCAATGCGAAATAATTTGGTCGCGTCGATCGAAATTATTGCTTTCCTCCCATTTACCTGCATGGCTTTCTGTCTAAAATTTAATGAGAATTAACGACACGAACGCCGCTCCCTTTTGTATCGATCCGTTACTAAATTGTTGGACACTTAAGAGCGAAAGTGGGATCGAAAACACGTAATACCGTGAACATCGACGTAACACCGTGAACGTATTACAAGCTAGAATATCGAAGAAGCAATAATCCAGCTCGTAAGTCCCCTCATGAAATCCAAACCGTGTTTTTCTCCTCGACGAACGCTACAATCTTCGCCGATACGAGGACAATGCTTACCGGTGCCGCGAAGCTGCGAAACGATCGCCTCGAAATGACATGTAATTTTCCAATACGTAACAGATTATCCGCGGCCAATTATCGGTAAGTTATCGGCACCTAATCGGCGATAATCGTAGGTAACGATGTTTCGACTGGCATTTGTCCTTTTTCTTAAAATGTAGGATCGAGGGACCAGAGGGTTTCTCGAAAACAGGCTGGTCATTAATATTTCCCGAGTGTTTGAAACGAGCAACACCCGATACCCACCACTTGGAACGTATAAGATTACAATCCTCTCTCTCGCTACGGTACCTGACTACCGTTAAATATATGTTTTACAACGTGTTCGGAACGCACGATTCTCTTTGTCGCTCTTTCGAGTTCCTCGTCGCAAAGCGAGCAAAGAATCGTCGTCGTCGGCGGTGGTATAGAAAGGAGAACTGGTCGATTGAGAAGCGAACGCGTTATGTGTCCTGTCGACGGGACGATCCGGGCGAGATCGACTTTCAAGGTCGTCGAGTTTCCCGCGAGAATTCAATGCCAGGCATACGGGACATTGCCGTTGACTAACGAGCAATTAAATTTCGCGGTTTACGCACCACGCGAGCTGCGGTGAACCACATCCACCCGGGTGCGTTCCAAGATCGCGAGTCACGCGAGTCAATCGGATCGTTCCTTATGGCAGATCGATATCGAGGGCCGACACGATTTTCTCTGTCTCTGACAATGTTAGAATAAATGGATTAAAATTTTTAATCCCATTGATTGATTGATTGATTGATTGATTGATTGATTGATTGATTGATTGATTGATTGATGGTTAAGATCGGATTTTAGTCGAAATTTAATTAACTTCTATTTGTATTAAGCGAAGACTGTCAACGAGTAAAACTGATTGATACTAGACCCCAGGGCAGATTTGAATATTATTTGCACGATGAAGAGAATTTGAATAGGTCGTTTATGTAATTGGCAATTACACTGACGAATTTGTCAGAACAATTGAATAGACAGATTCTTAGGAGAGCAGCTACGTTGCATGCATTTCGTTCTTCGCGTATTTCGTTCGAACATAATCGTTGATTATAATCGTACATCGGTCGTAGGAAAGTTTCATTCCTAATCATGATCGTTGAAGTATTTGCTAATCCTAATCGCCAACCGTTAATTGCATTAAACATTGTCCAATGCTGGACATTTCTCGCGTATTTGCGTATAAAACTAAATGCCTCTAGGATTCACAGCAACCTGTAAGAAAGAATTTCTCAAGACCAGAATCATCGGGGAATGAACAGAAAGCTCCTTCGACGCTACGTTTCACACCAAATGCCTCCTCAGTGTCCAATAAAACGAAGAAGCTCCGATCTTCTTTATACTCTTTATACTCTTCGATATACGCAGCAAATAATACATACTCTGAGAATAGCGTGCGGTTCTAAACGCACGCGGAACTCAACGAGGCGTCCGTGGCACGGCTGTTTAATGGCGACGATGGTGGCAGCGACGGCGTAAAACCGTCATTACCGCCAATTACAATAAATCCCGCACAGTATTCCGCTTATCGTTTTTCCACGCGGAGGCGCGGCTTAATCTATAATCCGGCCGATGTAACGGGTTCGCGATGCCTATGCGCAGCTCGAAAACCGAACAAGGACGGAGAGGAAGGAAAACGGAGAAGAGCAGAGGCTGGGTGGGTGCGTGCGTGCGTGCGTGGCGTGCACGCGGACACGGCCGATCATTTTCCTCGGCTACACTTTCACGACTGATGATCGGGTAGCGTTTCAGCGGCGATCGACTCTGTCGACTGGTCAGATTTACGCCACCCCGTGTGCGTACGTGCCACGGAACCACGCTGCCGGCCACTCTCGGCCCACTGCACGCTCTAATGCCAGTGCAAACGCGCCCACCTATTGCCTACCTGTGGCTATTGCCTCACGCGAACCAAACACACGCTTCCCATCGCATCGAGTCTCAGCCCTGGGGACAAGTGGAACGTACTTATCCACCACTTCCGGGACCTTTCGCCCTGTATCGCTATAAGATAGCGGAAAAATTCGTGGTAAATGCATGGAAAACTTAAATTATCACTTTTTACTCTCGTATCTGTAGTGCTTTCCCTAGGTAAAATGTCTTATTGGAGGATATAAGTCTTTCTGTATAATTGCAACGAATGTCCAGAGGTATTCAAAAGTAACCTTCAGCCTTTAGCGCTTAGATATGGTACTGTGGAAAAATACAAAGATCGACTGCAATTATCTACGATCTTAGGTAAAATTTGGTAGCTAATCTCAATCGTAAACGTTCAGTTCAGTTGCTTCGACATTGAATGTCAAGGTTCACTGAATAGTTAACGAAATCCAGGGGTTGTTTTAATTACGAAGAAAAATCCCCCGTCCAATGGAGAATCCTCGAAAGCTCGTTCGATTGTCAGTGCACGGCACTTCCAGAGTTCACTCAATGATTTGTGGCGGGACGTGCACGACGCATCGTGGTCCGGATAAATCACGTCCGATATAATTAATGAGCACAAGCTACAATTCCCATACACACCTCTGGCGGGACCGCCTTAACAAGTACCTCGACGAAGTCAACCCAACCTAAACCTAATCAGGTATACAGCAGAGTGACACAAGCGAGAGTGACAGAGTGACAACAGGTCATGCCGACGACAGAATTATTCTACTCGCGGAGAAGTTATGTAGGTATCTAGGTGAGAGGCGCCGCGCGTGTTCCCGTGTAACCACGACAATATTTCAGAAAAAATGCGCTCTGATCGCACTGTCGTCTAATAATCGGAGCACCGCCCGAACGCTATTATTCCCTATCGATTATCAAACGATTTGCATAGCGCGGAATGCCGTGTCCCTACCCACTTGCAATAAAAGAATTGGAAAGAACGACCGATGAAACGATTCCGAGAGACATTCTCTGGTCGGGGAGTATTGTGTATCGATGGTGATTGTTTCCGGGTGAAAGCGACGTGATTTTTAAAACGACTGCATTGTATGGGAGGGTTGGAATCTTTGTGAAAATGAAAGAGACTTTGAGGGGCAGGTACTCTTTGCTGCGTAATTCTTAACTGTAAGTCTTCAACTGTTCTTTAAAAATCTACCTTTTTCCTTCTTTTTAATTGTAGCATCGCAAAAGCAAACCCAGGTTCACGTCCAATATTAGCTCACGCCTTTTCGAACTTCCTAAAATTCCTACCCACATAAACTTGGCACAATATCCATAAAACATCCGGCAGCCTGCCCTAAATCAAACTTTTCGATGGCGCAACGAAGAAAAAGGAAACTAAAAGTCACGCAACCCTTCATCTTCGTTCCAAACTTCAATTACCACGGTCGCGTGGCATTTGCGAGCACGCTCATATTGTCACGTGGTTTACGACCGTTTTTCCACGATCACGAGCAGGCGTGCAACGCTATTGGAGCGCAGCGTGCGACGTGCAACATTATTGCACGCACCTTTCGGCACAGGCGCGGCGTCGTGAAACGCCCAACATCGCCGTTTGTCAACCGTGGCCCGCCGCTAACTCGCGCACGGTATGAGCTCGAATCCAAGTCATGTAGCCACGCCGACTGTCATCGATAAGCCACGATCGATAAACGAGACAAATTCACGGTTATCTCTGCAGAGTTACGCCCACGTGAATTTCAACTGGAGAGACAAAGATCGAAACCGAAGAAATACGGACAAGTTCGCGTGTCTCGTGGTACTTGTAAATTCAACGATTCCGACAGGCAAATCTTCCTGCGTCGTTCTCGAAGGAGCAATCGGATTTTATAATTAATGAAATTGAAGTCGTATAAGACGACGAATTAAAACTAAAAGACAGATGCATTTACCATATTTTTCATTCGTGACTTTCGTGTAAGAAAAACAGCCGCGGTGTTGATTATGACCAATAACATCCTTCTTTCTAACTCCGTACAGTATACGTTCCTAAAATCTGTTTGCCATATAAACAACACTCATATTACACGGTCAATTTTCAACTACCTTTTCGCAAACCCGAAGCAACTTGATCGCCTATCGATCGCTGCATTCCCACAAAACGCCGAATTTCATCAGCTGTACGCGGTGGAATACGCGACGCACGATCGTAGAACTTGGTATCTATCCCACGACAACGGAATGGCCCGTCGTAAATCACGAAGCGACTGCGAAACTGGGCGCCGTAAATCATGAACCAGGTGAAAAAGGCCGCGCACGTTTACCCGTATCCGTGGAAATTACGTTTTAATCATCGGTACAAGTGCATTAAGAGCGACGGTATAAATTACCGAGAGAGGCCGACGTTGCCCGTGGCCGCCTCTCTGTGTGTTGCAATTTGCTTTAGCGGCGTGCTCGCGCGCGCTCACACACGCGGCAACCGTTTGTGGTTTGTATTCAAATGGGAGCTGCACGCTCCTTTTCCGTGCCTTCCACGCCGGTGGTACCGTTAGATTCGATACAACCACCGTCTCGAATCGATGCTATCGGCCCCGGTATCAGGAGAAATCTCGCGTTATGAGTGATTCCTATGTTTGTCCAACGACGATCGCACGAACGCGCGAACGCAAGTAAACAAAGAGCACAATCGAATATCACGGTATAATCGAGTAGTCTACTCACCCCGAGCAGAGACAGTGCGTTCGGTGTTTCACCGTCCACCTCCTGGTCGCGCGTTTCTTCCTCCTTTCCCTCCTCAACGTCGACCAGTGACGGGCTGTCCGGTCCACTAGCCGCCACTTCCGCTATCAGAGTGTCGTTCGAGTCGCACTTGTTCAAATTCGTATCTTCCGTGGTCAGAGTTTCCAGAGACACTGCATCGTTTCTCTGGGGCTTATCGGATACGCAAGATTCTTCTACCGTACACTCTCGATCGTTTATGCAATCTCTAGCATCCTCGTACACGGATGTCCGGCTTCTTCTCAAGTCACTCGTTTCGTTAGGTTCATCCTCGGTTAGTCTTGTCAGAGCTTCGTCGTCAGGGTCCTCGCGATCGTCCTCTTTCGTGGGATTTATCAGAGGATCAGTTGTTGGTAATGTATCAATTGGTAATGGAGTGTCTTCCAAGGTCTCGTCTGGTATCAGATTCGAAGCTTCTTGCGCTTCCACGATCCTGTCGTCCAGATATTCTGACTGTTTCTGTAAGAGAACGTCGAGATCCTCTTGGTGAGACTCGTCCAGGTACCACGAGGTACAGTGTTCGTGACGCTTCTTGTCCGAGGAAGCTTCGTCGCCTTTGGAAAGAGCGCCCTTACACTTCCTCAGGTAACTTTTCACTTTTTTCGTTTTGCTCTTCCTGGTTTCTTGGCTACGTGGTAAGGTCCCACCTTCTGGGTGCTCGCCGGTTTCACCCGTATCTCCGACAATCCGAGATTGCGTGGGATCCACATCGTGGACTGGTTTGGATTTGACATCGGAGATGTCGTCGAAGAAGGAACATGGGTCGTGTTGGTCCGGGGCCAATGTCCAGGTCTCTTCTCGCTCTGGCATACGACGCTCCGCCGGTATTACCTGTGACAGAAAGATTTTGATGCTGAAAATGTTTGTCAGTGTACGTTGGCGTAACATTACGCCTTTCGTGGTCAAATATTTGTTAACGAGAGCTTTCCGGAAGATTTGCAGATCGCGATTCTTTTTGATAAAGGTTAAAGTAAAATTGAGGATGTGGGTTATTTGGAACGTTACTCTTAAGAGGAAGATAAAGTGGCGATAATGTGATGGAGAAAAAGATCGTCTTTGAAATATGAACTAAGAAGTTGATAAATCGATCTTTTCATTCCCTGCAATTTAGAGAAGCGGGTTCCTACTTATCAGAATTGATAAATCGGAGGCAACAGCTATTTGGGATATTGGATACAGGGGAAAGTCTGTTTAGATTAGAGAGGTGGTCTAGAAAAATATGATTTAGTATCTTAATCCACTGACATAAGCTGATTACTCCAAGTTTTCCTCCCTAAAGATCTTGGAAATAAGATTCAACCGTGTATCTTTCAATTTTGTTGTTTCATCATCTATGATTTCTTATGCTATCCCAAGAACGAGGGGTGGCTATTTCAACCAACCGACCCAAGTATTTTTCTCAGAAACAAAAATATTGCCTGTAGCGTCCTTTCCCCAAAATTACTCGTATTATAAATTTCTTTCTTTATTACAAGTCACATCACAGTTATTTGACTCCCCGCCTCGACTGTCGATCGATACCAAAAACTTTCATCGAGTCCCTTACAAGATTACTACATTCATCCCTTGTATCCATATCTGCAGCTCTAAATCCACCGTAGAACACGAAAGAAAGACGAAAGAGTCGCGTAGCTATTGGGAATCGTAGGCAACGTCACGATCAACGGCAGCGATTTCGTAAGCTGAGCTTGCTTCAGAAGCTGATTAATTCTGCGTTGATCTACTATGGGAAAATCAGGAGCTGAACATTGGATAAAAAGGCGAGACGGATCGAAATCGAGCGCAAGCAGCGTGGCGGCGAACGGTCATTCAATTCTATTTCGCAAGAGCGGAGTTCCGCAGTTGGTAGCGGGCGCGGAGGTGCGCCGAGCGTACAACTGTATCAGCGGCTGTCTGCCAACGTTCAGCGCCGCATAAAACAATGGGGCTTATAGTAAATATCGGCGGACGGCGCCGTCGTTGCTAATATTAACCTCGAGCGGTGCATAACGATGATATTTTACGCTACGCTTCAGCACCGCCATAGCTGGACCGTGCCCATAAGATCACGCTGAATACAACTTCCTCGCGTAATATCTCCGATTTCATAATGCACACCGACTTCCTGCTTTCCTGCTTTCTGAAATACAACGTGAATCAGGGGATCCTACGTGAACGTGAGTCACGCTGCGCTGACTTACGAACCCGTGTGCATCCCGGGCCGGACCCTGTTTGCTGGTTCACCGTCCTCTGCACACGCGAGCAACAGATTACGCTTGCTACGAATCGTCCCGTGAAACCTCATCCCTCGCTGTCAGGGATCGCACAAATCTTATCGATGTAACTTGCGACGCGATAAATCCTACGATTTTCGGCGATATATTGATGAAAAAAATTAGCGGACTCTGAGGATTGCAATTTGATGATTTAGGTATGGAAATATGTCTTTGGAAATTTTTTCGAATTTACTAAAAATCTAAAAATTATCTCGTTCGCGATCTGTGTCGCCTTTAAACGTTACATATCACGGGCATTTCACGTGCGCTTATCACGTAAAAGAGAGAAGTAAATTTATACGCATACTCGTAAAACGAATGAAATAAATAAATGAATAAATCAACAGCGGCAAGCGTATTCTTAATTCATAAAGACGCAAACAGACGATAAATCGATGATAGTTTAGAAAATGCGGGACGCATAGATCATCTAACGCATTGGGTCTCGCGCCGCACAAGGAAGCTGAAAAACCGGGGACCGACTATCGTATTTAACGTCATCATCGGTCACCGTCGTGGCGCGAATACATGGTTATCTTTCTCCGTTCATATTTCGTCTGATTTACGCGTCTTCTGCGACTAAATCGATAAGCGGCTCGTCCGCGAGAACATCAATTCTCCTCGGGTCCGCGGCAGCGCGATGGTATTCAATGTAAACGCGGAAACGACCGGCGAATATCTCTTCCTTAATAAGTTTAGCTAACAGAGTTTGCATGTTTTCGCGGTGAGCGAGGCTGGAGTGCGGATCGACAGCGGGGCCGGCTGCTTTTATCGTCCAAGGAGTCTGGAAGCAGCGAGATTCAATCTCTGCGATGACGCGATAGCGAGATGAGGCGTGGGAGCGAGTCGAAGCTAATCTTTCGAGGCAAGCAGCTCATTCAAAGCGCGTGTCTCCTCGGCCGGTTCCCTCTTCACCGAACCCATCAAGAGGGAAAGTTCGTTCGAGCGCGGTCTTCTCGTCGACGCGATCGCTTAGCGCGACGCGCGCAAAAATCGCTAAAGAATATTAAACGGTCCTGCCAACTGTTCTTTGTGAGAAGAGAAAGATTAGAGAACGCAGGCGAGTACCCTTTCTCTCGAACCGACCGCTTCAACGAGCTTCCTGATCGAATTGTTTGGTACACCTTTTCATCTCTCATTTTCTCCCCGTGATTTTCAACTCTGTGTTTATCTTATTACTCGAAGCTGCAGGTGGTAGACATTTAGCGTGCTCGATTTCAAAAGAATAAAAGACGCGAGATCTTCCTTCTCCGCCCCATAATACATAATACAGTAAGTAAAACCTAGTCGTAAGATTCTTCCGCCAGAAGAGTTGGTAAAATATGCGTTTAGCGCAGCGTAAGTACGCAGCATTTCCTCTGCGCATGCGCAGCCTCCGTAGCGATCTACCTGCACAGTTCACGGGTCGCTTTCGCCTTTCCCGAAACCGTTTCCTCGCTGTCGAACTGGCAACTTCGACTAAAAACGTCAGCCTTGACTCGGTGTAGAGTAACGAGCGTAAATTCTTGATCGCTTACGGCATGCCTTCCTTCCGAGAACCGATAATACAAGCCGTGACACGTGAAATCGACGCGATCCATGGCAGTGCTACGCGACTCCGTCGCGACGCCGCTAAATCACCTCTCCGCCGGAACCATGGTCGCAAGACGCGCGTGTACGCGACACAAGTGCAACCAGCACTCCTCTGTACGGAAACCCGTTAAGAAATGGCCGCTTGGCGGTAGTCTCGGTAACGAGAAGTTACCGATCGTCAATGCAACGGGGGTTTATAAATAGGTATACCGGTAACCGCGCTCGTAGCGTTACGCAAACACTCTCGCCAAAAGGGTGTACAGCCGTGGATAATTGCGCAACAATGCTCGACGAGACAATGAAATATCGTGTAATCGTGTACCCAAGAGAAGCTGCCGGTGTTGCGTACACCAGCGTCATCTTTTCACCGTGTCGTGTCGCTTAAGTACGCTCGACGCAACGTGTTTCCTGAACTCACGAACGTACGGTAAATAGGAACGCGTATGTTCCTGTAACCAAGAAGAATGTTTTAAGGGCTAAGATCTTTCGGTATCGCGAAGTAATTGAAATACGAAACTAGGAAGAGATCAAAGATTTTATTGCCATTACTAAAGATGGTAACTTTATATGTGTACGGAAAATTTAGAAAGCCCATCACTTGTTCCAAATGGTAAATAATGTTGAACGATTGTCAACATTGTTAAATCTAACAAACTAATCTGACAATTTTCAAAATTTAAATCATGGTATAAACATGATTCGATTCAACGACTTTCCAAATTGTAAGAAGAATTTCTCATGGATTAACACACGACATAACCTGAAATAATGCACTTTATCGCTCGATAAACTTAGGAACATATTCCGCTACGTACATTCAGTTTCCGCGCGAAGGTATAAAATCTTCATAGTCCATAATCCAAGAGCCTCCATAATACTGTATATCGAACGTCTGCCCTTTTAACAAGTCTACTTGTAAACCTTTTTCTCCGTCAACTTACGAGTACGATCCTCGAAACGGTAAGCCGAGTGTGACGAGCTTAACGTCCAACGGATGAGCAACAAAAAGCCAAGCAAACGCCTGTCAACGGAGCGATCTACAGGCGATTTGCACGCGAAATTAATTCCTCGGGGTCGGACGGGTTCTTAGGAGTAGCCAGAGAATTTCCAGATAACACCGCGTAGCCAGTGAAGAAGGGCTCGATTAATCTTGGCTCGCCCACCCCCGCATGCAATGGCGATGCAACTCAAAGTCCGGTTCCTCGCGAGGCGTCCACTCGCTAGGCGACAATGTTAATTGGCCCGAGAGTAATTTATACATC
Source organism: Bombus vosnesenskii (assembly GCF_011952255.1). Taxonomy (NCBI): domain Eukaryota; kingdom Metazoa; phylum Arthropoda; class Insecta; order Hymenoptera; family Apidae; genus Bombus; species Bombus vosnesenskii. The sequence continues at coordinate 2,384,205 of NW_022882960.1, forward strand.
GGTACCCTATCTGTCGCCCAGAGGCCGGCGAAGCGGAATGGATTGCGTTAGGAAACAGAGAGGAGCGTCGCGGACGACTTGTTCGTAAATCACGCGCAGCCTGCGACGTATGAAGAAACCTCCTCCGGGACTCGAGGCGAGCCCACCTCGCGAACCAGCCGAGCCAACACGCGGTTCTGTCGCGTGGGTCTCCGTAATTCACGATCGATCGTATTTAGGTCGTTTCGATCGTCTATCGACCTGTGGTGGATCTGTCTTTCCAACAATGGAACGTTGATTTGAAAAGATACGACTGTTTGTTAGCGAGGAAAATTTTCCTTTGATCTCAACCTGTTAACTGGATTCTCTTACAAACGTAAAATGTAATAAAAGCACATAAATTTTACTTGGATTCGTTTTGTCTTTGCAGACGTAAATATGAAACGAGAACAACGGTTAATTCGAAATATTTAAAAAATTACTCTTTAAAAAATGTAGAACGTTGCTGAAACGTAAGCAAATATACGTACACGCGGAAAATGTGGATGGAAAAGGTTGTATAATTTCTTCGTAAAAGAAATGCCGTAGAAGGCGTCTTGTAGCAGAGCACTCCCTTAATTTGGTAGAAGCGGTCATTGGAACTATCCTTTCGTTTCCTCGAATTATCCTTTCCCGACCGTTGAGAATTAGTTCTAGCTCTTTTCTTTCACATTTCGTATGATTTACGTCTTACGCGGGGTATGCGTTTTGCCTCTGAGCGAAAGAGAAAGCAAGCTGTCGTTAAGGAATGCGTAACAAGTAAAATTGTCAATAAGCAAATTGCAACCTTAGGAGGCGTTTGCAAAAGGAAACTCTCGGAACTAGTTTACAAAACTAAATACATAGGTGAACGGACAGATTCGACGAGGAAGAAAAAGGTTTACAGGAGAAACTTTCTCAACCGAAATGCAAACGTGTACCGAAACGTTTAAAAAAAAATATTAAATTCGATGATTTTGTAATATGGCTTCGGATTTCGATCTTGACTCTACGAATTGGCTTCCCTCTTCGTTCCAGCTTAATGACAAATCCGATGGAATGTAAATACCCAGAAGCGTGAAACAGGCTTCTCGAAGCAGGATCGTTAATCAGAATTACGCTTCACTGAGAGAACATGAGATTCTTGCACAGTCATTCGACTTTACTATGCACGTTTTCAAAAATCTTAGGGTGTCTACTATATAAATACCTGTCGTTTCTCATCATTAATTTAAATCCCTTCTAAAACTGTTAAACTGTGACTAATGATCGGTACTATGTGACGATGAAACGAGTAAAAAGAAATCTGGGTGAAATAAAAAATTCTACAGGTAATGTGGACACATTAGAAGGAAACGTGGTCCATGTAGTTTGAAGGATGGAATCTTTAGTATGGCGTACGTAAGAAGGGAGATTTTAAGATATGCGAATGAGCTTCGCGACATAAAGTAGAATTGCTAAGACAAGTTAAATCGTTTGATAGATGGGAAAGACAGATGCGATTAACGAGACAAGCTTTAACTGTTGTTTGACTGCAGTTTAAACAGAAGTTTAAGCGAAATTCGACTAAACATTTGCATACGCCGAATTCTCATAGAGTCGATACATAAAGATCGAGCTCTAACATATTTTATTCTTGACCTAAATGTATTTCATCCAGAATTGTTCAAGTTCACTTGTCCTAATCCATCGATTCTATGATAATTATTCACTTTCGACATCGGTGAAATTTCAATTCACAAAATTACAATCGTATTTCCCTGAAATTACACTTTCAATTCTCGTAACCAAAACGCCCGAAACGGATGGCATAATCAACAACAATTAGTTCACGCAAACGATCGAAATAAGCAAATTACCAAATTAGTATGCCTGTTTAACACCATTTCGCGTTTTAACCGACCAACAAGGTTCTCGATGAAATTATGCCTGCGTTGATTTTAATGGCCAGCGATCGGACCCCGTATCGAGGCTTTCGAGTAACTCGAGCGTGAAACCCCGTGAAATTCAAGCTTAAATTTCACCCAGAAGACCATTCACGTCTCCGCGTCGTTGATCGTCATGAAATAAGGTTATTGAGATATAATCGGGGTCAGCTAAGGCGAGATATAGAGAGAATCACTGGTAGACACGGATGACCGCGAGCTATATCGACGTCTCCGTTCGCGTTTTACGTCCGTCCAAGAGAGAAATTTTGGTTAAGAAAAAACAGGCCGCGCGGGTGGCCAGTGTGTCGCCAGGACTTTCGTTTCATCTTCTTCTACGTTAATTTCGCGGTTTCGAAACTTTTTAATAACGCTTCATCATCGATCAACTTCTTGCTCGGTGAGCATCGGAGTCGACGTTTTTTCGATGAGCGAACGTGTGGACTGATTTTTAAAGGACGCTGCACCGATTAGTATTGGGAAACTTATCTCGTGGCTTTCGTACATGGATATTTTCCGACGATGAGCTTCATTCGTGAACAGAAAGGAATAAATTTTAAATAGGTGAGACAGATTCAAAGTGCTGTGTGTTATTCCGTGATGCTAGAAATTAAAACGTATTCGGTGATTTGTATTTCAAGGAGCGAAGTATTTTGATCGTAGAGAGTTGAAAATGGAAATTTTTCTTCTTAAACTCGTTAGATTTCAAAACGCAGCGAATCTTATCTACAAATGTAGAAATTTATGATCGAATCCTGCATACTCTTGTTTCTTCTGTTATAATTCTAACGTATCGTATTTTCAAAGATACACGCTTCCCAAAAAAAGAAAACCATGTTACAGTTTCATATATATGATTCTAGAAACAGTCGGAAAATCCGTAGAAAACCACTCGATATCCAATTCCTACACGTTTAATTCTTACGTGCGATTGTTTTGATATTCGAAGAAAGATTTCCTATGAAATTGCGGTACAATTACAGGAAAGCCACTCTAAGAAAATTGAGTCTGTCAAACGCGTTTAGGTTTATCCGTGGTACGCGAATCTACACGAGCAAAGAGAAGAGAAGTTTGGCTCTCGTCCAATGAAGTTTCCATTATAACTAGCCGCGAGCCGAGCGAAATTTCATTCACGGACCACGTACTGGTCATCGTGCACGTTACGGTAGTAACGAGTCTACGTGATCACCATAATACGTAGAATCGGATAAATCGTGACTACGAACCTAATTTACTTTCCTATGAAATCGACGCTGGTGTACGTTTGAGTTATTTACACCTACACGAATCAGCATTAGTGATTACGTGTACTGCATTATACTAATTTGACATCAAATTTCTCATCTAAAATTTTGCGATACTAAGTTCTTAACTGAATATGACTGGTCGATTCGACTCAAAATAATATAATACAGAAGCAAGTGATTTAAACGCTACTATGCATACATATATCATTCGTCTTATATAAATTAATATACTGCAGTACAAATACCGTACTAGCCACCACACGTACCATTATTCCATGATAATCATCAAACCTATAATTCACTATTCTATAATCACACCCATTGTCAACACCGTCAACACACCCAACCAATTCTACTCTGCGTCGTTCAATCCCTTCGGCCTATTCTACCAAAAAATTCCCAGGTCAATTTTACAGGCAATAAATTTCTCGCCGCATAACCCAAACCATCTTTCTACGTCATCGAAAAAGAAAAGACATTTTAAGCAAAAAGCAACCACTCCAACCAGAGGAGAATAAAAAAGCAGGAAACAGGTAGTAACCCTCTCTATAAAAAAATAAAAGAGAAACGCGGAAATAAAACACTCTCTCGTATGATGAACGCGACAGGCCAGTTTCCCAAACATCCGACACCGGGCGTACAGGCGGATTCACGAGGGCGGAAGTTGTGTCTACTCGATGAAAGAGGAGAGAGAGAGAGATAGATAGACAGATAGATAGATAGATAGATAGAGCGAGAGAGAGAGAGAGAGAGACAGATAGATAGATAGATAGAGCGAGAGAGAGAGAGAGAGAGAGAGTTGGCCTGTGCGGTCCAAGGGCAAGGAGAGGCTGGGGAGCATGGCGGGACGAAGAAAATAGCCAGAAGGGGTTGAGATCCACAAAGCAGCACAGCATCGAGGGTGAAAGAGCTTTTTGCTACGGGGTTGCCAGTCCTCGAAGCGACTCAGCGGGCCAACAGCCACTGCAAGGGGGTAACCAGGGGTGCAGAATCGATTTCAGCCCCACCCGCAGACGCGATAGGCAACCGACAGAGGCACTATCCTCGATCCTCGTACACTCGTAGACGCAGCATCGCCGAGGGAGACGCGTCGTGTCGTGCTTTATAATAAGATACTTTATCGACCACGCGGCAGGTGGAAAATCGTAAAATATATCGCTTGTCAACGGCATCTCTGGTCTATCTTCCCTGCGGAGAGGGTGGAGCTCCCGTCCAACAACTTGCTTTTCCCCTTCGAAGGATGTTACGCTGTTAAAATCACGTCGTATCGAGTCTTCAAGAGTAAATAGAATGCCGAGTCTCGGAATGGAATTCTTAGATCTGGCAGCTTCTGAGGTAGAGAGACGACTCTCTTTGAGTTTACTCCGAAGTCGTGATTCTTTTCGATCGTAAGAATAAATGGAAAGTTTACTTTCAGGAATCGTCGAAGTAAGCTTCGTGGTCTCGCTTCCTTTCGATCGTTTTCCTTTCCTTGTTGATTTTCCGCCGTTACAAAATGTTTCAAGTTCGGCAAATAATCGTTGTTAGTACGTTTTTAAATGAAACTTGCATCGGGACATAAAAATTTGAATATCTTAATAAAACACGTTTTATCAACAACACGTAAAAATCCTAGCAATTCTTCCACACGAAGAAACAAGTTCCTCGAAACATTCTGTTCAAACGTTCGTCTGCAAATTTACGATTCGAGCAGACCAGTTCCCAGGGTGGTTAGCGGAACGCAGCTTTCTCTGGCATTTTCAAAATAGACAAACGATCGACGTGTCCACGATTACCGAGAAAAATCAAACATATAAGAGGACAAGCATCGAGGGATCGCGTGTACCACCGGTGCTATTTGTTCTCATAAAAGTGGGCGTAGTAGCTCGTAAAAAATGTATTGACAATACCATTAGACCAAGCGGATTGAAGCGTCTCCCTGCTGTATTTGCCGAGGCTCGTAAAACCCGGGAATTTACCAAGAGCCTTCACGTATGTACGTCTGCGCGAAGATTGGACGCGCTCCTGCCGCTTTTCCAAAGTTATTAAACTCCCGCTGCCGCGAGAATCGGTATACCGTGACAAATATGTCGCGAATACATAGAGAAGCGCAACAGGAATGTCCATTAAAATAATTTCGACTCGCGCGCGCGGCAACTATTACGATCGAAAAAGTAAATTGACTTTTCTTGTGTCAAGGACCGATGCTCGATACAGTTTAGCACGAAAATGTCTTTCATTAACTGTGAAGCATGAGCCAGAATATACGCTGTGTCACAACTGGACAGGGGGTTGTTTTATGGATAAAAGTAAGTGGAAACAGTAGAATAATATTTTCCCGTTTAAGGTTTCGTTTACGAGAAAATTGAATTCGAAATTGATATGTTTGAGATTTCAACGTCGGAAACAAGGCTACGAAGGAAAAGTACTTTACTCTTTTCTTTTTCTTTCGATTTATCCTTGCATAACACAGCCTGTAAATACGAATAGAAAGTTTTGGAAAATATAGAGAACTGCAAAATCGGTGGTGATTTTATATAACTGGAATATATGTCTATTATAAAGAAGAAGTTCCATTTACGAATTATTGTTTGATCCAGTTAGGTAAAGGTTATGCAAAGCGTGTAGTAATGTAAAGATAAAGTCTGAGAAGTGTTTTCAGGACAGTTATCCTGCTTGATCTTATCTCAAACTTAGCTATTTACCTATTCCAAATGGGAGGAGGAATCGTAAAACCGTAAGAAGAAACATGGGCATACAGTACCTCTAACAAAAGCTGCCTTGTACTTGATTTCACAGGAAAGGTCATCCGCCTATCTGGCTTATCAGGAGAATAGCAAGAAGCACATAAACGTCTATATCAAACTCAATTCTAAATAGCAACGTAACTGTAAACATACACGTCTTGTACATGTGGTCTAACGTTGCCAACTTTCAACCATTTTGCTAACACTATAAACATTGCTTAGTCCGATCATGTACTGATACTACACTTATATCGTAAAACTGTCTGCGTTACTTATACGTCTACTTATCCGCTATTATTTACGAATGAAGACCACAGAGGAAAAGACGTAAGCCACATTTTGCATTTAGAAGAGTAGCTTTGAAATTCTATGTACTGTCAATCCTAATTAAGCGACGCTCTTTTCGTCTGATTTTTGGATTAAATATATGTGTTCGAGCACTTGAAAGATATCGATCGTTTGAATGTTATTCTTTCTTTACAAAATTTTATTTGGATTTTTATACCTTCGAACCTACAAGATTGTTAACCTTTAAACTATCCAGTAACTAACATAAAGTTGAAAAAAATCTCATGTCTATATTTTTCAGCGCAAATAATTTGTTTCTCCTAGCTTTATATGTCCATAATCGTTGCGTAACACTATAACGTATTATAAAATGAAAAACCAAATATTTCTAGATAATTTAAAAACATCGTATGAAAAAAAAGTGATCGATACACGTATATCATTAACCCCGACAACACGGGGCTATTCCTGGTGCAAGTGTGCCCGACGAAACTTAAATAGACGACTGCAGACGCGATTATTGATTTGTAACTGCATCGACCCTCCTTCTACCCTCTAGCTAGGCAATGCACGCTTCTGCTGGCCTACTTTAACGCTATGCAAACGACACAGTCACGAAAAGTCATGGAAAATTCCGTTCACAGTTTCGCACGCGATATTCGATTCTCATCGGTGCGATGCATCACGAAAACCAGACCGATCGATCGCCCAGTTTACGTACAAGTATGTCGTACGTGACATTTCTAACCGAATGACGAGACTATCGGTACGTTAAAATATAACGTGAACTGTGAATGACAGAAATAACGAGCTAAAAGTATTGCTTCTCTTTTTTCTTTACCAGAGTTTCCTCGGTTCCGGTGAAATTGCGAGTTGTCGAAAGTTCAAAGTCGCAATTTTACGGTCTAGCGGTTTACGGTTTCAAGTACTTAACAAAATTTACTTCGTCGATATTTTTCTCCATAACGTGACGTTAAATACAAGTAGAAGTTAAAATTATCTTAAATTAAATTTACTTGGTCGATATTTCTCTCGTGAATTAAAAATTATAATTGCCATTTTCCAAATGTGAAAGATCTTTCTAAAATTGTAAATTCAGTTAAAGCTAATTTATTTTAGATTTGAAAGGGATAGAATCAAAGTTTAAGGATAAGGACTCACGACGACGACTCCATATTTCACAACTTGCACGTAAAGGAACGTTTAGTTCCATTTGTCCGCTGTTCGTGTTTCCCAGCACGATCCCGTGCCCGCCGCGGTTTGAATACCGAAACGTTTTAAAACTCTTTCCATTACGAGAAACCGCGTGTCGATACCATCGAACCTACGCCACAGGAACAACGGTTTATGTAATAACCGCGGCTCGTATTCTGCGCAACTATTTTACCGGAAACACGATGATCCGAGGCAGCAAAAAGGAAGAGATATCGTTTCGTTGCCGCAATTGCAGAAAGAAAGGATGCTTTCGACGACGAGCACGAGAAGTTATTATAGCGTACTGTAACTGTACAAACGTCTCTGTTGGGAATATATATGAATGTTTAAATAATCGAGACAATAAAAGTATCTTGTTTGTCATTTTTGAAAAAGAAACGCTGTTGCCCGATTTTTTGTGATTGAAACGCTCAGTGGAAAAGTGGAACAAGGAACAAAATTTTCGATTAAATAGAACTGAAGTTAAGCAGCAACATAGAGTACTCGAATAAAGTTAAAAGAAGACAAAGTTTCCATGAAAGCATGTTTGATCGATGACATGAATACTTAGAAGTGACGTGTCCAGAGGACAAAGCAGGGACTTGGTGAAACAAAAAATGAAGAAAGTGATAGGCTGCGAGCGTGGGAATCGTTTAGCTGCCGCTATAATGTCCTCTCACTACTCAGATTCGCAGGGTTCGCGAGCAGAGACGCGATTCGATTTATTACTCCTTGCGTAGGCTACTTTTTCCATGGTACGTTGTTTCGATAGAGAAACCTCCAAGTGAAACGAACAACGTACAACGTCAAACCGCAGAAATTCAATGCAATAGATTTAGAAAGAGAAAGAGAGAGAGAGAAAGAAAGAAAGAGAAACGAAAATATCTAACTCTCTGAGCGCAACTTAAGTCATCAAAGATTTACGCAAAATTTCACCTTTGAATTTGTTTTTCAAAATAAGGCTATGTGTCGATACTTTTTGTAGCCATTGTAAATCATCAGACGTTATCAAACTATATCATGCGCCGATCGTCGTCATAACACAAGCACCATATGTTCTCTAAAGCCGTACGTACGTTCGTGGAGATGGCTGAACTTGGGCGCACATCTGCGCGATAATTGGCAAAGGTAAATGAATTAAGCTGTAAGTAGCTTTCACCAGGTGGTGTCGAGCAATAATTTCATGCAGGAAAGTTTGCATTACTTTGCTAATAGGGCTGTTTCGATGATATTTACGAAGGCGTTTCATAATACGTTGTACGGCAGGATTATTATTGGAGGCACGCCACGCTGTCCCGCTCCTCCTATCATTCCATATAACTTTTTCTGCTAGTTTTTCAACGCGATACGATACCTAACTCGCGAGTTGCGGCCCGCCTTATCCACGTGAAACATCTCGATCGATCGAAAGATGTCCCTCCGTTGATCGTGCTTGCGCGCACGTGTACGCCTCACGATATGCGCAACGTATCAACGATAATCCTGTCTCACGTTGCAAATTATTAGCACCAACAGATGCTCTTATATTACGTTACAACAAATTTGATAGCGAAACGATCATTCATTTACGAGTCATTCGATTATCCTACTCGACATAAAATCATAAAAGAGAAGTGCATAATCTACAATTTCTCACTTGTCAATTCGTTAATGTTATTATTTAGAAAATTATTGTTTAGGGAAGTCTTGATTTACAAGCTCGTCATTCGATCAGGTGCACACCAGTTACTTAACTTCTAAATCGATAATCGAAAATCAATAAATCGAACTATGCTCCTCTATGCAACAAATCGTGAATTCAGGAGAAACTCTAGGACCCGGAGAATATGGAAGCTGTATGGAAGACACAGTACACGCCGCGAGGCTGGGTATATTAGATTTACGTGGAAAGGCTGAAAGGAGCGCCACCAGCGGCAATTCGGTATTAATTAACCAAGATTCATCGGAAGCATCGGTTTTTCTACGGTTTGTTCTGGTATCGACCGTCGACGGAGAAAGCACGCCTCCGTTTCTCGCGCACGATCGCTCTGGTTCGCGCGGTTGACTCGAAATTCCCATTAACTCTGGTTGTCCTCGCGGAACCCTAGAGCCAGCAATGCCTCGATGAAAGTACCGACTGCAGTTGCACGGAAGAACCTTGAATTACAACGTTGAAGAACGTGTACAAACAGCGTAGCAAAACTGAGAAGTAACTGGGCCAAGTGGTACCTACATCGCTAAATAGTCTTATAGCTGTGCATATAACTACTTTCTAGAGGATGCGACAGTTTAGGAGATGTTTGCTTAATCGTGATTTCCGTGTTTGAGAAAGAAGAACGAAGATATAAATTGTACAGCAAAGTCAATATACAGAAAGCGTTGTCCTCCCAGCCCTTGAATAATTCCAGAGACTATTTTTTCAAGCTTCCAAAACAAGTCGCAATCGATGCTTTGGATGTTTTCTTATTCCTGGTTTCTGTATTTGACGAAGAAACACGGATAGTGGAGGAAATTGGAAAAAAGGATCCCATTCGAAGAACAGGAAGAGAGTTCTTCGTTAATTATCGAGCTCCGATTAACCCTCCACCCTAAATCCACTGCAGACCCTCCCTCGTCAAAATACTGGCCGAAAAAGTAGCAATTTCATGGTTCCGTTCACCGACCCATCGATAAAATGGCATTTACAGGAAATTGCAGCAGGATCGTCCATCTGTCAGTAGCGCTATCTCCATCTCCTGTAGCAGAGGGGGAAGCCAGAACGACAACGGACGAGGCGGACTACGTCAACGACTCGGTCGCGACCATTGACAAATGGATGGTAACGGTCGGAGCAACGCCTTTATTATGGGCATCATCCATTTACCTGGCCGCTACTCGCATCGTCCCATCGTTCGTACAGGATCCACCCCCGTGCTAATTTTTCCACAGGTCGATAAGTCGAGTAACGGTGACGGAGCATGCGAGGGGTCAAGAGTTCGGAATAGGAGCACACGGAAAGTGTGTTCGCGTCGCGAAGACAGGCTGTGTGTGTACCTTCTTCCGGCGCAGCAGCTTCCAGTCGAAGTGACTCATCCTGTTCGCCTCGTTAGCCTCTCTTTTATCGTGCTTCGTCCTCCCGCGACTCCTTTCGTCTTCGTTCTCTGTTTCTCTCTCTCTCTCTCACTCTCTTTCTTTCTTCCTTTCTTCCTCTCTTCGTACCTCTACGCTCGTGTCACCCTGGCTTAGGTGGTCGATTTATTCCCACGCCGCTGCAACACACGGGGCATACACGCACACACAACACGAGTACACACGAGACAGCGTCCTCGTGGTCGCCTCGTCCTTCTTCGTCGTCGTGGAACGAAGACCAAGCTAGGTTTGGTTGACGCGTCTTGTTGACGGGAACGACGACGCCGACGACGAGGAAAGACACGACCGACACGAGACGCTATGGACTCTGCATTCCCGACACGGCATCCTCGCGAGCCTCCACGTTGAAATCCTCATTGTTCTGCGGTCTCGCGCCCGAGGATACGTGTCCTTGGTATGGACAGCGGCATCCGCCCACTTGGAATACACGCGAACAACGCGGGATCCGTCCAGACCCGCTCGAGAGAACGGTTTAACGCCGAGAGATTCGCCGCCAAGGTCTACTGATTTTTCCTTTTCTTATACTCTCGCTCCTTTCTTCTCCCTCCTCCTTGTCTTTTTCTTTCTTTCGTTCCACCACTGACCATCAACGAATCAACGATGCACGAAACAGTCTTCTAACAGACTCGCGTTAAGAGCATCATTTTTTCCCTCGAGTATCATTCCCCTTCTCCTGTTTCGTTAATAATATCGTTTCACCGATCCTTTGCGAGACGTTCGACCGACAGCGTTTACACGTCACTCCTTCACGATGGAGAATCGCGAAAATCCCACCACCGGACGTGGTATTCATAACGAAGCATTCATCACGCTACTTAAACACGACGACACATTCGAAACATAATTAAGACGTACGAAGGACGCATCGAGGGCCACCTCGCTGCTTTTGTCACTGTTTCACACGCCTCGAGCACCGTGACACCGGTATTCGGCTTTTATCGCGGGCGATCGATGAACACGGCGGCGGAATGATCAACGCGACGATTCCCGCACCCTCGCATCGCTCGTGCAGCCGACGAGCTCGCGTGCCATCTTTCCATCCCTCGCCGATGACCAAACCTCTACGACGCGATGTCTCGTGACACGACTTTCGTTCGCCGATCCACGTAAATCTCTGGGCCCTCCTCCGCCCCTGGAGGCCACCAGAACATTCATTCTACGAGCACACGAGCGCACTAACACTCTCGCGAAACTCGCCTCGACGTCTATCGACTGACCTGATTCCGAAAGTGGCGCTATGGTACAACGCCATCGACACAAACTCCTATCTTTCGACCTTTGCACCGGATGTTCCTTGTCTTTGTCGCGAGATGAAGAATCGGAAAGTTCAGTGGGGCGCGAGAGAGGAGTGACGACGAGGGTGGCACCGAGCGGAGGATGCAGGGCGGCGTACTGTCAAAATATCTGCCGTTTCCACGGAGCCGACGTCGACGTGCCGGGGCTCTGCGCGCTACACGGGCATGCGTGATGAACGCGGTCCTCCCGTCAACGCGGGGATAATCGAACACCGTCCTCTCTCTGCCATCGACTCTACGCCAGCTACTAGCTCAATGAAAGTAACGTGCTACGGTAGAGGTCCACCGTCGAGATTTATTATGGGTAGTTTACGCGGTGTGTGTCTATCGTGCGCGTTGAGTGATTTGTTGACGGGACGAGAAGAATTTTTAAATGACGAGAGAGTTTGGGGTAATTCTTGGAGTTGGTCTGAGTGTATTTTGGATCTGGGGTCGTTGAAAAGGATTTGGCTGCACGCACAGAGTTTGGGAATTTGATATTTTCTGCTCTTTTTTTTCATTACTTAACGTATTTCAATGTTCCAGTGCTTGTGTGTGATTCAGGAAATTTTTTAAAGACGTATACTATTATTTTTGTCCTTATCGCTTCGTTTATTTTAATACCAAGTGTCAATAATAATTTAAATGTTCCAAATTGTTCTCGAGCGTTGACTTAAAACATTCCTTTTATATCCGTTTTCGTTTCAGTGGAATGAGAAAAGGAAAAAAGCGAGTCTACAAAAATAAATTCGATAATTACTACCGGCAACTTTCTCGATTGAAAATCAATTTGCACGATGATAAAAAACCTTGACACTTTCGCAGCTTCCAATTTGTAAAACGAAATAATTTCGCAAATCCGTGGCAAGGTAACCAAGCGCGATGGAAAAGCGGAGGAAGCATAGAAATGGACGTAAAGAGAATCGGTGTAATGCGCTTTCCCACGGCATGAAGCATCGGGGAAAGGCTACGAAATTATTTATCAATGTCGACGAGAATTTTACGGTTTAATGGCGCATTGTACGTTCACCGTGCCTGGTTATATCTGGCTTGTATATCGGCGAGGAAAATACGTTTTGTCGGATTTAAAGCGACGATTGTCATCGGCGAACACAGAGGTTACGACTCTTCCACTCGTGACTGCTCGCGTGACTATGAAATCACGGTCTTTAATGTCGTCGCAGTCATCTTCTTTGTTGAATCGCGAGGGCAAGATACCGAGAGGTCGCCTCTCATTGGATCGTCTCTTTCGTCTCGTCATCCAGTACTCGATCAATCGAATGACTCTTTCATCCGCTATCGAGTCGTACCGTGGTCGTCAATCTTCGTCGCGAAATCTCCATCGTTGCATGATAGGTAAATTGTAGATGTTTAAAGGTAGGCATTGTTTCTTTAAAATCAGAAAGCTTTTTAAGCTTCATGTATTATACACGAGACAAAAATAATTACAAGAATATTCAAGAGTGCTGTAAGATAAATATTGTCAGGTATACGATATTATACGATACGAATTGTGAACCGATAATGGTTTAACTTTGTTACGTACTTGCATTTAATTATTTAATATGTTATGTATATATGTTTATACTGGCTAATTCTTTATCTATTTTTAGACGATCCAAAAAATTACAAGCAAAAATTCTTCTCGGATCATTTCCATCCAATGATCCGAGTTCCAATTCATTCCCCAAACTCGGAAGTCCCGAGAGAAGCCCCAGGTATCGAAGTTGAAAGAGCGTCGTGACTGCCTCCAGTCACGTCTGTTCTCCCGGAATCATAACAGTTAATTCTTATTTCAATCGCAACGTCGAATTTAATTTCTACGTAGAATCGCGTGCACCGGTCCCATTCGTGCTCTCGAAAGCCATTCCGGCAACTTGCTCCGAATCGCGTTGCAAGAATGGAGATTAATTCGCAGAGAACTTCCGACCGAAATCTGACGTTGATCTCTTACGTTCGTCGAAACATACAATTAAACCAATGTAATGAAAATATGCGCATAATTATCTTCTTCCGACTGGATAAAGAAAAAACAATTTTATATGTCACACGAATTTTCCCTATTTTTACATCTTTAAACCTTTCATGAAGTCGTAAACATTTACAGTCAAACGGAGAACGGTATAAACGTATTCAATTCCCCTAACAGCAACAACTTTTTACTCCTCCTACTACGTTTTTTTTTCTTTTTTTCCTCATTTTAAACGTCGAGACCTCGTTGTCCAACAAAGCCGAGCGAAATTTATCGGGTGGCTCGTTCGCCGCGCTTATCTTGCAAATCCACCGCGGCCACTCGTTCCTCGCGTACTTTCATCTCACGCGAATTGCTTCGCGTGATCGTTCGCGGCCGACGAAGTGAAAATCCTACATATCACGGGACGAAACTTCATCTGTTTTCACTTCCACCGGGGATCCTTTAATATTATACGATTATGATTTTCAACGATAAATCTTACGATAGAGATCCTCGTAACGAAACCACGCTGACGGTTCATACATTTCGTCGATGATCAATTTTACAGATGAATTTCACGCAGAATACAGATTGAACCTGATATTTTTCGAACTCGCCACGGAAGAGAAACCTTTTGAGCTCTTGTTAGTCGATTCACGTTTTGTTTTATCAATGCAGCTTAGATAAATGCGTTTCTAACTGTACCTTCTTCCTCTGGTGAAAAAATGCAGAGATACGATGTTCCGGGTATTATATGGCATCGTACTAATTCTGATCAACAACGAAATTTCAATTATACAGGGTGGTTGGTAACTGGTGGTACAAGCGGAAAGGGGGTGATTGTACGCGAAAAAAGAAATCGAAATTATAGAATAAAAATTTTCTTTTTTAATTTTTTGTTTTAATTTTTCCATCGAGACAACGATCTACAGTGAGATACGTTATAACGTACCGCACGCGTACCGAGCGAAAATTCAAAGTCGATTTTCTCGAAAACAAAGCCTCGAACGAAAAATTTGTATTCTATACTTTCGACTTCTTTTTTCGCGTAGAATCACCCCCTTTCCGCTTGTACCACCAGTTATCAACCACCCTGTATAATTGAAAATTTCCAACTATTTAAAAAAAATAATCAACGCCTTTCATTACTTTCTTAAAATTCCTTTGTCCGTGTAATCGATCAAAACATTGATGTAAAATTCTATAATTCCAATTTTTAAAGGCAAGGACGATAAGAAAATCTATTTTTCTGAAGACGAAGACATGGTACTGCAATTGCAAGGTACTTAATCTGTAAAACTCGAAGAGCACAATCGTGGTACCATCACAGACTCCTTTAAGGAAAAACGAAACTGTGTCACCGATATTAAAAATTCCAAATTATTAATCGTGGCTGGAAAGTGCGACAAAGTTCGATCACCGTTATTCGGCACGGATATGGCGGGAGAATGAGCAAAAAATCGCGATATGCAAGTTTGATGGGTGGATAGACTGGCGCCATCTATCAGGAGAAGTCAGCACCAAGGCAACCTCTTCCGCGTTTCATCAACAATGCAGTCGGGATCGTGATAGATCAACAGGGGATCCTCGAATATCACCGCCAACGAGAAAGTCATTGCAAATTTGTATGCAAATCGGGCGCACCGTGTACTATTAGCTCGTCTCTTCCAACTTCCCCTGTACGAAATCGCGCGTTCGTCGTCAATTAAAAACCCAATTTCTCGCATCGATCACTGAACCACGATTGGTCGTGAAAATTGCTAAATTATAAAATACATAAGGGGCAAACGATTTTTACCAGTGAATTTAACCTCGCAAAAATGTCACTTTCTATGCGATACAAAAACATTCGAGACAACGCACGACCTCGTTCCCACCCGAACCTTTGTAACGTGTGTACAGATAAAAAAAAAATTTTTTTTACTCGCTTACTCTTGTAATATCGACTTTAAATAGGCATTGTATATTATCGTATATTATTAAGTCTTAATAATAGAAAGATTAAGATTTCCCTATTCTTATTCTTCTTACCTATTAAATACGATAATTGATTGTTCTCACGATTATTGGTTCGCGTTACACTCGTGGGACAACGTGGGTCGAGGCGAGACCGCGTAGGATGACTAGAGACTCGCTTTTAAGTCTCGCACCTGGTATATTCGTTAACCGTCAATTGCTAATTTTTACCCGACAATTCTAAACACCAGCGACTCGAAACTTTCTGTCCAAAATAACGTGTCATCGTTCAGTTAACCCATATTCACGTAATAAGGTGTGCTTGCTCGGGAAACGAGTTCAGCAGTACGTCTTGTCTCCAAAACCGCAAATTACAGGCGCAAGAGGGGAGAGCGCGTGAGCGATGAATCGCGACCGGGAATCGCCACGAGTCGACTCGCTCTTGGTAAAGAATGTGCACGGCCGAGCCGAAGCGCTATGATTCAATTACGGGGTAACCGGCATCACGATCACGTGTAAATCAAGATAAATCGCCGGTGTACTCGACTGTCCTGGTTCGACGATGTTGCGATATCGCTGCCGGATAGCAATCAAATTGTCAGACGCTCTAAGTGCGAATCCCACTTCTTCGTTGCTCTAAATATACGAGAGCAAAGAGAAAGAGAACCCGCCTTCAACTACCAAGCCTTTCTTCTTCCTTTTAATCTTTCTACTCTGTAGATCAATGCAGCGAGAGCAGGAAATATCGATACCAGGCGTCGATGATACGATCCTGGCATCCGCTCCAACCATCTTCAATCTTCTTTCTTATACCAGAGTTTGTTCGATGAACCGTTTTAGATTCATCCCTCGTTGGGCCTTGTTCGATTACTTAATTTACTCGATGTTAGGTTATGTCAAAGTCATGATATAGGATGATTGTAAAATTGGTCAGCGATCGTGATATATAATCACGTTTCGAACAGTTGCAACAACAGAATCGACAGAGATACGGACATGTGGGCAAACAAAATTTCAATCGGAGACTTATTAGGAAGAGATGTTTGATCGATGCAATGATACTAAGCACGATCGTATCTATAAACAGAACTACTACTAATCTCATCTTTAAAGTTACGCTTAGATTAAATCATCGTGTAGTCGTAGTAATTTATGTCAGCCTTTTCAACACGGATATCTTTTTATAATTTCAGGAAGAAAGAACATGCACTTTCTTTCATTTACTTAATTTCTCAACATATGATATTTAACGTTAGAAACACTCTACGATATACATACATAGATTCGATAACGCGTTTCCAATAAATGGTTAGATCATGCACCGAGGGATTAAAATAGCACGCGACTAGCAATGAGCGTGATGCGTGAAAAACGAGGCTCGTTATAATTTGCTTATATAATTCGCTCTCGAGTACGAAGATTTCAGATTAGGAACGCTACAACCTTAGATACTTTGAATATTCCGAGTCCTAACGAAGAGTGATTTAAGACAACTTTGGAAACGACTCGAAGGAAATTTCAATATACGTTGAGGGATTTGAAAATCAAACGCATAATTGTTATCACGAAACAAGGAATTTAAGTAATTACTCTCTATCTGTCGTTAAATCAACGCTGCAAACAATTCATAGATTTGAAGTTCTCTCAAAGATTTGTTCGTGGAAACATGCAAACGTTATTTTAATCCGATTTAATCGTAATGACTTTAGTTCGATCATCCATTGATTCCCCGTACACGGAGGATAAAAACACAGTAGAAAAACATTGTTCGCCATAGTAGAGAGTTCTCGAAGCGAGTTCCATTGGCAACATGAAGCGTTCGTTTGCACGTGCTATTGTGGCTGGGCGGTCGCGCGCACGTTTGACTGCGTCGAGGATCTTAATGAGGCGAGGAAGCTTCTTTCGCAATTGATTCGCGTCAGCCAACGTAATGCGTACTCTCTTACCACGGTTCGTCTTCTTTCCGGCTGATTTAAGAGGCACAATGTTGCGCACGCCAGGTGAGAAGAAAATACGCGACCGATAAATTTCATTATAAAGTTTTATCGACGTTTTTGTAATTGTCGTTCGATCGATAGCTTGGCTGGTTCTCTCCGCGCCAGCAAAGAAGTTAATTATCCTTTGCAACAAAAACAACCGATAAGCGTTTCCGTGTTGCTCGAAGAACTTTGAAGAGTTAATTAAAGGTATCTTGAAAATTGTAAGATTAACTGGGATTTATAGTACAATACAATAGCTCGCGAAACTATTTTAATACCTATCTTCGAAAACTGTGACGCGTGTATTGTGTGATTTTTGTATAAAACATTCTGAAATTTCATGACTATATTGTTGAAACTTGGAACTAATGTGAAAATGTACGTACAAGTCGGAGGATATTTATCGCAGGCATATATGTAATAAAAAATTAAGGTCTCGTGTCTCGGTCCCAGTAAATGTCGAGGTTTACTAAATGCTTCAAAATATTTTATGTAATACGTACAAGTTTTCTATGGTAAGCGTTCAAATAGTTTCGTGATCCAGTATATATCTCTAGTTTCGACTTCGCTGCAGAAAACAGAAGTAAACTAGTTTCATGTCACGAAGTTTCCACTGCATCGAGAAAATGCAACACGATCTACCTGGAACATTTTTCCAGCGACCGAGTCGTAGATCGGTATGAGAGATACGATTTGCGGCAGGCTGAAGTTTCTCAAGGCAGGGAATAATGGGAAAAATCGTTGTTTCAGCGAATGATGCGAGAATCAAAGAGCGGTTCGCAGGCTCGTAAGCGCCATGATCGGGTTTAGGTGGCGATTAAAGCGTTGCTCTCGAATTAATGGTAGAAAGGAATCGTATAATTCGACTCGACGAACTTGGAATTCGTTACATTAGGCGCGTCATTGTTTAACCAGCGATGATTAATCGCAACGGTTTATTCTGAGAAACCTCCGGGCTCTTCCTTTTGAAGACGGAAGTACACATCGAAATGCTAGATAGAGATCACGCTTTATAATGATCGTTCGTGATTCAAATATGAATACGATGATACGAACCTTTCAAAGAGTGAATCGACGGTACTATGTTCGAATGCTAAGTAGCTTCGTGGTAATCGTGATCTATTGCACCTAGGAAATCATTCAACGATAACAATAACCTATCCCGCTTAGCGTACATCGTTTATTAATCTGTAACTGCTATTGTTAGATCGAAGAACTTTAGACCATATAAACGTTGTTATAATTTCCCTCTTAGTTCTAGAACTGTCATCAACTACCTAACAACTTGTCATGCATAATTACATGTATTGTACATCGATGATTATAATCGAAGCGATACCGTGAAAATAAACAGATGTATACAGATCAGAAAGATCATAAGAGAATAAGTATTTTTCTTAATTTCCTAATTGTAATATCACTTCACGATTAAACACGTGAAAACATAAGTCGTTATGTTCGCTTTATCTAAGAATTTTTTTACAAAACATCGAACGTTTTTCCATATGAAACGAATATTCAAGAAGCATTGTGAGACGATAGATAAAGAAAGAATGCGATTCACACACCATCGATCATAATTATCCGATCTTGTCATCGCCATCATATGGTAGTTCTTTCAACTTGGAAGGTGGGAACGGATGGAATGAAAATTAAACTCATACTAAGAATCGTAACATCGGAATCTAATTCTCGATTAAAATGCCACTGGCCGCGTAACAATGCGACGGAAATGCATAATTCATCGATAGCGAGTCAGGATCCGCTCCACTAAACGGATAATCGTCTAACGAGGATGATCTTGCGGGGAACGCGACCGCGGCTAACCGAGCACCAGATATCGCCCCGATCTAAAGAGCTTTCGAATTAATACCTGGGTAATTGCGAATCTAATTAGAAGCGCGTGACACGAAGAAATTCGAGGAACGTCGAATAAATCAGTCGTTACCAGATGCTGTAACTGTCCAGCTAAGCTTGCGTTCGATGATTACGTAAGAAAAAAATTTAATAGCTTGTAGCGTTCTTGTCCTGAACATGCTTCGTTTGGAATGCAGAAACGCGATTAATGAAAAAAAAAGTTATTTTTGTTAATCTTTTCGCTGTTCAACGAGCGTTCTTTAAATTTATAACAAGAATAGCGTTTCATAAGAGCGTAATAATTTAGAGAGATAAATTCAGGTGTAATTAATTAAAATAACCAGAATGAGACGTTAAGTTACCTGGATTCAAGCGACTTGAAACCATCTGACCAGCGTGAACTTGTCATTTAAGTTGAAATATCCTTTCAAGTTTCTATGCTCGTCCTCGTTAGTCAGGTCACTCGACTACAAGTCGCTTGTATTCAAATAGCTTGAAACCAACTTACTAACGCAAAACCAGTTATTTTACTCGACTTGAAAGGAACAATAGTTGCTACGTAATGTTATTCATAGTTTGTTAATGTTATTTCCACTTTCGCTTATATGTGTTCCTTGAATTGAGACCACTCGGTTTTACGCTATCTATTTTCCATTAGGTCTCTATTTGCCATTAGATCTCTATTTGAAATCAGATTACGTGAAATATTTTATGATTGTAGATTGATCTTTATATATGCATGAATTAAGTCTCGATAACAGTCAGCGTTAATATTTAAACACCATTTCGCAAACATCAAATAAAGCTGGTATTAGGAACGAAACAATCTTAAAATATACTTCCTACAGACTTCAGATTCCTTAGAAGAGGACCATATCTGAACAATTCAACACCACGTTTTTCCTAAATTCCAAAAGTAAAATAGTTCAGTTTCAATGCCAGTGAATCATCATTCTCCGTCAGTCTTATAAAACCGAGACTAAGCATTTGATTCAACCATTGTTTACCGGAACGCATTCCACTAAAATTACCCAACCAGCGATCGTTATCGACTTACACGATTCACGATCAGCAGCCAGATCGCGAAGGTGAAAGTTTCGTACGCGTTTTGAGCGCTCAATTACAATTTTACCCTTATCTCGAGGTATATTTGCAAACGAACGATCGATAATCGACTCGAACAACAGCCAACACATTACGTGTCGTCCTTGCGCTTTAATCGTAGCGTAATTGCACGCTTCACCCCCCTTCAATTAACAACCACCGTTATTATCGAATATTAATTGGCCAGGCGACGAGAGGCGTGTATTTTTTCACGTTGCACGCGTCGAACAAAGACTTGTGCCATTTATCGAAACCTCCTATCGAACCGGATAAATAATTATGTAGGTAAACTCTTCCTGGCCGCGATAAATCTCACCATAACCGTGGCTCGCCATTCATTGTATCGTCGCGTTGTTGCGCCGCGGTATCAGCGACAAGCAGGAAGAATTTCTACGAGTTCCATTTCAGTCTGTTTCCGTATTTGCGGAAAGCGTATCGAAACACGTGGAGAAAGAGAGAAAGAGGGAAAGAGCGAGAGCGTAAGAGGGTGAGAGAGAAGGGAAGAAAGGCAGGGCCACGCGATACGCGTTAAACAAAAGGCGTGCTTATTAAAGAAACGAACGATCAGTGCCGATAATTCGTAACAATAGGCGAGAAACCTCTATTGTACATTGTTCCGATATGCTATCACTGTTTATCATCTGATTGATTTAGTGCGACGACGTGGATCGCGCGACGTGAAAGACGGAACGGATTAGATGCTTTAAAGAGCAGACAAAAAAGTAAGAAAAATGGAGATAAGAAGGGGGGACAAGAGTAACGAACCGCGTTAACGACGAAAAATACGAGCAACCGGAAGCGGGAAACGCGGAGACACAAACGCTCGTTCCGTTCACCGAAGAGAGTCTCTCGCGGCTGCTGCGCTTTCTTGTCGGCTAATGAGTCGGTATTTATTGCCTGACCTTTACCGGTATGTGTATCCTCGCGTTTCCTCCTCCATTTCGTTCATTAGCAGCCATTAATTCGCTTGAAATTAAATCTGTAATATTTGCCCGAGGATCCTTCGTACGAGGAATCTAGCAATCCTTATTGTTGCGTTAAACGAAAAAAAGAAAGAGGACAAAGTGGATACACACACCATGGCGGCGTTATCAATCGAAGGTTAAATAAATTTCAGGTTACAATTGGCTCGCACCCTCCTATATTTTACGGAGCTTACACCGAAAACAGAGGTAGTCGCGTGGTAGCTGATCCCACGAGGGGAACAAAGATTGTAATCAAACGAGTAGATACCAAGCGACTCTTGATACTTTACGGTGGAACGTCGCGCGATGTATGTACACAGAAGCCAACTAAGGAACGAAGTGTTTCAATTTATCGCCGGTGCCACGACTCTCTGTACAGTTACTCGTGTGAACGCCGACTCTAATAACATTATAAATAAAGATACGAATCTCGTGCGCGCTTCTTCACCGTACGATGTCCCTACGCTGAAACGATACGGCATTCGTTTATCCTGACTCTTAAAAGACTTAGCCGTGCCTGGCGCGATCCACTGACAATTACGTGCCTATCTTGACTGATTACGGACTACATTGAAATCATTAAAGTTATCAATAGCTGTGTCAGTCCATCGAGATCTTCAAAGTTATTGGAATTATTAAAATCAAGGATAACATCGAACTTATCAAAGTCATGGCTAATCCCATTGCTTAAGTGACTCAAAAAAAATCGCTCTTTGAATGGTTCAATCACGAGTGACTCGTGATTATTATTCCTCGTTTCGAATGCAACGAGTCTGAAACATCTAATATTTCACTACACATATTCCGAATAGCCTGTACATCGTGTCTAGCGAGCATACAATCGGCGGAGCCACGTTTCACATCGCGGGAAAGGTCAACATCCAGATCGAAGATAGAAGCTGAGATGTTTACAGCTATTATCATCTAGTTTGCCCGCGGTGGAACACAAATACAAATTTAATACCGATCAATCATGGACGACGTACTAGACTGACCTCGCCCAACGTTTATACACGAATCTCTTAGTGAAAGCGATAGACCGTTACGTTACCCCGCTACGGATGTAATAATTATTCAAAAGTGGCGGTGTTCTCGTGTTTTACCGCACGATAGGATCACTATGCCGGAAGAGACGTTCGGACAATATTAGTTATCGTTAAGTGATCGATGGAACTCGTGCATTTTTCCACGAAAACAACCCCTCGCTCCAACACAATCGTCGAGACTTTCGCAAAAGCTCTTGTCCCGCTAGGAAATCACGTTACGAACTTGCCGCCTCCTGACTTTACGCAATAACTTCCGGACAATCGATAATGCTCCGGTGCATCCTCGCTGGTCTACTTAGTTTACGGTTCCCGACACATGGAACATCGACGTTGCTGAAAAACGGTAAATACCTCTGCGGTTGGCCTGGTTTCGATTCTCACGCGGAATTTGTGATCACCTTCGAACAAACTCGTAAATCTTCGATCTTTCACGTAAGGATGATAACGAGGCTGGTAAACGTTTCTTCGATAGTCGTATTGACTAACAAGCGATCTTTGTGCATAAACGTTTAAAAATCTCACGGTGCACTGTAGATGCAGCGAATTTTTACTTCCGATGAATTTATTTATTGATATAGGATACGAATGCGTGACAACGAAGAGAATTTTCTCACCCTTGTAGTCGTTAGGTTCAACGTATCTCGAACGTCGAGCTCTTCCGCCGATCTTCTCAATGGTGAAAGAAGCCTCATTCTGATCGTACGAACGAGACATCTCCAGCGACGAAAACGAGGAAATCGTAGCATGAATTTCACGGCTATCAAACGCGTAAAGCAAATAACGAAACAGGAACTGTCTCACGCTCTCGTCGCGACAAAATCCATTGTGGAAAAATTAATATTAATCAAGGTGGATGCCGGCGTAGTTTGTATGCAGATGGGGGATTCGGTACGCGTGCAACAGAAAGTCCGAGTAATTACACCGTCGCCTCGCGGAGCAGAACTGAAAGTGCTCGCTGAGTGTTCGATGCACGAACCGTATACCAACCAAATGGGGGAAAATGAAATTTGAATATTTCAATTACCTAAATTCTTTCGTACATGTAAGAATACTTTCATCTATTAACGTTATTAATGAATGGAAATATACGATAAAATGTAGAGTTTATTGCTCTAAATCTCTCCAAAAATAATTTCCAACTAAAACACGCTATTGTCTCTTTATGTTATAATAGTTGGCTAAAACTGAAGCGATATAAGTTAATAGAAGTAACGTAAATATTAAAAATCCTTGCACATTTCTCATGTTTGATACCAGTAATTTTGACTAGTTAAGTAGCTCTGATGTTAGTAAAAAATAGTAATAATCATATAAAAATATCAAAAGAAAACCTACAAAAAATATCGAAGCTCTGTCTCACGAATCACACTTGATCTTACTAAGCTTCTATACACCTCTATCCCAAGAAGTTTCCTGTCTAAATTCTTGAATCTTCTACCTAAATACGATCTCACGATAGCAAATTAATTGCATGTATTTCTGCAACGTATTGCGTGAACGATATAATTAACGGCACACCGTAAAAAACCGCAACCGAACGGACGATTGCGTGAGTCACTTTCATTCGCGTTGGCGCGCCAAGCGCGCGAATTAAATTGAAACGCGCGAATGCGCGCGCCTGCGCGGATAGATGCGCGAGAGACGAACGCGCCGCACATTCAAAATTTGTCGATCTTCGCGCGTATACTCAAACTACGCGTTGCGCAAGTGAAAAATAGCGCGCGGTCTAACTGACAAATAATCCGATAACAATACACAAGTTTCGGTAGTTTATCGGTAGATCTTTTATTTACCGGGCGGATTTATTCCTTTCTCGTTGTGACCGAATTTACGCTCCGCTATCTTGAGTAAAGGAAGTAAGATAAATACCATCTTCGATTTTCCAAATGGATAGAAGTTACGAGTCATATTTTGCTAGTTCCTTTGTGATATTTATTTATCGAGGCGTGAATAAACCGAAATAACTTTGTTATCGAGTGTTCGTTGTTCTTATCTTGTTAGAGAAATGTCAGAAGACTACGGTTTAAAATCATATCTCAATGTTTTCGAAGCAGAGAACACAGAATCTTATGTCACCCGTAGAATAATACAAAGTCGTGTTAGTTATCACAGACGTGAAATTAGGTCTAGAAAGATTAATTTCAAAGTGAGCTAACAAGGTTGTCCTATCTTCACGGAGATAAATTACAAAAACCATGTAAATCTCTAAAAACGTTTGTCTTGCTCAAATACGTGTAACTCCAAACATCTATCCGTATCTATGAATCAATTAACGATATAATTATACAGAGAGCAACAGGAAAAAGATCTAACTCCATCAATCTTATTGAAACAGTCTAAACATAGCCTTCTATCGAGAAAACGAGCCTTCGAGCACTCGCGTCCGCTTCACACCCCTTCAGCTCTCTTCGAACTCATTACAAAGCGTGGCCGGTAACATAATTCATTGGAACAATAACGTACCTTGGCCCGGCTGGTATTCGAGAGCACGAAGAGAGAAAGAAAGGGAGAACACGTAACTGAATGCTCTTTTATCGTACTAATTTAAATTTTTATACGTAGCCGCGGCCAGGGGAGAGAAGGAGCCCGGGAATCTTTTGTGCGTCGTCGTCGACTGCTAAGCAACTATCATCAATTATCCTCCGACATTGGCAGCGCGCGGCTCGTGGCACATCTCGAGCTGTTCTCGATAGAGCCTCGAAGAGCTGGGAGAGACGACGCTCTTTCTATCCTTCGAGACTCACGAGCGTTCACCTCACGCCGACACGAGAGAACCGGAGTGGGCCGGCTCGCGACGGTACAGATTCTCTCGACACAATGCCCATTCCTGCCGTGAAATTGTCTTAATTGTGATTAAAGTTTTTGTCAGTCGACGCCGGATGTTCCTGTGTATGCACGAGGATAGAGAAAGAACTAGGTTTCTCCCGAGACACGAACAAAGCCCGCGACACTCTAGATTCTTATCGAATACTGGATTTCCTACGTATACTTCGTAAGTATTAGGACACATATTTTATACGAAGCGTGACAATTGAATCGTCGAAAAGGCAAATTAATCAACTCCGCTTTTTATTCAAATTAGCAATTTTACAATAGTATTCAATAGCTCAAAAAAAATTTTATTTTCATAAAATTATTTACCAGAAATAGAGAAAGCGTAAATAACCGTAAATTCTAAGATAAATTTTTAGAAACAATGTTTGTAATTGTCATTCGTCTATGCGATTTAATTTGTGGAGTTGGTCAACGTGATTTCTAAGCGTCCCAAAACTGTTCATTCCATTTCGTCTGTCTTACTAAATTAAGTCGTTGAAACTCAACAATATTCGCCTTACGCACGTCCCCATTACATTATTACATTTGCCAAGTATAATCAGGTTGATGACGTTGCTCCATAGATCATTTGTCGCGTCCTTCGTGTTGAATAATTTGATTCGATTTGAGAGCGCGGTTAGACACATTGATGGTGTGGAGAGATTGTAAGAAAAAGTACGAATTCTTTCCGCGATACGTCAACGTACGAGGTTTTCTGGATCTTGATAGCCGAGAGCTGTTGCAGTCGATGCTCGTTAAGGAAAATGTTTCCGGTATTTCGCAAGCGCTATAGCCAACTTTGTCGGACGACTAAAGACATTGTAATAGCGAGATATATAGGGTAACCGTGTCCTTACATTTTAATAGAGCTCATTGAAGAGACTAGATTACCTTTCAGATGTCTTTTATAAACTTAACCGCGAATACTATATATATATAATACTAATTATGTGCTTTTTATCGCGACATCCTTGAATCTAACTGAAAATGTAACCGTTAACTCAACTATATCGTATAATACAAACTATACATATTATACATCGCTATACCACTATAGTTAACCCTTAACTCAAATAACACACGATGCCAAATGTCTCGATAATTTTCTGTTGAGGTTTTATGTATCTCGAAATAGAGAGAACAAACACGTGGATGAATGTATTATAGGATTTCTTTATCAAAAATGTTAGAAATTAAGATTTCCGGTGGTTTCTATCCTATATGATAATTTATTGATAGATGGATATATTACAGTGGATTAAACAGAAAAAGATGACTATTTAACTTGAACTTTCGATTAACGATTCTTCACCCTCCGGTGGCTAACTGAACATCAACGGCTGCGGTGCCGAAATATATTAATGGCCGTTAGGCTTATCGAAGTTTTCCAACCATTTCGGCTTGTCGACATTTGCGCTTTATCGTCGACATTGTCTGTACGTTGGCGATTTTTTCGCGGTACTATAATAGAGACCAAAGAAACCGCTGTAAAGAGAATCGTTGTGCCAAAAACTAAACACTAGAGAAGATGTAGTTTTCCTAGAAGTCAGACCCACTTCAACATTTTCAATTATACAGGGTGGTTGGTAACTGGTGGTACAAGCGGAAAGGGGATGATTCTATGCGAAAAAAGATGTCGAAAATATAGAATAAAAATTTTTTTTTAATTTTTTTTTTTTAATTTTCCCATCGAGACAACGATCTAAAGTGAGATCCGTTATAACGTACCGCACGCGTACCGAGCGAAAATTCAAAGTCGATTTTCTAGAAAACAAAGCCTCAAACGAAAAATTTGTATTCTATATTTTCGACTTCTTTTTTCGCGTAGATTCACCCCTTTTCCGCTTGTACCACCAGTTACCAACCACCCTATATATAACTGCGGCAAGTCAATATATTTCTATTAAACCATACCAGTTAAGGATACAAAAAACGATCCGAAATCTGGTAGATAGCTCCTATCTGAAGTTTTATTTCTTTTCTCAAGTCTCCCCAAACTTCAAAATTGTTCTTCCGACACGATAAACATCATACTTCCTATTCGCGAAATAATAACCTGGTTGAAACAAAAATTCAACGATTCATCAAAATTCGTGGTACTTGACTTTTTCTGGCTTTACGAGCTCACCTGAATGTCGCGTCAGAGGAACGAAACGTCGTCTAGCGGCACAATGACGATATTTAATAGAAGCAACGAAGCGTGAAGCAACGAAGCGGCTCGCGATAAAAGAACGGCGGAAGGGGTGGGGGAAGGGCACGTGTTTCGTTTTTTCGATGGAATTTGCATAGTACCTTTCTCTGGTCCTCACGAACGGGGCAAGTCGGCCGTCTAGAAGTGCGCTCGATTAATTAGCGGCGAAAGTAAGTGAAATTGCACACGGTGCATTGTGGCAGGCGCATCCCTGCACGACGCTAACCGCGTCCAGGTGCCGCACTCTCCAGCCAAGGCGGAATGTCGACCCGCTATTTTTCTCGGTTAATCATAATCACTTATGTAGGTCACGTGAAAATACGAATAACGTTCCTCGCTCTATATAATCACTTCGTTCCCAGATCAAACTCTTCGACTCGAGACTGTTTGACGAGAGCGATATTCGAACCTCTCAGAAGCCTCGCCGATCAACTTCACGTTTTATTGATTCCTTAATTTTGTTACATAAATATGCGATTAATATTCAGTTCCCGAGAAAGAAATGACTTACTGCCATAAGCCAATTTATTATATTATTTATTTTATATTATTTCTATCTTTCGATCATAGTAACCTTACTTCTATTCATAGAAAATGCTAACATCGTTTCGTAAAAAAAAGGCTCTGGCGAAACCTGTATATTACTCATATTTTACACGAAATCGTCAGTTTCGAAGGTGTCACGATTCGAACCAATAACTAGCCTAAGATAACGTGGCGAGAGTCTATGAAAATTTTCTGCCGTTTGCAAGACGATGAACGTAAGTAACTAAGTAAAGTGGTAATGTTGACCGAAGCGAAGCGTTCGGTCGTAAAGTTAAGATACATGTGTATGTTTTCAGAAAATTTGTAGACACACGAAGTTTTAGGGCGTCGCGTTAGAACAACGTTAAATATGTGCCGAGTAATAAATCCGTGTCAATGTACATAAACGTAGGCTTGCCAACGTGGCTTCGAAATCACGGCGTCATAGTTCCGACAGGAATCGCTGTCGAGTGAAAATTAGCTTCTTCAGTCGTGGCAAAGAGATTTCGTAAGAAATATGTACGTTAATACATATTAAACAAGGGGTTCGTGCGATTATACCGGGGACAAACGTTTTTCTGACGATCCGCGAGCAGCGACCGTGTAACCTAAGCATATACGCCAAGAACGAACAATGATATCATCGATCTTGCTTCATATAGTATGAGAGTCTTTCGAGAAGAAAACAGTATCGTACGATGGAACGTAGCTCGTTTCGTTTCTATTTAATTTCAGGGACGATGAATGAGCGCCTCGAACGTAACATAATAAGATCCACGCGGAAGAGGATGTACGTGATAGCGTTTTAACCGAATTAAGAGAACGTACAGGATGTTATAGAAAAAAAATGATCTAGATCTTCGTAAGCCTATAGCTATCGCCAAGAGGAGTAAAATATGTTCGTTAAACGGAGATCCTAAAATCAAGCAAATATTTTTCTCGGAACGTACTATAAATCTCCACACAAAGTCTTTCAGCCTATTTTTATAACACCTTATATAACTGAAAACAAGTATAATATTAGGAAGAGAACGGAGAGAAGCTCGTTCGTTCAACTGCAACATCGTATCTCACATGGCTGATCC
Organism: Bombus vosnesenskii; assembly: GCF_011952255.1. Lineage (NCBI taxonomy): Eukaryota > Metazoa > Arthropoda > Insecta > Hymenoptera > Apidae > Bombus > Bombus vosnesenskii. Next base: position 2,413,440 of record NW_022882960.1, read on the forward strand.
GATTTGCAACGGCCATGAACGTTAACAATAGCGATTAAAGAGTCATCGATCAATCTGTCCGCCTACATTCGTTCAAAGCAAACATTCTTCTCGGTGTTTCCACTTTCGATTCAAGTACGCCGTTCGATAATGGAACAAATTATTTCCGATAAAACGAAGAAGTTGAAGAGCGTGGGCAAGAGCCGATACGAACGAAGCAAATTAAATTAACACTGCTAGGAAAGAAAACAACGATTTGATTACCGACGCCACCGAAGTCTCCTCCTTTTCTTCTTGTTTCTTGTTCCGATCCGCGGTCGTGACTGCGAACCACGATACGAGATGTGCAAAACATTGCGATAGCGCGAGTAACGGGAGAAAATGCTGCGTTAACGAGTTTCAGATAAAACTGCCTTTGAATCGCAACGATTTTCAACGTCGTTTCCATCAGCCTCCGAGGCCGATCAACGCGAGTAAAAGTCTTTAAGAATTTATTAACTTTCTTTGATACTCTTCCTCGCTCCGAGAGAAAGAGTTTCTATTTTATACACATATGGAAATATGTGTAATTCAAGTAATTCTCGAACGCGTACCTGCAAAGCGCTTCAAACGCGCAATTCAAATCCACGTATACGCATACAAGCTATCTATTGTAAAGCTATATCTATTGGTACGAAATTTTAGTTAATGCTCGATTATCTGATCGCGAATTCCTATTATGCGAACGAAGGATGATAGGTAATGGAGAAAATTGGCCAACTTCCATCATACGAACTTCAGTCGCATAAATTGTTTCTCCCCCGACAAGTTCAATACATGAAGGGCCACACTGCTCTCTCTCTCTCTCTTTCTTACATCCTCGATATTCCACGCAATTGTCAAGAACGATAATGACAATAGAGGGCGATCGTCTTCGAGAAAAAGCTTAAAACGTACGGCGGCGAAAATCGAAATAGATCAACACACCCACGCGACGATGTCCCGCTCCGGAGTTGCTGGTAAGCACGATAAAACGGGGAAACGGTTCACGCCGGTTTCGCGAGTTGTTCGAGGGCCAGACGAGGACAGATAACGAGATATAGGGATGGGAGAAGGGTGGTCGGCCGTATTTATCACTCTGAGATCCCGAAGAGCGCACAATGCAAGGCGAGAGAGAAGAAAAGAGAGGTGAACGGAGCGGTTCGCCAGGCTGTGGAACGAGACGCGATGTAGTGCAGGTAGATTTATGGAAGGTGGGAGGGAAGAGAGAAAGAGAGACTCTGTGTGTTTGTGTCGCAGGTCAGCCGCGGTTCACGGTCACGGGGACCAACCGCTGGACTAACCTAACGTAACCTGACTCGGCGACCGCAAACTGAATTGCACCCCGTCCGCCCCTCGACATCCCCTAGTCCACCCTAACCCCCCGGTTTCCGACCGCCTACCGCTCCTTTCTTTCCTCTCGAACCGATCTTCGTCTCTACACGTTGCTACTCTTCCATTCGTCTACCCTAGCTGTACTCGCGAACCTCCCACCTCCTCCAGCGGACCGATTCGTTTAATTTATTAAGATGCTGACTCCCCCTCCGCCCCCCTTCCCTCGAGCCACCGACCCGGGACTTTGCAAAAGCGCCGTCCCTTTTTTTCTCTCTCCCTCTCGATAATTACAATACGAGAGCCGAGTTCTAGGAAACAGACTGACTGCGAGTCGACGCTGCTCTCGAGACGCGATGAGTTCTTGCAACGATTCGAAGAGTCGGATTTGAATTCGCTGGATTCTTCGTGTGGAGCAGGGGGTGAAGATTGACGTAGACATAAATCGGATGAATTGGAGAGCTGTTAACATTAGAAACGATATTATCGGGTTTCTAATTTTAACCCTTGACACATTCAGTGCCGTGTGAATCTAATAATAGATACACGTTGAACTATCCATTCACGCCATTGATGTCCCCAGCGCGTACAAAAGTGACGATGCGTCTCCCTGGTGGTGAGCCTGAGTTATAATTTGATCCTCATTTAAACTTAGTATGTACTATTGTGCAAAACTTTGCTAATGATATTAATCCAATTCTAGCGATAGATATTAGCATTATTTCACTTGAAGCATCTCAACGATTTTCAATTAGATCCACAATTATAACATAATTTCAGAGATTTAAACTTTTGACCGTAGTGTCTCAGAACTATCGAAGAATTAAAGTACTCCCATTTCACTCTAGTACCTACTCGTTCACCTAAACGCAGTTCAATTTTAATGTTTAAGAAGTTGGTCAAAATCCATTACAACGACGGGAATCGAAATATACGACTGACTGTATAATCGGAATATCTACATACTTATTCCACCGAGACTTAATGCTCAATGCGAACCCCCGTTACATCAGGGTATAACAATCGTTTGCATAACCGTGCGGTGGATCTCCGTGCTTACGCATCAAAGTAATCCAATCCGACAAGTCGTAAATTGCGCGCACCCCCAACCCAAACGTGTTTCCCTTCCGCTGTACGAAATTTATTAACAGGGCGTGTCTATAGGTACGGTACACAGACCAGCCATCTTTTTCCTGATTGATTAACACATCTTGCTGGATCTGCCGTGTTCATTGCTAACCCGTGTTTAGCGATAAAATTTAATAAAAAGATCTGTCGACAAATTAGACGCGGTCGTATTGTTTATCAATTAAACAACTGTTAAGGAAATTCGAGGATTTGGGAATACAAATTATTGACTATATTTCACATACTACAGTTGTACATCTATATTAACACTCTGAAGAACGTCTTGCACGCGCGCTTGTCGCCAACCGACTATCCTAGATTCTTCTAACATCTGGCAACAGTCTTTTGTCTCCACTAAGACCTTGACGCCCTCTGACCCTTACACACACACTCTCATGTACAGTGTAAATGTATCACTTCCCTAACAACAACAAGTATCGATAATTGAGCAGACACGAAGGAAAAAAGCGTAGAAATGGGAGATCCAGTCCTCGTTACGCTGCGAACGGCGAACGAATCCTACTTCGATGAAAAATCAATGAACCAATGAATTGTGCACGCAACCGATCGATCATGATGATGATCGAGATAACGATATTCATCTTGTAATATACGATGTATATTATAGGACTTACAGGCCATAAATAAATAATAACAATAATGATATATCGATAGAAATCGACAACGCGGCCGGCACGAAACGGTACAGAAAGAAATTAGAACTGCTACGCCGGCTCCTACGGCAATTATCCAATTACCGTGTTCGCATTAGCTACAGTTGTAACGTCTAATAATTGCACCTTCGTTCTGGTAAAACGTTCGAACGTGGAACGACCTCACCGGTAAGTCGCGATACAATGCGCGCGCAACCAACGATTCAGCTAATCGAAAATCGAGGGAAAATCGAATTATTTTGGACAGTATTTCGATAGAAATATCTAGCGGCCATGAAACTGAAACATTCTATATTGAGTTCCTTTCCTTTTATTAAGCTTCAACAACCATGCAACGAATTTACGTCTTATTAATGGTTCCGAACGTAAACCCTTATATGTATAACTTTGTTGGAAGTATTCTGTGCTTTCGGTCGAAAGAGTTACGAGGAGAAAAAAAAGATCGATACTGCCGGTAGGTGGTAATTTTCATACCAAGTACGGTTTCCGGTCGGCTCGTTGCATAACGTATTCAATGGCTACCGCAATTACAGCGGCCGTTTGACGCGAAGCGCGGCTAAGTTCGGTCATAAAATCCTGACCTTGAGAATTACGATGCAACGTTCGTACGTTTACTTCTCGCCGGTGCTGTCGATGGAAACCCATCCCAAACGGCGGTTTTGCTTCGTTCGGACAAATCATTTGCATCGTGAACAACCACACGCCCGCGCGTAAACTAAACTACGCGCGTACGGCGCCAAATTACGAAGTACAAAGCGTGCAACACTTACAGGCAGATTCCTGAGCCCCAGCCGCACCTTCGAGTACTTCTTCATAAAGACCCGCCAGAGCACGTAAGCCATGACGATTATCCAACTTCCGATTCACTCGTAAGGTTATCTTCGAGATTATTCCGTCACCTTTCACACTTTGTCACCGTTTCACGTAAAAATTTCAAAGATTAACACCATCAGCGTCCGGATTCGCAAACGTCCGTCCATGATACGATCGTTCGATTATCGAAATTACTCCGCATCTCGATCTCGAATCGGTCGTGGGATAATGGCGGGAACACGATTGCGCGGTAAAAAGTCGATATCGAATTCGAAAGTGGTTCGTCTATGGCGCCACTTTTCCCACGTGAAACAACCCCGCGACCGTTTAACCTTAACCAATGATACTCACTTTGTACAAGGTTCTCGTATTAGCACGGCGAAGAAAAGGGAGGAGAGAATCGTCGAGCAGAAAAATAACGAAACGTGTCTCGCGTACGTTACAAGAGGAAGCAACACATCTCGCGTACAAATTGATGCGACAATCTTCATGCCGTTCCGATAATGAGCGACTGGATAAAGCACCATTCACTTCTAAAGGAACAGTATGTATTTTTCTACTCAAACGTTCCCAAGATTTCACTATTTTCTGATAGAGAAAAACATAACCATGATTTGACCTCGTAACACGTTTTTATAAAACACCTCTCTATTCCCGTATCTGATATTACATTCATTTTACGATAATTTTCCGTATACAAAGAATTCGCGTTTTCTCTAGCCGTCACGAAAAATAAATGAACGCGATCCATGCATTAACAGAAAAATGCAGAACAGCGAAAGCTGATAATCTTCGAATCGGCGCAATTCGATCTCTTGCATAATTCATTATAATGTCCCGATTGTAATTGCGTCCGGCCATGCACGCCACCAATACTATCGACACGCACGGTATGATCGATAAACATCAAAGCCAGTGTTCACTCGGTCGATCGAAATCGCCGCTGCGCGTATTCGTTGATTTATACGAAACCACGGTACGGCATCCGATTCAACACATATATATAATCACGTGTCGGGGGATAAACTTAACCTTGAAATCCTTCGTTTTTGCAGGAAAGATGCACGCCTGTACACAGGCGAAAATGAATCAGTTGCACGCAGTGTCACGAGAAATGTCGTCAGACCAGAATACAAGGAAGCGACTGTCATGATTTAATCGACGAACCAATGAGACTTTCTGTCGTCCTCGAAGGATATAAACACTCTCGAAACTACGCTCTGTACGAGAGGTAACTCCAAAGGAAAATCACACAAGACTACGATGGCAACGTTCGACAATTAGGACGCTTGCAATCACTGAGATTCCGTCGAAAGTTTTTGTTGGTATTGATACAGCAGGATGCACGAGGATTTTGAACGAACGACGCGCGTCAAAACACCCGTATGCCTGACGGCTCTCGCTGCCGAGATATAACTGACACGACACACGCAACTACCTACTCTCGCGCTCGAACCGTGGAACGATGAAACGGAACGTTCGGAACGCCGGAACTACGGAACGATATATACCTGAATCGCGTTTCAGCGCAACTTTAGGCGTGTCTTTAACCACCCGACACCACGTTTAATGGAAATAGAGGGTGTGCTCCTGAGGTCTATGTCCCTGAAATCTCGAGTTCGCTGAACTCTGGTATCATGGTGCCTTTATTTATACTTTTATTTTATGTTGTTTAATATTAATCCATCTTAATCCCTAAACACTTCAATTTAAAATGTATTAAGTATTTGAAATATCGTAGTTTGGCAGTATTATAAGGACGAGTGCCACGATTTAATCAATAAATCGATACTATAACTTAATGTAATTTGCCTTAATATCTGTATTGATTTATAAATTCATGTTTAAGGAATATTTCCATTTCGAAGAAGATGCCAGGCACCATGGTTGGTAACACGCCATAAAGACACCACTAACAGCTGTTTGTCACGCAAAAAAGAAGAAACAAAAAAGAAATCATTCATGGTAATACTGACATCTGCCGAGGCATATAGGCGGTAAACAACTCAGACTCTTTACCATTTAATTACTATACCGTATAATTCTACTATTAGTTATTAATCAAGAAACACAGCGATTTTAAATTAACTTTTTCCTCTATTTCTTTACGTTATTCCGCGAATAACGTTTTCAGGACGAACGTCGTTTTTATAAATCGTATGCTACGCTTAACAGAAAGGTTAATTTCTTAAGAAACGATCTTTGTTCCCCGCCGTGACATCGTAAACCGGTGACGCGAATGGTTTGGAGGGAGTCGAAGGAGAAATGGAAAAAAACGGGCGTTTAAAAAGCAATATAACGCGAGCCGGTCGTAATGGAGGAAAGAGTTAAAACGAATCAGCGTGTCTCACGGCGCAGCCAAAACAAACAGAGCTAAACAAGCGGAAGGCTCGATGCCCCCGCTCCACACGTGCCCTCTCCTGTTTACATTCGTTTGTTTTCACTTCAATGCTGGCCAACTCGACTTCCCATTCGCTGCTGCACATTACGCGACTGTATTACCATCCCTATACATTACACATCCGTGCCGTTTGATTTATCAGCCGATAAAACGTTTTCAAGGCACTCTTGTTAACGAGACCTAATCGCCGATACAATTAGGACAGATAAAAATGCACCCGTTATTGACTTTCGCAATAGCTATCTCGATTCTCGTTACAGCATCGATGTTTTTTCCCTGTTTCCTTACGTCTGACGTTAATACCGCGTGTATCCCGCAGCGTAAGTGACGTTAAAATGCGAACATTTCCGACTGCTAATGATATGTTTCGCGAGACGAACGTAAAGGAAAAAAAGAAGAGGCAGAGAGATTGGCGATAAATTTTCAGAGTCGTTGAACGATTCTGTGCTCGATCGGGCGTGGAAAAATTAAAGGAATATCGCGAAACGTGACACGAAACGCTACAAACCGCGATAATTCTTCGAATGCCTCCAATAATTCCCTCTTTAAATTCCAGATACGCGCGAGAACGAAACGGCAGAAGAACGTATATAACGGCGAAGGGCGAAAAGAAATATGGAGAACTGCTCGGAGAGCTGGTAGACGGCGCATAAAAAATGCCAAATGTTTCGGGATGTAGGAGGCAACGCGAACCTCGTCGACGCCATTAACTCTTGAATTTTTAATACGTGAACGTGCAGCCCTTGCGTATCATGAATTCTGCCTTGAAACACGGCGACATGCTTGAAACATCGAACATCGAACGTCGAGCCACGCGTTTGTTCGATCGTCGACTGAAAAGGGAACCGTTTACGACGAAGAAACACACCCCAGCAAAATGGTTCTCTTTCGCGATTAGCGCCGGTGTCACGGCACTTCCGCTGTGTCTGTACCTCGCGCCACATCCTATCGCCTTTTACTTCTTCCCTTCTTTAATATTCAGCCACCGTCCTCGTAACCTACGTCGTGCCGCCACGCCGCCAGACACACGTAAATACGCGTACCTCACAAATATAGCGCGCATGTGTGCAACGTGTTATCCTCTGTGCGTGTCACTATGCGCCTGTTCGCAGCATATGCATACAAGCGTGCATTCTCTGCGAGACAATGGGCGTGCCCACCTCACGTGACTGGCACGTGAGCACCCTTAAAAAGGGCCCTCGGTTCCTGACGTTCATTCATACTGGTCTGCCTGTTTCGTGGTCGACACTGATGACCCTACACCGCGCGTCGGAAAGTCAAGAAGAATCGAACGACAGAAAGAGCAGAAAACCGCTGTTTAACCGTGTACCATTCAGAGACGGTTTTCGTGAGTCTTGCAGGTGCGCGGACGATTACACCGTGCAAACTATGCGTCACCGTAACAATGTCCTTTGCTCGACAGCTTCAACCGCTGCCCGACAGAAGTACCCTGCCGGGACAGGAGAATAATCCGTGGAACGAATGCAGTGAACTTGTTACTTAAATAAGCCGTGAAAGATGGAGTGTGTTTGGATAAAGGTAAATAAACGCGTCTTGTGCACCGAGTACAATGACCTTTCGTACTTCTGAATTCGTATTTATTCAACCATTTAAGCTCTTTATATTATACAATGTATGTACGCAAATATTATAAATGAGAAGACGATCGACTACAGGATTCTTCGATCTACGAAATGCGGCGTAATAAAAGCGAGCAAGTGAACGGCAATGTCAATGGTTTCACGACTATTCTTGGATCTCTTCCAATAGCGCTATCGTGCTCGGAATCGATAAAGGAACTAACGTTTATTATTTCGCAAGCAACCCCTCCCGTGTGAACGCGCTCGACCCTCACAAATCGTAATTGCCGGGCAACGAACAGGCATGTCTAGCTGCTCTATGAGATAGCTTGCCTCTGAGTCACTCCCCCGCGGTGCGTTTAAACTTTGAACGCTTTCTGCACGTCGGACCGACACGTTACACTGCGCAATAATTGTAACGACTCTTGGCTTCGTTCATGAATCGACCGCTTCGGGCTGGCAACTGTTTCATGCGTGTTCCAATGTATACGCGGAAAATCAGGCTGAATAGTTGCTTTGGAAAGCGAAACGCCAGTGTTTGATAATGCAAATTCTTGTTTCAATTTATACGTTTTTATAAAGATTTCTTTTTCATGTTTCACGTTTTCATTGATGTGCATCGACACCTCGATCATTAGCGACAGATAGAGATTATTCTTTTGCCAATCTCTTCTGTTGCAAAAATCAGACGAATCTACCTCGATAAATTTTCCACACTTTCTTAGGTAAGTAGTCACTTTTCTTCGAGAAAGTTACGCGAACCACTACGTAGATGGTAATCTGCGGAAAAAAGTTCTGATGAGTAGAAGGAACAAGGAACCATCTACTGGTTGGATTGCTGCAATTTTTTGCACATTCAAGTCGTTGCAATCTAATTTACATTAACATAGAACAGAATTGGCTTTTCCCAAGTGAGCAAAATTTTCATCGCGTGCAAGAGGCAGACACGCCATACGAACAAACGGACAGCGAAACTTTCAGCTCGCAGCTAGATTTAAAACTGAAATTCAACAGGTGGACCACGCAAATATTTGTCGGTAAGAAGTTACTGGCAACGACCCAGTATTCTAGCTACCATAAACCTACTGTTACACAACTGTAAACGTAAACCACCGTTTCTAACTGCAGGAAACGAGGCATTCGTATAATATCACTCATCAATAGTGTTGCCCCGGGCATTATCATCTACGCACAGAAAAAAGGGATTCCTTCGTCGTGGAGAAAATTGACAGCTCCGTAACGTCTTCTTTTGTCGATAACATCCAGATCGATGATGATTAGAATTTTTATGTCATCGGACGAAACTGTAAGGGCAAGCATCCTGAACATGTGGAAGGAAGCGTAGGTAATTAGAGAGCGGATTAACGTGTCGTAAGACGTACCTGTAAAAACAGCGTTCTGCATGTGTATCGGTTGCATGTGTATCAGTCTGAAATCGTAACGTGCAACACGAATCGTGAATCACTGGTTCGCTCGTTGAGCAAGAGGGAGTGCTCGCCACGAACGCCGCACCACGAATTGACGATAGATAAATGCGCGGGAGATCGTATTATCACGATCCTTTGGGGACCCAGCGAGGTTATCCGGGTTAATCGAAGAACCAGCCAGTGTAACGACGACGATTATTATTCGATCTGGCGAAATTCGCCTACGTATCGATCTTATTCGAGCCACTTTCGCGAACACGGCGCCGCGCCGCGCACCGTAGCCCTTTTAGAAGCCACTTATTATCCAGACCGATTCCGGCCGCCGATTGAGAGCGTTTCTCAAGCTGGCCAACACGATCATTAGGGCATTTTAGATCGGTTGCATGTTTCAGCGTGGATTGCGAAATTTTTAATTTGTTACTTTAACACCGGGAATCGTACCTTCTAAAAAACTTGCCATCCCACGTTTTATCTTGATTCATCTGCCTAACTCCAAGTTTCGTTTCTTTGTAGTTTAAAAGTTGAGCCGACAGATCCGGCGAACGCTTTCAAGATCAAAGAATGGATCTAAAAAGGATTAAGCATCCTAAGGCTCCTTGCCTCGAAGTAAAGCTGACTCATAAGAATCCTCGCTTCCAAATCTGGTCAGTCAAACTGTTTTCGTCCAATGAATTTTAATTTAGTCACATAGTGTTCCATCATCTAGTTTCATTTAGTTGCACAGCCGCTGAGTTATAAGAAAAGAAAGTACGTAACGATAATAAGAATGATGCTACTTAACGGTTTACCGTGGTGTAAAAATTTGACATTCCGCGGATTTACGATTGCCGCCCCGAGGACTAAATTATGGCGCCTCGGATCCCGCACCGCATTTGCAAACCCGTCGTACCGCACGTCGTACGACCGGCAGGTTTTGCACGTTACACTTTATATCCTGAGTGCATGCCACGACAGGTACTTACACTGTCAGCGTAAGGTTACCGCGAAAATAACGAAAGAACATACAACGAGGTTACGGCCCTCTTAACAATTAGCACGTACCGTTGATCGCGGAACACGGTCTCCCATAAATATCCGTGAAAACGTTCCCGGTAATGAGACGAACGTCGTTTCGGAATTCGTTGTGAACCTGATTCGGGATTCACGTTCATCTGTTTAAACTGAAAAAAGAACAAGAATGTGTATATCCAAGCGCTGTCCTTTTCGCTTTATTAACACTAAATATCAGTAATCTGATGTTAAGTCTGGAGAAACCGGAGAAACGTTACTTGTAGTCAAAATAATGGAACTCCTAATGAATTTTAATTTCAACCGACCTCGAGTCTCTTCTCAAGACTGGAGAACACACTGACGCCAGTAAATCGCACGCTTTAACGGACAAATATGTCGGTGAAGCTGAAGGAAACAAGTAACGCACAAGCATCGTCGATTACGCAGAACTTTCGAGGCTTCTTCTCTTCTTCAACAAATCACTTTTTGCCTGTACGAAGTGCACGTATAGTTAGAGTCGTTGGTTCGAAAGGGAGGCGGCGACGTTCCTTTTTCGACAGGGAATCGTCGATATTTCGCCGCACTAAACCGCGACCAGCCACGTCCTTTTTTTCTTTACAACCATCCGGCTCTCTACGTCGAAGCAACATTTACGACGCGTTCTTTTTGTTCTCGGCGACGATACAGCTCGACGCGACGAAGAGGCACCGCTATACCCTTTCGACTCGTGCGTTCAAAGCGCCTCCTCGAGAGCCTTTGTCCTGCTCGTGCGGCCATTTTCTTTCTCTTCGCATTCTTTTCAGTGAATACCTATCCAGCGTTCAAGTAGACGCGCGTTCGGTGTACGAAGTGGAGAACGATACACGAAGACGACGAAGAAAAAGGAACGGATGATACCTACAGGGTGGAGGAAGAAAGGCGGGAAGGAAGGAACGATAGGCACAAGGGGTGGCGCGGGAGGTAAAGGAAAGAACGAAGCGGAGGAGGAAGAAGAACGCGAGAAAGAAGCTAAAGTGAAACGAGCAGAAAAGACACACGAGCGATGAGTCATCGTAAAAAGAGGAAAGCTGGTGGTCGACTACTCTGATTCGAACGATCGTGTCTCGAGATTTTCTGCTATTTTTTGCCTTGGACGCATAATACCGTCTCTATCGTCATTTTAATACACGCAATACCAACAACCAACGGAACTGTCGACGGGCTGATAACGCGGAAAACGAAAGGCTAAAAAGCCGATGGCTGTAGTCGAATGACAAGTACGATCGAGTTCTCTGATTGACAATCGATTGCTACTTTGATCTCCACAGCCAATAACTGTTGCCTCGTATTAGAAGCGGTCTACACAGTCATCGATTTTTATACACATGTCTCATCTTTACGGGATTATCGAGATTACCAGATGGATTATCCCGCATGACGACTCTTTCTCGCGGAATGTAAGCTACGGAATTCTTTACGTGCGAAGACACGCATCTGACGATTCTTCGGCTACCGTTAAAGACGTATCCACAAGGATGCTGGTCATTATCGTCATGAATGGGATCAGTTAGCGATTATCTCGTGTATGTCACGTCCCATCGTGTTAAGTGGCATTCTTTGCCGTATCATGCAGATTCGGTTCTTTATAATGATTTATAATAACGAGGTCTTAACAAGAACGCGAAAGCTCCTTTAGAATGTATATTGAAAAATTCCAGGAAAACATTTGACTGCAAATAATTTTATGTCGTGCCAGACGTCTCATCCACGATAAAAACGGGTTTTTATTAAATATAAAACTGTTACGTTATATCGAGATCCTCGCAACATCGGATATTCCGCCAGAGGTCAGTCTTTTCCACCAATTAACATTAAACATTTTTTTTACTGTAAATAACGATTCGATCGTAGTATTTATAAGGATACGCGATCCCTCGTTAAAAGAGGATCATTGACGTTAGTACTTTCCGTCGCAAAGACGAATATTTGTCTCGTTACGCAAGCGAAGCATCGCGGCGATCCAAGGACACGGACTAACCCGTTTCAGATGCCTGCTCTTGATGGATCTCCTCTGAGGCGCTCTTGAACGCGTCTGACATGAATCTCGTCAACGTTTTGATCGCTTCAAATAGCATTTACAATACGTACTCTTGTGTAAGGATCGCATAGTCTCGTAAAGAAAAATCCTTTGACGTTAACACATTGGCCATTTGCGAAAAGTATTTGTAAAGGAGTTTCATTATAACCGAGACTTCTCCCATGAATATAGTATATGATCATACGATCGGCCTTGTATCGGAATTGCGGGGAATTTAATCTAGACGTCTACGACTTAACGAGGTCCAAATGGATCTATTTGGAAATAGAAAGTATTATATTCGAAGCGTAAACGAAAGATTCAAATTCGAAATATAAAATAAAAAATAAGCTGTTCCAATTAAAAAGAACAGTAAAGCATTCATCAATTTTCAACAGATCTACCTGAGCTTATTTTATTAATGCAGACCCTTCAATTTCCAGATTGCGAAAAATTAACTAACAACAGACAACGGCCAAACGTATCAAATCCCGTCAAAGATGAAGCGGCCTGTATGCAACGAAACAGAATTTTCATGGAGAATTTTTACCGCGTTGCAAGCTCTTCGCACAAGCCACGTCGTAAAAGAGAACGTGGATTCGTTGCAGCTTCGAACGATCGATGCAAACGCGTGCGAAACGTTCGATATACCACGGCGAACGAACGGAGAACATTGCACCACGAGGTTCACCTTGAAAGAAGTCATCCTAGACTTTTTCCCTGATTCGCACCTCCGGAATATCGAGGACGGAGGCGTCCGCTCGAAAAACCCGCTCGCCGCGTGGGTAACACGCAAGAAAATCCGCGAATGGTGGCGCAATCGAATAAAAGCTTAATGTCTCTGTCCTTGCGGAACTTCGAAGAACGACGCCACACCCTCATCGCCGTCGTCCGCTTCTTTCACAGCATACACGCAAGATGTTCGTCGCCTTAATAAAGATGTAACGTATACACAGGCTCATGAAAGTATTCCAACACTTGCAGACACCTTTTATGAATATATTATATTATGTGTATCGTACGAATCGTTTCGAAATGCTATTAGCGCTGTAGCGAGCTATCTATTGTACATGTATATATTAATGAAATTTCAGAACGTTTTACCTAACATATACGATATATGCATAAGTGTTCTCTACGGTAAATGTTCAAATATTTTCGTAAATCATTGTATAACAACCGATTATGGCGATGCTCGTGGGTGCGATTATGTTTCACGCACGTCGGCCACGAATCCATTTAATTTTGCACGGCGCGACGCGGCGGTTCACCAGCGTCGCTTCTTATATGGATCGACCTGTCGAAAGGCAAACAACTGATATGGGTCCACAACCTATCCCGAATCTCGCATTAATAATTCAGAGCATTCCTTGGCCGGATCTTGGTTCGCTTGCAGGGTGTGGGACGTCGCGTCAGCGGTGAAGAATGGTATACGATAAGATTAAGGTAAATTTTCTTTGTTATCTTTTTATTTAACTTTTAATCTTTATTTTCCTTTTGTAATTGGTTAGCTCAGAATCATAGTGATGGTTTGGCATCTTTTAAGAAATAGCGCTCTGCGTTTACCATTATAACAAATTCATTATACATTATTGCAGCCCTAAAGACATCCGTGGTAGAAAATGAAGTTGTGACTCGAGTAATTATTCACATTTCCTTCAAACTCAAAAAATTTTCCAACGATAGAAAAATAGAATTTTATGATCGAAACCATCTCCCATCGAATGCAGAAAGTTTGAAGTAGAGTATCAAGGATAAAATGTTAAGTAAAAATAGCAGAGAAGATAAAAGGAAAGAGGAAGTCATCGACAGATGGCAGACGGTCGCAATTATCTATTAACACATACGGTATATTACTCAACAAATGTGATTGGCGGATAATTCAGGTTCTAACTAAAAGTACCAGATGCTCTCGATTATACGTTCGCAGGTTCGCGGATATCGATGCATATTGACGACGAAATTAAGCGATAACCGGTTTTCTCCGAGTCTAATTATGGGTTTACAGCATATCGAAGGCAAGGAACACAAAGAGTAAATTAACTCAGAACGGATGTGAGCCTCACCATAATCGAACTTAGACAATAGGTATGACTACCACGCTCTTTGGCACAGGGAGCATAGTGAAATACGCGGATATTTCTCCGAATAGCACGGAGCCTGGTTCGAAAAGATGCTGCTACGCCTCACGGAAGAAACTAAATCCAATTTAATGATCCTTAATGATCAATGTACGATAGAAAGGTGCGAACTAATCGCGAAAAAATTGTCTTATTGCAAGATACGAAGCAAGAAACTTGAAAGAACGTTCCAAGTTAATTAAATGACAATTCCATGTTGGTAAAGTGATTTCAAATTCCTCGAACTCGAGTAGTAGCTTCAATTCAAGTAACTTAACTAATCCAAACGAGACTCTAGATATTTACTTGAAGTCGGGTTATTTAAATTGAAACGATCGATGTAACTTGTACGAGGATAAAGTCAAAGTTACCAATTTGAACGAAGCTTACACGTCACTCCCAAAATATCGAGTGTTTCGCGTACTTGATACCTTCGTCCGATGCTTCTGCGGTAGCTGAATGAATTCCACGCTGTGTAATGAAAGAGCATTGTTTGTCAGAATATAATAGCCCGAAGGAAACGCGTGCTTCCAACAGCTGACGCGATCCTGCGTGGCAGCCTTGCGTAATTCGAATTACGTAATGACAACCGCGCCGATGACGGAGCCATGGTTCGCCGTCATCGGCTTTGTCCTGAGCTAAATATCGATCACTGTCCCGCGTATGTGCGGTTATTATCGCGCGTGTCTCTCGTTACGCGATTTCCAGCCGACTCTTGGCTCCGCTCCGACTTTCCGCCCTGGAGAAAAGATATCCTGCCGCGGAGTCAACGATCGTTACGGAAGATCGTAAACTGTCGCCGTTCATTGTGCAATAAAACTTGAGCATTCGCAACACTCCTCCGTCCATCCACGTCTTTACGTTCGTTCGCGCGGATCAACCTTCCGACCGATACAGAAAGGGATTAAGATTCATAATTATTCGATTAATTTCATAATCGATTGAGCTATAACTTCAAATAATACATTGAACTTTTCTGTAATAATTAGAGTGCAGACGTTCGCGCGTTTATGGAAATTTCAAGATGCAAAAATGCACAGAATGCTTCGAGCGTGCAATAAATATGTAAAATATCCAAAGCAGTTGTTGTAATATTTGCCGAATGAAACGAATGTAATTTATCTATTTGCATTAAACATTTGCAGTCTAATAATAACGAACGCGAATGTTAAAAGTTACTTTAGCTTCTATTTTATTTAACTGTCTACTTTTATCGCGTTCTTGGCAATTGTTAACGGCGTTGTTTGGATTGTATAAGAACGAACATAGATGATCATCAAGGAGGTAATTTATTGAGGTAGAACTTTCAGGGTGCACGATATTCTATAGACGAACAATATCGATCGTACAATTATACTACAAGAAACGATATAAGTTTTCTTAACTTTATCCTTCAAAGTTGAGGTTCAAATAAAACCACTTTCATTAATGAATTTACGTTGCAAGCAGCATGAAAATCAATTCTTGGAAGACACGCGAGGATCATATTTTGTATGTATGTACAGTAAAAGGGACGGGAAAAGGTGGAAAGCGAAACGATTATAATTGAAAAAAATACGACAGTGAGAGGACAGAGTGTTTCACCAATTTCTTTATATGTCCTTGCATACGTGTACGTGCAATATACGTGATCGTGAATGGGCGTGTATTTTGCAACTGAACGAACGCCGGGAAATAGAGTAAGGTAATTATCGTCATAAATTTTTGCAATAGCCTATCTTGTACTTAATCGCGTACGCATTATAGGGAACTGTGTCTGTCCATGGTCACGCTTCGTGGATGCAGTCATTCACGCGGCCAATCGTCGCAATGGACTAACAACATCCTGCAATTAAAGTACTTGTTCTGATATAGTTCCACGACATGTGGAGCAGAGATCGAAAGACGACGGCCAACGAATTTCGGTGAAATCATTCTCAGTCGCCTATAACTGATTGCCTTTCCCCGCAAATTCATAAATCAACGTTATGCGCTCTGTACGTAAGACATACTTAACGAGCTCGAATGGCAAAATAGGAAAAGCTTCGCTACAACACGATAACAATCGTTAATGTACAAGGAGTTAAAATAGAAAGCGTATTGCTCTTTATTTTAAATCTAAACACCTATCGATTAATATTCATTGTACCTGTGCAAAGAAATTCAATTTTCCCATGAACAAAAGTTTTCCTCTGTAAAAGAAAGTGACTCTAGACTTTCGACCAACTTTCATACCAAGAATTACCCCGTTTGCGAGGGTTACCTCGTTACCGACACACCCTGTGGTTTAAAAGGTTTCGCTCGTTAACCTGTGATCTCCGTGAATAAACGCGTCGTGCAACAAAGCCGTACGATCCGTCGATTTAAACAACGGTAGACGTTTCTCAGGACAATACGCGTTTTGTAGATCATGGAGAACAAAACGGGCGTGCTTAATATGCTCCGCGTCTTATCATGGAATCGCACGCGAGGCGGTCTCTTCGTCACGCAAAACGACGCTCGTAAAGAGATCTTGGAAAACACATATACGTGTCTACGTTCGATGCTGCCGCCAGCGTTTCCTATTTATTCATTCAATATCTTCGAATGTATATACGAACGCTTGTAGTTGTACGATTATATTATACTCGCGTCGAGAATCCAGTCAGGCTACCATCGACCGATATCACGCGATCCTTGATATTTTAATTAGGGAATTAGTTATGTGATCTGACGTAAAACGAAGTGACTCAACATTGGGCATCATTTCAAATGATTTCAGAGTTATATTTACTTTAAGCAAGATATCTAAACATCGAAAATCTTTTTTAATTTTCGAATGGTTTCGTGCGATGGCTTTCACTCTTTTCTCTTTTTCATTCGTAATAGAGAAACTTGTTAAAAAATACTACCCTTGTCCAGATATCGAATCGAACGAATTATTGAAAAATATATATCTATCAATCATCATTGTTACAATTTTATTCTGAACTTCTGCGGCAAACTAAAGATCAAGATACTTATCCACGCTTTTCGATTAACTAATAAGCTAGGTCACTATCTTCAATCGGTAAGCGAAAGTCTATTTCACGTTATAGAATTGAAAATTCTGGAAAATATATAGAAACGCAATGGAAGAATACACAAGTTGATTGCCAGTCTAAAATATCGCACCGTATATTTTATTCATTCATCGTCCCCGCCGCTGTCTCGAACGTTTCGTTTGTTCATTGAATTCTAACGTTCGATTCACGTTGCATACGGGCGGAGAGCAGCACATGGATTCCCACAGCGACGAACGCGGTTAGGTCATCATTGTCCATGGTCATGGGCCGTCTAGGTGGTCCTCGTGAAAAGGAAACTGCATAATATATGCACACGCGTTTTATTGCGGCACGCGGGCAAACGCATAAAGGAAAGGCAACCGCATTATGCGCGACACGAGTTCACCGACACGCTGGTTTATCTTATGCGCTGTGATGGAATCAGACATGACGCAAGTGGTGCCAGGACAATTTTTCGTTTATTTTCTTTTCTCTTCTGCGTTCGAAACACCTTACAAAAATTAAACCTCTCGTTTAAACAATTCTTTTAAATGACATCTTTTTTTACAACTATTTTACAATAAACGGAGAGATTCGTCTCCATAGAATTAACAGTAAACTTGATGTTATATCGTATATATTCGATATTATAATAATTTTCATATATTTAACAATGGCTTCGCGATGCAAATCTTCGAGACTTTGCATCGAAATCGATTTCATGAGATTGAGATATCTGATCTAGACTGGTCGCACGATGTCGTTGGACAAAAATGTATTCTCGCACCGATATGAATTTTCAGGTGGTTAGTAAGCTCTTCTGCGTAGAAACCACCGATATATACCATCGTGTAAAAGAAGGACCGTGGGAGGCGAAGAGAGTGCATTCGCGTGGGCCTGTATCCTGTGCCACGTCCATTTGTCCCCGTGTCCGTTTCGTTTGTCGACAGTAGTATGTATGCGCTGTCGAGATTATCTTTTGGTGGAAAACGAGTCACCGTAAATCGTATAGCGCGTTACGGTCTTTCGTCTTTTATAGTAAGCCTAGCAGAAGGATAAACCGCCCCTGCTGAGAAAAGATTAATTAAACGTATCATCGCGTGTTTAACATTTTACTTTGCATTATCCTAATTATTACGTATGGAATATGTAACGTAGATATTAGAAGAATCAAAATTCATGTACATAAGGAAGAGTAATGATACTTCACTTACTTTACATATTTGTTTCTTTCTCTCTCAAGGTACTGTTATCAGTTTGAGGCAGGTATACAACAGGGTTAACACTCGCTACCAGCAAATATGCCAACGTTAGGCGAATCGTTTGCACGCACGAAATTATATACACGTATTGTTACATCCGCTTTCATTCGACATTCCTTTGAAAGAGAGATTATTATTACGTCCTACGGACGCATCAGGAATACAAATGAAAGGCGTGAACTATCGAGTGGGTAAAAAAGGGGAAATTAACATAATGTCTCGAATCATAAATTACACGTGTATTGTCAAAAATTGATCGCAGAAGTAGATATTATCTTTTATATATATATATATCTTAGAAATTAGTACAACTCTAGATTAATTAACAATATATAGTTGTATTTTTCCTCACTTGTTATCACTCGCTTTTAATGTAGTAATTGTAAATACAAAAGAATTCACTTCTTATGAACCGTAGACTATCGCGTGTTCTATAAATGTACCCTGATAAACGAGACGATATAATACGTATATATGTACAGGGTTAACGACCGCAGGGGGTGCAGTTGGGTGCGGCTTTTCCTAATATCGTTAAAGGTGAGAGCAAACGTTTCACCGATTATTTACAGGATACAAAGCAAATAACGGTTGTGTTAGAACGTTTATACGCGTTCCTCGGAGTAATAGGTATGATGTGTATAATGAATAATTGAATTTCTAACAAATATCGAAACGATAATTCATGGACGGAAATAATGTGCGCAAGTATCGTCGAAGATAAAATGTTTATTATAGAGAACATGCTACACCACTTTTTCTTTGGGATATTGTACGATAGTGCTCCGATTTAAATAGCACAAAATTAGCAACTGCTCATTTACAATTGTATATACTATTGTATATACAATTTTACAAGGATTTTACAATGTCAATTTCTCTTGATATTGGATTGATAGGAAATAGTCGTTTTGTGGATGCTCGATCAAAAAACTATACAATAGTTTGATCTGTCAACAAAACGCAAAAAGCCTCAATTGTTTAAAAGTTTTGTCCTTGTTTACAAACATACGTACTATTTTCTTATTAGTATATTCATGTTTTGCTATAATGGTTACGATCAACGTGGAAAAAAGGTGTATTCTAAAAATTCTATGTTTTGAAGAGGATGTAATTAATAAAAGAGAAATAAAAAATTATTATAATTATAATAATTATAAGATTACATTTAACTTCAAATTACTTTATGTCATTCATACTTTATCTTATATCCGCAAAACACTTGATCTTATAATCATAATCGTTAACAGTATATCATTAATATTCATTCTACTTATTCACAGAAAAACCGTGTATTATTACTATAAAATACTCCTATACAATCACAAATGTAACATCTCTCAAGTCAATGAAAAATTTCTAATTCTTTTTTTGTTGCATTATATATTACTTATGTACATTCCTATAAATATGCAGACATCATTCATATTAAATAACACAAAACTCGATCGATCGTTAAATTTACCACTTATATTCCCTCTAATTATTTATAGAATACGATGTTTACCTATAAAATGAAATATAATGGCAAGTATGTATATACATTGGAGCATCGCATGATTCTGCAATTTCAGTTCCATTAACCATATATCAACAATGAACGAATCACCCAATGTCAACACTTTGCTACATTCTGTTTTTCTGTTAACGTTCATTAAATGACTGATTTAAAAATATTAGATCAATCTATATTGATGATATATCCGATCTTATCTGCAAAGGTTTCGCTGATTTAAAATTTTCAAAACACAAATTTGACAGAAAATGAATTAAAATTATAATTAGGTGCATACAAAAGTAATGACCGTAAATTGGCAACGCGTGTATATTACCGAGTAAAAATTTGCCATTACTTTCTTGCACAACTAATATAATTGTACATTCACTTTATATATTACTAAACCACAAAACTGTTTCTTCATAAACTATTACGTATGTCTAACACACTAATGGCAAAGGATGTTCTTGTACTATTCGTATAGACCACGTTGGATCCGGAAATTGGCTCCATTGGAGCTACTTACAGAGTCTTTAAATAATATTAAACAGCACTCACAGAACATACACTGTTACTGCGAGAAAGATAAGACATTTGACTATTACATAAATAAATTTCCTCACATTCATGTTTTTTTATTAAGAAATTGTCTGCAATATATTTATATTATCATTGGCTTCTTCTTCTTCCTCCTCTTCCTGAATAAATATAACAAATTCACGTCATAATTAATCATGCCTTTAAATGGCAAATCATAAAGACCATAAAAAATAAAATTTACTTACCTCGTCAAAACCAAAACATGTTTCCATTTCTTTCTGTAATTTTGGATCGCTTTGCATGTTCCGCGATAAAGATTTAGTACACGTTTCTGGTTCCATTTTCAACTCATCTATTTCTATATCTTCTTCTTTTACTTCATCTCCTCCCTCGATTTTACCAGTCACAATTCCACTTTCTTGACTCAAAGGATCTTGCATCAATAAATCTCCATCTTCGTTAGCTACAACAGCCATTTGCTAAACAAGAATGAAAAAATTATATTTTATATACAAATGTGTACATAAACATTATGAACTAATATACTTTTAGCATTGCTTATAACACATACTTGATCAGTTTCTTGATTGTCAGCTAGCTGTATAACCTCCAATACAACATATTGCTGACCATCACTTCCCTCCACTGCCATCACATCATCTTCATCTTCTTCTTCTTCATAATCTTTAAGCTTAGTAGCTAAATCACCTGTCATGACCTCTACTCTTTGCCCGTCTATTATTTGAATCTTTTTCTGTCTTCCCATCTTCAATGCTTGTTGCTTTTCTTGAATGGATGACTCTGGGTCATGCACAGCCATATGTCGAATTAGGTTTCCTTTATGCCTAAATAGCAAAACTTATATGCATACAACTGTATTTTCCTCTGTATTTTTACGTAATATGTGCACAACAAATATTACGTACCTGAATGACCGTTCACATTCAGGGCATTGATGTGACTTCTCTTGAGGTGCAGGAGGAACATAAGAAGGATTGTGATACAAGTTACAATGCCGCTTAAGAAGTTGTTTCTGTCTGAATGATTGAAAGCAATGATCACAATGATATGGTTTTTGGTCCGTATGAATTAACATGTGGCTTTCGAGATGGCGCTCGGATATAGAAGCATATGGGCATAAATCACATTTATAACACTTTTCCCCTTCGTGAGTTTTACTATGCAGTTTGTAGCTATATCTAGAATGGTAAAATACATTATATATTTTATGTTTGGAATATATAACAGCCCAGTGTTCCCCACATACCTATCTGGGAATGATTTTCCACAGCGTTTACATTTCAGAGGTTTATCAGAGGTGTGTAATTTTTGTACATGAATTCTGAGATCTGTTTTTCTCCTACAAGTTACTGGACATAATTCACATTGAAAGACTGGCTTGTTCCCAACTATAACATATATTATCATAAACAGAATAGCAAAAAATTACATAACAAAATTTACAACTTTTAACATGTAAAGTATCAACGTACCATTATGTATCAATTTGTGAGCTTTTAAGCTGTTAGACTGAGTAAATCTTGCTTGACAAAAATCACACTCGTATGGTTTTTCTCCCGTATGTATGCGCAAATGGCGTTTTAGCTTGAAAGTATCAGGACTTGCATATGTACAATGCGGACACTGTAATGTAATAATAATTTTATGGTCGTAATTAACACTTTTTAAGGTATAAGTATACAATATACCTGATATGGACGTTCGCCTGTATGACACCGAATATGACGATGAAGTTTAGACAATTCGACAGATGCATAGTCACATTCAGGACATTTATGTGGCTTTTCATGGGTGTGTCTA